>NC_135612.1:63355000-64713750 GCF_053574225.1 Canis aureus
AGCTAAGGCTGTGACCTGACCCTTGAGGCAGGAGGGAGGCTGGGTTGGCCGCCTTTTCCAGCCCTCGGGGTCATCCCTGTGTCCTTCACCACCCCAGCCGCCTAATGCTTTATCTCTTGTGGGCACGGGAGAGACACAGGTGGGGAGCCCCCCATGCTGCACCTGGAGCAGTGACTTCTTCCAGGCCCAGGGCCAGGCGGGCAGGGTGCTCACAGACCCCCACAGAGGCCAGGCTTCTGGTTTGCCATTGCTGTGCTGAGAGCCCACAGGGTCAGTGTACAGTGGGGTGCAGCCCTCATGCCCATCCAGACATCTATCTGCTGGCTCTGTCCTGGGGTGCTGCCTGGGAAGCTCGGTCAGCTGGTAAAGGGTCTCCTGACTTTTGAGTCCAAAGCTCATGAAGCCTGAAAGAAGGGAAGGCACTCATGGGGGTGCTGTGAAGCCAGGGGTGCAAATGGAGGCAGGAGGCATGTCCGGGCTTTGGGGCACCCCAGAAAGGCAGACAGTGGCACGGGGGTACGTGTGGGCACCCTAGAGCAGAGACCAGCCCAAGGGCCAGCCTGGCATGGATGCACTGGCCTTGAGACTTTTTTCTGCCCTCCTTCCCAGACATGGGCTGACCATTATGGCCAATGCCCCTGGCCGGCAACCCTGACTTCAGCCGTGGCTGCCCAACCTGCCCGGGGGAGCTCTTTCCTCCCCGTGGGCACTCCTGATTACTTGTGGCTGCTCCCTGCCTGCTTCCTGACTTCGTGGCTTCTACGCTTTCTGGATCCTCCAGGCTGGCCTCATTGGACTAGGGGAGCTGGGCCCAGGGGTGGTGGGAGCACGGGCAGCGCTGGCTGAACCTCGGCCCAGGGAGAGCAGATACTGGGGTTGGGGGACGGTCACGGCCACTGGCTGTTTCTAAGTGGCCTCCGAGCCTCCTGAGTGAGCATCACGAAAAAGAGCAAAGGGCAGATTCTACGCTGGGCCAGGCCTGCTCCCTGCCGGCAAATCCGGGGAGGATCAGCGCGGTCTCTTGGCGGGAGCCAGGCCCTCCCTTCCGTGCTGGACATGTCCTGGGCCACGTGGGGTGGCGTGCCGCCTCGTTGCGAGGTTGCCTTGCGAGCCTTCACTGCGTGTCCGCAGAGACGGATGGGAGCATCGTGTTGGACGTGGCTGATGCAGGCGATACACCGTGGGTCATCTGTTTGGTCTTAATTTAGAAAAGCTTCACGAGATTATTAAGCGGCATTTTTTCCCTGTGGTGCTCGATGGTATCAGGTGGGTTCAGGGCTCAGCTTCCCCGTTTATCTTCCTCAGCTGCATTAATACGTAAGCACAACGGCGCAGACTACACCCCACGAAAACAAATAGAAATGATCTTTGCAGTGTCTCCCTTTAAAAATAGCATCCATCTGTCATCCGGCGGGATGGTGCTGGGCTCGTGCCTGTGGCCTGGGGCAATTGACTGTCTGGGGCTTCAGCCTCTGCTCTCCCATTAAGCTCTCTCTGGGGTCAGACTTCTCTTCTTGCTCTGTGTCCCAGAAGGAGGCTCTGGGCCATGATGAACATGGGTTGGTGCTGTGTTGGTGTCCCCATGTGTAAACAAGGGGAGCCCCTGTGCACCCGGCTGAAGTCCTGCTCCAAGGACTCTGATTCCTCCTGCTGCTGAGACCTCCTCCTTGTCCGCATCCCATGTGTCCACTTTATTCCTGCCAGGGGCTTCCAGGCTCCTGGCAGGAGGTGTCCAGAAGGTAGGGCCTCAGAGCAGGCTGTGTGTCCACATGAATGAGGAGCCACCTACTCACCCACGCCCTCCCAATACTACGGACTGAGGTCTTTGCTGGGCAGCTGCTGCGGGAAGCAAGATGACTGTCACCTTGTCCCCGTGGAGTGTGCTGTGCCCTGGCCGCACTCTGTGCAGGATGTTGTTGGAGGGTGGGTGCTCTCTCTCGACCCCATTTTGGGCATGTGCAGGGAGGGTGGGCTTTCCTTGGTGGATCAGAGACCCTGTGAGGGCTGAGAGGGACCAGCCTGAGTGGACAGCAGGCAGAGGCAGGGTCTTTGCAACTCTGGAGAAGTAGAAAAGGAGACGTTTGTAAACCTACCAGGTGGCAGAAACCAACTGTAGTAGAATGAGTGCAATGATCGTAGGTGAGACCCCATGGTCTGGGGGAGAGACATGGAGATGAGACACAGATGATGCAGTATGTGGCTTGTAGGGGACACATGTTCAAGGGAAGGGCATGAAAGGGTTGAAAATCAAGGGGCGGAACAGGCACGAAGGTAGAAGCAAACTCCCAGCAGCAGCAGGTACAGTATCTACAGCAGCTGCTCCTTCAGAGGGAGGTTCCTGCCCAGGTCCCGCTGCAGGTGCCATTTATCAAATGACCCCTCAGAAGCAGGGTAGCCAAGAAGAAACACAAGGCGGCCGAGCAACCCTGGGTCAGTGGTGTTTGGATGCATGTTTAAGGGCTGCTGCTGTACACTTGTCCATTCCACAGATGAGGACACAAAATGTGGCCTGCCAGGGCAGCGGCCACCCCACCAGACATGGCCACATCTATCTGCCTGCTTGTCCTGAGGAGCCTCAGGGAAATCCTGTGGCAGAGCTGGTAAGCCGTCTGTGCCGTTCCCCCAGAGCTGAAAGCTGCTGCCCAGGAATCCAGATGTTGTGACTCTGTCATCAGTGGATGTGGGGCTCTAAAGGTAGTCAGGGACGCATCTGAATATCATGTGCTAGCCCAGCTTTTTTTAGAAGGACCTAGTGTCTTTTAAACTCCAACTTTGAAATTGTTTCTCATAGTTTTGAGCTTTAGCATTGAGATTTATTTTTTGAAGATTACAAAGATTTCTGTCATTGGATGGAGCAGCTCCTGCAGAGGCTGCTACATACAGCTCTGGCTGGGTGTGTCTTTGCAACACTGGGCAGCCCTGGGCACAGCACGCCATCCTGGTTCTGTGAGAAGAGAGCCAGCTCTCCTTGAAGAACAGTGTTCTCTCCTGGGATGTTTATGTAAAAAAGCACTAACAATACAGTGCTCTCTCTCTGTTTCTTCCCATTTTATATTTGATAAATGGCAATAACTTAATTATAAGGTAATACATGCTGGTTATGAAATTTCAGAAAATACAGAGTTATAAAGTAAGAAAAAAAAAGAAAAAAGAAATAAAGAGAAAATCGAGGGATGAAAAGAAGATACAGAAAGGAATTTGGAAGAACCATTCTAATGTCAGACAACATAGAATTAAGGCCAAAAAAATAATAAAAGACAAAGAATATTAGACATTGGTTCAAATAAACAATTGATCAAGGATATCTGATGATCATAAGTATACACACACTGAATGATACAATCTTTAAAAATATATAAAATGACAACAGCAGCTTACAAGGAGAAATATATGACTAAAACATGGTAATTGGAATGTTTGACAAACTCTTCTTATAAAATGGTAGATTAATATATAAAAGTAAGTATAAGTATTTAAAGTTGAATGACATAATTAATTAATCAATTACACCTAGTATTTTTGTATCAACTTACATATCTCATGGAGAATATGGGCTCTTTTGTACACAATTTGCTATTTGGAAAGACAGACCAGACCATGAAAGAGGCACTGTTTTGGCCACCTGCAGAGCCAGGCAGACCCCACCCCACACGTGGCTCAAATATTGCTCCTGAAGAAGCCACACACACACCCCTCAAAAGGGTATGAAAAGTTTTAGATTACTTGCATGAGTGATATCTCTGAGGTGAGCAGGGCAGGCCTCCCAAGCAAGTCAGAAATGGCTTGAGAAAGCAAGGAGAGAAGGTTTTCCTGTGGTGAAGGGCTTGGGCAGAGTGAAATGCCTGTGTGTGGGCAGCATCAAAGAAGGGAGCACCCGGGCTTTCTTGTGAATTGTCCAGGTGTGAGGCACAAGTGGAAGAGCCAGGTTTAAAAACTGTCAATATCAGGGCACCTGGCGGGCTCAGTTGGTAGAACATGTGACTCCTGATCTTGGGGTCATGAATTCAAGCCCCACGATGGATGGAGAGCTTACTTAAACAAATAAAACCAATTCTTAATTTTTAAAAAACTGTCAGCATCAAACATCAAAAAATGGAGATAGATTGCTCATTTTAGCCTCTAAAGAATCAGCAAAATACTTAATGTATTCTCTGATAGTCACAACAAGAAATAAATGACAAAAGCATAGTGAAAAGAAAAAAACCCCTCCAGGTTTCTGACAAGAAAAAATCTTAGGCACCAAATAACTCTTGGGTTAAAAGAAAAATCATAAGGTAATTATAAAATATTTAAAGTACCATGAGTCAGGAGTTGTGGGATATACTTAGAGAAATACCTACAGAAAAATTATGGTTTTAAATATGTTTATCAGAAAACAAAGTGGGACACCTGGGTGACTCAGTGGTTAAGCGTCTGCCTTTGGCTCAGGGCGTGATCCTGGGATTCAGGATCAAGTCCCACTTCAGGGTCCTTGTGAGGAGCCTGCTTCTCCCTCTGCCTGTGTCTCTGCCTCTCTCTCTGTGTCTTTCATGAATAAATAAATAAAAGCTTAAAAAAAGGAAACAAACTAAGATTGAAAAGAAGCAAGCTGAGCATCCAGCTCAAAAGGCTAAAGAACATATCTAAATAATAAGATGGAGCAGAAATCAGTGAAGTAGAGAACATCTTTAACATCAAAAATTGGCAAAGATTTACAACTAAAACTGATCCTGTAGATATAATAAAACAGACTCCTGGCAAGTCTAGTGACAAAAAGAGAACTAAATAAAAGAAACGCAATGAAAAATGGTATATTTTCAGGATATTCAGGAAACCTAGATAAAAATGGGTAAATTTCTGGAAATTGACACCAAAATAAATAGAAAACTTAATAGACCAAAATCTATTAAAAAACCTGAAATAAGAAATAAATAATTTCTCATTAACTTTCAAGAAAGATAAATTATTTCTTATGCAAACTCTTCTGAAGGATAGAAAATAAGGAAAAGACTCTCAATTCATTTTATGGATTAGCAATACTGTTCTTCCAAAATCAGAAAAAAGACAATCATAAGCCCTTTCTTTTTTTTTTTAATTTTTATTTATTTATGATAGTCACAGAGAGAGAGAGAGAGAGAGAGAGAGGCAGAGACACAGGCAGAGGGAGAAGCAGGCTCCATGCACCGAGAGCCCGACATGGGATTCGATCCCGGGTCTCCAGGATCGTGCCCTGGGTCAAAGGCAGGCGCCAAACCGCTGCGCCACCCAGGGATCCCCATAAGCCCTTTCAGTACAAAAGATCAGAAATAAAATATAACCAAACACAAGTATGTATTTTAAGAAATATTTTTTGTATTAAAAATATTATGATCTTAAAAACTTATCAAATGGGGTTATCCCAGGAATGCAAAGGTGGTTCAACATCAGAAAATCTATCAATATAATTTGCTTCATGAATGGAGTAAAAGGCAAGAATCATGTGGTAATCTGAATAGATTCTCCCCACCTTAAAAGAGGTGTTTGATAATTATAATGATTAACTATATGTGTCAGCATGACTGGGCCATGGGGCACCCAGACATCTCGCCAAATGTTATTCTGGGTGTATCTCTGAGGATGTTTCTGCATGAGATTAACATTTGATCCAGTAGACTCAGTAAGGCAGATTGCCCTCCCCAGTGTGGGTGGGCTTCATCCAATCATTGAAGACCTGAATAGAACAAGAAGGCTGAGTAAACAGAACATCCTCCTGCCTGTCCTGAGCTGGGACATTAGTTTTTGTGGCCTTCAGACTCAAACTGAAAAATTGGCTCATCTTGGTTCTTGAGCCTATCAGCTTTCAGACATTGGCTGTCCTGCTTTCAGGCCTCAAGGCTTCTACTGGAGCTACACATCCGCTCTCCTGGGTCTCATGCTTGCTGACTGCAGGTTTCAGGGCCACTCAGCTTCCATAATTACAGGAGCCAGTTCCCCATAATAAATATCTTACATATACACATACACACGATAAGGACATATCATTTATACTTTTTATACTTTTAAAACTAGTTGTGGGATCCCTGGATGGCTCAGTGGTTTAGTGCCTGCCTTTGGCCCAGGGTGTGATCCTGGAGTCCCGGGATCAAGTCCCACATTGGGCTCCCTACATGGAGCCTGCTTCTCCCTCTGCCTGTGTCTCTGCCCCACCCCCATGTCTCTCTTGAATAAATAAATAAATAAATAAATAAATAAATAATAAACTAGTCGCCAAGAAGAATGAAAAAAGACAGGAAAAATGGGAAATTATTGGCTTGGAAAGGGAGAGAAAACCCTATCATATGCAGATGATATGATTACCCACATAGGAAATCCAGCAAAACCAACAGGTAAATTTAGAACTGATAAGAGGATTTATCAAAGCTCATGGATATAACACCACGTATTCATTATCAGCTGCTGCATAACAAATCACCACAAAGCTTAGCAGCTTAAAATGACAGAGCTGATGATCTCACACTTTCTGTAGGTCAGGAATTTTGGAGCAGCCTGATTGGGTGGTTCTGGTTCTCAGGCTCTCATGAAGTGGAGACCAAGCACTGGCTAGAACTGCATCATGTGAAGGCTTGACTGGGGCTGGACCATCCATTTCCAGGATGCTAACCCACATGAAGGAGGCCTGCTGGCATTTTCCTGACCACATAGACCCGGCCATATGGCAGCCTGAACATCTAAATAACGCAACAGTTGGCCTTCCCCAAAGCAGGCAACCTGAGGATGACACAGTGCCTTTTATGGCCTACTCTCAGAGATCATGGATGGGTATCATGAACACGTTACAGTCATAAATGAATAAGTGCCCCTCACACTCAGAGGGAGGGGAATTAAGCTCCACCTCTTAAAGAATAGAGTATCAGGGAATCTGGGGGCATATTTGTAAAACCACCATGATTATGTCACAAGAATCAATAGTGCTTCTCTCAACCAGCTCTATATGGATGGAAAATATAGAGAACAAGGAGCTGCTACAGTGGCATTAAAACAATAGAGTACCTAAGAATTTATCTTACAAATTTGCACAGGATCTTTATATAAAGAACCACCAGAGTGTTTGTGGATGGCTGACTCAACATTATAAAGATGCCCATGTTCCCTAAAATTAATGTATAAATTAAATATGATTTAAATCAAAGATTTTGAAAAATGTAACTAATTCTAAAATTTACATAAAAATGAAGATAGAAGAACATCTTAGACATTTTTGGAAAAGAAAAACAAAGGGAGAGTGGGCTGCCTTACAATAATTAAGTAATATACACAAAGATATAGGAAGAAAAATGCTATGGCACTGGAACAGATAAATAAACCCTAAATACAGAATTCCCCAAGTAAAACCATGAACCACCTCTCTAGTAGATGTAGTAAATATTTGGAAAGAGAAGATTTTTAAAAACAGATCTGCACACTTTGACATTCTTCCACTAAGAGGTGGCATCTACGTCTCCTCCCCTTGAACCCAGACTGTCTTTGGGACTTGCTTGTAACCAACAGGATGAGACCAATGAGGGTACAGATGTCCTTGGCTCAGTCATGAGGGACCATTCAGCTTCTGCCTGCTTCTCTTGGGACACTGGCTCTGAGGGCAACCAGGCATGTGGCAAAGTCTGTCTACTTCCAACACCATCCTGGAGGGCTTCATGGAGGCACTTGGGCCGATGGCCAGCTGAGTGCCAGAAGACAGCTGGTACCAACTGCCAGCTGCATGAGTAGCCAAGCTGGCCTTGTGTCCCTGCTGACATCTGAGTGACGGCATGAGAACCACCCTGCTGAGTCCTTCCGCAATTCCCAAAGCTCAGAAATATGAGCCAAAGAAGATGCTTGCCTTAAGCCGTTAAATGATGGGTTAACTTGTAACATGTCAACGGGAGGGGCACCTGGCTGGCTCATTCACCAGGGAATATGACTCTTGTGTTCAAGCCCCACACTGGGTGTGGAGCTTACTTGAAAAAAAAAAAAATAGGAACCAGAACAAATAATATCTGGAAAATAGGCTTTTTGGTGGAAAATAGAAAGTAGGATTCCCTACCTCACACCATGTATAAAGGGAAACCTACATGTAGATAGTAACCAGGAGCCTGATGAGAGGATCAGGGGAGTGTCCCTGTGGCCCTGGGCAGGACAGGATTTCTGAAGATGCCAGAAAATCATCAATCATAAGGTGGAAAATTGACAGAATGAAGGATTTGTTCCATAAAGGGTTTGATAGGCCATGAGAGCAAGCAGGTGTCAGGCTAACAGATGACATGTGAAAGTCTCAGGGGATTTATAGGCTACATATACAGGAAACCATGGAAAGTCACCTTGAAAAAGATGAGGCCTCCAAAAGAAAAGCAAGCAGAAGACATGAACTTAAGAGGAAAGCCCAATGGCAGCTGAGCTTCTCTGGTGACCAGAGGACACAAACCCAAACAACAAATTTGCACCCAGCATTAAAGCAAAACATTGGTGATTTCATTGTTCCAAGTGTTTGTCAGGATGTGAGGAGGGCAGAGCCCCAGCCTGGCTGCAGCATGTGTCTTCTGGACAGCAAGCGGGGGCCACTATGAGCCGGTGAGCTGGCCCAGGGCCCCCACTCTAGGCTGCGCGCTGAGGGCCCATCCCATCCTCTGACATGAGGAGCTCATCAGCCAGCAAGGCACCAGGATCACTGCATGGGATTAGGACTTGGGGTCCCCCAGCAGCTGCAGGCCTTGGGCAAGTTGGGGGCTGTCCTACACACCTTGTCTCCTTGTCTCTGAGGGGCAAGAGTAGAACTTGCACAGGGGGTGAATGAGGATCCAACAAGATGATTTATGCCGAGTGCTTGATGGGTGCTGCACAGGGCCAGTAAGTGTCAAACTCAAGAGACCACAGAGTGGTGAGTGTGGGCCCATGGGGCACGGGCAGCCCCCAGGGGCCATGCCAGACTCCCAGCACCCACACAACTGGGCTGTCCTTCCTGCCCTTCTCTTCCCCTGTGGGGGACACCTCCTCCTCATGCTGGCTCCTCCCTACATTCCGGTGGCCAGCATGGTGACTGGGTGTCTCCTGGGCAGCATCCTGTACCCACATGGTACCCCTGCCCTGCATACCCCCCTACTCATACCCCATCCTCTACCATCTCCCAGGACAACCAGACATTGCCACTTTGCCGAGTTGAGCAGTGCTCATCTGGGCTCCTGAGAGCCACACTAGCAGTGAAGGTACCCCCTCCCTGGGTCCTCACCAGGATTTTAATCCTGTGCCAAGAAAGAGCCCAAGGTAGGTGCACTTCTGCTCACCCAGCCTGGCCCTTGATCCAAGGCTGTACTAACCCAGTCCCAGCTGTGACCTGGGCCCCAACAGTATGTGCAGCAATTCTCACAGGCTCTGGGTTCCTCCCTTGGGCCTGACCTCCTGGCTGATTTACGCTGGGATGTAGCATAGGGCATAAGCCCTGGGGAGACGCCTCCTGGAGGCCTCCTATTGCCTTGTCCGGGGGGTGGGGGGTAGCGTCCAGCAGCTCTCACAAAGGAAGCTTCTGTGGGCTGTGTCTATAAGCCCTGAGGGCTCAGGGGGTCAGCACAATCACGTCCAGTGTCCCCTCCCATGTTTCGGGGCCCCAGGCTCTCCCAACAAGGCCCTGACTTCTGATTCACGGAAGTGCCCTGGCCGCCAGCCCAGTGTCCCAGGAGCCCTCAGCTTAACTGTCAGGTCCTCTGGCTGCCAGAGCTGCAGCTGCCTTCCTCTGCATGGGTACGGACCCCCCTCGAGCCACCTGGTGACCCTCAGAGCCACCAGGGGACACTTAGTCTGTCTTGGGTGTGAGCATCTTGCACTTGGTGTAGTTCTGAGGATGCTTGGGGGACCACTGGGGGTCAGAGCCTCTCCTGGAGCCTGCTCCTGCTGCAGTGCAGGGAGCAGCCGTGGGACAGGTGGCTCTGGGGCCAATGCGGTCATGGGTTTCAGTGGAAACCAGGGAGTAGACTCCTTGTCAGAGGGTGGCAGGGGCCTTCTGGTACCGCATGCCTTGACCCACGAAGGTCCTCTCAATGAAATATGGGCAGCCAGCTGGGGTCTCGCTTCATCTGTGGGCAAGAAAACACTGGGTCTGCCAGCCAGAGACCCGCTATGCAGTGTGCAGGCCCAGAGCCCCCAGACGGCAGGCGGCCTCCTGAGGAGGTGCGCGCCTGGCCTTCCTGCAGGCTTTCCATGACAGACACGCAGCACTGACCGGCCCCTGCTCCAAAGGAAGGGGAGGTTCCTCAGATCTCTGGGGGTGTGCGGCTGTGGGCTGTGAGCCAGGTCCATCCCGGGGACCGCGGGGCCACTGCCCCACCTGCAAAGCTGTGGGCGGGTGGATGCATCCTGCAGGCACGGCCCCAGAGTCCCAGTGAGTAATGGAGAAGTCAAACCCTGCAGTGGCTCTGAGTGCGGACAAGGCCATGCCCGCTGCACCTTCCCCTCCTGCCAGGGCCGGGGAGCAGCAGCAGCCCTGCCTCCCCAGGGGAGCGCACCAGAGACCAGAGGGTGTCCGGGGTGGCGGTGCCCGTCAGATCCCAGTTTAACTCGTGGCCCGGCTGGTGCAGAAGCCAGACAGATCCTGGAGGATGCCTGCACGTTTTCGTGCCTTCCATCAGGCGGCGCCTCCGACGGCAGCTGCTCTTCCAGATGTGGCATCTTCCCTGGAGCCAATCAGCCCAGCCAGGGCCCTTGAAGTGCAGCCACGGCCTGGCTAAGGCTTTCCCTCCAGCCCTGCCTGCTGGGGAGCCGGGGGTGTCGGGAGAGGCTTTTACTTTTTTCTGAGAGGGCCAGGTGCATTCCCGCGCAGGGCCAAGTTCTTCCCCCACTCTGGGCAAGATCGCTGACCACAGATGTGCTGCCGACCCTCTCGGTGCTCTGCGGAGCACCACCTGGTCCCCTTTGCTGATGACATCCTGCTGATGGACTCTGAGGGTCTGAGCCACAGGGGAGGATGGGGACCAGTGTTGCCCTGCGCTGTGTGTCACCGGCCCCACAGGGCAGCCTGCTGTCACCACCTGCATTTGGCATGTGCCAGTCTGTGCAAGGAAGGATGACTCCTTGTTGCCCAGTACGAGGCTTCCTAAGCAAGTGGTTGCAGGTCTCTCTGGGGAAGGGATGGGTATTAGGACCCTTCCTCCTGGGGGCTGGTCTTCCCTCAGTCAGCGGTGTCTCGGGTCCAAACACAGTGGGAGGGACCCTGACCTCCTGACTGCTCACCCTCCCCCTCTATTTGCCTTTACTGCAGACTCAAAAACACCCTTGCTGGGCCCTGGGAACCCAAGTTCTGACAGCCCCTCCAGAGCTGTGTCAGTTACTCCCCGCCGCAAGCTTGCACCTCTCTATGAGTGGCTCTCACCTCCTTCTGAGAGCTAACAGGGTCACCACCTGGCCTCGGTTCTTTCGGGAGCCTGCTTCTGCCACGGCCTCTCCTGCCAACAGCCTGCACCTCTGGTGGGATTGTGTTTGAGATGATGAGTGTGCCAGGTGCTCACTGGGGAGGCTCTGGGGGTTGATACTGTGGGGGTCACAGAAGGACGGGCTGGCCCAGAGCCAGGCAGTAACAGGGTTTCAACAAAGGCTGCAGGCCCTCCTGCCAGGCACTCTGGAGCTGGGCGGTCCTGCAGACCCATCTCCACTGGGACAGGGGCACTTTATGGCTGCATGTGGCTGCTCGGGAAGGGGGGGGCTTGGGGAAATGGCTCTCTGAAGCCAAGGTCAGCTGCCCAGAGGGGGAGCTAGTCCAGGCGGCACACACAGCACATCCACTCTGCACACTTGGCTATGAGCAAAGTGCCTTTCCCAGGTGCTGCAGTGATATGTGTGCATGTGTGCATATGTGTGATGTGCTTGCATGTGTGTGCATGTATGCATGCCCACAGCTTGGTGCCGGAGGGTGAGTTCCAGTCCCGCCCACATGACACAGGTGTGTGCACCTGCCAAAACAAGGCTGCTCTCAGTGATGTGTTTCCATACACGGGGGCCTTCTGACAAACCCCAAACCATAAATGGTATTTTAATTAGAGGGGTTATTTCCCTATCAGGTGTCACTCCCTCCGCAGCCTGCAAACATGGAGCACTCATTGTGTGCTGGCCTTGCTGGGGCAGGAGCAGGGGCAGGGCCTGGGCTGGGGCAGGGCTGGGGACGGGTCCTGATGGTGTGAGAGCAGCTGTGGACTGCTGAGGGGTCACCCTAAGGCAGCAGGGAAGCTGGGGAGGGGGACAGTTCTCCTGGATGAGAGCCAGTAACCAGCTGTCAGTGTCTGAAAGGGAGAAGGACTCCCAGCACTGGCTGCCCCCCAAGAGCGTGGACCCCAACGAGGACCCTCAGGGTGGACCACCATGCACAGCTGGTGTACATCCTGTGCCTAGGGCTCTGGCCCCACAGCTCTGAGCAAGACTGTGCTGCCTTCCTTCATGCTTGTGCTAGCTTTGTCCTCTGCTGACGTCTCCTCATACAGGAAGCCCTCTGTGATTGCAATTTCTAAGCAGGCCCTCCTGCCAGGCCACCCACCACCCCCAATCTCTCCTCTCAGGCAGTCACTCCATGAAGCGGTTTTTATCACTTTGCTGATCTGGTTGCTTCTCTGCTCGCTAGACTCCTAGCTCCCTAAGGGCAGAGCACAATTCCACGGCTCAGAACTGCCCTGGGCATGAGGGGCACACTGCCACTGCTGAGCCTGGGCCCTGCATACACACCTCCCTCTGTCAGGAAGCCCTCTGCCTCTGCCACCTGACCAGCAACTGCCTGCCTCCTCCAGGAAGCCCTCCCGATGTGTCCTGCCCTGGGAGCCCTGCCTATCTGTTCTGCCTACTCTAGATGCTGACCTCCCGAGTCTCTCCACTCTGGCTGGGCCCAGCTGTCGTCTCTGGGCCCATGTGAGGTCAGGCTTTGTGCTCCCTCCTGCAGGGACTCTAGCAGCCACTGCCCAGGACTGCCTGCACAGCTGGCACCCTCCCGGGGGCAGCCCACCAGGGAACAATGGCTCTTCTCTGGCCCCTTGTGGGACCCCAGGGCCCAGCTTGGGCCTGGCCAAGGCACATGTTCTGCAGGGGTTTCCAGGTGAGAGGGAGGGATTCTTCCCCAAACCAGCACCTGCCCGGACAGTGGTGGTTTGTCTAGGAGATGCAAACGCTTGGGCATCCGAGCCTGTCCTTCTCAAATTTAAATAACACAATGTCTCAGGAATTCTGAGAAACTGAGAAAGGATCAGTGTAGACATGGACCCTGGGTCAGCCCCCCCCCGCCTCCCTCCCCCCCCCCCCCCCCCGCACTGAACCACTGCCTCTGGGGCTTCCATGATTTTGAACAGAACACAAATTGTGGTCCCCGAGGGCCATGGATGGACATTACAGCAGATTCAGACTTGGGCACAAGTACGTTCCTGGTATTTCTGCACAGAGGAGAGCAGGGATGGGCCGTTGGGCGGGGTGGGGGGGGGCACATTGGCCGGCACTGGAGAGCTTTCAGGTTAAACTGTGTGACTTGCGCTCAGAAGCTGGTGGGGCTGAGCCCCTGATGTCCTGGCTCTTCCCCATGAAGCTCAGTGACTGTCAGTTGCTGAAAATTAGTTACAGGTCTGCTACAGATTAGGTGTTTGCATCCCCTGAATTCCTGTGCAGAAGCCCTAACCCGGGCAGGGGCAGGATGGTATCAGGATGGGAAGGGGGTGCTTAGGGAGGGGATTAGGTTAGGGAGGTCACGAGGGCAGGGTCCTGAGATAGTATTGGGTCCTCACAGAAGAGGAGGATGGGGGAGATCGCACCTGTCTCCGAATGAGGACATAGCAAGAAGGTAGCCGTCCCCAGGCCAGGAAGGGGAGCTGGCCGCCACTTCGATCTCAGACTTTCAGCTTCTAGAGCCATTTCTCATGAGAAATCCAGTCTATTGTTTGAGATTAACATTGAAATGTCTCATTCTGGCATGAGGTGGGTGGGCCGCTTGCAATCAGTTGAAGGCCTTAAGAGAAAGCCTGACCTCCTCTGAGGAAAAGGGAACCATGCTTCCATACAACTTCAGACCCAGCTGCAGCACCAACTCTTCCCCGGCTTCCAGCCTGCCCACCTACCCAACACACTTCAGACCTGCTGCCCCAAATGAGGAGAACCCACTCCTAATAACGCACACCCACTCGCGCTCTGTCCCTCTGATACACAGTGACGTATGCCTGTACCTCTACTGTACCCAGGTCCCCTCCCACCCCTACGCCACTCCCACATCGTCTCTCGTACCCACACCCACACCCACGCCCACACCCACGCCCACTCCCACATCTATACCTTGGGGGATTCTGTATCTTCAGAGGACCCTGATGACCACAGGGTCTGCCTTGGTGACCTGGGTGCTCCTACCCCTCTGTTCTTGGTCACCGCAGTGCCTGTGGAGAGAGAGCCCTTTGGGTCAGGCTGTCAGGTTGCTTTCTGAAGGGCACCCACCTGCAGGCACTGCCCCCCCGGCAGGGGGTGCCACCTCCACTGGATCAACCCTTTCTGCTTGGCGATTCATTTCTGGGATGGCTTCGAAGGTCAGCCTGCCCTCACCTTGTCTCCCCGCGGTCAGTGAGCTGCGGCCGAGTCCAGATACGTCGCCTACTTAGGAACCCAGACACACGCTAAGAGCCTAGCTGGGTTTGTCAGGAATAGTTAGAGATGCAGCAGGACCTGAGGGACAGGAAGTTGGCTCACTTCAGCTCTGGCCAGGGTGGGCGAGTGCTTGAGAAGGTGGGAACACACCCTTGATTTTGTGTCTGCTGGGCTCCCCCTCTCCCAGGTGTGAGCCCGCAGGCAGGCCCAGCGGGGGCGGGGGGTGGGGGGTCTCCACGCAGCAGGAGGAGCACTTGCCCTCTGTCCTGTCCTGCTGGGGCTGGGCCCCGAGACCTTCCCCGGCCCCTCCGATGTCCTGGGGCTTCTGGAGGTTTCTGCCCGATGCCTGCGGGGCTGGAGGAGCCAGGGGCCCTGGGGCAGGGAGGGGGCACTGCCCCTCGGGGCTCCCGGACTACCCAGGGCCTGGCCTCCCGCCGCTGCGGTTCGGCTTCAGCTGGCGGGCGGCCGCGGGAGGCCCGTCCACACTCCATCATCGGAGGATGACAGCGGGAACGGTGGGAGTTCATTACAGGGACCATGAATTGTTGGAGGTAATTTAGATTACAATTTAAAGTTTAATTTAAAAATCTATCAACAAATGTGAAAGTACTGGAGGAGCGTTTTAAAATGCGCTTTAATCTCGCCGGCACAAATAGCTTCTCGGAGCTCTAAACATCATCACCTGGAAAACACTAAAACTTTACTGCATCTTTAATTAAATTACAAACACAAAGGATAATTAACTTTTTTATTTTTATTTTATTCGTGCCATTGTTTCTCCTGGAGCCCATATCTGCCGGCTGCAGCAGCCGGCTGTTAGGGGGAAGTTTACAGCCTCCAGGCCCCTGATGCCACGCCGGCTGCCTGGAGGGATGGATGTCCCCGCGCGGACCTGCGGGTGGGGGCGGCGCCACGGGCCGCCGAGAGTCCGCCCTGGGCAGCCTGAGGTCACTTCCACTGGTGGCCCTGACATCCCACTCGTGGCCCCGAGACCCCACCCACCTGAGCCCCGAGGTCCCATCCACCCGCAGCCCCGATTCCCTCCCACCCACGGAGCAAGCGCGGGCAGCGGCAGGCCCGGCCCCAGCTCACACCAGGTAAGTGTGGGGTGGCCCACGACAGCCCACGCGGGCTCTGTGGTTCTTCTGCTCCAGGCCGTGATCTGGGCGCTCTGCGAACTCACCCGATCCCCTCAGCGACCCTGGACGTCGTGCCCTCCCCTTTCATAGACCGGGAGACTGAGGCTCGGGCAGCTGGGACTGCATGAAGTCACCCAGACGTGGCGGTGTAGAGGGCCCTGGGAATGGCAGCCACCCCCGCACGACCCTGGCTTTGCAAACAGAGGCTGGGGGCGCCAGGGCGGGGGCTTGGCCCCAAGGGTCGCCACGGACCCTATGACCCCGGGGTGGACCAGGGGGCCCTGAGGTGCTGGGGTGGGGAGGGGGCTCCCTGAGGGGCGTGGGCTGCAGCGCCTGCAAGTCCCAGCGCGGCCACCAGGGGGCTCCGTGCAGACTCGCGCTGCGCCCCCTCCCCCCCCCAATCGAGAGGCGGCCACGGGGAGTCTCATGGGGGCTGGGGTGTCCGCGGGGGCGCCCTGCACAGAAGCGTTTGCAGGGGGGAGGTCAGGGGGACCCAGGCTGGGGGGGCGGGTGAGGGCATCAAGGAACCCTGGCTGGGGTGGGGGGACAGGGGAATTCTGGCAACATGCACCTGGGGGGGGCTCCCACTCTCCCCGCTGCTCCTCCCCTCTGCTCTTCCCCTGCCCCCTCCTCCCCTCTTCCTCCTCCCTCTTCCTCCTCCCTCTGGCTTCCTTCCTGTTGTGGGGGAAGACCAGGTTGCCTGGCTTTGGCACCTGCCTTCCTGGTCCTGCCTGGTTTTTGCCCCCTCTGCAGCGGGCTTCGGCTGGGGGTCCCGACCTTGTAGGGCCATGTGTGGGCGGGGCGCTGTCACCAGGCAGGTGCAGAGTCCTCCCACAGGCCTGGGACTCCGGGTTCTTGTGCCAGATCACAGGCTGTCAGGGCCACCCCAACTCCTGCTTGGGTTCTCCCTCAAGTGTTATGTGGGCTGGATCCCCCGTGGTGAGGTGGAAGCATCACTCTGAGGGGCCCCCACCTCCAACCCCAGCATGTTCTTAGGGGCTGCCAAGGCGTGCCCTGTCACACACACCCATTTACACATGCTCATACACGCTTGCTGACACATGCACACTCACATGCACAGTCCCACCCACACTTACATACCTGCATATACACACATCTGCAGCCACCCTCGTGCACACACACCCCCCCACAGCCTGCTCCTGCCTCCCACACTGACATACTGCCCCCATCACTCAGCTCCCATGAGCACACAATCAGCCTCACAGTGCCACATCCTCATAGCCCCCCACCCCAGCCTGTGCGGTCCCCTGCCACAGATCAGGGAAGGGCTGGACAGGGTAGTGGTGACCCGTCCTGCTGCCCTGCAGTCTGGGCAGTGTCCCTGAGTCCCTCCCCCTGCCTGGCTGGCATGGCCCAGCTCCTGGTGCACAGAGGCAGGGGGGCAGTGGGCCACTGGGGTATTCAGTTTTAGTGCGGTGGCTGCTTAATTATTGGTTAATCTAGCAATTTAGCATGCTTCATTTAATTCTAATTAGGAGAATTAATAGTCAGGGAATAGCGATTTCAATAGAGTGGCACAAAACAAAACCCAGCCTGGACACTGCCAGCCTGGGGCTGCGTCCAGCTTGTGCAGCTCGCGGGGGCTGGTCCTGGGGGAGTCAGGGGCAGGAGGGGCAGACCTGCAGAGACTCGGGAAGGTCATGGTGGGGGGAAGGCCGGGGGGGGGCAGGAATTTCTCCTTTGCCTCCTGGTGCAGGGCCTCCGGGGTGGAGGGGTCTGTGGGCAGCCTGGCCGCACCCCACAGGCAGCACCCCTGGGCCCCCCAGGTCTCCAGCGCCTCCCAGGGCTGGCGGTGCCCGTGTGTTTGTCTGCTCATCAAGCCGGCTCCCTGACAAGGCCCGACATTGGACAAGACTGTTCCTCTAATTAAGGTGCTAATTGAATTAAATGGCTGCAGTAATGAGCAGATGAGCAGCATAAAAAGTAAAGAGTCAGATAGGCCAATTAACAAGCGCGCAGAGCATAATTATAACATTGGAAATACATGCAGCTCGGCTCCAACATTGTTAATTGTTACCGGGGGATTTATGGTAATTGGCCCCACAACAGGCAGCAGCCAAACCTGCCCAGGGCCGGTAATTAAAAAAATGATATTCTACACAAATGCCGGATGGGCTAATTAGGACTTGATTTACATAAAGGACTGGAGGAGGCCCTGCCCCACCTCCTTGCTTGGGGCCACTCAGCAGGGCAGGGCCACGTGGTGACACAGAGCCCAGGCTGGCCCCCCGCTGTCCAGCTCCCCCCACCTTCGCAGGGGATCCCGAGGCCAACCCTGAGCGCAGCGTGACTCTGGGTGAGGCCTCCCGCCGCCCTCAGGCCAGGCCAGCCCACTGGACAGCTCTTGCTCTGCACCTGCAGCCCCTCCTGCCGCCACGAGCTGAGCCTGCAGCTTCATGGCCTCCTTCTGCGCCAGCCCGGGCTTGTGGTTTCTCTTGGGGGTTTATGGCCACACTCCCCTCCCCTCCCCTCCTCTCCCCTGCCCTCCCCTCCTCTCTCTCCGCACATGCATGGCTGTCCTTGTAGAGAGTATCCTCAGTGAGGGTGCTGGGACCTGGGGACGTGCCAAGGTCATGGGGCACATGGCCAGTCAGACTGGCCTGGGCCTCTTGCTTCTAGCCTCCTGGTTGGGCTGTAACCACCCCTCCATGCTGCCTCTTTTTTTTTTTTTTTTAATTTTTATTTATTTATGATAGTCACAGAGAGAGAGAGAGAGAGAGAGAGAGAGAGAGAGGCAGAGACACAGGCAGAGGGAGAAGCAGGCTCCATGCACCGGGAGCCCAACGTGGAACTCGATCCCGGGTCTCCAGGATCACGCCCTGGGCCAAAGGCAGGTGCCAAACCTCTGCGCCACCCAGGGATCCCATGCTGCCTCTTCTGAGTGTCGTCCCAGACCCACCCCTGGGGTAGGATGTGACCCCACCCCTCTACCTCAAATGGGAGGACCCCAAGGGGACAGACAGATCCTCAGAGGTCTACTGGGAGGATGCCAGAGACAGAGATATGGAGGGGAGGATGGAGGCGGGCATGAACCCCTGCCCTGCCCCCAGAAGTCTCGAGCACCTCAGTCATCCGGTCCTGCCCTGTCTCCTGCCCCAGCTTCCATGAGACAGTCCCCTGCACCCCATCTCAGAGGTGGGAGGCGGGCCTCTGTGGTGGCCCGTGGGCGTTCTTCCTGGTGCTGCCCTGAGGGCCCCACACCATGCCCGGGCACCGGCGGGCCCCCGCCCTCCTGCGCCGCCCTGCCCTCCGCCAGCCGCTCCGTCCGTGACTCCTCAGGCAGATTTACCGTGACGTTCACACTTGGAACAGAAAACCCTGCCTCATTTACAAATGTAATTTCAATTGAGACTACTTTTCCAATCTCCCTTCATTTGAGTCCCAATTGAGCCCCTTCTCGCGGCGCTGATGGCATGATTAGACAGCGCACGCGGCGGCAGACTGGTCAAGCGCGCCCCGTAAATTGGGAAGGATGTTTTATCAGGACCCATCGCCGCCGTGCAGGCAGCTGTGGGGTGCTCTGGGCTGTCCCCTCAAATCACGGTTATGGAATAATTTAGCCCTCGATTCTCCGGGATTACTGCCGCCACTGATCATGCTGTCACATTCCGAGTGAGCACTTCATCCCGCGTTTATTCATGCCAGATCTGTTTTGCTTTCGTAATGAGCACATATTACCCCGGCACAAAGAGGGCGAAGACGTCCGCGGTGATAGATAGACGCGAGATTAAATGAGATCTTTATGACTTCTGCAGCCATCAGTTCTGACTGTACGGCGAGGCGAGCAGGCTCGGGTCCTGATTTGCTCTTTATTGGCGCCGATATTAGCATGCGCTCACCGGTGCGCGGGCTGATCAAACCCATTTAAGGTGGAATCGGGGATGCAGGATGTGTGCGGAAGAGGCGTGGCAGGCTGAGGCTTGGGGTGTGTGTGTGTGGGGGGCTCCTCCAGCTGCCCGAGGAGGGGGTGCTGCACACCTCCCCCTGCCCCCCACTCCCAGTCCACCCCCAGCACCCAGCTTCCAGCGAACACACCTGGCAGGGAGGGAGTTTGTTCATTTAGCACCTGAGGACACCAAGTTACCTCCTGGGTGGGGACAGGAAATGGACTGCATGGGCCTTCCTCCAGCTTGCAAGGGGACAGTTGCGGCCCCCGTGTCAGGCCCAGCCTGTAGTGCCCCACCTCCCCTGCTCCCTGCCAGCTGCCCTGGGGACCCCTGGGTCAGAACCCTGCATGCTCCTCTCCTTAGTGTCCGTGGGACACCCCGCCCACTGGGGAGCACTCTTCCCAGGTATGTCCTCAGCTGTGTCCCTGGCCTAGACCCCCCCAGTGACAGTGCCACTGAGCCAGACCCAGTCCTGACCTGGTTCCCCATAGGTCCAGGGGCTCTGTCTCCTCTGAGGGGCAGCGTGACCAGGGGTGGCCTAGCTGCTCTGCAACTGTTCCTCTTGCCAGGGAGGGTGGCCCCTTTCCAGTGTGGGGGCGGCCACCATCACCTGTCCTTTAAAGAGTGGAGTCCAGCTGAGTCTGGCCTCCCAGGGATGCCTCTCTGGGGAGCCAGCCAGCAACGTGTCCTTATCTGTCTGTATCACATATTGTTCACCGCTTGGGTCGAGCTTGTTGAGGAGACTTCAGGGGGGTGATGAAACCTCACGGTGTCCAAAGGGCCCAGGTAGTGTGACATAAGGTGGTCCCCCCTTGACACCAGCTGAGCTGCCCAGCCTGCTGTGCTTGGAGATAGAGCTGCGGTGTGTGGTTCTGCTCTGCCTGGCTCTGAGCCCCTGTCCCACGTTGGCCACCCCTGGCCCCAGCACCGGGGGCTGCCTGCCACACTTCTGAGGAGCTATGTGAAGACCAGTGCTGGGCACACGGGGGGTGTGCAACAACAGCCACGGCCTCAGTGCTGTTGCTTTGATGGTGCGGACTCTGCTGCAGTGATGGGGACAGTCCCTGCTGCTCCATGGAGGCCGACACCAATGAGGGAGCAGATGGGCCATTTTGGCAGGTGCTGGGGCAGCCTAGGACACCAGGCTGGGGCAGGGACCCCGGAACAGGAATGGGGCTGGCTCGGAGTTGGGGGGTTAGCGAGGAAGGGGGAATGGGGATAGGGCTTGTGGGGGATGACCCCAAGGCCTCAGGGTCCTGGAGATGAAGAGTGTGGGTAGGGGCATGGGTGGGCATATCTGAAATGGACTAGAGCTCCACAGGTGTGCCAGCAGGGGTCCTGAGGCGAGCGAATGTCCGTCCTTACCCCAGGGCTCCCACAGAGCCGCTGCCCCGGGTCTGGCTGTGAGACAGAGATGGACAAGCCCAGGTAGGACATCCTGCAGGACATAGGCCAGCCCTTAGACTGTGAAGGCTGAGAAAGGCCAGCAGAGACTGAACTCAGGAGGAGGACTGTTGGGGTCCAGGAGGGGTCCTGGGCCAGAGGAGGATGTGGTGGGGGCATGGGAAGACAGCCAACCTGGGGTTTTCTTGAGGGTACTCCTAATGCTGAGCCTCGCCATGGGACACACATCCCTCCTGGTGAAGATGGAGGGTGGGGGCCTGGCAGGTGTGTGGGGACTCTCTCTCAGCTTGATGACTTCTTTCGGATCTAAAATTGTCCCCAAATTAAAGTTAGAAAAAAATCCCCCTGGTTCCAGGGTGGAGTGGCTGCTGGGAGGGGGAAAGAGGGAGGGGGAGAGGGAGGGGTGAGAGAGGAGGGGAGAGGGACGGGGAGGGGGAAGGGAAAGTGGGGGTTGGGAGGGGGAGGGATGAGGAAGAGGAGAGGAGAAGGAGGGGGAAGAGGAGGGGGAGGAGGAGGAGGAGGAGGAGGAGAGAGGATGGAGAGGGCGGAGGCAGAGGGAGGAGAAAGGGGAAGGGGAGAAGGGGGAGAGGTGTGTTAAAGGCAAAGCCATCTGCTTGTGGAGGGCCATATGTGTGAGCGTGTTATGTGTATTTGTGCATGAGAGTGCATGTGAGTTATGTGTATACACATTGAGGTGCATTCATGCAGGAGTGCGTGTGAGGAGTGTATACATGTGTGTGTTCACATGGGCATGTGTTGTGCATGTGTGTTCATGTGCAAGCACGTACTCGTGTGTTACAGGAGTCTGCACGTGTTCTGAGTGTGCGTGTATACGTGGGTGCCAGTGACTCCCCTACTTGTGAGGAGCGTCCCTGGTCGGATGCCTGCACCCGAGGCCTGATGGGGAGCTTTTGCAGGTGTGGCCTCAGGGTTCAGGCTCCTGAGGTGGAGGGTGGGTCTGATGACCTCCCCTGGTGCTGGGAACCCCCCACGCTGAACTCTCCCCCTCTGGCTCAAGCCCGGCAGCAGACCCCTCCCATGGGGCAGGTGGGTGACCAAGCTAGGAGGCTTGGGGCTCCTGCAGCTCTTCCCCCTCCTCATGCCTCTCCCTTCTCTGGGCTTGGGCTGGGGACCCCAGAGGTGCGCTCAGGGATGTCCCTCCTGGGATCCCTCGCTCATCACGTGTGCTAGAAACCTATCAATATCTCTGCTTGCTCATTGAGAGGGGAGCGGGCTGTTTATGAGCAGCCCCAGGTGACATTTATGAACTTGAGGGTAAGTGATTGTTGACAATGGACACTGTGCGTGGGTACGGAAGGGGAGCCACTCCCCTATGAGGACCCCTGGGTGATAAGGACACCACTTCCTTCTCTGTGGCCAATTTCAACCCCTACACTTGCTATTAGCCCTGGGACAGCTGCCTGCCCTTTTCATTTTAAATGTCAGTTGCTCCCGGGAGGGAGATGCCAGGACAGGGGCCTGGGGCAGAGGGGCCCCAGGGCAGCGGTAGGCAGCTTGGGGAGCAGGAGATAGGGTGGAATGGGCAGGGGCCCGCCATTCTCTCAGCATGCCCCGCTTCCACAGCATCCAGTGCTTCTAGGTACAAATAAAAATGCGCCGTTCTGTATCTTTGTTTAGTCTGTGTTTATTGAGCACCTACTGCATACCAATCCGTCCTCAGGGGTGAGCAGAGCAGATGTGGTTGCTGCCCTGGGCCCCTGATTGTCCTTCCCTCCCCATGCACAGATGCAGCCCCCGGCACAAATGCAACCCCTTGCACAGATGCAGCCCCTTGCACAGATGCAGCCTCCTCCTTAGATGCAGCTCTCAGCACAGATGCAGCCCCCAGCACAGATGCAGCCCCATGTACAGATGCAGCCCTGTGAGCAGATGCAACCCCGTGTACAGATGCAGCCCCATGAGCAGATGCAGCCCCGTGTACAGATGCAGCCCCATGAGCAGATGCAACCCTCTGGCATAGATGCGGCCCACGGCACAGATGCAGCCCCATGTACAGATGCAGCCCCCATGTACAGGTGCAGCCTTATATATAGCTGCAGCCCCATGCACAGATGTAGCCCGGCCTCCTCAAGCTCTCCTAGGGTCAGGGCTCTACCTGCAGCTAGCGGCTAGCTCCTGACTCTGGCTGGTGGGGAGGCCTAACTTTGTGGGGTGGTGTGCACCATGGGTGTGAGAACAGGAGACTGTGTGGATGCCCCATCTCTGGCCTGTTCGTGGAGTCGCTCCCAGCCTGCCCCCACCCCAAGGGCCCCACTGGAGCTCAGAAGTGAGGGGTGCCACAGGCACAGATCTAATGAGGCAGCCGCCTCCTCTGGTCCTGACTCAGGCCCTCTGCAGCTAGCAGCCTCACTCTGGGCTGGGTTCCCCTGCTAACCCTGGCCAGAGAGGACCTGCAGCAGTTAGCTTTAAGCATAGTGAAGTGTGGGAACTACGAGATTCTTCGGAGATAGGCTAGAGGTTACGGGATCAGGTTCCCAGGGCTGCAGGAGCCCTGGGGTCCAGGGACGCTCACCCTTGGCCTTTCCTCCTATGCCCACAGCTGCAGGACCTTGAGGACTCCCACTGTGGGGAAGACTCTGAGGCCCTGGACAGGGATCCTCCCCTCCCTGGAGAGCTGTCCCCCCCACTCCCCAACCCCCTGCTGCCGAGCACGCCCCTCCCATGAGCCTGGGCTCCTCTTGTGTCAAGTCACAGGGCTGGTAGTGCTGGGCGCAGGCTGCAGGCATCTCCCTCCTCAGGGCGTCTCTGCACCCTGACAGGTGTCACCTGCTGCCCCATCTCAGGTGCCCCTTGACCACTGTGTGGGTTTTACGTGGGGTCTCTTTCTGTGGTTTGCTCATCTGTCCTCCAAGGCCGCAGCCCCTCCGTCCCGAGGGAGCGGTGGGAGTGTCCCTTCTGTCTGAGGCCTGGGGTGCAGAAGGGGCTCAGGGGGAAGGCCTAGCCTTTCCTGAGGCTGTGTAGTTACAGGGCCCTGGAGGTCATCTGGGCTCATGTGGGCCACAGGATGGACAGGATAAGTAGAGGGGGCCCTACCTGCTGGCTGCAGGGTGGAAACAGGGTGGTGCCTGTGGGCACAATGCAGACACACACCCGCTCAGCCCCTATGAGCCTGTCCCTGCTGGCTCTGACTGTGCAGGGCTTGTGGCAGGTCCTCAGCTACCAGGTGGGCTGGCTCCTCCTGCCCCCTGGTGCCACTGCCCGGACTCCTGGTGTCTGCTGAGTGACAGCCCAGAGTCCTGTGAGTGTGTGAGCAGGACCCACTGGACAAACCACGTCCTATGCAGCGAGAGGCTGTGTGTACCCCCTGGCTCAGGTGGGAGCCTCAAGCGGCGGGGCAGGCGGACAGGCTCTCATCCACTGAGTGCCCTCCTAGCATCAAGCCAGGCATGCAACCCTCAAGCAGGTCCCACAGATCCCCGAGCTGGGTCTACCACGTGTATGTCTGCAGTGAGCTCGGCAGAGAAACCTCAGCTGGGTGGTGGGAGGAGGGAAGGTACCTGGGGATCAGTACCCAGGATGGGCCACTTGGGGCAGGTCTCCCACTGGGCATTGAGGGGTCCCCTGGATGCTGAGTAGCCCCTCCTCCAAGCTCCCAGTCAGGGCTGTGGAGGAAGATAGTCTCAGTGGCTGGGGTGGGGGTTGCGCTCAGCCCCCCGTCTGGCCCTTTCCCCAGGCTGTGTAGTTACAGAGCCCTGGAGGTCATCTGACCTCATGTGGGCCACAGGGTAGATTTCTCAGCAGCTGGAGCCTGAGGGGACTTCTGAGGGTCACTGGTGATCCAGACTTGGCTGTGGAGCTGCCCTGGGAAAGGCCCCTGGGGCACCCTCCCATTGGACTGGACACCCCCCAGTGCTATAGCCCAGCCCCCCACCCTGGTCCTGCAGACGAGGCCTAGGGCCCAAGGGACAAGTGGTTCTGATCATGGCCCTCTCCAGAGGCCCTCAGGCCACCTGGGGGCCCGGGCGGGAGGGCTGCCAGGATGCACAGTGCCTGCCTCAGACCCCTGCCAGGAGCCCTGCCAGCAAAGCCTCCCAGCCAGTCAGCAGCCCTCCCAGCCAGGGCGGCAGGCGCACGGTCAGCAGGGGCTTGCAGGCAGTGCTAGGGAGCTCCTGCTCCATCTGGGGAAATCAGCCCTGCCCGGTGCCTGGGGCCCGCAAGCACGCCTCGGCCAAAGCTGTCCGGGTATTTAATTCCCAATGGATCTCAGTGCCCGGGAGCAGCACAGAGGGCAGCGAGCCTGTCAGACAGCTAGAAAATTGAAGGATGCGGCTGCTGCCCCCTAAGAAGTGCGGTGGCCCCTCACTTCTCTCTCCGTCCATTTCCTCTCCAACGACTTCCCGGGAAGTGGATGGTGGACGTGTTTGACAATGGGATGACAGATGGCCACAGCTCACATGGGCTCTGTGCTGGAGGGGCTGAGAGAGCACCCTGAGCTCTAGGAGAGCAGGGGTGGGGTGAGGCAAGGAGGGGAGAGGGCGGAGCTGAGACCCACAGAAGGGCTGCACAGCCCTGGGGAGCAAATGCCCACATGAGCGTGCTGCCAAGCAGACACAGGCCCAGGGACCAGGACGTGGAGCACTAGCCTGGGCACAGTGGACCCCAGGATGACAGGGAGGGGGCAGGAAGGGGGGCGAGGACGGCCCCGGATGCCTGCCTGGCTGGGTCCTGCCCCACCCCCAGTTGGAGGTCCAGGGCTGGGCCCATGGCCTCTCTGCCTTGGTGTCCTCATCTGCAGAATGGAGCAGTGCTGATCCTGCCCTGTGGGCTGCCTGACCGTGCCCTGCCCAAGGACAGAGCCCCGTGGGGGTGCGGCCTCTCGTGTGCTGGGTGCCCTCTGCTAAAGGGTGCGGGCTGGCCCTGGCCGGCCGCCAAGACTTCCACCTTAAGGTGTGAATAGCCGAGCCCCCTCCGCCCCTGCCGCCCTAGTGACAAATACTAATGTCTAAATCAGCAGCCCGCCCGCTGGCCCGCTCCCGCTCATGTTCTTTGCTGAAATGTCACCTGTTCCTATCTAACGATTTGCATAATGCAAAGCTTCTCACTCGTAAAATACAGATTAAGAGGGGAAGCGGAGTCATTCTGGAACCAGGGATCCATTTCAAGGAGCGGGAGGGAGGCCGGCAGCACGCTCTTAACCCTGTCCCTGCTGGCCGCGCTGCTCGGGGCGGCTCTGCCTACACCCACACGGAGCCCCTGAGCCCACCTCATCTGCCGGGCACCCTGTGGCTGCGGGGGTCTGTCTCCCATCCACCAGCAGGGGCCCAGCCAGTGACGGCACCCGGGGGCTGGCTGCCCCAGGCCACTCGGGCTGATGGCCGCAGGCTGCCTTGCCCTTCCCTCCACTTCTCCTGGGAGCCTGTGGCTTCAGATGGCACATTGTGCCCACATACAGACGACAGGGGTGGAAGGTGTGGGGGGCCCTGCCTGGGGCTGCTCAAGCAGGCCCCCTCTGTAGTTGTGGTGCCCACCCTCCAGGCGCCGCTGGGAACAGAAGATCCAAGGGGACACCTGGCCCTAGGACACTTCAAAGGTGTGCTTTGGGGCTGGCGAGGAGCCAAATCCACGTTGTCATTAGGAATTTCTCTGTCCTCCTCCCCCCCACTCTGCCTTGGTTTGTGCAAATTTAAAGCAAATGCCCAGGGGAGGTTCAAGGGCCCCTTGCTGCCCCAGAGATGGGCCTGGGGGCTACACAGGGGCTTCTCTCACTCAGGCTCAGTGAGGGGACAGCTTCCCGGAGGGAGGGCCACTGGTCTGTGCCAGAGGAGCGCCTGGACAGCCAGCTGAGGCCTGGCTCAGAGGGCTCCTGAAAGGGCCAAGCGACAGGGCCTCACCACCAGGAGGGAGAGTGCCTGCCCACACTGCATTGCCCCAGTCCGGAGCCCCCTCAGGTCAAGGTCAGCCTTCCTCCTACCAGTCCCAGCCTGAGACCTCCTCCCCCACCTCCTGTCATCTACAGAGCTCTTCCTTTGGGGGGCGGGGGAAGGAGTCCCACCTGACCCGCAGTGGGGCTGAGGTATTGTGAAGCCAGGAACTGGAGGCAGAGTGAAGGTGGAGCCAGTAGGGGCACAAGTCACGGGAGGAGGACGCTGTGGCCGAAGGCTGCTCCTGCGTCTGGACCACGTGTGGATGAGCACAGGGGTGCTCAGCTGGGGGAACCCCTGGCCAGGCACCCTGCTGGGGGGGGTTGTCTGGGCATCACAGGGAGGGGCTGGTTTACTCACGGGTAAACCCCAGGAGGGAGGAGAACCAAGTGCCGGTGCATCAACCCCAGCTTGATCTCCCTGCTCCTCTGCCTAACCACCTCGGCACATTTAGCATTCCCCTCACCCACAATCCAGGGAAGGGAAGGGAATGGGCTGGGAAGTCTGACCTTGGTGCTTGCCTCACTTCCACCACCACTGCCACCATTACCTCCACCACCACCACCATCACCTCCACCATCCCCATCACCTCTACCACCACCATCTCTGCCACCACCATTATCACCATCAACTCCACCATCACTTCACCGCCATCCCTTCACAACATCATCACCATCACCTCTACCACCATCCCCTTCACCATCATCACCATCACCAACACCATAATGATCACCACCATCACCTCTACCATTACCACCACCAAAACCACTACCACCACCATCACTGCCATCATTACCTCCATCATCACCTCCACCATCACCTCTACCACTATCACCACCTCCACCACTACCATCACATCACCACCATTACCACTGCCATTACCAACACCACCACCTCACCATCACCACCGTCACCTCTACCATCACCTCCATCACTATCATTACTATCACCATCACCATCATCATCACTACCACCACCACAACATCATCACCAGTGGCAGCAGCACTAACCCTTATTTGGTTTCATTCCGTGCCATGTGTAGCACTTAGAGCTGCATTTTTATCATCTCATGTAATTTTCACAACCCTGAAGTTAATGTTTTCACCATCATCATTCTATAGTCAGAGAAACTGAGACAAGGAGGGATTCAGCTGGGATTTGGACTTGGGTGTTCTAGGCTGTGGATCTCCCCATCTAGGGAAGAAGGCACTCACATAAAATGTGGGAGATGAGCCTCTGCAGGAAGCTGGGTATCATCCTGAGCCTCCCCTTTAAACTGTCCTGGCTCCTGCCCCTTGCCTGGGAACAGGAGCAGATGTAGTCAGTGCCCCCCAATAACAGTGGGATGACCCATCTTCCCTTGAACACATCCTCAGCCCCTGGGGAGAATTCAAGATGCCGTCCTGTACCCAGCCAGCTCCTGTACAGGCAATACCTGCATCTGTTGCCCAGAAGATCCCAATCCAGACCTGCCCCCACCCTCTGTAGATGCTCCTCTTCTACACTCTTCCTCCTCCTCAACAGGTGCCCCTCCTCTGTGGGTGACCTTCCTCTATAGATGCTACTCTTCCACAGATCCTCTTCCTCTACAGACTCTGCTCTACAGATGAGCCTTCTCTATAAGTACCCCTCCTCTGCAGGTGCTCCTCTTTTGCAGGTGAGCCTCCCTCCCTATCCCTCACTGGGGATAGTGGGGTTATTATTCTGTATCTGAAGTCCTTCCCGGCACCTTGGGGGCCCAAGTTCTCAGGCACCTCAACTGCACTTGTCAATGATGAGCCAATGAGCACTGGCATGCACTCCACCATCACTTCCACCACCATCCCTGTGTGACAGCTTCCACTTCCCTGTCCCTTAGCCCTAACTCTGCCTTCCCCCTCTGATTGCCTGCAGAGGCAGCAGGCAAGGCTTCTGTCCCCATGGAGGACAGAAGGGGCCACATTTCAGCCCTGTCTAGGCCTGAAGACAACCCAAAGGTGGTCTTGGCTATCTCAATGGACTCGTACAACAATATTCCTACACCAGGGCTTTTGTTCATCCACAGATGTCTGGCCAAGGGCTTATTAAATGATCACAGCCAACCTAGTTGTAAGATGTCGATTTATGGCAAGAGACTCTGTGGGCCCCTACAGGCCACAGTGCCAGGAACCCAAGGCCAGGGATGGGACCCTTATCCATACAGAGACCATCTGCAGGAACAGCCTCACCTGAGTGGTATGTTTCCTGCTGGGGTTAAAACAACCATTTCTGAGCAACTGAGCAGTGGGCTGATGGCTCTCAGAGACCCCCAAGGGGCAGGGATTTTGAGTAGCCCCTAGTCTCAGAGCTGCCCACTTTTGCCCAGGGTACACATCCAGGGAGGAAAAGGCCTGGGCTTTCTAGCTGCTGTCAGATGGAGCCTCGGCACCACCACCTTCCTGGCTCATGAGCTCAGCCCCATGGCACCCTGACCTTGCAAATGGGGATGGAGCCATCTCAGGGCTTAGGTGGCAGTGAGGACACAGCCCAGGGCTAGGAAGCCCCCATGGACCTGGCTACGGTGGACCCTTCCTGCCCCACCTGGGAGGCTGATAGTGCTTCTCTGAGAAGTGAGTGCTGTGACCGGTCAGGCTGGGCCAGGTCCTACTAGCTCCTCACACATTCACTTGCTCACTCACTCATGTGGTACTCGGTGGGCACCTTCTGGATGCCGAGGAGCCCATGATGACCGAGGCCTGAGCCCTGCCTGCTGAGAGCAGCTGTTCTGAAGGCTCTGAACTATACTCAGTGCTCACCGTGAGGCCCCGGACAGCAGCCAAGGATGGCCCCTACGTGGGACCTGGGGACCGAGGCCATGGGGCGTAGGAACGAGGGAGGCCTGGGACAGGGCATGGCCCCACACTTTGCCCCTGGCAGTGACCCAGTCAGCTGGGAAAGGACAGGGAATGCAGTGGGGTGATAAGCTGGGGAAGTGAGGGGCAGGTGGAGAGAGTCTCTGGTTCCAGGTCCAGCCCTGCTGGCTGTATCTGCCGGCTTGCTGTGTCTTGCTTGCCTTCTGGCCCTTCACAGGAGGGAGCCACTGACCTCACAGGACCCACCTTTTATTCCATCATCACTCCCTCCCCAGCAGGCCACCAGCACAGACAGGTAGGCTGGTCCCTCTTCATCTTCACCAGCCTAGCCTTGTCCCTCCTGCCACCCACCCCTCTGCCTCTCCTCCCCTCCCAGGAGCTGCCCCATGTTCCTCACCCCACTCCTGACCTTTCCCAATACCCCCAGGGGGACACTTCTCTGGTCACCATGATGGATATCCACATGCTAAGTCCCACGAACAGTTGTCAGATCCCAAGTTAAACCTCTACATGGGATCATTTCTGGGTCACTCGGCCTAACTGACCTCTTCACCTCCATGAACCTCCAGACCCAGCCTGGGGGGTCCAGTCTTGTCCCCCACATACCTTTGGACTCCCCTGCCCCCCATTGCTCTGCCTGAGGTGGGGTCATCTCTGGCTGGGATGCTCCCCATCCTTGCTCAGAGCCCTCCTGGCTCTACCCCACTGCCCAAGCCAGGCAGGGACCACCCCATGTGGAGCAGGCTCTCCAAGCCCTGTGACCTATATCCCTGCTTCCTGTTTACTGCAGTCATCTCCTGCAAGCCAAGCATTGGACTTCACTGATTTCAGGGTCCACAGGGCCACCCAAGCACTTGAGGCAGGACCACCACCCAGCGAGCACCCTCAAATCCTTGTACCCTGGGCTATGGTAGGGACTCCACGGGGCTGGGACACACAGTCCCTCCCTGGGTGATGCAGCCGTGTCTAGGGCTGAATCCTGGAACCCTATCTCAATGGTGTGCCCAAGGGGCTGAGGACATCTGGGCTGGGGCAGAGGGTGGGGGGCTAGAGTGCCCTGGCCCCACCTTTCCCCTCCAGGCTAGCCACCCTGGCCTGGGCAGTGGCACCTGCCCTCCAGTTGGCTGGGGAGGGGGCTGAGAGGCGGGGCTACCCTGAGGGCAGCCCGGAGGAGGTGGCCCAGCCAGGCCCCTGCCCAAGGCAGCATTCCTCGCAGCTGCTGATAAAGCTGGCTAATGGCTTTTTGCTAATGAGAAAAGCCCGACTGATTATGACAAATCGCTGGGAGCAGCGGGCTAAGCGGCGACACGTGCCCCACTCGCTGCCGCCAGGAGGGGCTGCTGCCCCACCCACCCCAGGCCCAGTGCCCAAACCTTGCCCTGCAGGGGAGGGCCCAGGGCCTGTGGGGGGTGCGAGGTGCGAAGGGCCGAGGGGAAGAGCTAGGGCAGGGGACCCTCCCCAAGCTCCCCTGTACCCAACTCCCTAGCTCCCCCGGCACCTTCTGCCCCTGATACCCCAAGTCCATGACCCCCAGCACGCCCACTCAGCCCCCTCCCCGTGGTCCCCTGAGATTGGGCTGCGGAGCAGGGGCCCAGGGGAACTGGTTGGACCTCCCCTGGCTAGGGGAGGACAGCACATGCTCTGTACCTTGTTTCCCCAGGTACCCTGAGGAAAGGGGTGCATTTCTTCACTGCCGACCCCCAGAGGGTGTCTGGCTAGGGAGAAATTCAAACTGTCCTGAGTCTAGGACCTTGGTCCCCCTCGTCCCTCTGGGGCAGCCACTCTGCAACTTGGGGTCAAAGTGGGATAAGTGGCAACAAAGAATCCCAGAACATGGGGCAGGGGGGCAGCACTATCCCAGGGCACGGGGGTGGGGGGCAGCATGATCTCAGGACACGGGGTGGGCAGCACGATCCCAAGGCACCTGTGGGGGGAGGGCAGCATGATCCCAGGGTGCAGGGTGGGGGCAGCACGATCCCAGGACACAGTGGGGGGGGCAGCATGATCCCAGGGCACCTGGTCAGGGGAGGGCAGCATGATCCCAGGGGGACATCATGACACCGGGGCGGGCGGGGGTGGGGAAGCATGATCCCAGGACACCGAGGGCGGGGGAACGGTCAGCATGATCCCAGGACACCAGGGCCCCAGCACGGTCCTCCCCGCCTGTCCCGGGTTGTGGGTTTTCATATGAACCTTCCCAGCCAGAGCAGATTGCTGTCCTCCTTCCACCCATCCACCTGTCTGTGTATTGAGCCTCTATGGGGCGCCAGGCACTGTCCCTCCAGCTGGGGTGAGCTTGATGCCCAGCTCCTGCTCCAGGCTCACTAGAGCGGTGTCCTGACCTGCGGCCCCCCTCCCCTCTGTCCTGTCCCTCCCCCACGGTCTTACCTGGTTGGTGACCCCCAGCGGTACCCCACCAGGTCCCTGTCCGTGGGCTGTAGGACCTGTGGACACACCTCACCGTGTCCAGCAACAGCTCTGCCACTCGACGCTTCTCTTCCCGACACCCCTTGGTCCCACCTCCAGAACCTTCTGCTGTCTTAGCTTTCTCCCCGACTGCCACGATCCGGAGTCCTCCACTCCACCTGCCCTCGGGTGCCCGCACAGGGCCGACCCCGACCCCGACCCCGACCCCGACCCCAGCACCTGCGCCGGCCCCACCCCAGCCTGAGCAGCCCTGCTCCACCCACCTCTGCCCCCACGCAGGCCCGTGACCTCGGGATCTGGGGAGACCGGGAGCCACAGTGTAGCTGGCCTGTTGGGCGTTATTTAAGGGGGTTGAGGGGCCAGGGCAGCCGTGTAGAGGCTGCGTGGAGAGGTAGGAAAGGCATAATGGGATTTTCCATGTGGAACGGCCGTCTTATCTCGGCCCCGTGTGCCATCCATTACCGCTAATTACGCCGGCGGCCGAGCCCGGAGCCCTGGGCGCTCCCCCGGCCAGGCGGGCGGCTCCGTCCTCATTGTCCTCTGCCGGGCCGCCCCTCTCGCCCGGTGGGAAGGGCCCGGGGTCTCCCTATCGTCCCAGAGCAGCAGCGAACGTGGTGGGCACCCCCTTGATAGATGAAGCATGGAAATTAGTTCCAGAGTTTAACTGATAACCACGGAGCACAGCTACATTCGGTTATGGCAGCCCTAATTGATGAGCTCATTAAGTCCATTATTAGAGAAATTGATTTCAAATAGGCACTTAGAGCGGGTGCAGGAGGCAGGTGGGCGGGGGCAAAGAGGCAGAGGAAGCCACGAAAATACATAATGAGGCAAGTAATTTTATAGGTTTGTTTAATGAAAAGCCTCAACAGCGTACTCGTGGCCATGTGGGTTTTAAACACTCATTTTATGTACTAATAAAGCTCCTGGTGGTGAGATCCTTCCCAGGCCCTAGCCCACTATCCTCCGCGGCCACCCCTAATTAATTAATTAACCCTGGTGAGGCGATCAATGAGTTAGTCATGCAGAATCGACACTTGGAGGCCGCCCGCCTGGGCTCGTGGGGAGGGGAGGCCCGGCAGGTGCTTGGCTTCCCGCCCTCTAGCTTGGCCCTCTGGCCCTGCCCAGCCCGGGGCCCTGGCACTGGGGGCCATGCAGCCCCATGGCGGGGAGCTGGGGCCGCTATGGGCACTCTCCAGTGGACCAGGAGGGGCCCCGCGGGTCACCTCTATTTGTTCCAGCATGGTCCACCCCGACCCTGTCCGTGTGCCACAGGGCCTCCCCCATGACTCTAACCCTGACTTGGCCCTCAGAGCTCTCTGCCTGGCTCGGGAAAGGCTCAGTCTGGGTGATCCTTGGGATACTGACCCCAGCCTCCACCCCTGCTGCCTGCCCCCCAACCCACGTGTACCGAAACAGATGCGGACACACACATGGACATGCACAAGGGTGACGCTGACATGGTCACATGGATATATTCACATATGGATGCACACACAAAGACGTATTGCCACGGAATACATGGACTCCCACACGCAGATGCACATGCAAACACAGGCCCATGGAGACGCAGTAGACACATGTAGTCCCACAGACACATGGACATGCAGTGGGCACACGGAGCCCCCGTGGACACATGGACACACAGTAGGCACAAGTAGCCCCACGGACACATGAACACGCAACAGACACATAGCCCCGTGGACACACGGACATGCAATGGACACACGTAGTCCCCATGGACACATGGATACACAGTAGGCACACATAACCCCGTGGACACATGGACATGCAGTAGGCACATGTAGCCCCCACAGACACACGGACACGCAGCAGACACACAGAGCCCACAGACACACGGCATGAAGCCCCCGTGGACCCACGGTTGGGAACACACACACACACACACACACACACACGACCGCCCTTCCATCTGTCCGAAGCGTGCTCGAGTGTGGATGCCCCACTCAAACTGAGGCTTCTCCACCTCTGTGGCTGCTTCTCTGGTCCTGTCGTCTGTCCTGCCTCAGCTCAGAGCCTCCTCGGGTCTCATTCCCCTGCACCCATTGTTCCTGGCTGCCCACACCTGGTCCCAGGCTCTTCACGGTGGCCCTGCCCATCTCCACTGGGGATCCAGCTTGAGTTCTCATGCCTCCCACTCCCGTTGACCACGTGCCTCAGTGGGGAGGCCCAGCCGTCCAGGGGTGCGCTCCACGGGGTCCCTGGGCCAGCCTCCAGCCACTTCAATGTCTGCAGGAGCTCCTCCCCCACCTCTGGCCTCCGCATGTCCACCTGCGTCCCTGGTGGGGACCAGTGGTAGAGCAGAGTCCCACGGGACCAGGCTTCTTACGCCACTCTGGCTTCCACCTCCACGGCCACACCAGCACCGGCTCTGCCCCCAACTTAGGGCCTTTGCTCCTGCTGCTCCTCCACCTTGGCCCGCCCGTCCCTCCCTTCTTCCTCTGTGGTCGACAGCAGCCCGTCCTCCATCCTGTTTCTCTTTCCCTGGGGTTCCCTCTGCCTAATGTGGTACGAGGGTCTCCTATAGCCTTGTCCATCCTGCCAGCACGGAGGCCCCATGAAGGGGGCTGTACCCAGCACAGGGAGTGGCCCCCGGGGCTGCTCTGCAGAGTTCCATGAATTCATGGGGTCCTCTGGGGGTTCAGGAAACACTGCTACTGAGATGCCGCAGAGGAGGAGCCTTCTTTATCAATAAGATAATTAAAATACTGATGAGCCACACGGGGAGGATGGAGGGACAGTGGCAGTAAGGCAGGGGGCTCAGTGTGGCAAACAAGACAGACATGATGCTAAAAATGAGTAATTCAAGAAACAACAGAATCAACACACATTCCACGGAAGGGATGGAAATGGTCACCTGGGTGCTGGGGGGACAGAGGGCCGGGCAGTAGGGCAGCCTCTGTCCTGGGTCTGGAGGCAGAGCAGGGAGGGGGTGGCAAAGAGCCTGGCCCAGGGCCGCCGGAGGATGGGAGCAGCCCAAGAGGACGCAGGAACTAGAGCAGGCCTCAGGGGGCTCTGCTCTCCCTGCCCTGCCAGCCCGCTCTGGGTCTCAAGGCTGAATGCACCGGAGGCCAGGGCTCAGGGGGAGGCAGCCTGGGCAGAGGTCTGAGGGTACTTGAGTGTCCAGAGGTGATGGGTGAGTGGCACGCCAGTAAGGCACCATGTCCCTCCCCAAACAGGGGATGCCCGCCGGCAATGTGGACTCCTCACAGGTGACATCGCCTGGGTGCTCTGACCCCACGGAAAAAGGAACCGTCAGCGTGGGGCAGAGGTCAGTGCAGCAAACCTGTGAGCTCCCACGTCGCCCTGGGTCACTTGCACCTCCCGCCTGTGCTTCCCACGCCCTCAAGGAGCACCGTGGCCCTACTTCTCTCATGACACAGCCCTGGAATGGTGGTGGCATCTCGGGGGCCACTTCAGCTGCACGGGCAGGAGGGGGACGTCCAAAGTCCTGGCAGCTGCACTTGTCTGGCCAGTGTCCTGTGAGGGCGTGACATCCTCCGACCCACAAGCTCGCCTCTTCCCTGCAGCCCTGCTGCCTTCATGGCGTGTCCTTGCTGTCCTTCTGCTGGTCCAGGAGCTGCACTCAGGGGAGCTGACAGTTTTCCTCTGGGTGTGGCCTGCCCTAATTTTACGGCCAGGTAGGACCTGGAATGGCCACAGGAGGCCGCAGGGGGCCTCGGAGTGGGGTGTCCCAGCTCATCCCAGGTGTGCCCCTCCCCCTGCAGCCCTCCCTGTAGTTCCGAAGCCCACGTGGGGCAGACACAGGGCTGGTCTTTAGCAGGCGGCCAGAGGCTGCAGGCAAGACCAGTGTCACTGCCGGAGTGCCCAAAGAGGTCAGCCCAAACCACAGGTGCAGCCCCACTGGCCTCTGCGCACCTCTGGCCATCACTGCCTGCCCCTACCCCTATGTCTGTTCTGAGGCCTGGTGGCAGGGGGAAGGGGGATGGGGCCTCTCTGCCCACCTCCAGACCTGGATGTCGCTCCAGCCCATGCGGGGTCCTGCCCATCTGGCAGCCCTCCCACTAAGTGAGTCTGAGCGCTGGAAGGGCCCCATAGCTGCCCTTCATTCCAGGGGAGTGACTGTCTTCAGCATAGGTGCTCCCTGCTTTGATGGTCCAGTTGAGGAAGAGACCCATTAAACATATCCTTTGTCAAACAGCCCTGTGAGTTTTCTTCAGTTTTGTAGGTCTGCAAACACCCACCCCTGCTTAAAGCCCTGCGCACTGAGTCTGCGGGTGCACGGAGGTGAGCGCCCCAGCACTGGCCTCGCCCTTGTGAGGGACAAGAATTGGCCGAGGGGTTCAGTGCAGCTCGGGGGAGAGAGCCAGCTGGCAGGAGGGCTCACTCCAAGTCCCCCACTCCTGGGGACGGTGTGGACACGAGACAGATGACGGAAAAGCGATTTACAATTTGGCTGTTCTATTTCCAATTAAACCGCGACATTAGTTAATATGCAGGGCCGGGAAGCTCAGGCGGAGATAATGTGTAGATAGCTCCATAAAACTCCGCCAGGAACAAATAATTTTGCACAAATTTGCAAACAGCACGGTTTTTGTAAATAACCATCATCTTTCTACCGGCCCCACTGCCGATTATGCATTTTTCCTTCATGATAATTTAATGATGATCTAATTTACCTACTGTTGCTGGGCCTTGGGTGCAGCCAAAGCGATCGTCTGATTTAGTCCAAAATCTATCCCGATGGCGTTAATTCATATTGACCAAATGTTTACAAATTGAGCTTTTCCCCTTGTTATGCCAGACGGTGAACTCCACTCACGAGCCTGTTTGCACATGTCCAGCTACCTGGGCCCGGGCCTGCCCATAGCTGACCAAGCTGTGGCAGCCTCTGAAACTGCAAGCACGGGTTGAGGTGCATGGCCTGGGAACTGTGGGGGGTAGAGAGAGGGGCGGACATGAGGGGCCTGCTTTCCCAGGCCAACAGAACAGGAGTCTGACAATGCCAGGAGGGGCCAGGAGGGCCCAGGAGGACATAGGAGGGGCCAGGAGGAGCAGGGGGGCTTCCACCAACATCCAGAGGCCTTAGTTTCTGTAAAGGGGCCCCCGGGGGCCTGAACCGGGGTCTTGGCAAGGAATAACAGGCATCATCCCTGGGAGGGACTGGAGGCCAGCCCATCACCTGCATGTAGAGACCTCCTCCCCAACAAAACGTGGCTGCGTGGTCTTCTTGGGCACTCCACTGTATGAAGTGACTTTGTTTCTCTGTTTGCTTTTCAGATGCTGGTCTCCCTTCTAGGATGTCACTGCTCGGGACAAGTGGGGTCTGCTTTGCCCACAGGCTGGCCCAGGGCTCAGCTTAGAGCAGGTGGTAGGTTACCACGTGTCTTATTACTTTGTCACCATTGGCAGCATATGCCTGGGCTCTGGTCACGAGCACTGCTTCCCCATGGTTGATTTCCTCTTCCAGGCTCACCAGTTTGCCAAGGGAATGGAGCAGGAGGGCATACTGAAGGGTGGTGTGTCCTAGAGCTGCTGTGTAGCAAGGGGGGGCCCATACATGGGTAATAGCGGGGAGGCAGTCACCGTGGTGGGACAGGCCCTGCACTGACCCAGCCCAAGCATTGGGTGATCATGGAGTAAGTGGATGGATGATCAGATGGGTAGACAGGGAGTTGATGTTGGCTAGCTGGCTGTCTGGGGTTGCTGGCTATGGGTTTCTGGTGGGTAGCTAGGTGGGTAGGTGGAAGGGTGGTCTAGGGGATGGATGGTTGGGTGTGTGTGTGGGTATGTGGGTGGCCTGCTTGGGCTGGTGGTTGGATGAACACATGGATGATGGGTGAGTGGATGGATGATTGCTGGCTGGCTGGGTGGGTGGCTGGCTGGATGTGAGGGTAGGTGGATGAATAGTTGGGTGGGCTATTACGCAGGTGAATGGTAGAGAGATTGGTGGGTAAATGAATGTGTGTGTGTGGGTTTGTGTTTCAGTGGGCAAGTGGGTGAATAGGTGGACTGTGGATGGTTTGCTGAGTGAGTTAGTATGTGGGTTGGTGGGTGAGTGAGTGAGTGGAGGTGGGTCAATGGTTGGATGGGCACTCAATTAGAAGTAGAGGAAGAGAGGAGGGGCCAGGCACCTGTGCTTGTTGATGAGTGTCTAGATTGGTAAGTGGGTACCTGCGTGATTAGGTGCGTTTCTGGGTGAGTTTAGCAGGTGAATGAGTGGGTGGATGGTGTGCACAGTGGATGGAGACCCAAGAATGCTTGCTCCCCAGAGCTTTTCCAGACGCCCATGATCAGGGAGCCTTCCTTGGCCGCCTCCACGCCAGGGCAGAGGCCACTAGGATGTGGGATTGTTGCTTCATTCATTTGTTGAACTCGGAGGAAATATTTGGAAACAAAATCACAAGGGAGAGTTGCCAGCTGCAGTAATCTGCCTGTGGGCCCCTTGGAGGACACAGAGCCAACCACGACAGAACTTGTGGCCCTGGGGTGCCACTGTAGGGGTGGGTGGAACAGAAGGTGTGGGGACCAGCAGGTGCAGGTGGAAGCAAGGAGTCAGGTAATGTCTCAATTGCTGGTAGGGGGTCTGGGTCAGGAGCTGGTTGGGTCTGGGACTCTGGTCTGGGCCAGGGAGGGGTCCGGCAGCTGGGGGAACCGGGCTTGCCCAGGGTAAGGGAGGGCTTCCTGGAGGAGGAGGTGCTGGGTATCTATGTAAATAGAGGGCTGTGGATTGGGGGTAGGAGGAGCGTGTGTACTATCTGCCCTCCACCCCTGTGTGTCTCAGCCAGAGGGCCACGTGGACATGGATCCAGTATGAGTGGGACCAGGGGAGAAGCAGGGTAGGCACCAGGACTGGCCACCTGCGGCCCCACTGGGAGCGCAGACCATGCGGTTCTCTCCTTGTAGGAGAATCCCCAACACACAGGGACATTTGTAAACCATGCTCCCGCCTGGCTATCCTACCCCTGTCCTGGCCCTGCCTCCCTGGCCTGAGGTCCAGGGTCCTGCCTGATGGCCGGACCTCACCCTGGAGGGGCAGGGGGCCTTCCTTTCCTGGAGTGGGGGTGGGATGGGCTGCCCAGAGAGGAATATTTACAGGTTAAGTGTTCCTCCTTCACCCTCAGCAGGCAGATGACCTGGGACCAGGCTAGTCTGTGCCTGGGGACATGCTTAGAACCGGCCGTGTCATCAACTGCTCAGGTCAGTGGTTGTAGAGAGCATTTATAGGTGCAGCCCCCTCACCCTGCTGTATAGCCATGTGGGGGGCATCATGCTCCGCCGACTGCGTCTTCTGGGCCCTGGGGGTGCTGCTCCCCCTGCCAGCAACTGGGCCGCACCAGGCCCCGAAGTCTCTGCCCTGAACCACTTCCTCCTGCTAAAAAAGCTAGATTTTTCTGCTATTTGTGCTGCTTTTAATCCATAGGAAGTGAATTTTCCACTCATATATTAGTTTATTTTATATTTTCAAATTGATTCGACTATACATTGATTTCCTGTTGTGGGTATTGTGTCCCGAGCGGGGATTACGCGTGTAGAAGTGGGGGCTCGTGGCGCATAAAGGTCGCTCTGCGCTGGAGAGCTCTTATCTTGAAAAGGGAGAGTCCAATTTTATTGAAACAGCTAAAATCCCACTTAATTGAATTTTTTTTCCTCTAAGATGTACAAGCTTAGAGACTTTTGCTTTCCAATTCAACTCAGACTCTGTGGTGTTTAAATTTCCAAACCCATAAAGACCTTTATGAAAAAGACCCTGCGAATATCGTATTTCTGAGCCGGCGCCCTGCCGCGCAGCACCAGGTGGGAGCGGTGATCACAATATCAATATTCTGTAGAACATCTTTGCATCGCGCGCCTTTCATGCCTATTTAACGCAGCCCCGAGGAAAAGGCTCCTGCCGGGCTCCCCTGATGCCCTGCCCTCAAAGGCCTGGACAGCCCGCCAAGGAGCCCAGTGGCTGTGCTGGGTCGCTCCTAGCCCCAGACTGAGTCAGAGAGGGGCACCTGACAGATGCTGGTCTCCCCATGTCTCAAAGCACCTGCCCCATGCTGCTGGCTCTCTGTGCTCCCTCTGCGCCCTTCCTGGGCTCTGCAAGGGGGCACTCACCTCATGCACACATCCTAGCAGTGGCCTGGCCATGATGTCTTCATCCCTCTAGGAGTGGCCCCGGCGTCCAGCTCGCTGCCAATCTCCCCTGGCCTTCCGCCACTTTCAGGGAGGAGAGAGGAAGATGAACAGTCTAACAGCATGCTGTGTGACTTGCAGGCCAAGTTGTTTGGAGGGCAGCCTCTTTCCCCCAAGCCTGGCCACCAGGGCTGGTCACACCTGGGGCATGTGTGCAGTGAGGAGGTATGTGGGCCCTGGGGGCCTGGCAAGGACCCTTCTGCACCTGCTGCCCTCCCATCCTGCCCTGGACCTGAGCCCCTCTCCTTCCAGCCACTGGTGGGTGCTGCAGATGGGTGCCGGGGCGTCTCCTGTGTGAGTCTGGGGGACCCTCTGTCTGGAGGCATCTGCTGGGTGAGTCTGGGGGTACCTCTGGGAGCATCTGCTGGTGAGTCTGGGGGGCCCTCTGTCTGGAGGTGTCTCCTGGGAGAGTGGGGGACCTACTATTCTGAGGAGGCCACCCCCTCGAACCTGTTCTCATTCCTGGCTACCTGTGGCCCAGCCTGGGACCACTTGCATGAGCTGACTGAGCTCAGTCTCCCACACGCTCTGCTCAGATAGCCTGTGCCTTCCCACCAGATGCCTTTGTCCTGCTCAGACCACATTTGACCCTCCTGTGTCCCCTGCTGACCCCCGCCCACCTCTACCAAATTGGGCCTGAGCACCTGGGGCCCAGAGAAGCTCCCACCTGGTTTTGGAGTTCTAGAAGCTAAGCGCAGCCTCGCCCCTCGGGGACGCCTCCATTCCCCCCTGGGTTCCCAGTCCCAGTGCTGCTGGACGTGGGCAGGGGAGGAGTGGCGCTGGTGCCGGAGCAGGAGGGGCCTAGGCTTGCCTCACCTGCCAGCCTCAGTATCTCCATCAGTACAGGGCCCTGCACTGCAGTGTCCTCCCCACAGGGCTGGCGATCTGAAGTCCGGCTCTGGTGGAGAGGCTCTGGGCTGGCAGCCCTGGGACCTCCCCTCGGGGCCATGGACTTGGGAGCTGACCCCCGGCTGCTGCGGGCGCCCCGCCTGTGTGCTGGCTGGACCTGCCTGTGCTCTGCACGGCCTTCAGGTGGGGCCTGGACTGTGCGTGCCGGTGTCCCGGGGGCAGCCCCGCTGCCCCGGGAGCCTGGCAGGCTGTGGGCCTCTCCCGGAGCCGCCGTGGCGGGGCGCACGCTTGGCCGACCGTTATCTGCTACCTCTTCACGCACAGCTACTCCAGCGACAGTTGAACAGCGCTCCGGAACGGGGCTACTCTGTATCTCTATCCCGTGAAATGGCTAATGGTGATAAGGAGAGGAAAAACAAAGCGGTCCTCGGGCCTCACGATGCCCCCGCCCACCCGGCTCCTTAGCACTCGCTGGCGCTGCTGCCCGTAATTATTTCCTCAGCTCACTGGAGCTTCCAGAGAGTTCTCTGCGCCAGCGATGCTGCTGAGTGCTTGGGATAGTGCTGAGTGGGGATGGTGGTGGGGGGTACTGGGACCCGACTCCGAGAGGCCCAGGGTTGGGTCAAGGCACAGCCAGACGTCCTGGGTGAGCCCACTGGGAGGGTGCCCATGAGGGCTGCGGCGTCATCTTGGGTGATGGTTGGGGACAGCGTGCTTCAGGATCTCCAGGTACGCAGAATTCACGCACCTTACCTTCCGGCCCAGCAGAAGGCCACAGGACCAGAGACGCCCAGGGTGGAGACGTCCGCCACCTAGTGAGGCCTGGGCAGTGTGCACCTGGCAGGACACTGGGGATGGTCTGGACTTTCATCTCTCTTAGCCACATGTTCCAGGTGAGTCCCATTCATTCCTGCCAGATGCCTCCGTGGTGACCTCGGGGACCCTGCCTGAGATGCCACCGGTATTAGAGGAGAGGGGACGGTCACACAGGCAGAGTGGCCACTCCCAGGGCTGGGGGAGCTCGGAGCTAGTAGTCAGCTCAGGGTCACTCCTGGGTAGGCAGGCTTCCTGGGCAGGTAGCCCTGGGCCTGGCCGTCCATGGGTGGCAAGCCCCAGGTTGCCTCTTCTGCTCTTCTTGTTCTCTCCAAAACTCACTTCTGGGGAATTTCCTCCTACTGCCCCTGGGAGCTCCCTCAGGCACATAGCTGTCCTGTGCTGCCGGGGACCCGGTGCTGCGCCTTTTCTGGGGTTCCCTGTCCAGCCACCCCCCCCCCCCCACAAGGCTGAGTTTCTACGGGAAAAGCCTTAGATTCTGGTGGGTGCCTGTTCCTGGCCTTTGCCCCCATAGGGAGGGTGCCCCCCGCAGCGCAGCCCCATGCCTTGGAGAAGGTGAGGTGCACCTGGGGAGCACAGGGACCCCTTAGGTCTCTCTAGCCAAAGGCCTCACTGGTGAGGTTAGTCAGCTGCCTGGCAGGGCCAGTGAGAGTGGAGGGAGCCCTGGCTTTGCCCTCCACTCGATGGTGGGGAGTTTGGGGAAGGGAAGCAGAGCCTGTTGGCTCCTATAGTGAGAAGCCTAGGAAGACCCTGGCCCTATTCTCCACCCCTGCCTCTCTGACTCCTGCTTGGGGCCCCCACCCCTACCCTGCTCCCCACACCTCCAATCTCATCTGATCATGACAGTTGGGTGCTCCCCTGAGGTGAGGGGCAGTGTGCCCCCAGGCAGCATCCTGAGGGCAGAAGGGTCCCACAAGAAGACAGGGAGTAATGACCATGAGGGCTGCTGGCCACAGGCCTGCAGTGCAGGAGGCGGATGTGGGCTCTGGTCTCTCTCCCTGCACAGCGCTGGGGCGGGGCGGCTGCAGGGTGCGGTGCATCCAGCAGGGGCAGTACGGGGGGCAGCCACGCAGAGCCCGGCCCTGCCTGCCCAAGCTTTGCCCTCCTGGGGAACAAGTGGAGGCCCCACCGGCCAGGTGGCCAGAGCGCATTTTAATAGTGGAGCGCGATTCCAGAGCAGTGGGAAGAGAAAGGGAGAAGCCTATGAATTATTACAAACGCACTCAATCTCCGCGGCCGCGCGGCCAGCCCAGCCTGGAAAGCCTTTTCTTCTCGTGTTTAAGTTAGCGTGGAAGATGAAATAGTCACAGAGACGCACTGGCCACTCGAACCTGTTATTGCTGGCTGTGAGTGCCTATAAATACTTTTCTGATTTATAACCTCGCTCTGCTTTATAAATGGAAAACCAGAAATGCCTTCAAGAGTAGCTTTCAAAGCCCGCGCTTCTCAGCGTGTCCACTCACAGAGGTGAATGCCAACACCCGGGACACGCCCTCCACCTTCCGCCCCCACCCCACCCCCCACAACCCGTGGGCACCAGGCCTGCACCTGGGCCTGGGGCAAGTTTGGATTCTGTGTGTGTTGGCCCAGGAGGATGGGGTTCCAGGTGTGGGGTGTTCAGGGCTGGAAGTGGGGTGGATGGGTCACTTTATGGTGGCAGTGATGGAATTCAGGGATGCGCCCTCTGTTTTGGGATAAAGGGAGGTGCAAAAAACATCTATGCACTCCAGAGGGGAAGCTAATGTCCAAGCCCCCAGCCCCCTAGTCTATCCCTGCTTCCCAACACCCCTGATTGCTGTCTGTGGATAACAGGGTATTCACACCCAGCAGCCCCACCGTGGCACTCACCTGGGCCAACTGGCCTTGAAAGATGGGCAGTGAGCCAGCAGGGATTGCTCAGGAAACTTCAGCCACTGACTGCAAATACTACAGGGACCTGGTGTTATGGGGAAACCGAGTCTCACGAAGGCTAAGCCAGTTTTCCCAAGACCAGCAGGGACTTTGAGGGGGCAGGCACTTGCACCAGGATGTGGAGGGCACAGTAGTTCCCTCATGCCGACCAGGGCAGGGGCAGCAGCCCCTGGGGTGTCCTGATGTCCTGGCAGTGCCCAAAGCCACGTAGCCCCTCCCCCAAGGGCATTCTTCACCCCATCCAGGATTTGCAGGAAACCGTATTTGGGGTTAAAGAAAAGGCATTGAATGAAGCACTCAGTGTTGGATTTGCTCTGTGAATTTTTGAATCATTTAGAATATGAGCTTCTTGATGAAAAGCACGATTTTGTGTTATGAACCAGAAAGTCATGGGCGATCAGACCAGGGAGAAGGGCTGAGGCACCTCGGTGATGTCCTCGCTGCTGACACTGCTGCTTCCGAACGAGCACACAGGCCATCCACCCTGGAGAGCCCCGGTGCGCTGTTCCCTGTTGGCACCCAGGCCCCGCCCCCAGGCTCCCCACATCTGCTAAGGAACGCAAGGGATGGGCAGCCCAGGAGCTGGGCGCGTTTGGTCCTGGACACAATATCCAAAAAATGGGCTCAACCTTGGCCAGAGGGGGCTGAGCCCTGCCGCCCACTGTCTGCGCCCTGAGGCCACTCTGCTCCCACCATGAATCCCCATCCCCACACACCCGGCACCACACACACACACACACACACACACACACACACACACACACACGACTTCCTGGGCAGGGCAAGTGCTGGAGATGTTTATTGAACAGGAAGTGAGATTGTGACCACCTAGTCAGACGGAATACTCAGCGACGAGCCTAGGTTGGCCACAAAGAACCATTCCCTGGCCTCGGCCCATTGGGAAAAGCAGCCGCCGCGGAAGCAGACCCGGGGCAGGCCCCACCAGCAGCACTGGCAGCCCCAAGAGGAACCCTGGGAGCGCAAGCCCTGGAGAGGCATCATGGGGCCACACGCCCCGAGTAAATCCTCCGGAGGCAAGGGTCCCTGCCGCCCCCGCCCCCCGCCCCAGCCCTCACCCTCACCCTCACCCTCACCACCCACTTCCCGTGGCCAGAGCAGCACCCATCACGTGCTAGGATTGCTGGGCCCGGCCCATAGGAGACCTGTGTGCCCGCGGGGACAGTCTGGCAGGCCGCGGGGTGGCTGAGACCTCAGCATCTGGGCTGCTCCGGCCTGGCGCTGGGGTCAGCGATCTAGTACAGAGTGTGGTGGCCGTCTGCGCACCCACGTTCCCAGATGGCTAGAGGCTCAGGGCTTTTTCACACCCAGGCACCTCCTGTGCATGATGAAGGGGACCATAAAAATGGACTTCTGTTTGTTACACCTGGTTCTTCCAGAGCCGCCAACTGCCCCAGCTGCCCATGGCCATCAGCATGGGGTGGGGGTTGGGGGGCTGCGGCTGGACCCTAGGATCAGCAGGCTAGAGGAGGTGAGTGTATGACTAGCCACATCTGCTTTCCAGGGTCACCTGCTTGTCCTGTGGCAGCATTGTCCGCAGAACATGGGGAAGTGTATTTGACCAAGGCCCATCCACCCAGAGACAGGTGTCAGCCAAGGGCCCCTCAGTTCAGCCAGAGTCAGCAAAACACAGGTGAGTTCCAGAGCAATGCTGCCCATGGGCTCAGCGGGGAGGGTCTGGTGCTGGGAACAGGGCCTGCCTGGTGCCGCCCCAGGATGGGGTAGGCAGCTGGAGAAGCTTGCCTGGAGGGCCCACTGGCCAGATGCTGACATGGTGGACACCCCAGTCTCTAGGGCTCACGGAGGGGGCCCAGGGGTCTCAGCTGGCCTTGGAAGGGAGGGGAGGGGAGGGGAGGGGAGGGGAGGGGAGGGGCCCCCGAACTGCCGGCCATCTGGAAACATGGGTGCCCAGGTTGCTGCCACACTGTACTGGAACCCTGACAGCAACTCTGGGCCAGAGCAGCCCCCATGGCCACCAGCTGGTAGATGCATGAAACATCTGGTCCACGTGTGCAAGAGTGGTGTGCCGCCATGCGAGGAGTGAGCCACATCACACCTGCAGTGTGGACAAACCTCGGAGGCAGCAGTCCCGAGAGACACGCCAGACACAAAGGCTCCTTCTCTGTGGTGTCCAACGACAGAGACAGAAGCAGAGGGGCAGCTGCCCCAGGACTGGCAAGGAGTGACTACTAGTGGGTGGGGGTTAGAGGAGGTTGGGGTGGGGTGGAGGTCGGGGTGGTACAACCTTGCAAAGGTGCTCAGTGTCCCTGAAATGCACAGTTTAAGATGGTTAATTTTAGTTTATGTGAATTTCACTTGAATCACAAAATAAATAAGTAAAATAAATGACTTGGACTGGAGACGATGGGAACAGGAAGTGAGCTGACAGGGAGGGAAGGTGGACAAGCCAACATCACTGTGAGGGCACTGAGGCACACTTGGGCTCCCACGGGTTTGCATGAGGCTATTTGGGCATTTGCTCTGGTCTCATGTGCCTCTCAAGAGGCAGGGCCCCAGGCTGGGGCCACTGGCTGGGGAGGCCAGGCCAGTCTGGGGCTGCCCCATGGGGCTCTGGGTGCCCTCTGTGGTCTGGACCCCCTTGGAGGAGGCGGCCTCTGGGGGGCAGACCCCCGGCCCAGCCACATTCCCAAGCACCACTCCCAGCTGACCAGCTGTCACACGCATGGAAGACACAGTCGGGGCCTCAGTGCCCTGGACCCTGGTCTGGGAAGCTGAAGCACGGCTGGGCTGCTCAGAGTCAGGAGACTGGCGTCCACACTGCAAACGCAAAGATCCCTGGTGTCTGGGGGTGGTGCCCTCAGTGCTTTGCAGGGCACAGTTGGACCTCAGGGTTACTGGCTTCAGGAAAATCCATAGGGGGGGCCCAAGTCAATCTGGGTTGTGGGAGCCAGGCTGCGTGGCTGTCTTCCTGGCCCTGGTGGGGGGCCACGGGGTGGGAGGCTTCCAGGACCCTGGGGCAGCCCCACAACCACCGTGAGGCCCAGGGTAGGGTCCTGGCAGTGGTGTCGCCTCCGTGGTCATGGACCTGCCCTTGAGCCCACGTCTGCCCCTCCTCCTCCTCATCGTCACTGCAGGGACAGTGTGGTCCCTTCCTTCTGGGTCTTGGGGCTGAGGACAGATGCCCTAGCCCTCAACCTGTGAAGGATGCCTTGCGGTGATGGCCAGGAGCAGGACTGGGAGGCTTGGGGCCACCAGGCAGTGACCTCTCAGGGGGTTTCCTCCTCTGATAAATGTAGGTTAGTGTATGTTCCCTCCTTGCAGTGGTTCCAATGGCTAAAGGGAGGGCATGAGATGGATGGGGGGCACATGTGCGTGTGCTCACCTCTGCGGCAGCGTGGGGAGAGCCAGGACCCCAGCAGCGGGTCAGGCCTGGGCTGGGTGTCATGACCCAGGGGGTGGATGCTGGGGATTTGAGCCAGCGGAGCCAGGCCCTGTGTCCGCGTCGCCCGCCCGCCCACCGCGCTCTGCGGGGACGCCTGTGAGGTAATGGCCCGCACTGAAGCCTTCCTGGGCCCCGTGGCCACTCGGCCCTCCCCGGGGTCCGCGCCGGGTGATGGAGCTCTGACGGGAGTAACCCGGGCTGAGCTAATCGAAGCTGAAAAGGCGGAATCAGCGCGCGTCGGATCCTCTTGCCGCCTTCATCAATCCAGCTAACTGGGTTTGAGCGCGCGCGGGGCAAATGTTCTGCAAAGGGAATTAATATGTAAGACATCTGAGGCCTGGCGCGGCCGTGGGTCCTCCGGCGGGCGCGGGGCTGGGCGGCCAAGGACCCGACCGGCCTGGGGAGGCGGCCGCCCACCCCGCCCGCCCCACCCTCAATTCAATTAGGAGGGGGCTGCTGCATATGCAGGCGGCGCGGAGGAGGGAGGGAGCGGGACAAAGGCGTGCGCGTTTACCCCATCATAAGCTTCATTTGGAGGAGGTTTGAAAACAATTCCCCGTCACATTTGTCCCTGTCAGATCACATTATTCACAAATGAAGTTCACAAAGTATCAATTCAATTTCAATGAGCGCCGCTGCAGGGCTCGGCGGGGTCTGGCCCAGCCCGCAGGGGGGGGTGGCTGCGGACACCGAGGCCGTCAGAGGTAATCAAAGGGAGGCGGCCACGCTAGCACTTTCCATTTCACCCCTTTTGTGCACATCTGTTCCTGGATAATCCCATTTTCTACACTTCCAAATCACTGAAGACGGCCACGGAGGGGTGGGGCCCGCGGGAGGGGGTGGCACGTCCAGCGGAGCCAGGCAGAGGCGGGGGTGGTGGCCAGGGAGCCTGCCTGGGGCCCTGCCCTCTGGGTCCAGGCCTAGCACTGCCTCAGGTTGCCGCGCGGCTGGGCCCCTGTGCTCCCCTCCTCCCCCAGTCTGTAGCCTGGGGCACATTTCTGGAGCCCACCAGCTTCGGGGCCTGGGCCTCTCCCCATGCTCTGCAGCTCAGAAGGCCTCCGGAGCATCCAAGCATCCTGCCCACCCCACCGCCACACTGTCTCCATCCCCAGGGCCCCCTCCTCTCCTGCCTAAGGCCGGTCTGGCCCCCTCCTTGGTTTGGGCTAGAGGCTGGGGCACTCAGCTCACCCTGAGGGGCCCTCATGCAGGTCTCAGGCTTCTCCTGGCCATCCAGGGGCTAAGGTGTCTTGGCCACCGCAGCACGGACCCACCCCTAATGGCACAGGGCAGAGTAAAACTTCCTTCTGTCCAAACCTCTCCCCTCTGTTCTGTAGCGTCCTGCTTCGCCCCAGACTTCTTCCGGCCTCTGGACCCGGACATCCCAACACCAGGCCCTCCTCCTGCCCCTTCACAGCCTCTGAGGAGGTGGGGGGCACGGGGCGGTGAACGGTCCCTGGTCACACTGGTCTGGGCTCACAGCATCCACATGCCAGGTCAGACTTTGCCCTTTCGCAGCCCTCCAAGCCGAAGTGAAGTGCAGTCAGGGAGGCAAGCTCCTCTGCCCCGTATGACCAGGGCTGGGGCTCCCCACTTGTGGACTGAATGATCAGCCCCTTTCTGGTCTGGGCCTCACAAAGACTGCTGACCCCAATGAGTCCTAGAGGGCTATGGAAGCAGGTGTCAGAAGTCTGGGGGCAGAGTGGGTGGCTGGGGCCAGGCTGTCATCCTCTTGACGCCTCTGGGGCAGGATGCACACGGTGGGGCTGTCCTGGGGCTTCTGGCTGGAGGCCACACCCCAGACCCTGAGGCTCAGGGAGGAAGAAGGAACTGTGGCACACCCTGGTGTACTGTCTTGGGCATCAGGGGTGCGGCTCCCTGGGCTCTCCGGAGTGCACTGCCCCAGGCTCACACCTGCAGCTGAGGTGCATCCAAGAACACAAGGCAGGCCTGCAGGTGGGCTGTGCATATCGGGGTGCACACATGTGTACACGCAGTGGGTCTGAGGTCTTATGCTGTTGGGGCCCAAGCACCCTAGTAGGGCTGGCTGCACCATTTTTGCTCTCTCTGCAGTAGACATTAGCCTCCTGCCAGCTTCCTGCTCTAGGATCCGCTGGCACCACAGCTTTACGCGTGCAGTTCCAAGACCCTGCCAGCAGGGACGGGGTCAGGCTGCCTGCGGATGTGGGCCTCCAAGGGGCGTGGGGAGCACCCATACCTGAGCCACTGTCACCCCGTGATGAGGCCGGGCCTCCGAAATGGAAGAAAATTGCCATTTCATAACAATTGTTTGCATTTTTAAATGAATAAACTTAATTTTTTAGAGCAGTTTTAGGGTGAGGGCAACACTGAAAGGGAGGTGCAGAGGTTTCCCATATGTCCCCATCCCCCCCAACCCACACCTGCACCAGAGTGGGGCATCTGTGATGGAGATGCGTCATCACCCTGAGGCCACAGACAGTGTCAGGGTGCACGCTGGGGGTGCACGCTCTGTGGGTTTGGGCGAGCGCATCCTGACAGGTGCCCACTCCCGCAGTATCCCATGGCGTGGCATCACGGCCCCCAAAGCCACTGTCTTCCACCCGTTTACCCCCCACCCCCCAGCCCCGACCACTGCTGACCCTGTCACTGTCCCCAGAGGTCTGCCTTTTCCAGAAGGTCCCATGGCGGGAATCAGAGGGCTTCTTTCCCTTAGGGATACACTCTTCAGGTTCCTCTGTGTCTTTTCACGGCTCGATAGCTTGTTTCTCGTTAGCATGAGTAATACTCCATTGTCTGGGCGGAGCACACTTAGTTTATCCGCTCACTTGCTGGAGGACGTACTGGTTGTTTTCAGGTTTGGCAATTACGAACAAAACTGCTATAAACATCTGCGAGCAGGAGTCTGTGTGGATGTAGGGATTTGGTTAATTTGGGTGAACACCAAGGCGCGTGACAGCTGGGCCACGTGGTCAGAGTAAGCTTGGTTCTGTAAGAGAGACCTGTTTCCCAGTGTCCCTGGCCACTGATGAGGCCAGGCCTTGGAAACAGGAGAAATGGCATTTCATAGCGTTTGCAGCAAAAGCCAAGCTATCTCTTAGCTGCCTCAACTGGATGCCTTGCCACACTCTGAGCCCCCAGGAGATGCTGAAACCACCCCTACCCAGGCTGGCTCTTGAGAAGTGAGCCCAGCTTGTCTGCCCTGAGCAGGTGTGGATGCGTGTTGAGCCTGGGGGTGCAGCAGCAGGCTTCCCCGACCCCGAGGGTCCCATCAGGGGCAGGAAGCCTGAGGAGGAGAGGTGCCAGGGTCTGTAGAGGTCCTCCTGTTCATGGCCTTGGCAGGACCCTACGTGCTCTCTGTAAGGCTGCAGGTGAGCGAACCCGGGATGGTAGAGGTCCCTGGGGCTCGCTGGCAGGGGTCCCAAAGTTCACAGGCAAGTGAACAGGCCTTCACTGCGCCTCCGCCCCAGGGGGTCTCTGTGGCCCGGCAGGGCAGGTATGACCGGGCAGTGCCAGGAGAGGCCTTGGCCTGGGCAGCTGCCCCCCTGACAATCTGGGCCAGATGGTAACTGGTACTTAGCCCTCCTCATCTGTTGATCCCGAGGCCAGAGCATGTTGTAGAAGGTGATTGTGATGGGATTTTAAGTTAGGGCAGGTGAAGCCACAGTGACACAGAGCCAGGCCTGGCAGTTTCATTCACCGCTGCAAAGTCACCAGGCCTGGCCACAGCAGGCCCCCAGGCCCAGGACCTCAGGTGGAGGTCATCTTTTCCCACAAACAAAAGGATATTTCTTCCAGCCAGAGGAGCTCACAGCAAAGCCACCCACCCCCTGGTGGCCTCCAGCTCTGTGCACATGCTCACACATGTACACACTTGCACATGCGTGTAAAGAGCATATGCAAACACATCCCCACACTGGAGCACATGTGAACGTGTGTGTCCCTGCACATACATGCACATGCTCCGGGACCATGCAGGTGGTGAAGCTTTCCTGTCCTGCCTCAGTGGGACCTCCAGGTGCCTGTGTAGCTGGCTCATAAGTGTTGGGTTCATACCCACAGCACTATGCAGACTCGTACTACCTCCCCCTCCAGACTGGCCGGGTCCTCGTATCCAGGGCTCCCTGGTGGAGGTTCTGAGAGGCCTCCTGGCACACGTGCCTGCCAACACCAAGAACAGTCCATCCTTTTGTCAAATGTCTTCCTCTGCACGTGGCTTCGTGCTTAGCCTGGGGCTCCACAGGGGGTCCTCCGCAGCCTCTGCTGTGGAGCAGAAACCCTACCCAGGGGCAGGGACAGGACAGTCCAGGGACACGACTGAGGTGGGAGGCTCAGCCAAAAGCAGTGGGGACCCCCAGGAGGAGCTGGAAAGGCTGAGTCTGGGAGCCTTCTTGGAGGAGATAGTCCAGAGCTGACTCCTGTGCTGGCCCTGAAGGGCTAGCTATCGGCAATTGTCCCAGTCCCCAGCTGGGCTGTTTGTGGGGCCTGAAGCCTCCTCTGCTGGGGGCAGGGTCTCGGCTGCTCACCCCCATCCTTGCCCGCCGAGTGAGGCACATTCTGGCACATTCTGGAAAGTTGGGCACCTTGGCCCCATGAGGCTTGGGCTATTGGGTTACCACAAGGCAGTGGGGCTGGTGGGTCCCTAGTGCCTCTGGGCCAAGAAGCATTGCGAGCCCGGGAGCTGTCCAGGCACCAGCCAGGTGTATGGCTCTCAGGGCCTGTGCATCAGCCGGACACCCGGAACATAGAGATGTATCGAATTCAGCTTAGCAACCCAGGCATGAATGCCCGTCCTTTAAAGAGAAACTTATCTGTAATTAAAATCATGCACAAGTTTTAGAAAGAGTCTGTTTACAACTGGGAAGAAAGCTGATTGTGGAAATGAATAGGCCTCCGTTGGGGCTGGGAGTGTTTAATTCAGAAATAAATCCCCCCATAGGAGGTGCTTTGCCGGGGCTCTCTTCCCCGGTGCCTCTGGGGGGCTGGCGACGGTGCTACTGTGTGCGGTTGCGGTTGACGCGGACCTTATCGAGCCGCGATCACAGGCACGAGGGCTGGGCCGCAGGCTCCCGGGTGGCTGGAGAGCTCGCCGCAAACCGCGCTCCTCCGCTCGTGAGCAATAAATTAGCCCAGTTAAAATCAGCAGGACGCGTGCATTCAAAGTTTATGCTTCCCTGTGAGCAGATGGTGGCTTCGGCATGTGCAGAGCAGGTGGCATCAATCACCAGCCTCGGAGTTTAGGGGACGGTGACACCGGTCCTCACGGAAGAGCCGCCGCCTGGACGTGGTGGCAATGAGAACGTGATTTATGCAGCCAGGGGGCTGGCCGCTGCGGCCCTGGTGATTTAGGAGGATTGTACTGGCTGCCGCCTGTTAATTGGGGGAGCGGCTGGTGGATAATTTGGGGCACCTGCCCACGGAGCCTGGTCCACACCACATTTGCATAATCCTTCCCACTAGTCTTGTCCCAGTAGACAACCGGACAGGACAGACTGTTTTTCTGGGTATTGACTGCAATTAAGAGCATGACTATGAGCTCGAAGGCATGTGGCTTCCAGGCAAGAGCACTTGCTGGGTCTTGTTGGTGCCTTGGGGCAGGCAGGAATCTTCTTCCTTCTGCCACCGCCACTCTGATGCCGAAGAGCCTTTGCCCGAGACCCCTCAACATGAAACAAGCCTGCCCAGGAGGCAAGGAAACCTCTGGGATGAGCAGGCTGCCGGTGCACTTGCTTCTGCAGGTGCCAACGCCCCTGACAGGCCAGCCAGCCGTGCCTAGAGACCCCTGCCACCTGCCCGCTCCATGACCCACTGTGGGCAGGTAGCTTGGTGGTGGGGGCCAAATGGAATACAGGGTCACTGCACCATGGAATGGGAGGCCAGAACCCTGCCCTCGTCTCCTGCTCTGGGTTCCTCACCCGTGGGTGTGGGATGAGGCTTTCCTGAGAGCATCTCTGTGTAGCAGAACCTGGTCCCTCCAGTGGGGACACACAGGCTTGTGCCAATGACCAGGGGACAGCAGGGACCTCAGAGTCGGAGTGGGGGGCATGTAGGTGGGGGAGGCCACATGAGACATAGGGTGGTTCCCCCAGGGGCCTGGCCAAGAACCCAACTCGGACAAAGGCCACAGGCTGGACCTGGGTGGTGGGATCCCATGGATAGAGAGGGTGGCGTGAATGGGGCTGCCCTGGGAAGCTAGGGGTCACCAGGGCCTCCATCACTAAGCACATACCAGAGTTGGCTTATACCCCACTAGCTGGGGGCAGCCCCTGCCAAGGTCCTGGCCCTGCCTCGGACTTTGGTTCCTGCTCCCTCAGCTCATGGCTTTCTCCTTTGACTCCCTCTGGCCCTCAGAGCCCCATCCTGCCCATTGCTCAGCTGCCACCGCCCCCCTGCCCCACAAGGGGGGACCAGCCTGCTGCTGCTGATGTCCAGGGGGTCCTCCCCTCTGCTCCAGGGAGCAGTGTGAAGCAGCAAGATCACCAGGTGGGGGGGTGAGGGGGAAGGTGGTGCAGGTGGGAGAGACAGCAAGTGCCCCAGCTTGCTCCTGGCCCTGCCCGAACTTTCCAACACCCCAGCCACATCCAAGGCTCCTCTACTTCGTTTCCCACCATCTGACTCGCTGGGCTCAGAGCTCCCTGAGGAGAGTTACAAACAGCTAGTGTGGGGCTTCCTGTTGCCCAAAACTTAGCAGAGACGGGGGTGGGGTCTGGGCTGACACAGATACACCCTGCAGGGGCCCGGGGTTGTGGTCTCCTCGGTCCCCTCTGTGCTAGGTGGGGCCCCTGGAGGACAACAGGACTTGGACCCTGACACAGAGGCAGCCAATGGCTCCTGGGTCCACTTCCCACTTCTCCCCAGGAAATTGGGCTTTCACCAGTCGTGGTAGTGACCTGTGCCTTCCTCCTACCCACAGGCAGTGTATGGGGCATCTTGACTTCCTCCCAGGAGTTACCCCAATTGACAGTGGCTGTACTTGTTGATTTTAAGGCCAGGGAGAAAAGCACAGAGTCATATTCATATGAATTAAAGAAGAAAATGTGGGAGATGATCTCTGTGGCCCAGAGGGAGTAAAGGATTTCTTCCATCTTTTTTTTTTTTTTTTTTTAAGATTTATTCATTTATTTTTAGAGAGACAGAGAGATGGTGATCATGTGAGTTGGGGGAGGCGGAGAGAGGCAGAGGGAAAAAGCACACTTTTGGCGGAACAAGGAGCCCAACTTGAATTGGGGCTTGATCTCACAACCCTGAGATCATGAGCTGAGGCAAAACCAAAGCCAGACGCTTAACCGACTGAGCCAACCAGGCACCCCCCATTTCTTAAATAAGATCTCAGAAGCGGTAACCACCAAGGACACAGACCCCAAGCCATGGTGAGGTGGGCTCTTCATGGAGACCTGTGGGAGAGCAGGCACCCCACACCTCTGCAGAGACAAACAACCCAACACAGAAGGAGCAAGGGCAGGAGCCAGCATTCAAGGGAGGAAAGGGATGGTCAGCGGCGTGAGGACTCAGGACCACAGCCCTGCCTGACAGCAACGTCCAGGTCCAGGACAGAGAGTGTCAAGGGCACATGGCAAGGGCCACAAAACATAGTTGTGGAACTTGAGTGCCTGAGGACCAGGAACCCCTCAAAACAGGGCTCCCTGACTTTTTGTTGCTAATCACGATTTTTTGTAAACTGAAAGAGTTCTCACTTGCTGTTGTAGCTGTTTATGGCTTCTTATTTTTCTTTGACTTTCCTGCTGAGCCCTGGAAGCTGCTCCTTCTCCAGCTCCCAGGCAGGGTTTAGAGCCCACAGTCTGAGTGCCGGGGGTGCCCGGTGCTGCTGGGGTGGAGTGGCCTCTGGGCCCCGTGGTACACGGTCTAGGAGCTGTGTGTGTGTATGTATATATAAACACACCCACACATAATGAACGTTAGTGAGGCAAGTGACCAGATTTGAATATCTGTAGGTTAGATGATATTTTATTATGATAATTTCCTGACTTTGATGATTATATTGTGGTTAAGAGAATGTCCTTATTTTTAGGAAGGACCACTGAAGTATTTAGAAGGACAACATGTCTGCAACTTACTCTCAAATGACTTAGAGAAGGAGGGCAAAATATATATATATATATGTATATATATATATGACAGAGAAGAAGCAAATTTTTCATCCCAGGTGAAATTAATAATAATAAAAATACTTAAAACTAGTCATATTTTTAATGATATTTTTCAATAGGTCCTGGGTCCTCCATAAACTGATATCTATATGGAAAAAGCTAAAATTGACCCCATGCAAAAAAATCTTCATGGTCTCAGGATAAGAAAATGTCTCTTAAATAGTGCAATATAATGTACTAATTGTAAACAATTTTTAGAAATTCAAAGCTTTTATTCATCAAAAACACCACTCAGACTGCAGGAGAAGATATTTGGACACATGTCATCATCAAATAGCTGTATAATCCAACACATAAAAAATTGTTACAAGCCTACGAGAAAACTTGAATAGGCACTTCACAAAAGTAGACATGATGACTAAACCCACAAAAAGTGCTCAATGGGTCATCTGTGAGTGGGAATGGTATATTAAAGCCTCATGAGATAGCACTACACACCCTTCGGGTGGCTACACAGAAAGATAGGAAACACTAGTGGCAAGGATTGGAGCAGAGACATGCTGGTCAATGTTCAACAACTCCTTTCCAGAGTGGAGGGAGCCCTGACTTGCAGTGCTAGCTAATTTCAGTGATGTAAATAGTTCTCACGTGGCTGATGGCAAGGTGCTGCTTCATGTTGCTATGGGCAGAGCTGAGAAAGATGTGTGCAAGGAGCTCTTGTGAGCCTCTGTGAGCTGGCTCCAGTCACCACTTGGGGGAAGCCAGGATTCCCACACACGGCTAGTCTCTGTGTGAATTGGTATAGGCATGCTGGAAAATGATTTGGCAATATTCACAAAAGCTAAACATATGGCACTCCTCGAAATTCCCCCCTCAGGTGCAACCCCCAACAGAAACACACACATATGTTCACCAAAAGATATGTACAAGAATGTTATTAGCAGTGCTATTTGGAACAGCACCAAACTAGCAAATACCCAGATGGTCACCAACAGTGGAATGTTGTATATCCACACAATGAAATATTCTACAAATGAGATGAATAGCCTACTGCTACTTAGAGCACCATGAATGAGTTTCCTGAACACAATGTTGATCAAAGCAGCCAGACACAAAAAGACACTCACTGCATGATTCTTCTATGTGAAGTTCCAAACAGGCAAAATGAATTTGTGGAGTTAGGAATCAGGATATGGGCCCTTCCTTCCAGTGGCAGCCATCAGCTCAAAGTAAGCCAAGATGGATGCTTACAAGTACACCTAGGAGCTATGGAGGAAAAAGCAGTTCAATGTAATGCTCTTTCTTCTCAGGATGCACTGTTGGCAGTACCACCAGCTCTCTGGGCTTCACAAGGCCCCTGCCCAACCTGCCCAATAGAGCACACAGACTTGGGTACAAGACCAAGCAAGGTTATGTCATATATTGGATTCATGTTTGTTGCAAACACCTGGTTCCTAAGGGTGCTACTTACAGCAAACCTATCCATCATTGGGTTAGCCAGTTTAAGTTTGCCCAAAATCTATAGTCTGTTGCAGAGGAGGGAGCTGGATGCCACTGTGTGGCTCTGAGAGTCTTGAATTCTTACTGGGTTGGTGAAGAATCTTTGAGGTAATCCTCATTGATCCATTCCATAAAGCCATCAAAGAAATCTTGACACCCAGTGGATCGCCAAACCAGTCACAAGCACAGGGAGATGCGAGGGCTGACATCTACAGGCCATGAGTTCCACCACACTATTGGTGGTTCTTGCCATGCAGCATGGAGAAGATGCAATACTCTCCAGCTCCACCATTACTGCCAATATAAATAATGTTTGTAAAATTCTTACCTAATAAACAATTTAGGACAATCGAAAAAATGAGGCTACTGGGTACCTATGAGGAGAACAGAAATGCTTGGGGGGGGGCGTGGCCCAGGTGGGCTGGTGATATTGTTTTTTCTTGACCTGGAGGGGGACACACAAATTTCATTTTGTGACAATTGGGTGGTAAATTCACATTCTATGTGCTTTTCTGCATGTGTACTAAACTAGATTTTAAAGCATGTGAAAAGTCATGAAGATTTTAATACATCAACAAAGAATCCAAAAAAGAAATTAAGAAAACAATCTCATTTATAATAACATCAACATGAATAAAATATTTAGGAATAATCTTAACCAAGGAAGTGAAAGTTTTATACATTGGAAATAACAAAGCACTGCTGAAAGAAATTAACAAAGACATATTGGAAAGACATCCCATGTTCATGGATTGGCAGATGCAATATTGTTAAGATGATAATACTACCAAAAGCAATCTGCAGATAAAGTGCAGTCTCTATCAAAATATCAACAAGGCATTTGGTAGAAATAGAAAAATCCATCCTGAAATTTATGTGGACTCTCAATAGTCAAAACAATCTTGAGAAGGAAGAACAAGGCAGGAAGATTCAGAGTTCCTAAATTCAAAACTGACTACAAAGCTACACTATCAAAATAGTATGGTTCTGGTGTAGAGACATACAGAAGGACAAAAGGAATGGAATAGGGAGCCTAGATATAAACCCTCTTATGGTCAAATGACTTTTAGCTAGGGAAAAGGAAAAGACCATCTTCCAACAAACAGTGTTGGGGAAACTGCATATCCCCATGCAAAAGAATGACATCGGAGCCCTACCCTATCTTACACCATACACAAAAAAACCCTCAAAATAGATCAAAAACCTAAAGCAAGAGCTAAACTATAAAACTGTCAGAGGTAAACATAGGGGGAAAACTTCATGACTTTGGATTTGGCAATGATTTCTTTGATACAACATCAAAAGCACATACAAGAAAAAATAGATACATTGGACTTAATCAAAATAAAAAATCTTGTGTGCATCAAAGGGCACAATCCACAGAGTGGAGAGGCAGTTCGCAGAGCAAGAGAAGAGATTTGCAAATCATTTACCTGATAAGAGACTAATATCCAGAATATATAGAGAACTCCTAAAACTCCACAACAAAAAAACACAAACAACCTGATTAAAAATGACCAAAACACTTGAACAGGCGTTTCTTCAAGGACTGTCTACAGATGACCAAGAAGCCTTGAAAAGATGCTCACACGACTAAGCATTGGAGAAATGCAAATCAAAACTACAATCAGATACCACCAGCCATTAGGATGGTTACTATCAAACAAAACAAAACACCAAAATACCACATGTTGGCAAGGATGTGGGGAAATGAACCCTGCGCACTGTTGGTGGGAGTGCAAACTGGTGTAGCCACTGTGGAAACAGTATGGAGGATCCTCACAAAATTAAACAGAGAATTACCATACAACCCAGCTATTCCACATCTGAGTATGTCCAGAAGAATTGAAACCAAGGATTGAAGGGATGCCCACACCCCCATGTTCATAGCAGCATTATTCACAACAGTTAAATTGCAGAAGCAAACCAAGTGTTCATGAATGGATGAATGGTAAGCAAAAGGCAGTCCATTCATTCAATGGAATGTTATTCAGTCTTAAAAAGGAGGAAATCCTGCCACCCCCCACCATATGGATGAATCTTGAGGACACAACGCTCAGTGAAATGAGTCAGTTGCATAAAGACAAATACTTTGCCATTCTACTTGTACTCAGATTCATAGAAATAGGAACGATAAAGATGGGGCTGGGGGAGGGGAGTGGGGTTGGTGTTTGATGGGGACGGTTTCAGATTCTAGGGATGGATGGCAATGGCTTACGACAATGTGAGTGTACTTGAATGTCACTGAACTATACACATACACAGGGTCAAGATGCTAAGTTGTATGGTATGTGTATGTCACCAGAATAAAGAACCATGAAAACAAACATGAAGAGGGTGTAGTCTGAGTCCAACCGGGAGATAGACACCCCACAGGGTCACACAGGGAGATTTCACATGAAGATTTATTGATGTTGAAAAGGAGTAACTAGGGCACCTGGGGGGCTCCATTGGTGAAGCGTCTGCCTTCGGCTCAGGTCATGATTGAGCTCAGGTCCCGGGACTGAGCCCCATGCAGGGCTCCCTGCTCAGTGGGCGTCTGCTTCTCCCTCTCCCTCTGCTGCTCCCTCTGCTTGTGTTCTTTCCCTCCATCAAATAAGTAGAGAAAATATTTAAAATAAATAAGAGGAAGGGGCTCTGGTCCTCTCGGGCTGAGGGAGGGGCTACTCGGCCCTGGTTTGGCTGGGTCACACCTGGCCTGGGGTCTTAGGGCTGGCAGCATTCTGCAACGGGCAGGGAGCAGGTGGTCCCCCATGGGTGGGGCCGCAGGTGGGCTGCACAGAGCTTCCAGATGCTGGTGCAGGTGGGAGGCTCCCAGTACTGGTTTCCATGTTGAGAGGGAGAAAATCTTGCCATCCGCGGGGCCAGAAGGAACTACAAGATCTGCATGACCTACAAGTGTGTGAGCAGGAAGGGCAACCTGAAGGTCAGCCCAGGGCCTCCTGGTCATCTAGCAGCGTGGCTGCTTCTTACTCAAAACGATGAGTTATGCTTTTGCTCTTGACTTCAGTGATTAGAGAAGTCTGTGTTGAAACATACATTTGAAAACAGGGCTGAAAGTGGGGACATTGGGCAGCCCCAGTGGCCCAGTGGTTTAGCACCGCCTTCTGCCTGGGGTGTGATCCTGGAGTTCTGGGATCTAGTCCCATGTCGGGCTCCCTGCATGGAACCTGCTTGTGTCTCTACCTCTCTGTCTCTCTCTGTCATGAATAAATAAATGAAATATTAAAAAAAAAAAAAAAGAAAGAAAGAAAGTGGGGACATCATACTTCTAGGTTACAAAAGGCATGGGGTGGGTGGGGGCCAGCCAGATTGCTGTCAGGGCAGACAGCCAGAACCAGGCTCTCTGCTGGCAGGACAGTCAGGGGGGTGTTCAGGGGTAGGGGGCTGTGCGCAGGGACCCCCTCTTTCAGGGGCTCCAAGCCCGTTTAAAAACTGACTTCAGGCGTCTACTGCAAGGACGTGGGCCAAGCACCTGCTCCCAGAGTCCCCTGAGTAGAGCAGCGGGGCAGTGGAGGGCAGAGCTCAGCTGGAGGGGGAGGTGCAGCAGGGAGGGGGGGTGGCGCTGGGAGGATAGGGGAGGGGCTGCCTACCAGGAGGAAGCCCACTCCCGCCCGCTGAGTGAAGAGAGTATGCTTGTGACTTGAGGCCCTGGCCCAGCAGCCACCCCCAGCACTGTGCGAAGGGGTTCCAGGACTCTGGGCACAGCCTCCAGCCACTCCGTGGCAGCAAGAGGAGCAGGGACCAGCACTCGCTGGGCACCACCCGTGGTGCAGGTTTTGGGCGAAAAAGACATCGTGGTTCTGATGCTCTAGGTTTTGGGTGCAGTCCCCTGGCTACTGGGACCACAGACAGATAGAACGTCCCTGCCCTGTGTAGGGCCGAGCCCAACACAGCTGGTGCCGGAGGGGCTGCTGAGAGATTGCTCAGGCACAGACTCCCAGCCCCACCCCTTGGGTACGACAACCTGGTGATGAACAGGGTGCCTGGCTGTCATTTTTCACTGCAGACCAGGGCGGGGAGACCTGCACAGGGTCCAGCTGGGAGGGCTGCTGGCCGTCCATCATGGGGCCACCAGCCATGCCCAGCCCACACCGCCCTCCACTGCAACTCCAGGTGACCTTGTGACCAGGGCAGAGGTGCCTCCAGGTGGGCCAGCTGCTGGGCTGAGTGGCAGACGCTGGCGCCACGGGCTCCCACAGACGTGGGTTGGCCTGTCTGCCCCAGGCCCCTGGGGTCCAGCCCTGCTGCCTCCTTACACAGCCCACACCAGCTTCCTACCCAACCTCATCCTCCCTTTCAATCCTGTGCCCTGCCCCCATCTGTGGCTCTGTCCATTGCCAAATCTCACCTCCCTCCTGTCCCCTGCTGTGGTCCTCCAGGAAGCCCTTCTGGCAGTCTCCTGTGGAACCACCCTGAGCCCCACCCCACTCTTGGCCTTGACTCACTCAGAGCAGAGAGGAAGCTCCCTGCCGGTGTCTGGCTCATGCTGGGAGTGGTTGAATAGCACCCCAGACTTCAGCTCCTCACGGGAAGCGCAGAGTTGGGGGGCTTCCAGCTTGGGGTCTGAGCCTGCACGAGGTGCCCTGGCCCAAAGCTTTTGGTGAGGGGCTGGCCCACTAGCAACTCCAGAGCCCCCGAGTGTCCCGTTGGGGGCATGAGGAGGGACAGGGAGGCCGAGGGACATGACTATGCCGGCCAGGACAAGGTGCTACAGCCAACCAAGGACAGGATGCTGGTCGTCTCTGCGTGAGAGGAGGCAGTCCCACCGTGTATCAGAACAGAACGTTTGCAGCCTGCCTTCTCCGGGTTTGCGTGTCTGTCCATCCAGGACATGCAGGAGCACAGATAGACGGAGCACAGGACAAGGGGCTTCTACATTTCCTCTGTCCCTGCCATCCTTGGGGCCTTGGGAGGTGCGGAGGGTGGAGGTATGGCTGCAGAGGTTGAACCGAACCCAGCTCTGGAGCTGCGGGCTGTGGAGCAGTGGCTGTGGGCTTGGGTGGGGACACTTGCAGCTGTGGCTGTGTGTGACTCATCACTGAGCACCGTGGCTGGCGGGACAGGGGCCATGGGGGGCGCGGGGGGCGCAGGGGGCTGGCCTCCTGGGGCCCCGACCCTTGCCGGCCTCACCTGACCTCACGTGCACCCTTGGCCTCACGCAGCCCTGTAGGAGCCTGGGGAGGTCGTTTCTGCTGCAAACCAGTGCGCAGTAGGGGCTTTGGGGGGCCTCAGCCCTCCAGAGCACATTCTGGGACTGGCGTTGAACCCGTGTTAACTTTTAATTTAAAGTCTCTAGGCAAAGCACAATGGACTTTTGACATACAAATATTAAAAATTAAATTTCCCGAGTTCATTATCTGATAATTAGAACCAAATAACATCTTAACTGAGAGGCCAGCCCCACACAGATCAAGTCAGTTCCATTTAAGATTCCATTAGACCAGTGTCGGAGCGGTAAGTAATGGACCATAAAATTTAATTTGGAAATGATCTCGTGCCGTGATGGAGCGATAGCGCTCACAAAGGAGGCGGGCAGCCAGCGGCCGGCCGGGCTGCGGGCGAGCCGGCGCGATTCAAAAGGAGCCGCTGCTCTTGCCCAGAAGAACATGTGTTCAGCGCTTTCTTCTCCTTTCTAGGGCCCTGTGGTATTTAAAAGTCAGAATTGACCAGTGTAGCTCCGTGTAATTACAAAGATCCCCTTATCGGAGTCTATTTGCAGGCACAGAAGGAGAAGGCCGACCCGCGGCGTCGCACCGCTCATTTGCATGCGCAGTAATCCGCGGCGGCAATCACTCTGGGCTTCAATGCGCTTGGGCCATCCTGTCCTGTCCTGTCCCCCGGCCACCAGCGCCGCCACCTGCACCGCCCCTGGCCTGGGCCGGGCCTTCGGCAGCCCAGTGCTCACGTGGAATGAACGGATAGAACGGTCTAGAGAGAGGGGCCCCAACCCTGCCGTGGACCCCCCCCCCCTCCAGGGGAATGAAATCTTGATTTGTCCAGCGTCCCAGACCCACAACGGCTTTGCCAAATGGGACCCAGGCATGGGGGTCTTGGCCGCCCCGCCTTGTCCTCCCAGCCCTCAGCATGCAGGGTGCGGGGCCAGTAGGCAGACCTGCCCCTCCCACCCTGCCCACCCTCAGGCACCTGCTCGGCCCCGATTTCACCATAAACACCGCTCGGCTGTCCAGTTCCCCACAGGTCCCTCTGTCATAAAGCTGAGTGTGAGTCAGGCAGAGCCTTCTAGAAGGCCCCACTCCAGGAGTACAGAATAGGGAGTCTGGTCACTCCCTAGGCCCTAGAGGGATCCAGGCTGCATCCAGGCTTGGCATAGTGTCATTGAAGATGGACCATAGACAGGGACATGCGATGTGACACTGAGAGCCCTATTGATGGGACAAAATGATGACTACCCCCCCACCCCGTCACCTTGCAGCCTGACTCTGTCCCTGACCTTGGTGACACGTGGGGCCTGACCCTGACCCCAGTGACACGTGGGCCCTGACCTTGACCCGGTGACACGTGGGCCCTGACCCTGACCCCAGTGACACGTGGGCCCTGACCTTGACCCGGTGACACATGGGCCCTGACCCTGACCCCAGTGACACATGGGCCCTGACCCTGACCCCAGTGACACGTGGGCCCTGACCTTGACCCAGTGACACGTGGGCCCTGACCCTGACCCCAGTGACACATGGGCCCTGACCCTGACCCGTTGACACGTGGGGCCTGACCCTGATCCTGGTGAAGGGCTGGTGGTGCCCCTCATTCATGGAGCTCTCTTGTCCCAGCCAGCTGTATGGCTGCTCCCCTGTGACCCAGGCCAGCTCTGGGAGCCACGCACAGCATGGAGGGCAGAGGACAGTGTTGTTGAGGGGTACTGCAGGGCCATAACAGGGGTACCTTGGGGCCCACATCACTAGGAGACAGTGGAGCTAGTGCTCCCCAGCTCCACAGACCAGCCAAAACATAGCTCTACACTTTTGACATGTGGCCCTGTGTGCCACTGGAAACCTTCCCAGAACTGGGTGGCCCCTCGGCTGAGGGACCCTATGCCTTTCATGGGGGCGGGGGCAGGCCTGGGCCTCCCTGCCCCTGCACGAACCCCAGCAGCACAGGGTCGACTAGTTTGGCAGACCTTGGTGCCCAGCCCTGTGACCCCTGAGGGCTGTGACCTTGGGTTTCACTTTGTCTCTGCACAGATGACATGGTTAAGCTCTGCTCCTGCAGGTGAAATGGGTGTGTCTTTGCAAAAACCCCTCCTCAGTTTCTAGGAGCCAGCCATCCTAGGCCGGGGTACCCCTAGAAATGCTGAGGAGCTGTCCCTCCTGCTGTCCCCTTCAGCCATTCTGGCCTCTGCTCTCCATCCTGACACGTATCACTTCTTGGCAATCCCCCCTCCCTACAATTGATCTCTAGGGCCTGCAGGTGCAGGCAAGCAGCTCCAGCCACGGCACAGGGCAGAGAAGAGCACTCTAACCCTTGCTCTGAACCAGCTCATTCTTATTCTGCACACATTCCTAGCACCCTGGGGATCTGCTTTTCTGTCCATCAGAAACCGGGGCCAAAGCGGGAGAAGTCGCGTTACTGGCGACCCCGGTAGTGGTGAGAAGTAGCCATTGGGGATCCGTGAGGCTTCCAGATGCCCAGTGGTACAGGGCTGCCAGCAAGGGGACGAGCAGCTTGCAGCTGTCAGCCGGTGTGGAGAGAGGGGACAACGGGGCAGGAACTCATTCATGGGGCTCACGGCCTTGGGGGCTCCCCCTCCACCCTTCACCCCTTGCCCCGCAATAGGCATGGCCGCAGCTCCCAGGGCACAAGCCCCCACCTGCCAGGCCCCAGAAAGCCTCTAAAATTAATTCCTGCTCCTGAGGCAGAGGCAGGTGACCCGCAGAGGGACTCGGCGTCCTCAGGCTCACTGCGAGCAGCCGGCTCTGCGTCTTATCTCACGGGCAGCCTCATTTGTTACTTCTCGCTGAATACACCCACTCCCATTATTTCTGTAATTCTTGGCAATAACAGCCTTTCCGCTAATGAAACCTGCATTATTGGAAGGTTGCAGTCCTGACCCAGTGGAGATTAGCTGTGTACTCTGCTATTACTACATATGTAATTGTATAATTGATTTTAAAATTTACTTCTGTGTCCTCACATCATAAAGTAAGCAGCCCATTAGGGGAAGAAATATAATTAATATATCTCTAACCACTCCTACCCCAGGGACAAGGGCATCAGGGGAGGGGGCCCACCAGGCCGGGGGTTGGGGTGCCCGTCGCTTCTGTGTCTGGAAGCCTCATCCACATCTTGGGTTTGGGTGGGCTCTGCATGGACTTCCCCTCCCTTGTCCTCAGAGATCGCTCCCAGGCTGTCCGCTCCGGACCTCCAGAGTGGGGGAGAGCCACACCTCCTTCCAGGGGGCAGGTTGTCCTCACCTGAGGTCATGCCCCACGGCTGGCAGCCCTCAGCGGGGGCAAGGGCAGGGATAGCCATCCCAGGGGCGGGTCGTACTCGAGTAGACCCACTGGCCTGCAACCAAGTAGGGGGAGTGAGGGGTCCATGTGGGAGTCTCACGAGTCCGGGGGCCAGAGTCTGGAGCCAGGTTGGGGATTACCGGGGCCAGCCCACCCTGCTGTGGTTTGTGCAGAGCCAGGTCTCTGCCTGCATGGCCCCTCACAGGTACCACGGATGCCCTGGGCTGGCTACTTGCCACTTGCCCTACCGACTCCACACTCCACGGAGAAGGCCACAGCCCCCAGCCCAGACCTGGCCCCCTGGGGCTTCACAGTAGACTCAGGCAAGGAGGTACCCGAGGGCTGGACGCCCACCAGCATGTGGGAGCTGGAGCCCAGGCCCCAGGCCGAGTGGGTGGTGGTGGTGGGGACTCATCCAGCTCCAGGTTGAGGGCCCACCACGCTATTGCCTGAATGTTTCTTTCAGCCCCAAATTTCATTCTTTTCCATTTAAACAGCTTTATTGAGCGATAACTCACATACCATTTAACGTCTGAGATTCAATGTCTCTTCAGTACATTCAGAGGGTCATGCTCTCCAGCTGGCGCCCCCAGTGTCTCCTCCTCAGGATCTGAGCACCACTAACTCACCTTCTGTTTCCACGGATTTACCTTTTCTGGACACACTGCATGGCACTCGTCCCTCTGTGTCTGGCTATTCCACTTAGTGTCACATTCTCTGGCTTGTCCACATTGTCACGTGTGCTGACATTTCATGTCTGCATAACTCTGCATGAGTTTCGGTGTGCATGGCACCACATTTTGCTCGTCCGTTCATCCACCAACAGACATTAGGCTGGTTTTCGCCTTTGGCCGCCCTGGCAGCTCCCACTGTCTGTTGGCATGAAGAAGCACACACTCCTGGTGCCTGTACACGCTTGCTCCCTAGCAGATGCATGTGCCTGCATGCACAGATGTGCACACTCAGGCAGGGGCTTGGATGATGGTGAGGGGTAGGGGCAAGGAGGCAGAACTGGAACCCCTCCCCTCATACCTGGAGGCAGGAAGAGAGGCAAAGATGCCTCACCTGCGGCTGGTGACCACCGCTTCCCAGAGAGATAGAATGAGGTGCACGGCCTGGGAAGGCTGATCTTGCTGTCTGCTAGCCCCAGGCCATCAGGCAGGACCGCAGGGCTGGTCAGGGGGGCCTGGGGGACTGGCCTGCTCAGCGTCCGCAATGCAGCCTCCCATGTCTGGTCTTCAGGAAGCTCTGCATGACCTCCCGGCTGGTGTCACCTGGTGTATGATCTGTACCAGGGGACCTGGATTGATCTCAGAGCACTCACATCCCTCCTGGGAAACGGTTCCTGGAGTCATCCCTGACAACGGGCCAGGGCTTGGGGGCTGACTTTAAGGAGTGTGCACAGCACATGCAGCAGCCCTGGGAGAGGGTCTGGGAGCCCATCATGCAGGTGCAGCAGGGAGACAAGTTTCGTCATGGCCACTTGAACTACAGGGAAAAATCAATGACCAATTATAAGCGGTAGGTGTCCCTGTGACCTGGCTGAAGCTCTGGAGGGAGTAGCCTTGCACCCAAGGGACCCCAATTGCCCACTGGCCCTCAGGGCCACTGAGTCATGAACCTGTGGGGGGCACCTCTGCCAGATGCCCAGGATAGTCCTCTGCATGGCCAAGGTGCCCCAACACCCCCCTGGCTCTGTTGGCCACTACTTGCCGTGGTTTCCTGATGGATGGGGAAGGATCTGCTTCTAGCCCTGCTCCAGGACCGTTGCCACCATCCGAGGCCTGCATGGCACTGAGCTGTGCTGTCCCCCCTGGATGGGAGATGCCGGCTTCCTCTCCCACCTAGCCAAGGTCCAGATTCCCTGATGGGTGGCTGGAAGCTGGGGAGACGAGAGAAGGGAGAAAGCCAACGTGGGCACCAAAAACAGTGGATCTTATCCCCACACGCTCTGAACTCCACCCAGCCTCCCCATCCGGGAGGGTTTGTGGAGATACAAAGTCACCCCAGGTGGCCTGCTCTTCTGCCCCCGCCCCCTGGCTCCTGGCAGGGAGGAGCCGCCCAGGCAGGCCACCCCATCCTTCACCTTATCACGCAGGCTGAGCCTGTCACCAGCTCCAGGGAGGGATTCATCAGATAACCCCGTAAATCACACATCAAAACAGCGTTTTTTAAGGGAGACCCTTACAGAGAAGGCGCTTTCTCAGCCTGGTTAAAACGCATATAACAAAATACATGTAAGAAAGTCGGCTACTTAATCATGGAGACGAAGAGCCACCGTGAGAGATTGTTCTGCTTAAAAAATGTGGTGGCAACTTGCAAATATGTTTTTAGAAGCAATTTTATTACAAACTGTCCCATCGGGCAAGCGCCTCGGAAATTATGGGATACTGTGTTCATTCCTCAGAGACCCGGCTGCCGCAGGAGGTTGCTAGGGGAGAATTTATCCCCGGGGGGCTGGTCCCAGTGAGGAGCCAGGGCAGGCTGACCTGATGGACTGGGCCCCACCAGCCCCCGCTCCGGGCTGTGCCCAGGAGCAGCCTGTGCCCACCGCCACCCCCAGGGAACAGGGACTGCACAAATGCACAGATTGCACCTGGCATCAGGACTGCTACGTCGAGCACCCACGAGCTGGCACTGTGGATTCTCGGGGCCTCTGCTGTTCCTTCTTCCAGTGGGCAGCTGGGACCTTCAGCCAGGAGACCCTGGCTCTGGTTTTATGCAGAGTCAAAAGAGAAGAGGTCACTGTCCACAACTCCCAGAACATTCCAGAGGAACTCTGGCCTGTGCAGTAAGAGGCAAATCGTAAGAACCCAGGTGTCTGGTGCAAAATATTCCTCTTTGTAGGGAAGGTACAAGACCTGGATCCGCAGATACTGTCTGGCCTCACATGCCTTCCTCCTGATTGGAGGGGCCACAGTGGGCAGATACCCTTGGCTTCTCCTTCTTAGCCCTTGCATCACACCCTGTGGGATCCCTCCCCATGGGGCTGGACCTGGTGACCTGTCTCCAAGTGGTGTAACAGAAGGAGTAGAATGCCACTGCTGAGATGAGGTTATAAAAACGACAGTGGCTTCTGTCTTGGTTGCTTATCCTCTCCCTCCCTTCTCTTCCTGCCCCATCTCTCTTTGGCCATTTGCTCTAGGGGAAGCCAGCTGCCCGGTTGTACCAAGAGTCAATGAGGATCCAAGGCCTGCCAAAAGCCTGGGGTAAACTTGGAAGCAAACCCACTTCCAACCAAGCTTTGAGATGCCTACAATCCTGGCTGACAGTTTGCAGCCTCGTGAGAAACTGTGAGCCAGAGCTGCTCAGCTAAGCCTGTCAGAGTCCTGGCTTTCAGAAACTGAAACACTATGTTTGTTCTTCTCATCCACCATCACCGTCATGCCATCATCACTATCACCATCATCACCACAATCCTCACCATCACCTTCATCATCACTACCATCATCCTCACCATTACCACCATCACCACCATCACCACCATCATCACCATCACTTCCTCCTGGTCCACAGCACTTTGCACATCTGTTCTCTTAATCAGAATAATGCCTGAAGATAACACTGGGACTCAGAGAGAATAGGAGCCACAGGTCAGTGCTAACTAGCTGATAGATGGCAAAGATGAGGCTGGAGGCCACATGTAACTCCAAATGCATGCTGAGTCCCCCTCCAAGGCCTAGGACAGGGCCACCAGCCCTCTTCCTTAAAGGACTCTTTGGCCCAAAGGGGAAGGGAATGGCCAAAGCTGGGCCCAGCAAAGAGAAGTGGGAAAGGTGGGGGTGGTCAGGGGAGGACTCCTCTCCAGCCCGATCCTCTGGTCCTTGAGTCCTTGAGCACTGCTTCCCTGAGATTGTGCTCCAGCAGCCCTACTTCTCACCGCCATGCTCCAGTCTCCACAGGCAGGGCTGGGAGACAGAGCCTGAGCCCACAGTGGTGCCCACGGCAGATCATCATCACAGCATCCCAGTTCTAACATGTTCAATGCCTAATGATGCTGAAGGTGACAGTGCCACTGTGAGAGAAGAGACTGGTGGGGGCGGGGTGGGAGGCAGGGATCTGGAGAAGTGGCACCATCCAGGTCCTTAGCAAGCCAACCTCACCCTGCTCCGTGGGAAGCCCCTACCTGGCTCCTCTCAGGATCCCTGCAGCTCAGGGTGATCAGGGCCCTCCTCACTCACATCCCTGCTTCTGTGGGATGGTTCTCCTGCCCTCAGCGATGAGTGATGTCTACAGTTTAGAGGGGAGGAGTGTGTCCTTCCCAAGGACTAGACTCCCAGGCTGCAAGCCCATTCCTAGGCTCCATGGGCCAGGCTTGAGGTCTGGGGCTGGTAGTGGACCCAGCTGCATTTAATCCCCATGGAGAGCCCCCTGGATGGCATGAGGGGTCAGGTGACCTAGTGACAGTTTGTGTGTGGGGGTGCTAAGGTCCCCTTCATCGTCCCACATCACTAAGCCCAGCCCTGGTCCCACCTTGGTGGTTCCCCTCTGCACAGCACACCCTGCGCTGCCCTCAGACCCCTGCTTTCTCAGGGAGAGTAAGTCTGGCATCGAGGTAATGCTGGCTCCCCACCAGGCCCTGCAGGCCTGATATTGCCTGTGAAAGTGACTCACACAGTGTCCCCTTTAACCAGAGCCATTAATTGATAACACTTAATTAATCTGCCCAGGAGAGAGATCAAATGAAGATTGTGTCCCACAGCAGCCACGAGTATCGACTTTGTTATTCCAATTAACCGCTGGCCAGAGGGGCGCTCTGGTGAGGTCTGCACCCCAGAGTCACCCTGCCGCTGCTCAGCCTGCTGCGGCACTTTCTTTACGCCAGGCTGCCGGGCCCTCCCGCCTGGGCGGTGGCCTGCTCAGGACTCCACACGTGTGCTCACCTCAAGGCTGATGACGCTGCCCATTAGAGAAGCTGCGTGCTTGCAATTAACTGCTTTATTTAGAGCATTTTCTCCCCTTCAAAGAGCAATTAGATTTCTGCAGCCTTTGGAAAAAGCAAACGACCTGGAGCAAGACACCCTATAAATCAGGCCCCAGGGTGGGCAAATCCCTGCTCTGGCAGGAGCCTAGTGGGAATGCTGCCTGTGTGTGTAGGGGGGTCTGTGCCCTGCAGAGAAGCCCCTGACCCCCCTCTGGGCTTCTCCAGGTGGAAGCCATCAGACTCTGCTCTGGGAGGGAGGACTGTGCCTTGTTCCCCGGGTTTGGAGCAGCAGTGCCCCACCCCTCCCCCTCACTTTACTCCCTCCTTCCCCCCACCCCTGGCATCTCCCATCTCACCCTCCCTTCCCCCTACCACCCTTCCCCTCCCCCAGTCCCCTCCTCCTCCATCCACATCCCCCTCCCCACTCTCCCCACTCTCAAAGCTCCTTTCTGCAGCATCAGCCCTACTGACTGTCCTCCATAACTACCTTGTGAGTGGGCTCGTGCCCCTGTGTTTGCTCCAGGCAAACGTTTTCCCAGCAGAAGCAGGAGGTGGGAACAAGGCCACACCCCAGCCCCAAGGTCTGGACCCCCAGGACACTCACACGCTGGGGTGGCGAGGAAGACAGGCAGGGCAGTCCATCCACTGTATGGATGTTAGAACCGCAGACCCATTGGCGGGGCGGACACCTGAGCAGGTGCCAAGCTGGGGGTGTGTGACTGCCAGTGGGGACAGGTTTCCCTTTGGGGTGATGAAAGTGTCCTGGAAGCAGGTACTGCTGATAGCTGTACCACCTTGTGAATACACTTTAAAAAACCACAGGATTGTACACTTTCAAATGGTGAATTTTATGTTACGTGAATTATATCTCAATTTTTAAAAACAGGGGAAAAAAGATCTCTTACAACTTAATGCTAAGAAGACAAACAACCCAATTAAAAACGAGCAAAAGATTTGAGCAGACATTTTTTTTTTTTTTTTACCGAAGAAGAGGATGGCAAATGAGCACATGAAAAGACGCTCTACTCGCAGTTCCTCAGGAAATGCACATTAGCGCCACAGTCGCCACCGCCAGGATGGGCTACAGCTGAAGAGCCAGGAGGCCCAGGGTGCTGGCAGGAGGGGCTCCCCTGCAGCTGGAGCTGAAAGCCGCCTTGGGTCAGAAACGACCTGGCCTCTCTTAAAAAGTTTAAAGATGCACCAGCAGCCACCAGCTCTGACACCCTGAGTCGCTTGCCAGAGAAATGCAGGCGTGCGTCCACGTGCAGACCTGCACTCGAGTGTCTGCAGCGGCTTCCTCTGCAGCAGCACAAACTGGAACCTGCCCAATGTCCATGAGCAGCTGAGCGGATGGGGGCTCACAGCAGCCCACGCACACTGGGAGCTGCCCCTCAGCAGCAGGAGGGACACCCTATTGTCATACATGGCACCCCAGTGGCATCTCAAGACAACGCTGGGCAGGAGCCAGAGAAAAAAGGTACATTCATAGAAAATTCTAGAAGGATAAAAGGAATCGGTGGTGACAAAAGGATCTGTGGTCACCAGAATGGGGTGAGGAAGGTAGGGTTGGGAGCGGCAGAGACGGCTTTGGGGGGTGGGTATGTTTGATATCCAGGTCCTTGGCATACACACCTGTCGAGACCTAACAAATTACACACTTTCACAATGTGGAGTTGTTGTACATCAGTTATACTCGGATAAAACTGTTTTATAAAGTGACACTGCCCCCCCACCCTGGGGCTGTCCTGCCTTCCCGGTCACATGCCTGCGCTCCCTGAGTGGGGCAGCAGGTGGACAGCTGGAGGTACCCCCAGCCCTGGGAAGGCCTGAGCCCTCTTCCTGCCCCTTGCATGGATGTGGGGGAGTGTGCAGGTGCCAAGATCAAGGGCTCCCTGCCAGCCAAGTGTGGGCAGTAAACAGCAGGGGAGGCCAGGTAGGAGCCATGAAGGCCACAGAAATGCAGAACGCAGGGACAAGGGGCCTGGGCAGGTGGCTCTGGTCCTGAGCATGGTCACAGCCCTCCCACTGTTTGCCCCCAGATCCTTGACACTGTTAACCTGCCTTCCCATCTCCTCCTCCAGGGGACGAGGATCCAGGCCAGGGCTGGCTCTGAGCCTAAGCTCTGCTATGAGCCCTGAGGGAGGCCTCACTTTTCCCACCTGTAAAATGGGCCCTATGTGCTACCCTCCCTGTTCCTGACCAATGGGGGCAGGGAGCCGCCTAGAGGAACATGTCCTGCTGGACCTCATGGTGCTCCCAGGACCTGCTCCCCCAACCAAGTGGGGTCAGAGGAAGACCTTGAAGCCCCAGTGCCATCTCAGGGTGAGGCCTAGGTCTGGAGGGTGAAGGGAGGGAGAGAAGCACTCCTTCCTCCCCTCCTGCACCTGCTCTGCCCAGAGCCCACCCCCTAGGAAAGCAGGCAGTAGCAGGAGCCGATCTACCTGCAGTCCAGGTGCCCAGTCCATCCATCCCCAGGTCTGGCCCCAAGACTGGCCCAGCCTGGGCCCCTGCCTGTCCACAGAGGGCCTGTCAGGTGTGCCTGTCTGCATATACAACGCTGAACTTTTGCAGCTGCCAACCCGCCACGGCCCAGGGAAACAGGATTGCCCCAGACAGAGAACAGGGACAAGTGTGAAGAATTGGGCTGACAGCGCCGCGCTGATAGCTTGTTGAATGAGTGAGCGCGACTCGGAGGGAAATTTACATTTATATAGTGCATTTCACCAGGGCCTGGCCAGGGCCAGCCCGCCCAAGTCCCACCCCTGCCCGGCCCTGGGCGCAGCTGTGAGCCCCATAGGACCCAGGTCAGCAGAGCTGGAACCAGAGCTCCAGGCTGCTGGGGGGGACAGTGGAGTGACCCCCCCACCCCACGGCCTCACACCCTGGCCTCACCCCCTGCCTGGTGGCACAGGGGAGGCACATCTGCAGGCCAAGGAGGGAGGCCTCAGGAGGAGGCCAGCACCGCCCCCCCCCCCCTTCCCGGGCTCCCTGATCTTAGACTTTCAGCCTCAGGACCATAAGGAAATGAATTCTGTTGTTTGGTCGCCTGGTCTGTGCTACTTTGTCACGGTGGCTGGAGTGACTGAGACACCCATCAGGGTTGAGAACCAAGGAGAAATGACCCTTTATTTATATGTGGCCGTATCCCGTGAAGAATCAGCTTAAACCACCTCCAGCGATAACTCTCTCCAGCAAGCACTGGAAGCAGAGAGAACACGCCTGCGTGGACGAGCCTGGCAGCCGTAAGGCACACGGTCCTGCGCAGACAAAGCTTCCCACGGAGGGGTGAGGAGGACAGGAAGAAGGCCCGTCTCAGGACCGAGGGCTGAAAATGCACCGGACTTGTCTGCCGCCAACGTCTGCCCCTGGAAACAGCCAGCCAGGCTTGGTGCGACAGGCTGGTTCCCACACAGTTCCCTTCCTGGTTCCCAGCAAGTCCGTGGGCAGCGACCTGGCAGCAGCACCAGGCACGGCCCGAGGAGGAAGGCAGCAGGAAGCACCCCCAGCAGGCACTGGCCACACCCATGGCCACGACAGAGCCATGGGGCTCGGGCACACCCACACACTCGGCCTGCTGCACATGAGACCTCTCAGGGTGGGAGCAAAAGATGGGGCAAGCTCATGAAAGGGGGAGCTGCCAGTGAGCACCCCTCACTCTTCAGATGAAGATAAGCTATGTTCCTATGTTCTTTTTTTTTTTTTTTTAAGATCTTATTTATTCATGAGAGACACAGAGAGAGAGGCAGAGACACAGGCAGAGGGAGAAGCAGGCTCCCCGTGGGGAACCCGATGCGGGACTCCATCCCAGGACCCGGGATCACGACCTGAGCCGAAGGCACACGCTCAACCACTGAACCACGCAGGCATCCCCCCTCCTGTGTCCTTAAAACACAATCTCAGGGGAGAGAGAACTTTAAACTATGTAAAATCAAGTGTTTCTAAATGGCAAAAATTGTCCCTTCCAAAAAGAAAAATGGGGTGCAGAGTAGAGTCACATGCAGCACATCTGAGATGGACGGCGAACGTCCCAGGAAGAAGGAGCGGCTGTGTCACAGGAACGGAGCCAGGGCCACGGGTGGGGGGGGACGCCCCCTCCCCAGCGGCCCCTGGGCTGTCCGGCCTCCTGAGGCGGCCGCGCACACTGGCCTGCCAACTCTGCCAGGCGCTCACGCGGGCCCTGCCCCCAAGAGGACCTACCGTGCTTGCTTTCATGCTCTGCTGCTACCATCTCGGAATCCCGCAAATCCCGCCGATGTTCCTGGCTGTCTGGAGCTCGCCTGCCCTGGGAAACCCTGAGATCCTTGCTCCACTGAGTCTGCGCCCCAGGCACCGAAAGCCCTGGTGTTCAGGACAAAGGCTGCCTGTCACTTCGGCCATGGAGCCCTCCTGACCCCCTTCCTGACACCCAGCGGGCGTCCTCTGCGCCCTGAGCCCTCTGAGGCTGCGGCACATGGCCGGTGGCAGGGAGCCCAGTTCCACGGCAGGGACCATCTGCCCGCTGGGAGCCCATCCTTCCCGTGGCGCCCCCAGCCCAGGGCCACCCAGTCTGCTGCCCCTCTGCTCTTGGGTGTGGACCCTGGGGCATTGGCTCTCTCCAGTCCCGGAGTCAGGCACCACACCCTGTCCCCACTGCTCAGCAGATGCTCTTGGGGCCTCCGGAGGCTGGGTCCTGGGGGCAACAGCCACCCCACAGCTGAGAGTGTGCTGGGCAGCGGGGCCACCATCCAGGCCAGGCTTCCTGGAAGACAGAGCAGCCAGGGCCTCTGCTTCTGGAGGGAGATGCAGGGGGTCTTTGGCAAGGGAAACCTGTCCTGCTTCCGGGGACGAGGACCTCCTCCCGTCCTGTGGGGGAGGCCCTGGCTGGCTTCACAAGCTCTGTGGGCATTTAAAATACAACTCACTTTGTTGTTTTTGGGTTTTGTTTTTTTTTTTTAAGATTTTTAATTTAGGGATGCCTGGGTGGCTCAGCAGTTGAGCGTCTGCTTTCAGCTCAGAGCCTGATTCTGGGTCTGGGGTTCAAGTCCCGCATCAGGCTCCCCATGAGGATTCCGCTTCTCCTGTGTCTGTGTCTCTGCCTCTCTCTCTGTATATTCATGAGAGACACACAGAGAGAGGCAGAGACACAGACAGAGGGAGAAGCAGCCTCCCTGCGGGGAGCCTGATGCAGGATTTGATCCTGGCCCAGAATCACATCCTGGCTAAAGGCAGATGCCCAACCCCTGAGCCACCCAGGTGCCCCTCACTTTGTGTGATGACCTGAGCACAGAGGGAGCTTCGGCACCTCCCAAGGTGAGTCCATCACCCCCAGAGGGCAAGGGAGCTGCTCCATCACGCTGGTCACAATGACATGGTATTTCCATATTTTGTACTAGGAGGGGATGGGGTTTGGGTGGGGTGGGTGGAGGGCAGGTCATGGCCCCAGAGACCATGGCCAGGTGGATGCTGCACGTGGGGGAGCTGGGGTCCACCCAGCACAGATAGTCCACCTGGGGCCCCAGTTGGAGATGAAAGGAGAGGAGGGATTGCTCTAACACATAGCCTGCCAGAGGCTCTCTCCCTGCAGCGTCCTCCTTGGTGGCCTGCTAGAGGAGGACCCTGGGACCCCCTGCCGTACTAGCCCCCTGACTTGTTGGGACCTGATCTGACCCTCCTGACCTCTTGCTGCCTCTGAGGGGGCTCAGGTCATGTGCACACACCCACTTGCACTCTGGCCAGGGTCATGACCTGCCTTTGACTTGGACCACAGAGCCTGGCTGCACTTCCAGCTGCCCCCACCGATGGCCTTTCAGTCTAGATAGAAAGAGGACATGGGGAGGGCACTGAGCAGGGGTGTCGGGAGGGCCAGAAGCCCCATACTTAAGCACTGTCCCCTGTGAAGCAGGACAGGTGTCAGGTCCAGTTCAGGACAGGTCCTCATCAAACCCTCACTACCCAGGTCCCTTCCAGCCACTCCTGTATGTGGCTGCTCCTAGGAGGTCAGGGGCAGAAAGGGCAGGGGGAGGGAGGGTAAGGGGTAGGGAGGGCAGGAGAGGGAGGGTGAGGGCAGGATGGGCAGGGGGCAGGGAGAACCGGATCCATGACGGTGGGAGAAGAGGCTCCAGGTCAGCCTCAGGAGCTGGAAGGACAGCTCTGCTACAGAAAGGGCCCTGAGTGGCCCTGGTCTAAGGCAGGGCTCCGTGCTGGCCGGGGCATTGGGCGGCCTGGTCACACGTGATGAGAGCCTGGATGGCCGAAGACCTAGTGTCAGGTCGTAGGCCAGAGGCATGAGGTGGGTGAGCATGGCCAATGTGCAGGCAGGGTCAGGGACACAGGCCCTGCAGGGGACCGCCCGCAGCCCCGTGTCCTACAGCTCTGCTCTGTGCCAGGCTGGAGTGAGCTGCCCCTCTGCAGCTGTGTGTGAGGCATGGCGGGTGGCAGCCGGGAGGGCCGCCTTCCTGGCAGGGGTGAGTGAGGAGCCCTGGGCGAGGCCAGCTCAGATCAGGGCCAGAGCCAAGGGTGCTGTGGCCACAGTGGGTCTTTGGCAGAGGGGCCAGGTCTCCCGAGGGACTCTGGAGAGAAACATTCCTGGGACACGGGCTCCCCAAGCGGGCTGTGGCTTGATTTTTTATGCCGCCTGTGAGTTATCAATCTCCGCTCCCTCCAAGACAAATGCCGCGTCAGGCTGGCCGCCTGGACCCCCTATTTATCACCATTTAATATATATTAAAGTGCTCTCACCTCTGATTGCAAAAACAAACAAAAAAAACTGCATCAATCACGGAGCAGCAACAGGCGGGAGGTGGGTGGTGTGTGGGGGCTGAGGGCAGGCCGGCCCAGCGTGCAGGGGGTATGACCTCTAGGTAGACCCGCGCTCCCCACCCCGTAACCCCACAGCCATCCCCGGCACAGGGAGGGAAATGGATGCAGAGTCCCGTGGCCACAGGTGTCCCGCCAGGAAGATGCTCACACCAAGGGTCACCCCGCAGGCCCACTCTTGGCAGACCTGAGCCCGAGGAACCCGCCCTCGCCAGCCCGGCACCACCTGCTGAGCCGTCTGGGCACCGGGGTCAGGGTTCACCGAGCCCCGGCTCAGGACAGCCAGACCCGCTCAGCACAGCACAGCCTCCGGTTAGGGCGCAATGAGGCCCGGCCTTGAAGGGGCTGCACTGGCCCCAGGGCCCCTGCCCACTGCTCACAGGGCCAACTCCTCCCCGGGGACAAACGGACCCCATTCCAGGGAAACAAGGAAACGCAAGCACAAGTTCCAGCTGGAGACAGCACCGAGAGGACAGAGCCCTTCCTGCCCAGCCCGCCGGCCACCCTTGACTTACTAATGTGGCCAACGGAGCCAAGGCCCAGCTGGCATAGCGCCCCCTACAGACGGGTGCCAGGGCGGGGGCGGGGGGAGCACCAACAGGCACTGGCCCCCACCAGGCCCAGGGTCCCAGCACCCCCCCATGCCCCTGCCCCCCGGGGACCACTGGCCGCTCTCCCTCCCATCCATTATCAGTGGGCCCGTCGGGTGGAGCTCGGTGGCAGCCCCCAGTGAGGGGGGAGGGGCAAGGCGCGGGCCACTAAATCAGTCCACGCCTGTCACCAGCTCGGGGCCGCAGGAGCCGCCCGAGCGGAAATAACAAATGGCTGTCATTGTGCAGCCAAAAACCTGTGATTATAATTATCACATCCTCGGTGACCTTGCGTAAACTTTAATCCCTCTCCAATGGAGCATTTAAATAGCCTTCAGTGCGCACCGCAGAACCCCCGGCCCGCCCGCCGCGCCCCCAGCCCCGGTGGCTCCCAGGGGATGGGGACGCCTCTGGAACTGCAGCACCGGCCCCCGGCGCGTGCTCGCTGGGCACTGAGCTGGGGCTGCCTGTGACCTGCCCCGATCCCTCCCACCACCCCCGCCACTCAGAGGCAAGCACAGGACGTGAGTCCCGGGCCCTGTGACCTACCCTGTGTCCTGTGGTCCTGTCCTGGCCGAGGACAGTGGAGGTGGATGTCAGAGGGCCTCCTGAGGTGGGGGACACCAGGAGAGCCTGAGGTGGGGCCCCTCAGACCAGGGCTTCACGCTGAGTTCTGCAGAAGTGGGGAGAAGTCAGTGGGGCTGCGGAGAGCCAGGCAGTGGCAGGAGAGACGAGAAGGCACATCCACAAAGCCCTTGGGGCAGGAGGGGGCAAGAGAGGCCTCAGCCCGCCTTCAGCACCCCCAGTGCCATGAGGCGACAATCATGGGGATGCCCACTCACACATGTACACAGGGGAACACAATTGGAGCACACTTGAACACACGCACACACAATGCACACGTACACGTGCATGTACCTGCATTCTTACCCATGCACAAGCATGCACCCCAGTGCACAGACACAGGCACACCTGTACACAGGTCCACAGCTGTACGTGTGAACACACGTGAGCACAAGCTCATGAACGCATGCATGAGCACACGGCTATGCTCACCTGTGTTCAAGCACGTACACTCACACCCACCTGTGTGCACACATGGTCATGCTGGTATTGCTGAGTCCTAGGGGGTAAATCAGAGGCTGACAACTCTGGGTTCTGGGATGAGCAACAGTGTCTGACTCCGAGGCAGGGAGCATCATGGGGATGTGCTGGGGCTGCGGGGCCTATGCCTGCCCCATGCAAAGGGCTGGGGGCTGCCTGGTGGGGGTGATGGCTGGGGTGGGGGCCGGGGTTCTGGGGTAGCAGCTGAGCTGCAATGGGGAAGAAGGTGAGACAGTGAAGGGGGCCAGGGACCTGGGACTGAGCCTTGTGGAACCCCAACATGAGGAGGCAGAGGAGGCCAGCCCAGGAGAGGCCAAGGAAGAAAGCCAAGCAGACGGAGGCCAGGAGGACAGCGTCCTCTGAGTGAAGAGGGCCTGGTCCAGAAGGAGCACATGGCCCCAGGGGCTGGAGGGCACAGGATAAGGTGCCCCAGGGGGTGGTACAAGAGGTGTTAGAGGCCAGGCCTGAGCCATGACCTAGGATGGGGTGCCCTGGTGGCCAGCAGGGTGGAGGCAGCAAGTGGAGACCACCCTTTCTTCCTTTCTTTCTTCTACTTCTTCTTTTTTTTTTTTAAGATTTTATTTATTTATTCATGAGATATACAGAGAGAGAGAGGCAGAGACATAGGCAGAGGGAGAATCAGGCTCCCTGCAGGGAGCTGGATGTGGGACTCGATCCCAGGACCCCAGGATCATGCCCTGAGCCAAAGGCAGATGCTCAACTGACAAGCCAGCCAGGCACCCCAAGACTGCCCTTTCAAGGAAGCCAGGCTCTGATGGGTGACCCCCACAGAAGGGTCACATCTCATTCTCCAACACAACCAGGGTCAACCACCTGTGGCCCCTCGGGAGGTGGGGTGGGTGACGGCCCAAGTTCAGACCGAGGCCATGAGCCCTCTCCAGCAGGGGAGGCCTCAGGGGGCTGCGTGGGCTTCAGATGACCTCGGCCACACAGGTCCCAAGGTCACAGCAGGTCACACCAGGTCACACCTCCTGGAGATTCCATGCTATCAGGTGGGTAAGGCTTCCGCAGCTCAGAGAACAGAGCCGGGCTGGGCCCTCCATTTCCCAATCAGCCCTAGCTGAGGGCAGAGCCAGGGTCCCCAAGACAGGGAGGGACTCTCTGGAGCCCGTGGCACGTCTTGGGCTGGGGCTGCCACAGTGGCAGGGACACACCCGTCGCACGGGGCCAGGACCTCAATTACCGCCCGCAGACGCGCAAATGTCAGCAGCGCCTCCTGCACCCCCGGCCGCTGAGTTTGGGCCTGAAGCAGCCGCAGCCCTGGCCTGGCCTGGAATGAGGCGCTCGGAACTCATAATTGCCGGCTGCCATGCAGTCACCCTTGACGGGCCGTCTCCACCCACCCAGGTGACACGCAGCCCTCAGCCTCCACGCATCCCCGCCCCACGGGATCCTTGCCGCCGTGGCAGGATGTCTGGGGGCAGCAGGGCAACGCGACTGATTCCCTCCTCCGGCGGAGGCAGGTGGGTGCCCCCTCCTGTGACTCGGAGACTTGTGCACACTGGGAGCTCTGTACTCCATCCTCCTGAACAGTCCTGGACCCCCTGAAACTTCCCCACAGAGAAACCGAGGGTGAGAGAGAGACAGGAGGGAGGCTTGCTATGGGGGTGCTGACCCCCCCCTCTCTGAAGAGCAGAGATCCCTGTGCCTGTGGCAGGAGCATGTGTGCACGGGGTGGGGAGAGAACCTAAAGAATGACCACCATGGGGACACGCTTACAAAGCCAGAGCGATGCTCCTAGAGGTGTGACGGGGGCTGTGTCCCCATCTTCATGGCCTGCCCCCACCCCTCGGGCACCACACAAATGGAAGCGTGCAAGCACACCCAGGCACACCCTTTGCCTCCGGTACTCAGCCTGTGCCTGAAGCTCATGGTTGCCAGTGATCAGCACCCCCTTTCAGGGACCGGCCTCCACCTGCTCTCGGCTGCGAGAGACAGATGTGGCCAGGAAATTGGCCAGCAGTGGGCAAGGAATAGAGGACGCCCTAACCCAAGTTGTGGGGCCCCAGATCATAGGTTGGGGGAGCAGGGACAACTGCAGCTCATTCCAGACAGGGGCTATCTATCCTTCCATCGCCCTACCGGCCCATGCCTCGTCCTCCCTCCCTTACCCACTGCTTACTCACACGTCCACCAATTCATCCCTCCTCCATTCATCCATTCAAGCACAGATTTATCTATCCATTCATTAATTACCCCATCAATACCTTGATGCACCCGTCTGTCCAGCCCTCCACCCACCAGGCCCCATCCATCTCCATATATCTATATATCCATCCACCGACCATTCATCAATCCATCAACCTATTCATGCATCTGTTCTTCCTGACAGTCAGTTGACCCATCTGTTTGGAGTCTGATGCCCAAGAGCAGATGCCGACCTTCCCTAGGAGCACAGCTGGACACCTGTGTCCAGATGGAAGCAGGTATGCAGGTGGTTGTACAGGTGGTGATGGTAAGATGGGGAAGTTCTTATTTAGATTATCCTAGTTTCTCAGTGAATGAAGTAAGGACGGCAGCTGAGATTGAGGAGTAAGGAGTGTGGGCAATTTACGGAAAAAAGAGAATGGGGGAAGGTGTCTCTGAAAGCAAGACTTTGTGAGTGAGAAAGAAAAATTAGGTAGGTTTGCTAGGCAGTGCTTAGTACTCCTTGAGGCTATGGCTGTAAGTTTACAGAGTGGTCAGAATGGTTGTGGGTTTGTGTGCAGCAATGTTCACATTCATCCAGGGGCTATCCATTCCCCATCCATCCATCCATCCACCCATCCATCCATCCATCCCACCTCCATCTATCCATCAATTCATCCCTCATCCACCCATCCATTCATCCATCCATCCATCCCTCATCCATCCCCCCTCCATCATCCATCATCTTTCATCATCCATCCATCCATCCATCCATCCATCCATCCATCCCCCATCCATCCATCCCTCATCCATTCACCATCCCTCATCCATCCATCCCATCTCCATCCAACCATCACCCATCCATCCATGCCCCATCCATCCATCCATGCCCCATCCATCCATCTCTCATCTACCCATCCTCCATCCATCCTTCTATATATCCATCCACCTATCCATTCATCCCCATCCCTCTATTCATCCTTCCTTCCTTCCTTCCTTCCTTCCTTCCTTCCTTCCTTCCTCCCTCACTACCAACCATCCGTCCCCTCTCCCATTCATCATACATGTCTTATCCCTCCTCAATTCCAGAGAATGGTATGGGGGACAGGATACTACACCTGCCTGCAAAGAGGATTGAAGTTCAGGGTGGATAGTGGGGGTGAATGAGTGGGCTGGAGAGGTAAGGCCCACAGCCACTGTGGGATGGGGTAGCTCTGTGTCCTTCTGTGGTTGCTACAGGCCTGAGACCTTGTTTCTCACCCTTCTGCTGCACCTGGGAATATATGTGTCTTGGCTCAAAAATGATGTCACAGGCAAGCTGTGAGCTGGGGCAGTACACGGGACCCCCTTTGCCCTGCCTGCTCACTGAGCTTCTAGTGTCTTCTACCCTTTCAGCCCAGGCTTGACCCCAAAGCCCATGTGTCCTATAATCTATAAAAAAAGCAAGGGAACATGGGATCCCTGGGTGGCGCAGCGGTTTGGCACCTGCCTTTGGCCCAGGGCGCGATCCTGGAGATGTGGGATCGAATCCCACATCGGGCTCCCGGTGCATGGAGCCTGCTTCTCCCTCTGCCTGTGTCTCTGCCTCTCTCTCTCTCTCTCTCTCTGTGACTATCATAAATAAATAAATTGAAAAGAAAAAAAAAAAAAGCAAGGGAACATGAAAACTGTTCAAGTCCTTGACATGACTCCAGATTCTGCCCACTATGGGCTGCAGGCAGGGGTGGGCAGGGGCTGGGGTCCACAGGACCCTCCAGTGGTGCACACTGGCAGCAGTCACTGGACCTCAGGGGGCACGGTGTCACTCCGCTGCCTCCGGACCCAGGAGGCTGCAGCTACCCTCCAAGCAGCAAGCCGAAAGCTGCCTCAAGGGCTCCCCACGGTCTGGCCAGATTTTTCTGCAATGGCTTCACAAGGGATGTTTGGCAGGATAGCAGAACAGCCCCCAAGGGCCAGGCACACAGAATTACTCAACACAGAGCTAGGGACTGACACACCAGCTCAGTCAGCCAGCCGGGTGTGTGCACCCCCAGGGGTGGAAGCAGAGATGGCTGTGGGTGAGGGGTCTTCCCTGGAAGCTGCAGCGTGGCCCTCAGGATAGGTGATGATGGCCCACCTGCCACATGCTGAGCACTGCCCCACACCTGCACCTGCCCTCACCCAGCCAGGTACACATGACACCACTCTGTGGTGTGACCTCAGTGTGACCTTGCCTGTGTCCCTCCTCCATGGGACATGCAAGCAGGCTCCGGGAGCAGGGGTGGCTGCAGCTGGGTTCTCTACCCTGCTCTGGTGGGGAGCGGCACCTTCCACCTGCTTGGCATCACAACTCCCTCTGCCCTGACCCAGCACCCCATGGGCCCACTGCCCATGTGGCCCCAGCCTCACTCTGAAAGCCTCTTCTTGCATCGTGACCTTGAACTGCAGAAGTCCCAAGTGACGGAGTCAGGAGAATGTGCTCCATGTACACTTCACGCTCTTCAAAATGACATTGGTTTGTTGCCAGGCCCCCTCAGCTGCTCTGTCAGGTGCCCACATTCACATCGCCCTCACCCCTGCCCGAAATAACCTAAACCTCCAAAATTTCCATTGCCCCCACGCCTTCTTAGGAGCGTTCAGCATCTCAATCTAATGAGGCTCGTGATTCATGTGTCTCTTCTCCCAGCAGATGAAACGGGACCTCGAAATCATCAGGCCATGCCTCCAACATGGACTCAGAGGAGAGGGTTCCAGAGGGAGTCCTGGGGGCCAGTGGGGCAGCCTCCCAGCCAGGGAGCCAGGGGACGGGCTTGCACATCCAGGCCTCAGTCCCCTTGCTCTCCCCTCACGGCACAGTGGAGATCCGGTCCGCGGAGAGGGCCTTGTCCGTCCGCAGGAACAGAAAGAAAGCCAGTACTCAGAAGGCTCCGTCAAGGCTGCCAGAGTGACTTTCTACAGCCACGGGGTCCCTGCCTGCCCCCCCCCCCCCGCCCCACTGCTCTGACCTGCCCTGCACACCCTGTCCCCGCACTCTTCCCACCACAGGCTGACAGCCACACAGTGGAATGAGCCTCCTGGCTGGCCCTCAGCCTGCCAACATTCCCTGTCTGCCACAGAGCCTCTATGTGGGGCCCAGGGCCACTCTCAGCTTTGGGGACAGCGGAGGGCAAGGCTGGGAAGTCACCCCTGCAGGCACTCAGGAATGGGCTGCAAGACCCCAAATGTGAACATGAACAATAGACAGACAGACTGGTGGTCTGCACCTATCTCCCTCCTGGACGCTGGGTCACTCCTTCCTGCTTGCCTCCTGCACCCACTACCCAGTGCCCCTTGACTGGGTGCTGGCCAGGGAGACCCTCGCGTTCTCAGCTGCTGCCCACTGGCTGCGGGGAACTCACCTTGGCTGGGAGGGGCTGGTCGGGCTACCAGACTGGCAGAGTAGAGTCACTTCCCCTTGAGCCTGAGGCCAGTGGAGGCAGGAGCTGCCCACCGCCCGCAGTAGCCCTGCTGCCCCACACAGGGGCCCACTGGGGGACCAGGGTGGAAGCCCTCTGCTTTGGGTCCCAGGCTCCCCACAGGCAGGACCCTGGGGCTCCAGGCCACCTGGCCACCTGCAGCCCTGACACGCCGTCTCACAGCGTCCACTTGGCAGGTCCCCATGCGGCACAGGCTGCATGGCTAGATTGTCTCCTGATATAAATTTCTGGTGGTCCTGGGGCCTCTCCCTTCTGCAAAACCCACCCTGCCTCTGAGGGCTGCAGAGAGGGTGGGCGAGAAGCCAGCCAGTCCCACCCAGCCAGAAGAAAGCAGCTCAGGACCCCTTCCCAAGATGTGTCACTCTCCCAGGCCCGGCAGGTGCCCTCCAAGGACCCAGGACGCGCCCCACCTGGCCCTAACCACGGCCACTCGTGCCACCCTGCATGGCAAGCACCATGTACTACGTGCGTGAGGGGACTTCATGGGTGATGATGATGGGGCAGAGCCAACCAGCCCCTGGGAATCCATGCCCCCCTGCAACCCCAGCAGGGAAGGGCCTGGTCAGGTCAGGGACATGTCTGAGAGCTACACTTGACACTGTCCCCTCCTTGGTCTGCGCAAGGTTCTGCATGGTGGGACTGCACCCATCTTACAGATGTGGACACTGAGATGGAAAGAGGAATCGGCAGCCCACATGCTGTCTTCTCAACTCACCAGACCCTCCCAGTCACCCCCACTCAACCTTGGCCACGTGGGCCCTGGCTTCCTTCTTCCGACAAGGGTTGGACACCAGACCCCAAAGGGGCCACCTTCTGCCCCTTCCGGATAGTGAGCAGCCAGTGGGGTAAGCCTGGGCCAGGAGGTGCAGAGGCCACTGCACTGAGAGGCAGAGGATGTGGCCCAACCCGCCCGGTCCTGGGGAGGCGACCTCGCACTGACCATGACATCCTTCCCTGACCCTAGTGCTGGGTCTACTGGGGACAGAGGGCCAGAGGCATCTGGATACAGGGGGCTGCCATCAGGACGCCGGCCACGCCTCCTCCCCAGAGAACCCGCCCATCCTCAGCCAGCTGGGTGCAGAGCGGCCTCCAGGGGAACACATGTGCTGTGCATGAGGAGAAGGTCTCCTGGGGAATGTGAGCCCCAGGCAGGCCATGGTCAGGGGGGAGAGCCAGGGAGGCGTCCAGAGCCCTGGGGAGCCCCTGAGCAGAGGGGGCCTAGGCGGGGTGAGGGGTCCTCGTGTCCTCTGCTGACCCCTCAGGAAGCTCCAAGGGTGAACATGGTGGGCCCTGAGCTGGGTCCAGGGATGCCCCGCTCCCATGGCCATCACTACCACCTGCCTGGGCAGCCCTCTTGTCCCAGGGCCATGGTCCCCCAAGCAGAAGCCCCTAGGCCAGGCCACAGCCCCCAGCTCACTCCACCCACACTGAAGGACGCCAGCCACCAAGGCAGAGGAGAGCTGGACCTTCATGCTGCCCAGCCAAGACACCCCTCAGCCCCCAGTGCTGGTCTGCAGGGCACCCCCAGCACCCCTTAGCTTTCTTTGACCTGGCTAGGGCAGCGCGAGGTCACGGAGAGTGGTTGCTCCCCCGCTAGACACTGAAGTAGGGTAACCCCTTGCTCCCTTGCTCCTACTGCCCTTCCCTGAGGTTCTGTCCCTGCGGAGGGCCCCCATGCCTGCCTTTCATCACAGCCCCTGGAGGGGGGCTTCTCTATAGCCTAGCAAAATAGGAGAAGCAAGGACCAATCCTGGGAGTGAGGAGATGGAGGAGCCGGAAGGCAGCCTGGGGGTGAGGGTCAAGGAAGGCTTCCTGGAAGAAGCAGCTTCCTAGCAGGTAGGGGGAGTCAGCCAGGAGGAGCAAGGAGAGCTCATTCTTCAGCCCCTATGCCCTCTGCCCTGTGCCATCATAGGGCTTTCTCTTCTAGCAGAGCCCTAGCCTCTCTGGGATTGGGTGGGGGTCTCCCGGTGTCCACTGGGCAGCAACCTTGCCTTTCTCCCTGGGGAAGGATCCTGTCACTCCCCTTGCCTTGAACAGGCACCATCCAGGGCCGGGTGGTGGCCAAGGTGGGCAGAATCCAGGAAGACCAGTGTAGGAGGCCCCGTGAGAGACCCTGCAAGGACCCCCCCTTCCAGGCCCTGGTGTGGAGGGACAGCAGCCAAGCAGGCCTAGGACGTGGGACAGCAGGGGCAGGAGGGCTGGGGTTACATTGAGGCCCAGGCTCCAGGAGGGGACACTCAGTAGTCCAGGACCATGGCCGCCGCAGGGAGGGGTGGTGTGGCCACTTGACAAAGCACAAGACAAATCCTTAATAAAATCACCTCACATATGCAGTAAGGGGGCCGATCACCCTGTGCCCACACCCTGCACGCATGCGACCCCTGCAGTATGGCAGCCTCAGCAGCCACTATGCAGGGTCTAGGAAGCAAACAAGTCTGCCCAGAGCAAAGTCTGCTGGCCGCTACTCCACCACTGCCCACAGGGCCTCCCCAGCACCTGATAAGGCCTGCTGATAAGGCGAGTGCTTGTGGGCCAGCTCCAGGGGCAGGTTGGATAGGGAGGTTGATGGAATAAAAGAAGTGGGTTCAGATCTTGACTCGACACGGACCCTAGATGCCACTTCATCTGATGTCACCCCTTCCTGTAGGAGGTACCACAGGAGCCTGCCCTGCCACTCCCACCCAGCCAGGCCCAGGTGGGGCCAGTCATATTCTTGCTCCCAGGAGTGGTGGTAGGACCTTGAACAGAGACGCCTGCGTCCCAGGAAGAGAGTGAGCAGCCAGCGAGTTTCCAGAATGGGACAGAAGGCACTGCCAGGGCTCTCACGGTGCAAGTGACAGGGACCCCAGCTCACAAAGTAGCTTGAAGAACTGTCTCCAATAAGCAAGTGGGCCAAGGATCCTGCTTCAGGTAAGGTTTGATCCAGCAGGCCAAAGGCTGTCCACAAAGAGCTTCCTGTGGGAGGGCCAGGGCTGTGACTGGCTCAGGGAGGGCCAAGGTGCTGAGATCCTGCTCTCAAGCAGGTTGCTGGGGCTGAGATGGGCCCTGCAGTGGAGGACTGGGTCATTCATGCTGGAGCCTGGGAGTAAATGGTGGCTGGGATGGGCACTAGCCCCCGGGAGGAGGGCAGGAAGGAGGCCGAAGAGGCCCATGGGAGACACCGTCCTGTGGTAATGTGGCTGATCCTCCCTATGTCTGGCATGCATGAGGCTACACACCCACCACATGACGGGAGGCTGCCCTTCAGGAGTCCCCCTGGCCTCAGGGGTCCCGTGAGGCCTCGGCCCTGCCGCCAGATCTCTGGAGGAGCAGAAGTTGGTGTGCAGGTGGGCAACAGGCCCCGCCTCCATGGTTGCCCGCCCCTGGTGACCACAGTCGCAGAGCCTCCACGAGGAGCATCAGCTCCCCCATCTGGGGGGGGAGGGTGCCCAAGGTGAGGGCATTGCGGTGAATCACAAGTGTGAGCGCCTTGGGACCATCAGGGGCTCTGGGTCAGCAAGGAAGGGTGGGCAGTGCTGCCCCTGTGCCCAGCCACCCTGGTCGGTGGGGAGGGGTACCCTGCGCCGGCGACGGCTCTGCGGGGAAGGCTTTGGCCGGGGCCTCCGCACAGCCCGCGGAGCAGCAGGCCGGCCGTGTGCCCCTGGCTCTGTCCACTGGGCCGGACGGGGCCACCGAGGGGAGGGCCCCAGGCTGTCCCCGCAGCCCGGTCCCCCACCGCAGCCGAGGGCATCTGCCGGAGCCGCACGTCCAGACCCCAGCTCGGGAACCCGTGTGCCGGGAGTAAGTAAGTTCGTTACCGCCTACAACGTGATAAGCCCGTCCTGATGGCTGCGTCGAGGGGCAGAACCGCAAGATTATAAATTACAGGATGTGCTCACGTGTCTGTCTCTCCAGGGCCAGGCGGGACGAGTTCGTTATTTCCATAGGTCCAGATAGGGCACAGTCGATCAGGATGCCCGGCCGGGGTCCGAGCCAGCAGCAGGCCCGCCCCGCCCAGCCCTGTGAGGAGCACCCGGCGCCCGGCCTCCCCACGCGGCTTCCCACGCGGCCTCCACGGAGGAACAGGTTAATGGGCGCCTCCGGCTTCTTATTATTCCTGCCTGCGGAAAGGACTGAGCCGGGCCCAGCTCTCTGAGTGGCCGGCGGGACCATCAGCCTCCCTGAAGGATACTCAGCAATCTTTTTTTTCTCCCAATTGCCCACCACAGCCTATATTACAAATACATAAATCATAATGTTTCAACAAAAGCAAAATTTAATTTTCTCCTTTCAGCCGTTATCTGGGCCGGGTGGTATATGGCAGGCTGCGCCTGGCTCATTTATTACACCCACTGAATGGATAATGGCAGGCCCGGTCGATTGTCGCCAGCTTTGTTAGGGCTCTGAATGTGCCGCGCAGCCTGTGGTGGCCCAATCTCTCCACATCTGTAATAGATACACAGGACTCTATTATTCCTTGCCAGAGCAAAATTAAATAGTTGTGTGTGTGTGTGCCGGGGCGGGGGCCGGGCTCCTGGGAGGCGGAGGGAGAGCGCAGGGAGCAGGCATGTGGGCCGCCAAGCCCGCCCCCACCCCAGCGCCCTCTCGGGCCAGCCCTGAGCCCGGGCAGGAGCCCCTGGTTTTCTGGGGAAGCCCTCCACAGCCAGGCAAGGGGACTGGGAGGGCTGGAGGGGCAGGAGCTGCCCTTTTGAACAGCAGATGTAGCCTGGAGGTGGTGGCCCGGCAGTCAGGAACCGCCTCTCACCCCAGCCTCGAGGGCCTTATGATCTGCCCATACCCATCTTTGTACAGCAGACCCATTTCACCACCCAGAAGCTGAGGTCTGCGAGGCCTAGGCCTGCCTGGGCAAGTGCAGGATCCAGCACTGATCCCAGGGACTGGGGCGTCAGAGGCTCCACAGCCTCAGCCCGTGCAGAAGTCCTGCCAGACCCTAGGGCTCGGATCCCAGGGTCAGTGTGAGTGGGGATGGCAGCTGCACCTCTGACCTGCAGAGAGAGGGAGCGCATGACCCCACTCAGCGATGATCAGCCCCGGCACCTCCCTGCCCAGTGGAGCCCCTGCAGCACATGCCGATCCCCTGCAGGTGCGCCCCCAGCTCGCATCCACTGGCAGCTCCAAGAGCTGGTGTCCAGCAGTGTGCTCACTTCCCATAGTGAGCAGAGCAGGGCCCTGGCCCTGGGCCCCAATTGGAAGACGTTGGCTGGCACCTTGCTCCATGAGCCAGTAGGGAGACCGCATCCCTGCCTGGCCTAGGGTCCAGGGCTCCTGGAATCCCAGTGCCCAGTTCCTTCCTGAGAGTCCCGGGGGTGGAGGCAAGCAGGGGACCCCACCATGAACCGAGAGGGATTCCTAGGACCCTCTCTGAATGCATGGCTGTGGCCCTGGGACCAGTGGCTGTGGCTCCCCGCCACAGGGGTGGGAGACCCCCAGGGATGCCCAGTGGGGCCACGGGACAAGAGACATGCAGCTGGACAGACAGCCCCATTCACTCTGGGGGATCCGCCCCGGGGAGGCGGGAGGTGGAGGTTCACTATGGAAGTGTGGATGCTCTGACGTGTGTGCCGAAGGTTACTTCCTGCCGTGTTTCTCCGTGCGTATCTGCAAACACGCTCCAACAAAATGGAGATGAAGTGTCAGTGGGGCTGCAGCCCATCTTTCATTTAACCTTTATAAAGCACCTTCCCCATGTCAGCAGAGGCTTTCTGAGGATGCTGCCCAGCCCTCCGCTCAAGGAGCTGCCCTGGCTTGTGTCTCTGGCACAGCCATGGGCATCAAGGAGGCCAGCACCCCATGGACACCAGAGGCTGAGGACCCTGGGCTCCTGGGGTACAGCCAACCTGACCTGGCACCCAGAGCTCCACAGCCAAGCTTCCCCCAACCCCAGGGCCTGGCCTCTGCTATCGCTGTGTCGCCCTCACTGTGTGACTCACAGCAGACCATCAGCTGTGGCCATGGCCGTATGGAGAGCAGGGGGCCCAGGGGGCCTCACATGCCATGGAGCTGCCCATCCCAGGAGCCTCCATTCTTAGGGGCTGTCCTGTGTCCAGGCCAGGCAGGTGCTGAGTCCACGGTCCAGTCCCAGGTTCAAAGGCAATAACATGGGGCCCCTGTGGTTGCAGTTCCAGCTGATACAGCCCTGAGGTCAGCAGGGCAGAGGAAAGAGTGCGCTTGTGGGTGTGGGGTCAGGTACACAAGCCAACTCTGCTTTTTCTCCCGGTCACTTCCAAAAGATTGTTGGTCCCTTAATGACTCTTGAGCACATTTCTTAAGTTTCTGGTTACATCTGGCTATTAAAACTCAGTCTGGTTTAAGACTGGCCACAAACCCGATTCTGGTTGGTTTCCCTAACTCCGTAAGAGCAGATGTGGAAACGGCTGAGGTCGCTCAGATCAGGGCTCGGACAGTCAGCTCTGCCTCTACTTTGTCTCTCCTTAGCATCCAGTGAACATTTGCTGAGCACCTACTGTATGCCAGGCATGGCACTGAGCATGAGGGCAGGGAAGCTGAGATGAGGATCCCTGTCCTCGGGCTGGTGTCCCAGGACAGAGACCATCAACAAACATGGTAAGTCAGGGATCCTAAGGTTACAAAGTGACGACCACTATGGGAAGTAAAGGCTGGGGGTGAGGGGGTGGGGAGTGGAGGCCCACTGGCTATTTTCAACAGGGTGGTCAGGGTGAGTGACAGTGACCTGAAGGAGGTGAGGGAGGGAACAGCATTCCCAGCAGATGGAAGAGCCACTGCAAAGGACCTGAGGCCAAACCTGCCTGACCTGCTCAGGACATGACAGAGGATGGAGTAGCTGGCAGAGGGTTGAAGGGATGGGGCCCAGGCACTCACCAAGCAGCACACGCAGGATCTGGAGACAGGCTCTAACCCATCTGTGGGGGAAGGGAGGTATGACAAACCTTCAGAGGGGAAAGAGAGGACATGAGGTGTGGTTTTAAATGACACCCCCAACAGCGTGTGGAGAAGAGACCACAGGATCCCAGATGCGCAGGGAGAGGGGTTGGAATCCACATCAGTGACTCTGCTGAGAGATGATGGGTGCCTGGACTGGGAGCAGCAGGAGGGTCAGACTCAGGACATATTTTGAAAATAGGGGACAGGATAGGATTTGTTAGGGGACAGTTTGCTGGGCGAGTGAAAGAGCGGGGTCAGAGGTGAATCAGATTTGGACCTGTAGCAGCTGCCCTCACCTGAGATGGGGGAGGAAGGGGGCTGGCATTGGATATGTCCAGGCTGACGTCTGCCCAAGCAGAGATGCTGAGCAGCGGTCGGATTTGTGAATGTCAAGCTGGGAAAGAACTGTGGTCTAGAAGTAGAATGTGGGTGTCGCTGTGGACAGACGGGCACGTGACCCAGAGGGACGGTGTCAGAGAAGAGGGAGGGGTTCAGCCTGAGCCCTGAGTGCACCATCATTGAGGGTCAGAGGGGAGGAGAGAAGATGATTGGAGAGACAGGAGAGGGAGTCATCTGGATGCCACAGGAGGAAAGTATCCCCAGGAGGAGGGAGAAATGGTGGAGGGCAGGGCGCATAGGTAAGGACAAGAACAGTCCCCTTGGTTGTAACACACAGAAGCACCTGTGACCCTGACGAAGGCAAGCTCAGCACAGAAGAGGAAGAGAGCCTGACTGAGCAGATTCAAAAAGAACGAGGAAGCGTCACTCATGGCCAAGATGGAAGAAAACCTCTGTTTGCCCTCGCACCTGAAGCCAGTTAGAAACTAGGAAAGATATGTGGCTCCACAGCTTTGAAGACACTGGACATCAGGTAGTGACAATGGAGACCAGAGCACAAACAAGGTGAGCCCGGATCTCCCCGTTTTGCTGCCCTCGGAAGCGTCCAGGCCACGGTGCAGAGGCGGGAGGCACAGAGGAAGCAGGTGCAGCATCAAGAAATATGCATGACTGGAGCTCTCAAACGGGGAGGGGAGACAGGAAAGATATTTCAACAGTGACGGAAACTTCCAGTTTTGATGAAAACTATAAACCCACAGGTCCAAGAAGCTCAACAAACCCCAAGCACAATCCATTAAAACCCGTGATAAAGGGAAGTCTTCCAAGCAGCAGAGGAAGACAGCACATTATGTGCAAAGACACAAAGACAGGTGACAGCAGATTTCTCACTGGAAAAAGTGTGAGCCAGGAGATGATAGAGCATCAGTGAAGGAAGAGAGATACACATGCCAACCCAGAATTCTTCACATGATGAAAATATCTTTCAAACACAAAGGCAGAATAAAGACTTTTTCAGACATGAGAAAAAAGCTGAAAGAATTCATCAGCAGAAGAACCACACAATGCAGAAGGGTAAAGGACATTCTTCAAGTGGAAGGAAGATGATGCCTGATGGAAAACTGTATCTACGCAAAAGAATAAAGAGCACCAAAAATGGTAACTGTGGTAATTGTCTCAAGCAAAAAAATAAAACACAACATGTGACATTTATAACATGTGTAAAAGTGAGTGTATGACAATAGCAGCACAGAGACCAGGAAAGAAGACATGGCTGGTCCACACCACCCTCCCAGTCATGCTGCACCACACAACAGCAGACTGAGATAAATTAGAGGTGCAAGCTAGAAGCCAAAAAGCAGCCCTTGAAATAACAGACCAAAAAATTATAGCTCGTACGCCAACAAAAGAGATAAAGTCATAAGAAATACTCAATCCAAAAGAACACAGAAAAAGAGGGGAAAGGGACAAAGGACAGATGGGACAAATGACCAACAAAACGATGACAGATATAAATCCCACACGTTAGTGTTACAGTCCATGTAGCTGCCCAGGGACGCCACCAAGAGGCAGAGGTTGTCTGCTCAGATGAAAGCACCAAGACCCATCTTGGTAGCTGCAAGAAACCCAATGTAAATATAAAATCAAAATGATGACAAGTAAGAGGATGGGGAAAAGATAAAGTATGCTAACAGTGATTAGAAGAGAGCTGGAGTGTCTACATTACATCAGAGTAGATTTCAGGATGAAAGCATTACCAGGAATAAAGAGGGCTATGTCAAAAGGACAGAGGGCTAATTCATCAAGACGACACCACAATTCCACGGGGGCACCGGAGTGGCTCAGTCAGTCAAAGGTCCAAGGCTTGATCTCAGCTCAGGTCTTGATCTGGGGGTCCTGAGTTCAAGCTCTGAGTTGGGCTCCACACTGGGCATGGAGCCTACTTGAAAAGAGGACACAACAATTCTAAATGCTTATGTACCTAACCACAGAATTTCAGAACACAGGAAGCAAAAACAGAAAAACAGAAGAAGCACAGATAAATCCACAACCATCCTCAGAGATCGCAGCACCCCTCTGTCGATGCTGATAGGCTAGCTAGAGAAGAGATCATCAGCAAGACCACTGAACACCAGCAACCAAGCCGACCGAACTGCTACAGAAAATGCTCTGCCCAGAACAGGGCATTCCTATTCTCAAGTGCAAAAGGAACACCTACCAAGAAAGTGCGTATATTGGGCCAGAAAACAGGCCTTGGTGAATCTGAGAATCATTACATCATACAAAGTATGTTCTGACCACATTAACCTAGAAATCAGTGACAGAAAGGTAGCTGGAAAATCCCTAAGTATTTGGAAGCTAAAAAACACACCTCTAAGCAACCTGGAGTTCAAAGAAGTCAAAAGGGAAATGAGAGAGTATTTTGAATTGAATGAAAATGCAAACACAACATATTAAAAAGTTCAAGATGCAGCTTATGCAGAACAGGGAGGGACATTTGTAGCTCTAAGCATCTATATTGGAAAAAAACAAAGATCCTAAATCAGTGGACTCAAAAAGTATCAGAGTGAAAATTGATGAGCTAGAAAATAGAAAAAGATAGACTCTGGGAAGTGAACAAGGGGTAGTGGAAAGGGAGGTGGGTGAGGGGTTGGGGTGACTGGGTGATGGGCACTTGGCGGGATGAGCACTGGGTGTTATGCTATATGTTGGCAAATTGAACTCCAATAAAAAAACATAAATTAAAAAATTAAAAAAAAGAAAACAATAGAGAAAAATCAATGAAACCAAAAGCTGGTTCTATGAGAAGGTGAATAAAATTGAGAAGCTGCACCAACCAGGAAAAAAAAAGAGAGAGAGAGAGAGAGAGAGAAGGTACAAATTACTCATTCCAACAACAGGGAAGCTGACATCACTACAGACTCTACAGAGGCTGAGTGGATAACACAGGAATACTGCACACAGTTTATACCCATGAATTGGACAAAAGTCACAAACTATCAAAACCCATTCAAAAAGAAATAGAAAATCTGCATAGTCTTAGAGCTACTGAAGATTAAATTTGTAGTTAAAACCCTTCTCAAAAAGAAAACTCTATGCCTAAATAGATTGTAAAGAAAAAAATATCATTTCTACATAAACCCTTCCAGAAACCGAAGAGAACAAATACTTTCCAACTCATCCTTTGAGCCAAACATTTACCCTGACACCAAAACCACGCAATGAAATTAAAGAAAAGTCAACCACAGACCAAGATCCATTATGAACCTGCATGCAAAAATTCTTCACATCTAGCAAATAAAACCCAACAATATTTTAAGATAATTATGACCAGGTGATTTATCTAAGGAATGCAAACTTTCAAAAATAAAAAAATGGTTTAGTTTTCAAGAATAAAAAAATGTAACTTACTATATTACATATTAACAGACTTGAAAAATCTTATGACTAATAGATACACAAAAATCATTTGACAAAATCCAACAGTTGTTTCTGATTTAAAAAAAAAAAGAAAGCAGATCCTCAGTAAAATAGAAAAGAACCTCCTCATCTTGAGAAAGGGCATCTCTGGAAAACTCACAGCTAGTGTCACAATTAGTGGTGGAAGACTGGGTACTTTCTCCCTATGATTAGGAAAAAGCCCTGGGTGTCTGTTCCCAACCCTCGTGTTCAACATTGCATTGGGCATTCTTTTTTTTTTTTTTTTTTTAATTTTTTTAATTTATTTATGATAGGCACACAGTGAGAGAGAGAGGCAGAGACACAGGCAGAGGGAGAAGCAGGCTCCATGCACCGGGAGCCCGATGTGGGATTCGATCCCAGGTCTCCAGGATCGCGCCCTGGGCCAAAGGCAGGCGCCAAACCGCTGCGCCACCCAGGGATCCCCTGCATTGGGCATTCTAGTTACTGCAATAAGGCAAAACTTAAAAGCACCCAGATTGGAAAGAAAAGAGTAATACTATATTCCTCGGCCATATGAGAAAATTTTATGGAATCCATAAAAAGGCTAACAGAACTAATACTTCCAAGCGAGTTTAGCAAGGTTGCAGGATACAAGAACAGTCTACAAAAGCCCGTTCTATTTCTGGATGCCAGCAACAATTAAACATTTAAAACAGTATCTGCAATGCCATAAAAATATGCAATACACAGGGATAAGTCTGCATAATATGTGCAAGACCTGTATACTGAAAAATGCGAAATATCGCTGAGAAATTTAAAAAGCACTAAATAGGGAGGGATACACCATATACATGATGAGAAGATGCAACATTGTCACAATGTCTGTATTAGAGTGCACTGTGTCCCACCTGGCTGGGTCCATTGGGGAACAAGGCTGGGAGGTCCCCCCAGTGATTGGGGCCACCAGGGAAGACGTGAGATGAGCAGATGTGACACAAATAATTCAGAAGCTGAAGAAACTACTAACATGGTGGTCAAAGAAAGCCTGGAGGTCAACTTGTTCAAGGGTCAGAGAGGACCCTGCCTTCACCCCCCTGGGCTGATATTGTCACTCACTGACCAGGTGGACCAGCTGCATGAGAACCCAGCAACCCCGGATCACCATATGGTGGGCTATCGCTGTGTTGGAAGTTGGCACGACCCCTAGCCCCAGGAAGACCCCTACTCAGGGTGCTTCTGGGCTGCCCAGCACAGGAGGAGTGACCCCCCGCCCAGGGACTCTAGACTGGGAACTAGCATCACTGGAGCACAGCTTTGGGAGACCATAGTCTCCCCGGCTGCTGGGACCCCGGGACTTGCTGGCATATGCAAGGTGCTAGCAGCTCCCCATTAGGAAGGACACCACCCTTCAGGGACCTGAGAGATTGGCTGTTTGTGGTCTGTCGACTCCACTCTGCTCTCTACCACACGGGATAGTGATCACGTCTGCAGATGCTACTAAGGAGCAGAAAGGCACTGTGCCCAGCCTGGGGTCTGATAGAGCAAGTCACATGAGCGGTCGTGAGTAGCCTACCCCTGCCCACTTGTCCCCAGCAGGCCCTAAGCCTTATGTGGAGGAGGAAGCTGAAAGTGGGGCTGGTGACGACGTCAGAGACAGGCATGGGGCCTCGCCTTGTGGAGGGAGAGGCACAGCCTAGAAGCGCAGGGCAGAGGGTGTTTGGGAGGGACCGGCCGGCAGGCTGGGCAGCACCCCTCCCCAGCACCACCTCTGCTTTGGGCCCTGCTAGGGTTCTTGCCTCCCTGCTATCTGGGTGTGGGCGCTGCCCACCGGCATCGCCCCCTCTAGGCCTGAGAGCTGGGCTCACTGTGGGGTCTTTGGCGCCGGGTACAGAGCAAGTGCCCGTGAGTATGTGAGTCAGTATCTAGGGTGGGAGCAGCAGAATGGGATGGAAAAGAGGGACGTGCACCCAGCTCAGGTGTCTGCACTCCACAGGAACCTGCAGTGTACAATTCCCCCTCCTTGTGGCAACCCTGCCATGCCTTCGGCCCCCAGGCTCCCCCTCACTGAGCCTCCCTACCTGTCTCTACAGCACAATCATGGAAAGAGTCTAGCTAAGCCCCTCCCCCCCATCTACACTCTCCTTGGAACTGGCTACAGGTTGAGAGAAAGTAGAGCAGACTGGCTTGCCCCCGTCACAGGGCAAGCTGCCTGAAGGCAGCAGGGACCTCCTGCTGTGGCCCTGAAGCCCCTGGAAGAGCAGGGTGAATGGTCGGGATGGGTCCTAGTGTCATGGGGGTGACCCTGCCTTCATGCTGCTTGTTCAAGCTCTGGCACTTGGAGAAGCAGAACTTCCCCCTTGCTGCACCACTTCCCTTCTTCTGGGAGAGCTAGGGGATGGCATCCATTGATTTGAATTCACACTATTGTGTAAAGGACTGCCCTCCCAGCCTTCTGGAGAAGCAGGCAGAAGATGGACATGCCCCAGAGGAGGGCAGGTGGCAAGGACCAGTGCAAAGTCCTCACCCACCTTCTCCATGGCCTGGGCTGTGTCCCAGCTCAGAAGATGGGCATTCACTGTGGCAAGGAGACCCACAGGGTTACATTGAACAGAGCAAGGGATTTGGGAGAGCAGAGAGCCCAGCCACTTGAGCCTTGGTGGCTGCACTTGGCAAAGAAGGGACGGAGGACGTGGCAGGGGTGAAGGGGAAAGGGTATCTAGGGGAACAGTAGGCCCTCTGTGTTTCCCAGCCAATCAAAGGGCATGGCCTTGGGGTGAGGATTTCCACCGCTCTCTCCTCCTGTCTGTGCCCCAGTTCTGGGCTGAGGCTGTGCCCCGAACATGTGCAGCAGAGATGAGCCTCCCAGTGCGCAGGCACAGTGCTGCGTGTCTGAGCTTAGAGCCTGGGGCCAGGGCACTGCGTCCTACAGCAACTATCGTCTGGCACTTGCCAGGGCCTTCTCAGCAGTCAGCTCTCCAGCCTTGGGGGGGTGGTGGCGCTTGGCTTCCACTTGCCCTGACACTTCCTCATTGGCTCCCCTACTCCTGGCACCTGGCCTGGGTGCTGCTCTGCCCTCTGAACTCCATGCCAGCTTGCTCCCAGGATCTGACCTTAGCCGTGGGGACACAAAGACATGTGTAAAGCAGGCCCCGTGAAGCTAAGTCATTGAAATGCACAGATAAATGTAGAGCAGCAGCCACAGGCACCTCCACGGGACACATGAGGCGAAGGACCCATTTGAAAGCGAAGGATCCCTGGAATTCACTCAGCCACAAGCAATAGTAACAGCGTTGTGTGGAGGGAACCGCAGAAGCAAAAGCAGTGTGCTAGGAGGGTGCTGTGAAACCAGGACTGGACAGGGCCCGCTTGGCTGGAAAGCACAAAACAGGGGGCCTTCAATCAATGGGGTAGAACAGTGGTAGCCCAGACCCTGATGATCCTGGTGAAATTAGCTGTGACTTCATCCTAGGGGTACAACAGAGGACCAGATCAGATCTCCTTTGTGGCAGGTGCCCCAGTCAGGTGCCCCAGAAGAGAAAGGACTGGGGGACAAGTACCTTCAGTGTTGGATGACTTACATTTGGGGTGTCGGCAGAGCCCAGAGAGAGGCATGAAGTGGATAGTGAGGTGTGGGCCAGGAGTGAGGCCAGGGCGGGGGGGAGGGCAAGGGCCCCCTATGCACCTGCAGGTGGCTGTCACCAAGCCCAGGGAGGACAGCCAAGGCACCCCTACATGTCCCTGTCCTCCTCCGAGAGACGTGGCTGTCTCTCCTTTTCTGGCAGGAGCCAGGCCCTCCTGTGGCCTTGGGGGCACAGCGGGCTCCCTGAGATGGTGACCTGAGGAGGGGTTCCTTTCCCTGCTGCTCCCCAGGCCAGACATCCTGCCGGCCCCCCAGGAACCCCAGTTCTTTCTGGTGGAGGCCGCAGGCACCCCCCGCCCCCGGCTAGGAAAACAAAGGCTGGGAGCAGGAACGTCCTAAAGCAATGAGGAAAGGCAGCACGGAGCCGCACTTTTAATTTGTGACTAATTTGTTGCACAATGAGGTTGCAATTTTCTAATTGTGATTGCCAGTTTAATTTTACTCATGACTGTGCAACCAACAGTGTATAGTCTAGTAATTAAAATTAATTGTACCTCCACCTGCATATTTCTATTAGGCTGTTAGATTTAGTCTGCAAGCTCAATGATTTTGTTCCTGAAAGAGGCGGAATTCAATTCTGCCACACTTGGTGACTCCCTCCTCTCGCGGTGGCCTTGCCCTCCGAGGGGGCGGGGCCGCCTGGGCCTCAGCCCCTCTGCTCTGGCAGGGCTAGGAGAGCAGAACCTCCAGGGCTTTCATGGGGCTTATGAACCTATTATTTAATGAATTACTGATGAGTTATTAGGCTTCCAAAGTGTATGTGGGGATTTTATGAATAATCTTGGAAAACCCAAATGGGCTTTCTCCACCAAATTAAGTCCACTCCTACAGTGTGTGCTGGACACGGTTTTCCCAGCCCATGCATCCTGTTGGCCTTGGGTGGGTGGGCAGTGGCGGGGGGAGGGGAGCTCTGAATTCCAGGTTCCAGACCTCAGAAGAAGGCATCGAAAGTCAGGTCCAGAGAGCACTCTGGACACAGGTGGTCACCTTCCCAGAAACTCCCCAGGGCCCCTGGGCAAGCTCTTCTCCTGTCCCGGGTGAGAATGACTTCTAGAGGCCTTGGGGACAGGCCCTGAAACCCCACTCCCACAGCACCCTGGCTCAGCCAATCAAACACACCTTCCCAGGACCCCTATGTGTCATCTTGAAACTTAGAAGACATGGGTCCCACAGCATCAGTGGCTGGGCAGAGAGCTGGTAGGACAGAGGGGCCCTGAGGTGGTGTCAGGGGCTCCAGCCCATCCAAGCCCACCCACTGCCCACCACTAAAGTTAGTTGGAGTTGGTGTCCATGGTTCATAAGCAGGAATCCTGCACACCTGGCCAGGATCTTGTTTACAGGGGAGTAGACTGAGGCCTGGGCAGGGGGTATGGGGGGCTTGCTTCAGGGTCCTGGTTCCATGTCCTCCCCACCAAGATATGGGCAATTGTGACAAAGTTGAAGGCTTTGAATCCATCTGAGCCAGGAGACTACTACCTCATTGTCATCTCTTCCCTGAGGCCAGGTTGTAGTGTGTCCAGGGAGGGGTCAGCTATGATTTTCCTTCCTCTTCATTGAGAAAAACTTGGCTCCCAATTGGGCAGGAAGGAAGGATGACCACTGGCACCTGTTCAGAGCTCAGGCAACCTAGCAGAAGATGCACCTCCACATACTCATCCATTCACCCATTCAATGCCCCATCTCTCCATCAGTCCATCCATCCATCCATCCGTCCGTCCATCCATCCTCCATCCCCCATCCCTGCATCCACCATCCCCCACCCCCATCCATCCTCCATCCCCCATCCATCCCCCATCCCCTATCCATCCCCCATCCATTCCCCACCCATCCCCCATCCACTCACCATCCACCCATCCATCCATCCCCATCCTTGCAGCCACCATCCATCCTCCATCCATCCCCATCCATCCCTCCATCATCCCCATCCATCCTCCATCCCCCCATCCTCCATCCATACTGCCATCCATCCACCATCTATCCATTAGCCTACCCACTTAGTAAGGTGCAGTGGGTGCCTGCCATTGGTCAGCCTTGGGCACAGAGCAGGGACAGTTTGGGCAGGACTGCTTGAACCTTCAGGCTTTTCATAACCTTAGGTGTGATTAGCAGACAAGACAGATAATAATAAATTTGGAAAACAGAATGTGGCTCAGCCCGGGTGGCTCAGCAGTTTAGCGTCACCTTCAGCCCAGGGCCTTATCCTGGAGACCCAGGATTGAGTCCCACGTCAAGCTCCCTGCATGGAGCCTGCTTCGCCCTCTGCCTGTGTCTCTGCCTCTGTGTGTGTGTGTGTGTGTGTGTGTGTGTCTCTCGTGAATAAATAAATAAAATCTTAAAGAAAAAAGAAAACAGAATATTCTGCTGATATGCATGAGGTAAAAAACTATACAAGGAAGGGAGTGGGGTGCTAAGAATCAGCAGGAGACAGGGGGGCTCCCCAGGGAGCAGCATGTGAGAAGCAAGGGGAGGGCTGGGGTGGAATGGGTCTCCTTTCAGCTGATTTCTTCAGCAAGGGCTGCCCCTGGCTGGCCCCCCCCACCCCCTCTCCTTCCATTCACCACTAAGGGATCCTAAACAATCAATGTGACCACTTACCCCGCTTGACAGCCTAAGTGGCTCCTGTCACCCACAGAATAAAGGCCACCCCAACAGTCCCGGCCTCATTTCCACATCCTGCACCCACCCCACCTTTGTCCATCCTGGCCTTGTCCCAGGCACCCTCTCCATGGGCCTTACCCCCCGCGGGCCTCAACCCCCAGGAAGCCCTCCCTGAGCATTCAGGTGGGGTTAGGAGACCTCCAAGCCAGTGAGCAAAAGCCCAGTGGGTGCTCACCTAGGTGGGAAACCCTGCCCCTCTCTTCCCCTCTGTATGCAACCCCAAGGTTCTGTTCCTGGTCCCCAGGGGCCCATTTCAGCTCTTCAGACACTGAAGAGCCCCTCCTGCCTCCACTGCCCACCCCATACCCCCCCCCACGTGCTCAGACCTGAATGCCTGGTGCTCAGCCCACAATCTGGGGTCCTCCTGGACCCCTCCCCCATCATTGGCCCCATTCTTCTCAGAGCTGGAGTCACAGCTCTCATGTCACAGCCTTTTGACCTGCAACCCTGCCTGGACCCCAGCTCTGGCTTGGATGGCTGAAAGGCCTTTCCAGTGTCCTCCTTGCTGCCACCACCACTTTCCCCTGGTAATGTCCCTGGATCCATGTCTTCCTGGCCTCCCAGCCCACAGCTCCCATCCCACAGCCTCTCCCCAGCCCCTCCCCTTGCCACTCAGCACAGCTGCCTCCAGGAGCCTTCCTGCCACTCAGCGCTGGCCACACGAAGCATGCTCTGCCCGCCCCCCCGCCCCCCCCCCCCCCGCACATGCTTCCCTGTTCAGCACTGCATGGGGCTTCCAGGGGCAGGTGGCCTTTGCTGCTCCCCGTAGGACCCCCAACAGCCAGAGTGCAGAGCGTGCCTCTGAACGAGTGAAGAACCAATGTGAGGCCCCCAGCTGATCATTGAAACCAGCAGTCTGCTACTTTTCATGTCCGCTAACTTTTAATAATAGAGGCAAAATGCAAGCACATATTCTAGAACCCCTTAGACTGACACCCTGGTGCCAGTGGTGGTGGTGGTGGGGCCTGCTGAGCCCCATGGAACCGCCTCTGTAGTCTGTAGTAGAGCCTTGTGCTGGGAAGACCATGCGGCCCTGACCTTACCTGCAGCTTGCTCAGGCCCAGAGTGGTGGGTGAGCAGGTGGGGAAGGGCCAGGTCACAAAAGGCGGTCACGGGGGCCCTGCCTTGCACTGGGCATGGGGAAGGATGGGGGTTGGCAGTAGCACAGGCATGTGGGTCCAGGGCAAGGGTGAGGTGGCCTGCAGGGCTGGGGAGCACGTCAGGGAGCCTGGAGTCCAGGGTCCAGGAGCAGCCATTAGGGACCAGTATCCCACCTAGCCCTGCCTAGGAGCCCCTTGAGAGGAGCCCAGAACCCCAGTGGAGTGTTTGGGTCAGAGGGCATCCTCCATGACCCGTGTTTTTTGGCTGCTCCCTCCCAAGCCCTCCTGCTTGCCAGAGTGGGCCTGCCTTGGGTCCAGGACCTCTGGGTCAGTCCCTATTCCTAAGTGGGAGCAGCAGGGCCCGGGCACAAGCAGAACTCAAGTGTCAATGCTTACTGAGCACCTACTATATGCTGGCACAGCTCTGGTAGCTAGGACGGGCACAGACAGCGCCTTCAGCCTAGAGGGGGACAGTGGTCGGTGGTGGAGGACCCACTCTGTGGGCATGTCAGTGGCTGGTGGGGACAGAGAGAGAGCTAGTGGGGGAGAGTCCCAAGTGTAACCCGGGGTGGGAGAGCCTCCTTGCTCAGAGAGGACAGCAAGGGCTTGGAGCTAGGGTGCCTGGGAAGGTCCTAGGAGGGCAAGCAAGGACAGTAGCAGGGGCCTGGAGTCAGGAGAGAGAGGATGAGAAGACAGGTGTGGGGAGACTGGGGCTGGGGTGGGTCTGACTTGTGGTAGGAGGGGAGGCCTGGCTAGTGCTCCCCAGGTGAGGCTGAGAAGAGCCTGGGGCTCCCATGGAGAGAATGGAATGTGGGGTTGAGGGCCACTGAGATCCTAATAGATGGCTGCACAGGGAGCAGGAGCTCTGGGAAAGTTCTGCAGTGGGAGCCAGGAGGAGCTGTGACAATGTGAGCAAGAGGTGAGTGGCCAGGGGTGGTCCCAGGTTCCAGTTGGGGGTGGTGAAGGGGTGAAGTCAGGAGCTAGCTGAAGCACTGCAGAGTAGAGATGCCCCAGGACTTGGGGGGCAAGGAAGTCCTAGCCATTGGATCTAGGAGTGTGGAGTTCAAGGAGAGGTTCAAGAGGTCATCCCTCCTCCTCCCTACCCCCTGCCCTGGGCTCAGAGAGGGGTATGAGGTCCTGAGTCCAGGCAAAGGAGACCTGGTTCACCTGCCCTGAGGTGAACCAGGTGAAAGGAACCAGGTGAAAGGAACCCTGCCCTGGTTCACCCGCAGGACCAGCATGGGTGGGGGGATGGGAGGGCGGGGAGGGGGGGCAGGGAGGGCGGTCCCAGCACTGGGGCGGACTGGGGGAGGGGTTGGAGGGGTTCCAACACTGCAAGGTGGGGGGGCTGGGGGAGGGGTTGGGGGGTCCCCCGCACTGCGGGTGGGGGAGGGGCCCTGCCGCCCAGGGGGTGGGGGAGCTCCATCGTGCGCACCCAGCAGGCCCTGCCCCCTGTGCCCCCCCAGCCGTGGCGTGCTGCCGTGGCGGCCCGGCGGGACACGGGGACAGGGGACACGAGCGGGCACCGCTGACACCCGTCAGGCCCGATAACGGGTGCGGCGCCGCGGACGCCGCAAGCGCATTAATCTTCCCCAAATTAAAATCTGCAGCGCGGCGTTTAAGATTGAGGCCACCACGGTTCAGCGCGGTGTGACCGCCAATTTTGATAAAAGTGTTTTAAGAGAGGGGAGACGGAGATAAATTGCCCGCGCTGCGGCGCCGCCGGGTGAGAGCGCGCGGACAGCGGCCGCCCCGTGGGCCCTCCGCCCTCCGCCGCGGTGACATCCGGCCGCGCCTGGGGGGCCCCGGTCACCCGCGTCCAGCCTGCTGCCCCCTCCCCCCGCCTGCGGGGGCCGCCTGGGGCTGTGACGGAGGAGCAGGGGGAGCGCAGGCCTGGGATGCTCCGCACTGGGGGGGGGGGGGGGGGTGGCTGCGGGGTGTCTCCCTCCGAGCTCTGTGGCCCCAAGGTCAGGTCAGGCCAGGGCGATGGCCAGCAGGGTGCCGGGTCAAGTGGGGTCAGAGGCCTGGGGGACCCGCCACAATGTGCTTCGGGGAACTCCATCAGGCTTCCCCTGACCCTGGCCCTGGCCTCACCAAGAGCCACTCGCCCACTTCTCTTCCAAGCTGGCTGTGCCCTTATGGAAAGGTCAGGATGGAAGATGCATCACCCAGGGTCTGACTCCTAGTGCCAACCCCCTCCCCTCACTGTCCTGAATCTGCCTCCCTCCCCGTCCTCTGACCTTTCTGCCCACCCCAGCATGGGTCCAAGCCGATTTCCCACCCCTCCCACTAACCCTCCCAGACCCACCACACCGTCCAGCTTCTCGGCATCAAGACCTGGCTGGCTAGAGCTGCTTCAAGTACATACAGAAGGGGCCGGAGGCACAGGGGGACATGGGCAGACCCAGTCTCTGGAAGAAGATGAAAGCCCTGGCCTGGCACCACGGACAGAACCAGGCTGATGGTCTGAGAGGGAGCTCTCCCGAGGACTTCCTGGAGGAGGGGGCTTCTCAGTCAGCCTGAGGAAAGAGCCAAAGGGACTGGCACAGACAAAGTACAGGAGTCCCAAGTAGGGATTGAGGGTGGGAGGGGGGGCTGACCTTACCGTGGCCTTGGAGGGACAGGCCCTGGATGGGACCACAGGACCTCGATGCACATGTTGGAAGGGCCCAGAAGAGGTAGGCTAGAGCCTGCCCTGGTGACTGCATCGCTAACAACTTCCTCTTTTTCTTACAAAGTTCAAGCCAGCAAGATACAAGTTTGCAGTAGGCATCACCTGCCTATTTCTCTCCCGCCCTGAGCAGCCATGAAATTGATATTTAAAACTAATTGTACAGCACCCTCAGGGCAGCCGCCCAGGCAGCGGCCGGACAGCACCTTGCTCATTCCATCTTGCTGGCTCTGTCCATGACCCCAGCCCAGGGGATTAGGGCGCCAAGGATGAGGGGCTTATCTCCCACGGACAGTAGCTGCCCCACCCCCGCCTGCCAGGCTCATCCCCCTCCCCCACCTGCCTGGCGGCCACTGAGCTACCCCCTCCCAGAGAGTGGCCCTCCGATCTCATAATATCCAATTACTGCCCGGACTGCTGTCTGGGGCTCAGATCAAATCGCTCAGCTGCAGTGAGCCCCAAACAGGTCAATCTCAGCCGGTTAGACACGGTGTCCGACACCAGGCAGTGTGCAGCCCCCCTCAGAAGCCAGAAGCAGCAGGCAGGACCCCGGGGATCCCAGTGGCCACCAGCTCCTCGCTGAGGCTGGCTGTCACTGTGCTTCAAGGCCAGGTGGGAGAACAGCGTCTGACAGTGCTAGGCAAGGGCAGGTGTGCATAGGAAGGCGGGGATCTCCAAAAAAATCACCAGCAAGTGACCACCAGGCTTCCTGGCATCTATGCCGTCCATTGCAGCAGCAGGAGTCCCTCCAAAATTCCTCTCCACCTAGACAGTGAGTGTGGCTTACTGGTGCGTATAGGGTCTTTGCAAATGTAATTAGCTCAGATGAGCTTGTGATGGAGGTGGGTGGGCCCTTAATAGGATGACAAGTGTGATTAGAAGAGGAAAAGAAGCAGCACACCCCGGCAGAAGCCTACCAGAAGGCCCAGGCAGAGACTGGAAGGAACTCCAAGGATTGCCCACGAGCTGGAAGCGGCAGGGAAGACCCCTTCCCAGAGCCTCCGGAGGGAGTGCAGCCCTGCCTGCACCTTGGGGTGGACATCTGGCCTCCAGACTTCGGGAGACTAAATGCTCTTTAACTTACCCAGTTTGTGAGATTTGTTATGGCAGATGAGGAACAAGTATATCCAGTATGTTGGCGAAAACCTTTGGCCTCCAGGCCCTTGGCTTCTGCCTACTTCCCCCCACCTTCCCTTCCCAAGTCCCCCCCTTCCTGTGGCCTCTCACCTCCCCACCTGTACCCTGCCATCCCAAGACCCCATCTAGCAGCCGCCTCCTGGCATGGTCACCTTCAGAATGCACCCAAAACCCTTAGCACCACTGTCAGTCCCAACCAGGTCTCCAGATGGGGGCCAGCCAGTCTCCTATGTCCCCATGCCACCCTCCTGGCCTCATAAAGCTCACTCAGCACTGCTGTTTGCCCCCAGCAGGTACTTAGCAGACACTTTGCTGTGCCCCTTGGGTTGGCAGCCATGCAGGACCTCCTCCAGAACCTCAACCCTCAGCCTATAGTGAAAGAGGATACCAGTACATGTGGCCTGCTCTCCCCCTGCAACCTGGCCACGAATGTTGGTCATTCGTTGCCCTCCTGCCACAGGCACTGATGCTAAGCCATGGCCCTCCAGACAATGACTGGCTCCCATTTGATAGACAGTCTCGTGATTTAGGTGCTCTACCAAGATGTTAAAAACCCAGTATCCTGTTTAATCAAATGGCAACAGTGAAATCAGCAAAGAAGCCTCACTCTCATGATCCTGGCATCACTGTCTATATTCACCAATCAGCACCACTGCCATCACCACCATTAGTACCATCACCACCACCATGACCACCATCATCACCATCACTACCATTATCACCACCATCACCATCATCACTGCCATCATCATCATCACCACCTTCACCACCACCACCACCACCACCACCACCACCAGCACCGTCACCATCGCCACGATCATCACCACCATCATCATCACCATCATCACCATCATCTTCCAAAATCAATTTTCAACTGTAAAGTCAAAGGCCAAACGGTTGGATGATTTGCCCCAGGCCACTGAACCAGTTATAGAAGAGCAAGGACTCATGCATTCAAACACCTTCCATCCTAGTCCCAAGAGAAATGCTGCCCAAGCAGCTGCCATGTTGGCCCCATCCCTCTTGCCTCCTGGAGACGTGCTGATTTTCTGGCCTGTGCCACAATCAATTTTGCTTGAGGCACCTGTACCCCGCTCACTCCCTCAGTCATGCCCCGTCTCTGTAAGACTAGAGAATCCTTTTCCATAATACCCAATAAATAACCTGGATTTAATTGAATTAATATCGACAGCATATAATTGCTCCTTGTTGCTCAAGCCTGCCCAGGAGGGGCGGTGAGGGGGCGGAGCAGTGAGGTTATTGCTTTAAAAAAATGCCCTCAGCCCTGAGCAGCGTTTTGGCCTTATTATTATAGTAATAATGAGGGCAGCTGATTTGATCTCTCCTTCCACAATAGCGCAGCATGGCCAGCTACATAAACAGCCAAAGTCCTTTGTCCCTGTGGGCTGTTTGTGGGTAATTAAAATCAATAGGGTCTTCCTCACAGATCTCCTTAGCCTCCTCCAAGCTCAGCGCTCAGGGCTGCCAGGTGACAGGCAAGCAAATGAACTTGGCCCAGCAGAGGGCCCTCCTGTGCCCTCCCTGCCCCTCTCCTGGGCATGTACCTGTCCTGGGACTTCAGGTAGCGGTTACAGTGCAGGGGTGGGGGGATTCCAGGGCGTTGGCTGTAAGGGCACAGCCCCAAGCCAACAACACAGGAGGCCCAGTGAGACGCACTGTCAGGACGCCCAAATGGGGGGACTTCTCTATGCCTGGGGTCTATGAAGAGGATCAGAAAGGGCTCTCGCTGTCCCAGGCTGGGGACCCCTGACTCTACCTACAATTTTACAGACCCACAGGCCCCCCTGCAGGCTGCAGGGGTACCCCCGTGTGCACCCGCAGACACACTCCAGCGCACATGTGCACATACACACACAGCTGTGCACGCACCCTCACGCACATGCCCACATCCCGCTCCCCAAGGTCGCACCCAGAGCCCCCACCATCCAGGCCTAGCAGCACATGTCTTTGGTTGGAGGCTGAAGTAGACACGGAATCTGACGTGTCTTCACCCAGGCTTGGCCTCCCTATGCCCCCTCATCTGTGGCCGCGGCCTGGCTGTTGGATGGAGGAAGGTACAGTTCCTCCCGTGGGCATCACAAGAATGGAGCTCAGGTCTCTGTGGCTGAGTTTAGCAAGTCAGGAAAAATCCCTCCCTGGCTCAGCTTGGGAGCAAGTAGGCCCCTCGGACTAGGCAGACGTGAGACATTTCACTGTCAGCGGTGGCGGAGCTGCATGAGCTCCCTCTCAAGGCTGAGAAGAGGCTGTCACCTAATTCTGCAGGCTGAGGGGAGCCTATGCTGGGAGCCCCAGCAGCTGTGGATGGGGCAGCGCAGGGGGCAAGGCTGGGCTCAGACTGCCTGTGGTTTGGGGAAGAGATGGCTACATATTGTCCATCTCACCTCCCCAGCCCTGGGAGCCTTCAGGTCAGGCTGGCTCAAGGGCACCATCCTTATACTTCCTGCCTGTGAGCTTGCTGTGGTTGGGCTCCTTGGGCCCAACTCAAGGCCTTCTGTCCACCAAGCATGGCTATTGTGGGGAGAGGAGGTTGGACATGCAGCCAGCACAGATGAAGACCCCAGGAGGAGAGTCAAACTTGATGGCGAATACTGAAGCCCTGGCAGCAGCCACTGTAGGAAACATCCAGGAGGGACCCCACCTGGCCCTCAGACCTCTGCCTTAGGGCTAAGCCTGGGTCCCCCCAGCTCTCTTCAGACTTATCTGTCCTGCCTTCCATCTCTCTGCCCATCTGCTCACCCTACAACTGGGAAGAAGGGCAGTGAGCATCTCCCAGGGCCTCCAGGGCAGGTGGGCAGCCACATGGTCTCCCTACTCACACTGCCACCACAGCTGCAAGGGGCTGCTGGTCCCAAGGCCCTAGCTCTGCCCCTGCCCATGGCTGGGATGTGTTGTCACCCAGCACAGGGGGGTGCTATGGGTGGGAGTGCCCTGGGGGGCAGGTGGCCACGGGCAGCTCCACATGTGGAATTAGGAGACAGAGAGGGAAGGAGCAGCCAGGGAGGACCTGTGGGCTCAGGGGACCACCTGGGGCCACCTTAGACCCTGTCCTCCCAGAGAAGGCACAGGTGACCGGTGAGCGTGGGAGCATGGCTGAACCCCTCTTATGGCCCTGCCCCCATGTAGGCATATAGGGTGCTGTCTGGGGCCTGGGCTCCCCTTAGGCCTGCTGAGACAATGTAATGCCCACATTATAGGGCAGATGAGCTCACAGCATTGTCTCAATCTGCTGAGGGCTCACACAGGCTGTCCCCAGCAGCTCCTGCCCCCAGGTGGGTGGCCCAGCTCCTGGGGCCCTGGCTCACAGCAACTCTGAGAACACAGGAGTGTGCCAGCAGGCCCATCTGGCCCTATCTATAGGATCTAAGCCAATCTGGACACCCGGAGGGGTGGAGGCTGGGTCCTGAGCCCCAGAGTCACACCATCCATCATGCGGAGCCCTGAGTAGCAGTGTGGGCTCCGTGCAGGGCAGGTGTCTGCAGACCCCACACCAGAGGAAGCCAGTGGCACCAGCCACAATGGGTCCCATGCACACCCAGCCACCACCAGCCCCACCAATCAGAGGGCACCCGGCCCTCAGCTATGCTTAGCAGGGATTTATCCAGGCCCGAAGCCTGACCACCTGGCCAAGTGACAATGTCCCCACATGGCATAAAGTCCCAGTGCCCATGGACGCTTGCCTTTGAGGCTCAGGGACCAGCTGGCGGAGGGTCGGGGAGAGCTTACTTCTGTGCCGAAAAGGGGTGTCTGCCAGATGATCGGATGATCGTGAGCCCTCCTTCTTCATTAGGAGTGCCTCAAAAGAGTCTGCTCTCTGTGAGTTGGGGAGGCAGCACTGACCAGCCACAGGGCCCGTCCCCCTGCTGGGCAAGGCGGGCAGCCTGCGGGGGTTAGGGGGACGGGGTTAGGGGCCCCCACTTGTGCACAGCCAGCTGGAGCACTGGGCAGCTGCAGTCCCACCCCCAGCCAAGAGCACCCAGAAGAGGGCGCCTGTGTCCTTTCCACTGAAGCTCTGGGGCCAGTTGGAGGGCCTCGGCCCCACACCGGGTCTCCTGCAGCCACCTGACACTAATTCTTGCGGCCCTGAAGAAGTGTCTGGCCGGCTGCCAAGGCTGCAGCAGAGGTGGGAGGCTCCCCGGATGGCAGGGGCTGGCCAGAGACACCTGCAGTGGGAAGGGGCTGAGGGCGAGGCTGCGAGGCCCGTGAGCTCTGGGGCTGCTGGCCACTGTCCTGCTGTCCATTGCAGTACCCACCTCCAGGTGGGCAGTGAACCACACACCAACAGGCCATCGGCACAGAGGCTACGCACCTTGGGGAGGGACCCGGGGGCCACCTCGGTGGAATGTCTCCTGGGGTTCCAGAAACTTCTTCCACCAAAGTCCGCTTGAATTTGAACCCAGGTCCAGACAGGGCTAGGACCCCAGCCCCAACCCTTTATCCATTCCACAGTTTTGCTGACCTCTCCCAGGTGCAGGTGTGTGCAGAAGCCTGGGGGGAGAGAGAAATGCAAACAAGGGAGGCCCCCGTCAGGAAGGAGTGGTCAGCAGGCTGAGGATGAAGCCGGCCTGGAGGAGTCCCCCACACTGCCCTCTCTAAAGCAAAGGATGTGGGCCTTCTTCTGGGGGAGAAGAGGTGGCTCTGCGCTGAGTGCAGGGAGGCTCTGTGCAGGGGCTGCTGCAAAGGCCTGACCAGCGGAGGTCAGCATGTGACAAGGAGGTAGGAGAAGAGACAGAAGGAGCCTGGGGGTGGGGTGGGGAGCAGGAGGTGCTGTGAATGTGGAGAGAGAGGGTCCAGTCTGGGGACGGCTCTGCAAGCCATGCATCCAGACAACTGCCCGAGCCCCGTGGCCTCCAAGTTCAGGAGAACAGACCACACTGGGCAGGCTTGCCCAATGGCCCCATGGGCGGTCACTGCCCTGAGATCCAGCTTGCTCCCAGGACCCCCAACTGTAAGCAGGTAAGGACCCCACATAAGGGCTTTTGTGACTAGAGAGGAGACAAGAATGGGCAGTCCCCATGGGACGGCGGTGGACACATACTCTTGACCACCAACACACATTCCTAAGAGCAGCACAAACACAACTGCCCATACACACCTACACACAACCCACGTCAGCAAAGTGCAGGGCACCAGCCACAAGTGGCCCTTAATGTGTTCAGAGGCTTCCTAGTGCACATACATGTATGTGCATACACACACATGTGCATGCATGTCCATGCACTCTCACATACACACCTGCACGCAGACCCACACTTGTGCACAGCTCACAGGTCCTATCACCAGCTTGCACTCAACCCACTACCACCACGCGATGCAAGGGCCGCACTTGTGCCACCTGGCCACGCCGCAGATCATGCTCCCTTGCTGATGTCACGTGGCAACAGGAGCCACAGGGCTCAGCGCACACCCAAAAGCCAGGGCAGCCCTGAGGGCTGGGAACATGGGTGGTGGGGAAGACGCTGGGTGGCCACGGTGAGCCATGTGGGGTCAACCACCTCGCTGATCACGTCTCGGGAAGCTGTCCCCCACGACAAGGCCCACATCTAAAGCAAAGGATGTGGGCCTTGTCATGGGCGAAACAACTCAATAATTCTGCATGTTCCAGATAAATGCCGCCACTGTCCCTCAGCAGAGAATAGCACTTGCTGGGGGGGTCGGAGCTTGGCTACCTCTCTCTGCAGGGGCTGCCCTGGGCTCAAGGGCTGGACCCAAGGAGGGCTGGGACGGGACTGCACCCCAATCTGCCCAGTTCAGGGAGGGGCCAGCGGGCAGGGCCACCGTCCCCGGGCTGTCCTAACATCTCTTCTGGAGCAGGTTCCTCGTGCCAGGCACTGGGCCAGGCGCTGGGTGGTCTTCACACACAGATCCTCTCTATGACGTGTGCCCTTCCCTGCCTCCCGGCCGTCCTTCCACACCCCATCCAGTCACTCCTCTGTGGGGATCCTTTCCTGAACCCCTTCTCTTCTCCTACCTCCCACCACGGCTGAAACAACGGGCACCTCTTTTCCCCTTGCTCCATTTATGGGGAGCCCAGGCTTCCCGTCCTTGGTTCCTGCCTCCCTGAGAGGGAGGCTCTCCCAGGCAGGAGGGGTCTTGGGCAACTGTGGCCCTCAGAGGCCCTGGGGCCCAGCCCTGTCCACTGTGTGGGGCCCTGAGGGCAGGCCTGGGTGTGGCCTCCCTGGAGGGCAAATCTCATTGTTTGATCCATGTTGGGGGGGGCAGGGAGTTCAAGGTGGGGAGCCGAGGGGGTGGCCTTCCATGTTGACCCCAGAGCCCCTCAGGCAAATAATCAAAGCCAGTCACCCTGTGTGTCCCACAGGAACAGGGTACAGAGATGCTGGCAGAGAGCAGGTGGCTCTGGAGATTAAAGCGCAACCGCCAGACCAGGTCTGCAGGGGGGACGCAGGGAGGGAGGCCTGGGGAGAAGCTGGCCACCCTGTGACGTCAGGTGAGGCCCACAGGAGAGCCACCGGAGCCCCCGCCAAGGTTCAGGAGCACAGGGGACAGAGGCGTCCTCTTGCTTAGCACAGTGGCGAGAGGGGGAGGCCGCTGCCTTCATGCTTTATTCTCTGACAGTATCCATCTTTCCAAATTGATTTTTGATATCCATAGTGACCTGGAAGGGAGACACGGCGATAACTCTCGGAAAGTGGAAAACAATATTATCGCCACAAATATGAATTACTGGCCGCCAGGTTAAATCTACTGTGCAATGAATTATGTGACCCTGGCGCTCCTATAATTCTTGGGAATTTTATAGAGTCAGGAGAGGCCTGTGGGCGCTGACAAGCACTTAACAGCCAGAACCGGTCCCAACAACTCTCGGGGCCATTTGATTTAGCCGCCCGGGCACCGCGGGCCACTCCGTTCTGCCTTGGGAGCGAAAGATGATGGGCAGTCACTTCTGGAGTTACGGACTTCAATTGTCGACTCTTGTTGTCATTCCCGGGGCTGGAGACACACATTCTGCCTCCCACCAGGCGCCGGGAACGCAGAGCAGCCTGCAGGCCCGTGCGGTCCCCCAGGGGCGGGGGGCTCCAGGTGCACCAGGGCGCAGTGGGCACCTGCCCTTTGGAAGGCGGGGGGCAGTGGAGACAGGATGGTGCTCGCTGAGCGACTGCTCACCCTCCCGGGAGAGATCCTTGGGGCCGTGCCTCGCCCGACCAGAGAGGGTCATGCAGCTGGAGGTCCAGAGTCACTGCAGGCAGGAGCATCCTTCCCCCCAGCTCCCCAGCCCTGCAGCCAGGACCTGGGGCCTCAGCTGGGGTCAGCTGGGCAGGATGCTAGGTGTGAACCTGCAGAGAGGCGGGTGTTGCTAGAAGCCAGACTCACCCTCAAAGCAGGCAGCACGGCAGGGGCCAGGGGTAGAGCCCTGTGTCCAGCTACCACCCTCCAGCTGAACAAAAGAACGAAGCAGTGAATGGCTGAGGCCATGATGGGTGTGATGTAGTGTTTGGATATATAGGGGTGAGGTTTGGTGGGATCTGGAGCCCACAGCCAAGAAAGAATTCTTGAGATGTCTCCGTGCACCATGGTGGTTTTACTGAAGCCTGGGGACAGGACCTGAGGGCAGAGAGAGCTGCTGCACCCCCTGACCCTCCCCAGCCCCTGCTGCCCCAGGGTTATTAGGAGCATGTGATCACACCTCCGGGTTGGGGGAAGTAAAGATAAGGGAAGTTCCAGAAGGGTCTTCATCTGCTAAAGTAGACACAGTACCAGTTGCCCAGCTATCATCAGACCAAGGTGGCTTCTCCCTTGCTAGCTTCCTGGAGGAGCCTTACACTCTCCTGGCCTCAAGAATGTCACTGGGCTGCAGGTTACAGGGACGTTTAATTTGATCTCCAATTCCTTCTGCCCTGTTTCCCACATCAGGTGGACGCTGGGTGAGTGAGAGGAGCCATGGGGTATAGAGGAGGGGTGCACCTGAGCCCCATTCTCCATGCTCTCAAAGCCCACCGAGTCAGGAGGGGAGCTGGGGGTGTGTGGGGAGGAGGGATGGTCAGTCTGGGCCTGGCTTGAGATGAGCTCCTCCAGGGTACCCCCATTCCGCCCCACGGAGACCCTGGGGCTGGCTGCCCTGCTGCCCTGGACACCACAAAGGCATGCCTGAGGCCAGGACAGGGGGTTAGTAGGGAGTGCATGGGAGGGGGGGCAGCTGGCAGCAGGGGTGGGGGTGGCAGGTAGGGGTGAGGGGTGGTGATGGTGGGTGCAGCTGGATGCAGGGCTGAGAGGGTGGTGAAGCCATCTGGTGTCACCTCCCAGACACCTGAGCAGGGGCCTAGGCTGCGGGTTAAGTGAGAAGCCCCTTGACCTGTGCAGCCCAGGCCTGGTCCAGCCATGTCCCTTGTGATGAGGAATAGGCCCCTAACTCCAGGCCAAATGCCCCTTGGAGCCCCAGCCCCAACAAAGAGAAAGGGGGGTGACTTCCAAGACAATCAGAGAAGATGGTAAGGAGGGCCTGCCTCCTAGGTTGGAGCTGCTGGGGTCCCAGTGGGAGGAGGTGCCTCCCCAAGGTCTGGCTTGGCCAGGAGAGTCACTGCCATCCTGAGGGTGCACTTCCCCAGGGACGCAGAAGGAGGGAAGACAGCCTCTGCAGGGATGGAGCTCACAGGTGGCTCCCTCCATTAGCTGGAGGGCTCTGCAGGCTCCACTGATCCCACGGAACTTGCTGGAAGCTGGGAGCAGGGTTAGGGTCACCTCTGCAGAGCCTGGTACTGTCAGCCCCTTTTCTCAGGATACCTTGAGGTCTCTCTCAGGCTTGGAGCTTGGGAAAGCCCACCACCCTTCCCAGGCCTGCTGTCCGGCCGGCATGGGGACCCAGCCTAGGGAGGTCATAGGTCGGTGATCTGGCCCAGGTCTCCCCTCCCCTCCCCTCCCCCGTCTATTCCCACTCAGCCAGCCGCTGCCGGGCTCTGGAAAGGACTTCCAACCTGGGCTCAACTATCTCCCACAGAGCTGGGACGGCGGCAACACAAATGTCATTTAATTTACATGACAAAGTGGCGCCATTATTGCAAGCTGACAGAATGCCGCTCAGGGCAATTTCCGAAAATTATTTAAACAATGTAATGAGTTAAATGTCAGAGCTAGCTAATTATGTTTATGCTAATTGTTAATTAGCCCTATAATGGAGACAGTCTTAATTAACAATAGTTATGAGTGTGGGAGGTGGGCTCAGTGTGGGTGACACAGGGCGGCAGCAGTCCCACTCTGTGAAGCCTAGACTGTCAGCTGCCTCTGGCCACAGCCCCGCGGTCCCTCAGGCCCAGGGCAGGGCCCTGCCAGCCGGCTCCGGGGTGGGAGCCCAGCCCTCTTCCTGCCACTGCTGGAAGGTCCCCGAAGCCTTGTTCCGCCACCTGCCCCACGGTAAAGCGTAAAGCGTAGCCCTCGTCCTCCCTTGGTCTGTCCACTGCAAGTGGCCAGGAGGACCAGGTGGCCAGGCTCCCGCCCCATCCCTTGGAGCCACCACATCCAGACCACTAATGGCACCAGGGGTCATACAAGGCAGCACGGGGTGCTGGGTGATAGGGGTCCTGCATGAGCCCCTCCTCTGGGAATGAGAATAAGGTGCACCCACACCTGTGTCCAGGCCCATTGGGGTGGGTGCCGCCCAGCTCCCTTCGTTCTTTCCCTCCAAAGGCCTGAGGCGATGGAGCCGGGCGGGCGCAGGGGCAGGTTTGAAAGGAGGTGCTGCCCAAGGGCACCCCCTTATCGCCAAATCCTATTCTGCTTGGGAAAGGGGGTCTACACACAGTGCTACTCTCTGGGGAGCTCATCCAGGCAGGAACTGGGCTGGGCTCCCTACCAGGCTGGGCTGTCCCAATACACAGCTGGCCCAGGGCCCAGGTCCAGCTCTGCTCCTGGGCCGCCAAGCCTGAGACTGGACCTGAAGCCCACGATAAAGCAGAGGCTGGGGGCCTGTGTCCCCCACCCCCAGCTGCTCAGCTGGGCACCCGCCACAGGGTGCCAGGCTTGGAAAGGAGTGCAGTGGGAGGAGTGAGGGCAGTCGGGAAGGTGGGGGTGTGGGGAGGGTCAGCTAGGTGTGGGGGGACTGTGGGAGGGTGGAGGGGCGGCGAGAGCAGGGAAGGGGGGAGGAGAGGAGAGGGCAGGGGCGGAGAGGGCGGCGCAGGGGTGGGGGGACACGCAAGGAAAGGAAGGGAGAGAAGGGGCTGGGGGGGTGGAGAGGGCAGGGCAGGGGCGGGTGAGATGAGGGGAAGGGAGGAGAGCGGGGGGGGGGGGGCGCAGAGACGGCAGAGGTGGAGACAATGGGGGGCGCGGAGAGCGAACCCCGGGAGCAGCCCTAGTCCCGGGAGCCGCACGGTCCCGCGGAGAAGCCTGTAGAGTGAGCGTCGGAAGCAGCGGTTGGAGCTGCCTTCACCAGGGCTGCTCCCCAGCCCCCCACCCCGCCCCAGAGTTGCTCCCTGGGTGTCCGCAGTGACGTTTTCATTCTGGGGAACCTGCGGGCTTGAACTTCTGCCCCGGCGAGTGTCAGGGACCGCGCGGGCTCAGCGCGCAGGCGGCCGGCCAGCGGCGGCTCAGGGAGGGGCGCACCTCCCGCGGACCCCTCCCCGCGATCGCTGGGCGCACGCCCCCCCCCACCCCCGGCGGCCCCGGCGCCTCCCACCCGGGGTCTCCGCTCGGCAACTCCGAAGGGGTCCGAGCCCGGTCTCCTCCCGACGCCGCGGTGGCCAGTGGGTTGGGGTCATCGCTGGCGCGTTGCCGCCTCCCTCCGCAAAGTCCGTTTGGACCTGTCATCTCCCCGGGACTCTAGGCTGTGGCCACAGGCTCCCCAGAGCAAGACCCCGCCTCCTCGGTGCGCAGAACCCCACCCTCCCTCCGCGAGTCTTCCTCTCCCCGCCTCTCCCTGCTCTCCCTGCTCTCCCTCCTCTCCCTGCTCTCCCTGCTCTCCCTCCTCTCCCTGCCTCTCCCTGCCTCTCCCTGCCTCTCTCTCCTCTCTCTCCTCTCCCTGCCTCTCCCTGCCTCTCTCTCCTCTCTCCTCTCCCTCCCCTCCCTGCCTCTCCCTCCTCTCCCTGCCTCTCCCTCCTCTCCCTCCTCTCCCTCCTCTCCCTGCATCTCCCAGAGCCTGGAGGAGCTCCGGGCCTCCTCCAACCTGGAGCTCCTTCTCCTGGCCCTCCCCCTCCCCTCCCCTCCCCCTCCTCCTCCCCTCCCCCACCCTGGGGCAGGGCCTCTGTGGGGAAGGGAGTCTCTGCGGGAGCCAGAGCCGCTGCAGCCAGGGAGGGGGCCTGGCAAGTCCTAGGAGCCTCCTGGGTCTGGAGCCTCAGCCCAAGTGTCAGATTCCTTCCAAGACCCAAGGCCAGCGTTATCACCTATGTCCCGTGACCGCCACTGCATCAATCTATGCTGAGCCTGGGAATGCCTATGTCCATATGGACCGACATGGCTCAGGCCACAGGCTGGGGACAGCGGGCCTTGAACATAGCTTCCTAGAGCGCCAGGAACTCTGTCCACTGTCAGTAGCAGTATCTGCACCAGATGGGCCAGCCCGCGGGGCAGCAGCCAAGGGTCATTGGCCTCCTCCTGCATGGGGCTGGGGCCCGTCGTGGCTATGGCCTTGGTGAGGGCCAAATCCCAGGTAAGCAGCATCTCCTTGCTCCGTAAATGAACACACTTACTGCAGATGCACATACGCGTGTTTCCTCACATGCCTTGCTTCACATCCCTAACCCCATACACACCCTGCAGCATGCACTCCCACACATGCGCGTGTGCGCACACACACACACACACATCCCTGCGGCATCGGAGCTTCACTCAGGGTCAGGGAGGTCTCCTGCCTCCAGAACTGGAGCCACACCACGGGAAGAGGTTCCTGGGGGCTCCATGGAGGACAGATTGGACCTCTCCGGCAGGTGCCTCGAGCCTCAGCCCCCAGCCCACTACCTCCAGATACTGGGGGAAGTGGTCACTCAGAGCTGAGTGGCAATAACTTAGGTGTGTAAGGCTGTAGCCTGGACTGCTGCGAGCCAGCATGAGGCAGAGACAGAGAGAGGAGAGAAGAAAGAAAAGTAAAAGCATACTTACCAGGGACGTTTTGCCGTAGAAGAGGAAAAATTTGACCACACACTTTTCTATGAAAAGGAATGGACTTACAGATGATATGACCTTTGTGAGACGAATCAAGAGTCCAAAACAGAAATACAGCAGCCCAGGAAAGAAGATAATGGAAAGAAATGACAAATGAACAGACAAATCTCAGGAAAGAAGAGAAAGATGAAAATACAACTGTCACAGGTGCCCTCCGCCCCTGACCTGTAGATTCAGACCAGGGCACAGGGGAAGGAGCAGGAAGCGACAGGCACTGCCAAGAACAGTCAGGGATCCACACAGGCACCGAGAAAACCACTCGCAATGCAATGGAAGAAAGCAAAGAGATTCTTGGGGGCTGGGGAGTGGGGACTGGCAGCTAGGGAAGGCAGGCCAAGCACCCCCAACATGTGTCCAACCGGCCCGCTGAGGGCGGGCACAAGACACCACACGATTTATATATATATATATATATATATATATATATATATATGATTTTGTTTATTCATTTGAGAGAGAAAAGTGAGAGAGAGAGAGCAAGAGCAGAAGGAGAAGCAGGCCCCCTGCTGAGCAGGGAGCCCAACAAGGGACTGGATCCCAGGACCCTGAGATCATGACTTGAGCTGAAGGCAGATGCTTCACCTGCTGAGCCACTCAAGAGCCCTCTGATATATTTTTTAAATGAGAGAAAATGTTACTGAATAGAGAAAAATTTGAAAGGACAGACTGTTTTCCCAGGGGAGAAAATCGACACAGACCAATCAATGCTGAAATGTGAAAACTCAGGTCCTGCAGACATCCAAGCCAAGAAGAAACATAAAGTGATCAAATCGCTTCTATGGGAGAAAAGAGGAGGCTGGATCTGAGGAACTATCCAGTGATGCAAACAATGGAGGAACTAAAAACTCTTCAGGGAAAAAAGTATAACCAGAAGTGACCCCTTCTGCAGATCAAACGCTTTCACACATGCGGTCAGGAGCTCGTGGAGCAAGGGCCCCAGGAGTCCTTCGTGAAGGGACCACTAAAAACCAAACCGGAACCAAGAGGGAAATGGAGAGACCATGGGGTAAGGACTGATGGAAAGCACTGGTGTCATTTCAGTGGAAGAAGAAAATAGTAAAACCAGCACAATGTGATGGTTATGCAAGAGAGCAGATGGTATAAATCACAGCAGCATCGAGCAAGGGAGCAGAAGAGAGGATAAGCGTGAGTAGGTAGGTGGCCGGCCAGCCATCGCCTATGGCCAGGAATGGGGGCAACAGGCTCCAGTGAGTGCAGGCCTGACATCCCCACCCCCCCACAGCCACACAGGCAGGGAAGGAGAAGAGAAAGCACTCACCCATAGTCATGGCTTCCCAATCACAGCAACCGCACCTTCTGGTAAACAAGGCCCAGAGACACCTTACATTGCTGTCTGGCCTCTATTTCTCCCACAGGGAAGGGTCAGAGATCCAAGGTGCTCCTCCCCTTTCTGTCTGTCCCCAGGGAGTGACTCTCCCCTGCTGGAGTACTCCATAGTCTGTTGAGGGTTGACAGGCTATGGCACACGGCGATGACTGCAGGATGGAAGGATGGGAAGGGGACGGCGGGGGCACCTGCCTCAGACTGAGCCAGAGAGCCAAAGAAGCTGTGCCCTTTGGTCATGGGAAAAGGCTCTGAAATCAGATAGATATGAATGCAAGTCTTAATCCCTCCACTTAAAAGCTCTGCAACCTTGGGGTGCCTGGGTGGCTCAGTCAGTTAAGCGACTGACTCTTGATTTCGGCTCAAGTCTCGATCTCAGAGTCGTGAGTTCAAGCCCTGCATTGGATCCACACTAGCATGCAGTCTGTTTTAAAAAAAAAAGCTCTGTGACCTTGAGCAATTTCTTTATCCACCTAAAGACAATGGGGATAATTTCAAGTGAGACTGATAACACCTCTTTGGCTGGATTGTTTTATGGTGAGGAATAAAATATACAAAGCATCTAACATGCAGTAGACATTTGAGAAACATCATAACAGAGATACAGAAAATGGTGACAATAATGGTGCTGGTGGTGATGGTAGTGGTGATGGTGATGGTGGAGATGGTGGTGGTGGTGATGGTGGTAGTGATAATGGAGGTGATGGTGGTGGTGGTGGTGGTGATGATGGTGATGGAGGTGATGGTGGTAATGATGGTGATGATGATGGCGATGAGGTGGTGGTAATGGTGGTGATGGTGATGATGTTGGTCTTGATGGAGGTGATGGTGGTGTGGAGATGGTGAAGATGATGGTGGTGCTGGTGGTGGTAAGTGCAAAGCCACAGGGATGGTGGGTGAAGCACCAGCAAGGGTGTACCATGGGACACACAATTCCAAGCTATGGGTCAACCTGGCACCCAGTGCCAGACAAACCAAAGTCAAATGTGGGCAGTGGTGTAAAAGAAAATGTGAGGCAATGAACTGCAGATGCCCAGAGCCCAAACCACGACATTGACTTAGCACCATTTATACTGAAACAGTAGTTTGACACTCACGTATACAGAGAATATTTCTTGAGCAACTACTGTGCTGGCACATCCCTGTCACTGCCTAAGCTGTGGAAGCAAGATGTGCCCAAAACTCATGGAGGAAGCAAAGCAGCTCTGGTTTCCTGAGCACCACTGTACTTACACACCTGCCCAGTGTTCTCACCTGCTTGTGTTCACACTCGACTGTGTTCACGCCTGCTCTGTATTCACTAGCACCTGTGTTCACACCCACTCTGTGTTCATGCCTGCTGTGTATGCACCCCTGCCCTCTGTTCACCCCCAGCCTGTATTCACCCCTGCCCTCTGTTCACACTGGCCCTGTATTCACCCCCACCTGTGTTCACACTCAACTGTGTTCACACCTGCTGCTTCATCTGGTCCTCGATGGAAATTGCTGTCTCTTAGGAGCCTCTTTCTCCCTGCCCTGAGCTCTGAGGAGGAATCACAGGCAACAATAATACTGTGTCATGTCCCCTGTTGGCCGGCACCCCCTTTTCCAATGAGAAGGTATATGGGGTTGACTGAATGAACGCAGGTTTCAGAGTGAGGGGCAGGAGGGGATGGACACATGCCATTCAGGCTCTTAAACTTGCCCTCGTGCCCATCAGCTGCAGGGAGCCCACAAAGCTTGAACTATCCCAGGAGCCTAAGCCAAGTAGTCAGTGATGCCCGGAAACTTCTGTCTGTCCCCACCTCAGCCAGTGGAGGCCTGGTCCACACCCAGGCTCACCTGCAATATGGGCACGGGACAGCTTGGTAGAGAAACAGCCCAGGAGATTAGCGGAGCCCTGGTCTACACAGAGGCATACAGAGCTGTCTTTACAAAGGGCATCTGGGGACATCCAGAATGAGGCTGGAACTCTCCAGAGCCCTGGGGCAGAAACTCAGACTGGTGAGACCAACAGGAATGTTGGGGTGAGGCTGGGCTTAGGAAGACCAGGTACCCTGCTCTCTGGTGTCTCTGCTCCCCACCCACCCCCACCTCCCTGCCTCTCAGTCTCACCTCACCCTACCCCATCCCTGCCTCTTTCTGACTCTCCCCTCCCCACCTTATCCCTGCACCTCATCCCTCATCCCATCTCTGTCTCTGTCTCTCCCCACCTTCCTGCCTCTCTCTAGCTCTCCCTTCCCCCCCATCCCTGCCTCTCTCTGTCTCTGTCTCTCCCCACCCCATCCCTCCTTTTCTATCTCTGTCTCTCCCCACCCCATCCCTGCCTCTCTCTACTCTGGCTGTTTCTTCATCTGTTGCCAACCCAGCCAGCAACCACTGTTGGTCAATCACAGAGAATCTGCACCGTAAGAGGACCTCTCCCGTTGGTGTCACTGTGGCTCGTCTAGCAAGGACTCAAACTATGACCACCCAAACTCTGGAGCCCTCTCTAGCTTTGCCCTCCTGTCTGTTTGCTTACCAATGATCTGGGCACCCAGGGGTTGCACAGGGCTGTGCCCAGCCATGGAGACGACAGCAGGGTCAGGGCCGCTCCTGCCTCACAGGCTCTCCTTGCTGCTGCATCTTCTTCCCCCGGGTGGCCTACCCCGTCACACCCGAAATCCCTGCAGTCCTGGGATGAGAACCCCACATTGAGATGCTGTGGCCTCCAAACCCTTCTGTGGCCCCAACTTCAAAGGCAGGTTTGGGGGAGGGTGTGATTTCAGCTCAGATCACCACGGCCCAGAAAGTGAGTGGTCATGGGTCCCCCCTTCCTGGGTGCATAGAGGCTGCTTCCAGAGGTGAGCTTGGGTCCTATGCCCACATCCTGCTCCTGGTCAGGTGGGCTATACATCTGCAGGCAAGTCTGTGGCCTTGGGTGGCAGGTTCCAAATCTGTCAAACACATCAAATGCACCCAGCCCGGGGGCCGGTGGGAAGAAGGAGCCCACGGCAGGCGGAGAGCCAGTGGGACCCCTGCCTCCTGACCATCCCACTACCCAGGTGGGAAGCTGGAGCATAGCCTTAGGGCCAGACCCACCTGAGTCCCCCCCCACCCCCCAGCAGAGAGGGAAGCCTGAGACAGGCCTAGAGATCTGTGGAGCTGAGGCCTGCTCACCTCAGCCTGCAAGAGGTGGCAGCAAGCTGTATTTTTCCCTTAATGTGACAGACACTTAAAGTAGAGAAGGGGACTCACGGCCCCTATAAAACAGCGGCCCCATCTCCCAGGTCTTATTTTATTCGTGGCAACAGAAATAAAAGTGCTTTTTATGGGGCCTCTGTTTCTTGCTCCCCAACTGCACAAAGATATCGTTTACAAGGAATCTAACCAACCCCCTTATTAAGCTCCAGAGGGGGGGATGCCCACACGGGCCCTGGCTCCACCCCAACCACGGTGTGGGGCTTCCAGGCATAGGCAGAGCAGGTTCTCAGGACCCGATACAACCAAAGGACAGTGGCACAAGATCCCAGCAGCCACCTCCCTGGCCAGGGCAGCCCTGGCCACCTCAATCACACCCACCATGCAGAAATGACCTCTGTCCTGTCTCAGCCGTGACCGAGAGTGTGGGGGTTCACTGGGCCATGCTGGGTGAGGCCATCTCGCTGGCCCCCCTGGGGTCATATTTCCAGGTGGGTAGAACGGGTACAGTGGGCTCTCCCCACCCGACCAGGACACAGAATGGCCAAGTTCTGCTGTTTGTCAGCTCATCTGCTCTGCACAGTTACTGACCTGGGTGCTGGGGCGCTGGCTCCTGGGACAGATACTGCCCTCCCCCACCAGTGCCTGGTCCTGAGTGTCCTTGCAAGGGGAGGTGCCATCTCCTCTGGTCAGACATGGAGGTGAGGAAGGGTGGCTAAAGCCCATCCAGGGGTGCATAGGGGCCACAGGACACCCAGGAGATCCTCTGGACGTGCTGCTGGAAAAGGGGTTCTGAGCTGAGGAAGGACACCTTAAGGGCCTGTCCAGTGGGCAGTGGGTTGGCAGGACTGGAGCCCAGGAAAGAGATATGCCCTGGACGGGATGTAGGTAGAGACAAGAGAGGGATGTGGGGCCTGGGGCTCTGGGGCAAGAGGACAAAAGCCACACAGCCAGCAGTCAGGGTCCAGAAGCAGGAGGAGAGTCCAAAGAGTGTGGTGTCAGTGAGGAAGGGGCCTTGTCCCCCAGACACTGGCCCTTCTAGAACCCAGTCCTGGATCTGGAGCCATGCCAGCATAGACACCCCAAACCCTAGAAGCCCACTGTGCTAGCCCATTGAGTGTGAGGCCGAGTGTGAGCATGTCAAGTATGAGTCTGAGTGTGAGCCCAAGTGTGAGCCCATCAAGTGTACAGGCCCATCTGAGTGGGCATCCTCAGGGCTGGCCTGCAGCAGGGCAACATGTTAGGGCCCAGACACCTTGGCTTTGGTACAGAACCCCCATTCTGGTATGAAGGAAGGAAATGCTAACTCACTGCAGAGAATTGAGGAATCGGAATCGACTCATGGTAGCTTATCCATCAATTGGAGGCTTGGCCCTGACTCTGCTGTCCCATTTTTCGTCCTTTTGTGTAACTGCAACATCAAACGGTGCTGTTCAGCATCAATGAGGACACGAGCTCCTGCAAGCACCCCTTCCCTGTCCCACGCCTCTCACCAGTTCCCGAGACAAGGGCCATATGCTCTTCAAACGCCCGTGACAGACTCAAGATGGTGGGCTCCTGCCAGGGATGGGGGTTGCCCAGGAGGATCCTGTGGTCCCTGGGCCTCTTGAGCCGAGGTCCCTGGACTGTCTGGGTGGATCCTCCAGCACCCATGGGTTTTACCACCACATGCCCTGGACCACGCGTCAGCCAGGCTCTCCAGAGAGACCAGCGGGAAGGATCCGTGTTTCATTTCACAGAACTGGCTTGCATGCTGCGGGGTCATCTGGACCAGCTGGGGACCCACAGGGCAGGCTGTGGGCTGGTGTCTCCGCCTGGAGCCCCTTCCCCCTGGGGGCCTCAGTTCTACTCTGTAGACCTTTTACTGCTTAGATGAAGCCCCACTTTGCTGGGGGCCACCTCCTTTACTTCAAGCTCACTGATGGTAGATGTGACCTTCACTCGCCAAAGACCTGCCCAGCAAAACCTAGGCAGGTGTGTGATCGCATTCCAGGGGATTGTGCCTCATGAAGTCCAACTGTGTCATAGACAGAGGCTGCGCAGGCCAGGGTCTGGCCCACCTGCTCTGTGCTGGGTAGGATAGCCCAGATGGCCATCCCGGGAGAGAACAGGCCCAATAGGGGGTTCCCTGGGGCCCAGACGCAGGCTGCAAACAACAGCCACCAGTGGTAGCTGCGGGAGGGCCCGGGGCAGGGACCAGGAGAATGCTCAAGGCCACTGGGTGCCCTTCCCAGCAGAGCCCCCAAGCCATCAGCGTACTTTCTCCTTCCTTTCTTGTCAGCAAAGTAGGCTTTGGTGTCCCCCACCATCCACCAGGACTTTCCAAGGTCATCAGTGCCTCTCCTCCCCAGACCCAGGGGTCAACCTGCAGGTGTCACTTATGTCACCTCTCAGCAAACTGCGGCCCAGACAGACACCTAGCCTGAGACACCTTCTTCCCTGGATTTCAGAACCTCCACCTCCTGGTAGTCCTCCAAGCTCAGCAGCTGCCACATTAATCTGGGCTGGAGCATGAAGACAGAGAGGGAGCATGTAGCAAGTATATGGTGAGCATGTATGTCACCGGGGTAGTCAGGACCTTGCCCAGAAGCTGGCAGGACTCACACTTCCTTGGCCCCTCCACCTGCCATGCAGGGTTCATCACTCGCATGGCCATAGCACTCTGATGCCCCATTGCTATCTTAGCCTGTACCCTTCCTGACCTGGACCCCTAAGTCCAGCTGCCTGCTCAGCTGTGGAAAGAAGTACCTGTGACAAAATTGAACTGTCAACATGTGATAAAACCCTCGTCCCCTCCTCCTCGTCTTGACCCCAAGAAAAGGCCTGGGCCAGCATAAGCTCTTCCCTAAGCTCAGACAGGGACCATCCCCTGGGCCAAGCCCTGTAGAGAGCTTTACTTCCTAATGAAAGGGAGACAAGGGGAGAGGCCAGATACACCCTTACTCCCATGCTCCTCCCTGGCAGGCCCGCCTGCTCCCAGGCCACAAGATGCACCAGCCCCTACCACACATGGCCGTCCAGACTGTCTGCCTCCCCAGACATGTCCCCCAGGCTCAGGCTGCTGGCTCCAAGGCCAGTAGATGGACACTGTGGATGGCCCTTGGCCAGAGATCCCACCGCATGTGTACATACGTGACCAGGGTGGTCCCACAGATGGACAGACCAGGACTTGCCAGGGCCCTGGCTCCCCAGCAGGGCAACAAGCCCCCCAATCACAGCCATTAACACCTACTCTGTAGCCAGATTCACACTCTCCTCCTGTGACTGTCTGCTGGGGCTCCAACCCAATGCCTGTGGGCATCCTGGTCTTGACCTTACCAAAATGTGCTCCTTGCCTTCTAAAGCACTATGGTTAGCCTGACAGAGCTGAGAAGAGGCCACAGGCCCATTTGAAATGAAGGTCATGAACACTTCCAGAAAACCTGTCAGAGCTGAGCTTTTAATTCTGCAACAGCTCAGCAGAGAGATTACATCGTCCCAATTTCCAGATGGGCAAATTGATGATCACAGGTTCCACTCAATGGCCAACTCCACAAGAAGAAACACCTCAAAGACCAGGCAGAAACATCCAAATGGATACAGAACTGTCACCACCCTGTAGGTGGCCAATTTTCCTACAGCCAAATGGCTTGGTCTGAGCAAAATATCCAGAGATGGGCACTCCTTCCTTTCCAGGCCTCTACCCAGAAATCCCGCACAGCTTCAAGGCTCTAGGGCTGAGAGACAAGACCTGGAGGAGGGAGTGTGATGGCAGGGGGCTGCTGGACCACCATCTCATGTCTCCCTCATGGTGTCCCCCTCCGCTGCCTCCCTTTGAGTCCCTCAGCTTTCTAGCTGAAGCCTGACTGGCTGAGACCAATCCCAGGATAGCTAATCATCTGTGTACCCAGGCCCAGCGGAGTCCAGAACCGTTTTTTAAGTGGATGAATGAGTGGCATGAAAGCAGTGCCTTGAGGATGAACCTCTGACACAGGAAACTTTCCGAGAGCTATACAGTGATGTGCATAGAAGGAATAGGCACTGCTCGTGCAGAGTGGCAGCCCACAGCCAGGCAGTGCTGATGCTTACTACAGCGGTGTCATCATCATCCTCATTACTTTCTAGTGGCTTACCTACTGAAGGACCAAGATAGTAGCCTTCAAATGCAGGCCTGTTACAGGAGGAATGGTGGGGGGGTCGTTTGATGAACCCATGAGGGCACTCTCCCACTGGCCCTGGGAGACCCTGCTAAGCAGGTGCCAGGAGCAGGAAGGGAGGCTGTGGGGAGGCAGAGGGCATGAGGGTGAACAACCACGCATGACACAGGTCGATGCAGAACAGGAGAGGGGATGAGATAGGAGGCAGACATCTGTGAAAGTACTTGATCATGTAACTGCAGCATTGGAGCTATGCAAAAGCTTTACACAATATAAAAAAGTTTATCTAAAAAAAGGAGAAAATCAACCCGCAAAAATTTAAAGCAAACTGGAACTAATGAACTTATCACACAGAAAAAGAATTATTTTAAGTGCCTGTAATGCACAGTATTTTTATGCGTGTGCCCAGTGAAACTTACTCTAAGGACCAAACAAACAAAAAACCCAACTGCATAAAGAAATCTTAAACTGGGATCCCTGGGTGGCGCAGCGGTTTGGCGCCTGCCTTTGGCCCAGGGCGCGATCCTGGAGACCTGGGATCGAATCCCACGTCAGGCTCCCGGTGCATGGAGCCTGCTTCTCCCTCTGCCTGTGTCTCTGCCTCTCTCTCTCTGTCTCTCTCTCTCTGTGACTATCATAAATAATAAATTTAAAAAAAAGAAATCTTAAACTGCACTTGGAGATCCTCTTGCCAATAGAAACATTGGCATTACTATTTTGAAATTATTATAGATATATCATAGGATGAAGCATGTAGGTAATTATGTTAAGGTCATTAGGAAACAAGATTTTTAGCAGGAGAGAAAAAAAGAAATGAAATTGCAAATCAAAGAAATGAAGTTTACAACTGTAGTCTGAGTAAACCATCTGAAAATAAAATTAAGAAAACAATTCCATTTACAATAGCATCAAAAAGAATAAAATACTTAGGAATAAACTTAACCAAAGAGGTTAACACTGCTATACTGAACACCACAAAACATTTGCTGAAATTAAAGAAGACATAAATAAATACTAAGATATCCTTTGTTCATGGAGTCAAAGACCAAATATTGTTTTAAGATGATAATACTCCCCAAATTGGTCTTCAGATTCAATGCAATCCCTCTCAGAATCCAAGCTGGCCTCTTTTTACAAATTGACAAGCTGATTCTAAAATTCTTTTGGAATTACAAGAGACCCAGAATAGCCAAAACAATCCTGAAAAAAAGAATAAAATTTCAAAACCTACTACAAAGCAATGGTGAAGAAGACAATGCTGTCATGGCACAAGGATAGACAGAGGTCGATGGACTAGGACAGAACCCAGAAAAAGAACACATGTTTGTGGGAGGCCTGGGTGGTTCAGCGGTTGAGCTTCTGCCTCCGGCTCAGGGTGTGATCCCGGAATCCGGGATCAAGTCCCACATCTGGCTCCTTGCAGGGAGCCTGCTTCTCCCTCTGCCTATGTCTCTGCCTCTCATGAATAAATAAATAAAATCTTAAAAAAAAAAGAGAGAGAACACACATTTATGGTCAACTGATTTTTAACAAGGGTATGAACACCATTCAATGGGTAAAATCTTTTGAACAAATGATGCTGAGAAAACTGAATATCCAGATGCAAAAGAATGTAGCTTGACCCTTCCTCCATACCACATACAAAAATTAACTCAAAATGGATCAAAGACCATTTGATCTTTGATCTAAGACCCAAAACTATAAAACTCTTAGGAAAAAACATAAGGGTAAATTTTCATGGTCTCAGATTTGGCAGTGACTTCTAGTATGATACTGAAAACACCAGCAACAAAAGAAAAAACAAGCAAATTGGACTTCATCAAAGTTAATAACATTTGTGCTTCATTTTTTAAAAGATTTTCTTTATTTATTCATGAGAGACAGAGAGAGAGAGAGAGAGGCAGAGACACAGGCAGAGGGAGAAGCAGGTTCCATGCAGGGAGCCCGACATGGGATTTGATCCCGGGACTCCAGGATCATGCCTTGAGCCAAAGGAAGGCACTTAACCACTGAGCCACCCAGGTATCTCAACATTTGTGCTTCAAAGGATACTACTAAATAAGTGGAAAGACAACCCAGAGAATGAACGAAAATATTTTCAAATCCTATACTAATAAGGACTTTGTATCTTAAATATACAAAGAATCCTTAAAATTCAATAATAAAAAACCAAATAACTTTATTTAAAAATGGGCAAATGATCCGAATAGACTCTCTAAGGAGCATATACAAATGGCCAGAAAACACATGAAAAGAAGCTCAACATCATTAATCATCAGGGAAATAAAATTAAAACCCACGATGAGATATTGCACACCCACTAGGATGGTTAGATCAAAAAGCCAGATAACAAATGTTTACAAGGATATGAAGTATTTGAAATCCTTATACAGTACTGGTGGGAATGTAAAATGATGGAGCCATTTTCATAAACAATTTGGCAGTTTCTTAAATGATTAAACATAGTTACTGCATGATCCAGCACTTATTCACTTCTAAATATATACCCAAGAGAAATGAAAACATCTGTCCACACAAAACTGTACACAGATGTTTATCATAGCATTAGTTATAATAGCAAAAGGTAGAAACAACCTAAATGTCTGCCAACAGACAAAGTGTTGTGTATTCACACAATGGAATATTATTGGGCAATAAAAAGGAATGAAGTCCTGAGATGTGCACCACATGGAGTCCCAGAAGGAAAGAAGAAAGGGCAGAAAAAAATATTTGAAGAAATAGTGGCCTCAAACTTCCAAAATCTGATAAAAGGCCTGAGGTGAGATCAAGAGTCTGACAGTGAGCCACCCAGGTGCCCCAGGAATAATATTTTTTTTAAAGTACTGACAGAAACAAACTGTCAACCCAAAATTCTATATCCAGCAAAAATACTTCAGAATTTAAGGCAAAATAAAGACACTCTCTGATGAAGGGAAACTAAGAGAATTTGTCACTTGCAGACCTTCCCTAAAAGAAATGTTAAAAGAGGTTCTCCAGGTAGAATGAAAATGGCACCAGAAGAGAACTTGAAACTTTAGGGACAAAGTAAAAGAAGTAATAAATCTCTATGTGAAACTGGTTTTTCTTCATACTTCTTTAACATACATATGGAGGCTGAAAACAAAAGTTATAGCATTGTCTGGGGATTTTGAATGTATGCAAGTGTAATAACAAGACAACTTCAACTACAAAAGGGAGGACAAATGTGGTTTGAGGACTAAGTTTTCTGCATTCCACTGCAAGTGGCAAAATAGTCAGTTGAAACAGGCTATGACAAGCTCAGCGTCTATATTGTAATCCCCAGAGCAATTGCTAAAAACATAATTATACAAGAAGACATAGAGGAAAAAAAACAACCCACCCAGTGAAGTGGGATACTAAAAAGGAAAGAAGGAAGGAAGGAAGGAAGGAAGGAAGGAAGGAAGGAAGGAAGGATGAATGAAGAGAAGGCATGAAAGAGAAAGGAGAAGGAGAGGTATGAGATGAACAGGTAAAAACAGTACAGTGTTAGACTTGAATCCAAACACATAAGTAATTATATTAAGTGTCAATGGTCTAAACCACCAATTAAAAGGCAGAGATTGTTACACAGGATTGAGAAAAATCCAACATACTGTCTACACAAATTCACTTTAAATGCAACTATATAGGTAAATTAAAAGTTAAAGGATGCAGAAGGATAAACTGTGGAAATACTATTCAAAAGAGTGGGATGCCTGCATGGCTCAGTGGTTGGGCATCTGCCTTCAGTCCAAGTCATGATCCTGGAGTCCTGGGATCGAGTCCCACATCGGGCTCCTTGTGGGGAGCCTGCTTCACCCTCTGCCTATGTCTCTGTCTCTCTCTCTCATTTCTCATGAATAAATAAATAAAATCTTTTTTTTAAAAAAAAGCACTGTACTCATATACTATATGAGCATATATACGCTAATATCAGATGAAGGAAAATTACTGGGAGTAAATGGAGACATTACATAACCATAAAGTGTGCATTCACCAAACAATAGACCTTCACAAAAACTGATAGGACTGTAAGTTGAAATAACAAATTCATAGGGCAGCCCTGGTGCCTTAGAGGTTTGGCACCGCCTTCGGCCCAGGGCATGATCCTGGAGACCCAGGATCAAGTCCGATGTCGGGCTCCCTGCATGGAGACTGCTTCTCTCTCTGCCTGTGTCTCTGCCTCTCTTTCTCTCTGTGTCTCTCATGAATAAATAAATAAAATCTTTTTAAAAAAATCATAATGATGGCTATGACCTCAGTCATTCTCCCTCTGTGTCAGCAGAACAAGCCCTAACCAGCACGAGGGTAGAAGTAGCACCACCATCAGTTGGTCTTAAAAGGCATTATCGAACATTCAATCCAACAGGAGCAGAATACACATCCTTCTCAGGTGCCCAAGGAACATTCTCCAGAAAGATCAGATCCTGGGTTATAAAGCCAACCCAACAGATTTAAAAGGATTCAACGTACACAAAGTATGTGCTTGACCACAATGGAATTAAGGTAGTAATCAATATAGAGAACCCTAGAAGCTCAGAAATTAACGCATTTGTAAATAATCCACAAGTCAAGAAAACACCTCAGGGGAAACTGGAAAACATTTGAACTAAATGAAAAGAAAGTTTTCAGTATCAAAATTATTTGTGGGGTGCAGTTAAGGCAGAGCTTAGAGGGAAATTTATAGTAGGAAATGTCTATATGGGAAAAGAAGAATCCAAGCTTCTCCTTAGTAAACTAGAAAAAGAAGAGCAGAAGAAAGCCAGAACAAAGAAGAAAGGAAAAAATAAAGATGAAGGCTAAATCAGTAAATTAAAAACAGAAAATTTTTTGATAAAATCAATGAAGTAAGAGCTAATTCTTTGGAAAAGACTATTACATTAATAAACTCCAGCCAGACTGACAGAGACATAAGAGAAGACACAAATTACCAAGAGCAGGACTAGAGGTTATTACCATGGAACCCACAGACACGAAAAGGAAGAGTTGGGTCTGCTCCACGCACACAGATTCAGATTCAGCATCTCAATGGATGGACCAAGTGCCTGAAATTCACAAACTATTAAAACTCACCCACGAAACACCAACAGCCTGAATACCCTCTATCTACTAAAGCAGTTGATTTCATAGTTCATAACCTTTCAAAGAAGAAAACTAAACCCAGATGGTTTTACTGGTAAATTCTACAAAATAGGGGGTCCCTGGGTGGCTCAGTGGTTTAGCGCCTGCCTTCAGGCCAGGGCTTGATCCTGGAGTCCCGTGATCAAGTCCCACATCAGGCTCCCTGCATGGAGCCTGCTTCTCCCTCTGCCTGTGTCTCTGCCTCTCTCTTTCTGTGTGTGTGTGTGTGTGTGTGTCTCATGAATAAATGAATAAAATCTTTTAAAAAATTCTACAAAATAGTTTCAAATTAAAAAAACACAACCCCCCCCCAAAACCTCTTCATAATCTCTTCAAGAAAATAGAGGAAATAATACTTTCCCATCTTATGAGTGCAGCATCCCCCAATTCCAACAGGAGACAAGGACAGGACAAGAAGCTACAGAACCATGGACATTTTTGCAAAATCTTCAGACAAATATTAGCAAGTCAAAAAAATATATATTAGCAAGTCGAATCCAGAGACATGTAGAAAGAATGAAAACATCACGACCACATGGGATTCATCCCCAGAATGCAAGAGTGTCTCAGCATAGATCACTGATCACCATGACCACTATAAGAACAGAGCCATGGGACACTCTGTACCTGCAGAGAAAACATTTGATAAACTCATGTGTTCATGATAAAAACTCAGAAAACTAGGATTAGGAAAGAACTTCCTGAACCTGGAGATATTGTAAAAAAAAAAAATTAGTTTCAAGTTATTGATTGCTAGTATGTAGGAATTTGGCCTTTTATAGGTTGTACCCTCTGACCTCTCCAACTGGTCCTGGGAATGCGTGCTGGTCAGTCGGGGTTTCCAGGTGGGTACACGTGTTGTTTGCACAGTTTGGGGTTTGCCTTTCATCTCCTTTTCTCCACTGAAATATTTGTAGGTGAAGGGAGGTGGTGTGTGGAGATGGCCTAAGAACACCCCAGACAGAGAAGTGTGGCTGTGAGGAGAGATGGGGTCACAGCATGTGCGGATGCCTACTAAGCCCCAGTGGCAGGGCTCTTCTCTGCATTCTTGTGTATGTTTGACATATTTTATAATAAAGGGTTTTTGTTTTAAGATTTATTTATTATAGACATAGACAGAGAGAGAGAGAGAGAGAGAGAGAGGCAGAGACACAGGAGGAGGGAGAAGCAGGCTCCATGCTGGGAGCCCAACGAGGGACTTGATCCCGGGACTCCAGGATTGTGCCCTCCGCCAAAGGCAGGCGCTAAACCACTGAGCCACCCAGGGATCCCCAATAAAGGGTTTTTAAAAATCTGTTACAAAAAAAAAAATCTGTTACAACACCAACAGTTGGGCAATCCAGGTGGCTCAGTGGTTTAGTGCCGCCTTCAGCCCAGGGCCAGGTCCTGGAGACCTGGGATCGAGTCCCACATCGGGCTCCCTGCTTCTCCCTCTGCCTATGTCTCTGCCTCTCTCTCTGTGTCTCTCATGAATCAATCAATCAATCAATCTATCTATCTATCTTTAAAAAAAAAAAAGTAAAAACAGTTGAACAAATGGAAAAGAGACAAAAGTGGGTCACAAAAAATTAAAAGCACACACCATTGGTATTCACTGAGGTGAACGTGCATCCTCACCAGTAAACTCCAGCGAGAGAGGAGTTGCCCACCTTGTGCGTGGAAGTGCTGGCAGCAGGTGATGTGCTGCTGGGGTCATTTACTCAGGGCCTCACCACTAGCCCAGGGACTCCTAAAGAGAGGATGAAAATCTCAATAGGAGTCTACACAGCAATGTGTTTAGAGTAACCTGAAGCTGAGTGGTAATTAGCTCTGGAGGAGCGCAACCTCAGGAGGTACCGGTGATGCAACAACGCGAGGGGAGGAGCAGAAACCCAAGTGCACACACAGCACCAACGTGCACGTCTTTAGAAAGCAGAAAACATGGGACAAGGGAACAGGCAAGGTGCACACGGAGGTCTGGCTGTGCAGCGGGATTACAGAGGTTTTGGCTTCCTTGCACTTCTCCATGAGCATGGAAAAGTGCATAAAAAATCATTTTTATCATCAGAAAAGATACAGATTGTCTAAGAACACTGAGATAGCAGGATCCTTCCCATGGCCCTACAGCAGGGCTTGGTCAGGTAAATAGGGAGCTTACGTGGCACCCCCACCCCTGCAGCCTACACCCCGGGGCTCCTGCCCATTTCACCCCCAGTTGGCCTCTGCCTGGTGCTGCCTGGGCTTCTCTGCTAACCATGCCCTGGGTTGTCTGCCTCAGGGGAGGCAGGATCTCTAAAATTCCTGGGGTCCATGAGCCCTCAGACCCTGTGCCCAGCACAGTGGGCAATCTAGACAATGAGCAGTTGGGGATGGCAACAGGGCCACCTGGGCATAGTCTAGGTGCCAAATGATTGGGAATGGAGACTCACGGAGGGGGACAACCCAGCAGAGGTCAGGAAGTTCACAGAGGGTCAAGGTCCCCGGACTTTGTCTGCTGGGCAGAGGCAGAGAGACTTATCTCTAAGCCACAGCCTGACTCTGCTTCCAGGACCCTTCTGGGCACCAAGCCCTACTCACCTCCTGGGGCCACTGCCCCAAAGACTGACCCCTGAGAACCACAGTCCACATTCCACGGTTTTGGTGGAGTGCCCCAGGGAGGGAGGGGGCTGCATTCCCCGGTCTGAGTGTCCAGAGCAAGGCTTCCTGCAGTGCCAGAAGGAGGGACCAGAGCTCACTGCAGACGACTGTTTCTGTCCTGGTTTTACACACAGGACAGCTGTGTTCACTGAAGGTCACTCTCAGGAGCCGCAGAACCCACCTCTGTCAGCCCTCCATTCCACCAACAAATAAATAAAGCAAGCCTTTGGGGAGTAGAGTTGAGCCAGGGCCTTTAGGGGGTGCTGCTGGAGTGGAGAAAGGAGTGTCAGTGAGAAGTTGGCCTCAGGACAAGGAATGGCCAGTGCAGAGGCCCTGGGGCCGCAGTGAGCTTGGCTGAGGGCACAGCAGCAGGCAGGCATCCTGACAGGGGTGTGGTGAGCCCAGGGATAAGGGGGGTGCAGGTGGAGGCCTCTCTGACCAAGGCCACAGGCTCAGATTTTGTTGTCTGGGTATCAGCTAGAAGACATTGGGGAGGGGCACAGGTAAGCCCTGGCACCCATGGCCTAGGCACCGAGCAGTGGGGAACCCTCTGCTCCACGCCCCCACTGCAGAGACAGATGGGAAAGCGGGTGGGGGTCCAGGGACGGGGGTACCTGCCTCCCAGGGGGACATGCAAAGCGCCCCTCTGCTACTCAGAGCTGGGGTCAGAGGCCCACCCTACAGCAGCCCCACTGCCCGTGACCCCAAAGACCCCTGGCTGGGAGGGAGCCCAGCAGCAGGGATGAGGCCAGCACGGAGGGCAGCAGCACCAGGATCCGGCCGCCGGCCCTCCCAGCACCTGTCCCCAGATTAGATTTCTCCTTTCTCATTACCACCGTAATAGGTCCTTCAGACCTCATTCCAGCCCTAGATATTATCTGACCCGTATAATTAATTAATTATAGCCCAAATATTATAGATTATTAAAAATAGCATAACTAATAGTGTAATATCTCAAGCTGTCGACTTTAATAGTCAACATTGTCTTGGCCGCGCTTATCAGCCCGGGACACCCGGTGAGAATATTGATTCCGGGGTAATTTTAGCCGTCATCTGCCATCCTGACGGGGATTGTCAGGTCCTCACCCACGCCGGGGCTCATTTGAAATCGTTAAACCGCCGCGCGGCTCACACTGGATCTTAATGTTGGCTTTTTCTCCCCTTCAATATGTTTCAGCAACAGAGAGGAAAATAAATAGAGAAGAGGAAGGGGAAAGCGAGAGAGAACGAGGGGGAGGGAGTCCGCTCTCGAGGGGAGGGAGGGGCGGCAGATTGGTGCCTGTCCCCAGGGACCCTGCACTCCCCGCCCCGCCGCCCCGCGCCCCGCGTCTTCCCGAGGTCCTCCGCGGAGCCGGAGCCGCGCAGGGGGAGGGGGGCAGAGCCGTGCAGGGGGAGGCTGGGGAAGGACCCGGAAGGACGGGCCAGCGACCCGCAGCCAGGCTCCCAGACCGACACAGTGCGCTGCGCCGCCGGCTCCAGGGACCTGACCCGCAGAGAGAGTCCTGGCTCCAGCCCGTGCACCCCGACGACCCCCAGGCCACGCTGGGCACACGCCCCGCACAGGGCCACGTGGACACCCGGGCACACACGCGCAGGCACGTGGACACCCCCGCACGGAGCAGACGTAGGAGAGCCACACGTGTGCATGGACAACAGATATGCACATCCTCGACCTGCGTGTCCTGGGTCAGAGACAGGTCCCCGAGGGGTTCCAGAGGAGCGATCTTGGGGAGGGCGCCCCGGGATGTGGCCGTGCCAAAAGGCGTCAGCAGGGAGCCTGAGCCCGAGAAGGAGAGGACGACCTGGAGCCCCTCCCGCCGGGGCGCTCACCGCGGCCCCATCCCCAGACCCTGGCTCGCTTGGGGTCGGAGAGCAGCTGCCAGCAGGCAGGCCGCAGGGGACCCTCAGCACACACAAACGATCCCCCAAGGGAGGGGCCCCGGTAGTGGGGGGGCAGGTTCCTCGGGTGGGGGTCCCGCGCGTTCACCTCCCACCCCAGCCGCACCCACACCCGGCACACGACCCCTCCGCGGGCGCGCACACCCCACACGCCCCTCCTCCATTCCCCCTGGCCCCTCACGCGCGCGCTCACCCCCACCTCAGTCCCCAGCCCCACAGTCCCCGCCCCCACTCCTCTGCAGCCCCTCAGAGGGCCCAGGACAGCAATGTTCCAGAATCGCTCCTCCAAGGTTTCCCTTGGAGTGTTACTCAAACTTCTAATTATGATGCGCGCGTGTGATAATAATTTAATAATCAGGGAACTGTGCAAGAGGCATTAACCTCAATTAAGTCCATTACCCGGCCTGACGCCCGCCCCCGCACACGCCCTCCAGACCCTGAGTGAGTTCTGCTGTAGAATGTGCGTGCTGTGCAGGAACAGTTTCACTGAATGCATTTATTGAACACCTTCTGTGTACCTGGCGGGAGCCCCTCCTCGCACCCTGCGCCTGCTCCGCGTGCCCCGTCCCCTTTTCCTCCCTGGGTGGAGCAGCTTCCCAGGACACGGTCCACATGTCCATTCTTCCTGACTAGGGAAGGGCCATCCCCTCCATGCCTAACCTAACCATCTGTCCTCATGACCGCTCTCCCTCCCTCAGGGTACCTTCGGTGGAAACTGAAGGACCACTGGGGACAGCCTACTCTCCCTGGTAACTGTGTAACTGCCCACCCTCCCTAATGGCAGACCTGCCTGCCTTTCTCATTTATGCCCCCGTGCCCACCACAGGGTCCACCCTGTCAGAGGTGTGCCATGGAGAGTAGCTGAATGCCTGGTGGATGAAGGAATGAGCCCTCTGTGGGATGTGCAGTGGGGGAAAACACCGGTACCTGAGACTAGGTGCTTGTAGAGATGTCTGGGAAAGAGTCTTGTGACTGTGTAATGGGTAAGCAGTGAAGGGGTCAACTGGTGGACACACAGAGTCTGGTCACAGAAACTGAGGCAGGAGAGCCAGGAAAGAGGGATGTGAACAGGGAAATGGGTGGGTACTGCTAAGGCTGCATCTTCTTAACTCTAGGATGCCATGGGCGGTAAGGTGCCCCACTTATATCAGCCAGGTTTCTGCTACAACACTGATGTGTAACAAACAGCCCCAAAGCTCTCAGGGGTCCATGGCCATTATCACCCATTTCCTGTTTGTGACCCATGATCAGCTGCCATTGGCTGACCCCCACTGGGCTCATCAGGTGGGCTCCAGAACTTTATTCCTAGTCCCAGCTGAGGGAACCAGAGTGTCTGGAATATGTTCTCTTCACAGAGAAGAAGGAAAGCTGTAAGGGCCAGAAATGCAGATGCTTTTAAGGTCTGAGCTCTGAACTGGCTCCTGGTCACTTCTGCCCACTGCAGGTCATGTGGCCAAAGCATACTTTCAATGGCTGGGAAGTCTACTTTCCCCATTAGAAGGCCATGGCTGAGTAAGAGGATGAAGGGAAAGAAAAACTGTGGTTAAATTATCCAATCTATGACATTTCTGATTTAATTAGAGTTTTTCCAGTTGGATGGGGCTGGAGGAGCAGGGGAGTGAGGGACAAGAAGCATCACTGTAAATATCCATATGTCCACAGACACATCCAGACTCCTGAATTAAGCTGTGCACTGAGACACTCTGCACTGCAGGGGGATAATCCCTCTCTTGGACAAGGGACTTCCTAGGTCAACCTCCACCCCATCCCAACCTGTCACCCCCTGGTGGGACCCAGGCAGAGTCACAGGCACACCTTCAGGGACCTGAGTTCACTGTGGTAGGAGAAATCCAAGCGGCCAGGCAGGAAAAGTAGGGACAGGGCGGAGCAAGGATGCCTTCTGGTGAAGTCCTGCCTTGGCCTGATCTGCAGGGAGCCCTGGAGCATAAATCCTGACAGCTATCTACCCCTCAAGGAGGGGCGCCCCCTCCCCAGGTGTCTCTGGGAATGAGTCTCCCATCAGCCAGGGACAGTTCCCCTGAGTAGCTTATGGGTGTGAACTTGAGCCCCTCCGCTCTTAGCAGTAGGGGTAGGAATCTGGACAAGGATCTGGATGGCTGTCTGGTAAAGGATCTGGGCAGGGATCTGAGTAGGGTGCTGGGCAGGGTTCCGGGCAGGACACCATCTGCATCCACTACACCAAGGAGAAAAATTGATCAGTGCTAGACTCCCTGTTGGTGGAAGACAGAGCCAAGGTGACCAGGGCCCTGACTCCCCAGCCAGGGACATTTCCCTATTCAGAGAATAGGATGAGTCAGAGAGCTAGAGCAGGAAGTCAGACCAGTCTGCTACTGGGGTGAAAGTAGAGTGGGTGGGCTGAAATTCTTCTCCACCCCCTCAGCACTTTGCCTTCCAATTTTCCTTGTCAGTGTAAACATGTTTTTGCATTTTATATTCTGCTTTTACTTTGATGGGGGACACAGAGCTAAAGTGAGACACACACAATGTCCAGGAGTCCACAGTCTGGAGCCAGAACCATAAGTGAACAGATAAATGTAGCATGGTGTGTTAAAACATGACAGGATGAAGCTCAAGGTTTGGACGGACACTCAGGATGGCACCTACCTTTCTGTGGGAAAATCAGATGCCTCCTGGGTGCTGTTGCCACTAAGGTAAGTAGGAATGATTTGTGTGAACAAATGGCCAAGGGCATGGCTGAAAGAAGCAACTGCAGGTGTAGGCACACAGCAGGTTGACCATCAGGCTCAGGAACTACAGGGTGCAGGTGTAGGGACTGTGCAGGACAGCCTACAGGATCCAGTCAGGAAGTCCTTGATGCTGGTCTGCAGAGCCCAGATGCTGGCCCTGGACCATGGGAACCTTCTGATGTTTCTGGATGTGGAGTGTGATCTGATTTGTGCTTTAGAATGATGAAGAGTACACTGGAGGGCTAGGCTGTGGCAGACGCAGTGCGAAGTGGAGGCAGTCAACAGCAGGAAACTCTGACACTCTGTGCTCAGGGCATCCCCAGATGCCCCGACACCAGGAGTCTTCTGACCATTCACCTCCAAGCAGGGCTTAGAGCATTCCCCTGGGTAAAAAATCCATAGAAAGCCCAGACGACTATGGTGATTACTGAGGGCAAGAATGTCTGCACTTGAAACCTTGGGTACTGACAGGACTGTGGGATCACAGGGATGGAAGGTGGCCATCCTGGGTATGACTGAACCTGGACATCCTTGTTGCCCCTGTAAGAAGGACGAGCAAAGCAGCTGAAAGACCAAAGGCAACAGGGGGCATTCTGAAGAGGGAGAGCCTGCAGCGGCCAGGACCCTTCCAGGCACCCCACCTGGACTGCCTTCCCTTTGGCACCTGGTGGTTGATTATCTGTCGCTTTGCACATTAAGAATGCTGGCATCAGTAGGACACAGCATTCACATCAGAGTTCCACCACATCCTGGCTGGATGACATTGAGCATGAGATCAATCCTCTTCATCCCCCATTCACCATCTGTGAGGTGGTAATCCTCACCTCTGTCCTACCCTCTGGTCAGAAAACCCTTTGGAGCTAGGATGTCCTCCGAGGCCAAGAGAGGAAGCTGGCCGCCTCCTTCCCAGTGCTGACATGGGAGCTGGGTGCCCTACTCTTTGCACATAGCACCCCTGATTCCACAGCCCGACTCTCCGTTTTGATGATTTGGGATTTTGTTTTTAAGTTGAAAGGATTTAAACCTCACCTTTGCATTTGACTTACCCCTTGCCAGGAACCAGGCCCAGCGCTACAGTGCTTATCATCTTTGAACTCTCATCGAAGCTTACAAATAGAAGCATTCAAATCCAGGCAGTGAAAACCTCGTAAAAATCTGGCCTTTTGGTTGGCCATGGTGAATGAACTGGGGCATAGCATACACTGTGCCATGACGCCACACCACACACAATCTGCCGCCGTCTTCCTCCTTTGGGGTGTCCCAGAGTATGAGGAAGACAGCCAAGGACGGGCGCAGATGTCACAGCGGGGTGATAACCAGGGAGAGCGGAGACGCCAGGACGCTGTTGCGCTGTCCGCGGTGCTGACCGCGGGCGCAGGCGCAGCCTGGGTGCGCTGTCCGTGGTGCTGACGTGCTTTGGCGCTCTCCATGGATCCGAGGATGGCCCTGGTGCCGCGGCTGTGCGGTCCGCAGGCGCAGCCAGCCGCCGGTATTTCCTTTCTTCTCTGTTGTTCTGAGTGTGGGATACCTTTGTTTGAGAAATCAAAAGACCTCAGGAGAGTTATATTTTAAGAAGATAAATAAAGAAGTCAATAAGCAGAGAAAGTCCCCCTCTTGTTTTCCAAACTCTGGGTGAGCAAAAGAGTTCACCATGGAGTCCAGCGGGTGGAGAGTCAAAGGGAGCAAAAGGAGAAGCCTTCTGTTCTCCTTCTCCGCCTCTACCTCCTGTATCCTTCCCACAGGTGCACAGGAGGTTGGCCCGTTCAGAGCCAGCACTATACCATCAGCAGGACCCAATATGGACGCAAGGAGTCAGAACTAATTGTAGATGGGGGTGACAGTCCCTTCCCTGCATCTTTGACAGCGATGTTGGGAGGCCCCTGGGCAGTCTGCGGTGGGGTGTGCTTTGTATGAAGCAAACATTATACAAAGTGAGGGTTATCCATCCACATGCCCCGAAGACTCCAGAACATGCTGCCCCTCCACCCCGTCCAGTAAAGCTCTCCAGGTGCAAAAGAAAGGAGGCCCCCTAAACACATAAGTTAGTGGCAGTGGCAGGACACCCTTCCTGCTCTTTTGCACTCCAAAATTCCAAAAAATTGATGCTGAGGAGAGCATATGGCCATGGATTGAAAGGGCTGGATGCTCAGCATTCCACAATCCCTCTCCCAAACACCTCCCCTTCCTCTTCTGCATAATCACAGCCCTCACCCACTACTCCCCTCCGCCCCCCCCATCACTTCTCAGACTTTTTACAACCAAACCCTCCTTCAGATTTCTACACTTGTTCCATTTGTTTCCTGCTTTTGTGCAGCCCCTCCCCCAGCCTGCCGAAGACCCCATCTGGTCCTGCTGATGTACAGTGAGTGGAGGCTTAGCAATGAAGGGGTGTCTCCTGTCCACTGGGTAGGCAGAGGCATCCCTATCTCAGGCACTGATTTCACCTGTCAGTGCCCACCTGGGGCCCAGCAAGTGAGGCTGGTGGCTTGGAGATAACCCGATATGGCAGATGGGCAAAGATTGCACAAATGAGGGTCTAATTGACAATCAATTGTGATTAGGAGCGAAAGGACGTCTTTATAGCCCTGGATGCTCTGAGTTGAGGTTGGGGGGAGGGGAGGGTTGTTCCCAGGTATCAGAGAGAGTAGAACGGGTGCTGTGTGTCCCCAGGACTTGGGTTGTTTCTTAGAGGTAGGGGAAGGGGAGGGCAGAAGCAGATGCCATGATCTCTCTGACTCTTGTCCTCACGTAGCACCTCTTCTTCACGTGGGAACATGACGCAAGGTCCCCTCTGTAGCGCTGGGGGCTTCCCATCACACCCGTTGCCCTGCCTCTGCTCCCCTGGGTCAGACCCTGCAGTTCATTACTCTGATTGCTGCAATTCCCATTAGACTATTCAGGGCAGGGAAGAGAGGGGAGAGGAGAACCAAGGAAGAAAACCTTGGCACCTCCAAATTCCAGGACAGTCATGGCACTTTTGTCCAAGTCAGCTGAACCCCCACCTTTCAGCAGGGAGCACATCCTACTGTGCTGTGTGAATATGTTTGGTTGTGTATTACAATATGTTATTTCATTATGTTTATTACGTATCATACTTAATATACTGTATTCTACTTACTATGTTTTAGTGATACCATACATTGTGCTACATCTACATTATATAAAACTTCATTTTGTGTGTTTGTGTTGAAGGAAAGATGTACCAAGAGGCCTCATGCTTCTCTTTCTCACCTGCAGGTGTATATAATGGGGGTGTATAATGGGGGTGAGATCACACACCCAGCACCTGCCCACCCAGTGACTGCCATATTTGTACCTCCCGTGGTGACTGGTGGTAGATAGGGACAGGTCCTGTGTGGCATGGAGTGTGAGCACACATGAGGGGCTGTGATGCTCTAGGTCACATTGGAACTCAGCCACCCAGAGACAGGTCAGAGGTCTGCACTTGGGACCTGCCCGAGGGCACTTCATGCTATGCCTGGCGTGGGAAAGGGGCAGGTAGGGGCCTTGAGTGCTGTCCTCGTGGAAAGAATAAAGAGGGAACCAAGACCAGAACAGAGCTGGTGGGCGCTGCTGAGGCCCGCTGCAGGGTGGTGAATGCGTTTGTGAATCATGCGCCTGACACGGTGTGCCCAGGTGCTCATGAATGAATCTGAGATTGTATGTGGCGCGTGCTGCTGAATGAGTGTGTATGTATATGTGTGTGTGTGTGCACATCTATATTCAAACTTAGCTGGGGGAGGGGCAGAGAGAGCCCAAGAGTCCCGCCAGGAAGGTGGGGGCGGGAAGGAGATAATTACCTCCCTGTGATGAGAGATTATCCACCCTCCTTCCCCCAGAGGTGATTTATAATTTAAAGATAAAGAATAATCAAGTCCTGGCAAGGAAGGACACAGTGTTGTGGGTCTGATTAGAATCTCGGGATGGACCAGTGTGCGGGGGGAGGGGACGGGCTGGGAGAGGGGAGGCCTTACCTCCCCCCCTCAGTCCCAGCCTCCCTGAGGCTCAGCATGTCCGAGGTTGGCCCAAATTACAGCCGATTGGTCCCCCATTATTTCTCCCAACTTTTAATTTCTGCTTCCAAAGGATCATTGCCCGCGGTAATTGCAAAGGACCCGTCCTTGTGTGTGGAGCAGGCTCCGGGGACCGCAGTGTCGGGTGGCGCGCACACTGCTCGTGCACACGCCTGCGTGCACACTCACGGCCGTCAGAGACAGTCTCACGCCCTGAAGACCCCCGCATGCGCGCCCCCACCGCCGGCTCCCACCTGGGTCCCACCAGCGGCGGGGACCAGGAAGGGCGCTGCGAGAGCAGCCAGGGGCTTACCCTCGGACGCGGACGCTGGCCGGTCCCTCCGAGGGCGAGGGCCGGGCCCGGGCGGGGCAAACAGTCGCAGCTGTAGATAAATATGCACAAACAGAGACCGGGACCGAGGGGCTTCTCAAGTCTCCGCGCGCGGGGGTGCAGGAGTTTGCCGCCATGTGTCCCCCTACCTGAAGGGTATCGATCTGTACGTAGGCCGCCTGCTGTCCGTACGCTTCCTCGGTCCCCGATTGGGGGCGGGGGCGGGGGCGGGAGGACCGTCCAGCCTCTCTCATTTTCGATACCACTACTAATGAGCGACCCAGGGGCCTCCGGCCCCGCCCCTCGCGGGGACACAAGGCCGGGCCCCAGTTTGACGACGCGAAGGGGGCGGGAGCGGGAGGGGCCGCAGGGACAGAGCCGCGAGAGGAGGCCCCGAGAGGAGCGACCGGGAGAGGCGCGACCGAGGTGCACGGACCGCGCGGAAGACACCCAGAGTCTGCCCCACGACCTCCCCCACCCCCGCCCCAGCCGCCGAGGGGCCGCCCGAGGGCCGGGACCGCGCGCCTGCAGGCCGAGGAGGGGCCACCTGGGCGCCGCGTCCCGCGCCGGGATGTCCCGGCCGAGTCTTAGCGCTCGCCCGCCCGTGCGCCCCGGGGCCTCGGCGGCCCCTCCGCCGATTGATCCCGCAATTATTTAAAAGCCAGGGCTGTCTCCTCCCCCTCCGCCCAGGAGGCAGGCGCACCGTTTCTGGACGAGCGGAGGCGCAGCGACGCGCCGCCGACCGCGACAGCCGCTGGCGGCCCGCACTCGGGCTCCCGGCTGAGCGTCTGTCGGTCGGGCCCGGGGCTCCGTCCGTGTGTCCCGCGCGGGGCCCGCCTCCTTCGCCCGGGGCCGTTCGCAACCAATTAGGCGCGCGCGCTAACGAGGGCGGCGGAGCCCCGCGGCCGCCTGCGGGCGCACGTGTGTGCGGCGTGTGGGCGCGTGGGCGCCGCCGGCGGGGCCGCCATAAATGCGCGGGCCGGGCGCGGCGGGCGCCTGAGGCGGCGGCGGAGGCAGCGCCGGGCAGCAGCGGCGGAGCGCGGGGCACGGCGCCGAGAGCCGGCAGGGCCGCGGCCGCCTGCGCCAGATCGTGCGGCGGCGCCAGGGCCGCCGGGGATGGGAGCCCAGTAGCCGCCGGGGCCCGAGCGGCCGGAGCGGCGGGAGGCCGGCATGAGCGCCAGCGGCCCGGCGGCTCCCGGGGACGGCCCCGCGCTGCAGCCGCCGCCGCCCGGGCCCGGCCCGGGGCCCGCACCGCCCGCGCCCGCCGCCGCCGCCGCCGCCGCCGCCGCCGCCGCCCGGGACACCATGGACGGGCGCGCCGAGCTGCCCGCCTTCCCGCGGGCCGGGCCCCCGCCGCTCGCCGCCAGCGACACGGTGCCCGCGGCGCCCGAAGGGGCCGGGGCGGCCCGGCCTGGCCCGCCGCCGCGCCCCACCTCCTTCTCGGTGCTGGACATTCTGGACCCCAACAAGTTCAACAGCAGAAGACGCCGCTGTGTGCTTCTGGGCCCCGTGGCGCCCGCCGCGTGCGCCCCGTGCGCCCCGGCCCCGTGCGCCCCGGCCCCCGCTGCCCCGGGACGCCCGCCGCGCGCAGAGGAGCTGGAGCGCCGCGCCCTCGCCGCCGCGGGAGGAGGAGCTGGAGCCGCCGCCGGAGCTGAGCCGCCGCGTGAGTAGGACGCGGCCCGCTCCGGTCGCGGGAGCCGGGAGCCGGGCCGCATCTATGCGTTCACGCTCCCGGGCCCCTCGGCGAGCCGGGCCGGCGGTGTGCCGAGGCTCGGTGCAAAGTTCGCAGCGCGCGGGGCTCCGTCCGACCCGGACTCCGGGGCCCGTGCCGCGCCTCCCGGGATGGCTCCGCCCGGGCCGGTCCCGGGGCTTCGGGGCTGCAGGGCCGGCCTTGGAAGGCAGTTGGTGCCAGAGGAGGAGGGGACCTGCGAGGCGGCGGGCCCGTGACCTCCCCGCCCCCACCGCGGCCGCCGGAGGCCTCCCTCCCTCTTTCCTCCTTCTCCTTTTTTTTTTTTTTTTTGGACAAATCAGACTAATTGTGACAAAACGCTGGTTATCTCTGGAAAAACAATTAAATCCCTTCGATTACAGTTAAGGGGAAATGTGCTTAGCGGCGGAAAGCGGCCGGTAATGGGGCGGCCCGCGCCCCCGGCCCGGTCGATATCCCATTACGGCAGCATGCATATCTCTTTCAAGCACCTTGCAAACTCCCCCCGAACATCTAAATTATAGGGTCAAAATTCGGATAATTACTCGATTAAAACCTATTACACTTATTAGGGGCCGCTATTGATCGAGAATTGCATTCGACCGGCTCCTGATTGCTTTTGGTGCCCCCTCCTCCGGCCCTTCCTCCCAGCAACTTCCCAGCCCCTCCGCGGAGCAGGAGCAGGGATGGGAGTGCAGGGTGGACAGGGCTGGGGCTGCTGTGCTGGGGCAGAGGGGCCTGGGGTGCCTGGGCTCGCCAGCTCCAGGTGGGGTTGACGTGAAGGAAGAGCAAACCCAGGCTGGCTGAAGGGGAACCCTTCCCGCTTTTGGCCTAGCCAGGGTTCCCGGAGTCTCCACCCAGAGCCTCCACCAGCTTGGGGGCCCATCCCAGCGGAAGGCCCTGTCTTTCACAGGTTCAGGGAGGGAGCCAGGTCAGGCCCTTTTCCTCCTCAGACTACTCCCGACATGGCAAAGCTGGCTGGCCAGGTGTTCTCAGGGCCATCCTAGGGGATAGCCCCTGCTCCTGCTAAGGGGTGCGGGCGGGGGGCCAGCCCATCTGCCCTGCCGACTTCCCTGCAACCTCTGCAGGTGTCCTGGATAAGTGCGCTAGCACCCAGTTTGACATTTATTCACGAGGTTCTTGATGCCAACCTGACTCAAGAGTCGGGGCCTTGGAGCCGGACTGGGTAGCACCATGCTGGGCACATGCCCTGGCTTTTCTCCTAGTGGTGCCACCACCTGTGGGGGTACAGTCGTTATAGACGCGCTCCCAGGCCCTGCGTAGGATAGCCTGCCTTCCAAATTTTCCACGCTAGAAATGCAGCCACCTCAGGGGCCTCTGCTTGGACGGTTAGGGCTGCTGCTCAGATTGGGCCTAGCCGGGACAGCCCCCCGACCTAGCACTGCCCAGGCCGGAACCTCCAGGCCAGAGCCTCCGGTAGGACCCAGGTTGGCGGGGCTTTCCACCGAGTGGGGAGGGCTGCGAAGCCGGGACCGGCGGCTGGAGCTGGAAACGGGGGCCAGGGCAGCCAGTTGGGTCTCCCGAAGTCCCCTCCGTGCAGCCGGTCCAGCCCCACCACTGGCCGCTGGCAGCAGGCTCTCAAATGCCCGGTAATTGGCCGGTCCACGCCTTTCCGTAATTGGAGGGTAATATACGCCGAAATAAATTAAATGGCCGTTAACTAGTTTGTACATTACACAAAATGAGTTTAATTAAGTTTGTATCTGCCCCGCGGATCGATCGGAGCTCTCAGCCCGCGGTAAACCCGCGGCCCTGCCGGCCCGGCCCGGGAGACCTGCTGCGGGAGGCTCGGAGCGGCGGGAAGAGGCGGGCCGGGGAGGGAGGCGCGGAGGGACGGGGGACGGGGGACGAGGGACGCGGGACGACCCCGCCCCGGAGGAAGCGGGGAGGGAGCCGATCCCCGAGAGGAGCAGCGGAGCAGCAGGGGGGCCCCCTTCCCGGGGCGCGGGGAGCGCGGGGCCGAGCGCGGGCAGGGCGCCGCGTCCTAACTGTGTGTCCTCCCGGCCCGCTCGCCCGCAGACGCCGGCGACCCCTACAAGGCGGACGAGGCCGAGGCCGGCGGCTACAGCAGCGGCGGCGGCGGCCGCAGCCCGAGCGCGGACAGCGGGGACGAGGCGCCCGACGACGACGACGACGAGGACGGGGCTCCCGACGCGGGGACGGCGCGCGGCGCGGAGGAGGCGCGGGGAGGCGGCGGCGGCCTCGCGGCCCGCGGGTCGGGCTGCCCGGGCGCGGCCGAGGCGGAGGCGCCCCCCAGCGCGGTGGAGGAGGCGGCAGCCCCCGGCCCCCGCGGGAGCTCGCCCGGAGCCCCGGGCCCGCCCGGAGCCTCGGCGGCGGCGGCGGCGGCGGCGGCAGGGGGCGCGGGGACCCCCCCTCAGGGCGCGGCGGCGGCCACCAAGCCCAAGCGGAAGCGCACGGGCTCCGACTCCAAGTCCGGGAAGCCGCGGCGCGCGCGCACCGCCTTCACCTACGAGCAGCTGGTGGCTCTGGAGAACAAGTTCAAGGCGACCCGCTACCTGTCGGTGTGCGAGCGCCTCAACCTGGCGCTGTCGCTAAGCCTCACCGAGACGCAGGTGAAGATCTGGTTCCAGAACCGGCGCACCAAGTGGAAGAAGCAGAACCCGGGCGCCGACACGAGCGCCCCGACCGGCGGCGGCGGGGCTCCGGGACCCGGCGCGGGCCCGGGGGCCGGGCTGCCCGGAGGCCTCAGCCCGCTCAGCCCGTCACCGCCCATGGGCGCGCCGCTCGCCATGCACGGCCCCGCGGGGTACCCGGCGCACGGCCCCGGCGGCCTGGTGTGCGCCGCGCAGCTGCCCTTCCTGTCCAGCCCGGCGGTGCTGTCGCCCTTCGTGCTGGGCTCACAGACCTACGGCGCGCCCGCCTTCTATGCGCCGCACCTCTGAGCGCGGCGGGACCCGGGACCGGGCTCCGGGAGGCCTCCCCTGGGCGCTCCGTAGACAGCCGGTTGCCGCAGGGGAGTTTTACCTTTATAAACGACTGTACGCGTCGGGGCCGGCTCGGCCGCTCGGAAGCACTTTGCTGAACTTTACTCAATCAATAAACCGCAGGAGGCTGCACTGCGTCCCCTCAGGCTCCCGCGCTGCCGCGCCCGAGGCGCCCCGGGCTGTCGGACCCCATGTGCCCACCGGCTGGGGGTCGCTTGGCCGGACTGCGCCCTCCGGGGGCGCCTGCCCCACCCCCACCCCCACCGCGGCGCCCGGGGCCGGGCCGCTGCGGCTGCTGTCCTAGCGTCCCGGTCCCGCGTCTCCCCTTCCCCGTCCCGACCCGGGCCTTCAGGGACGCCCTTTCCCCCTCCGCGCAGCCTTAGGGAAGCCCGGGGGGACCGAGCCGGCGGGGGACGGGGCTGGGAGCAGCACTGCCCCCCGGGCGCCCACCAGGGCCCCCCGCACCCAGGGCACCGGGCCGGGGCGGGCGGCTCGCGTCGGACTCGGGAGCCCCCAGGCCCGGCAGGGATGACCCCGGGCGGCTCCCCGGGCTGAGCGGCTTGCCCCAGAGCGCCGGAGCTGCCCGCAAGCCAGGCCCCCGGGGCGCCCAGCGCTCTGGCCCTGAGCCCACACCTCTCCGACGACTCGCGGCCGTGCTCCCCACCGGGCTCCCGGCGCCCTGGCAACCGGGAGGGGAGAGGCGGCGGCGCGGGAGCCTGGGCTGAGAGGGCCCCGCGGCAGCCTCTGGGCGCTTGGGTGGAGCAGGATGCCCGGCGCTCCGGGGCCCTGCGCCGCGGAGGAAGCTGGCTGCGCCCGGGCGCCTTCCCTAGGCGAGCGGCCCCCCTCCGTGTGCCAGGAGCCATGGAGCCCTCGGAGCTTGTCCCTGCCGGGTAGCGGGCCACTGTCCAGTCCAGGGAGGGCTGAGGCCGAGCTGGGGAGCGAGGCAGGAGTGCACAGAGCCCTCACTGGCTTCACTGTCACTAGCAGGTGCAGGGCCGCTGAGGGGCAGCCCCCACGGCGCCCATCGGGCAGCCGGGTGGGGTGGGGCGTAGCCAGGACCACCCTGCCCACTGCTGCAGCTGGCCTCCTTCCCCTCCGGGGCCACCCCACCTGCCGCCCCCACTCTGCTGTGCACCTACACAGCCCTGGCACCAGGACGCTTTGTGCCAAGTAGCCGTGCCGGGTGGTCAGCCCCCAGAGCAGGGCTTCCCGCTGGCAGAGCTCAGCATGGCCAGTGCGCCAGGGAGGGGAGGGCTCAAATCTGCTGAATCCAACGGAGATGTGGAGATGGTGCGGACACTCTAGGTCTCACCACGGAGGCCAGGCACCCAGGGGATAGACAGCTGACAGAGTAGACCCAGAGCTCCATAAAGTTCCAGAGGGCTCTGGGCCTAACGCTGAATCATGAGCATTAGTGTGCACTTAGCCCTGCTGGCTGGAGGGGCTGCCAGGCAGAAAGCCACAGCCTACACTTCCTGGGAGCTGGGGAGGACAGGTGTCCCCTTCCTGGGAGCTGGGGAGGACAGGTGTCCCCTTCCTGGGAGCTGGAGAGAACAGGCACCCACTTCCTGGGAGCTGGGGAGGACAGGCGTCCCCTTCCTGGGAGCTGGGGAGGACAGGCGCCCACTTCCTGGGAGCTGGAGAGGACAGGCGTCCCCTTCCTGGGAGCTGGGGAGGACAGGCGCCCACTTCCTGGGAGCTGGGGAGGACAGGCGTCCCCTTCCTGGGAGCTGGGGAGGACAGGCGCCCACTTCCTGGGCGCTGGGGAGGACAGGCGTCCCCTTCCTGGGAGCTGGGGAGGACAGGCCAGAGAAGGCCAGCCCATCAGCCCAAGCCCATCTTGCTGGGCTCAGGGCCCTGCTGCCTCACAGCCCTCGGAGGGCAAGGAGGAGAGCACTAGGTGGACCCGGTACAGCCTCCCTGGGAGTCGGCTCAGTGCCTCTGTGGTGCTCAGACCTCCAGGCCTGGGCACTCCCGGCCTGAGCTAGAGGCAGAGGTGAGTGCTGGTTCTCCCAGCCTCTCTGCATGGCCCCCCGCCCACCATGGGGTCCCACTGTGGAGTTCGGGCGGGATCCAAGTGCACTCTGGGACGGTCCCTCCTCAGGCTCCTTGGGCCAGTCCTGGCTGCAGGCCGCATCCTCCCATCATCCCAGAACACAGCCTGTCATGTCTGTCTCCTGCCCAGCAAGGCACAGGCCCTGTTGGTATGAGCCCAGACAAATACAGGACTCCCTGGAGGCCTTGCGGGGGGCTCTCCCCTCACCCACTGACCCCAGCTCTTGTCCGGGAACAGCTGAGCCCAGACAGAGGCAGAGCTCTCTGCCCATGATGCCAGTCCCCACACCACTCAGCCCTGCCCTCCTCCCTCCGTGCCCAGCCCCGGCTGGCACTCTGTGGTGCCTTGTTATTAGGATTGGCTTTGGCTGCATGAAAGAGAAAATCCAAATGAAGACACATTGGAGGAGTATTCATGTTCTCTTGCGTGAGGGAAATCCGGCGGCTCGCAGCCCCAGGCAGCTGTGACACCTACAGAGTCCTTGGAAACCCTCATCCATCCCACTGTCTGCTACAGCATCCCTGGGCTGGGTCTCCATCCTCACAGACCCAGATGCAGGGCGACTCTCCGGCCATCACATCCCCATTCCAGGAAGCAAACAGGTGGATAGGAGAAGAGGGGTACACCCCTTTGCCTTTTAAGGCACCTTCCCAGGAGCCCACCTAACACAGTTGCTCACAACTCACTGATCACAGGTTAGTCACATGACCGCTCCTAGCCAAGGGAGGCTGGGAAATGTAGTTTTTAGAGCTGGTGGCGATTTAACTCCTAAGGAGGGGAGAATGGACATGGGGCTGTTGGCATACCTGCCACCCTGGCAGCTTTGCTGGCTTTCCTGCCTACCTGCACCACCTGGGCCTCGCCCTCCAGGGACACTCACCTGGCCGGCAGCCTGCTGCCACGCCCACTGTATCCACTTCCCTGTCTCCATGGCCCCCTGCTCCAGCCACTCGCCACCAACGCCCAACCCGCAGGGCGCCTGCCCTCCTCACACTCTCTTCCCGCAGGCGGTGTCCACATCCTCCTGCTCCACCCTGTGTGGCCTCGGGCTGCCCCCTTCCAAGCCAGGTCCCCCAAACACGGTCCCCACTCGCTGTCTCCATGGGTCTCTTCACCAGCTCGTCCACCTGAGCCATGCCCTGCCCCACTGCTCGCTGTTCTGATGCTGTTCCTTTGCTCCCCTGGCCCCCTCCCCCGCACCTGCACACCAGCCCACCTCACTGCCCATCCCCAGGCCTCACTGCTGTCCTGGCTCCCCCCAGCCACCGCCACCACACCCCCATCCACGCGGCCTCCACCCCCATGGCAGTAGACGGCTCCTCTGTGGCCTCCTTAGCCACACAGTCCTCCCGGGGTCTAGCGGTGCCAACCATGACCAGCCACTGTCTGTGCGCCTCCTGTTCCTCCTCCCTCACCTGCAGTTAATCCCTTGTGACCTCATAAGTCAGCCTGAGGGGTCAGTCCCTCATCCCAAAGTGGCACCCAGGGCCTAATGTGGAGTCCCCAGGTTGCTGCCCTGGGCCACTTGAGGTTCACATGGCTCTGGGAACTGTGACTCAGCTCAGAGGGACCTTCCTAGGCTACTGGGGGGATCAGGTCAGGCTTCCTGAAGGGCGTGGCCTTTACATGGGGAGGGTGAGGCTGGACATATAGCCTGAGGCACCCAGGGGCAGCAGGTGGTAACAGCTGGGGGAGGGAGGGCAGGACTCAAGTAGGTCATTCTCAGGATGTAGGGATGGTCACCTGTAGACACAGTGGCACACAGGTCCATGGGGGACCCCCTCCCCCACAGCAGGTGGTAACTCCAGGATGCATGTCCCACTCCATCCCAGGCAGCCCTATGAAGACCTCTTCAGAGCAGCCAGCTGAGGGTGGTTCTGTTCACCCTCTTGCCTGGACATAAGAGCTGCTGGGAGCTGGACAAAAGACAGCATTTTCTGCTTTCTGGGCAGCTGGACACTGCTGTGTAACCAAGGCAACATGAGCAGTGTGTGTGTCTTTCTTTCCCATGAGGGGCTCCTGAAAAGGCTCCTCACAAGAAATGAAGGCACATACCCTCCCCTTCCTTCTCCATACCCTGTGATGGCTGGAGCCCCAGCAGCCAGCTTGGACCAAGAGGTAGCCTTGGGGATGGAGGCCCTATGGACTGATGCCAGGAAGAGAGGAGGCCCCAGTGGCACCATGGTGGCTTTGCACCAGCTTGGGGCACCCACCTTAGGGCTTTTCATGACAGAAGCATACATAAGTCCTTGTTTACCAGCCACTGCCACCTGGAGTTAGCTAATTCTAACTGTGATACCCCGTTTCTGTAATGGTCCATCCAACTGGGCCTTGCCAATCCTCCCACCTGTCGTTCCTCTACCATTCCCAGCCAGCCCCAGCCAGTCTGCTCTGGACAGGGACAGCGGCTCCCCTCTGTGCCATGCTCCCCCTGCACCCCCATGGCTCTCAGCCCCACATGGGGGATCTGATCCTGCCAGCCCTGCCCCCCGCTGCTCCCCACATCACCCACCCTGACAGGAACTCTCTGCTTGCTGCTCCGCAACCACCATCACTCAGAGTGGCCTTGGGAGGCCCCTCAGCCTGAGGACAACTGCCCGCCTGCTCTTCCCACCTCCATACCCTCCTGTCAGGCCCATGCTCTGCTCCCTGGTGCACCCTGAGCCACACAGGACCCGCTCTACAAGCCCAGGATAACACGGAGATGATGGGCTCCCTTCCTGTAGCACAAAGTCCTTCTGATCTGTCCTTCCTGGCTTGATCCTGGGCCTGTGGTGTGCAGCTTCCAGGAGCCTTGTCCTGTCCCACCCCTTGGGCCAGGGGTCTCTTGGTGGGGTCTGCTCCCACAGGCTGCCTCAGAGCTGGCAGTGGGGGGTGTGGGGCTGCACCTGTGCTGGCAGGCTCTCTCCCCCACTGGCCAGAAGCACACAAACTTGCACTGTCTCTTAGGAAACACTTGTACAGAGGCATGAAAAGATGTGACGCAAATTGGGCCTGAGTAAATTTCACAGAATGCCCTCCCTGCCCCACCCCTTGCACCTCTTGTTGTCTAACTGCCTCAAAGTGAACAGAAAGAGGTCTCTGGTGTAAAAACATAGCCCAAAACTATAGTAATCACAATGGTACAGCAAGCTGACGGGGTGGAAGAGAACCGCTGTCCATGGGTGTGGATGTAAGGGAAGGGCGGTGCTCCCCATCTCAAAAGAAATACTAATTTGTCAAGAAATGGATGACACAGCTTGGCAGCTATTTGAAAGAGGAACTGGGTTTCCTGGGTCATATTTTATATCAAAATCAGTGATAAAGACATCAGTGATTTAAATGTGGAAATGAAACCCAAAAAAGTACCAAAAGAAACATAAGAATTTTAAAAATATACTCTTTAAATGGGGATGGGACACAGAATGCAGAAGGCCTGGGGGGCTGCTAAGACTCAGACACATGAAAAATCCACACGGCAAAACACTAGCAAAGTCAGCAGCCAGGAAATATTTGCAACTTGTCACACAGAGCTAGTTCTCTTAATGAACAAAGAGCTCCTACAACTTAAATGAGCCAATAAGCCAACAGGAAAATAAGCAAAGAATACAGACACATGACTCACAGAAAAGGAGCAACAATGAGCGCTTCACCATATGAAAAAAAAAAAAAACACTCCTTTTGACAGCTCACTTCTAAGAGATAGGTTGAGTGGAGATGCCAGCTTTTTGGGGCCATCACACCAAAGGAGGCAGGGAGGGAGGGTTCTGGAAGTCAGCATCCTCACATATGGCTCCTAGGAAAGCAAGCAAAGAGGCTCCACAGCACCTACCAAGGTGGCACCTGCACCATTGCTGGACTCCACACTTCGTCCTGGGGACTTGGCCCACAAACACCTGTGGCCATGAAAGAAAACTGTGTGTACAAGCACATCTGCTGGAGGACCGTCCAATAGGAAAGGGCTAGGAAGGGCTGTCCCACCAGCAATTCAGACTGCTCCAAATGCCACAGAACCCGGGAAATACTGACAAAATTAACGTTTTCAAACTCTGGAAATTAACCAAAGACCCAAAGCAATCCAAGGAGGGCTTACGCTAGAAAAATGTCTGAATCTTGGTGGGAAGGGCAAACCTTGTGGCATTTCAAGTTGGCTCTTCCCACTCCCTCTCTCCAGATCTGCAGTGGCCTTTATAACACAGCCTCACAGCCACAGTAGTGATGGAATAAAGACTGGGTGTGGAGCACCCCAAAGACCCACCCTTGGAGACTTGTCACAATTGGAATTATCTGGCTGGTGTCTGGAAAAAAACCATTTGCCAGGCTTGTCTTTTCTTCTGGCTTGACTCAACTGGCTCAGTGTGGGTCTATTGAGAATGATCAGGGATACTGTTTAACAATGCAGCTGCCTACAATGGAAACATCTACTTGGCCAAAGAAGAGGCTAGTGAAAAATCTCATGAAGAGTACTTAGCTCTCCCCTCTGGCTGAACTTGAGGCCTTGAACGAGCAGGAAGTGTGAGCTAAGGCAGAGTTGGCAACTGCTTGGCTGAGTGTTCAAGGTGTGCCCAACGTGCAACAAGCCTTCTTGGATCAAAGCATTTAAAGAAGTCTCTGTCCAATCATTAGCTGATCACTAATCAAACAGATTTTAGTCACCAAACATGACAAAGAATATAGATCTTTACAGAATTAGTCCCGAAAAGATATAGCAGCAACAAATTGTGGGGAGGAGGATCTGATTTCCAGAGTTGCCACATTATATTATCTAAAATATCTAAAATATAATCTATAAAGATGTAATTTGGATGACAAAATGACACAAAGAGTCCGGGAGGGAACAGACCTACGTTAGAACAGGGCTTTTGTAGACTCTGGTATGAAGCCAAACTAGACTGTATTCACTTGTTCATTTTGGAATCTTCAGAGCAAACACTAAAGAATTTCCCCAAATACAAAAACTCAGTTAAAGACAAGGGAATTCAGTAAATACATCCATCTAACACACACACACACACACACACACGCACACACACACAATGGAGAAAAGAGGAAAAAAGGCGTGTAGAAAAACTGAAAAATGTCAGACATAAATCTTCCCTTATTGGTAATTACATTAAAGGTAAATGGACTATATAATGCACTCTGAAGTAGAGATCAGCAGAACAGATTAAAAGCCATGATCAGCCACATGCTGTCTCCAAGGAACATGTTAGAATCAGACATAACGAAAGTACAAGGATGGAAGAAGATATACCATGCAAACAACAACCACAAGGTTGATACCATACAAGAAAGTCTTTAAGACAAAATCTGGGGCAGCCCGGGTGGCTTAGTGGTTTAGCGCCGCCTTCAGCCCAGGGCCTGATCCTGGAGACCCAGGATCGAGTCCCACATCGGGTTCCCTTCATGGAGCCTGCTTCTCCCTCTACCTGTGTCTCTGCCTCAATCTCTCTCTCTCTGTGTCTCTCATTAATAAACAAAAAATCTTTAAAAAAAAAAAGATAAAATCTGTTACTAGAGACAGAGAAGGCCATGTTATAGAAGGGTCAATCTATCAGGAAAAAATAACAGTATAAACACATATGCACTTAACAACAGAGCCCCAAATCACATGAAATAAAACTGACAGATGGAAAGGAGAAACAGAAAATTCAAGAACAATGGTTGGAGACAGCAATACCCCACTTTCAACAATGGACAGAACAACTGGGTTGAAGGTCAAAAGGAAAAAGATGATGTAAACAACACTAGAATCACCTTGCCCTAACACATACCTACAGAACACCCAACAACAGAACACAGTTCTTCAAGTGCACATGGAACATTCTCCAGGATAGCACATATATAAAATAAGTCTTAAATTTCAAAGGACTGAAATAATACACAATGCATTCTTTAGCCACATGGAATGAAATTAAAAATCAAATAACAGAACAAAATTTGGGAAATTAACAAGTATGTGGAAATTAAACTAACTCCTGAAAAATCAGTGAGCAAAAGAAGTTCAAAAGAAGTTAGAAAATACTTGTAGGTAAAGATGAAACACAACATATCCAAAACTTACGCAATGAAGCTAAAGCAGTGCTTAGATGAAAACTTACAGTTGTAAATACCTATATGAAAAAGAAGCTAGACCTCAAATCAATAAGATAATCTTCTATCTTAAGAAACTATAAAGAAAGAAAACTAAACCCAAGGCAATCCAAAGTAAGTAATAAAGATTAGAGTGGAAACTAATAAAATGAAAAACAGAGAAAAATCAACAAAAGTTTGGTTTTGAATAGATCAGTAAAACTGATAAGCTTTTAGCTAGACTGGCCAAGAAAATTTAGAAAGTGAGAGAACATTCAGATTTCTAAGATCAGGAATGAAAGAAGAGACATTGCCAGCAACCTTACAGACATAAAAAGAATTACCAAGGAATACTCTAAACTCTATGTCAACAAATCACAACCAAAAACCTATATGCAATGGACAAATTCCTAAAAATATAGAAACTACTGAAACAGACTCAAGGAAGAACAGGAAATCTAAATAGATCTACAATAAGTAAAGATAACAAATTAGTTAAAAAAAAAAAAAACTCACAAGGAAAAGTCCAGGACCAAATGACTTCACTGGTGAATACCAGCAAATGTTTAAAGAATTAACACAAATCTTTCATAAACTCTTCTAAAATACAGAAGAGGAAGGAATACTTCCCAACTCAACTATGAGGCCAGTACTACTCTGATACCAAAGCCAGACAAAGACATAAGAAAAGTATACACTATCTCTTATGAATATAGACACAAAATCCTTAATAGAATACTAGCCAATTAGGTCAATGGAATTGAAAAATATTAGCAGCCCAAATGCAATAAAAATAATTATATTTCATGACCAAGTGGGATTTATCCCATGAATGCAAGGGTGGTTTCAAAATATGGACGATTCACATAATACACCATATCAACAGCATAAAGGACAAAAATCACACCATCATTTCATTTTTTTTAAAGATTTTATTTTTTTTTTAATTCATGAAAGACATACAGAGAGAGAGAGGCAGAGACACAGGCAGAGGGAGAGAAGCAGGCTCCATACAAGGGAGCCTGATGTGGGACTCGATCCCAGGACTCCAGGATCATGCCCTGGGCTGAAGGCGGCGCTAAACCGCTGAGCCACCTGGGCTGCCCAGCCACCCAGGCTGCCCTCAAGAAAATTTCTATCAAAATCTCAGCTGCCCTCTTCTGGTAGAAATTAACAAGCCAATCCTAAAATTCATTTGGAAATGCAAAGGACCCAGAATGTCCAAAACAACCTTGAAAAAGAACAAAGCTAGAGGACTTACTTCCAGGGTTCAAAATACACCACAAGGCTCTATTAACCAAGACACTGCAGCACTGGTGTAAGGATATACAGGTCTGTGGGACAGAACTGAGAATCCAGAAATAAACTCTTGCATATACGACCAATGGATGATCAGCAAAGATGTCAAGATAATCAGTGGGGTGGGGGTGGGGGGAGAAGAACTTGTCAACAGATGGCGTTGGGACAAGTGGAATCCACACACAAAAGAATGAGAAGTTGGTCCCCTACCTCACGCCATATACAAAAATTAACTCAAAATGGATCAAAGACCCAAATTTAAGAGCTAAAACTATAAAACTCTTAGAAGAAAATGTAGGACCAGGCCAGGTGCTTAGACAGGACACCAGAAGCACAAGAAACAAATGAAAAGAGAGATACTGGATGTCAACGCAATTAACAACTTAGTGCTTCGAATGGTACTATCAAGAAAGTGGAAAAGACAGAATGGGAGAAAATATTTGCGAACAATATAAGGGTGTAGGATATATGAAAAATTCTTACAATTCAAAACAATCCAATTGAATATGGGAAAGGATCTGAATAGCTATTTCTCAAAAAAAATACACAAATGGCCAATAAGCACATGAAAATATAATTAATATCATTAGTCAAGTTTTTTTTTTTTTTTCTATCATTAGTCAAGTTAATAACAAGTTAATGCAAATCAGGATACCACTTCACACCAAGATGGCTACAATTAAATCAGATAATAACATGTGTTGACAAAAATATGGAGAAATTGGAACTCTCACGCACTGCGGTGAGAATGTAAGGAAAATGGTGCAGCTCCTTTGGAACAGTTTGGCAGTTCATCAAAAAGTCAAAACAGTTGTCAAATGAACCAGAAATTCCACTTCTAGGTGTAAACCAAAAAGAAATGGACATGTATGTCTGTACACAAATGTTCACAAAAGCATTATTCATAATAGCCAAACGGTGTGGAGAGAACCCAACTGTCCGTGAGAAACAGATCAGCAGTGTGCTGTGCCCACACACTGGGTGTCATCACTGCACCATTAAAGGGTATGGGGCTCTGACATATTCCACGACATGGAAAACCCAGGAGACATGAAAGACCACATATTGCTGGGATTCCGTTCACCTGGAAAGGGCAAAGCCACAAACAAGAGGGGGGGGGATGGAGGGAGGAGTGGGACAGGCTTTCTTCTGGGGTGATGAAAGTTCTAGAACCAGGTGGTCCAAGGCTGTACAATGTACTTAATCCACTAAGTGGTACACTTTAAAAGTGTGAATCCTAGGGTGTGTGAGTTCTATTTCAATAAAACTATTTTTTAAAAAACAAAAGCAGTGAGGTAGTTGTTGGCATTCTAATAATGCAGATCCATCACCAAAACGCTTTGTGCACTGGAAATGCAAGGTGTAACACTGAACGGCTCACTTCCCTTTGTGTTTGTCTTAAAAACAGTGTTTACATGAAGTGTAAGGTTTCCTAGAGCCCCTGTGAGTGACCACTGCCCGGGGAAAGGGCTGGGAGTGGGGGGTCACACATGGGCCATTGACTCTGAAGCATGTCACAAGTGGATAGGCTTTGCAAGGCACCCCACCGAGACACAGCTGCCTATGTCACCTCCAGGATCTCAGGCAGGCAGGACCCATAACTAGATGGCCATGGCCTGCTACAGCAGGGGACAGTCCATACCTGCGGGGCATTGTAATTTGAATCTGTACTATTTTCTCATATTGAATACACAAAACAATGGTGGCTGTGGCTACAGCCCAGTCCTGTGTCTGTTTTCCCATCCTAGTGCACCAGCCAAGGGAGAAGAGGAGCTGATGGCCAGAGGAGACCACATACATCGTCTGACCCTCTAATTCAGCGCATAGTTAAACTGGTTTGCAAACTTCTCATGCTTCCTCCGGTCCATCTGATTCATGGCTGTGATCACCCTCTGCACAGCTGCCCTGTGGGGAAAGCAAGTGAGACATGATCAGGGAAGTCTGGCCAGGGCTCTGGGTTCCAACTAAAGGTGCCACAGCTTAGAGAGCCTAAGAGCAGTCCTGGCACTAATCCTGTGGGCTCCCTAGACCCCAAATCTCACCAGCACCAGGCCACACCCCAGGATAAAGGCAGAGCCTGCCCTGCAACCTGTCGTGGAGCAGTGTGAGGGCAGATGCAATTAGGAAGCACCAGATCTGGATCCTTCCCAGCTTGTTCTTGCCCAGCCACATGCACAGCGCCTCAGGGCACAGCCATGGGGCAACAGTGCAGGATATGCAGCAAAAAGCACAGATAGGCAGGTCAAGTGAGTCTCACTGCCTGAGTGCCTGGGCTCTGTGCTCAGGAGGAAGCCACTGAGGCCACCAAGCAGTGATGCCCTGCTGCCCCCAGTGCTTGTGTGACTGCTGGGTGCATCCTAGGGGTTCTGCTACCTTACGAAGGGCATGGTCACCTGTGGCCCTCCCACAGGACAAGTTCTAGGCAATAAAGCTGCTGCCACGAAGCCAGCACGAAGGCCCTTCTGAGGATGGAGAGAGGAGGCTGGGCACAGAGGCCCTGTGGCCAGCACTCTGGGCATCAACACCCAGGGTGCCTTCTACCCCTGGCGGATCTGCAGGAAGCCAGCCTTGTGCTTGGAGCCTGGGGAGCCACACTGTCCTCAGGATGCCGACTCACGAGAAGGTGCAATGAGGAGCCACTCCCCACAGCCCCTGGGGACTCCGTGTGGGCACAGAGAAAGCCACCCTCCTGTCCAACCCGACTCAGGCCAAATACCTGGCAATGCTGGCCAGGAGAGGAGAAGAGCCTCCTTCACCCACTACACTGAGCTGAACACCTTCTAGGGGTCTGCTGGAGAAGGCTGCCCCCCTGGGTGGCCTGATGGTACCCAAGAGACCCGCAGGTACTTCCTAAACAAGTGCCCCAAAGCCTCTGGCAACACCTGTGCACGCAAGACTCATCTGGCCAGCCACAGTGGCGGGAAGGCAGTGACAGTGCTGATGGGTGGCCCTCCTACTCTGGCCCTGCCAAGTCCCAGCCACAGCCACCAGGCAGGTCCAGCTGTGCTGCAGAGATGCCCCATCCCTGACCCACCTCCCTCACAGCACTGGCCAAGCTCTCTCTGATGGAGTGGAGACCTGCATGGTACCTCCCATCACACCAGCCTTGGAGGTGACTCCCCTGCCCACAGACCACAAGAGTCCTTCCAGGTCAGCTGGGCAAGGTAGAGACATGGAGCTGACTCAGTGCCAGCAGTCACCATGGAAGCCTCACCTCATCCCCAGGAAACGATGGTGTGCTGGTCAGTGACCCCCCACCCCCGCCTCTGCCTACTAGAGAAGACACTCATCTATCAGCTTCAGGGTGACCAGCTCCGGGCTCTGCTCCTGACTGGCCCCCTGCCCCCTGCTGACCAGGAGCACCCATCTTGCCTGGGGACCCAGTGGTCACAGGGAGAAAGGCGTAGCAAAGAGGAGTTAAGGTCTCGGGCCCTGGACCTTCACGGTGTTAGAGAGCTCGGCCAGCCCACTGCAGCACCCCCAAATCCTGGCGTGGGGTGGCAGGAATGCTGCATGCAGCCCTTACTTAGCAAACACCTTCTTGGCGATGCGTGCACGGGCAGTGTTGGTCTGCTGCTTCAGGTCGGCAAGGCCGGGATGCTTCCTCCGCTTGCCCTTGCCTCTCCCGCTGGACTGAGACGAGCCAAGGTCCACTCCCGTGGCGGCCTCCACATCTCTCATAAACTCGGGGTCCTGCCAGTCTGCCAAGAGACCCCAAGATTTAAAGAAACTCCTGATCCCTCCTTGCCTTGAGGGCATCTCAGAGTGCCCACTGCCGGCCAGTGACAAAGGGGGCAGGCATCCAAGGCTGAGTCCCCCACCATCCTGTGCCCCATGGGCCCCTGTGCCCACAGAGGCCAGGAAGGTGCTGGGTACACCCACTGACCCTTCTGGCAGGAAGGCAGTGGAGGCTGGTAGCTGGGGGGCAGTGCCACATGCAGGCTACCTCCCGGCAGCACCTGTACTGGGCCCCAGTGGCCCCCAATTACGGCTGCCTGCTGTTTGCGCACAGCAGGGGCAGCCACAACCAAGGGGTCAGGACGGGCCAAGTTTTTTTTATTGGCCCAAAGAGAACTTGACAACAGGCTTCAGCAAGAGGGGGTCACTTCACCCGGAAAAGCTCTGCTTTTCCTGCTGCACACGGTCGGCCATGGTGAGCTCTGGCAAGGTGGCAGGAGACAGCGCTCCAGGTCCCACAGGGCGTGGCCTGGCCAGCCTGGGGCTGTACCTCTGTGGGGACTGAGGAGAGGGTTCATGGCCTAATGTTCTGGGGCTCCCAGCCCTGGGTTCGATGGGCCCTGCTGTGGCCCTGGCTTGGCCTCCTCTGCCCAGCCCTGGTGGGGGCCGGACTCCCTCTAACAGGTGGAGTCGAGGTCCAGGAGACAGAGTGCCATCCCGCTCAGGAGTGACAGCACAGCCACCCTCATGCGCCCAGACCCACGGACAGTGACCCCAGCTTGCGGAAGGCTGCTTGGCACCCCACACACCAGTGGCGGCCACCGGCCCACGGGAAGCCTGTGGCCAGGGTCCAAGGGGCCAGGATGCGTGCCCCACACAGATAGACGGTGAGGCCTCCCCAGGTTGATTTTTTGAAGTGAGGGAGTGCAGGGCTGCACGATTCAGTCCCAGGAATGATTAATCCCAGATTAAGGAAAACTGTCTAAACAGTTTATCTCCCATAATAAGAAGGCGCCACAGTTTAGGAGCTCAGTGAATGCAGCAATTGTTTAAACACCACGGAAAAATACCGGCGCCCGGTAGAGATGGAATGAGCATCTCAGTAAAATGAAGGAGCAATTTAAAAGCCTTTGAAGAAAATCAATAGATGGCGGGGCCGCGTGGCCTTCCTGTGCGCTGGCGGGCCTGCAGCTCGGCGCGCATTGTCACCGAGGTTAGCCCAGGGAAAAGAAAATTGCCCCGCGTGCGAGGGAGGCGGGGATCAATACTGTAGTTAGTAAAGAGACGCTATTTCACATCTGACTGGCCAGCGCCGGCCCGCGGCCGCGGCCGATACCTGTTGTTAACAAGTCACTGAGGGCTGCAGAACCAGATACTCTTCAGGGCTGACACAAAAAATACGCACTTAATTTGCTCCTGAGTGTGAGCCACCAGGGAAGGCCTCGCCCCGCGGATTAGCAGGTCACTGGCCCCTCCCTGCCGCCATCCATGGCCCGGGGGCTCGGACGCCCTGTCAGCCTGAAATCTGACATCTGTCAAAGGGAAAAAACCCACTAATGACCACAAACACGGCCTGCCTGGGACCCTCACATGCAGGCCACCTTCCCTTCCTCAGGGCTCTGGGTCTGCAACCTGGCTTCTTGGGGCAGACAGAGCCCCAGGTGGCCAAGGCTTCTAGACCCTAATGCAGGCAGAGACACTGAGACAGACCAGGGTCTGGTGGGCATCCACCCTCTTCTGAGCATGCCCACATGCACCCAGAAAGGGACAGTCACTTCCAGGTGACACCACCTGGCCTTCTGTCTTTTGACATCAGGTGGCCAGCATGTGGCATGTGCCCAGCACATGTGCCTGGGATCTCTTTGCTTCTGCCCAGACACACACCCCCCAAAGCCCACTATGCTGCCCAGGGTGGGCCTTATAGGGTGGCAACTGGCAGCATGAGCTCTGGCGTGGCAAGGCACCACAGAAGGTATCTATCTGGCAGGAAGCGAGCTGCTCTTCCGTCTGGAGAGCAGGCTTCAGCCAGTAATTTTTCTTACCTCTGTTCCCCTTATTTCCTTAAAAATGTGATTCAGAAACCAGAACCCAAACCTCCAACAGATAACATGGTGGTTTCTGGCCATGTGTCTGTGTCTCCTGGGGGCAGCTATAGGAAAACATGGCCCACCAAGAAGCCTGTGTCCCCTGCGGTGCTGCTGTGACTTACAGCCATGCTAGAGGTGGCGGGCGGCCACACACAGGGTCCCAGGCCAACCCCACCCAGCGACCCACCTGCCTGCCTCAGGCCCCACACTTACCTGCACGGCCTGCCTGCCTCTGCTGCTGCTGCCTCTGCTCACGGGTCCTATCTTCCTCATGGAGGGGCCGTCCCGCATCATCTCTTGGGATGATCTTCCCATGGAAAGGGCACTGTAACAAAGAAAGAGCAGTTCTGGCGGCCGGATGGGGCTGCCCACTGTCTCTGCCGACCACAGCCCTCAGGGTACATCTGTGATAGAGGGTAGGCCTACACTGGTCTGGCCAAAACCACCTCCCTCCACACTGCTCACCCAGGCTCAGTGCAGAGCAGGCCCAGGAGGCACAGTGGACAGCAGGGACACAGTGACCAGGGCAGAGCAGCCCAGGTCCCGGATGTCAGACTCTCAACCCTGGCCATAAGGTGGTGGCTAAGCGACATCTGCCAGCCACAGACAAGCCCTCCCTGGGATAGGAGCCTGGCCAAGGTAGTGGCTGGCTAGAGCCCAGCACTTTACCTGGCCACCCTGTCCTGGCTCAGGTGGGGCCCCAAGGTGACCATCCCCACATGCCTGTGGCCCCCACTGGCCCTGGCCACCTCACCTTTAGCCGGTCCTGCCGCTCGCAGAGCCGGCCGTCAGGCCTCAGGGCACGGCACCGGTGCCGCACAGGCTCAAATGTCCCCGCAAAGGTGATGTAGCGGCTCTGCAGCATCTCTGAGACATCAGCGCTGTCCACTTCTGTGTCTACCTCGCTAGGTTTCCAGAAGCGGTGCTCAGAGTCACACCTGCAACATCAGACTCTCAGAGCTCCCACAGGGATGCTGCTGGACAGGGCGCCAGGCACCCCGGGGAGGAGCAGAGTGCAGAGACTTCTGGACCCTGTCAGAGGTGCTACAAGCCAAGTCTCTAGAGTCTGCTCTTGCCCACAGCCTCCAGTGCTGCCCCCAGTCTAGGAGGACAGGCAGTGCTAGGCCACGGGGGCCGACCTAGGGGCCACACTCCCGACAGATTGAGGGGATGCAACTGTGCCCACTTCCCATCTGCAGCCCCACAGAGAGCATGTAGGCCAGCACAGTGAGGGGATGGGTCCCCAGAAGGTCCATACAGAGCCCCAGGCCTGGCCCATGTGGACATCAGAGGCACCAGAGTCTGGGGCAGAGCAGGATGGGTCAGTTAAGAGCTCTCAAGATACCAGGAGGTGAAGCAGGACATCTCTCCAGGGAGCAAAAGAGAGGTTCAGAGAAAGTCCCAAATCCCACTTTGGGGCACAGTTCTAGGGAGCCTGTGCGTGGTAACTGCCCTCATGCTCCTCTTGTGCCTGGTTGTGTGTTCACAGGCAGGGGACAGGCAAGGAGCAGGCTGGGCACCCATGGGAACCAGATGTGACCACACTCACTTGAGGATCTTCCCAGCCACTGGCTGCTCCTGGCCCCAATAGCACAGGTCCACTCCAAAGGGCACAAAAGGTGCCCGGGCCCGCTCTGCTGCCAGCTTCCCAGCCTCCTCTGGTCCCACAGGTGCCCTGGAGAGGCCACAAGAACAGGACACACTGACCATGCATGCCAGAAGCCAGCCACAGCCACCTGCCTCTCCCCCTTGTCCTCTGCTCTCCCTAGACCTGGGCTCCAGGGCAGCCCTACCTGTCCCCAGGGAGCCGTGCAAGGAGCTGGTCTTGGATCTTTAGCCTTCACGCCAGGCCTGGGGGTGCTATGACATTTGTCCCTCACACCCCACAGCCTCAAGCCTCTCTTGTGCCCTGGCTGACATGCCAGTGCTCCGAGGACCCCCTGATGCTGCTGGCAGCCCCTGCCATGGGCACAGATGTTGGCAGGTGCTCGCCTGGCCGGTGCACATGCCCAGGGCTGCCTCCACAGAAGCCAAAGGGGCCTTGCAGCCAGGAGGCAGGTCAGTGCTCCAGGCAGAGGCAGGGCATCTGGACGTCACCTGGGGCTTGGAGGTGGGGGCAAGCGTCCACGCAGCTGATGCAGCTGGGCAGCAGCAGAGGTGGGGTCACATGCCTCCTCGTCCCTCCTTGTCCTCTTCCTCGCTGGCAAGCTCCGCACAGCTGGCTCTTTCTCCAGCCCTGGAACACAGATGTGTCGTTTCCGGCCACTGTTCCCAAGACTCCAGGCAGACCCCCAGGGGCACTGCTGTCACAATGGGACTGACTGCATGTGTTTGCAACAAATCTTCCAACAGCCACAGCCATGCTCCATGTGGCACCTGTTGGGCCACGATGCCTGCGTCTCCCGATGACACCTGCATGGCACATGGTCGTCCCCATGTCCTCAGAACAGGGTGAAAGCAGATTCCTCAATTCTGCTAGCCAGACCCTCCCTGACCCCTGCTGGCCCCTCTCTGTGCTGTCACCATATAAGCTAGGGTTCCAGGGCTGCACAGCACACAGATCAGGAGACCAGTGGCACACCATCCCTGCCCCTCCAAACTAGCTGAGGGCTTGGGGGCCGAGCACGGCTCACAGCTTAAGGACTGACCCACCCAGAAGGAAACAGACTGAGCAATGTGTCTCAGACAGAGGACGAGACGTCACACAGGCATGCTGCACACTCCTGCGGTGATGATGTACCAAACAGGTGAGGCACACTTGAGTGGTGGGCACCCCTGGGAGCTCTCTCACAGCTCAGGTATGGGGCAAAAAGCCCACTGAGTGTCAGGAAATGGACAGAAAAAATGGATGGTCAAGTTATAAGGAAATTTAAGGACATTAAGGATGAAAAGAAAGATCCAAAAAGCTTCCAAAGAAAAGGTGGATACCACGGACAACACCGGCATCAGCAGTGATGGTGAACGTGCCATCTCTGGAGCTCGTCCTGAGAAGACTGAAGGACAAGACATTCATGCTTACAGCTTTCCATCCAGCTTGCTAGCATCTGGCCATGCCCATGAGGGGCTGCATGGGCATGAGACCCCTTCTGGCACCACCGGGAGGTCTGCTTTGAAAACACTCTCAGATCAAGTAATCAATCCGTTAGGGAGGGAAGTGAGTTTGGGTGTGGGGCAAGGCATGTAGGCAAGGCATGTAGGCATGAGCACAGGGCTGGGCTGCGGAGGCCAGGAGGGAGGGCAGTGCAGTCGTCCTTACACCATGACAGCAACTGTGTGCAGGAAACATGAGGATGAATCTTTCGAAAATGAGGGACAACCCTCAGAAAGATCAATTTTCTTACAATTTTATTAATATTTAATAAATGGATTTAATAACCTAGCAAATGAAAGGTCAGAAGAAGAAAGAAACAGAAGTGGCGACAAAGTGCCTAAGACATCTAACAACGTAGTGATCATTCTTCATGTGGATTAAAGTAGTTCAAGGGCAGGTTTATTAGTTCCAAAACTTTTAGTGATTTGCGGGCCACATGAGACCCACTTACAACAAACGACGCTAGAGACGTGCGAGTAGACTTATGCTCCAAGTGGGGACCCAGAGAAAGTGGGGTGGCAGCGTTGCCAGGATGACATTTCAGTAAGAATGGACACACGAGGAGGGACACGGCGCATCTGGTAAGCAGCTCAGGGGCTCACCATGGTGGGCTTTGCGGACCTCACAGATCAAGGCCAAATCAACAGGCGTGTGGGACGCTGCCTCCAAGAAGCCCTTTGAGTGCACATGCACACCTGCCAGGACCACCAGGCAGTAGGACCCGAGGGGACCTCAGTGTCCCCAGACCACATCTCCAGGCCACGGGGTGGTCAGAAGGAGCCCAGAAACTGACACACACCCTCTGACTCACCCTTCCTGAGCACACAGACTCATGGTGTAGATGGTCCCGCTGAACACACGGCTCCACCCAGCACCCCCCCTCAACACGGATCACAAATACTGCATTTAGAGAGAAAACCAGAGGGGACATGGCAGCACTCAGGACCTGAGGAAGGTCTTGGCTGGGCTGGCACTGCCAGGAGGGACTGCATCTGCTTCAGGCAGCAGGGGCAGTCTGACTTAACCTGGAGGTGGCCACCCAGTCCTATGCTGCACCACAGGGCTCAGCGGACCAGCCACTTTCCATGCATGGTGTTCCCGGCGCATGGCCACACACGCAGCTGGTCTCCTGGGAGCTTCCCGAGGCCCATAGGCCCTTTGTAGGAATCATCTGCCTGCCCTTGCTCCACATGCCTGGCAAGCCTCCTGCTGCCCTTTCTCAGGTTCCGGCCGCTGAGCATGGAGGATAGAGCCACTCGGGTGTAACAGGTCCCCCATGGTGGGGACCCTGCACCAGGCTCCATCAGCACCAGGATGCCCTAGCTCCAGCTCCCCAAACCCCCAACACCTCTACTCGGGATGTTGACAAGGTGTATCACTAACTGCCGCAGAGCCTGTCACGGTCAGCCCCATGAGCGTGCACGCGCCACACGCACACACCTGGTGCGGGGGATGGGGGGGGCAGCTGATAAGTGGGCACTGTGGCATTTAGATGGATACAATCACAGCCTGAAGATCAATATGAGAATTCCTAGGAGTTACAAGAATGAAATATATTTTTCATTGATTTGTTGTTTTAAACCATTAAAAAGATGGGTAAGCGTGTTAAAGCAGAGTAAATACTCAGAGTACTAAAAAAACACTACCATTTTCACATTGTTGTAGAAAATCAATCTCGCTGACATACTTTCAAAGTAAGACCCCAAAAAGCAGGCGGCACTCCTCAAGCCCGGGAGCGTGCATCCTCCTGGAAGAGCCAGAGGCCACACTGAGCTGGCACTGCCTCCCTTGCTGAGCCTGCCATCTGAGGGCATGGGCCTCACGGATGGGACCCTGCCTCAAATTTACTCCACAGTTGCCTTTAGAAAGAATCCTACACTTGCTCAAATCCCCTTTTTTGTTTAAATTGACCAAGTGGCACCCATTTGCCTGGAGCACTAAGGCAGACAGGGTGGGAGCGATGAATCGATAGCGGGAAATGGAGAGGCTGCGGCTTCCGTGCGGAGTTAGGCCGCCGAGCTTGACATTATTGATTTTACCTAGTTCAGCTGGCCTTGTAATTAAAATGTAAATTTGAGAAAGAGATTATGTCCTGACAGAAATGGTAGGATTAAGGGGAAGATAAAAGCCCCTCGGTGAAAATTCAGAGAAAGAAATGAGAAAGAAAAAGCGCCAGCTTCCGCAGCCGTGTGGATTTAGACGAATCTACTGCAGGTTCACCTGCATTTAATTGAAAAAACAGTGGCGGAATATAAACTAGTGTTATGAACTGACTGACTTGCCCCAGCACATTTCTGTGTTTGGAAACCTCCAGATCCCCGGGGCCCACTGGGGCTCACGGCCACATTCAGGGTGGTGGCCAGGGTGGCATGGCTGTCTTGGGGATGCAGTCTCCCCTGGGTCATGACCCCCAGAGACCCAGGCTGTGTCCATCGCTGCCCCGGCCCACCTGTCTGGGAACGCAGATGGACAGCACTCAGCCCCGATCCATGTTAGCCACTAGCACAATCTTCCAGGTGACAGAATGTCATGAGCCTTACAGAGAAAACGGGTGAGCTGGCACCAAGACCAACAGGGCTTCTGGTTCCCTCCACATGCACCAGGCCTTTCGAGGAAGTGGACATCGGGGGCAGGCCACAGTCAGGTGCCCCAGGAGCACAGAAGAGGCGTCCCACCCATGCCGCCCACCTGCTGCTGGAGAAACACCGAGAGCTCGGTGGAGGAACCACACAATCAGGCTTGCAGGCTGCTCTGTGGGGACAATTTCCCTCTGCTCTGTCCTGGCTGGGTGGACAAGGCCCGGAGGGAGGTTCACCCACCGAGTTCAGGCACGTGTCCTGTAAGCACAGCAGGGTCCACACAGCCTATGTCATCCAGTCCCCTCAGCTACTCTTAGTGGGGAGGCCAAAGGATCCATGGCCGCTTATGACCCTGCCAGCAGGAGTGTCCCTGTGGGTGCCTAGCAAGTGCTTCACTGGGTGCTACTTCCCTCGTGCCAAAGTGGATGTGGCACAGACGAAGCACTCCAGAGACTGCAGCTGTGGTCCAAGTGTGACCCCAGGCCAGAGGGCAGCACTCCCTTCTGAAAGGGCTCGATGTCCTCAAAGCGGGATGTGCATAGGACAAGCGCAAGAGTCTGCAACTGCAAAGTCACAGTCAGAGGATGAGCTGAGGGTCAGGGTGGGGCTCCCAGGCAGGGCCTAGAGCCTTGCAGCTTCACCGCTGTTGGACAACCTGCCGGCCACAGGAGGCTCTTAGGCAGGGGCTACCTGCCACCAGGCTCCTCTGCTGCAGAAACTTAGAGAAGTGACCACACTGAGCGGGCTGTTCCCTGGCAAGTCCTGCCCCCAACTGTTCACTGTCCTGGCCTGGGCACGGGAGGGCGGCCACTGCTCCTAACATGTGCCTTAAGCAGTCCCCAGGCACCTCATGGGTGCAGGTGAGGCCTTTGGCCACAGAGAGCCCCTGCTCTGGGTGGGGGGGGTGGCAGTATAAACCAGGGATGGCAGGGCCATTTCAGACGCAGAGCACGGAACAAGAGACAGGAAGGTTGCCTAACAGTCAGAGGAAGACCCAAAAACTAAGGGAAGGCCCACGTGGCTGGAGCAGAGGGTGAGGCATGCACACAGGCCCCTGGCCGCCAGGGAGCAGGTGTGAGTCGCTGCTGCTTCCGCGTCCAGGTGGGTGCCTGGGGAGAGGTCACCTGGCTGGTGGATGGCAAACAGGAGAGGAACCAGGGCTGCGCTGTTAGGTGTCAGGTCTAGATGTGCTACCCTGGGCCACACCTAAGCTGCCAATCATCTGAACAAATTCACATTTCACCTTCAGATCCAGAAATCAAATGGTTTGTTTTGCCACAGAAACCATGGGTCTTGTTTTTATTTGCTTCCTGTGTGTGTGTGCAGGTAGATCCTGTGGGCGCACACCCCTGCTCCCCAGAAGGCCACCATCCTGGGGTGCAGGTATGGAAAAGAAGGAAAGCCCAGACAGGAGAGACCAGTTGCAGGTGGGTCTGCATTTCTGGAGCAGCCCTCCTCTGTCACGAGGTACACAGGTGTCCTGGGCCAGACACAGAGGCTGTGACTTCACAGACAGCAAGCAGGGGTGCCCCAGCTAACAGGGCCTGGGGCCTCGGGAGCCTGAGAACAGGGTGCAGCCACTGCTAGCCACCGTCTCTTTCCTGCCCCATGTGGCCCTGCCACCTTGGGAATCACACCACACCCCCATAGCACTCTCCCCTGGGCATTTGGTGCCTGCCCCACTCCTGGACTCCCTCCTAAGTGCTGAGACCTCTGTGTCCCCCACAGGGCTGCCTCTTGCATGTAGCCAGCTTGGCTGTACCCCCTGGATGGGTGGTGGAGCCGGCCCAACACAGGGGCAGCAGGAGCCCACTGCAGGGCAGGCCTAGGGGAGGAGCCCTGGCCAGAGGTTTGCCTGGGACATGAGATCTGTGGTGTCGGCAGGTGGGGCATCCACCACAGCTGGCTCCCCTGCTCAGTGGACCCCAGAACCCAGACCCAGATGTGAGGTCACACTCTAATGGTCAGCATCCTTAGCAGGATCCTGGCTACCCGAGTTGTACTCACCGTACTCAGGCCGCAGGTGGTCGGGGATGCAGGCCTCATACCCCTCCTTCTCTGGAACCTCTACAAAGTCCCCGTCATCGTCGTCATCGTCATTGTCCTCGTCCCTGTCCCCTGGGGTTGCCACCTGTGGAAACACCCCCAGACCTGTGTATAAGCACAGCACAAAGGCCCAGGAGTTCCCAGTCCTGCCTCTGTGGAGACCTTTCTCCGGGCTGGGGTCCAGCGTCAGGTACGCTGCATCACCTTAGACAAAAGATTGTCTCCAGGCCTGGTCCCACTTGAGCTCATGCCAGGTCCATGGCTATCCCATCAGCCGGCCATCTAGGGTCCACATCCAAACCACATATAAACTTGCCCCACTGCCCAGTGCCCTTGGAAATGCATGAAGATGCATGGCTGTAGAGTCTCATACAGTAGATGTGTTTCCAGAGCCCCAGGAGACTGATATCACCCAGCAAGAGGCCAGCTCCCAGCTCCCATGACAGCACTTGTGGAATATTCTGTCTTTAAGAATGACTTGTTTAAAAAGCCACCGAAGAAACCATTTCCTCTGGTTGAGGCCCCCTTCCCCATCCAGGCTAGTGTGGTGAGGAGCCCTGAGCCACCAGAAAAGAGCTGGGGGCCCCCTCCATGCCCCCCCTACCCAGAGGGCCTGAAGAACCGCATGGGGTTGGCTTCCTTTCTACAAGACCCGGATCTCTGCCCTTGCCCTGCTGGCTGGGCAGCACCTGGCCCGGAAAGTGTGGTAGGGACCCTGCCCATACAGGTCGTCCGCAGAGCAGGAGTGGGGCTTCTGTAGGTGGCCCCACATTCTCAGTGACCCCCACAGCCCTAGGATAGGACTTGGGAGGGGAACAGACCATCAGGACCAGTCCTTCCTGAGAGGGAAGCACCCACCCCACTGCCAACCCGCCTGGAACACTTGGGGGCCAGCTGAGCCAGACCAGGGTGCGGACTGCACCACTGCCACCAACAAATTCAGTCCCTCCAGAAAGGAGAACCCTGTCGGGTGGGTGCCCATGACATGAACCCTCAAAGGCAGGAAGAGACAAACTCTGGATGGAGAACCATGCGGCACATGCCTTCACTTCCTTTTTTTTTTTTTTTTAAATATTTTTTATTTATTTATGATAGTCACACAGAGAGAGAGAGCGAGAAGCAGAGACATAGGCAGAGGGAGAAGCAGGCTCCATGCACCGGGAGCCCGACGTGGGATTCGATCCAGGGTCTCCAGGATCACGCCCCGGGCCAAAGGCAGGCGCTAAACCGCTGCGCCACCCAGGGATCCCCATGCCTTCACTTCCAACGGCTCTCCTAGCAGCACACCTCGGGGGCACAGAGGAGACCACACTGTGCCCAGTGGGTCACAGATGCCAGCTGCACCCTCACAGCAGCCAGTCCCCGCAGAGCCAGGCCTGGTGGCGGCCACGGCGACTGGGCATCAGCAGCCACATGGGCCGTACCTGCGGTGCAGGACGCCCGCCTTGAGAGGCATAATCAGATGCAAATGCACTTTGTTTGGGTACAACCCACGGTGGTGCATCTGGGAAGCACGGGAGACATTCATCATCGGAAACTGTAATTTTTTGTTATCAGTCTAACACTGATCAAAAGGGAAGCCTGTCTCCACCACTGACCTGTGAAACGTCCCAATTATACTCTTTGGAAATGACAGGGGCACTTAACTCCCGAGCTGGGCAAATGACGGCGATCAATCACGTTTGAATAACAATGAGCCACGGACCTGAAAATTATTTTTGTATAGAATCTACCCAGGAATTTATGAAAGGTGGAAAGCAGCCCAAGGTTTTAGGGCATTACGGTTCTCGGCTAGTGCAGTGCGTATCAAACACTAAACAGAATTTATGTGTTTTAATTTTCTAAAAGGTAGATGTGGACTGGGTGCTACAATGCATAACACGGAGTGCTGGATTTTAAATATGGAGGTCATTTTCATAAAATATGACGCTCACCGCTCACACCCTTCAATTTTGCCAGGGACTTTTACTAAATTTTCATTTCCTAAAAAATATTCAGCTGCTTAGCTAACTATTAGGAATTATACCCTCTTTCTCCCTAACTACAACTGTTTATTCCCCAGATGAAATATGGAGCCCCGGGCTCCTCTTTGTTCTTAAATTAGCACTGACGAGGCCATACCAGGCAGCACACACCTCCAGGAGGACGCTGTCCTCTGCAAGAGCCTGGGGACTCCCCCGGGGTAAGAGCCGCCCCCCCCCCCCCAGGGTCCCCGCAGCTGGGCCTCTGGCCTCTGTGGCAACGCACTGGTGCGCGTGAGTGGTGAGCTCTCTGGCTATGGGGCGGCCCTCCCCACCCACAGCGGGTGGTACAGCGCCAGGTGGACTTTGTTGCCAGTATCAAATCCACCCTCAAAAGCTCCCAAGTTCAACATCTCGTTCCCAGGGCTCCTCAGCTCTCCGAAAGCTCCGCAGCACAAAGTGAACTGGACGTCAAACCCTGAGCCCAATCAGGGCAGCGCAGTGACAGCCAGTGTCCAGAGGCAGAGGAAGCTCTGCTTCCTCTGCTTCCCCAGGACTGCTCTGGTCAGGCAGTCACCACTGCTACGACACCTGTGTGACCTACTAAGAACATGGACACCACCACCAGCCAAACCAGAAAGCCCTGCCTGAGACCTGTGTAAAGCAGTACAGTCTGGGGAGACTGAGGCCTGCAGGAAGAGCTCATGGGAGCCAGTCCTATGTGGGGCAGTGAGGTGGCCACCTCCCCTCAAGGTCAAAGGTCACAGGTCAGAAACAGGCCTGAACCAGGCAAGCAAGGTCCTGGGCAGGGAGTGGGCAGGGGCATGTGGATGCTGTGAGAACCTTGGGAAGGAAGAGAATCATGTCCTCAAATTGGGGTCTACTTGTGAACTGTTCTCATGCTGCTGGGAGCAACAAACCACACAGAACAATCTTGAGAACCCCCCCCCCACTGCATCTGAGGTGTGCACCCATCTTCTCCAACAGGTGGAGGCCCTGGCCGGTGGTCAGAGCCCCACGGCCCATCGGACACCTCCCTCACTGGGCAGCCCCTCGGGAGAGGCCAGCTAGCCCACAGCTGCAGGGAGGTGCAGGCCGGGGGCTCCAGCCTTCCTTGATCTCATACAAATGGATTCGCACCCACAGTTAAAAGGATTTAGAAAAATGAGCCACTGGGATCATAATTAAACAAGCAATAAAATGGCTAAAATATACAACACAATCAGCTTACAGCAGTGGGGGTATCGGGGTTACTGATTGTTTGAGGGGAAGAGGAAGAGCGACCTGGCTCTGGGAGCAGGTCTGCCCGCCAAACGCACGCCTGAGATGCAGCTGGGACCGTTAAATAAATTTTGTACGATCTAATTAACTCGGTGCGCAATCTCAATTACTTTTCACCCAAGAAATCACTTTTGTTCAGTTTTATGTGTGTCTGTTTCCCTTTTTAAAAAAAAAAAATGATGTAAGGCCTCGTCAGACAAGTGAGCTCCGAACTGCATTTGTCTTTCAGCGGCTTGATGGCCATGCATTTAAAACCCCATTCTATCTTATAAACTAAAAATTAAACGTGCTCAGCTGTGATGGTCGTCATTGCATCTGCTATTTATATGCTAATGCCCTCCCTGGAAGGCCGTGCAAATTGCCCAGCCAGGCCAATATCTCATGTGCATCTCCAGCGGCTGGGGACGCGCCTTCAGAGGGCAGAGGACGGTGGGGCGCATGCTGACCAGCAAGCAGGAGGGAACAGGGCCCCTGACAACAGCACTCAGGGCCACACAGAGCCTGCTCGGATGCAGACAAGGCTGCAGAGCACAAGGTCCCCCACTTAGAATAGAGCTGGTGCAGATGCATCACTGCATTCCAGAGTGACCGTGGCCCCGTTTCTTGTCTGATCCAAATCAGCGGCAGGTTGGGGTTCTTGACAGGCCTTGCCTTGGAAACTGCTCCCACACCGCACCCGGCCTGCCAGCAGTGCAAGCCATAACACCACGGGGCAACGGGACACCTGGGGGTCCATTTCCAGAGCATCCGTCACACAACACAGAAGCCTCAGGCAGTACCTGGAGCCTGTGCTGCGGTCACCCAAGCAGGGAGGCCACCAGCAGGGCATGGCCTATGAGAGTGGGTAGGTGGTGGGACAGTACATCCTTCCCAGTAGACTGAGGCTTTTCCCCTCAGGCGGGTCTCACCTCCCAAGGAGGTGGCCATCCACACAACAGAAGCCACTGTACATGCTGTCCTCCCTCAGCCTAACCTTCTCGGGCAAAAGTGCAGGCAGACATCACCCTCTGAGACTGAGGCTCAGGGCCTCCCCCAGACTCAGTCTTCCCATCTGTGTAATGGGGTAGTGACAGAGTCACCTCGTAGGGATGCTCATAGGATCAAAGGGATGACATGTGAAGGTGTTAAGAGCAAGGGGTGCGCACAGCACAGGGAGGGCCCGGGTGTGGTGGGGGGGAGAAGGGCCCTAGAGCCCCAGGGCACAGGGGAGGGGCTGGCCTGGGCAGTTGGGTGCCTACCTGAGTGCTCTCTGGCCTGGTGAGAAGGGCGGAAGGCATGTGACCCCTCCCCTGGCTCCCAGCCCCTGGCTGCAGCCGCGTGGCCTTCAGTGTGATGGAGGGAGCCATGTCACCAGGAAGGTTGTTTACCGGCCCTGCCGAGCACAAGGTCCCTACTGCTGGCTGATTTAGTTTCCCTGCCTCCCCGGCCTGCCTCCCTCGTTCAACATTTCATTCCCTGGGCTTCCTGCTCTGTCCTTTTCACCTACAGGAAGCCAGCCCTCATGTGGCTCCAGCGGCATGGAAAACTTGTCCCACACAATGGCAGCTGGAGCACCCAGGACCCCTGCCCGAGGCACATCCTCGTCACACGATCTGCCAGGGACGCCTGCCCTGAGCCACGTGGTCCGGCTGCGTTTGGAACAGTGAGGATGTGTCCCCTGGCAGAGCCCTCGGCCGCCACGTCAGACTGCTGATCAGACCAAAGCACCCACACAAGCATTTTACCCACTTAAACACACAACCCAGTCGTTCAAAAAAAACCATACTGCTGATAGTTTATATAAACTGGTGCTCCAGGTTAATGTTTTCAGACATATTGGTTGGTAGGAAATTAATATTTTGTTAATTACACAATACAAAATAATCGCTGTTCTTGGCCACATAATTAAACCGCAGGCAATTTAAAAGTTTATAAAGGATTTTTATCAGTTTAACGAATGTAGCAGCCACAGATTATTACACCTCTCCCGCAGCAGCAGGACTGGAAACTAAATCTACCGAATGATGCTCCACATTGATCTATTTCAGATTTATCCCCAGCTGCTTCCAAACAGAACTGAGACACACTCTATAAAACAAACAGTTAAACATATTTAAACTGGCTGAAATATATCTTAAAGACGGAACCTCCGTGTCAAGAGGAAAACAATACATAGGAGCCAACAACTACACAAAACCCAGAACCAGGATACCTTCTAACTAACCGCCCTGTGGCTGGTTCCTGTCGGGCTGCGGGGAGGACAGCTCCCAGTCCCGGCCAGGAGCCCTGTGCTCATCCTCTCTGACATTTCTGGCAGAAGTTCAAAAATACTTAGGTCCCACGTTACGGATTAGTGTCCCCAGCTCAGCCTGCGGAGCTCACGGTTCCAACGCCACCCGCTAGGCCTCTGTGAGGTGGGGAGACGCGAAGGCAAACGACTGAAAGCCCCAGACGTTTGATTTGAAAATGAGTGGAGCACACGTCGTTCATAATTTCTAATTACCACAGCGGCTTCTGCGGCCGCCCAGCGCGGGAGCAGATGTGCAGATACGGGCGGCTATTCTGGGAAGCGGCGCTCACCTGAGCGGGGCACTGTCACTCAGCCACTCGGGCCCCAATCGCTTCATCTCCAGGCGCCGCTGCCCGCCAGCGCGGATGAGCACAATCTCCAAGGATTTCAGAGCACTGTCTTTTTAAAATCAGTTTGTGGAGAAGCATCTAGGAAGTGTCCACTGGGCTGACGGAAGCTACACTGTCTCCGCACATGCAACTCCAGGCTACAAGGTCCCAGTGACCCAGGGTTCTCTGTGCGCCCCTCTGACCCTGTGTAGGAGGGGCAGGGCCACAGAGCCTGCCCCCACCAGACGCATCCTCTGATGCCCTCGATGCTGGGGGCTCCCCAACAGTCCAGCAGATCAAGGTGCTGACTGGAGCCCCTGGGTCCGCTGGGGGCAGCAGAAGCCACAGTATAGCTGGGCAGCCCCAAACTGGACCCACAAGATCCCCAGGGCATCTGCTAGAGAGGGGACCTGACCCACCCTGGCCACTGCCCACTGGTCGCTGGGGGTACCAGCACTCGGGACACAGCAGCCGTCCTCCCTGGGTCCAACAGGACACCCGCCCTTGCCCTGGGGGCTCAAACCATGAGGCCAGGGTGGGCTGGCCGGCATCAGGCCACCATGAAGGTTCTGCTGCCACCTCTGGGCTCAGTGTCCTGCCAGCCCCAGCAGTGCTACCAATCCCCAGGCCTGGCAGGACAAGACCATCCTGCCCAAGCAGCCCTTACAACCCGGGGCTCTTTCAGCCCCCAAGGGCACCTCCCTCAGCTCCTGCAGACCTGGCCGTGGAGAGGTGGTCTTCATGCAACATGGGCTGGTCCTCAGGGCGCCATGGAGGAGGGACCCAGGGGAGCCACCCGGCCTCCCCACCCACCCTTGCCTGATCTCAGGCCAGCCTCCGCTCTGATGCTGTGATCCTGGCTCTTCTAACATTCGGAAAGAAGTCCTTCCTGACGTGCTGGGCAGAGTGGACCAGATCACTTTCCTCCTGACACCAGACAACAACCTCCCTTCATCATAAAAAAAAAAAAAAAAAAAGATCTTGATCAAAATGCACAAAACTAATTTCTTAGTGAAGTCACACACCTGAAATGCTCTTCGAGGAATCTCGCACCCACAGAAACCCACTAGGACATCAGCCAGCAGAGGCGAGGCTGTGAGCAGGCCCTGCTCCTGCCCAGAACTTTCCTGAGACAGCACAGCTTCATGGGAGAAAGGCAAGAGTGCCCTCTGCCGGTCCCCGTGGCCTGCATACCCTGCACCGGGAGGACAGCCACCGGGGCCGCTGCTCAGAGGCACACCAAGGGCAGGGGTGCTGTGACAGGTGTCCAGGGGCCCCATAGGGGTCCAGTTCACTAGGTGCTGAGAGCCAGGTGTCGGCCCCCATCCATCCTAGGTCTGAGCAGCTCCGAAGCTCTTCTCTTCCTCACCAGGGAATACTGTTCCTCCACCCCAGAATTCCTGTTGTTAACAGCTACATCTGCCCAGAGCCAGGCCAGGAGTTGTGGTCCAGGGGCCTGGCTCCCAGCAGAGAGGTGCACTCTGGAGGCTGTCTTCCTGGTTCTGACACAGCGGCTGCTGTTCCAGCTGTGGCTGCCCCTCCCTGCTGGCAGGCCCCGAGGACACCTGCAGAGGACACGGCTCTCACATCCCTTTTGGACATTAAGGTCCAGATCCTGGCATAGGCTCATGGGAGGGGGCACCATTTTCGAGGCTCAGGGTTGCTGCCCAGTGTCTGGTATCCCAGAAGCTGATGGACTTCCTGGCACCCCATTGACAGGTATGATGTCCCTGCGTCACCAGGTTGCCCGGGGACACAACCCTTGAGAGGACCAGCATCCCCCTCTCAAACCACATGGTGCCTGGAGGTGCCACACAACCAGCAGACACATATCCTTGACTATCCTCCCCAAATGGGGCACCATGTCAAATGTTCGCCCTGCTTCACTGCCCCGGAGCTCCTCTGTGGAGCCCCGCTTGGGACCATGGTATCCACCTGCCCTGGCCAGGGACACGGCCCTCTGCACAAGCCTGAGAACAAGTCTGGATTCTCTGTCTCCTGCACGCACCCTAATATGGTGTGTCCTTGGCCACAACGCAGGTGGACAGGATGAGACCCTGAAGCCCAGAAAGCCTTTCCCAGCTCACGGGAGGCTCTGCTGGGGGCACTTGGGAAGGTTTAGGCAGCAGAAGCACAGCAGGGCTGGCCTAGTTCTTGGGCCCTGTGATCTCCCTCCTAACTAGAACCTTCTGCCTCCTTCCCCAGCTCTGCCATGCCCTCCTGCCCTGGACCCTGTCCTAGCCCTTCATCCACAGGGAGGCCTGCCTATGCAGTGCTTTCTCACCCTCCCGGTCAGACCATCCATTTCAGGAAAGGAGCTCCCAGCGAGGTAGAACCAGAATATTTCTGAGTGCCAGTGATTTCTTGCTCACTTTGAAAACTGAGCTCAAAAAGTAAGTCTCCTCACTTTCCCTCCCCCAGTCTGCTGGCAGCACTCACCTCCCTCCTGTGCCCCTCCTCAGGCTTAATGTCCAGCTCTCCCGATCTCCTCAGGGCGGTTTCCAGCTCCGCCTTCAGGTCAATGGCAGCTTCTAAGTGTCCACCATGGACCCCTGCACGGGTGAAGAGCTGCCAACGAGGGGGCGCGTCACTTGAGCAGGTTAGGGCGCCCTCCCTCACACCTTGCGTGCCCTCTGACGTGGCCCCAGCACCCCCAGCATGTGTGTCTGGTGGGAACATGCATTACCTGGACCCAGGAGCACACGGCTGGCAGAAACTTGTTTTGGATAAGCTTGAGTGCATCGCGGGCCGAGTGGATGACAGCGTGGTTGTCCTCGTCCTCATGCACCCTCAGGCCGTCTGGAACACAGGGTCAGCAGAGGACGCGGGGCAAGTTGTCCGCCTCACCCATCCTGCCCCAGCCACACTCTGCCCAGGACCCCACACCTCACCCCAGAGACACAGACTCACTACTTTAAAATTTTGATTTTGGTGGAGACCATTTTAGCCAGACTGCACATCTCCCTGCACACAGGCCTGAAGACCCTGCTCATCCCACAGAACCTGTGGAAGCCCTGGACCCCCACCCCCTGGGGCTGCCCCTTACCACTCTCAGGACGGAGGCTCAGTCCCAAGGGGCTCTTTTCACATCCCGCCACCCCAGCCCATCTTTGGCTGGGCACCCCCACCTCTGCACACTGTCTGTTCCCCTAGACCCAGCCAGACAGTTCCCCTGGGGCTGCCGGACCCAAGACGCCTGAAAGGTCTTCACACAACTAGGTAGCCTGACTGATCTTCCTCTGTCGACATCCCTAGCAGGCTCCCAAACCACCCAGAGCCCACACAGGGTGCAAGCCACGTGGGGCCCTTTGTATCTCTCCTATGTCATCACGAACATGGTGAGAAGCCGCTCTCCAACCACATTTTCCTGCAAGCCACAGAGGCTGGCCTGAGCCCGACAGTCACCCTCTGAGCCCGACAGGCCTGGGAATGGGCAGCACAGCCTCCCCAAGGGCTCCTCAGCTCCTCAAAGTGTCAGCCTTGCCTGTCACAGGGAGGACCTCAGGGTGGGACCACAGGATCCGAGCCTCATGTCACCCCTCACCCCAACCCCGGAGTCTCTGCTCTGCTCACGGTCCCAAGAACTCCGGCTTCTGCCAGCGTCCCTAGGGCCCATGGCTGACGGTAGAAAGCCCAGGCCAGCACGCAGGAGCTTGGGTTACCTGAGGAGAGCTCCACATCCAGTGTGTACTTGTGGGACCCCAGGCCATGGCGCCGCACAAACCCTTCTCCGTCACTGTCGCTGTCACTGTCACCATCACTGTCCCCCTCCTCCTCCTTGGCCCCCGTGGCAGTCTGGGGTGGCCCCTCCCCACTGACGGCTCCCGGAAGGTGGGCACAGGCGATCAGGGTCTTGCTGCAGCAGGGCTGCTCCTCGTCCTCATGATTCATAGCACCGGCCTGGCAGCGGGCACTCTCCTCAGACACAGGGAAGGCCACCAGAGGTGACGCTGTCCCCAGGCCTGTGGCAAAGTCAAATGGCACCAGCAGCCTGAAGCAGGTCTCCACCTCCGTGAGGCAGCTCCGGATCTCCTCGGACATTTCTGCAGACACAGGTACTGCCTCTTGGGTCACCAGCAAAACAATACCACCTGCCCCCAGCGCAGGGCCCTGATCAAAGGGAAGGCACATGCCAGCGGCAGGTGGGCTGGGTCCTTGTGTGCTGCCTGGCCGTTGTGCCTCCGCTTTCCTCCCCCGACAGAGGCCACTCCCTCGGATGAAGAAGCCACAAACACAGCTGCACAAGGCCGCCCCGTGGGATGTCCTTGGTCACACACACAGGTCTGGACTTCTGCCATGAAGCTTACTGGTGCCCCCAAGGATACCAAGTGGATGCGCCACCGTGGACAGAGAGAGGCCAGGGGAGAGCTATGAGGACACAGCATTTCCCAGCACTCCACTGAGAGCTCATCTCTACCATGGCACTCTGGTTGGCCGCTTCTCAGCAGAGACCTCCCTGGGGCCCACCAGCACCATCCTCAGGGGGCAGAGGCCTGCTGCCTGTCCCTCACGGAAGGGTCAGGTTTTGAAGTGGGGGCGCTGGCAAGAGCAAACAGGGGCTGTGAGATGAACAGGCACATGTCCCTGCTGCCAGCCTATAGACCTTTGCGGACGCTCCCATGCAGCGCCACCAGGGGGCGTGGGAGAATAGTGGCTGTCCAGGGGTTCCGGGGGACAGGGCTGGGGCTGCCCACCTGCCACCCCCATGGCAGGGTGGTCCCTCACACGCACTCACCCTCCATCTCCCTGACGGCCCGCTCAGACCTTTCCTTGTAGATTCTATCCAAGCGTTTCTGCTTCTCCTCCTCCCGCTTCCTTTCTGCCAGAGTCCTTGCGCTCACATCCTGAAAATCCACCTGGGAAATTGAAGTAGACATGAGACCTGACCACACAGAACACAGAGAGAATAAGGCAAACCAGGCCTGAGAGAAGACATGCCCATGAGCCAGGCCCTGTGTGTCCCTGGCTCCAAGGCTTCCAAACACAAGGAGACATGTGGACAGCAATGATCGATCCCCCACAGGAGCACAGTCAGCAGCACTTCAGAGAGCGGTATGCTGCTTGCCCCACCCCGGGGGGCCTGGAAACACCCCGGGAGGGGACTGCAGAGGTGCAGAGCCAGGCGGCATGTCAGGCTGCACCGACTGGCCCAATGCCCCGGGCAAGGCCTGAGCTGCCAGGATAGGGGGACAGAGGCAGCAGCAGCCAGGACCACCAGAGCCCACAGCAAACCCTGACGGGATTCAACTCCTGGCCACAGGACACTTCCCCCCATTTGGGCTTTCTGTGGAAGTCAGGACCAGAGACCCAGCTCCCTCCACATGTCTTCCTTGAAGAGCTGCTGCCCCACTCCCAGAAGCCCTCCACACCCCTAGCTGGTAGCCAAGTGGCCAGGCAAGTGTGTCCACCAATGCAGCACAGAGTGCAGCCTGCCCACCTGTTTGCTGTGTCTTAAGAAGTGGTAGCCCAAGGCGAGCTTCTTGTAGGCCGCCCCGTACTTCTCATTCCACTCGTGGACAGCCCGGGTGGCAGCCTGCCTCAGCTTCTGGGCCACCTCCTTGGGGGGCGGCAGGGGCTGCTCATGGTCAGTGCCCAGTGTGAGATCCAGAAACTCCTGGAAGTTTGAAACAACCAGCATCCTGAACTGGTGAGACCGGGCAAAGAGCTCGTCTATGGCCTGGAATGCAGAGAGGCGGATCTGGGCATGCTCCTGGCTCAGCTGGGTTGTGAGCAGGTGGTAGGTGTGGCTGAGATGCTCCTCGGAAGACCTGGGAACACCCGTCAGCCTTGCGTTACACGCTTTGTGTGCGGACAGCATGCAAAGCAGCAGGGACGCCCCCACTCTTCTAACCTTTGTCCAGAACAGGCTGGACAAACTGCAGCCCTCGGCCCCTGCCTGTTTCTGTATGACCACAAGCCAAGAATGGCTTTTACAGGTTTAATGGCTGAAACAAACCAAAAGAATACTTCATGACACGTAAAACCAGGAGATCCAGTGTCAGCACCCAGTTGGGACACAATCATGGCTGCTCCTTCACTTTGTTCATCAGTACTGTCCACAGCTGAGTGGACACAGCAGAGGCTTATGGCCCCTAAAGCCTAGAGTGGTCACCAGCTGGCCCATCAGACAAAGGCAGGACAGACTTCATGCCAAGCAGAGACCCCGGCCCCCAGCCTCCCCTGCAGGTGCAGCAAAGGAAAGGTCAGTGGAGCTTCTGGGACCTGCCCTAGGAGCCACCACACACCCTGCCTCCTCCTGTAGTCCTCTCAGCTCTCTTCCCTGCAAGAGAAGCCACTGCTGTTTGGGGGTGTTCTGGGTGTACCATGACAGCTGATCTGTGCTGAATTTTTTTTTTTCAAAAGCTAACGACGTCATTAAACTGACTTCAATTTTCCTGTTTTGTAAATGCAGGATAAGGACAATCAGCGATTGTGCACCTGTGCTCTCAACAGAGCCATCCTTAGAAGTGTTCTTGCCGCACCAGCCTGCCCCCAACCCCAGAACGGGGGGCCCACAGCGGGATGGCCTGCCAGGGCAGGGTCCCCAGGGCCCTGGGGAAACATCCTGTGCTTTCCCTCCCCACACACAGGGGCCATGGCGGAGGCAGGCAAGGCAGGGCTGGGACGGACCAGGCGGGAGGCCGGACCCCAGGGGAAGCCCCACAATCTCCTGGGGGCGTCTCAGACTTGCTGAGCCAGCGATCGGCATGAATTGCTGGACCTGAAGACATACTTGCAAATTTTCTTCAGTTCCTTCATCTTCTCAGGATTCAGCTGGGGTTCTCCCGAAGTCGTGAGCTCTTCTACCAGCTTGGACAGTTTCTGATCCATACTAGAAATGCGCGTGGCAGAGACGCGAGGTGACCACCTAGTGCTTCACAATTTGTGACATTGAACTCCGCTGCACCCTGGGCTCTTCAGGGGGTGACCTGGACAGTGAAATACAATTCAAGGTGGTATTCTGGGCACAGCCAACAAGACCTTTTTGGTGGTAAATTAGAAGAAGCGCAACCACAAAGTATTCATTCTGGAGCGCTACGATCCCAGGAACGGGAGAGGTGTGTGGTAGAAAAGGACAACAACCATCTAAATAAAACTTAAATGAGTTTTGCCCAAATGTGACTGCGGTAGTCTTCCCTTCACAACGCCGTTCATTCACACTCACACAGCAGCCTCTGCACACCACAGAGCCTCAGGGCTAGACTTCTGTAACTGCACAGAAAAACCCAGATCACGTCCAAACTCCAGTGCTAAGCACCCAGAGAGCTGCAGGAAGGAACTGGTAGGGTGACGGCAAGGAGAGAATGTGGGGCAGGAGGACAAGGCCCAGGGAGCTCGGGCACTCGGCCCGGACGGAGCCTGGGGCAGCAGGGGTGCCGGGCTAGCTGCAGAGCTGTTTTATTCGGTATAAGGAGGTGCCAGGCCCAGCAAGGCGTACACAGCCTCTCCAGCCAACACCAATTCATGCACACTCGGCAGAGGCAGGTAGCTGCTCCCCTGAGCCCCTCCCAGCACCCCCTACCACGGACCATGGATCCCTCTGGTTGGACTCTGCCCAAGTTCCTCCGGCCAGGGCACCAGGGCTATGCCAGACAGAAGAGGGCGCTGCATCCCCGGGAAGAGGGGATGGTGTGGGGTGAAGAAGGGGAAGAGGAGGAGGAAGGAGGAGAGACAGTGTCCTGAGGAGGAGGAGAAGGAAGGAAGGAAGGAAGGAAGGAAGGAAGGAAGGAAGGAAGGAAGGAAGGAAGGAAGGAAGGAAGGAGAAAGAAGGAGGAGGAGGAGAAGGAAGGCGGAGGGGGAAGGAGGAGGAGGAAGGAAGGAGGAGAAGGAAGGAAGGCAAGAGGAGGAGGAGGAAGGAGAAAGACGAAGGAAGAGAGACTGTGTCCCGAGAAGGAAGAATGCGGAGGAGGAGGGCGACGACGACGACGGAGGAGGGACAGTGTCCCGGGGAGGAGGGAGATGAGGAAGAGGAAGGAGGAGGAAAGAGGCTCAGTGTCCCGGGGCGGAGGGAGAGGAGGAGGGAGGAGGAAAGAGAAAGGAGAGACAGTGTCCCGGGAGGAAGCGGGGGACGAGGAGAGACCCCGGGCGGAGGGCCGCGTCCTGGGGAGAGGAGGGAGACGTCCGGGTACGAGGCCTGCCTCCAAGGCCCGGGGCGAGCCGCAGACCCCGCCTGGCATCGCGAACTCCGCGACACCTACCGCGCATCAAGCCGCTCGCCTCGCCCCGCCCCTTCCGGAGGAGACCCCGCCCCTGTCACGTGCCCCAGCTCGTCGCCGTCATTGGCTCGCCCTGCCGCGGGCGGTGCGGGGACGAAGGTCAGCCCGGCGGTGCCCGCACCTACGCACGACGTCACAGCTGTCACCTTAGCCCGCCCTTTCCGGCGGAGGCCCCGCCCGCCCCCTGTCACGTGGCCCCGAGCTCGGCAACCAATGGCTCTCCCTGTCCCTGGGGCGTGGTGACGCAGGCGCGCTCCCGGCGGGTCGGGAGGGCCGAGGCGGGCGAGAAAAAAGGAGGCGGGCGGGCGCAGCAAGTCCTTAAAGGGGCCGCGTGCCCGGGTGGGGTGCGGGTCCAGGCGCGGTGGGCCCGAGGATTACCTGCTCGCTCTCCACGCCGCGATCGCCCGGGAAGGTGCGATCCCCGGGCCCTGCCACCGCGACCGGCAGGCCGAGATGGCCCGGGTGAGGCCCGAGGAGCGGGAGGGGGCCCTCCAGGGCCGGCGTGCCGCCGGGGCTTCTCCTGGTGCTGGGGCGGTGGGGGGGGCGTCAGCTCCGGGGGCTGTCGCCAGGCTTCATCTTCCCTGGGACGCCCCTCGCCCCTTCCCGACCCGCCGGGGTTCCTCCGCCTGGACTCATGTCCACCTGGTCGCTCGCTCTTCCTGCAGCCCGTGCCCAGCCCGGTGCTCAGCCCCGTCCTTGGGCCCCCGGACACCTCCACCCGTGGGGTCAGGGCCAAGCCTGTCCTCTGGGGCCGGGGACCAGCGGCGCAGAGGAGAGCCCTGGGGGTGAGCCCCTCACCTCTCACGCCTGGCGCACCCGAGGGTCCCCTGGCCTCACCCAACCCCTGCTTGGAGCCTGGGCAAGGAGCGCCCTTCACCCAGCATGGCCCTCACCCCCAGGGACTGAGGCCTCTGGCGCAGGATGGGATGAAAGCACCACAGACCTAGGTGCACTGGAAGGACCCCATGGACATGAGTGCTCTCAGTCTTGTTCTTAATGGCAAAAGGTTGTCACAGCCCAAGTGTCCATCAGGAGATGGTGGATGAACCCCAAAAGCAACCAGACAAAAGGCCCAAATAGTGTGATTCCACTGACACAGAACGTTCAGAGAAGGCAGATGCGTGATCTGTGGCCACCAGTGAGGAGTGGCTGCGGAGGAGCCTGTTGGCACACTAAAGTGCTGGTGGTGGTGGTGCATAGTAAGTGGCTTGTATGGTACATGAACTGCCCTTCAGTAAAGCAGCCCTTCCTGTGCACCTGATCCCAGGCCTGTGGTGTGCACCCAGTGACCACTGGCAGCCCCCTCCATCTCCCATGCAGGGATTACCTAGTCCACTAGGCTGCTACAACACTGCAGCTTTTGTCCCAACAAGACCCTTCTCCACACCTTCTTCTCCCGCAGCTGCTGTGCTACTGGTGCTCTTTTGCAGCAGGACTCCTAGAGTGAGCTGTGCATTTGCCCTGCACCTCCTCTTCCTGTGACACCTGCGTCCACCCAGGGGTCCCAGTCTGTCTCCCATCTACCGCCCTCGTCTCAGTGGATGGGACGTCTGTCCTTCCACTTATGCCAATGACCTGGGGGCCCTCTCAGCTGCCTGTCTCCCAGCTTCTGCCCTCACACCCCTAAAGTCCATTCACCTCACAGCAGCCAGGATGGAACCATGCTGCCCACAAGCCCGCCTCTCCAGCACCATGGCTTGGCTCCTGCAGCCCGGCTTCTGCAGGGAAGGCGGCTCCCAGCCCACCCTTGCTACAGGCCCCTCCCTCCCTCTCCTTAGGCTCCTCCACTGCACCTGCAATGCTCAAAGTGCTCAGGCTTCCTGTCACACAAGGTCCGTAAGCGTTATTATTTTTCTCTTTGCCCCAGAACATATGCTCCATGAGAACAAGGATCTTTATTTTGTTTCGTGATGTCAGGCACCATTCAATATTGAATGGTGAATAAATAGAGTTAGCCCAGATGAACGTGTTCGGACCTAGAGGATATTGTAGACGAACCAGATGGGACTTTCAGAGACGAGGAAACCCAGCAGGACGAAGCACTTCACGTGCCCATCCAAGGCACGTCATGACCCATGTGTGGAAAGGCAGTGACAAAAAGCAGTGGAAGCAGAAGGGCTTCATGTAAACAGTTAAAGAGATAAGGGAGAAGCAGTTTTCTTGGTCACAACATCACAAGCTCAAAGCCAATGGCATGAAATCTTTAACATAATAAAAGGGAGAAAAACCTGTCAACCTGGATTATATATGCAGTGAAATATCGTTCCCAACCTGAGTTAGGTTGAAATAGAACACTTTCAGACAAAGGAAAGCTGAGTGCATTCATTGCTGACACATGTCTGCAATGGAAGCATTGTTATAGTAAGTTCTTCAGAGGAGGCAGAAGCTAGCAGGTGCAAACTTAGATCTATAAAAGCAGTGAAGAGTGCTGTAATGGGCAAATGTGGGTGAGTATAAGATCTATTTTGTTCCAGATTTCTTTTATAAATCATTGACTACTCACTGAAAGCATAACAACGTATTGAATATGGAACGTCTGTAGAGGAAAATACATGGCAACGGCAGGGTGCAGGGTCAGAGAGGCAGTGAATGTCCCAGATTCCTATGTTTACATGAAGTGGTATAATATTTAAGGGCACTTGTGGCAAGTCAAAGAGGTACATTGAACTAGGGCAACTACAGAGGTAGAGCTAAAAAATCAACAGAGATAAAAAAACAATTCTTAGTCTATAGGCAGCAGATAAAGACAAAAGATAACAGAACAGACTGGATGAACAGAAAACAAATAGGAAGACCACAGATTTAAATCCAGTAATAATAATCATTACAGTACAGGTCAGTGGTTTAGGGGCACCTGGGTGGCTCAGTTGGTGAAGCATCTGCCTTGGGCTCAGCATGATCTCAGAGTAGGGATTGAGTACTGCGCCTGCTTGCAGTGCTCTCTCAAATAAATAAAATCTTGAAAAAAATGTTAATGGTTTAGACACCTCAATTGAAAGGCAGTCATTGTCCAATTGGATTAAAAAGACCCAAGTGTATGCTGTCTACAATAGAAACATACTTCAGGTTTAAGACTTGGGTTGGAAGCAAAAGGATCAAGAAAGAGGTAACATATGAACACTAAGCAGATGAGGGTCAGAGTGGCTGGGCCCACGTCAGAGATGTTACCAAGGAGTGTGCTTGTGCCTCAGAACAGAGATTTTCAAGTGCATGAAGCAAAAGCTCATAGGCGTAAAGGGGACATAGACAAAGTCACCTGTAAACTTCAAGAACTAAAAAGGAGGAGATCAGTCGGTAGAAGAGACTAGCTGCCCATCATGAACTGGACCTGGCTTGCACCTGCAGGCCGTGCCCTGACAGCAGGCAGATGTGCTTTTGAAGTGCACATGGAACACTCACCAAGGCAGACCTAAAACAAGTCTGTAACTTAAAATGATTGAAACCAAATGGAGTAGATTTTCCAACAGAATTAAATTAGAATTTAATAACAGAAAAATATCTGGAAAGTCTCCAAGTATAGCTAATAGGCTTCTGTGGGTCAAAGGAAAAAAAAATCACAATGGAAATTATAAAATATTTCGAACAGCATGAAAATGAAAACAACATTAAAATGTATGGAATGTTTATATTAGAAAGGAAAAGCCCCAAAGCAATAATCTAATCTTCCCTTTAAGAAGCTAGAAAAAGAACAATTAAACCCAAAAATGAGCAGGAGGAAGAAAACAATAAAGTACAGAAATCAATTACACAGAAGACAGGCAAACAATAGGGAAAAATCAATCAAGGACCAAAAGTTGGTTCTTTGAAATGATCCATGAAATTGATAAGCCTCTAGGTAGGTATCAAGGGAAAAGAAGAAACAAACCACCAATATCAGGAATGAGAGGGAACATCACTACAGATCCTACAGACATTAAAAAACTAATAGAGTACATTGTGGACAACCTGCCCAACAAAGTGCCAGCAAGTCCAATCCAGCATGCTATACACAAGACCAACACCATGCGCTCAGGAGGCCTGTTCAACCGCTCAAGAATAATCATGCAATTGTCAGTGTCACCCTTATCAGAACAAAGAGGAGCCTTATGGTAATTTCATTAGATGAAAAAATTAGCATTTGACAAAATTCAACGTGCCCTCATGATGGTAACTCAGGAACGAGGAGTGAACTCCCTCAACCTGATAACTGCACCTAAGATAACCTATAGCAGACAGGGTCCTTCATGGTGAGAGAGGATACTTCCTCCCCAAGGTTGGAACCAGACCAGGGCTCCATTCATACTGTGCTGGAGGCTTTACCCCCACAATAAGGGGAGAAAATGGAACGAGAGGCATGGAGATTAGAGAGGGACAGGCAAATGGTCTTTATTTGCAGATGTTACAACCGTGTACACAGAAAATGCTTTATAACACAGCAAAAAGCTACCAGAACAAATGAGCTCAGAAAGGTCACATAATACAAGATCAATATAGAGGATCAATCACATGTCTATGTCACCACACTGAACAAAGCAGGGAAACGATGAGATGACTTAGGATAAACAAAATGCACCCAGAACCCTGATGCAGGTGAGGTCTGGATATAGAGGACACCGTATTCACTGGCTGGTGGCCTCAATGTAGCTGCAATTTTTAAGTCCCTGTGGCGGACTTAACTGTCGCCCTCACCCAAACTCACGTGGAAGCCCTGACCCCCCATGTGGACTCTATTTGGAGGTGACCAAGGTCACATGAAGTCATGAGATGGGTCCTCATCCAACACGACTGGCATCCTCATAGTAGGCAGGGTCAAGGCCATGGGAGTGCACAGCAAGAAGGCAAGAAGGCGAGAAGGCTGTCCACGAGCCAGAAAGAGGCGGGCAACCGGATCCGACGTTGGGCTTCCAGAACTGGGAGAAAAGGCTTTTCTTTTGTTCAAGCACCCAGTGTGTGGGGTTGTTATGGCAACCTGAAAAGACGATCCCCAGGTTGATCTAGATTCAATGCAATTCCAATTAAAATCTCAGCAGACTTTTTTGGGGGTACTTTTACAAGCTGATTCCAAAACTTATGTGGAAATGCAAGCAGTCAAAACAATTTTGAAAAAGTAGAAAATATGTAGAACAAAAGGGATTCATTTGTACTGTACTTTACAGCTGCAGTGACCAAGATACTAGGGTGCTGGCTGAGGACAATCCTAGGGCTGTTATGCAGAGGAGAGCTTCCAGAATGGACCCAGAGGAATACAGCCAGGGGAGTAGCATTATTTGACAGAGACAAAAAAACCTTCAACAAATGATTTGGAACAACAGGATGAACACGTGGGAGGAAGTGGTCCTCAGCCTCTTCCTCACACCGCACACAGAAATTCAGTGCAGTGGGTTACAAACCTAAACAAAAGCTAAAACCAAATCTTCTAGAAGACAGAGTATCACTGGGACCTTGGAATGGGTAAATATTTCTCAGAACACAAAAAGTCATGAACCGTTAAGAGTGAATTTTACTAAAATTAAAACCTTTGCTGGTCAAGTAACAGGCAATAAAGTGCAAATACACGTATCAAAGGATCTATGTCCCAAATATGTACTGCATTCCTACAAATAAAAGTCATCCAAACAAAAAATGGGCAGAAGACTTGAAGAGACACATGACTAACCAATCAGCACATGGGAAGGGGCTCAGCGTCCTTAGCCATCAAGGAAATGCCAGGTAAGCCCATGGGGAGGTGCCAGGGCATACCCACCTGAGCAGCCAGCATGAAGAATGATTCCACCAAATGCTGGCAAGATGTGAACTGACTGGAGCAGTCACACACTGCTGACGAGCATGTACACCGTCCCCAGCATTGTGGGAGAAACCTTGGCAATTGAAAGTTAAATAAATGTGCAGCAGCCATGTGACTCAGTTACTCCAGACTCAGTTACTTCCACACATTTACTGCAGAGAATGGAAAATAATGTCCACAAACAACTATTCCAGCAACATTCATAGCAGCTTGATTTGTAGTAACTAGAAACTGGACACAAACCAAACGTCCACAGAGAGAATGGACACACTGTGGTGCATGTCAAGTGGATTACTCCTCAGAGACACAGGAGGACCACTGACACACGTGGCCATGTGGATGCCCCTCAGGCATCTGCTGAACCAAGTTAGGCACTGGGAAGCACATGGTCTGTTTCAATACACAGGAAGCCAAAACTAATCTGTGCAGATCAAAGTCCCAGTGACGATCATAGGTACAGCCTCCTGGGGCCTGGGGGTGCTATATACCTGGGCGTGGTGCCTACACCTGGTACACGTTTACCGAAGCTCATCACACCGTTTCGTGAGAGCCGGTGTTACAATAGGTGCAATTGCTACGTCAGTGAAAACACACAGGGAGCTAAAACAGCCAAAAAGATGTCTCGAATCTAAGGCACCCAGGGCCAAGTGCCGAGGAGGCACAGCAGGTGGAGATACGGCTGAGGCGAGTAGGCATGGGCATACAGGTGCCTGGCCACACAACCGTCTACTTAAAATACCCAGCAGCTCCGCTCAGAACATGTGAGCCTGTGCGTGGCGGCTTCATCTGCGAACAGCCCAGACATCCATCCCCAGTGTGGCTGTAACCAATCACTAAGTTCCGGTCACCCTGTGGCTGCCCCAGAGGTGAGCGGCTTTCACCATGACGTGGCCACCACAGTGGACCAGGAGGGACCTGAGGGCAGGAGTGTTGTGGGCTACACGCATGTGCACACAGGCAGGGTATCCTCATGGCTTTGTGAAGCAGGAAAAGGGGAAGTGGCACAGGTGGTGGTCAGAGTGAGGCCAGGGGGGCAGGGGCGCACAGTGGAGGGCATGGTGGGAAGAAGCCCCTGCCTCCCTGCACCTAACCTGTGCTCTGAGCAGGGGCTCTGTGTGGAAGAGGCTGCTACCCTCAGCCACTTGCACATGTACCAGGCACTCAGTAGCATCACGAGGCCAATATGCACTGGCGAGTCAGGGGAGAGCCCACTCAGCAGGCCCAGCCACCCTCGCATCCCCTGAAGCAGAGTACTGCTGGAGCAGGGCTCTGGGATGAGGCACACATGGGTGCAACTGTTATCACAGCAGAGCTGCAGGGGCTGCTCCGGGGAGCCCTAGGACCCACCCTGCCAGGGGCTCCTGGGGCAGGACTAAAGGGGTCTGGGGTGAGCAGACACAGAGAGGGTGTTAGAATGCACAGCAGCTTCCACCTCACACAGACATAAGAAATAGAAAACCCTTTTATTAACAGGTTTTACATTTACAGTTTATTAGCTAATCAACATCAACATGCAAAAATAAGCGCTAAATACAAACCTCTACGGTATGGTTTTGTGTAAACTACAATGGTTCATTGGATTTGAAAAGTCATCGGTGGTTACTTGGACTGAACTACTAGTTTCTGTAACGAACAGCATTCGCTCTACAGTTACGGAGCCGTCGGCAAGGCCTCTGCAGAACTCGGTCCAGTGGATTTCCACGTGAATACATTCTCAAGCAGGAAATAAGGCGGCACGAATGACGTGACATTGAACCTAGCACACCCTAAGCCCGCCTGGCGGCGGCACAGGTGCAGCCCCATGGGCCCAGCTGAGGACGGCCACCAGGGCGGGCGGAGGCGGGGTCGGGGGCGCGGGAAATCACCAACTCCTGTTTCCCAAGCGGCCGAAGCTCCCTCGGCGGCGGGAAGGTCTCTCTGAAAGGGGAAGGCGTCCAGTAGCTCACGCGCTTCGGAGTCCTAGCAGCGGCATGGCTGTCCCCTAGCACGGGCGTACGGACCCGACCCTCCCTTCCTTGGAGTACCCATCGTCGCTCACTGATCTTTGGTCGCAAGAAACAGAAACGCAGGCAGGCAGGGGCACGCGGGGCGGCCCAGCCTACATGATGTACACCTTCTCGGCTTGGGAGAAGTGGAACACTTCTTTGGTCCTCGGGCAAACGACTTTGTCATCTTGGCGGATGGACAGCAGAGACTGAACACAATGTGGGGGGAGGGGGCATGAGGGCACGCAGCCACCCACCCACCGCTGTGGGGGGTGGGGGGCTCGGCTTCCCTCGTGCACACCACCTCCTGGTCCCCACCACCTCCACTCTCCAGGGGCAGCACAGGTCTGAGTCCTCCGTACCCGGGGCCAAGACCTGCCCCTCAGGCCCAAACCTGGAGCCCACACCCCATGCCCAGCAACCGTGCCCCACACCCCACACCCCGCAGATACCTGGTGCACACTTAGGACTGCCAGGCATCCCCTCATGCCTCCCCCCACATTCCCAGACCACACCTCTTGCCCCTGTCCCACCCTGGCCTTCCCCCATGTGGCCCCTGTGGCTCCTCACATTGTAGCCGTAGACGTAGCCGTTGGGCAGCATCATGGGCGGGTTGTTCTCATTCATCACGTCACCCGAGATCTTGCAGACCAGGCGGGAGTTGGCACAGTGGGCCATGGGCAGGGGCTGTGCCAGCTTGTTCAGGGAACGGCTGCAGACGGGGCAGTCGGGGCTCTTGGAGCTGCCGTCCTCCTTGTAGCACTGTCTGCATTCAGGTCAAGGAAGGGTTGTGCGGTGGTGGAAGGCACCCCTGCTGCCCTGTGCCCCTCAGGGCGGGTCCCATCATGCAGATGGCCACTAAAGCAGACAGCCCAGGGTCCGCAGGGGCCCAGGTGTCACACTCAGGGGGGACCCTTGGGAGCTGTGGTCAGAACCCCACAGCTCTGATGGCAGGGGAGCTGCTGTGGTGCCACCACATGCATCTGGAAATAAGAGGAGACACTCGGCCGGAGGCAGCTGGGGCACAGACCAACAGAAGTTGGAGCAAATTCTCAGGAATCACCCTGGGAAACTGTTCCCAATGGCGCCCAGTCCCAGCTGCCAGAAAGGAAGCCAACATTGGCCTTGTGGTCATCATGCAATGTGCCCAGCAGTGTGTGGGGAGTGAAGCCTCAGTGTGCAGGGTGCAAAGGTCTCTACAGCCCTGTGAACCACCCCGGCTACCCCAGATGGGGCCTCAGGTCGGAAAGGGCACATGGGAGCCCCTGGCCGCCAGAAGGATACGGTGTCTTTATCGCCGAGAGGCCAGCCTGCAGTGTGAGGGTGAACACAGAGTTGTTCCCCAGCTGGTGCAGCCGGTAGTTGTCATATCGGAACTGTTGGATGAGCATCCGCCACCGGGCCGGGTCCAGCAGGTCCTGGAAGAGACAGGGCAGAAGCATGTTGGGGACACTGAGGGGGACGGTTCACGGAAGCACACTGCCGTCCCCACCAAAAGCAAACAACAAACTGTTTCCATGCAGGTGAAAGGCAACAGAAACCACAGCCCCCCGAACTGACAGGCGCCCACTGGAGAACAATGCAAGGTGCCCACAGCCTGGACTCCCAAGTCTGCTTAACGGACCGCTGATGTATCCTGCACAGACACAGACGCTAAAGGGCGGGGGTCCGGTGGCCTCCTGGCAAGAGGGGGACTCAGTGGGCAGAAGGATGGCTCAGCATGGGTCAAAGCACCGAGGCTTTGGGGGAACAGTCTCACTCCAGAAAGTAACTTGCTGGGCCAGAACCACCCCTGCCTGGAGGCTGGAGAACCTCGGGACAGGACTTGAGCCTGGTCATTGTGTGTCCCAAAGCTTCCCAGATGCAAAGTCAACACAGGCTGGAGGGGAGGAGGTGCGGGGTCAGGGGAGCACCACAGGGCTTAGGGCAGACATCACGCTTAACTCCAACATTACAAAAACAGGTCTTTAGTGTTATTTTTGTCAAAGCAAAGCCACAAAGGACTCAGCGCACATTCCAGGGCTCCACACACCCCATCCCCCTGCGACCCTTGGCCTTGGGACTCCGGTGCGGCCACCTCTCCCTGACCAGAGCACTTCGTCCTGCTTGTCATGTGACCCAGGCAGACACACCTGTGACTTCCTGCCACAAGGGGCTGAGGGCAAGGGCTCTGTCCCCTCAGCATGGCATGGCACTGCATCGGCACATTCCTGCAGCGTCCCGGGCTCCCTTCCTGGGCCCTCCCCTGTGTGTGCACCCTGGCTGTCCATGTCCATAGTGAAGAGGCTGTGTGGCTGTAGGCGGTGCCTACGCCAACAGCCTTGATGGCTGCCATGGCTTCTCTTCCACGCTGCCACAGTGCCTCCCAGGGGGTCAGCTGTCCAGTCCTTAGGCAGTGGAGAGCAGCATGCCATCATGAGGCATATCTGGTGAGGACTGGCCCATGCTCTACAGATGCACCCTGAGTGGGCATCTCACTCTCTAGGGCAGGCCCTTTTCTGCACTTCTCACAAACCTTCTCCAGAGCACAGAGGAGAAACTGTAGACGCTGTCAGTTAAACCAAGTTCACGTTCATTCCTGCAGAATCTCCATGACCCGAGGATTTATTACAGGACATCCCTGATACCAAAGAACTATGTGAGTCCCATTGGGGTAGAGAAGCTTCCAGATGCCTCGCAGAAGGCCTGTGGCCAAGTGTTCCAGCCATCGGGAGCTCAGCTGGGCCACCTGGCAGGTGCTGATGCCCACAAAACCACAGGGGGCAGGTGGGCCTTGGGCAGAGCCCACCATCAAGGCTCAGGGAACAAGCCCAGTTCAGCCCACAGAGAAGGCGGTTTCCTTCACTCCTCCTCCAGGACAGCCACATCATGGGTGAGCATCTCCCACTATGGATGGGGTCAGGTGTGGACCTACAGGCACATGGGGTCACAAGGGTGGGGTCTTCGGGAACTAGTTTCCTTGTAAAAACAGAGGAGGAAGAGGGCTTCTTCTAACCCTGCCAAGGCCCTGATCTCGGGCTTCCTGACTCCAAACAGTGGAAAGCAGCCTCTGAGTCTGGGATTGTCATAGCACCCCAGACACAGGAAAACAGAAAACCAAGGGTGGACCTGTAGGTGTGGCCACAGCCGGGAGAGCGTGGGGGTGTGGCTAAACAGAGCCCATGCAGCGGGAGGAGCCCCAGCCTGCAGAGCAGGGTGGCATCGTGCAGGAGTCATGGGGAAGGCAGCATTAATGCACAAGCACACCAGAAACAGGACTGACACTGTCCCTAGGCCAAGTAATAAAGGCATGCCTGGCTTCTCTGGACACATTTACAGTAAAACATGGGAACAGAAAAATGACGTAGGGATGGAGCTGCTCATCTAAACAAAGCAGGACTTGACGATTTGGAAACTTCCCGTCTGTGTTGCAAACCACGAGAAAGCCGCCCCAGAAAGAACACCATGGGTGTGGCCGAGTGAGGCTTTCTAAGGACAACAGTGTGGACATGACCAAAGGCTGATGGCCAAGGACCCCCAAGCGGGAGGAGCCAGAAGGAATGAGGGAAGGCTATCCCAATTCCTAGGTTCTCCAGGAACTGGAGCTCTTCAGCTCAGAACACAGGACATCTTTCAAGACAAGGGAAGGACCCCAAAGGCAGATGAGAGATTGTGAGGGCTGCCCTAGGTTTCCAAAGGTTTCCAGCCGTCACCTGGTTTCAAGAAGCCAGAGGCCCTGCCCGGCAAAGCCGAGTGGGCTGGCCAGTGATGCTGCATGATGACGCCCCGCCCAGATCCTTGCACGGACCCACAAGGCCAAGGGGAGCAGGGGAGAACAAGCCCTGGAAGAGATGGCAGAGGTCAGGAAGGACACTGGCAGTGGGAGAGAAAGGTGAGGGCAACAGGTGAGGCACTCAAGGCTGCAGCCTCTTGTGCATTGTTCTGATCCAAACTTCTTACTGGCAAAGCAGAAATGCCAGGGCCAAAGCCCAGTACAGTGTGTGTCACACCCCAAGCAGGAGCACAACCACAGACCAGGTCCTCCCCAGCCCCGAGGGCCCACAGGCATAGGTTACCTTGTACGGGGAGATGTGCGTGTCTGGTGGGAAGGCCAGCATGCCCATGACCTGGCGGACCTCGTCCAGCTGGCTCCCCTCAGCCTGACTGAAGTGCTTTCTTGCATGTCTAGAAAACATTTTGGGTCGTTTGAGTTTGCTTTTTTACCTTTAAGAATTTGTGCTCAGCATATGCCAAAGCCTCAGTGCCAAATGAGCCCCACCTCTGTGACCTGGGCCAGGGTCTGTCAGGACCTCAGCTCAGCAGGACCCCCTTCCTCAAAGGAACAGAGACGGGGACTTGGCTCAAGGCACCCAGCACAGAATCTCATTCAGAAAACACCCAGAGGCATTGACCCAACTGAAAAGGGCACCTGTCCAAGCCTTTACAAGTGACCCTGGTGTACATCAACCCACACCCCATGGCACGAATTATCAAAACGCCCCCCCTTCCCCGCACAGCCCCAGAGAACCCAGAGACAGTCCAGCTCTCCCAGTTCTGCAATGACTCCCCATCCAATTTCCAGAGACAGAGCCAACCCCCTGAGTGTACTGGATAGAATGGAGCCTGGGTGCCAGGCGTCAGCACCCTGCTCCTCACAGGCAGGGCCCAGCCAATTTAGGGCAGACCTGCTGGACACTCCATGCTTCATCCCCCAGAGCCTATGAGGCCTGTCCCATCAAAGTCAAGAAGGCAGTCTGCTCCCTGGTAAGAACCGTGAGCCCCTCTCTACGTACCTCACGGCGTCTAGTCTCTTGTTCTGCCGGATGAGTTCAATGAACTCCTGAATCCTTAGGCTGAACTCCAGGCAGCTCTGGGGGTAAAGACAAGACAAGGCTTGGGGAGAGTCACCAGAGCCATGCCCACAGGCTGACCCCACCAGACCAGCTGGACACTGCACACCCCGCCAAGGAAGCTTAGAGCCACCAGGGAGATGGGTCTGATAATAAAACTGTCATCTCAGCCCACAGTCAACTTTCCTGGCTGTGATGCACGCGGGCTCAGCCTTCCAAGCACAGCAGAAGCAGTGCTGCACCCGGGGGCCGATGGCCCTGAGTGAAACCCATGGGCTAGGCTTGGGAATGGCGGGACAGGCAGGCACGGGCATGGGTGGGCAGCCAGGCTTCACCCGAGGGTAAGCAGCAGCCACGCATCACCATGAGGATGCTGCAGGCTGTCAGCAGTTCAGGGGGGCGTGGGACACGACTTCCCAGGTGAAGCAAGTGACCCCATGAAGACAAGTCTCCTTCCCTTCATGAGGACAAAGCAGCTCTCTGGATTGTTTCACTGTCATGAAGTCGTAAAAGCACGTGGGCACGCACTCAGACCCTTCCTTTAACTGTATTTGGCAACTTCAGCCAGAAGGACCTTGCCTCCGTTGGCCTCAGAATTCCATGAGGCATCCCACCTCCACCTGCTCTGGGAGATGGAGGCTAGCCCCGACCTGGGGCCTGACACCCAGTGGGAGGAGGCGGGAAGGTGGTTCCTCACAGAGTGTGAGCAGGAGCAACAGGAGTGGAGCAGGTGAGGGAACCCAGGTCCCTGAGCCGGGACTGGGTGAGGACTCTTGGGGTGAGGGTGAGGTGGGGACCGTCCGTAGTGGGACACCTGGGGGGAATATTCGGGGCAGAGGAAGAGCCTGACAGTTCAAAGACCCTGGCAAGAGTGGGTAGGACAGGAGGCACACAGAGCTGGAGAGTTGGTCACAGCAGAAAGTGGAAGCCCCAGGATCTGAGGAGGGCGCTGGAGTATGACAAGTCTGGGATAGCAGCTGCTAGGAGATGGTGCCAGGCGGGGAGGTGCTGCTATGCCAGGTAGCCCCGTGTCTGATAGGCATCCGTCCAACAACTTCACACGGGGTTCTGAGGAGACGCTAACAGAGTGCCACCAGTGGGGTCATTTGTATGGATGCTAACTCTGCTATCCTAGCAACATCTAATCTGAGTTCAAACTCCTGTGGCTGGGGATGGGAAGGCAGGCAAAGTGAACTCTTGTAACTTAAGACAAAAAATTGGATCTTACAAAGATGGTAATTTAAACCATAATGTCTCCAACATGGTTTCAGAAAACACTCAGTGTTTCCAATCAGAAACAGAATATGTAGAATTAATAGAACAAGAGAAAAATCTCTGCGTTTTCCACTCATTTGCCATCCTGCCTTCCACAGTATCTGAGTCACAAGATGACGTGGACAGATATTCTACACGGCAAGTCCATCGGTCAGACCCCAAACATCTAACTCTTACACTCGTGTGCCAATAGTGGAATTTCCTACCCGAGCCTCCGTGCGTGCACACTGGCATTCCCATGAAGCACTGCAGCCAGACTGCGGGACCGTGCCCTCTACCAAGCCCCTGCCCTGTTCCATGGACATGAGGGTGGCACGCTGGCTGATGTGACCTACCTTGGAGCCTACCAGGCTGTCAGAGGTGAAGGTGCAGAGAGCCCCCCAGCTGGTGCCCAAAACGTCCACACCACAGGTCCTCAGAGCAAGGCATGTTTTCCTGGCCTGGCCCCTCCTCCCCTGCCCTTTGCACCAAAGCAGCAGTCTGTCCTGACACCCAAGTGGATGGAGGAGATGCCATGTGCTGAGTGGCAGGCATGCCACAGACCAGCAGACAGAAAGGAGGCCCCAGCCCCAGTGATGAGTTCCCTTTCAAGGCCAGACCAAGAGGCCACGAGGCAGAGACCAGTGGGGAGATGCCCTGCCTCCCCAGGGCAGCTGATGATTGCCGCTTCTGCACTCAGGGGACACCAGGAGGGAGCCGCCAGGTGGACATTCTAGATGGACAAGGTCATAGTAAACGACATGCTACAGCTTTACACAACTGACATGTTTAAATATGTTCTAATATCTTAACAGCTCTGTTCTAGCAGGTCACCTTCCAAACAGTTCACTAACAAGCAAGTACGTATGTACTAAACTTAGGTACTTAGACTCAAACATAAAATACCATGACTCCAGGTGATCATGCCAAGCACTGAGGGCTGAATACATTCTTCATGTGCTACCTGCAAAAGGCCTGGCGCTTGCACATTTGTGACCCATCCAGCTTTCCTGACACGCAGCACATACACTGTTGCTTCAACTGTCCATAAGCTCTGGAGATGGGACTTGACGCAACAGATATTCACTCAGCACACCTGTGGTCTTAGAAATATTTTCTAACCACAGGACACATGGGTCTCAAAGTTTCTTTTCTTGCCTAGAATCTCATGACTGCTGTGAATGATCCATTGTCGTCAAGCTCCTGTCCCCGCCCCCCCCAGCCTGCATGTGTGAGCTCCCATGTGTACACACACATATGCACGCTGTATGGCCACTCTGGTGCCCTACCCTGCTCAGCTGATATTTTGTAACAAGCACGTTTTTGTGTCATTAGCTTGTCTCTCCAGTTAAATGGCCAGGTAACAGGAATCTGCTATCCATGGATTCGGCCGCCTGCCCACCCCACTCCCACAGCAGCTGCGAGGCCCCGCCTGGACCCGGCCTGTGTGGCTGTGCCCTTGCCAAGCAGCAGTGTTGTCTGGAGGTACCAGGGCTTGCAGAAACTACCTGTCGGGATGGAAAGCCTACTTTCCTTGTGACGGGGTTCCCACTGTGCGGCACAGCTATGGGGGCTGCAGCAGGAGAGCAGGGTGAGTGTTACATACCAATTCTGGCTTTCCTTTTATGGTTTCCATACCAAGATCCTCACTCTCTTTAGGGGAGCCACTGGCCACTCTACTTTTCCGTCCCGTCTTCACGTCGTGCTCGCTTTGGCGGCCCTGAGTGGCAGAGAGCGTCACCCTTGGCTGGTGACTATGTGCACATGACAAGCTCAACCGGGGAGAGGTTAAAGGTGCTCGGTTTAGAAAACAGAAAACAAACAGTTTTTCTAACGGAGGCAGGGGAAGGTTAATTGAAGTTAAACATTTCTGCAAGCCCCATGGTGACAACACCTATCAGTAAGCATGTTTAGATTCTATAATTTATGATTAAGTGTCAATCCGTGAAGCTGCTTGTGGGTCTCAAGAACAGCTGTATTGGAGAGTATCCCAGCCTAGAACTCTGCCCGATGGACAAGGCTTCTGGAGGGGGCCTTCCTCTATCAGTGACCAAGGGACTAGGGGCAGGACAGACCCAGCAGCAGCTAACAAGCTGAGCACACGCAGGCAGTCGGCACCTCGCTCCTTCAGAACCTCATGCTCAGAACACATGGCCAAACCATAATGCAGAAGGGGGGTGCACTTTTCAGGGATTTTACCTAAAACCCAAACACTGCAACCAAAACAAAAATCCTGAACCCACACCAAACCCAACAACCCCACCCTCTGACCCCGAAGCACAGAACTCCAAACTCACAGGTACAGGCGCGTGGGTTCCGGGCAGGTGCCGGCCCCGCCCCTGCCCCGCCCCGCCCTGCGAGCCTGCACACCTTCATCTTGCGCAGACGGGACTTGTTGTCGTGGCACCAGGCCAGGCAGGTGGCAGTCTCGCGCCTCTCCAGGGACTCCTCCACTTCTTTGGCCGTCAGGAACATCTCGATGTTCACCAAGTCCTTAGGGGAAGGAAGCAGTGTGCGCTCAGAGCACTGGACGCCCGGACCCTCCCGGGCTCCCCTCTCCCTGCACCCCTGGATGCCCCCCTCCAGCATACCCCACCTGGGCAGTTCCTCCAGCTGCTCCTCCAGGTTGAGGGGCCCTGGGACAAGGGGCAGGCCCACAGCGGGCGGATGTCTGCACACTGGCCAGGGCCTGCACTGCACTAAGTAGGATACAGTATCCCCAGCACAGGTGGAAGACTATCCCAAACCAAAGCCCCAACCCAGACCCTTAGGGGCCCCAAGCAGAGGCCTGAATCCATTTTACCCTTCACGATAAACCTGGGAACCCCAGCAACCCATACCCTCACTGTTTTGTTCCCTCCAAAGATGTACGTGAATGAGATTTGTGAGAAGGAGCAGCAAGGGTGGATGGGTAGGGCTGTCTCTGCCTCCCTGTTTACTCTCTCCCTTTCTCTGCTGCCTATGGAGTCACATTTGCTGAGCTCTGGAGGATCCAAGCAGAGCAGGGACCCAGGGTCACAACATCCACAGGGTGCTCAGGGCCTTAAATCCCCAACAAAAGGTCAGAGCACAACCTCCTTGCCACGGAGGCGGGGAAGAGAGGACCATGCTTGTATGCCGCCAGAGGAGGGGGAGCAATTTGAAGAAAACAAATTTCAAAGGATAAATTTCTCTCCCATCTGGAATGACTACAGCAAACATGGTTACTAAAGCTCAGTTTCTCAGAGAAAGGAGGGGTAACATCCAACACAAAAAATTCCCTTGAATTCTCTTCAGGTATGTTCCAGTGACTCTCAGGCCTCACGCCGAGCACCTCAGCACGGGGAAGCACAGCACATGGCAGCTTTCTTGCCACAATGCCTCCACCAAAGGTCTGCCTGGGGCCAACTGAGTTAGGGGCCGGCTCACTACAGGGCTTGCATGTCTATGCAGCCACAGCCGTGTCCTGCTTCTCCCAGAAGCAGTGTCTGGAGAAGGAACACAGTCCTTCTGGTGAGTACAGCATAAGACACGAAGTTTCAAGTATAAAAGTAACCATGGTGAAAGCCAGAAACTTTTGTTTACATGGCAAGAAGTACATTATGGCTAACAATGCCACAGTTAAAACTAGACATTCATAGTGAACAAGAAAAAAATACTAATCAGAGTGCCATTATGTGGCAACCAAAGGCCAGCAGAGTTACTGCTCGGTGTCTTGCCATGGATAAGTAATAGCTGGTTAAGGGCAGGAGAGCCCCTGAACAGAAGGCAAGGGCTGTGAGGTGTCCGGTCGGCACACTGTACCACAGCTCAACAATGGGCAGTCTGGGGTGGGTCACACAAGGGCTCCCAGACAGATCCCCAACCTCACATGGCCAGAGACCCCACGAGGCTCTGCTGGCCCCACATCCTGACTGCCAGCCTGTTGGGGCAGCCAGGTCAGACAGGGGCAGGACTGACCCTGCATTCCTTGGCCCTTCCCACCCCCATACTTTACCCTTCTGACACGGGACCTGACAGGGAGTGCTGGGCACCGCAGCCAGCACCCTGGCCCTACATCATTTCAGAGGTCAGCTGCTCTTGTGAACCATCTCTCTGGCATTTTCACTTTTCTAGAACCTTCCCACAGGAAAATGCTAGGTCTCCTATATGAGGGTCATCTTTCTCTCCTTATTTCCCATCTCTAGTTTTCAGTTTTGCTCTTCTGCCTGTGCCTCAGGGTCCTTGGTCTGTAAGGCCTCAGGGTCTGGCCTCTGACATCTTTCTCCTGCTGATGTTTCTCGGATATTCATAGACCTTGGGGTGTTAAACCAGATGACCGGAGGTGGGACAACATGGCTCACACACACCACAGCTGGAAATGATGCCAGACTACCAGGTGTCCGCCCCACGTGAGATTCCAGCACTGTGATTTCTAATTCAGAAGGGCCAGAGATGCCAGCAAGGATATGCTTGTCCACCAAGACCAAGGCTCCGAGTGGTGAGGCACACAACCCCCATCTGGGCTGACCCCATGGACTCTCTCTTCATGGCATCTTTTGACAAACAGAAGTTTTAAATGTTAATGAACCTGATATATCAGCCTCTTCATTGGTGACAGCACCCCATCCTGTCAGAAGCCCTCACCCCACCCCCAAGGGCGTGAGGTTCCTCTTCTGCTTGCTTCTAGAAGCAACCTTAATTTCTATACATACTTGTGAAGCTGGAGGTTCCACATGGAAATCTCACAGTGCCCCCTTTACAAGATATCTGAGGTGTGACCACCCCCATTACCTTGAATCACACAGGACAACCTCCTGAGTTACCTATGCCCCCCATACTCTGTTCTTCACAGAGCAACCAGAGTGAGCCTATTGAACTCAACCTCTCCCCTCCCTACCCCGTACCCATCTCAGTCAAGGGGAAGCCCCACTCTATGAGTTCTGCAGGTGCTCAGACCCCCATCTTAGTATAGGGCAGCTCCCGGGTCTGTCCTGGGAGCTTCCTCTCATCTCTGCAAACCCACCCCAACCAACTTTCTGAAAATCACTAGCCCTCCTGCCCCTCTACCCTATGCACCCCTGTAAACAATCCTGTTTGACCTCATGCCTCTCTCCCCCTCAAAGCACACATTCCTCCAAGCTAGGAACATTTGGCCACAGCCTCACAGTAGCAGGGAAAAAAGGGATGGGGTATCTGTGAGCACCCAAATGACTACTGCAGATGAACAGGCTGTGCCAAGCATACACAAGGTCAAGAGAGCTGGTCAATCAGGTACAAGCTGGTCGTGCTAGATAGGGAAGGAAGACAGGGTGAGGGATCTCTGGGTACAGGGTGGAGACCAGGGTTGGGGAGGCAGACACTACCCAACAGCAGAGAGGCAGCTCCCAGCTAAACCAGCCTGAAGACTAGAGAAAGGTGCACATGGGTCTGTGAAGCCCTGGTACAGGGAATGAGAGCACTGGGTGACCTCTACCCCATGCCAGGATGCCTTTGCCACTGCCAAGCAGCCTTCTTTCTGAAGCTCCAAGCTGCCTGGCTTGCACGTGCACTGAAGGTCAGAGCATTGTCCATTCCTACACCTGTATCATAGGTACCACTAAAGACAGACAGATGGAAAACGCACCCCACCCTGGAAAAAAGATCTCACACCAGTAAAAACAATCACAGGAACACACCTGGTATATAAATATAGAATGGGAAAAGTTCCCTTCTGCATTCTTCCTCATAACATGTTGCCAAATGAGAAGCACCCTGAGTCGTCACCTTAGTTCAACCACTGGATCTGGATCACCTTTGCAAGAAGGGTTTAGCCCTTTCTACCCGATCCCAAGAGCTGCTCTCCAAAGTGCTAGCTTGCACAGCTCGCAGCGAACTGGCACATTCCAGGATGGCCCAGCCCTGGGGAGGTGACAAGAGGCCCCGAGTGCATGCCCACCTCGATGCCGCTCTGGCGGGCTAGCTTCACGGCTGTGTTGTAGTAGCCACAGCGCAGCAGGTGCTCCACCATCATGCGGTCCATGCGCTTCCTCTTCCACATGCTGGCTGCTGCGGGCTGGTCGCTGCTATGCTCTTTGAGGTGCTCAATCCTGCGCTTGCACAGCTTGGCACTCTCATCCTCCGCCTGGATGGACTCCACCGCCTGAGACACATAGCAGAGACTGCTCAGGATGGGACAGTGACCAGGCTGCCCCGACCTGGAACACTCACCAACAGGAGGCAAGGAAAAATCAGGCGAAAAGGAGGGGATGTCCCCGCACTCGGTGACAGAAGCAAATGGGAGAGCTGTCCTCCCACCCCACCCCCACCCCAGTGCCACCCAGGTTTGGCTACACCTGTTGTTACCTCACACCTACCGCTCTGTGCACTTGCACCTTCTCTTCAGAGATGGTACTTCTTTATGTAGTCTGAGGCTATGCTACCATATACGTATGATTTTAAATTTGTCATGACTTCCTAGTTAATTAAACGATCTGTTATTATTTTTTGACTTTCCATCTTTTATATTCCTTTCTCCCTCAAAGTCAAGTTTGTTCAAAATGAACATGGCTCTGTAGAAATGTTGTGTCAGCACTGTCCCGGATAGCAGCTGGCTCTCCACTACTTGACGTGTGGCCAGCACCACAAGGAGCCGGATTCGTAATTTCCTTCACTGAGGTGTGGGTGTCATGCCTGGCTGGAGGGGCCAATGCACAGCACACACCCAGCACTCTGGCCGGCCCGCATCCTCAAGCAAATGCCACTCCCCTCTACCTTCCACTTGCTGCCAGGGTACCTGCTGCTCTTTTGGAACTGGTTTTCTTACTCCAGAGTTTTCAAGATTTTTCTCTCTTTTCAGTTTAGTGATGTGAAATCCTAGGTAGATTTATTTATCCTATCTAGGACTCTGAACTGGTGACTTCCATCAGTTCTGAAAATCTGGGCACTCTTGCTCCTGTGCCATCCCCCTTGACTGAGGTCACAGAGCTCGGGTCTCTGAGGCTTCCCACTCTCTTAGGTATCTCTGTCTTTTTAGCACTCTCTGCTGTATTCTTTTTTTTTTTTAATACAATTCATTCATTCATTCATTCATTCATTCATTCATTTATGATAGTCACAGAGAGAGAGAGAGAGAGAGAGGCAGAGACACAGGCAGAGGGAGAAGCAGGCTCCATGCACCGGGAGCCCGACGCGGGACTGGATCCCGGGTCTCCAGGATCGCGCCCTGGGCCAAAGGCAGGCGCTAAACCGCTGCGCCACCCAGGGATCCCTCTCTGCTGTATTCTAGATAATCTCTTCACACCTACCTTCCAGCTCACAAATTCTCTCTTTAGCTCTGATTATTAAATGCTAAAAAGTTTGTTATAAGGCAACATCTGAGTTTTTCATTTTCAGTTATTTATACTTTGAGTTTTATTTGGTTTATTTTAAACTCTCAATCGTTTCATGCTTTCTGTTCCCTGTAAATATTCTCAGCTATTTAATCTTTAGATGCAGTAGAGGGTGGTATCTGAACTCTGTGTGGTGTGTGTTGTTTCTGCTACACCTCAGCTGTGGCATCCTTTGAACCTGGTGACCCTACGTCACCAACGTGATGCTCTGATGGTGTCCTCCACCTGAGATGTACGTTTCTTGTGCCTGGTGCCTGGAGGCACCACCAGCCAGGGCCACGGACACTATGTTGAAGAGGAGGGGTCTTGGCTTGCCCTTACCTGACAGGCAGTTCTACCGGGCCCCACTGCCCACCCTAGCCTCCCCACCTTGCTGGCCCCAGTCATGGGGCCCAGTGCAGCCCCACGGGCAGCCAGGTGGGGGCAGGGGCGGGAGGGGGGGCTTCTCTCCTCCGGGCCCCTGCCCTTGGGTTCTGATGATAAGCTTTGTGTTTCACAAGCCCTTTGATACATTCAGTAAGATGTTTTAAAATACCTTGTGGCATTCTTTGGGTTGTTCAGAGGCACAGTACTGCACTCTACCTACCTCTCCCAGAAATGAAAAACTCTCCATGAAGTTCTGAGGTGAAATTCTAAAAATAACAACTCATTTGCCTCCCATCTGCATGTGGAACCCCCTGAAGCCAGACCTGCAGGAACAGGAAGCCAGCCTGCCAGCCTCAGAGAGGCTGCAGAGCACAGCCAGCCAGGAGGGGTCGCCTCTCCCCACACACTCAGGGTTGCCCCCAGCTCCTGCAGAAGACACCCTCTCTTCGGGATGGCCTGGGCACACAGTAAGGCTGGGCCTGTGAAGCCATGTGACAGCCCGTGTGGAGGCAGGCAGGCAGAACGGTCCAGAAGCAATACTGGCCTTCCTCTTGAGGACGCTGAGCTTCTCCACCACACCGTCCAGGAGGCTGACTACGGAGTCCACGGCTGGGCAGCTGCTCAAGGTCTTCTCCAGCTCGGCTACCACCATGGTGACGTGGCTTGTCTCGCGGTCAATGTTCTTCTGAGCAGCCCGAAAGCGTTTATTCAGGGTCTCGTAGGGCACCTGGAGAAGAAAGGTCACTGGTGTGTGGGATGACCAGACCCCTTCACAGCATCTGTCAAGCAGAAGTCCTTGGCTCCCAGCACTCAAAAGCCTGACTAAGGCCCATAGAAGGCCTGTGTGATGGAGGGTCCTTCGTGTTCCTGAAGAGGACGCTAACAGAAAGGTGCAAACTGTCCCCAAATCCAGAGCTGATACAGCTCCATTCTTTCCAAAGGGCACACTGACAGAATAATCCCAAAGTTCATCCAGAATAACGGTTAAGGAAATGACCAAAATCAGAGTAGTCCCAGGGGCGCTGAGGACGCACAAATGAGTCAGAGCATCAGCACCAGCAGGAAGCTACAAGGGCGTACTTAACTCCTCTCAAACCATGCTCCTTTGCCCCCAGTCACAAAAACCACCTTTCCCTACAGAACACATCACAGATAAAAGACCCATGAAGGGATGACATGTCGCTGTGGCCCTTCTGTCCTTCCAGAGACAATGGTTGCTGACACTCCTCCCAGCCCTGCTCCTCAAATGCTGCTCACACAGCATGGCCACCCTGGTGACCAGCAGGTCACTGTGGAAGTCTTGCTTTGCTACAAACCACACTAGGCCAACACTTCCCTTAGAGTGGTACCCAGCGATGGGGAAGGACCCACTCCCAAGGGGCACTGCCAGCGACAAGTGCCAGGCACCACGTGCAGCAAGGAGGAACATGGGATTCCCAGGAGCAGAGACACCAACGGGACAGCACAAACCAGAAGAGCCCGGCCCTGGCCAAGGAGGGGCCACTGTAGCAGGTCTCGTCTCCAAGACCTGGCCAGGCCAGTACTGAACTTGCACCAGCTGCCACTCCCTCTTCAAGCTCCCCGGGGTACAGGTGGCAGCGGGTAAACAATCCTGTCCACACCTTGGGTCTTACCAGCTCATGAGGCAGAATGCCATAAGACAAGCCATGTACTGCCACGTGGGCAGGGCTCATCCCCAGCAGCTGAGTCTAACAGCCTTTCATGGTAGCCATGGTCTAGCATAAGCAAGACAGGAGAGTCTCTGAGACAAGAGGAAGCAAAAGGGCTGTCCTTAACATGGAGTGGCACCCACAACACCAATACAATGTCACCTGCATCTGAGGTCTATCACCTAACCAGGCCTGTCCTGGCTTCACAGGCCCTCAAGAGTCTTCCACTCTTGGTGCGAGGATCAGAATGAAACTTCGAGGAGATGACCAGACAAAGACACCCACCCCATCCTCCCTGTCCAAAGGAACAGGCACCCTGCCCAGTTTTGGGAAAGAGCCTCAGTTTTGGTAAACATATCTCATAACACAGCACAGCATGCAGACCTAGGTGTGTGCATTTAGGAGACTCCTCCTGGACAAGAGGGGAGAAGCTATCAGTAGAGGCCGGGCATTGGTGGGATGCTGATGTGTGCATCCTCCCTTTCAGAATCTTGGGTTATTTTCAGAGCTCCCACCTAATTCAGGGGCCCTGCAAACTGTCTGCAAGGATGGGCGTGTGTTTCCAATCTGACCTGGCTGACACTTTCATACAACACAATAAAAAGAATTACTAAGAAGTGAACTGAAACAAATTCCATGATGCATGATAACAAAAGCTTCAAAGTCTTATTCTCAGATTCAGATGTTAAAATTACATTCAATAAACACCGTAACATAATTAAATGCCACATAGAGCATTCAGCAGGAGACAGTACGGTACATCTCTGGCTCTCCACAGCTGAAAAGCCAGGTGAGAAGCACATGAGCACCATGACACATGCTGGACACAGCCATGTTCCTAAGGACCAGCAGGTCTCTGGTGTGGTCAACAGCACGAGACTCACCAGAGTGGCAGGTCTCAGCGTCCTGCCTTCCGCAGATGACATCTAGCCTGAGGCCCATCCCATAGAGCCAAAGGGGATGTAAAAGGAGACTCCAAAGCAAGAACTACAGGCTTAGGATCTCCATTTTTAACTTTTACCCAAAAAGGAAGCAGGAAATGCTCTAGCATTCACCTCCAATCCATGGTAGATATTGTAAGGTTACAAAATCAATTATTTTATCTCTCTTTTTTTAAAAAAAGATTTTATTTATTTATTCATGAGACACACAGAGAGAGGCAGAGACCTAGGCAGAGGGAGAAGCAGGCTCCATGCAGGAAGCCCAACGTGGGACTGAAGGCAAACGCTCAACCGCTGAGCCACGCAGGCTTCCCAATTACTTTATCTTTTGATGAAAGAAGTGAACTCAGGATTTCCTCCTCTTCTGAGATGCACTGCTAGGGGCCATGAGCCCCACCAAGCTCTTCCACCATGTGGCCTGCATCTTCCCCCACACCTGAGTCAGTCCCCCAGCCTACAGTGCTGAGTCTGACCTCCAAATGGCTGTCAAGCGCTTTCTGTGGCCACTCTTGCCACAGAGGACTCACTACCTGCCCTCAGTGCTCCAGCTCCACACCTGGTCACAGGCTCCACAGGACTGAGCTCTCAGAACCTCACCTACTGCCTGCACCTGCACCTGTCCCATGCCCCCCACTGGTCTGGTCCACAGCACCTCCCCTCCCTGCCAGCACCTCCCAGAGTCTATGTCCTGGGAGCACTGAGCAGCCTCCTCTGCCATCTTCGGACCATCATGGGGCACCAGGCAGCTGCCCCGGGAAAGCTCTTCAGCCTCTGACTACAGGGCACCAGCCTGGGGTCTCGGCCTCCCTGCCTTTCCCCAACTGACCCTGCTGCTCAGTCACCAACAGCTCCTTCACAGCTTCCTTCCAAATGAAGGAAAGGAATTTCAGAAATACTGAAGACTCTGAACCATGGTTAGTACCCACAACCCTTTTCTAGAAGGAAAATCACGGAGTCCTCAGTGAGACACACATAACAAGACCAATGAGAGGAAATAACAAGACGCAACAAAGAGCGGTGAGGAAAGAAACCAGTAAAAATATAATCAAACTATAGGAAAAAACCAATCCACAGCCTGAGAAGCATGGATAAGGTGATTCTACGTCTAAAAGATTTTGAGGGCAGCCTGGGTGGCTCAGCGGTTTAGCACCGCCTTCAGCTCAGGGTGTGATCCTGGAGACCCGGGATCGAGTCCCACGTCGGGCTCCCTGCATGGAGCCTGCTTCTCCCTCTGCCTGTGTCTCTGCCTCTCTCTCTCTCTCTCTCTCTCTCTGTGTGTATCTATCATGAATAAATAAATAAAATCTTTAAAAAAAAATAAAATAAAAGATTTTGAAAGAATTCCAAAATAAGAGGCAAATATTAGAATTATACTCTTATATGCACAGACAACAAAACTAAAAGTAGACCAATGGGATTACATCAAACTTAGACTTGAGCGAAGCAAATGAAGCAACTAACAGAGATGGCTGCCCAGGAAGGGGAGAGCACCATGGCAGAGTGGCAGGTGGAAGGCTCCACGTCCAAAGCAAAGACACAGATGGACTGACCCCAACTCACAGTGGGCAGACGACCTGAGCAGCCACTTCTCCCAAGAAGATACATGGTGGCTGACCCGGGGGGGGGGGGGGGGGGGGGGGCGAGGAGGGCAGTGCTGAGCAGCACCAAGCATCAGGGAAATGCAGGTCAGTACCACCAGCAGACCCCACCTCACCCCCACATGGGATAGCTGCTCTCCAAGGAGCAGACACCAGTGAGTCTTGGTAAGGATACAGGAAAACTGAACCCCTGACCACTGTGGGGGGTGGGTACAGCTGCCGTGGAAAATAGCATGGCCAGTCCTCAAAAACAAAGCATAGGATGACCACATGGCCCAGCCATTCCATGCCTGGGTACGTTCCCAGAACTGACGGCAGGGTCCCAATGGTCATGACAGCATTGTGCACAGCAGCTGAGACGTGGAAACACCCATGTGTTCATGGACAGATGGATGGACAGATGGGAGGATGGATGGAGGGACAGAGGGACAAGTGAATGAATGGTCAGATTCATGGACAGACTTTAGATGGACAGATGGATGGATAGATGGATGAAAGGATGGACAGATGTATGGATGAGTGGATGGACGGATGGATGGACAGACGGATGGACAGATTACCAAAATGTGGTGTATACACTCAGTGGAACATTATTCAGCCTTACAGAGAAGGAAATCCTACCATATGCTGCAACATGGATGAACCTGTAGGACGCTATGACAAGTGAATAGCCAATCACAAAAAGACTAACCTGTATGATTCTCTCATATGGGATACTGAGAGAAGCCAAACTATCAGAAACAGAACACAGAAGAGCAGTAGCCAGGGTTTGGGGAAGAGGAGAGTGGTTTAATGGTGCAAGACTGAATGTGTCCCTCCCCTCCATAATTTATATATAGGATGGTATATGGAGATAGGACCTTGGGAAGTGAGTGGGTTACCAGGGTGCAGCCCTCATGACTGGGGTCAGCACCCTTTAAAAAAGATTGTTCACTATTTTCACCATGTGTGACACAGGAGAAGATGGCCTTCAGCAGGCCAGAAAAGGCCCCACCAGAAGCAGACCACACTGGCACTGTGATCATGGACTCCCAGCCTCCAGGACTTGGAGAATAACTTTCTCTTGTTTATAAGCACTCAGTTTACTGCACTCTGAATTAAGACAAATGGGTACACACTTTCAGTGGTGCGAGGTGAGAAGTCCTAGAGACCTTATATGCATATAGCTAACACTGCTGCACACTTAAAAATGATTAAGAGGGCTAGTTTCACGTTATGTTTTACAATAAAAAAAAATATTCCTATGACGCTGATAATACATAGCAATGGTATCTGACTTCAACACTTACCATGAAGCTGTAGTGAACGAGACAGTGTGGTCCCGGTGCAGTATTGCACCAGGATCAGTGGAGTGCGGAGAACCAGAAATGGACCCCCATGCGAGGTGTTACATCCAACCAAATTGCTGAGCAATCCAGGGCAGAGAGGACCAACTCTCCAACAATGGCACAGAACTGGATGGCCATGGGGGGGGGAGGGGGGACCTCAACCCGACCTCATGTGGTCTGCAAACATACTTAAATGACTATGGACCCGAAAATGTAAAAGCTAACGCTTGAGAACTTCAAGACGGGAACACAGGAGAAAATCTTCACAACCTTAAGATAGGCAAAGATTTCTCGAAGGGATACAGAATGCACTAACTATAAAAGAAAAATTAATCAAATCTTAATCAAAACTAGAACTTCTACTCTTTGAAAGATAATTTAAGAATAAAGACAATTTGGGATCCCTGGGTGGCGCAGCGGTTTGGCGCCTGCCTTTGGCCCAGGGCGCGATCCTGGGGACCCGGGATCGAATCCCACATCGGGCTCCCGGTGCATGGAGCCTGCTTCTCCCTCTGCCTGTGTCTCTGCGCCTCTCTCTCTCTCTGTGACTATCATAAATAAATAAAAATTAAAAAAAAAAAAAGAATAAAGACAATTTAAGGCAAACCACAGACTAGGAGAAAACATTCACTGTGTGTAAATCTGACAAAGGATTTTTATCTAGAACATATTTAGAACCCTTACAACTAGAGACCATGACAACAATCCCTTTTTTAAAATGGGCAACAGGGGATGGTCCTGGGATTGAGCCCGTCTATCAGGTTCTCTGCTCAGCAGGGAATCTGCTTCTCCCTCCCCCGACCCCTCCCCCTGCTTGTGTGTGCACACACTCTGTCAAATAAATAATAAAATCTTTTAAAAAATAAAATGGTGCTTGTGTTCACTCTCTCTCTCAAATACATAAATAAATCTTTTTTTAACCCCCCCAATAATAAAATAGACAAAAAGTTTTAACAAAGTCACAAAAAGAAGATATACAGAGAACTAGTAATAAAGACACTTAACATCATTAGTCAGAAATATGCAAATTAAAGCCACAGCGGACATGTGAAGGTTAATTTTATGTGTGGTCAACCTGCCTGGGCCACAAAGTGCCCAGACCCTGGGTAAGACACTGCTCTGGGCCCGTCTGGAGAACAACACTGTGAATGGTGGGCTGAGTCAAGCAGGCTTTCTGACCACAGCAGCCCTCCTGGGGATCCAGCTTGCCCACTGCAGACCTTCTCAGGCTCTGTAATACCATAAGCCAATTCTTTATGGCCAGGCTTCAACCCCTCTCCCACTCCATTTCTCTCTTCCTTACTGGATTGTTCTTCTCAGAAGGGCCTGAAAATGGGATGCTACTGTGTGCTAGGAAGACTTCATACCACCGGCCAACCAGGCTGAGGACACTTGGATGTTACTGCTGGCAGGGGTGTGGGGGATCCTCAGGAACAGGGTCTGGCTGTTTCTTATGACAGAAAACATACACATGCCACATCACTCAGCAATTCCAATCCCAAGAGAAACGACTATGTAATACCCACAAACAGACTCATACACAAATGTGCAGTCGTCTTATTCCTAAACCCGAGACTGGAACCATCTCAAACATACATCCATGGGGGTGGTAAAGTGGTGGCCACTGCTGGGAGGAAGGGCATACTGGAGCTCAGACACAGGCTGGGGAGGAGTGAGACATGTACAGCCCTGCAGTCCCTGGAGGTGACACTCTCACACCAGTAGACCAACAGGAGGAGCGGTTCTCCACCAGGGACACTACTCCCCAGGGGGCCTGGGGGACAACGTCTGACCTGTCACAACTGGGGTATGGCTGCGAGCTTGCCAAACCACCCAAGGAAATTAAGTGGGACAAAGGAAACCTTATCAGTCTACCAAAGAGGAGACGAGAGAGACAATAAGGTAAGACAGGGAGGGTGAGACCACAGTACTGGTACTCACTGTAACTCTGGGCAGCTAGGGGAAGACAACCAGAGCAAGGCATCTTCTGTTTAAAACATCTACCAGAGTAAGCAGACAGACAAGAGATATACACGAGGACAAAGCCACAGAGCAACACTGTCCAGCAGAAGTGTGAGTTGCATATACACACACTTTTAGGTTTTCTAGTAGCCACATTAAGAAAATGGGATGAAATAGATTTTAGTGTATTTTATTTAAATCCAATACACTCGGGGATCCCTGGGTGGCTCAGCGGTTTCGCGCCTGCCTTTGGCCCAGGGCGCGATCCTGGAGTCCCGGGATCGAGTCCCGCGTCGGGCTCCCGGCATGGAGCCTGCTTCTCCCTCTGCCTGTGTCTCTGCCTCTCTCTCTCTCTCTCTCTCTCTCTGTGTCTATCATAAATAAATAAAAATAAATATAAAAAAAATCCAATACACTCCCAAGTATTTCATTTATTAGATACTTTACATTATTTTTTCTCTTTGTGCTAAATCTTTAAAAACTAGTGTGCACTTTATTTTAAACTTAGAACACATATTTGGACCAGCAGTCTTTTTTTTTTTAAAGATTTTATTTATTCATGAGAGACACAGAGAAAGAGACACAGGCAGGGGGAGAAGCAGGCTCCCTGTGGGGGGCCTGATGTGAGACTCGATCCCAGGACCCCAGGATCACGACCTGAGCCAAAGGCTCAGCTGCTGAGCCCCTGGATGAGCAACATTTCAAACACTCAACAACCACATGGGGCTTAGTACTACTGGTACTGGATAGTGTAGCTGCAGAAAACCTACGCTGGGCTCTGGGGGCAACTTGGGCCTCATACACGGCTGGCAGGGAGTGTGTGAAGGATGGAGGGGAATTTGACAGCAGTCATCAAAACTGTGCCTAACCTCTGACCTGGCTATTTGAATGATGTGGATTTATCCTAAAAGCTAACTCCACATGTATGCAGAGTTGTAGGTCATGGATACCTGCCCAAGGCCGGCCAGCACTGTGCATGAGCACTTTTTTTCTTCTTATGTAGGCTCCCCTATGAGCATGGACTTAAACTCACAACCCTGAGATCAGGAGTCAGACCCTTAATCAATTGAGCCACCCAGGCGTCCCTGCATGAGTGCTCTTTGTCTGTTAAGTTGAATTGTACAAAACTGCTGTTAGGCCATCATTGTTTTGCCAGGTTTTAATTGAGATATAACTGAGATACCATAATATTCATCCTCTTAAAGTGTACAAGTTAGTAGTTTTCAATATACTCACAAGGTTGTACAACTACCACCAGAGAATATTTCCAGAATGTTTCATCAACTCAAAGAGAAATCCTGTACCTATGAAGTCCTCCCCACAGCCAGGCAACCAATCACTAATAATCTACTTCCTACCTATACGAATCTGCCCATTGTAGACATTTCATACAAATGGAGTCACACATTCTATGGTGTTTCGTCTGGCATTCTATTTTTTTTTTTTTTTAATTTTTATTCATGATAGGCACACAGTGAGAGAGAGAGAGGCAGAGACACAGGCAGAGGGAGAAGCAGGCTCCATGCACCGGGAGCCCGATGTGGGACTCGATCCCGGATCTCCAGGATCGCGCCCTGGGCCAAAGGCAGGCGCCAAACCGCTGCGCCACCCAGGGATCCCTCGTCTGGCATTCTAAACTTAACATAGTGTTTTCATGGTTCAGCCACAATGTAATGTGTATTTCATTCCTTTTTTTTTTTTTTTTTTTAAGATTTTCTATTTGTTTGACAGCATGAACACTCAGGAGTGGCAGGTGGAGGGAGAGGGAGAAGCAGGCTCCCTGGAGCAGGGAGCCTGATGCAGGATTAGATCCCAGTTGTGGATTTCGATTAGAATTTCATTAATGACTAATAATGTTGAGTATTTTCTCATATGCTTATTAGCCATTTATATATCTTCTCTGGAAAAGTCTATTCAAATCATTTGCTCATTTTTAAATAGGGCTGTCTTCACATTGTTGAAGTAGATTAGTAGATTCTGGATATTACTAGATTCTTATCAGATTAAATTCTAGATATTACTAGATTCTTATCAGATGTGACATGCAAATATTTCTCTCCATTGTGTCCTTGGAAGCACAAGCTTTTCACTTCTGAAATCCAACCTACAATTTTGTTTCCTGCTTTAGGTGTTATACCTAAGAATCTTAGCTCTTACATTTAACTGATTCATTTTGACTTAATGCTTGTATACGGTGTGAAGGAAGGACTTAACTTCATTCTTTTGCATGTGGATATCCAGTTGTCTTGGAACTATGTGTTGAAAAGCCTCTCCCTCCTTATGTAACTGTCCTGGTACCCTTATTGAGAATTATGTATGGACTCATGTCTGGACTCTCAGTTCTAGCCCACTGATCTTTAGCCTTTCAACCAGTAATCAAGAAGTATAGTTTGTAATAAGTTTTGAAACCAGGAAATAGGTCTCCTACAACTTTGTTCTTTTTTAAGATTGTTACTGTTTGAATGTTTGGGTCCCCCAAAAATTCATGTTGAAGCCCTAATCCCCACTGTGATGGTATCTGGAGTTGGGGCATTTGAAACACTAATTAGCTTTAGATGATATCACAAGTGTAGGGACTCCATAATGGGATCAATGTTCTCATAAGAGGAAAAGACGAGCAAGAAGGCAGCCATCTGCAAACCAAAGAGGGTCTCCAGGAACCAAATCTGTTAGCACCCTGGTCTTGGCCCTCTTGGACTCCAGAACCGCAAGAAATAATGGTCTGTTGTCTAAGTCACTCTGGTCTATGGTATTTTGTTATAGCAGCCTGAGTGGTCTCAGATGGTTATTTTGGCTATTCTGGATCCCTTGCATTTCATGTGAATTTTAGGACTGGCTTTCTTTCTTTTCTTTCTTTCTTTCTTTTTTTTTTTCTTTTAGTTCTTTCTCTCTCTCTCTCTCTCTCTTTTTCTTTCTTTCTTTTTTAAGATTTTATTTATTTATTCATAGAGACCCAGAGAGAGAATGAGAGGCAGAGACACAGGCAGAGGGAGAAGCAGGCTCCATGCAGAGAGCCCAACGTGGGACTTGATCCAGGGTCTCCAGGATCACGCCCTGGGCTGCAGGCGGCGCTAAACCGCTGCACCACCAGGGCTGCCCTTTATTTCTTTTTTAAATATTTTATTTATTTATTCATGAGAGACACACAGAGAGGCAGAGACACAGGCTGAGGGAGAAGCAGGCTCCTCACAGAGAGCCCGACATGGGACTTGATCCTGGATCCTGGGATCATGCCCTGAGTCGAAGGCAGATGCTCAACTGCTGAGCCACCCAGGCATCCCTCTGCTTCTTAATTTCTGCAAAAGAGCCAGCTAGTATTTTGATACAGATTGGGTTGAATCTGTAGATCAATTTATTGCTATCTTAACAAAAAGTCGATTATTCCTAAATATTTTATTATTTTTCATGCTATGATAAATAAAATTTTTTCTTCATTCCTTCTCGATTGTTCATATCTAGGGTATAAAACTACAACTTATTTTTATTTATTATTTTTTAAAATTTTACTTAAGTTCAATTTGCCAACAATATAACACCCAGCGCTCATCTCATCATGTGCCCTTCTTAATGCCCGTCACCCACCTCCCCTCCTGCAACCCTTTGTTTGTTTCCCAGAGTTAGGAGTCTCTCATGATTTGTCTTCTAAAACTTATTTTTATTTATTTTTAAGATTTTATTTATTTATTCATGAGAGACACAGAGAGAGAGAGGAAGAGACACAGGCAGAGGGAGAAGCAGGCTCCATGCAGGGAGCCTGACGTGGGACTCGATCCCGGGTCTCCAGGATCATGCCCTGGGCCGAAGGCAGCACTAAACTGCTGAGCCACCCAGGCTGCCCTAAAATTTATTTTTATATACTTATCTTGTATCCTGCAACATGGCTGAACTAATTTATTAGTTCTAGTTCTAATAAGTTCTGTTTGTGTGTGTGTATATTCCTTAGGACTTTTCATACATAAGATCACATCTGAAAATAGAGTTTTATTTCTTCCTTTCCAATCTGAATGTCTGTTACTTCTTTTTCTTGCCTAACTGCCCTGATTACAATCTCCAAGAAAATGCTGAACTAGAAGTGGCCAGAATGGACATCCTTGCCTCTTTCTTTCAGGGGAAAAGTTAGTCTTTTACCACTAAGCATGATGTTAACTGTGGTTTTTGCATAGGTGTTCTTTATCAGGTTGAGGAAGTTCTCTCCTTTTCCAAGTTGTTGAATGTTTCTATCGTGAAAAAGTGTTGGATTCTGTCAAGTGTTGTTGTTTTTTTTTCCTGTGTCTATTAAGATGATAATGTAGCTTTTGTCCTTTATACTATTGTGGTATAAATATAAACATTGCTTAAAAATGTGGTATACGTATAAACATTGCTTTTTTGCATGTTGAACTGACCTTGCATTCCTGGGGTAAATCTCATTTAGTCATGGTACATAATCCTTTTCATATGTTGTCAGGTACAGTTTGCTAGCACATTATTGAGGATTTTAACACCTATATTCATTCATATGGAATACTGGTCTGCAATTTTCTTGGATAACTGTCTGGTTTTGTTATAAGGGTAATACCTCAAAGAATGAGTTGGGAAATGTTCCTCTCTCTTCTATTTTTTGGAAGAGTCTGTTAAGGATCAGTGCTAATTCTTCTTTAAACATTTACTAGAATTCACCAGTGAAGCAGCTCGATCCTGGGCTTTTCTTTATGGAAAGCTTTTTTTTTTTTTTTTCCTAATCTCTTTACATGTATAAGCCTATTCAGCCATTGTCTTTTAACCCACAAAATAACAATTTTACATGGTTTAATCCAATAAATTTTCCCTTTGTGCTCCTTGTCCAACACTCAGCAAGGAAGAGAGGTCTTGGATCTTTCTCATCAATGTGAAGTAGCTCTTTTATTTTTATTCATATTTGGTGGCTTTTTAAAATTGTTATTTGCTTTCAAATTCTGGTTCTATTTTATCTGGGTACACCAAAGATTTAAACTGGTATTAATCAAATCTACTCAATTTTTCCTCGGTAATTTGTTATATCGTAGCTTTTAAGATCACAAGATTTCTCTGGTAGTTAGCTGATGTTAAATTCTATTTCCTTCAGTACATCTTTCCCTTCAATGACTCATAAAAAGTAATCCTTCCTGTTTTCATAATTGAAACCCAATCTGGCAAACACCATAAGTTAAGATTTGTATAAAACATCTGTACTTTCACCCAGCTCTATAGCAATCCTCCTACACTGTGTCATTTGCTTTAGTATGTGTTTCTTCAAACCTTCTCCAATGTTTGCTGTGGGTTTTCTGACAGTATTTGCTGACAAAGAAATGCATTTTAGTTTGTCATCATAATGTTTTCAGCCATTTTTACCAGCACAGGAAGGAAGTATTTCCCCAACTTCATGGGGCCTTTTTTTTTTTTTCCATGGGGCTTTTTATCTTTCACAAAGAGGAAACCTCCAGAAGAGGTTTCTAACTATTTATCACAAGGCTAGTAACATCTTCTAATATGTCAGATTGAGCCCTGAGTGGCAGTAGACATCTATGTCCTGGAGAGTTCTGCCTCATGTTCCTGTGTGTGACATGGGACAGTCTCCCAAATCACAGTGCCTTCCTGTTTCCTGGGCTTATCTCTCAAGCATAGCACATACCCTGAGGGAAGCTCATGCAGTTTCAAATAGGCTTCTTGAAAAAATAACATTTCTGGTCAGCTTCTAGGGGGCTGTGAAGAGAAAGACCTTTCACTTGACAATGTGGCTGACAGAGCTTGAGGCGGGAAGAGCACTGCTCTCTTCCCTCGGTGCAGGACTGTCTCAACTGCCATCCACTGGATACTTGCAAAAATCTTTCCATGCTACTGGTCTGTTTTAGAAAAGGAGGTATGAGTAAAGCAATACGAGCTGCAAATCTGAGTCAGCCGGCACACATACAACGCAGCGTAGTACCAGCAACATAAATGAGCATGGTGGGAGCACCAGGGCAATGCCTCCATGTAGTCAAGTGCCCTCATGCCTTGGGACGGGCTCACTGCCCAAATACAACACACCAACCGCAAACAGGCACCAGTACCGACCTGTGTACGTAACACTAGCAAAGCAGGCTTCTTTACTGTTTGGCTATGATGTATGGCTGGAGGCAGGACTTCTGTCTCTTGCGTCAGGCAGGGCCCCACCCTTCTTGCTGCTTCCCTGATTACAAATAAGAAATATGTGATCAATGGGACACCTGGGTGGCTCAGCGGTTGAGCATCTGCCTTTGGCTCAGGGCATGATCCCACAGTCCCACATCGGGCTCCCTGCATAGAGCCTGCTTCTCCCTCTGCCTATGTCTCTGCCTCTCTGTGTCTCTCATGAATAAATAAATAAAATCTTTAAAAAAAAAAAAGTATGTTATCAAGCACAAAAAAAGTCAGATGGTATCTCCCATCATCAGTATGTTCAGATAGACACAACCCTCTCTGCTGACACTGGTCCCCCTTTACACCTTTTACTAAGAAACCATGTTGTGTCTCCTTCAGTGTTTGTCACACTATCCTGTAAAGCTTACCTTGGTATTTTATTTCTGTTGCTGTTAGGTTATCGTGAATGGGTATGTTCCCTCAAGGTGCTTTAACTGGTTATTGCTGACAGAAAAGTGATGATCTTTGTATATTTTTCATGTCCCCAGTTACTGTGCTGAACTTTCTCATTAATTGTAGTAGTTTTCCAATTTGTGTTCTCTGGGTACAAAAACAAACTGTCTCATCCATTCGAAGTTACATTTACTTCTGTTTCTATTTTTACTTCTTTGGACAGAATTGCCAAAATAATATTTATTTTTATTTTTTTATTATTTTTTTAAAAGATTTTTATTTTTTCATGAGAGACATGGGGGGGAGGGGGGAGACATAGGCAGAGGGAGAAGCAGACTCCATGCAGGGAGCCCAATGTAGGACTCGATCCTGGGACTCCAGGATCACACCTTGGGCCAAAGGCAGGTGCTAAACCGCTGAGCCACCCAGGGATCCCCCACCAAAATAATTAATAGTTCATTTGTTCACTGAAGAATTATCTCCTCTCTGCCCTCCACAAAGCTTACAATTCCCAGAGTCAGAAACAAAGAAGCAAAATACGATGACAGTAATAGCTAAGGAGAAAAATAGAGCAGGAGATGGTAGGGTTCCCAGTTTAAATAAGGTGATCTTGCTGAGACGGTGATACCTGAGCAAAGGTCCCAAAGGTGAGGGGTTAAGATAGATGAACACCTGGAGGAAGAGGATTCCAGGCTGCAGGCAAAGTAGGCAAAGTAAACAAGTTCAAAGGATCTGAGGGCTTGCCATGCCAGCACACCTTCCGGGCAGCAAGGAAGCCACCAAGGTTAAGTGCCCAAGGGGAGTGGAGGTGGAGGAAGAAGAGGAAGAGATGGCAGGGGTCAAGTCACAGGGCTCTTGTTCTATACCCCAAGTAAAACAGGAAGCTACAAGGACAGGATGGCACTGTCTGGTACAGTGACATGGCGGCTGTGCTGGGCAGAACTGAGACTAGACGAGCCTACTTTAACCCAAAAAGAGATGGGCTTTGGGCGTGGTGGCAGGAAGAAAGAAGGTTAGATGCAAATTCTGAGCACATGCTGGAGCTAGAGGGGAAGCATGTATGGATGCAAGCTGTGAGGACAGAGGAGTCAAGGCTTTAACCTGATACAAGGAAAATGGTGAGGAGATTTGAGGAGAGGGCAGGTAAGTTAAGAAGTTCAGATCTACATATGCAGAGCTACCTCACAGAGATGCAAGCAAGGTTACTGGATCTGGGCTCTGCGGTTGGGGAGCTCACCATTTGGGAGTCACTGGTATGCACAGAGGGTGCTCAAAGCACGAGACCACACAAGATCACCAATACACTGAGTGGTCACACTGAGGAGGAACCTGGCCTGGCCTGACTCTGTGTCAGGGAGGAGGGGCCATCAGTGGGTGCTCACCGCAAGACACCATAAGGATTACTGGAGACCTGGCCAAAGCACTGTCAGGGAGAGAAGAAGCAGAACACGGCCCCCTGTCCTGAGGAGCACGGAGTCTAAGGTGGGCCTCTGACAGAAAAGCAAACAAACAGACCAGAGGCAGTTCCTCCGACTCTGATTAAAGCTGTAAAGAAAATAAAAGAGAGGAAGGGACAGAGCACAGCAGGAATAACAAACCCCAATCTTACTCAGGGCCAGGGTAGCAATAAGCCCACCACCAGGCTGTTTAAGGTCCCTTTGAAGCTAGATATAGCCAACCACAAGCTCTGACCTCTGAGCTGAAGCATAAATGCTGAATAGCACTTCTGGGAGGCCTCGTGGAGGGAGCTGGCACCTTCCCCCTTCCCCTCCCTCGTTCATGTGCCTGCAATAGGACTGGAGCCCCACAGGCAATGTGGACCAACAAGGAAATCACAGATCACAGGAAGAACGCAGGAAACAGGCGTCAGGAACACCTCCAGGGTTTTTTAACAACCCTGAACAAGTGGCAAGATGACACTATTTTCACCTGGGATGGGGCTGGCTGGTGCCAGGAACACCTAGGTCTGGGGCAGGAAGGCCAAGGTCAGGAGCTGCTGGGTTTCACATGCAGTATCTCCCATTCCCTGCCCAGAGGTGTGAAGACACCCAGCAGCTGGCCAACAATGGAGGGCCTGGCTGGAGGCAGCAGTTGGATACCAGAACACAGACACCTCTCCAGGGCTGGCTGCCGCCATGAAACACAGCGACCCCCAGGCTAGAGGATGCAAAGTGGCAGTAAAGGGGTCTGAAGAAGACCAGCCCTAAGAGGAAGACAGAGAATGTCAGCAGGGGGGCAAGTGAAAGAGGCGACTGCCCAGCAACTGGCCACTTTGCAGTGTCAAGGTGACTGTGACCTTGACAAACACATTTTCATGGAACGTTAGGGCAAAACTTTAAACTTGGACCAGGAGAGATACATGGGAGGAGGGCCCAGGGAAAGGTGGCAGCAACTGGAGGCATAGGGCAATCAGAGCCATGTGTTCACTGATAAAACCCAGCAAGAAGGGAAACTGAGGCAGGAGGGAAGACATGCAAGTGCTGGAGGCACACGCAAGGTGAGACAGCTCCCCCAGAAGCTGTGGGCAGACACAAGGAGGGCGGTAGCTGTCCTGAGTAACACGTGGGTGAGGTGTGGTGCTGTGTGGGCTGGGAGGCGCAGGCAGGACATGGGGGCCGTGCAGCACTTGGGGTTCGTAGTCAGGAGGTGACGGTCAGCAGACTGTCAGCACAGGTGGGTGTTGTTCTCATTAACCACATTCAGCAGAATAGTATGGGTGTTAAACTATTTAATAATGTTTAGTTTCCATCAGTTGTTATTGAAACAGTGAATCTTTTTTTCAGAAAGCTTTCCAACTAATGGTCCCCAATTCTAAACAACACACACCTGGAGAAACCTGACAGGTGCCCTGGCAGACATACCAGCATCAAGCAGTCCTCCTCATTTCAACAATCCCGTAGAGAATTCAGAGACACAGGAGGAGCACGGAGCAGCCACATTGAGGGGGGCACATGCCGTGCACACCAGCCAGACTCCTTCCTTCTTCTGGTGCTCAGGCCTCATGCCAGCTCGATCCCTGATTCGGCTGACACACACCCATGGTCCATGGCAGGGTCCCAGCCTCAGGGTTCCATGGTCACAACCTCTGTGCGGCTCTGGAACACCCTGAGCCCTATCGCTCCAACGGAAGCAGGGTCTGCCCAGACTTACACATCGCCCACAGACCTTTACCCCCAAATGCAAGGGCCCTGGTCACCCACGGAAGACTATCACACCCCCCACAGGCTCCCAGCCCTCCCACTGTCCCATGCGTGCCTGACTCTGCTCATTCAAGGATTGAAAACACTTTCGTCCACTTAATGCGCCTCCCTCCTGCCAGGCCTAGGGGTGCCAGGAGTGGCCAGCCTGCAGAGGTTCTTCAGGAGCAGCAAGGCCTTCAGGGCATGGTGCCTCAGCTCTGGGTGCCTGGTGGTGTGGTTCTGTGACGGAGAAGCACCCACAAGTCCCACCTTCAGACCTAATGCTAAACATCTGAGGCACAGCTGCCCCTCCCCACTGCGGCTGGGGTCTGAAATGCCTCTAGCTTCCCCTGCTGCTACAGAGAGCAGGGCATTGGGAAGCTCTCCCTTTCCTGGCCTGAAGCTTGTTTAAAAGAACACAAACACAAGCAGCCCACCCTGACATGGACCCGCACCTGTCCCTGAAGGCCCACACCACCCCAGTGTCTCGTCTGTGGTCAATGACTTGAGCAGGGGATCCCTGGGTGGCCCAGCGGTTTAGCGCCTGCCTTTGGCCCAGGAGGCGATCCTGGAGACCTAGGATCGAATCCCACGTCGGGCTCCCAGTGCATGGAGCCTGCTTCTCCCTCTGCCTGTGTCTCTGCCTCTCTCTCTCTCTCCCTCTCTCTCTCTGTGTGACTATCATAAATAAATAAAAATTAAAAAAAAAAAATGACCTGAGCAGTCACGTGGGAGACAAGAAGGTCAAGAGGACACAAAGGGTAAGAAGGCATTTCAACCACGCTCTCGCTCTGGCAGGGCTCGGAGACTCTTTTGGGTTAAGAGCAGACAGCGCTCTAGAGCCTGAGAAGAGGAAGAGAATCATGCTTAGGTGCCTGCCCCTGCATCCTTGAAGAAATACAACTACCTCTGAGAGACGGAATGGCTCACTCTCTGTAAACAAAAAAACCTAAAGTAAAAAGAAGTTACCCAGGTTCCTGCCACCCTCTTAGACTCAGGATATTTGTCTCTTAAGACCAAGTGCTTATGTTTACGGCTGTTCCTCAAACTTGAGAACACATGATGACCTAAATCCAGCCATGACCAAGTGGAAAAGTGCACTGAAAGTTATAACTTAAGGCATATAATTGGCACCCAGACTTTCTACAACAGGCACAGACCCAGGCTTTGAAACTGCAGACCAGGATTTGGTCAACAAGACTGTCACCAAATTAAAAGCAGAACATTTCAACAATCCTATACAGAATTCAGAGACACAGCAGAATATGGGGTCTGCCCACAGACCCAGCTAAGAGCAATGCCCCTGCTCCCCAGCCCATCATGTGTGAGGAAGAGGGCAGCTGGGATGGGGTCTGAGCTTGGTCAGGCTAAGGCCCACCTGGCCGGGAGGACCAACAGGCCCAGGGAGGTCCCAGGTGAGCACAGAGATAGGCACAGGGGAGTCTAAGGGGAGGAGTCAGAGTCCAAAGCCAGGTCTCCCAGGGACCAATGCCAGACCGTTCCTTTCTCCTGGGCTGGGAAGACCCCCACCTGATTTGGGTAGCAGTAAAGGTCTCTAAAATACGATTTTACTTCAGCTCTCTGAAGGGGAAAAAACAGAAGTCAATACACCAAAATATTAACAGGATAATTAGCAGAATAATTTGGAAAGTAGACAGAAGTTACTTTTATTAAAAAAAAAGACACCACAGTTCAAGGTCACAGGTGAAGACTCATAGCCAGGCCCAGGACACAAAGGTGTGTCCCAAGAGCCCTCCTCTCCCCGCTATTGTAAGAACATAAAAACAAGTTCCACAAAGCAAAATCCAGTCCAGTGGTTCTCACTAGGGTGATTTTGTCCCCCAGGGGACATCTGGCAATGTCTGGTGACATCCAGGGGTGTGCTACTGGTATCTGGTGGGCAGAAGCCAGGGGTGCTACTAAATATCCTATAATACGCAGCCCCCGCTACAAAGAATCACCCAGCCTGAAGGACCACAGGGATTGAGAGGCCTGTGCTGGCCCACCTGGCCCCAGAATGGAGGGCTCAGTGAGTAGGTGCCCAGCTCAGCCCCTGTGGGCAGCAGTGTCTCACAGCTGTGCCATCCTCTTCCCACCATGTCAGAAGGTAAGACCAAGACCAGGGCCCACCAGGTACCCAGAGCCCCCCAGAAGCTCTGGGGCTATGAGGAACCTGCCCGATGTGCCAATCCTCTCAAGAACAAGGAATCTCCATCGTGACAAGAAGGCAATGAGGACTGGGCTCATTACCCTGCAGGCGAGTGCGCTTGATACACCTCCTAGCACTCCAGCCCCTTGGCCCCCACTCCCTTCTCCCTGATATCCGTATAGTGGCCCTGCTACCGAGGCATCTGTATCTGGACCTCACTCTAGACTATGCCCAGCATGGCTCATCTAAGTGTTCTGGAGATCTCTGTATTAATTTACACTCCTGAGTCAAGGATCCCTAGTTTCTCAGTGAAACTTCCTCATTATCCATGAGGAATCACTCCTGAAAACATCTAGAAGAAAATGTTAGCTCTCAACAGTGACACATGTATCAATGGATTACAGATGATCTAGATAATCTGTGAGGGAAAGTGGCGGAAGTAGCTACTCTGATTTCAAACATTTGTTTAAATCATTCTAAAGCAGAAGTAAAACTGTCTAACCTGGCAAGCTCACCTGACCTGACACTAGTATTTCTTTACCTGCCTAAGTATCTACAGGATGACTTTTAATCAGAGGCTATTTGATAACTCTGGAAATCAATCACATTCAGGATTATGAAATCACAGAAGAGAATTTGGGAGGGGGAATCCCTTTCTGTCTGACGTTGCCACTACCAGAAATGATAAACTGCCACTGTTCCGTCAGTTCCAGCGACAGGTCTGGTGGTGGGCTAAGACAACAGGTTAGAAATTAACGGCTCTTCCACGAAAGCCTTCTACTTATTTATTTAATTTTTTGTTGGGGGGGAGGAGGCATAAACATCAATCCAAAGGATGTTTCATTGGGGGCCTCAGCTGGCATGATGTCATGGTTTCTCTGAGCCACAGGGTCTTCAATGAGTTGAATAAAAAGGGCCAACCACCTACTCCTGAAAGGGCCCAGAGGAGAGGCATCTGGTACCTGTCAGCAGGGGTGCCCTGCCCTCCCTGGTCAGACAAGGCACAGAACACAGCACTGCTCGACCCGCTGGTCAGTGAAAAGCAGCAGCCTCACTTCTGCTTCCCGGTGACCACTGTATTGGCATCTTGTAAAGAGGACCAGCACTGCTCCAGGCAGCATGGACTCCCTCAGCTCACCCAAGGTGGCACGGGTGCTACAATCCCCACTGGACAGGAGTCAGCAATCTCAGAGCAGGTAAGCACCCTGCGGGAGGTATCCCAAGAAGCCATGAACACAGCGGGGTGGTCTTCAGACCCTGGCAGACGAGCCAAGTGCTCACAGCAGCCCCACCCCACCTCACCCACCACCACCTGTCAGCAGTAAGCTGGATAGGGATGCCGGGGTCTTCCAGGAGAAGAAGGAAGTCATGGTTCTCTTGGGAATGCTACGACCTTGATCTCCTAAGGACCTCGCTTCCAGGTGCTTTGTTCTCATCACCATCAAATCCTCTGCTAACCAGGTGGGGAGCAAGTGCGTCCCCTACTACTAGACACACATACTTCATGCTCATGCTAACTCAAGGCTTGGCCAAGGGGCCACCCAAGGTCACGCAGCCGGTAACCCAGTGGCAAGGGCTGTATTTCAGGTTTGGTATTGCTCCACGAGACGGGTTCCCAATGAGGTCGTTAGGTCCCTCCTCACAGGTTCCCTAATTAGGGCCTAGCAGCCAGCTCATCCACACCTGCTGACGTGAGCTTCCGGGGGACAGCTGGACACAGCCCCGAATCTCGTCGGCACGCTTGCTAGGCGCCGCGACCCCGCTCCCTGGAAACCCGGCCTCCACCCAGCCCCCGTCACCAGTCTGGCTACCGCCAGACATGTCACTCACGCGGGACACTTCGTGCCTTTTTTTTTTTCTTTTTTAAGGTTTAAGGGGCCACAATCGGGCTCCGCAGGGCGAAGCGGGGCGCCAGACGCGCTCCACGCCCTGCCACGAAGTCCTCGAAGGCCGGGCAGGCCATGGACGGCCCCCCCGCCACACCCGCCCGGCCCGCAGGCCCCCGGCCCCCTGAGCCCCGCCGCCGCCGGGGAGCCCCGCAGGACGGCCTCACAGCCCCCTGGACCCGGGGATGCCGGCCCGCAGACCCCCAGACCCTGGGCAAGCCGGCTCTGCAGCCCCTCAGACTCTGGGGAGCGCGGCCTGCCGAACCCTGGAGCCCGCGGAACTCGGGAGCCCGCCCCGCAGACACCCCAAGGCCCTCTAGACCCCGGGAGCCCGCCCCGCAGACCCCCCCAGACCCCGCCCGGTGCCCCAGGCCCCACCCTGCCCCCCTCCCTCCCCTTGTTCCCCCCGCGGTCCGCGGGCACTGGCCAAGCGCGGCCGCCCCCCCGGCCCGCAGACCCCACCTTGAGGGTCGGGTACTCCTGCACCTTCAGGGTCATGGAGAGCTGAGCAGCTGACTCCTGCACCGCCATCTTGAATCGGCCAAAACATTAGTGGGTGGGGGAAGCGCCGCGCGCGGCACGCCGGGTAGTGACGTCGCGCCCTCCGGCGGGGGCGGGGCGGAGGCGGGCCGGGCCGGGCCTGGCCGGCGCGTCTGCTCCAATCGCGTCTGCCCACCAGGCAGTGGCTGCGGAAGAAGGCGGGGCCGCGGTGTGCGCGCGGAGAGGCGTCCGGCCCGACCAATCACCTCTGGCCTGCCTCTCGTTCAGCCAATCAGCGGGAAGCCCGGCTGGGCGGTTTCCTCCTTGAACTCGCTGCGGGGAAGGACGGGCTCTGCGGCCGGGAGGCTCGCCCGGGTCCCTACGTCTGAGCGCGGGCGGTTCAGAGCAACCCCAGGGCTGGGGGCTGGGGGGTGGGGTGGGGTAGTAGCCAAGGACTGACGAGGGACGCCGCTGTGGGGGCGGACAGGTTCCCCGAGGCGGCCTCTCCGGACAGTGGCCTTCATGGCGGTGGCCCAGGGGGGGAGGTGACCCACGTGGTGGTGGCCTCTGGAGGCAGTGACCCTCGTGGTGGTGGCCCTTGGTGGTCCAAGACATCTACAGATGGCCACCATAAATGTCAGCCAACTACTTTCCATTGGGCTGCATCACCGCAGAGTAGCAGCTGCTGGAGTACTAATAGAACCTTAGGCTTCCTATCAGGGGAGGAAAGGCAGAGTTTTTCTAACTGGTTTTCAGGCAAGAATCTCCCAAAGTAGAAGAAGGGCCATGTGCTCTCCGCACCAGTGGCTCATGGCCCTGGCATCCAGCACGAACTCTAGTTCCTTTTCAGTCATTTCACATTTTATCCTTTCAAAATGACTGATACTTTCATTCCCCCTTTTAAATAGAAATGGAATTAGGTTTCATTAATCAGGTTTTCAAATTAAACCATTTCTCGTATTTCACACTCATTCTTGAAACAATTTTCTTCAAACTTCAATTCTTCAAACTTAAGCTTAGTGTTGGAAAAAAAAAAAAAAAAACCAAACCTAACACCACACAAAGGAGGCTGTTATTGGAGCGGGAGCCACCATGACCCTCTGGCCCGTCCAACTGCCCCCCATATCATACTGGGGTGAGAAGCAGCTTCCTGTCCCAGATCAATCAAGTTCCTGGTACCTAGTTGCATCAACGTGAGTGAATTCATCAGGATAATCAGAAGGTGCTTATGGCTCCATACTACTCAAGTCTTCTCCCCATTGGTGGATAGATGCAACATGTCAATGCAGATTTCTGAAGTGTGTGAAAGTGAGAAGGAGGAAGATAGGTTCCTGTGTATGGTATATGCATCTCAGGAGACATCAGGAATGAAATTGGTATAAAACTAGGGGTGCCTGCGTGGCTCAATCCATTAAGTGTGGGACTCTTGATTTTGACTCAGGTCATGATCTCAGGATTGTGAGATTGAGCCCTTCTTGGGGCTTGGGGCTCTGTACTCAGCAGGGAATCTGCTTGGGATTCTCTTCCTCCCTCTGCCCCTCCCCCCACTTGTACGCAAGTGAACACACACTCCCTCTCAAATATTTTTAAATTTTTATTTTTTAAAGATTTTATTTATTCATGAGAGACACAGAGAGAGAGGCAGAGACACAGGCAGAGGGAGAAGCAGGCTCCATGCAGGGAATCCTATGTGGGACATGATCCCAGGACCCCAGGATCACGTCCTGGGCTGAAGGCAAATGCTCAATCACTGAGCCACCCAGGCATCCCAATAAATATTTTTTTTAAAAACAAATTGGTGTAAGATTAGAAAAATGCGCCATTCTATGAGAGAATATATTTGCAAATGTCTTATCAGATAAAGGACTAGTATCCAAAATCTATAAAGAATTTACCAAACTCAACACCCAAAGGACAAATAATCCAGATAAGAAATGGGCAGAAGACCTGAACAGACATTTCTCCAAAGAAGACATACAAGTGGTCAACAGACCATGAAAAAAAAATGCTCAACATCACTCGGCATCAGGGAAATGCAAACCAAAACCACAATAAGATAGATACCACCTCACACCAGTCAGAATGGCTAAAATGAGCAAGTCAGGAAAGGATAGATGTTGGCAAGGATGCAGAGAAAAGGGAACCCTCTTGCCCTGCTGGTGAGAATGCAAGCTGATCCAGCTGCTCTGGAAAACAGGTTTCTCAAGAAGTTAAAAGTAGAGCTGCCCTATGACCCAGCAATTGCACTACTGGGTATTTACCACAAAGTTACAAATGTAGTGATCCGAAGGGGCACCTGCACCCCAAAGTTTATAGCAACAATATTCACAATAACCAAACTATGAAAAGAGCCAGATGTCCATCAACAGATGAATGGATAAAGAAGATGTGGTATATATATACAAGGGACTCTTACTCGGCCATCAAAAGCAATGAAATCTTACCATTTGCAAGACATGGGTGGAACAAGAGGATATTATGCTAAGCGAAATAAATCAATCAGGGAAAGACAATTATATGATCTCACTCATGTGGCATCTGAGAAACAGAGTATAGGGGAAGGGAATGAAAAATAAAACACGAGGAAATCAGAGAGGGAGACCAACCACAAGAGACTCTTTTTTTAAAGATTTTATTTATTTATTTGAGTGTGTGTGTGCGCACAAGTGGAGGAGTGACAGGGAGAGGGAGAAGCAGATGCCCCTCTGAGCAGGGAGCCCCACGTGGGGCTCAATCCCAGGACCCTGGGATCATGATCTGAGTCGAAGGCAGATGCCTCATGGACTGACCTACCCAGGTGTCCACTATAAGAGACTCTTAACCACAAGAAACAAACTGAGGGTCACTGGAGGAGAAGGGAGTGGGGGGACAGGGTACTGGGTGATGGACATGAAAGAGGGCACATGATGTCACGAGCACTGGGTGTTATATAAGACTGATGAATCACTGAACTCCATCTCTGAAACTAATAATACACTATATGTTAAATAAATGAATTTAAATAAACTATCTTAGAGAACACTAAACAGTAGAGAGCTTACCTGGAAATAAAAAGACAGTAATAATAAGAATGAGAATGAGAATGAGAATGAGAATGAGAATAAGAATAAGAATAAGAAGAAGAAGAAGAAGAAGAAGAAGAAGAAAGAAGAAGAAGGAAGGAAGAAGGAAGAAGGAAGAAGAAGAAGAAGAGCACCATTCTAGAATTTTTTAAACTCTTAGCGAGGATAAAAAGGGAAACTACAAATTGTGATTGATCACAGATCTAATCACAGATCATCAGGGTAGTGGTGCTCTTGTCTAGTTTTAGGAAGTTGTTTTTGCATTTCAAGGAGAAACACTGAGCTTGAAATTAGCATGCACAGCTTTGGAAAACTATATTATTTAACTTAGGTTGTCTTGTTTTCAAATTTCAGGAATTTAAAAATAAAATACTATGTAACCAAAGGTGGTTTAGAATGGAGTCTGCAGGCAGGCAGGGGAGCTCCAGGCCCTACCATTCCCCGTCACCTGCAGATGCAACGGAGGAGATGCACCTGCACCTGGATGTTACCTTAGTAACCACTTTACTGTCCCAGCAGGAGGAAGGAAAGTTTCTTCCTCCACCAGCAATAGTCCAGCCAACGAGACACTGCCACAGGTCAGCCAATGAGAGATAGCCACAGCCCAGTCAATGAGAGACTGCCACAGCCCAGCCAATGAAAAGCCATTACACTTTGAACTCTCAATGTACTCAATGGACTTTGTTTACAGCAGCCACCCCGCCCCCTTTCCTCTATAAATAGGCCTCCTCTGCCTAGTTCTCCTGACTCATCTGGAATTTTGCCCTGCCCTGCAGTCCTCTGCTATTCACGGGTTAACCCAGTTTTGCTGGGAAAATAGCTAGGAAAAATAGTTCTATTTTTAAGGTTAATACATTGCATTCTAAATTGTCAATGAAATAAATCCTCATCTTTATGCTCCTTCCCAACAGGAAACGCCATTTGAGCATTCTGAGAGACATTAAGTCTTCTCTGGAGTAACAGAATCTGCCAACTTTCTTTAAAAAATTGAGATATGTTGGACAAACAACATTGTGGGTAAGGCATACGGTGTATTGATTTAATACCTTTACATTGCAGCATAACTGCCATCACTGAGTTGGGAATACCGCCACGGGTCACCTAACTGTCATTTTCATTTCTTCTAGCGTTGGGAGCAATCCAGATTCAATCATAATACACTCTTGTTGTTTGTAGTGACTGTAATGTGTATTAGGTCTCTGGGACTGATTCACTAGTCCCAAGCATGTACCCTTAAAAGGGATCCCTCCCATTCCCTCACCCTGTCACTCCTAGGAACCATCACTTTATGCTCTGCTTCTATGATTTCAGCTCTTAGTTCCACGTATGAGAGATATGAATCATGAAGTATCTGTCTTTGTCTATTTCACTCAGCATAATATCCTAAGGTCCACCCATTGTTGCAAATGGCAGAATTTCATTTCCTCTCTTCTCATGACTCAACATATGTGCTTTATTCATTCATCCATTGATGGACATAGGTTATTTCATATCTTGACTATTGTGAATAATGCTTTCCTAAACATGGGAGTGAATATGTCTCTTTGATATCCTGTTTTCATTTCCTTTGGATGTATACCCATGAGTGGGATTGCTGAATCATATAGTTGCTCTATTTTTAACTTTTTGAAGAGCCTCCATACTGTTCTTAACGGTGGCTGAGCTACTTTACAGTCCCACCAACAGTGCATAAGGGCTCCCTTTTTTTCACATCCTCACCAACACTCGTCTTTTTGATACTAGCCATTCTTACAGGTGTGAGACAATATCTCATCATGCTTTTGATTTGTATTTCCTTGGTGATTGGTGATATTGAGCACCTGCTCATGAACCTGTTGGTTATTTGGATATTTTCTCTGGAAAAATTAAGTTTTGGTCTATTTACTTTCTCTGCTCATTTTTAAGCTGGATTGTTTGGGAGTCTTTGTTATTGTTGAGTTCTTTGTAGATTTTGGATATTAACCTCAAATATGTGGTTTACAAAAATTTTCTTCCATTTTGTAGATTGCCTTTTCATTTTATTGATGCCTTATTTTGCTGTGCAGAAGCTTTTAAGTTTGGTGATAGTCCCGCCTGTCGGTTTATTTTCTTTTGTTGTTTGTGTTTTTGGTGTCATAAAATAAATCATTGCCAAGACCAATATTGAGCAGTTTTTTTTTCCCAGTTTCCTTTTAGGAATTTTAGGGTTGCAGGTCTTATGTTAAAGATCAAGGCATTTTGAGTTAATTTTTGTGAGTGGTATGAGAAGGGGGTCCAGTTTCGTTCTTCTGCATGTGGTTATCCTGTATTCTCAGCATCACTTGTTGAAGAGATTACCCTTTCCTTACTGGATGTTCTTGTCTCCTTTATCAAATACCTGTTGACTGTATATGTGAGGTTTCTTTCTGGTTTCTCTATTCTATTCCTTTGGTTTATATGTCTATTTTTAGGTCAGTACTACACTGTTTTAACTACAATAGCTTTGTAGTATAGTTTCAAATCACAGCCAACTTTTTATAGAAGGATTTCTACTCAACTAGAAAACTCTCCATAAAAGGATCTTTAAGCCTCAGTTGTGAAGCATGGTTCCCCAAAATGCATTGGCCATAATAGCTGGCAGAAAACAGAGTAAAGGGTGTGTATAAGAAAATTCTAAACTTCTATTCAAGGGATCCCTGGGTGGCGCAGCGGTTTGGCGCCTGCCTTTGGCCCAGGGTGTGATCCTGGAGACCCGGGATCGAATCCCACGTCGGGCTCCCGGTGCATGGAGCCTGCTTCTCCCTCTGCCTGTGTCTCTGCCTCTCTCTCTTCCTCTGTGTGTGTGACTATCATAAATAATTTAAAAAAATAATTAAAAAAAAACATTTAAACTTCTATTCAAGGTCCCTAATTTCTAATAGAAATGTACCAACTGAATGCTCTTGTAGTAATAGGAAATTCTTCTTTGGTTCATTTCCTAGACAGTTACACACAGAAAAACACCACTGCCCAATAGGAAATTTAAATAATTTATATATTTCGTCTGTTTTCCTAAAAGGCCCAAAGAAAAAAAATGAGTGATATTTCTTCTGTTTTGGATTTTCTCTGATCTAAGAATTCAAACTGGTGTCGCTCTAGTAAAGAAACAAGTACTTATATCAATTTCATCTCTTGCAGTGGTAGGAGCTACAAAATACTGAAAGTCAAGCATTAAAATTCAGATGCACTCTGTCTACCTTTTGTCTTAAAACTATGATTATGTTTCATGTGAACTATGTGACTAAAATGTTATTAAATTGTTGTGTTTTTTTGTTTATTTGAGAGAGAGGACTAGCAGGTAGGGCAGAGGTAGAAGCAGACTCCATGCTGAGCATAGAGCCGAATGCAGCTCCCTCCCATGACCTGGGCCAAAACCAAGAGTTAGATATTTAACCAGCGCCACCAAGGCACCATTAAAGTTCTTGTATTATTAAGAGTGCTTTAGCAATCACTTTTAGATCAAACAACTGTGTACATTAATAAAAGGAAACAACTACAACTGGACTCAAGACGCCAGAGGTGACAACTCTCATGCCTGCCTCTCCACCTCAATCATAGGATAACCATCAGTTACAGGCCTCACAGAAGAACCCTCACCAGGAAAGACTCACCAGCTACAGACCCTCCTGTAAGAAGCCCAGCACCCCTACAGTTCATCTGGTGAGAACCCTCATCACCCTGAACCCCTACTAGTCTCCAGGGGACCTTCCTTCAAACAGCCCCTCCCAACCTCCTTCTTCTCCAAGAAATAATTTCTTCTCCTTTGTGTCTTGGACTTGCCTATTGTTTTGTTGTAGCACACTTGTCTCTGATTACAATCTGTTATTCCCAAATAAACCCATTTTGCTGGTAAAATAACTGGATGTTTTATTACTAATGTTAACATAGCTATCAAAATTGTCCACTCTAAGTGCATGTCAATTGTGAATAGAACATAGCAAAAGGAGACATTGGCTATTTATAAATATTAATGTCAAGTTAAATATGTTCCAAGTCCAACCTAGGATAGACAACTTATGCTTCCTAGTACTTCATGGGTTTCACTATCTGCTATTTTTGTGGGGGTGACACAGAAAAATCACAGTGAGACCACTTTAGACTGCATGTGTAGCAGATCATAATTTACCCTTGCATATTTTCATGTGTTTGGAGTATCTATGTGTGAGGGGAAGTTATTTTCTGTATTGGGGGAAAAAGCAGTATTACTGCACATGATCTCTCGACTCCCAGCTTCCTGTTATCTACTCCTCTTGCTGCATATGCATCTGTCCATGAAGTTTACTTTTATTTTTTAAAAAGATTTGTTTATTGGAGAGACAGAAACAGAAAGCATGAGCAGGGTGAGGGGCAGAGGGAGCCTGATGCGAGACTCAATCCCAGGACCCTGAGATCATGACCTGAGTGAAGGCAGACAAGTAGCCCACTGAGCCGCCCAGAAACCCCTACATGGTTAACTTTTAATACGTATATTTTTACACTATGTGAATTCTTTTTTTTATTTGCATTCCTGATGTTTAATGGTGTTGAGTATCTCTTTTTTTAATAAATTAATTTTTTATTGGTGTTCAATTTACCAACATACAGAATAATACCCAGTGCTCATCCCATCAAGTGTCCCCCTCAGTGCCCGTCACCCACTCACCCCCACGCCCCACCCTCCTCCCCTTCCACCACCCCTAGTTCGTTTCCCAGAGTTAGGAGTCTTTACGTTCTGCCTCCCTTTCTGATATTTCCCACACATTTCTTCTCCTTTCCCTTATATTCCCTTTCACTATTATTTATATTCCCCAAATGAATGAGAACATACACTGTCCTTCTCCGATTGACTTACTTCACTCAGCATAATACCCTCCAGTTCCATCCACGTTGAAGCAAATGGTGGGTATTTGTCATTTCTAATGGCTGAGGAATATTCCATTGTATACATAAACCACATCTTCTTTATCCATTCATCTTTTGATGGACACCGAGGCTCCTTCCACAGTTTGGCTATTGTGGCCATTGCTGCTAGAAACATCGGGGTGCAGGTGTCCCAGCGTTTCATTGCATCTGAATCTTTGGGGTAAATCCCCCACAATGCAATTGCTGGGTCATAGGGCAGGTCTATTTTTAACTCTTTGAGGAACTTCCACACAGTTTTCCAGAGTGGCTGCACCAGTTCACATTCTCACCAACAGTGTAAGAGGGTTCCCTTTTCTCTGCATCCTCTCCAACATTTGTGGTTTCCTGCCTTGTTAATTTTCCCCATTCTCACTGGTGTGAGGCGGTATCTCATTGTGGTTTTGATTTGTATTTCCCTGATGGCGAGTGATGCAGAGCATTTTCTCATGTGCATGTTGGCCATGTCTATGTCTTCCTCTGTGAGATTTCTCTTCATGTCTTTTGCCCATTTCATGATTGGATTGTTTGTTTCTTTGGTGTTGAGTTTAATAAATTCTTTATAGATCTTGGAAACTAGCCCTTTATCTGATACATCATTTGCAAATATCTTCTCCCATTCTGTAGGTTGTCTTTTAGTTTTGTTGACTGTATCCTTTGCTGTGCAAAAGCTTCTTATCTTGATGAAGTCCCAATAGTTCATTTTTGCTTTTGTTTCTTTTGCCTTCGTGGATGTATCTTGCAAGAAGTTACTGTGGCCGAGTTCAAAAAGGGTGTTGCCTGTGTTCTCCTCTAGGATTTTGATGGAATCTTGTCTCACATTTAGATCTTTCATCCATTTTGAGTTTATCTTTGTGTATGGTGAAAGAGAGTGGTCTAGTTTCACTCTTCTGCATGTGGATGTCCAATTTTCCCAGCACCATTTATTGAAGAGACTGTCTTTCTTCCAATGGATAGTCTTTCCTCCTTTATCGAATATTAGTTGACCATAAAGTTCAGGGTCCACTTCTGGGTTCTCTATTCTGTTCCATTGATCTATGTGTCTGTTTTTGTGCCAGTACCACACTGTCTTGATGACCACAGCTTTGTAGTACAACCTGAAATCTGGCATTGTGATGCCCCCAGATATGGTTTTCTTTTTTAAAATTCCCCTGGCTATTCGGGGTCTTTTCTGATTCCACACAAATCTTAAAATAATTTGTTCTCTCTTAAAATAATTGACTCTCTGAAGAAAGTCCATGGCATTTTGATAGGGATTGCATTAAACGTGTAAATTGTCCTGGGTAACATTGACATTTTCACAATATTAATTCTACCAATCCATGAGCATGGAATATTTTTCCATGTCTTTGTGTCTTCCTCAATTTCTTTCAGAAGTGTTCTATAGTTTTTAGGGTACAGATCCTTTACCTCTTTGGTTAGGTTTATTCCTAGGTATCTTATGCTTTTGGGTGCAATTGTAAATAGGATTGACTCCTTAATTTCTCTTTCTTCAGTCTCATTGTTAGTGTATAGAAATGCCATTGATTTCTGGGCATTGATTTTGTATCCTGCCACACTACCAAATTGCTGTATGAGTTCTAGCAATCTTGGGGTGGAGGCTTTTGGGTTTTCTATGTAGAGTATCATGTCATTGGCGAAGAGGGAGAGTTTGACTTCTTCTTTGCCAATTTGAATGCCTTTAATGTCTTTTTGTTGTCTGATTGCTGAGGCTAGGACTTCCAGTACTATGTTGAATAGCAGTGGTGAGAGTGGACATCCCTGTCTTGTTCCTGATCTTAGGGGAAAGGCTCCCAGTGCTTCCCCATTGAGAATGATATTTGCTGTGGGCTTTTCGTAGATGGCTTTTAAGATGTTGAGGAAAGTTCCCTCTATCCCTACACTCTGAAGAGTTTTGATCAGGAATGGATGCTGTATTTTGTCAAATGCTTTCTCTTCATCTAATGAGAGGATCATATGGTTCTTGGTTTTTCTCTTGCTGATATGATGAATCACATTGATTGTTTTACGAGTGTTGACACTATGTGAATTCTTAATTAGTCTGTCTTGTTCAGATTGTGTATGTCATCATATATGACAGTCTTGTAACTATTGTGTGATTCATATGTTCCTATAAAAATACTGCTTTTATTTAAAAAAAAGATTTTGTGTATTTACTTATTTATTTAGGGAGATAGTATGCATGCATGGGGGTGGGCAGCGGCAGAGGGAGAAGGAGAGGGAGACTCCCAAGCAGACTCACTGCTGAGCTTGGAGCCCAACATAGGGCCAATCCCATAACCCTGAGATCATGACCTGAGCTGAAATTAAGAGTCAGATGCTCACCCCACTGAGCCACCAAGGTGCCCCAGAGATACTGCTTTAAAAAAAAAAAAAACGGAACTACCACACTGAAAGGGGTGACATATCCCACATTTTAGTGGGTGATTGGTTTATTTATAGGATCTTTCAAAGGAATACTGTTTAAAGAGAATTATGGGAAGATGGCAGAATAGGAAGCACCTATAAATGAGAAACTGTCTCCCTACTTGGACACAGTTGCAGAGGCAGAAACCCTCTGATGAAACAATTATTTTGGACTTAGGAGTCTATTGAAGGCTTGGCCTTTCCGGGCTTGGATGGTAAACTGCAGCTATTTTTGATCAATTTCAGCTCTTAGCACAATTGCAGCCACTCATCCCCATCTTCCACCCTCAGACACACAGCAGGCAATCATCTGTTTCTGGAGCACCATGCAGGAGCCAGAGTGAGCCAAAGACCCTGTCCCCCAAATATCAGGGATCTGTGCTCTGATTGCTGACTAATCTTTCTAATAACAGAGATGCAGACAAATAAGCAGGCAGCCATTATTGTTGCCTCTCCCCATAATGTTGCAAGATACCTCATTCAAGCTAAACAGACTTCCAGGGGAATTCAATGCCAGCTCCCTTCCCACCACTTCACTTTTTCTTTTTCATTGTTTGATAGCCAGGTATTAAAAACAACTGTATATGAGGGGGGAAATTAGAAAGTGACAATGCATGTCCAGGGAGGGGCTCAAAAAAGACCTGACAAGATCCAAAGTTACACCTCAGGCTGATCCTCAGCACAGCAATCAAAGTAAAATAAAAACAATAATAAAACCAGTAAATCCTAGGGTAGGGGGAGAATTTGATTTCCAGAGGAACCACATTATTAAATCCAAATATTCATGGTTCAGTGTTCAATGAAAAAATCACAAGGTGTTAAAAAAAATTGCAAAGTATGGCCCATTCAAAGGAAAGAATATATCAACAGAAACTTTACAAAAAAGACCAAAGGGAAGATGTTCTAGAAAAATAATTGAAAACAATTATCTTAAAGACACTCAAAGAACTAAAAGAAGATGTGAAGAAAGTCAAGAAAACAATGTGTGAACAATAGAAAAATAGGTAAAGAGAAACTCTTAAACAAAAAAGAAATTCTAAAGCTGGAAAATGCAATAACTAACATATAAAAATCACTATGGGATTCAAAGACAGATTTGAGCAAGCAGAAGAAAGAATTTGTGAGCTTAAAGATAGGACAATAGAAATTATTGAGTCTGTGGAACAAAAAGAAAAAAATACTGAAGAACAGTGAACAGAGTTCAGGGGACCTGTGGGACACCATCAAACAGACCAGCATACACATTGTGGGCGTCTCAGAAGGAGGAGAGAAAGAGAAGGGATAGAGGGAATATTTGAAGAAATAATGGCTGAAAACTCCCCACATTTCATGGAATGCATAAATATAATGCATCCAAGAAGTTCAAAAAACTCCAAGTAAGATTTACTCGAACCCATATCAAGACACATCATAATTCAACTTTCAAAAGACAATGACAAAGAGAATCTCAAGAGCAGCAAGAGGGAAGCAACTCATCACATACAATGGCTCTTGAAAAAGATTACTAGCAGATTTTTCATTAGAAATTTTGGAGGCCGGAAGACAGTGGGTCAACATATTCAAAGTGCTAAGAGAAAAAAGCCTGTCAAACAAGAATCCTATACCCAACAAAACATTCCCAGATAAACAAAAGCTGAGGGTTTTCATGACCACCTAGACCTGCCCTGAAAGAAATGCTCAAGAGAGACATGCAGGGTGAAATGAAAGGACACTAGGCAGTAACTTGAGGCCATATGGAGAAACAAAAATCTCAATAAAAGCAAATACATGAACAATTATAAAAGTATGTAACATTGGTTTGTAACTGCACTTTTTGTTTCCTACATGATTTAAGAGACCAATTCATTTAAGGAAACTATTAGTTTAAAAGCTAGAATTGTAACTTTGGTTTATAATTCCAGGTTTTGTTTTCTGCATAATTTAAGAGAATTATGCATTTAAAAGAATAATTTATTTTTTTTAAAAGATTTTGTTTATTTATTCATGACAGACAGAGAGAGGCAGAGACACAGGCAGAGGGAGAAGCAGGCTCCATGCAAGAAGCCTGCTGTGGGACTCAATCCCAGGACTCCAGGGTCATGCCCTGAGGCAAAGGCAGATGCTCAACCACTGAGCCACTCAGGCATCCCTAATTTATGTTTTGCGCACGCAATGTACAGAGGTATAATTTTGTGACATCCACAATTGAAAGGGGAGGGAATAGAGCTGTAAAGGGGAAGTTTTATTGTTCTTCAAATTAATTTGATATAAATTCAAATATAATTATAATTGATTATATTATTATATAATTATATTGACATTTGTTGATTATATAATTGGTATAAATTAAATATAATCCCCATGGTAACTACAAATAAAACAGCTATGAAATATACATAAAAGGAAACGAGAAAGGAATTTAAATATTTCACTATAAAAAATCAACTATGCACAAAAGATGCAGGAAATGAGGGACAAAAAATTATAACACATAGAAAACAGTACAATGACAGAAGTAAGTCCCTCCTTATTAGCAAAATCATAAATGTAAAAGAACCAAACTCTCCAATAAAAAACAGAGATTAGCAAAATGGGAAAAATGCATAATCCAACCATAGGTTGTCTATAAAAGACTCACTTGAGATCCAGACACAAATAGATTGAAGGTGAAAGGATAGAAAAACATATTCCATGCAAACAGTGATCAAAGGAGAGTAGGGGTGGCTAAACTAATATCAGACAAAACATACTTAAATCAGAACATTATATATTAATAACAAGTTCAATACAGCAAGAACTTATAAGAAACATAAACATGTACATACCTAACATTAGACCACCAAAATATATGAGGCAAAAACTGACAAAATTGAAGGGAGAAATAGCCAGTTTTATGAATAGTTGGAGATTTGATTACCCCACTCACAACAATAGGTAGAAGGACCAGACAAAAGATAAATAAGGAAACAGAGGACGTAACATAATAAACCCACCAGATCCAATACATATACAAAACACCTTCCACCAACAATCATGCACACATGCTTCTCAAGGGCACACATGGTATTTTCCAGGATGGACCATATGTGAGGTTACTAGTTAAGTCCCAGTGGATTTTAAAAGATAGATATTGAGGCACCTGGATGGCTCAGTTGATTGGGTGTCCAACTCTTGATTTTGGTCCAGGTTTTGGTCTCAGGGTCATGAGTTCAGGCTCCAGGTTGGGCTCCACACTGGTAGATATTATACAAAGTATCTTCTCTGACCACAATGGGATGAGGCTAGAAATCAATAATGGAAGGAAAAGTAGAAAATTCACAACATTTTGGAAATTAAACAATGCACTTTTATTATTATATATATTTAATTTTAATACAAACATAGATTTTAGAAATTATACAGAGAAAGCAAAAAACACTTCACATATTCATGCAGCTTTAATATTTAATATTTCCTTTTACTGTACTGACTTAAAATATTTACATTTACTGCAGAGGACCAAGAGTGCCCATTACCATCTGAGCAGCTTACAGGGGTGGTTGTGATTTCTTCCATGTACTTTCTTTTCAGAAATCAACTGGTTTAAGTCTTGAAGCTATTCTGCTTCTTACAGGTGTTTCTGGAATAAAAGGAATGCTTATAAAAGAATTCTTCTGTTTATATTATTTCAATATTTATTTTATGTTTACAAGCTCTAAGTCTGTAGAGACTATAAATATGGTCACCTTTGGATCTACTTTGAACATCAGAGGCTCAATCTTTTGTCCAAATACCACCAATGAGTCAAAGAATAAATTATGAATAAAATTTAAAAAATAATTAGAGATAAATGAAAAAGAAAACACAGCTTACCAAAACTAATTAACTCATTGATAATGGTGCTTAGAAGAAATTTATAGTTATGAACACATTAAAAACAAGGATGATCACAAGTCAATGATCTAACTATACTTTTTAAGAAATTAGAGAAAGAAGAACAGAGTAAACCAAAAGCTAGCAGAAGGAAGAAAATAATATGATGAGAGTAGAGAAAAACAAAATAGAGGATAGAAAAACAATAGAGAAAATCAATGAAACCAAAAGTTGGCTTTTTGGAAAGATCAACATGACTGACAAAACTTTAGCTGGATGGACTAAGACAAAAGTTACCAAAATAAAAATGAAAGTAGAAATGTTCAAACAAATGTGACATAAATAAAAAGGATTATAAGATAGTGTTAATGAATAATTGTACACCAAAAAATTAGATAACCTAGATGAAATGGATGGATTCTTAGATACACAAAACCCACCAAGACTAAATCATGAGGAAATAGAAAATCTGAATAAACTTATAACTAGAAAGTAAATTGAATAATAAAAAATTTCTTGACCAAAAAAATCCTAAAACTGATGGCTTCACCTAGTACTGTAGGAAACTATAAATATGTTTTAACAAACATTTAAAGAATACTAATTATTTTCAAACTGTCTTAAAAAATTGAAAATGAAGGAACACTTCTTAACGCATTCTATGAGATCAGCATTACCCTGAGCCAAAGCCAGGGAAAGACTACAAGGAAAGAAACTACAGAGCAATATCACTTATGAACATTGATGCAAAAATCCTCAACAAAATACAAGCAAAGAGAATTCAGTAGCATATCAAAAGGGTTATACACCATGACCAAGCAGGATTTTTCTCTGGCATGCAAGGATGGTTCAACATATGAAAATAAATGTAATATACCACATTAACAGCATGAAAGGGGGAAAAAACCTACATGGTCAATTCAACTGACACAGAAAAAAATATTTGAAAGAATTCAACATTTTTCCATGATTAAAAAAAACAAAAATAGTAAAGTACCTCAACATAATAAAAGACATATATGAAAAAACCCATTGTGTCCATCAAACTCAATGGTCAAAGACTTAAAGCTTTTCTTCTACAATCAATAATCAGGTAAGAATACCCACATTTACACTTCTATTAAACATAGTACTGGAAATTCTAGCTCGAACAGTTAGGCAAGATAGGGGGATCTGGCTGGCTCAGTCAGTAGAGCATATGACTCTGATCTCAGGGTCTTGAGTTCAAGCCCCTCTGAGCCTACTTAAAAATAATAATAAAAAAAAGAATTCAGCAAGAATAATAATAAATGGCATCACATTTGGGAAGGACTAAAATAGTCTCTGTTTGCAGATGATACAATCTTATATTAGAAAACCCTAAAGGATATGCAAAATACCTGTTAAAATTAATATATGATTTCAGCAAAGTGATAGAATACAAAGTCAACACACAAAACGTCAGTTGTATTTCTGTACTTGAACAATGTACAATATGAAAAGGATACTGAAAAAACAATTCCACTTACAATAGCATCAAAAAGAACTACTTATAGATTTAGCTTAACCAAGGAAGTGAAAGATGTTTATAATGAAAATTACAAAATGGTCCTGAAAAAAATCTAAGTAGTCATAAATAAATGGAAACACATTCCATGTTTGTGGATTTGAAGTCTTCATATTGTGAAAACATCTATAGTACCCAAAGCAATCTATAGGTTCAATACAATCCCTACAAAAATCCCAATGTCATTTTTTGGCAGAAATTGGGAAACAATTATAAATTTTGTATAGAATCTCAAGGGACTCCAAATCACCAAAATTATCTTGAAAAAGAAGACCAAAACTGAAGGAATCACAGTTTCTGATTTCAAAATGTACTACCAAGTGACAATAATTAAAACAGCGTGGTGTTGGCAAAAAGACAGTACATAAACCAATAAAAGGGAATAGAGAGCCCAGAAACACCCTCACATATGTGGTCAAGTGATTTTCAGCAAGGCTGCCAAGATCACTCAATAGGGAAAAGACAGTCTTTTCAACAAATGGTGCTGGGAAAACTGGATGTCCTCATGCAAAAGAATGGCTTTAGAGCCTTCCTCATATGAAAAATTAACTCAAAATATATCAAAGACTGAAATGTAAGACCTAAAACTAAGACTCTTAGGGGAAAACACAGAACAAAAGCTTCACAACATTTGACATGATTTCTTGAATAGGACAGCAAAGGCACAGGAAGCAAAAGAAAAAATAGACAAATTATACTTCATGAAAATTTTTAAATTTTGTGCATCAAAAGACACTGTCTACAGAGTAAAAAGGCAGCCCACAGAATGGGAGAAAATATTTGCAAATCACATATCTCACAAGGGATTAATATTTACAATATGTAGAGAACCCCTAAAACTCCAGAACAAAGAAAAAAGCCAAAAAATCCAACTCAAAAATGGGCAAAGAACTTGGACATTCCTCCACAGAAGTTATGCACATGGCCAACAAGCCATGAAAAGATGCTTAACATCATTAAGCATCAGGAAAATGCACGTCAAAACCACAATGAGATCCCACCTCACACCCAGTGGCCCAGTGGGATGGCTGCTACACAACAACAGAAAATAACAATTGTTGACAGGGTTGTGGAGAATCTGGAGCATTACGTGCTGTTGGTGGGGAAAACAGGATGGAGGTTACTCAAAGAATTAAAATAGAATTATCATATGATCCAGCAATTCCATTTCTAGGTATATTTCCAGAATTGTCGAGCAGGGTCTTGAAGAGATATTTGCACACCCATGTTCACTGCAGCACTCTTCACAATAGAGAAGAAGTTGAAGCAACTCAAGCACCCACGGACAGATGAATGGATTACCAAAATATGGTCCATCTATATGATGGCACAAAATGAAGAAAGTCCTGACAACCACTACAGCACAGATGAACATGGAGGACACAATGCTAAGTGAAACAAGCCAGACACAAAAGCAACAAATCATGTATGATTCCACTTGTGTGAGGCCACTAGAGGAGTCTGAGTATAGAACAGAAGGCAGAGTGGGGGTGTCAGGGGCTGAGGGACAGGGCGGGGATGGAGTTGGTGTGTGATGGGGATGGAGTACCAGTTTTACAACATGAGAAGAATTCTGGAGATGGAGAGTGGGGATGTTTTCAGAACGTTATAACTATTAAATACCACTGAACTATAAACTTAAAAATGGTCAAGATGGGAGGCACAGGGGCTCAGTTAGTGAAGTGTCTGCCTTCAGCTCAGGTCATGATCTGGGGGTCTTGGGATTGAGTCCTGTGTTGGACTCCCTGCTCACAGGGAGCCGCCTGCTTCTCCCTCTGTTCCTCCCCCTCTGCTCATGCTCTCACTCTCTTTCTCTGTCAAATTAATAAGATGTTTTTAAAAAATGGTTAAGATGGTAAGTTTCATGTGATTCGTATTAAATATTAAAATTTAAGAATCAGGGGAAGAGAAGAGCTAGGCATTGGGTGAAGGGGTGCATGAAGTCCAGGCTTCCAGTTAGGGAATGAATAAGTCAAGGGAATGAAAGGTACAACACAGAATAGAACAGTGCTGTCAGGTGACGGGCAGTAGCTACACTTGTGAGCAGAGTGTGACACAGAGCTGTGCAATCACTATGCTGTACACCTGAAACTAATGTGACATTGTGTGTCAACTCTACTTCCACTTTACGTAAATGAAGCTAAAAAGGACAGGCTCTGACTGCAGGACCTGGGATCTGAGCTCTCCTGAGACTTTGCAGGTCTTTGGGCTTTACAGCCTGACTACCAGTTGTCTGACCTGTGGGGTCTCCTGCACCATTGGGGCAGCACTCCTGTCGCGCCCCTGCTCTCCATGTTAGGACGTCCCTCTCTGCCCTTTGTGTTGTCCCCAACTTTACAAGTTGCTGCCTGCACACAGCAAAGGCCCTTGTCTGGGAGGGCATCCCCTTAGAGCCCCCACTCTACCCACCTGCTCAGCAAGCCCTTGCGGGGGAGTGGGGAGGGGCCAGCCCCCATGTGGGTGGGCAGGTTCCCTACATGCTAATCACCATGCCAGCCACATGCCATCCTTACCTGTCCACTCGAAGTGCTGCCAGTGTCTTCAGCCCCTGACCACACACAGCATTCTCCACCCACTACTCTGCAGGAGGGAAAGCAGCTGTGGCTCTCTCCCCTCCCAGAACAGTCCTGTTATTCTGGAATCTATCTTATCCTTACATTCTTAGCTCTTTTTGTGAAGTACAGAACAAACAGTTGCTGCTGTGCCAATCCAGCAAAGTCTCCATAGCAGGGCTGGAGTGATGGTCCTTGGGATCATGTACACCTTAGGTGGAGGTAGAAGTCCTCCCCAAAGGTTGGTGTCAACACTCAAGGAGAGACAGGGTAATGTGGTAAAAACTGTGATCTCATCTGCTGGGTACTGTGATGTCATATCTTGTCCCCGTCCAACACATTTAGTAAGAATACTATTCTGTTGATTCTTTCAGCTCATTGGGATTTACTGACTTTTTACTACAATAAAAGTAGACTTGTCATCACCAGCTGAGAGCCCCTTTTGCTTTCTAAGGGTAATGACTTATTCTAGATTTTCCACATTTTACATGGTCACTCTCTGAATTCTTTTTTTTTTTTTTTTTTAAGAGAAGGAGGAGAGGTAGGGGCAGAGGGAGAGAGAAAATCTAAAACAGGCTCCACGCCCAGCACAGAACCTGAAGCGGAGCTCAATCCCATGACCCTGAGATCATGACCTGAGCCAAAATCAAGAGTCAGATGCTCAACTGACCGAGCTACCCAGGCACCCCAGCTCTTTGAATTCTGATTTTGTTTTCATGCTAAATCACTGATGCACCTTAATAGGTTTATTTTACTCACTTAAACTCATAGGCAGAATTTTAATTAGATAACCCTTTTAGAGCATTGATAGTAATTTTAAATTCCTTTGTAGAAAATATATTGAAACAAAGAAAGAGTCAGGTTGGCAAGAAAGTCAGCCTCCCAGGATCCTCTCCCCTGTGGACACTCCTGTGTTTATGGTCATCATTGCTGTGTATCGAGCCCTTTGCCTTATGGGGATTAAAGCTGTGCGGCACTGCCTTCCTATGTGGTATTCATATGCAGCACCAAAAGGAGGTGCACCAGGGACAGGCCCTCCCTGGGTGTCCGTCTCAAGTGATGCTCATCCCCAGGGACAAAGAGTCTTTAGGGCCAAGGGGCCATGCCCAACCACGCACCCTCTCCCTTTCTGATCTTGCTCCATATGCTTGCAGCCTCAGAGTCCCACTAACCATCTGCAGTCTATTCCCAGGGTGCCTGAGAGCTGACCTCGACCCACTCAGCTGGGTGGGCAGTGCAGTGAGTGTCCACACTAATTAATACTGGGGGTGCTAAGGGCCAGGAACTGCAGGAGTACAGGGGTGGCCAAAGTAAGCAGGACTGAGGGAAAGGATGCACAGGTCTAGGACATCAGTGTGGACACCGCCAACTGGGCAGGGTATGTGGTAACTGAGGAGCAGCATCAGATCACTGACCAGTGAGGACAGAGAGGCCAGGGCAAAACTGTACTCAGGGGATCTAGGCCTCGGTTTGGTAACGGATTCCTAGGTATGACACCAAAAGCACTAGTAACAAAATAAAAAATATATATAAGTATTGTGCTTCATCAAAATTAAAAACTTTTTGCATCAAAGAACATTATTGAGAAAGTGAAAATGGCTTACAGAAGGGGAGAAGATATTTGCAAACCACATACATGATACAGTTATAGAAAGAACTCTCACAACTAACTCAGTGACAAAAGGACAAACAACTCCACTGAGAAGGGAACAAAGCCCTCGCAGATATTTGTCCAAAGAAGATGTACAAATGGCTGGTAAGTACATGAAAAGATGCTCAACCATATTAGAAAAGCAGCTCAAGACGTGCTGCTCCAAAATATGTCATGTTGGCATATTGGTATTTGTGTGAAAGAGAGCAGGTTCTGACCCCTGCCCCACCCCGAACTTTTCTTCCTGAAAAAACTGGTAGTCCCATGTGGAAGACAGTCCCCCTGAACCACAGGAAAGAAACACTCCTGTTGCTGGAGACAAGAATTCAGGCCAAGGGGATTCGGTGCAGATGGACCTTGTTACGTTAGCTTTCCTCTGTCCTCACCCCCGCCACACGCGCCAGTCACATTTCCTGGTTGCCTGTCTTTGTTCACCTGCTTTATGAACACTGAGGTCTCATCACACTTTTGAGTCTTTTCTTTCCTTTGAGGACTCTCACATCCATGTACAATTAAATTAAATAGAACTTATATGCTTTTCTCCTGCTACTCTGGCTCATGTGAGTCCTAGGATAAAACCCAGGAGGGTCAGAGATAAGTGTCACCTCCCATTGCGCAGTCACTGGGAAAATGCAAACCAAATCCACACAAAGACACCACTTCACACCAACTCATAGCCATAACCCCCAAATGCCAAATAGCAAAATAACTCAAAACCAGAAAACAAGTATTATTGAGGGAGTGGACTCTCCTCCTTTGCTTGTAGGAATGAGAAATAGTGTACCTGTTGTGTAAAACAGTCTAGAGGCCCCTCAAAATCTCACACATAGAATCACCATATGATCCAGCAGCACCATGCTTAGGTAGAAACCCAAGAGAATTAAAAAAAGATGTTCAGCAAAAACATTTACCCACATGTTCAAAACAGCACTACTGACAACAGCCAAAAAAGCAGAAACAATCCAAATGTCATCAACTGAAAGGAAAACAAAGTGTGGTCCCCCCCCACAATGGAAAATCATCCAGCCACAGAAAGGAATGAAGTACTTACACCTGCTATACACACAGCACAGATGAGCCTTGAAAACACATGGGGTGGAAGAGGCCAGACATATGCATGGTTCCATTTATATGAAATGTTCAGAATAGGCAAATCCAAAGAGACACAAAGTAGATTACTGGAAAGCACAGATTTCTAGACATTTCTAGACATTTCTAGAACATACCATCCAACAACAGCAAAGTTCACATTGTGTTCAAGTGCCCGCAGAACATGGAACAAGATGGGCCATATCTTGGGTCACAATACAAATCTCAACAAATTTAGAGTAACTGAAATCATACAGAGTATGTTCTCCAAGTACAGTGGAACCATAGTGAGAAACAACAGAAAGATTACAAGAAAACCTCCAAGTACTTGGAAACCAAACAACACACTTCTAAATAATCCGTGGGTCAGAAAGCAAGTCTCCAGGGAAATTGAAATAAGTGAATTAAATTATATAAAATACAAGATATTAAAATTTGTGGGACACAGTTAAAGCAGTGCTGTGAGTGAAGTTTACAGCATTAGATGCTTACATTAAAAATGAGAGAAAGTCTTAAACCAATCATCTTAACTTGCACTTTAAGAAACTAGGACAAAGAGGAGCAAAATAAACCCAAGACAAGCAGAAGGAAACAATAAAAATAAGTAGAAATCGATAAAATTGGAAAAAGAAACAGAGAAAATCAATTAAACAGCAGGCCATAAAATTGACAAACCTCTAGCAAAATTGATAAAGAAAAAGAGAAAACACAAATAATCAATATCAGGGGTGAACCAGGGGCATCCGCTCAGATTCTGTAGACAGAAAAGAATGAGGAGGAAATACTCTCTCTACACAAATCTGGCACCTTAGGTGAATTGGGCCCAGTTCTCAAAAAAACAAAAAAACAAAACAACAAAACAACGAAACAAAACAAAAAACACAAACTACCATAGGTCCTCCATTTGAAATAAATATTTTGAGTACTCTTGTATAACTACCAATGAAATTCATTATATAATTTTTAAGTTCTAAAAAAAGATATCTCCAGGCCTAGGTTGTTTCACTGGAGAATTCTTCCAAACATTTGAAGAAGAATCAACATCAAATTTACATAATATTTTCCAGGAAACAGAAAACAAGGGAGCCTTCCTAATTTATTTGATGAAGCCATATTACCCTGATACTCAACTTGACAAATATAGAATAGAAAAAGAAAACTTCAGACTAATATCTGTCATTCCCACATTAATAGAGATGCCAAAAGCCACATCAGAACATTATCAATTAGAACTCATCAGAGTGTAAAAACCATACACCATGACCACATGGGGAGAATCTGCAGAGATCTGAGACAGTTTTGATACTTGAAAATCAGTAAATATTAATCCATTCTATCAACTGGCTAAGAAAGAAAAATCACACAAGCACATCAGTTGATGTGGAAAGAGCATTTCTTTCAATTCAAAATTCAACACCCATTTATGATAAAAACTCAGAAAACTTCAAAATAGAGAGAATTCCCTATTTTGATGAAGAGCCTCTATAAAAATCCTCCAGCTACCGTTATACAGATAGTGAAGATGGATCAGGAACAAGGCAAGGAAGTCTTCTCTCACCTCTTACTCCACGCCATGCACCAGTAGTAAGGCAAGGAAAGGGCTCAGGGAGGCATATGGAATGAAAAAGGGAAAAATAAAACTGTAATTGTAGGAAGCAGGACCGTCTATGCAGAAAATTCCAATGAGTCTAAAAAACAAACCAACAAACAAAAAACTCCAAACCCAAAAACTGCATTAGACCTAACACGTGAGTTCAGCAAGGTTTCAGGAAACATGATAAACATACAAACATCAACTTTATTTCTATACACTATCAATGAACTCATGGAAATCAAAATTTAAAAAATACATAATCACAATTGTTAAAATTTTATAATCATTAAAACACCTAGGTACAAATCTAAAGAACATGAACAAGACCTGCTTGCTGGAATTTATGCAGCACTGATGAAAGAAATCAAACATCGAAACAAATAAGAGACACATGGTCATGAATTGGAAGATGCAACAGTAATGACGTCGGGTCTCCCCAGAGCCATGGATTGGCTTCACACATTTCCTAAAGAAATTCCAGCAATATTTATTTTGTAGATGGAAACAAGATTATTCTTTTTTTTTTTTTAAAGGTTTTATTTATTTATTCAGAGAGACACAGAAAGAGGGAGAGACACGAGCAGAGGGAGAAGCAGGTTCCTGGCAGGGAGCCTGATGCGGAATTCGATCTCAGGACCCCGGGATCATGATCTGTGGTGAAGGCAGACGCTCAACCACTGAGTCACCCAGGCATCCTGAGACAAGTTATTCTAACGTTTACATGGAAATAAAAAGGAACTGGGAGCACTGAAACAGTTTTGAAAAAGAATAAAACAGGGTAATCAGTATGTTCCATCTCAAGACCTCGGCCATATGGTGCTGGTGGAGGGAAAGACGGGTTCAGTGGAAGAGAAGACCTAGAAGTAGACCTGCGCGAGGAGGATTCACTGATTTTTTATTAAAGAGAGAGCATGCGTGCATGGTAGAGGTGGCAGTTAGGGATGATCTCAAGCAGACTCCCCCTCTTCTCCTGAGTGTGGAGCCTGGCAGGGACGCGATCTCATAGCCCTGAAAGTCGAATTCTTTACCGACTGGGCCACCCAGGCACCCGACTCACTGATTTTTGACCAAGGTGAAGAATCTACTTCACGAGAAGGATGGGCTTTTCAACAAATGGTGCCAGAGCCATTAGACACCCATTGGAAAAGAAACAAAAACAAAACAGATAAAAATACCTCAACCTAAGCTTCATTCCTTATGCAATGTGAACTTAAATTGATCACAGCACATATTCAAAGTAAAATGTGAAACTATAACACTTTCAGAAGGAAACACAAAAGAAACTCTCCAGGACCTAGGGATTAGCACTAAAAACACGATCCATGAAAGAAAACACTTGAGGGGCTCCTGGTGCACTTGGTGAAGCATCTACCCTCAGCTCAGGTGGTGATCCCAGGGTCCTGGGATGGAGTCCTGCATTGGGGTGCCTGCTCAGCGGGGAGCCTGCTTCTCCTTCTCCCTCTGCCTGCAGCTCCTCCTGCTCGTGCTCTCTCAAATAAATAAAACTTAAAAAAAAAAAAGAAAAGAAAACACTTGATAAACTGGACTTTACCAAAATTAAAAACGTTTGCTCTGGTAAAGATCTGGTTGGGAAGGATGAAAAGACAAGCTAAAGGGGCACCTGGGTGGCTCAGTGGTTGAGCATCTGCCTTTGGCTCAGGCTGTGATCGAGTCCCACATCAGGATCCCAGCAGGGAGCGTGCTTCTCCCTCTGCCTATGTCTCTGCCTCTCTCTCTCTCTCTGCGTCTCTCATGAATAAATAAATAAGATCTTAAAAAGAAAAAAAAAGACAAGCTACAGACTAGGAGAACATTATTTGCAAACCACACATCTGACAAAGGACTCATATCTAGAATGTATACAGAACTCTCAAAGTCAACAGGAAAAAACCCCAAACTAACCAAGTAGAAAATAGGCAAAAGACACAAATATTTCGCCAAAAGACAATATACAGATAGGAAATAAGCACACAAAAATTTTTGTTCAATGTCACTAGCCGTTAGGAAAATGCCAACAAAAACCTGAATGAGATGTCACCGACCACCTGCTGGCGGGGAGAATAAGTGAAAAACACTAAATGTGGGAAGGATGAAGCTCCGTCATCCACTCCTGGTAGTAATGTAAATGGCACGGCCACTCTGCTGAGACAGCAGGACAGGTTCTTTGAAAGCTAAACAGAAGTCTTATGACCCAGTCATCGCTCATGGGCCTTCACCCTAGAGAATTGACGCTTAAGGTCACACAAAGCACTGTGCACAAATGTTCACTGCAGATTTATCAGTGATAGCCAAGACTGGAAACTCGAAAGGTGACCAGAGGCACAGACCCAGGTCCATCTGCGCTAGGGCGCTGTTCTCAGTGATGAAGGAGCCATGAGGTCGTCCTTCCACAGATGCTTTACTAGAAGTCAAAACCATCTCTTTCTCTTACCTTGGAAAAAATTGCACCTTTCACATTTCTGAAACAGATGCAAAAGGTTGGGCCTGAAAAAAATCCAGTCATTTAAATTATCTTCACAATAACAGATAGGGTATGTATTATAAGGACATTATTGGGAATGCATGCTCTAAAAGTTCCTGCTGGGGGCGCCTGGGTGGCTCAATCGGTTAAGTGTCTGCCTTCCGCTCAGGTCATGATCTCAGGATCCTGGGATAGAGCCCCTGCATCAGGCTCCCTCCTCATTGGGAGTCTGCTTCTCCCTCTACCTCTGCTTGTGCATGCTTGCTCTCTCTCTCTCTCTCTCTCTCTGTCAAACAATTAAAAACTTTAAAATAAAATAAAAACAAAAGCTCTTGCTGATGGATTACTTGGTCAAAGTTTGGAGATGTCCCTTGGACACTGATTGCCATGGCAGCTCCAGGAGAGCATCTCTGATTGGAATAGTCAGGTCAACACTACCTCAGAAGTGTGATCTGAGCTGAAACTTGACAGCTGACAGGATTGAAATAGAAAGACAAGAAGGACATTATAAAGCAAGACCTAGAGGGAATTGACAAGGTTTGTTAGAGACATTAAAACAATTTTCAAAATGGGGCCTGGTACCATCCACAGCAGCAGCACTGAAGTGGTTGTTTAAATGTCTTATTCCTACCTCCTAGATCAAAATTTCTTTTTCTTTCTTTCTTTCTTTCTTTCTTTCTTTCTTTCTTTCTTTCTTTCTTTCTTTCTTTCTTTCTTTCTTTCTTTCTTTTTTAAAATATTATATTTGTTTGTTCATGAGAGACACACAGAGAGAGAGAGAGAGGTAGAGACACAGGCAGAGGGATAAGCAGGCTCCATGCAGGGAGCCTGACCTGGGACTCAATCCCGGGTCTCCAGGATCAGGCCCTGGGCTGAAGGTGGCGCTAAACCGCTGAGCCATCTGGGCTGCCCCTAGATCAAAATTTCTGGTATGGGGAGTCTGAAATGCTTTTTTTTTTAATGAAGCTTGTGATAATTCCTATGTTAACCAGAGTTTAAGAAGGTCTAACTCCAGGGATGCCTGGCTGGCTCAGTCCATAGAGCATGCAACACTTGATCTCAAAGTCCTGAGTTCAAGCTCCACATTGGGTGTAGAGCTTACTTTTTTTTCTTTTTTTAAAGATTTTATTTATTTATTCATGAGAGACAGAGAGAGAGAGAGAGAGAGAGAGAGAGAGAGACAGAGGGAGAAGCAGGCCCCATGCAGGGAGCCTGATGTGGGACTCAATCCCAGGACTCCAGGATCAGGCCCTGGACTGAAGGCAGAAACTTAACTGCTGAGCCACCCGGGCTGCCCCTAGAGCTTACTTTTTTAAAAAAAGTTATAAATCCATGTAAATACTCTGGGCAATATGTAGTTTTGTATTGCAGAGACAAAGTGATCATATGGCTACATCAAAATATTCAAACGTAGATAGGTCAGCCATATTACCAATACTTAACTCAGTTAAAAATGTTTGCACATTCATTGAGTACTCTACCCCTATGTAATCAAGAGAATTAAAAAGCATCAGTTCCATTTCTTTTTTTAAGTGTTGGAGGGTTCTATTGTTTGTTTAATTATCTTTGAACTCTAGAGGATAAAGACCAGAAAGGCAGCAGTATTGCTTTGCCAGATTCACTTCCTACCTCTTTTCCTTAAGGCAAAGTTAAATGTACTTTGCAAATTGGTTAACCATTTCAGGTGTTAAAAAGACTACTTCCGCTGTGAACTGCTCTTAGCTCCTGGACTCAACTCTTTTATCCCTGTGTTTCACGCTTTTGTTTCCAGTAACACAATTTTAAGGTAGGAAGATGAAAAAAAAAATGACCTACTAATATTAGAGTTCCTAGGCTTATTTCCCACATGCTGTTTCCAGAACCATGTGGCGCTCATGGTGCTCATATTAATATTAATATTGATGAAGAATAGAAGCAGAAAAATGTTCACCTTTAGCCCAGAAGGCTGACCTATAGCCTGTATAATTCTGGTAAGGATCAAATACTTGCTGGTTGCTGCATTCTTAAAGGGTCTCATGACTGCCTGTATATCTCACCAATTGTTACTATTGAACTGAATGGTAAACACCAGTGGAAACTTCCAAAAGTACTTTTACAGTAGAAATTTGAAGAAGACATTTATGGCTTAATACTCCCTATGTATCCCCTCGCCCTTGAACACTAAGCATATAACCACCAGCTTCGTGTAGCAAAAAGTGCAGCTTTTTCTGCCCAAGGGTCCTGTCCCTGTGTCACTGAAATAAACTTAGTAAATTGCAACATACAATGCCTCCAGAATTCTTCCTTCACCCTTGCACTCCAGACCCTACAACAATATAATCTGGCAATAATACTGCCACAAACCATTTTATTCTAAGTTGTGTCTGTGGTGTTATGTTGATATACTGTAATCTCAGTGCAAATGTTGTCACGTTCTGACAAGAGGTTTTGTCTTTATTTTCCTCCTGTGGAGATGAGTTGAAAATCCTGATCTTAGGTCTTTCATGGGATGGGGGTGGGCGGTGAAATAATTGACTCAAGGCAGTACAAAAGAGATAAATGCTTATTGAATGCTTTGCAAAGGGTCGGTGGGCAGGACAGCAGAGAATAGGCTGTTTGCCATGACGCAGGGGGTGAGGGGCTAGAGTTGTAGGGCAGAGTGAGGAGATATGGGAACCTATGGATTTTTTCCTTTTTTATTAGCTATACCTGGTTGTAATTGGTCAGTTAGGGCCTATGGCTGTCTCAAGTTGGGTCACTTAATGAGCTTCTTTGCATTCAGCTTGGTGGTCCATTGCTCAAGCTTGTTCCCTGAAAGCAGCCCCTAAACTACCTTTAATGAAACTCTGGCACTAGTTAATGTGTATGAGGATTACAATAAAGGCATAGTACCAGTTTAATCTCTGTGTTGATTTCTTGCATTCTTCCCTGAAAAGAGGGGGGAATCTTTGACAGAGAACTTTAGCTTTTAAAAATATGATATAGGCGCTACCCTGAAATGCAGAGCCTTGAGCACATATTTTAGGGACTTGCAAACTAGTCTGAAAAATGTGTAGTGTTAAAAAGAAAATTCAGCTGAGTAATTTGAAAGTCTGATTGGCTTTATTAAGTGATTCATGAATCTGGGCAGCATCCTGCCAAGTAAGTAGAGGGGAACTCCAAGGAGTTGTAATACAAAATGGAAGGTTTTTATAGGAAGGAGGGTGAGGCAAGGGCGTTATTAGCAAAAGAGAATGTATTCTTTCAGGCAAGGTCATTTTCCCTTTGGGGGAACAGCAGGGGGTGTCTTCATGCAAATTACCTTATCTTCCTCTGTGCCAGATTACTTTATTGGTTCTCACCAGAAAATTACTGACTGACTAGTTAAGACAACATTTGTGGGAGAGGTTGAAACCGCGATTACATTAGGCATTAAGCCTGGGTTTGGTAACTTGACCTAAGTGGAGCCATTTTGGATCTGTGGTTTTCTTTTTAACAGCAGGACTAAGGTGGCAGAGTAGGGGAAATGGAAATAGCCTTCTATGTAAAGAGGTGAAGTGAAATAAACACTCAAGAACGTGATCTTGGTTTTAGATGAGTAGTAGAAGCATATTAGTAGCAATGACCATCAAGTTACCCATGCTACTTAACTGATTAGGAAAGAAAATTACTAAGCAAAGGCTGAAAGATTAATAAATTTCTACTAAAGTGATCACCTAAGGCAGCACTTAGATTATCAGTGTGGTTAAGATGAATTATTCAATACCTGTTGAGACAACTGCCTCACCATCTGGAAAAACAGGTCTGTATTCCAACCTCACTCCATATATCAACATAAATCCCAGCTAGATCAAATTTGTAAACATAAAAGAAAGAAAGAGAGAAACCACAGAATTGCTAGGAGAAATAGATGGGGAAAGCCTTACTAAGCGTGATGCAAAAGCCAGAAATTATAATAGAAAAGATGGATAAATTTGCCTACATAAAAATTGAAAATATTTATAGAGTATGTCAACCAAGGAAAGAGTTCACTGAGAATTTACGCAAACAGACAGTTATCTGGGCAATTAGAATTGCAGTTTGGGAGACACAGATTCAGATAGAAATCTGAATTGTGTTCCAAGGAAGACAAGGAGATAGCAGAGTTATACAGGCAAAAGGCTATGAGTATAGTTCTCATCCAGGTCCTGTATGCAAAAGATGGACTGGAATTAGGGTAACTAGGATTGGTTGGGTTAACATGAAAATGAGGGATTGAAATTTGCTAAACACATTGACTCCTTTGGAATGCAGATGATTTGAGTCTGATGACTAGTAGGAAATTAAGTCCAGGCTGAGGACTTGTAGCCAGCTAAAAAGTTTAGTTTCTAAGTTGAGGACATGCATAAATTTCTCCTACCCTATGGCTTTGCAACCCTATTTTTATGTTTTGTTTGTTTTTGAGAGAGAGAAAGGGCATGCTTTAGCAGTGGGGAGGGGCAGAGGGAAAGTGAGAGAGAGAGAGAATCTTAAGCAGGCTCCATGCTCATCGTGGAGCCCAACTCGGGGCTCAGTATCACAACCTTGAGATCATGATCTGAGCCGAAATCAAGAATGGACTGCTTAACCGACTGAGCCACCTGGGTGCCCCCTCCCAACCCTATTTTAAAAAGAGACTCTCTTAGCTAAGCCTGCTTGTTTTATCTTGGAAATATCCTTTTACAAGCATAAGAAACTTAAAATAAATCACTAACTGGGGGAAATGTTTGCAATACATGTGATAAGCCCAGTGCTAAAAGCCTCTATGATGAAAGATCTTGTAATAAGTGTTAAAAATTATTAAAGACAATTTAGGTAATACAAAACTTCATGAAGTGGACTTTCTCTGTTCAGAGACTGCTAAAGGGGTAGAAAGCAAGAAGCTTTTATAAGGATAGACAATAAAGAACAAGGAGGGGAGGCACCTGGGTGGCTCAGTCGGTTAGCGACCAACTTGGTTTTGGCTTAGGTCGTGATCTCAGGGTGGTGGGATTGAGCCCCATGGGGAGCTTTGTGCTCAGCATGGAATCTGCTTAAGATTCTATCTCTCCCTCTGCTCCTCCCCTGAGTGCTTGCTCTCTTCCTTTCTCTCTCTCAAATAAATAAATAAATCTTAAAAAAAAAAAAAACAGAATAAAGAACAGGGAAAAGAAAAATAGAAAATATCTGAGTGGCTGAGGCCACATAGTGAGGCTTGTTTGGAGGAAAGAGGAAGAGGAAATAAGTACAGAGCTAAGAGTTGGCTTGGCATTTGAGGATTGGCTGACTGTATATACTGTGTTTCTGGTTAGGCAAAGGACCCAAAAGTTATCTCAAGTTTTAGTTTCCTGACGTGGCACTCTGAGTACTCTGTCTTGAACCTATAAAGTTATTTCAACACAAGGAAGAAAGCCTGGTGAAAACAATGAAAAAAGAAAAGGTTTAATTCTAACGACTGATCAATATGTGGAAAGGTATTCCAACAGCCCTACTAATATTCACACAAATGTTGCATGGGGGGAGACACTCTTCACCTATTAAAATGGAAACTATTTGAAGAGCAGTTGCTGCTAGTTTTGGCAAATGTATGGGAAAACATGCATTTTTATGCCCTATTAATGAGAGTGTAAATTGGAATAACTTCAAGACAATGGTATACCAAAACATATCAACATCTAAAATTTGTTGACTTATTAAAACTGGCATATTAGGACTTATTCCTATGGAAGTGCTCGCACATGTGTGCAAGGATCCATGTACAATGTTGTGTAGGAGGTTACCTTGATGCAGTGGTAACCTCCAAATACACTCTCAGACAGGCTGTCCCATATGTCATGGACAGGAAACTCAGGAGCCCAAATCAAAGTGCTCAAATCATAGTTTAGTGAATCATTTTTCAATAGAAGACAGTGTTATAGTGACAGTTAAAGACTGAGGATAAGGTTGCAGGGAACTGGGGGGACCCTGTTACGTGAATCCTGTGTTATGTAGTGCTTATGTCCTGTCCGCTGCATCAAATTTTACTTCTGATAGCGCTATCATGAGGACCACAGCTGAAATTGGCAAGGGGGCTCTGCAGATAGAGGGCTCAGAGGGCAGATTCATATTTCTATCAAAAATGTGCAGGGACAAGTGTGCCTGGTGAGAGATCTGCTTATGTTTTTCTGGGGCAGAACATAAATGGGGCTAGGATGGGCGTCAACCATGAACTGCATGTGGGGGGATAATGCAGCTCTTGGCCTGAAGGTGGTATCATCTTGACTCACAACTTGGCCTTTCCATCATTTTCAGTTAGTAACACTCTTGTTTGCTCCATCCTTTCTCCATGTATTCCATTATATCTTTATCATGTCTTATAGTATATTTTAAGTATACTATAAGTAGTATACTGTACTCATCTTAACAATTCTGTCTCATAAGCTATTTGTTTTCCCTTTATACTTAAACACATGAGTTTCATACGTCCTTTTGGTTTTTCCTGTCCTTTAGGATAGGGAAGGGGCACCTGGGTGGCTCAGTGGTTGGGCATCTGTCTTCGACTCAGTTCATCATCCCAGGATCTTGGGATCGAGTTCCGCATCTGGTTCCCCACAGGGAGCCTGCTTCTCCCTCTGCCTGTGTCTCTGCCTCTCTCTATGTCTCTCATGAGTAAATACACAAAATCTAAAACAAAAAAAACGAAAAGCAAACCCCAAAAAACAAATGAATATTCTCAGGTGCCTGGGCGGCTCCATAGGTTGAACATCTGACTCTTGGTTTTGGCTCAGGCTCTGATCTTAAGGTTATTAGATCAAGCCCTATGTTGGGCTTCGTGCTGGGCATGGAGCTTGCTTAAGATTCTCTCTCTGAAAAAAAAAAAAAAAAAAAAAGATTTTCTCTCTGTCTCCTTGCCTCTCCCTCCCCCCAAAAGAAAAAAATATACATAGCAAACAGATATGAAGCATTTTGCTTAAAATATAAAAAAATTCATTAAGGATAGAATAAATATATTACTTTGTATTTAGTGGAATACTGGTTGCTTAAAGTGGGAATGCAGATCTTTACTAACAAAAGAGGAAAAAGATGTCTATTTTATATGGAGTGAATAGGGCTCAAAAACATGATGTACAATATCCCATTTCTGTTTTAAAAATGCATATATGTACATACCATCTTTCAGATGTGTACAGAGAGGATGTCTAAAAGAGTCTTCTCTAAAATATTAACAGTTAGTGTAGGATTGGGGGTCATTTTTTTACTTGCTTCTTTTTTTAAGATTTTATTTATTTATTCATTCATGAGAGACACAAAGAGAGAGAGAGAGGGAGAGAGACAAGCAGGCTCCACGCAGGGATCCTGATGTCGGACTCGATCCTGGGATTCCAGGATCATGCCCTGAGCCAAAGGCAGATGCTTAACCACTGAGCCACCCAGGCGTCCCCTTGCTACTTATATTTTGTCTTATCACAGGTGAATTTTTGGGGGAGAGGAGTAAAATAAGAAGCTTATATTTTTATAATCTACAGAAAGAACAAATCAATTATGGCTTTTAAGAATTTCAGATCGCCAGCATTGTGCTCTGGGAAGAATAGCCTTCAAAGTCAGACAGACCCAGATCTATTACTAGCTGTCTAAAATTGGGTGCTTAGCCTTCCTTTAGCTCTAATCTCCTAGTCTGTAGAATGACAGTAAGTACCTTAGAGGAAGTAAGACTGTGTGCAAAGAGCATTAGCACAAAGCCAAGATCATATTAGTGGTCTGTCTAATAAATGCTCCCTCCACACACACCCCATATTTGATACAGTGCTTAATACTCTTCTGCCTTCTATTTCATTCCTGATAGTGTGAAAGGACCTACTAATCATAGTTGTAGGAAAATCCAGCAGCTGCAGAGGACTCTTTCCGAGACAGATCAGCTTATAGTATCTTCCTTACTGTAGCTGTGGTCCCACAAAGCCTGATAAGGGAATCTGAGGCTTTCTCAGCCTTCCATTAAAAAGTTGAAAGTAGGGGCGCCTGGGTGGCTCAGTCTGTGAAGCATCTGCCTTTGGCTCAGGTCATGATCCCAGGGTCCTTGAAGCAAGCCTGTTTCAGGCTGTCTGCTCAACAGGGAGTCTGCTTTTCTCTCTGCCCCTCTCCCACTTATGCAAGCTGGCGCGTGCATGTGCTCTCTCTATCTCTTTCTCTCTTTCTCAAATAAATAAAATCTTTATTTAAAAAAGTTGAAAGCATAAAATATTGCACTGGAAAATATTTTGGCCCCTAGACCTGATATGATATTTAAATAAGTAAAACTTGGGGTTAGATAGCAGTATTACCAAACTTTAGTGTGTATCTGATCATCTATAGAAGTGATTCTCAATCCTATCCAGACTCAATGTCACTTTTTTTAATGTTCATGTTACTATACTGAAATTAAGAGATACTTTTAAAAATGAGCACACACATTTTTAAAAATCAGCATAATTTCTTGACAATAAGATAAATAAAAGGAAGGTAAATTATAATTAAATATGTATTTCAATATATAAATGATCTGATATGACTAACTTTATGACATAGTGTAGTATTCACATGCTTGTACATATAAGTAGACTCACCATGAATGTGTTAAATACAAGTGTGTTGTATTGGCAACCAAATAGCATGTGCCCTGTGGCAATTGATGATGTGATTTTCCAAAATGGTGAACAACTTTTGGTAAAGTTTTGGACCAGAAAGGCTAATTTCCCTCTAGTTTACACTGTTTGAATTCCTATAAAATTTAATGTGTACTAAGACCCTGCAAAAACTACTTTAAAGGGAGCTTGTTTAAAATGTGGATTTCTGTGCCCTCAACTCCCAAGTATTTTGACTCAGGGTGTCTAGTCTAGGGTCAAGAATCTATATCAACCTCTTGGCAGGGATTTTGATTCAGGCATTCTTTTTTCTAAATGAATTGGAAAACTCAGATGTTGTTTAGGAGAGAGAACCTAAGATGATGACTAGGAACCAAAAAATCAGGTTGGCCATTCCTACCGGGTATAGTATAATGGGGCTGGATTAAGAAATCTAGAATAGGAATATCTTGATTTCAGACACCACTGGGCTACTTATAATTGCCTGGCTTGGTACAAAAGTTCTGGATAAGGATTTCCCTATTTTTAAAAATGGATATTGCTACCTGCAGTGTCCGGGGATGGGATTTCGGTCTGTGGAACCCTCCAGAGTTTGCCAGCTTTACCAAGATTACTAAAACTCTTGATATAAGGCAGTTTGTAAAATGAAACATATTAAGCATGACAACTGTTTATGTTGATGCTGTTATTCACACGTTGGGAAAATCTGATCCAGGTGCTGTCACTTTCCCAAAAGCCCACTGTTTGAAACCAGAGAAAGCAAGCCACAAAGAAATTTGGTCGCTAACTCCTCCACTCAAACAAAACAAAAAGGCACAAGCTCTTAATCCTGACGACAAGATTCTGGCCCCATTTGGCCAGTGGCCAAGAGTGTGGATACGGATGAGTCACTTCCCTTTCACTGAGCTCGGCTTACTGAGACTTTCAGCTCCATCTGTTACTCAACTACTCCACTCTTCTTTGCTTTCTCCTTTCCCACACCTGCTACCATCCTTTCTGCCTCTCTGATGACTTTTCCTCTGTGCTCCTACCGCTTCTTGTACTACGGGTTCCGCGCTTTCTCGTCCCAGATTTGTCACCAGCTCCTTGGCCGCCCCTTTGGCTTTTTCTCTTTGTTCGCTGATCTCTGGCAATCCTCCCGCAACGTCCGGGCTCCTCCCCAAGATGGGGGAATGGGGGTGCTACCCGCAGCCCTGACCGGGGTCCACGTTGTGCGCCCAGGTCCCGGTACCTCGTCGCGTCCCCGCGACTTGCTCTTACCTCGCTGCCTCTCTCCTGACACTCTTGACATCCCGCCCGCGCCCCCCCCCCCGCCCCATCCCATCTCATCTCCGCCTGCCGCGCCGTGCTCCGGGGCTCTGGAGCCTCTGGCGGAGTGTGCTGGTCAAGGTGCCCTGTCCCTCGCTACCCGTTCGCCCCGGAGAACATCGCCAAGGGCCCCTTCCCAGACCGTGCGCCCCGGCTGCCCGAGGCTGAGGCCGGCTCTAATTTTCCCTTGGCTTGGGATGCCCACCGCGGGCGGGGGCGGCCGCCGCTGAGTCCGGAGCCTGGAGCCACCCACGTGTCCAGGAGCGCGGCGCGGGGCCAGCGCGAACCTCTCCCAGGCCAGCGGCTCCTGGCCGCCGAAGCTCTACTGTTGCAGGCGAAACCCGCACGGGCCGGAGAGCGGCGCCCGGGTCGCGAGCCGCACGTGCGGATCCTCTGCGTCTCGCCGCAGGGTGCGGGTGCCCGCGGAGGTGGCGAGCTAGCCAGCGAGCGCGGGGGCGGGGAGGGGGGCGCGCGGGCCGCGGGAAGGCCGACGCTCGGGGCGGCGGGGCGGGAGGCCGGACTGCAGTGCCCCCCGCTCCGGAGAAAACCCACACGCTCACACGCCCGCGCGCGCACACGCACGTGCACATCGCGGGCAGCGAGAACACGAGCGAGAGCCCTTGAGTGTTGGACGCGTTTTAGCCATGGCTTCTGTCCTCAACGGCAAGATTCACGCGTCCGGGACCTGCCAGGGCTCCAAAGCTGATGTCCGCGGCGCCGCCGACTGGAGAATGGACTGGGATCCCGAGATGCACGTGAAAATGTGCAAAAAGATCGCCCAGCTCACCAAGGTAAGGCGAGGCGCTGCGGGCCGGCGAGCTGCGCGCCCTGGGGGCCCCAGGGTGGGGGAGGGCGGGCGCGCCCTGGGGAGGCTCAGGCCGAATCCGGGCAGAAACTTTGTCCAGGAGGCCAACCGGTCAGGGGAGCGGTCCTACATCTTGGTAACTTGACCTTCTGGAAGCACCATCCTAAAGCAGCTGAGAGAGGATCCTTGCCGAGGAAACTCCTACAGACTGCCGCTGAGCAGGTGGTCTGTGCTCCCAAGGTGGGAAACCTAGTTGAATCAGTACTGGTGTGTGTGTGTGTGTGTGTGTGTGTGTGTGTGTGTGTTTATGCACGCATGTGTTTTCCTTTACCAGCTCTGCTCAAATGATTGTGTCTGGAATGTTGTGATTTTATTCGTCGCTGTACTTTACAGCTGCAGAGGTCATGTGGGCTCTATTTAAACACTTGATTAATTTATTCCTTCATTCAACAAATATTTGAGCCATTTGTTGAGTGCCAGCAGCTTGCCTGGCACTGTACTAGACCTGGAAGGCAGCCCAGGGGACTTACTATCAAACTGGGTGCAGATGTGTGTAAGAGCATAAATGGAGAAGTGCACGATTCACCCATTAATTATCGGAATACAAAAGACCTTGGGAGGTCAGCCGGCCCATCTCCCTAGTCTTCCCAGGGACGGGATTGAATCTCTCTGGGACCTGATGAAGACCAGCAAGAAAATACCACCCTGCCTTTTGCTAGCCCTCTGCAGCTTCCCTATTAGGAGCTAGAGCTCCTTGTTGTAGATGTCCCTCCTGTGCCTTGTATAGATGGAAGCAACGTCCCTCTCTTAGAAGGTCCCAGTGTGTATAGCTGTTTGCCTTGGGGTTTCCTTTTGATCTCATAATAAACTCCTGATAACATACTGCTAGTGGAAGGGTCAGGTCCAGATTCTGTCCAGTAGTTTATGAGACATACTCTCTTTCCTATCTTCCTCCCACCTTCCCACATCCATTTTTTTTTTGTAGGTTCACAGGCATTTTTCTATTTGGCCAGAGGAAGATCGGATAGAGACTTGGAATTGGGCATTAGCTGCCTTCTCCCGCCCCTCCCATCAACTTCTTCACATTCTTTGCATGTGAGCCTATCTCCAAACAGTGATATCTTTAGTCAAGGATAGAAAAAAGAGAATGGAGATACCCCCTGAGATCTTGGCATGTGTGGCTGGCCACAAATCTAATCTACATTTATCTAAATGTGACATCAATCCCTACAAAGTATTGACTTCAGGTGCTAGGCACAGTATAAGACATCTCGGTCTTTAAGGAATCTAAAATGTTTCTGGAGACACAAGGTTTGAAATATGGAAAGAAAACTAAAAGATACTACTGTAGAATCAATTGCTAAATTGAGTATTTCAAACTATGAGTTCTACAGAAGTAGAAACAAAGGGTAAGTCGTGATGGTCAGGAACAGTTAGGGGAGATTTTATGGAAGAGATGAATGTTGAATTCAGTTTGAATTGATGGAGTGCCTACTGTGTGCCAGGTGCTGTGCTGAATACTGATGGCATAAAGCTGATTAAGACAGTCCCTACCCCTGTGTATATAACACATGAACAGATCATTGCAATACAAGGAGTTAAGCATTCCACTCAGTAGTATTTATGGCACACCTTTTACGTGACGAGCACTGAAGATACAGCAGTGAAGAAAGCAGCACGATCCCTAGCACATAGTAGGCTGTGTTTCTCAAAGGATATTTTTGCATTAGAAATCATAATTGATTCTTATTATGTAGTGCTTCTCTTCATGGTTTTTATGTTAATTGCTTATATTTGACATTTTAATATTGATATCAATATTCTACTTTTCTTTTGGCTAATGTTTGTATGTCACATATTTTGCATCTTTTTATATTGAATCTTCCTGTAAGTTCTATTTTAGTTGTATTTCTGACAGGTGAATTTAATCCCTGTACACTGATGGTGATTACTAATATATTGGGGCTCATTCTTTTATCATGTTTTATGTTTTTCATTTACCATCCTTTTTCATTCTTCCTTTTTCTCCATCCCTGCCTTCTATTGGATTAATAAAATGATCCATAGTCCCTCATTTTCCACTGCTCGTCTGAGGGTGTTAGGCTTTATTTCTGTTCTTCTCAGAATTGTCTCTTATTTTTCAACATACATACTTAACTATAATTTTTTCTGACAAAGTTATTATGTAATTCTGTCTTCCTGCAAAATATTTTTTAAAGATTTGTTTACTTATTTTAGAGAGAGAGAGAGAGGGAGCAGGGGAGGGTGAAGGGAAAGAGGGAGAGAGAATATCTTAAGCAGACTCTCTATGGAGCCTAGGGCTCCATGCAGGACTCAGTGTCACGACCCTGGGATCATGACCTGATCTGAAATCAAGAATTGGATGCTCAACCCTTTCAGCCACCCAGGTATTCCATTCTTGCAACAGATTTTTTGTGCACTTTACCCATTTAACAGCCCTATCCTTTCCCATCTTGCCATTGTTGTCTAGGGTAGGGTATTTGAATTTTTTTAATTTAAAAATAATTTTTACAGGGGTGCCTGGGTGGCCCAGCTAGTAAAGCTTCTGCCTTCAGCTCTGGTCATGATCACAGGGTCCTGAGATCAGCAGATAATCTGCTTCTCCCTCTCCCTCTGTTCTTCCCCCCCTGCTCATGCTCACTCTTTCTCTCTAATAAATAAATAATATTTTAAAAAATAATTTTTATAATCAAGCATTAATTAAATCCACTGACATTTCATCACTTCTTACTATTTTTTCTTGAATCCAAAGCCTTCCATTTGGGTTCACTTTTCTTCTAGCTGAAGTTCATTTATTAATAATCTTTCTCTTGAGGTCTGGATAGGGGAAGGACTTCTGTATGTTTGAAACTGTCTTTATTTTGCCCTAAGTGTTGGGTGATAATTTATTTGGGTATAAAATTCTAGTGAACAGTTATTTGCCCAGAGTGCAGTGATGAAGATACTCCATGGTTTTCTGGCACTGGTTGTTGCGGGTAAAAATTCTACTGCCAGTCTAAGTTTCATTCCTTCATAGTCAGCCTGCCTTTCTCTTGACAGAATTTAGAATTTGTGTTTGTTTTATTTTGGTGTTCAGCAGTTTCACCAGAACTTTCTAGATGTTAGTTAGTGTGCTTCCTGTTCATGACTGGTGTGCTCTCTTTAATTCTGGAAAATTATCAATGCTTTTCTCTTCAAATATTGATTCTTTGTCATTGCCTACATTCTCTTTTCTGGAATTGCATTAGGTTAGTGAAGAAGCCTCTTCATCTATATCCTGAAATGTGATAAAAATCTATTTTTTTTTTTGCCTCTTTGTTGCATCCTGGTAAATTCTTCGATCCAGTCCTTCTGTTTGCCAGTCCTCTAAATAATTTGTCCAGCCTAGAGTTTTAAGTTTTAGAACTTCAATAATTATATATTTCATTCCTAAGATTACTATTCTTATTTCCTTTCTGATTTTAATAACTTAATTTTTACAGTTTTATTGAAGTATAATTTACACCTTATAAAATTCATTTATTTAAGTGTATGATTCAACATTTTTCAGTAAATGTACAGAGTTGTTACACTATAACTACAATCCAGTTTTAGGACATTTTTACTATCCCAAAGAAACCTGTCGATTCATAGTCAGTCCCCATTCCTACACCAACACCAGGCAACCATTGATCTACTTTCTTTCTCTATAAATCTGTCTTTCCCAGACATTTCATCTCAATGAAATGATACAATATATGGATATTTCCATCTGGTGCTTTTCACTTAGTTGCGAAATCTCATCCATGTTGTAGCATATGTCAGGCATTCATTCCTTTTGATTGCTCAGTAGTATCCCATTGCATGGATGTGCACCTTCTGTGGCAGACTTTTGGGTCCTTTTCACTTTGGGGCTATTATAAATAATGCTGCTACGAACATGACATTCCTATGCAAGTCTTTGTATGGACACACATTTTCATTGCATTTGGGTAGATAACTAGGAATAGAATTTTGGATTACATCTTATTTTTTTAAAGATTTTATTTCTTTATTTGAGAGAGAAAGAGCATGAGCCAGGGAGAGGGGCAGAGAGAGAGAGGGAGAAGCAGACTCCTCACTAAGCAGGGAGCTGATATGGGGCTGGATCCCTAGACTCTGAGATCATACCTAAGCCAAAATCAGACACTTACCCAACTGAGCCACCCAAGTGTCCCTGAATTGTCTATTTATGTTTAACTCCTGAGGAAACTGCCGAACTATTTTCTAAAGTGACAATATCATCTTATATTGTTCAGCCTACTTTTCTGGGAAAACCCAATCCAACCCCATGTGCCCAGTTCTTGAGTGACAATGAAGTACACTTCTTTGCTTACTTGATTCACTCACTTCCCTTCATTTTCCTCTTGATGCTTCCTCTCCTGAGATGTCTTCATCTCTAAAAGTTGAGTCCTACTTATCTATTAAGTCTCACTTCCCCCCAAGAAAAGCCTTTGAAAAACCTTGCTTTTGAAATTAACCATGTATTCATTAATTATACATTGTGCATTCATTATTTTTTCTTACATCTGTTTTTTCCCAGAAGTTTATACAATGCCTGGCACATGGTAAACTCTCAGTAAGCTTGTTAAATTTAATTAAAATTTCCTCCTACAGATTTGGTTAACATTTCTTTCATGATATTTGTCCATCTGATATCATAGTTGATTTGTATATAGTATGTCCCTTAAAATCATAAACTCTACTTTATTCACAATATTTTGCACTTGGTAGACAATATGTGTTAGGGTAGTAAATATTCATTTACATAGTGATTCAGAGTCCAGGGTGCACATTAAAATCACCTGGGAAGCTTTTAAAAATACACCAGTGAGATGACAGCTAGAATGCAATGCCTGATACTAGACTGGAGTCTCTACTGGAGGGGGAAAAATGCTGCAGCGAGACAGTCAAGTTTACTGATAAACTGGAATGTGATGATAGAGAAATTAAAAGCATCTATGTCAATGTTGAATTTTCTAGAGTTGAAAATATGCTATGTAACTATGCACCAATATATCCTTATTTTGAGGTAATGCACTTTGAAATAGGTCTTACTTTTTAAAAAAGATTTATTTATTTGGCAGAGGGAGTGAGACAGAAAAAACATGCGTGTGCAGGGATGGGGGTTGGGCAGAAGGAGAGGGAGAGAAAATCTCAAGCGGACTCCTCCCTGAGCATGGAGCCGAACACATGAGGCTCCATCTTATGACCTGAGATCATAACCTGAGCCAATATCAAGAGTTAGACACTTAACTGACTGCACCACTCAGGCACCCCCAAACTGGTCTTCTTTTAAGAACATAAAAATGATGTCTTACTCACAAAGCATTTTATTTTGTAAATTAAATATAGAAAGAGCAAATGATAAAACAAATGGGACAAATGTTAAGCACCTGTGAATCTTGGTAAAGGGTATATGGGGATGTTCTTTGTACTATTCTTTTTCTGGCAATTTTTTCCTAAGCTTGAAATCATTTCCAAATAAAAAATTAAAAACAAACACAAAGCATACAAGACCCCATGCCCCATCTGTGAAGGAGAAGAGAGAGGGGTGACAGTCATTGCTGTTTTCTCAGAGCCCCTCAAGAGCTCTTGATGTTTACCCAAGGTCAAGAACCACTGTTTCAGAGCAATTGAAAGTTTAAACAGTACAGTGGGCACAGAGGAATTATTTGGGCGATAGGAGGTTCCTAATCCATTCCCCACCCCAGCCTTTGGGAAGCTTTTGGTCTTGAAAGCATCGGGCAGGTTTGCCCAGCCCAGACCCTGGGTTCATCAGACCAACCCTGCTTTTGCCCTGTTCTAGCAATCTCCAACTGATTCTATTTTTGGCGGGGCTCTCCACATCCTCATACCCGAAAGGCTTGGCATCCTTCATATCCAGAGATTCCTTAGTTCCAACTTTGAAGGAGGGATGGAGTACCTTGCTGCAAATATAAGCTTTATACTAGAACGAGAAAATGAATAGGAAAGTGTGTGTTCCCTCTCTGTGAGCCATCTCTCGGATGAAGATTGACTCTCAGGAAATGAGACCACAACCTTGTACTGACCATTACCATGTACTCATGGCACTGCCTCTCATCTCCCAATCACAGAAGAGTGCCCAGGAGGCAATGAGCAGTCCTGTTAGGTGCCAGAAGCTACCAAGCTAGAAGTGTAAATAGTAGAGTAACCCTACAGAGCCCTCTTGATCACCCTTCTAAAAGGATGTGTGCCAATCTCCTGGATTGCAGACCCTGCAATCAAGGCCTGCAGTTGCCACACGTTAGTAATACCTTATGATTTTTTAGTGTTTATAATATTTTCTTTTTGAGCTTCAAAGGTTTATATTAGTTCCTCACCCCTATCTTATTTATTTATTTATTTATTTATTTATTTATTTATTTTAGTTGACACACAATGTTAAATTAGTATCATTTATACAACATAGTGATTCAGCAGTTCTATGCCTTGCACAAATGCTCAAAACAGTAATCACTGCATGATATATTATTCCAAGACTACATTCCCTAGGCTATACTTTTCATACCCTTGCCTAATCTATTTTATTTTAAGATGTATTTATTTTAGAGAGAATGAGAGAGAGGGTGCATGTGGGTGGGGGAGAGGGAGCGGAACAGAGGAAGAGACTCCCTGCTGAGCCTGTTGTGAGACTCAATCTCAGGACTCTGAGATTACAACCAGAGCAGAAACCAAGAGTCGGACACTTAACCTACTGTACCAAAAGGCACCACTTGACTTATCTACTTTATAACTGGAAGTTTGTACCTCTTAATCTCCATTTCCCCAATTCTCTTCTCCTCTAGCAACTACCAATTTGTTCTCTGTATTTATGAGTCTTTCTGTATTGTTTGTTCACTTGTTTTGTTTTTTAGGTTCTACATATGGGTGAAATCATATGATATTTGTCTTCTTCTGTCTTATTTCACTTAACATGGTACCCTCTAGATCCATCTGGGTTGTAGGAAGTGGCAAGGTTTCATTCTTTTTTATAGCATTCATGTTTTTGCAAAGCCTTTGACATACTTATTCATCCTCTGTGTGCACAGCAGTCCTGCATGGCAAGGAGGGAAGCACCATCCCTAATAGGGAGAGGAAAAATCTGAGATCCAGAAGAGGGCTAGCATTCTTGCCTGATGTCACATTAGTATGTATTGACAGAACCCAGGACATCCAGAACCTAGTGTTGGGTGTGTAGAGGGGAGGGAGGAGGATGAAACTTCTTTCCTGGTCATCCTTATGGTTCCATAACCTCTCTAAATCATTTTTACTATTTTTTTTTCATGGAAGGGGCAATGTGTATCCAATTAGTGAGGCTAAGAGCAGGAATAGAGCAGAGCTCTTTCGTCATCCTCCCTTTTCCCTCATGGAGTGATCTGCTCGTAGAAGCACACATTCTACTCTATCTTTCATGCCACAATTTTACATCATCTTCCCCTGGTCCAACATCTACTAGGACACATTAGCAGAGACAATGATACTGATGTGTGGGGGAGATAGTGGATGTCTGTAGGGATGGAGTGGATGATATTGTTATGAAGAATAGGTCATGAGTATAAAATCAGAAAGATTAAGGAAAAACGGTTATAATTTATTTTTCAGATTTTTAATTTATTCATTCAAGAGTGAGCAAGTGAGAGCAGGAGCAGCAGTGAGGGCCAGAGGGAGAAGAAGAAGCAAGACTCCCTGCCAATCAGGGAGGCCAACATGGGGTTCAATTCTAGGACCCTGGGATCATGACCTGAGCTGAAGGCAGATGCTTAACTGAGCCCCCCAGGTGCTCCCGAACAATTATAATTTTGACTCAAAGCTATCTTTTTTATTTGATTTAATTTAATTTAATTTGATTTAAACTTGATTTATTTCTAGAGGGATACTTCTTACTCTTATTTATACTAATAAATTTAAATGAAAATAAACATGAAGACATCTGGAGAGCTAATGAATAATTTTGAGGTTTACCTTGGATTGTTCTTCCTTCTGATCCTACTTATATGGCTGGTATCAGCTAAAATACCATCTCTTTAGAGAGAGGCCCTTTCTGATCTTCCAAAGGGGCCAACTTTCCTCATCTTTAATTGGAAAAAAAATAAGTCTTTCTTCCTTGGTGATTTGACAGCGGAGGTTTCACTTACATAACATGGAGCATCTCACCCAGGGTTGGTTGTGTTGTGAACATGATAGATACTGGTTTCCCTTCCCTTTCTGAACTGGAAGACCTGCAGAAGGATAGGACTCTTGCTCAGTCATCAAAACCAGCAATGGGAACAAAGCCAGCCCTTCTCTGGGACAGGGAGGCAGTGTCCTAAAGCAGTGGGAGTGATTCCTGTTAGCACAGAAGTCCTCAGCAACAGGCTGCCACCTGAGCCCTGTGTTTTCATGGCTTAAAGGTGTGGACGTTTTCTTGCACCCACTGACTCCTGTAGCTTCTCTGAAAATACTCTCCTGCTTGTGGCAGCTTGTTTGGGGACAGATGTTTAAACAGTTCCATACCAGTTTGCTTTAGGATTCTAGATTGGAAAACCGCAGCTCTGTTTTAACAAGTTCTTCCTGTTGGAATCTTTCCATTTAGTGACTCAATTCATGGTGTAAAGATGGCTATCTCACAAAAATCTTTTTTTGCCATAAAACACAATGAGAGACACCTCGAGTTGGGTGCCTTTGAACTCATGAAGATGCCTCCACTTTTGCATGACCAATTTGATGTCTGCATCAATCCTTTCTCCACATGGCAGCCAGAGTGGCCTTAAAACTGAATCACACCCTCAACACACTGTTGGTGGGAATGTACAACATCACTGCTGCCTTGCAAAACAGTCTGGCAGTTCCTCCGTTAAACAGAGCTATCATATGAACCAGCAATTCCAGAGTACCCAAGAGAAATTAAAACATACACCCACACAAAAACTCGTATACATTTTCAGAGCAGCATAATGCAGAGTAGCCACAAAATGGAAATAAGCCAAATATCCATCGACTGAAGAACAGATAAAAAAAAAAATGTGGTACAAAGTACAAAGTCAGGGTGGGAGGGCAGGTACTGGTTAAAGGATGTGGGGTTTCTTTTTGGAGGTAAAGAAAGTATCCTAAAGTCAGTTGTAGTGATCGTTACATGACTCTGTGAATGTACTTAAACCCACTGACTTGTACTTTAACTGGGCAGATCCTATGATGTATGAGTCGTATCTCAATAAAGCTGTTAAATTAAAACAAACAGACAAAATAAAACCAAACAAACTCAATCCCATCTTCCTCCTGTTTACATCCAGTTCTGAAGCAAATCCTATAAACAAATAAGGAAGCAGCCCTGCTCTGTTCCCCATCTCCATTTCCCCTTCTGCCCCAACCCTTGCCACGTGGCCTCCTGAGAGGCCTGTTGTTCACCCTTGCCCCCTCACGCAGTGGCAAGAATGAGATTTTAAAATATAAACCAGAACGTTCTTCTGTTTATTTTATTTTTTTAAGATTTTATTTATTTATCCATGAGAGAGACAGAGAGATAGAGGCAGAGACACAGGCAGAGGGAGAAGCAGGCTCCATGCCGGGAGCCCAACACGGGACTCGATCCCGGGTTCCCAGATCACGCCCTGGGCTGCAGGTGGCGCTAAACCGCTAGGCCACCGGGGCTGCCCTGTTCTTCTGTTTAAAACCCACCAGTGGGGCAGCCCCGGTGGCGCAGCGGTTTAGCGCCGCCTGCAGCCCAGGGTGTGATCCTGGAGACCCGTCGAGTCCCACATCCGGTTCCCTGCATGGAACCTGCTTCTCCCTCTGCCTGTGTCTCTGCCTCTCTCTCTTTGTGTCTCTATGAATAAATAAAATCTTAAAAAAATAAAATAAAATAAAACCCACCAGTGGCTTCCCGACCCATCTCTGAAGTCCTCTCAGCTCCATCTGCCATCATCACTTTACCCACTCACTGTTTATTGCTTTCTGTTCTCCCCAGAGGAAGTTCCTTGAGGGCAGGAATTTCTGTCTCCTGCCTGGAACAGTGCCTGGTTAGTGACCGGTGCCCACAGGTGTCCGTTGATGGGCTAAAGGCACAAAACTCTTCCTGGACCGCTCTTTGCTCCTAGGATCAAATATCCAATTTTAACCACCACCTACATATGTCTTATGGGAAAGCGGGGAAGCTTTTCCCAAGGCGAGAATTCAGGAGGTGCTAATCTTGAATTTTCTGAGTGGTGTAGAGAACTGGTCACATCTGACAAATAAGCGGACCTCCTCAACTCCCTCCCAGGCCTGCATCTGATTCAGTCCCTCTGAGCCCCTGACCACAGGCACAGGATCTGTTCAATCTTGGTGCCTCCATTGGCCAGACTTAAATTCCCTCAGAACACCAGAATTATAAGTGAAATAAAACAGCAATGACCAATCATATACCGTTTTAGAAAACACACCCATTTTAGAGAAGTCAAAATGACAAGCAAAAACAAAAGATTTTAAAGCATCTTCAAACCTGTAATAACTACAGTGATATAATAACAATATTCTTGTATGTCCTACTATACAATTTCCCATGCAAATATGGACATATAATTTCTAAAAATAGAGTTACATCATACATAACTATTGTGTTACCTGGGATTTTTTACCCTTGAGCTCTCCAACATTTCATGGTTGTGTTAGTATTCCATTGCATAAATATTGTATAACTTCTTTTATCTGGGAAACGTTTACTGAGCTGTTATGTGCCGGGTAAAATCCCTTATCTCATGGCACTTACAAGCAAGATAAATAGAATGTGAACAAAGTCAATAGAAACCCTTTTGTTCAATATCATTTGAGCATTTTGAATAATTGAAAAATGAAAACCATGAGGGAAAAAGTCTAACACATCTGTAATATTATGTAAAAAAAAAAAAAAAAACTTTAAACAGGGATCAACAAGCTATGCCCATAGGCCAAATAAGCCCACTGCCCATTTTAGTATGGTTTGTGAATCAAGAAGGGTTCTTACATTTTTAAATGTAAGAAAAAAATTAAAAATAAGAACAAAATTTTGTGACTTGTGAAAATTATATGAAATTCAAATGCAGTGTCTAAAATAAAGTTTTATCGAAACACAGCTATGCACATTCATTTATGGATTATCTAGGGTAGCTTCTATTTGGCACAAAAACGATGGCAGATTTGAATAGTTGGGACAGAGCCTGACTAAAGCCTAAAATAATTACTATGTGGACCTGTCCAGAAAAAGTTTGAGGACCCCAATTTAAAACATATGTAAACACTCATTCACTAATCTTTTGCTGTGAGGCTCAGTTTTAATTCTTTGGGATGGCCGCTGATTGGCATTACACCTTTGTGTTACACCAACTATCCCCATAGTTAGAGTGACCTTCTAATTTATCACCCAAATTGGACACTTCTGAGAATGAAAGGGGGCACGAGACCAGGTAGCCAATGAAACAACAGGAACTGTCCTGGACGGCCCTGTATATGAGGTCACCCTACCCATAATGCACCTGTCCTATTTCCCACAATGCACCTGTCCTGTTTCCCACGATGTACCTGTTCCATTTCCCACAATGCATCTGTTCTATTTCCCACAGCACATCTGTACTTATTTGGGTGTCTTAATGTGAAGATAATCTAAAACTTTTCACTTCTCTGTCTCTGTCATACCTAATTTGATAATACTTTTTTTTTTCCCTTAGCAGCTTTTCTTTACTGAATCTGTCCAAAGCATTCAACCTAGTTTTCATAGGAACAGCTTCCTTTTTCCATTCAGATATAACTGATGTAGTATGATGTTAGATTATATCAGCAGCAAAATACAGCAGCAAATACAACTGGCATAAACAAGTGACAATGTGAGTAGAAATGTGGTTTTCCAGAGAAAGGATGAAGAGTTTTAACTTATCCACAAGTTTGTTGAATGGAGACTGGTTAAGTCAGCTTCTACTGTTTTTATATAGAAACTGAATTACAATATTGCTATGCTTCCAAGGAAGAAGTATGGAAACATCAAACAGCCTGAGGGCTCAAGGAAGTTTCCCTGAGATAGGCAGGGACTATTATTGGTAGACATTTTAGTTGATTCCAGTTTTTCATTATTGTAATTAGTATTGTGATGGTCATTTTTTTTAAGAGAGGGAGAGGGGGCAGGGGAGGGGCAGAGGGACAGGAGAGAATCTTTTTTTTTTTTTTTTAATTTTAGAGAGACAGAACGAGCAGAAGGAGGAGGACAAGCAGATTCCATGCTGAGTGGGGAGCCCAATGCGGGGCTCAATCTCATGACCCTGAGATCAGGACCTGAGCTGAAATCAAGAGTCCCACACTCAATGGACTGAGCCACCCAGGTACCCTAGAGAGAGAGAATCTTAAGCAGGCTCCACTCCCAATGTGGAGCCTGTTGTGGTGCTCAATATTACAACCTGAGATCCCATCTGAGCCAAAATCAAGAGTTGGACACTTGACCAACTGAGCCACCCAAGTGTGCCTATCATGGACATTCTTGAGACCTGATCACTGCACAGTTGCTTAATTATTTTCCTCAGTTAAATTTCTATGAGCAAAACTAACCTTTGCTACAAGTAGACTCTATGAAGAAATATCAGGAAGATTGGAAGGGAGAGCTGGAGAGAGGAGTATTTAGTAATTAGTTGAAAACAGTATCATAGACAAGGTGTTCACCTTACTTGTTAATTACAAAGCTTGCCTTTTTAAAAAAGATTTATTTATTTTGAGAGAGAGAGAGAGTGAGCAAGCACATGCATCATGGAGGGGGAGGGGCAGAAGGAGAAGAAGAGAGAGAATCTCAAGCAGGCTCCTCAAGTGCAGAGCTTGATATGGGGTTTGATCTCATGACCCTGAGATCATGACTTGAGCTGAAGTCAAGAGTCAGACACTTCACTGACTGAGCCACCTAGGAGCTCCCAAAGTTTGCTGATTTTAAAGGCAATTATTACAGTGCTCTTCCTTTATAATCCAAATACTGGAACAGTTCCATAGGAACAACACTCGTAGTTGCAGAGACAATGGTGTACAGTAGTTCCCCCGTCTCCATGGTTTCAGCTACCTGGAGTCAACTATGGTCCAGATGCAGATGATTTTCCTCATGTATTGTGATATATTTGTCACAGTGAAGGCATTTTATCAGCTCACATTATCACAAGAAGAAGGGTGAGTAATATATTTTGAGAGAGAGACTACATTCATGTAACTTTCATTACTGTATAGCATTAAAATTGTTCTATTTCATTAGTCATTCTTGTTGTTAATCTCTTACTATGACTAATTTATAAATTAAACCTTATCATAGGTATATATGTAGGGGAAAAAACATGGACTACGGATATGTAGGGTTGATACTTTCTGGGGGTCTTAGAATATATCCCCTGCAGGTAAGGGTGGGGAGGAGCACTACTGTGATTACTTTCAAACTACACTGACATAATCAGAAGTGTAGATTATCAGTTCACATTCTGACTGCTTAATATACCTTAGTAATGAAGTTACTCACTATATTCTAATCCTCCAGAGTAAGAGGACACAGCTGGAAAATGCTCCTAGATTGCTCAAGGCATCAGAGAAACAAGCAGGTTTCTCAGAGCTCAGGGGTCCAGTAGAACCAGTGGCACACCAGTGGTTCTCCCTTTCTTGTCCCTGGTCTCCTGAGAGAGCTTTTCTCTTAACTATGGAACCATCAGAACAGGAAGCAGGGAGCTACTTGTGAATCATTGATGTCATCATCAGAAATAGTATTCTTCTCAGTCTTTTGAAGCAAAATGGTGGTAAAATCTTCCTGAAAAGCAATGCCCCTGCCTACTCAACCCTCAACAGCTACTGTAATAACTTTGACCCTTGAACTTTAGGCTCTCATCTGACTAAAAAGCAGGCCCAAGGGACTGTTCAGTCTTTTACTGCTTCGTGCTAATTGTGTAACTGGCAGATGCTGTCTTCTCTTGTTGGTAGTTGTGGTAGACACAAAAAATGGTCCCCCAGTAGATATCAAATCCCTGGAAACAGTGAATCCTACCTCATTAGGAAAAAGGGTCTTTTCAGGTTAGGTTAAGCATTTTGAGATTAGATAGACTTCCATTATCTGCATGGGCCCTAAATCCAATGACAAGTGTCCGTAGAAGAGAACAGTGGAGGGAGATTTGAGACAGAAGAGAAGACATAGAAGAGGTAAAGGCCATATGAAGACAGAGATTGGAGCAGTACTGCCACAGCTGAGGAAAATCTGGAGCTGGAAGGGGCCAAGGATGGATGATTCCCTCCTTGAGCTTCAGGAGGGAGTGAGGCCTGCAGGGCCTCTTGAACTTCTGACCTCCAGGACTATGAAAGAATAAAGTTCTGTTGTTGCTGTTGTTGTTTAAAGATGTATTTATTTAAGAGAGAGAGAGAGAGAGAGAGAGAAAGAAGGGGGAGGGAAAGTGGGAGAGAATCTCAAGCAGACTCCGTCCTTGAGCAAGGAGCCCAGAAACTGGGTTTGATCCCACAACCCGTGAGATCACAACCTGAGCGGAAACCAAGAGTTGGAGGCTTAACCGGCTGAGCCACCCAAGTGCCCCATAAAGTTCTGTTGTTTTAAACAAGTCTCTGGTGACTTGTTATGGCAGCCACAGGAAACAAATACACTGGCTTTTTACAGACCTCTTCACCATTACAGAAGGCTGCTTCCACACCTGCTGGGCTTCTCTCCTCTGGTAACTGTCAGTGTTTTTTAACAAAACTTCGCACCAGCAAATGAAAGCTGTTGAGTGGAGGTCAGGCAACTACGCATTTTTAAAATTCCACTGGTGGCTGTGACTTCAGCCTGACCCTGAAACCATGGCTTCTGGCCTAGGTAATAGGTCCTGGTCCATTGCCAGGCCTGGGCTTGCCCTGTCTGGTAGCAGAGGGATTGAGTGCCTCTCTTATTTCCTGCACTCTTTAGGCCTGGGCTCCTCATATGTTAGTATTAAATACAAGTGGCTAGGGATGCCTGGGTGGCTCAGTGGTCGAGTGTCTGCCTTTGGCTCAGGTGTGATGCTGGGGTCCTGGGGTCAAGTCCTGCGTCACGCTCCTCTTGGGAGCCTGCCTCTCCCTCTGCCTATGTCTCTGCCTCTCTCTGTGTGTCTCTCATGAATAAATAAATAAAATCTTAAAAATACATATGTACATACAAGTGGCTAGGCCTACCTGTGGCATTGTAGTCAGTCAGTCCACAGTGAGGCCTGATAATATGCATTTTATTTTTATGTTAATTAAAAAAATTCTAATTTAAATTCAATTAAGTTAACGTATAGTGTATTATTAGTTTCAGGGGTAGAATTCAGTGATTCATCAGTTGCATACAACACCCAGGGCTCATCACTTCAAGTGCCCTCCTTAATATCCATCACCCAGTTACCCCATCCCCCATTCTACCTCCCCTCCAGCAGCCCTCAGTTTGTTTCCCAAAGTTAAGAGTCTCTTATCATTTGCCTCCCTCTCTGTTTTTGTCTTATTTTATTTTCCCCCTTCCCCTATGTTCATCTGTTTTATTTCTTAAATTCCACATATGAATGAACTCATGGTATTTGTCTTTCTCTATCTAACTTATTTCACTTAGCATAATACCGTCTAGTTCTATCCAGGTTGTTGCAAATGGCAAGATTTCATTCTTTTTTGATGGCTGAATAATGTTACATTGTATATGTATATATATACATGTATATATACCACATCTTCTTTAGCCATTCTTCTGCTGATGGACACATCTGGGCTCTTTCCATAGTTTGGCTATCGTGGATATTGCTGCTATAAACATTGGGGTACATGTGCCCTTTCAGATCACTACATTTGTATCCTTTGGGTAAATGCCTAGCAGTGCAATTACTGGGTCATAGTGTAGCTTTATTTTCAACTTTTTGAGGAACCTCCATACTGTTCTCCAGAGTGGTTGCCAGTTTGCATTCCCACCAGCAATGTAAGAGGGTTCCCCTTTCTCCACATCCTCACCAACATCTGTTGTTTCCTGAGTTATTCATTTTAGCCATTCTGATAGTTGTGAGGTGGTATCTCATTTTAAATCAGTTCAGGTGATGCTTAAGCTGAGCAAGTGTTCAAGATAACTGAGACTTCCCTATTTTGTCTTCCTCATTTTGGAACTTCCAGCCGCTTCTAGAATAGTGCCCAGCTCTCCATAAAATTCAGTAATGAGTTGGATTACTTTGAACCATTAAACCCTTGAGGACCAGAACCTCATCTTATACCTTTTTTTATATGTGTTTAGCACCTTGTGGAGGTGCTAAACACAGAGAGTGCCAGCAGGAGACGTATTAAAGGGTGTGTGTGCCAATAAATCTTCCCATGTGTAAGAGGTGCCAGCACATCACAGTAAGTGCCAAGGGGTGCCAAAATGGCAGAGCACCCCTCCCCACTAAGAGAGGTATTACATTGTGGGGGACCATCATCAAAAAAACATGACTGCCAACTGACCTGTGAGCTGGACCCAGGCACTTGAAGACTCCTTACCTCCTCTCCTGTCCTCGGAATGTGAGCTCCACTTGCCTTTCCTGCTCCCAGAGGCTGCTCCAAGGACATAGTCTTGAGATGGTGATGTCATACTGAAAACACTGACATGATATAAATGACTGCACCCTGTTAGGGCCTTTGTAAACCTTTAAGATTTGGAGGGCAAGTGTGGGGATCCATTTGTATTGCTGCCACCCAAGACAAGCCTCATAGGAAGGTTCCCTTTGCTATTATTAAAACTGCCACCTACCAGGCTGGAGTGGCCTGCCTCTTTCTTCTGTCCTCCTCTGGGTGTGCTCAGCCTCTTAAACGGGCATTGACCTATTTTGAAGGTTTTGAAGGAGTGACAGATATTATTCCGCCTAGCTTACCCATGTCTCAGTCTCATTTTGCACTCTGCTGATGATTTTATGATGAGGATGACAAGCATTTTGGGTGACATCAGAATTAGGGGACTACAGATAGGATGTTGAGGGGTCAGTAATATGGGGGTGGGTAAGGGTGATACCTTGACATTTTGAAGACAAAGTTTGTCTAGATCATAGTTTTAGTTAGGCCAAACCAGTGAGAAAGAACTTGTTTTCTGTTTTTTTTTTATATATATATTTTATTTATTTATGAGAGACACAGAAAGGCAGAGACATAGGCAGAGGGAGAAGCAGGCTTCCTGAGGGGAGCCTGATGTGGGACTTGATCCCAGGACCCTGGGATCACGACCGGAACCAAAGGCAGCTGCTCATCCACTGTACCACCCAGGTGCCCCTGTTTTCTGGGTTTTTGTTCGTCATCTTGCCAGGGTAACCTGCCCTTGAGAAGTGTGCCCCCGAAGCATCTGCTTTTCCTTGCACTTGCAAGCTCATTAATGGCATTTTCCCAGAGACCCAGAAATAGCAAATTCCATTAAAAGGCTTATCATTAAACACAATACAACTCTTTATGTGGGAGAAGGATGGCCTCTGAATAAGAGTCCATTAGGGCTGTGGGCTGGAAAAAATGGGTCAGCTTTCTTTTAAAGGAGAAATTAATACAGCAGGCAAGAGCCAGCAATACTGTCGACATTCATCTTGCAAAGCTTTTCCTCTTCCTGCTGCCAAAGTATGCCTGTCCAGACTTGCTATTCCTGTCCTCAGCCTCCTGGAGCAGGGCCCATTCGTCCTAAGGAAGCCTATCAAATTATCTGGTGACAGCCTAAATAAATATGAGTGGGGAGATTCGAACTGAGTATAGGGTTGTGTGTGTGTGTGTGTGTGTGTGTGTGTGTGTGTGTGTATGAGCAAATGTAATCTAAACCAGGCCTCAGGAAAGCAAAAGCTAATCAGCAGCTCTCTCCCCTTTGGTGGGTCCTAATGTCAGTTCCATGAAAAGTGGTTCATAGCCATGTACATCAGATGCTCTCCCCAGAGAAAAACTGATATAGAGAAGCTTGTTCCATTATAACAGGTGAGTGCTCAAAAGAGCTGTGTGGTGTGCAGGCTCCTCATTGTGACTTAAGCTGAGACACAGGGCCTGGTGGGACCTTGATAGCTGAAATTGACAGGTCAAGAACTAGCCCTGAACAATGGGAGTGAATATCCCATTGAGACTCCAGGGATGCAGTGTCTGAAAACCATAGACAACACAAGAATGAGTCAGGCACATGTCTGCAGTGGGAGAGCTCTTCAGCTCTGGCGCGGGGCGGTGGGGGGAGGGGAGGTTCTAGAAGGTGGGTGATTCAGAATTCAGAGAAGCTGGCTGTTAGAAGTAGGTATTTGGAATTCTGCCCAAATTCAGCAGGATCCCCTGCTAATAGGACATAGACAAGGAGACCCAACTCTATAGGAGGAATTAGGCTGGGCCAGGTTCTTAGCCAACAACATGGAGAATTTAATGGATTTGTAAGATATTCGAGGGGGAGGTATCTTGCAGGAAATTTGATATATGGTTGCACCGGGTTTGGATGTTTGTATCATTGTTCAGCAAATATTCACTTACTCTTACTCCCTACCCCCATCCCATGAACAGAGATTACCTCCTCATCCCATTAATGATGTGCTCCTCCTTGAGACTTGCTTTGGTCCAAGGAATGCTAGAGGATGTGAACATGGGCAGAGGCCTTTTTTTGCTTGTACAATTTGGAAATTGCCATGGGAAAATCATGTGCTGAGTGGCCACTGTCTCTATAGCATAGCCCCAAATGAGCAGATCTGAATCTAACTCTCATAGCCTGAAGCCAAGCCCAGGTGACTCAAACTCTGAAACAGCAGATCCATTCTAGCCAAGCCCAGCCTAGATCAGCTCAACTGTGGTTAGCCTATATGAAAAAAAAAAAAATGCTTCTTGTTGTAAGTCATTGAATTGGGGGTAGTTTGTTCAGCAGCTCTGGAGCTCAGAAAAAGTAGCTAGACTAGGAATTATCAACTTAGAGGGGATAGTTTATTTGTTTATTTACCCCTTTACTCAGTAAATATTTTGCATAAGCTGATTCTGTGCTGGGTACTTCCATTCATTGGTATGGAGATTGTTCAAAATCCTTGTAGAAACAGGTCTTTTGGCAGTTTTCCCAGGGAAAATTTGTAGAGTTAGAACAAAGGGCTATCAAAAACAGAACCTTTAAGATTGCTACCCTGGGAAAGAGAGCCTGGGAGATCCTTGGGAGAGGTATTGGGAGACACAGGTGAAGCTGGTGTTTCACCTGGGAGGAGACGCTTTCAAGAGGGAGTGTTGACTGGTGGCAGGTGGTACAAAGATGGAAGATGGGTTGAGTCCTGAAAAAGAAGCCATTGTAAATGGCCATTGGTGACCTGGCTGTCATGAGAATGATGGGCCATGATTGGGAGAGCCTGGTGCAGGGAGCCAGATGTTGGCATCTGTATTCATCAGCTTAGGCTGCCATAACAAAGTAACACAGACCATGTGGCTTAAACAGAATGTTTTTTTTTTAATTATTAAAAAAGATTTTATTTATTTATGCATGAGAGACACAGAGAGAGAGAGAGACAGAGACATAGGCAGAGGGAGATGAAGACTCTCCACAGGCAGCCCGATTTGAAACTCCATCCCAGGACCCCAGGATCACAACCTGAGCCAAAGGCAGATACTCCACCACTGAGCCACCCAAGTGCCACCTAGGTGCCTCACAGTTCTGGAGGCTGGAAGTTCAAGATCAAGGTGTCAGCAGTGTTGGTTTCTGGTGAGAGGTCTCTTCCTGGCTTGTAGACACCCTCTTTTCACTGTATCTACACACTACTTTCCTCTGTGCATATGTAGAAAGAGAGATCTGCGGTGTCTCTTCCTTTTCTTTTAAAGACACTAGTCATAATGGATTAGTGCCCCACCCTTATGGCCTCATTTAACTTTAATTACCTCTTTACAGGCCGTCCTTCCAAATACAGTCAGACTGTAAGAGTTAGGACTTCAATGTATGGATCTGGGAGGGGACACAATTCAGTCCCTAATAGCATCAGAAGATGTGGGTCTGGTTCCAGCTTTGCCACTGCCTGGATCACCCCTGTGAAATTCCCCCAAGGACTCCATGTCTGGCTCTAATAGGCACAGCACCCACTGCACCTGCCTACCTTAGGGTTGCTGCAAGGAAAACCTCATGCCTCTTTGCTCTTCTTCTGGTTGCCTTTTCTGTTTTCTGTGGGAAGAGAAGCAACTCAGCCGCCCCTGCCTACCCCCTGCCAATGTTCCTGCCACTCACCTAGCTCCCTCTCCTGAAGGAGAGACATCCTTCCCCTCTGGCGTTCAGCCACCCTAGACAGGGCCCTGAAGGCTATTTCATGCTTTCAGTTTCCTTACAGTTCCTTCTGTGTGAGAGAAAGCTACTTGTTTCTGAGCTTTTTAGCTCAGAGAACACGTGAGGGCTGCCACCCTGAGCTTGCTTTGGGCTGTCAGTCAACCAGGGCCTGGGATGGAGCCCACGCGTTACCTTAGGCTTAGTGCAAGGTGTCTCAACCTGGGCCCCCCTGAATTAATCAAGGCCAAATAATTTTTTGTTGTGAGAGGCTGTCGTGTGCATTGTAAAATATTTAGCAGCATTACAGGCCTCCCCCGGACAACTAAAGATGTCTCCAGAAACTGCCCAATATCCTCTGGGAGTGGTAGGAGGGTGGTTCTAATCAACTTCTGTTGGAAACAGTGACTTAGGGGAAGGCCTTTGTTCACTCAAGGCTCCAGCAAACCTTGGACATTGAAGAGCCTTCAGTTCACTATCTTAGGACTCAATAGGAAGTCACAGAGTGCCCTGGGGAAAAGACATTTGTTCCAGGAAGTCCAGTAGGGTCTTACGCAAATATGCAACGGTGTGGTGGCAGTTCTTGCTGGTAAACCAGAGTGTCCAAGGAGGAGCTAGGGATTAGGCTCCCCATTTTCCCAGAGGTCTTTTAAGACTTTAAATGCTCTGAACATTAAAAGGACAATTCACACGTAACTAGTAATACCTAACAATGTGAAACACATTGCCTGTGTTCAAGAGGTGCATCTTGTCTGTTTATTTGTTTGTCAAGAGACAGACATACAAACAAGGGGCAGCCTGGAATGGTTTTGTTGATTTGAATATCTGGTTAACCTTGAGTTTTCACCTCTTTAGAGCTTCAGTTCCTCGTCTACAAAATGGGCATTTTAACCCCCACTTCCTCCATTGGACTGTTGCTAGGCTTGGGTGAGAATGTGTACATGAATTCTTTATGAACTAAGTATGTTATGAAATCCTGAGCTGTTTAGGGGATGCACTGTGATGTAGGGAAAGAGCCTTAGTCAGGTAGACCAGAATTCACATCACTAGTGTGCCACAGACCATCCAGAATCTTAGCAAGTTACCTAACAGGTTCCTTAGATTCCTCACCTGCCAAATATTGGAAGCAGTACCTACTGTGCTATGTACAGATGGCAACTAAATGACATAGCAAGTAGGTTAAAAACACCACAGCAAATGGCTAAAGATTTTCTTGAGTTAACTTTAAGGAACTAGATGCCTGATATCCAACTTTGAGCTGCTTGCTGAGCTCTGATGCTATGCAATATAATGTGTCTCCCAAAGTTTCAGGCAAGTCTGCCACCCCCAACCCCTGTAGAGGTGGTTCTGGGAGAGTAAAAGTGTCCAGGCAGTGTACACCACCTGGCAATGTCTGCAGAAGCAGGATAGCATATCAGGGCCATTAGCTAATCCCTAAAGAGAATGAGTCCAGTGGAAGGGATGTGGAGCTAGCGGGGACCGGGAGAAACAGAACCAGTTTCCTGAAAACCCAGAAGATGGATGGTGCTGAGATTCCACTGTACATTTAATGGAGGTTCAAGTCATATTGCCTTTGACTCTCGAGGATACGATAGGAGGCTCCAGCTGATGTCAGTCCTATAACTGTCTCTGAGAAAAGATAAACTGAATTTCAGATGTGTTATTTTTTATATGTGGGGTAAGTTCTGAATTGGCCAAAAGAGGCTGATACACCTTTTCTCCACCTTTTCCCAATTATCTTTTATTACCATTGATTTTAAGCTTACTCAGCTTTTTAACCCCTTAAATCAGGTAAACCATCTGAACAGAAGAGACAGTGAAGTCAAACACCACGATCAACATGCTGGTGAAAAGTGCCATAGAAAGGGGATCCCTGAGCAGGATCACTCTTGTGCAGTTGTCACTAAGGCCTCCCTCCAGCTAAGTGCCATTTAGCAGCCTCCAAGAATCTTATTTATCACCCCCTTCACTTTACTATGGGAGCACCCTCACTTATGCAATAAAAATGACAAGTCACTCTTCCACAGATGCTTCACTAGAGGTCAAAACCATCTCTTCCTCTTACCTTGGAAAAAATTGCACCTGTCACATTTCTGAAACAGATACAAAAGGTTGGACCTGAAAAAAAAAAAAAAACCCAGCCATTTAAATTATCCTCACAACAACAGACAGGTCCTCAGCTGTTGCTACAGGGAGGCTGACAGTTAGCTACTTGGCTGGTTGGGTCCAAGATGTATGAGCCCATAGAGAAAGCCATTATGGGCTATTTGAAATTTCAGCCAAATATACTGCAGGCCACATAGGCTGATACATAGGCTAAGTTCCTTTTAAAGTGGCTTATTTTGTAGCACCTAGATGGCTCAGTCAGTTAAGTATCCGACTCTTGATTTTGGCTTGGGTCATGATGTCATGATTGTAGGATTGAACCACCCTCTCCCCACCAGTCTGGTTCTGTGCTCAGTGGGGAGTCTGCTTGAGATTCTCTCTCTCTCTCTCCCTCCCTCCCTCGGCCCCTCCCCCTCCTCACAACACTCTCTCTCCCTTAAAATAAATAAATAAAATCTTTGAAAAAAAAAAGAAAGTGGCTTGTTTTTAGGAACAATGCACAATTAAATTAGTACTGACAAATGGAGGCAAGCTTTATTTATTTATTTATTTATTTATTTTTTTTTTTTTATAAAGATGTTATTTATTTGAGAGAGAGAGAGTGCAAAAGTGGGGGTGGTGGTGAGGCAGAAGAAGAGGGAGAAAGAGATTCCCTGCTGAGGAGGGAGCCCAATGTGGGGCTTAATCCCAGGACCCTGGGATCCTGACCTGAGCCTAAGGCAGATGCTTAACTGACTGAGCCCCCCAGACGCCCTTGGAGGCAAAAGTTGGTCCCTCATATTCCTGCAGCTGTAGGAGACTTAGAGATAATTTAGTTACTGGCCCAGTTCACAACTGGAGAAGAGGCTTCTCTGAGGTCACACAGCTAATTTAGTAGCAGGGCAGATTTAGTTGGGGTCGGTGGTCATTAGTTTTGTTTTTGGCATGTTGAGTTTGGAGGTCCGTGAAACATCCAAGTCCAGATGTCAGGGAGGCAGCTGGATATTATACTGGTCCTTGATGAGAGAGGTCAAGGTTTGAGTTACAGATTTGAGGATGGACATTGTTGAACACCTGACTCACACATATTTCAAACCTTGTTTCTTCTTAGTAGGAAATGGTATTTAGAGACTGCAGTCTGAAGGCACTCATTGCTACTAGGTCATTCACCAAAACTAGGGCTTTCTATGCAGATATATAAAACATGTATTTTTCTAAACATAAATTATATCATGAGTTCATATTGATACTTTTTAATTCAAATTGAGGTGTAAAGGATTTTTAATCCAACTTTGATGATTCTATACCTGTAGGTCTTATGGGCAGAAGCCTAAGTTACATCAAGCTATTTGAGAGTCATGGCTCCTTGTGCTTGCTGTTACAGACTGGAGTCAATTCATGGGCCCAGAGCCTCTAGAATGTAGGGGAGATCAGGTCTCCTTAAGAAAGAACTCATGATACTGACACACTAGTACTGAGTCTTCCAATTTTCCCCCAAGAGAAACTGTGATGTAAGTGTACTGGGGTGGCTGTGTCCTAGAGAAAATTTGACACCTAGACCTTTGGGGATTATTGGACGTTAACTCTGAGGAAACTGAGGCATGGAGATGCTAAATAATTTTCCCCAAAGTATACAGCTAGGAAGTGGTAGAACCAGAGTTCAAAGTGATTCCATGCTATTAATTACTGTGCTCTACAAACTCTCTGTCATCACCACAGGACTCGAATCTATCCTCATTCCCGACCTCTCTGAAACACACAGGATCATACATACTGCTGTGTCACATCCTGCATTGGCTACCCAATGCCATTAGAATAAACAAGGTCATCTGTGAGCTGCCTTTTTTTTTTTTTTTATGCCTTTCCAATCTCATCTTCTGAATACTTCCTGGCCTTGCTCCATCCTCAGGATGTGCTAGATGACCTAAAGAGTTGCAAACACACCATTTTCTTCTACCTCCGCTCATGTTTGTGCATGTTTTCCCCTCAGTTTGGGATGTCCTTTCTACCTCGCAACTTCCCAAGGTCATGTTCAAGTGGCTTTCTGAAGCCTTTGTGAATCACCCAAAGGGAGCAGGCCCCTCTCACCTGGGAACTACTACACATGGTCCTCTCTTCCATGACAGCGTCATAGGCAATACACCCCACTGTAGTGACTTATTGGTACAAATGTCCGTGGCTTGTGATCTTTGTATCTGTAGAGCCTCTCTTGTAGAACTAGAAATACAGTGAGTCTTCTGCAAATATTTGCTGAATTAATGAATAAATGAATAAACTCAAAGAGAAGCTGTGGCCTGATTGTAATGGGCCGTGAATACTCTGCTGAATAGTCTGCTTTCAAGCCAGCCGTCGAAATGGCTCTCTAGCCAATTAACTGTCAAAATAACTTCTATTTGTTTTCTTTAATGGGCAGATATATAAAAAAATTAAAATGTCAAATTATTCCACAGTTCAGATAACTAATGTGAGCCATTTAAAAAATATGCAAGGGAAGATAATTTATACAATGCAGAGAGTTAGAAAATGAAAAATAAGTTCTCATGAATCTATTAGGAGTTTCTTGTGTTTTCTTCTGTGAAAACAAAATTTATGCCTATACTGCTGTGTTGTTTAGCTATATATTTACAAATAAGTCTATACATATCTATTTTTATGCATATCTAGTTTTTTTTAATTTTATTTATTTATTTATTTATGATAGTCTAACAGAGAGAGAGAGAGAGAGGTAGAGACACAGGCAGAGACACAGGCAGAGGGAGAAGCAGGCTCCATGCACCGGGAGCCCGATGTGGGATTCGATCCCGGGTCTCCAGGATCGCGCCCTGGGGCAAAGGCAGGCGCCAAACCGCTGCGCCACCCAGGGATCCCGCATATCTAGTTTTTAAAATCTTACACAAAGGCTCATATTATATAGACTGCTATTAATGTTTAAAAATCATATTAATATTATTACCTTATACTAATTATACTAACACATTTTGGAGACTTCCGTTCTGCACATATAATTCTAGCTCAGCTTATTGGATGGCTGCAGAACATCTATAATTCATTATCTAGTTCTCCCTGGGCATACTACTTGTTTCCTTTGTTGTTTTTTTTTCTTTCATTCCAGATGATATTATAGTAATATCGTGGTATCTATAACATAAATTCTTGGCAGTGGAAATGATGGATCAAAGGGCAGATTCACTGAAAATTACGGGAAATGTTGCCAGGGTGCCCCCCACCCGCCCCAGAAAGGTTGTATTGATATGTATACTCTCATCCACTTGTGGGAGAGGCCTCTTTCCCCTGACCTATACCAACAACCTTGTGAAACTCTTTCCCCTGTTCAGATGATATTAAAAAAATTATAATAATCTATTTATTTAGATTATCCTTTTAAAAATTTTGAGTGAGTTTGAGCATTCATTGATCTGCTTTTATTTTTCTTTGAACTATGTGAGTCCCTTGTCCATGCTTCTGTTGGGTTCTACATTCTTAAGATTTATACAAGCTTTTGTTAACTCAGATAACTGGATTTTGGTCATATTTGTTGAAAGCGTTTTTCAGTTTATTATTGTCTTTTGACATTTTTATAAGTTTCCCACATAGAAGTTTAAAGTTTACTGGTTTTAAAATGTACTAGAATATTTATTTATTTGTTTGTTTGTTTGTTTAAAGGTTTTATTTATTTATTTGAGAGAGAGAGCACGAGTTTGGAGGAGGGGCAGAGAGAGAGGGAGAAGCAGACTCCCCACTGACCAGGGAGCCTGATGTGGTACTCCATCCCAGGACCCTGAGATCATGACCTGAGCCGAAGGCAGGCACTTAATGAACTCAGCCACCCAGGCACCCCTATCCATATTCTTCTTAATGGCCTCTGGGTTTTTGTGTTCTGGTTGTATATCAGTCAGAATGCTATTAGGGCAATTAACAGAAAACCTACCCAAATATGGTTTAAAGAATTAGAAAATTTGTTACCTTCTCCAACAGAAAATCCAAAAGTAGGGGGAAGACTTTGGGGGTAGGTTGATCAAATTGGTCAATAATATCATCAGGACCTGAGATCCTTTCTGTCCCTGGTCTGACATCTGTAGGGTGGACACCATCCTGAGGTTGGCCTCCCTTCTTATCATAAGACAGATGTTAGCAGCAACTGGAGAGACACACCACCTTGTTCTTATTCAAGGATAGAGTGAGACCTCTTTCTCTAACATTGAATATTAGTTTTCTACTTTCTTGATTGGACCAATGGATTAGATCCCATGACCATTCTGGATCCATTGAGGATCAGTCAAAACTCATTGCTACAGTGGAACTGGGCGTGTGATCAGTTTGTCATGAATCACCCAGACTGCAATCGGGAGGAGTGGCTGTGTGAATATAATTGGGACCCTGTTAAGAACGAAAGAATAGCTATTGGGTAGTTGGAGTAGATAGAATAATTCCCCCCACTGACCAACATGTCAATGTCCTAATCTGCAAGACCTGAAAATCTATTCCTTTATGTGGCAAAAGGGACTTTGCAGATGCGATTAAGATGGGTTTTTTCCTGGGTTATCCAGATGGGCCCATTGTAATCACAGGGGTCCTTCTATGAGGGAGGCAGAAGAGTCAAAGGCAGAGAAGGAGCTGTGCTGATAGAAGCGGAGATGGAAATGATGCAGGAAGAAGGCGCCATAAGCCTAGGAATGCAGGTGGCCTCTAGAAACTCAAAAGGCAAAGAAACAGTTACCCCTAGAGCCTCCAGGAGGAGTGTAGCCATGCTGACATCTTGATTTCAGGTCTTCTGACTGCCAAAATTTTTAGATAATGAATTTGTGTCATTGTGTGCCACTAAGTTTGTGGTGATTTGTTACAACAGCAAAAGGAAAAAAACAGCAGGTAAGTAACAGCTTAGAAAGGCATTTCCCCTTCTCCAGCATTATAAATTAATATTACATACTATATAAAATAAGTATAAATTAATCCACAGTTTCTTCTAATACTTATATGGTTTTATTTTTCACATGTGAGTTGTTACTCTGTCTGGAATTAATTTTGGTATAAAGGGTGAAGTGGAGATCCAACTTGAAAACTTTTAAAATACTAAGCCAATTGCCCTGTACCATCTGTTGAATAATTCAGCTATTCCCCAGGGACTTGAAATGCCCTCTTTACCATGAATTTAGTAATCAGGACTCCCTCTTCTGTCCTAATCATCTATCTACTTCAAGTCTAGAACCATGAGATTTAATTATTATAACTTTATAATAAGTTTTGATATCTGATAGGATAGTTTACTCTTCTTACCCTTGATTCATAGAATAGTCCCTGGAGAACTCACCTATTTATTTTTCTATGTGAATAGAAAAAATTCCTGTTGATGTTGGTATAGGGATTGCATTGCACTTACACGCTAGTTTAGAGAGAATTTAAGTATTATGATATTAAGTGTTCCTATTCAAAACCACAGAAGGTCTTCTCATTTATTCTTTTATGTCTTGCAGCTTTAAAATTTTCTAGATCTAAATTCTACGTAGTTCTTTGTGTTGTGTAGTATGTGTGTGCACTTGCTGTTATATATAGAACATCTCCTTCCTTGATGTGAGTTTGCAGCCTTGGGAGTTCCTGAGGTAACAGTCAAAGCTGGCCTGTATATGGAGGGCAGGTAGAGATAAGAAAGATGTGGACCACCCAAGGTTGCTATAGGTATCGGGTGTAATAAGCAAGCCGTGGGTGGCTGCCAAACGAGGAGACCTTTGTACCCACCACCAGAATCTTAAAAGTTTATGTAGAATCCCTAACTGGGTTCAGTCACATATTCAGACGGTCACAACAACACAGTACTCTCTCAAGTCTGCAGCCTTGAACATGGCTCCAGATGTGGGAACAGTGGGCAGAACATACGTTCCCAGGTCAGGGTAGGGGGGAAGGGGCTCTGATTCCTCCGATATAGCTCATAGGTAGAGCAGCTGGAACGTCCTCTCGATGACCACTTCCAACATTTAATCCTTTTCAGCTGGTTATATTTATAATTGGCAAAGCCACTGAATCGTATATTTTAATCTGAGGCAATTTTTAAAGGCCTCCAGAGAGTGACAATCATCCCAGTATTTAATAACCTTTCTGTCTGAATTCCTTGATTGGGGAAATTATTGACAACAGGAGAGCTGATTTAAGTGAGTGGAAAAATTGCCTTATAACTACCTTGAAAATAATGCTACATTCCACTTAACTACATTTTAAAAGTTTTTATTTGAGTAAAACTTACACACAAAGCAGATTTTTAAACGGCTTTAATAAAACTTGGTCTCATAAGTTCCAGCTGATTTATTTACCCCTAAAACCTTTTTGAGGTCCTTTTTATGCTAGACACTTGATCAAGAATAACCTGTTCTAGCTCCCCTCAACTACTGCGACTAGTACTGAAGACTGCCGGGCGCCAGGCCTGCCTACTCTGAGCCAGTGAAAACAGCCATTGTTGTATAAGAGCTTCTGTTATCTTCCATCATGGGCTTGGAATTCATCTGGTTACCTGAGCTCCTGGATCTCGACAACAGCTTCCATCCTGCCACATCTCTGCCTTTCTGGTCTGCTTTCCTGGTTCTTTAGGACTAGAATTAGCTGTCAAGATTCCCTGCCCCTTGGTTGAGCTCTTTCTTCAACTGGCTAGGCCTTCCTGAGGCCACTGCTCTGTTTGGAGATGGCCACTATGGCCATGGGCCGCCTATTGCTTTATTTATTTTTTTCTTAAGTTCTTTTTTTAAAGATTTTTATTTATTTATTCGTGAGAGACACACAGAGAGAGGCAGAGACACAGGGACACAGGCAGAGGGAGAAGCAGGCTCCATGCAGGGAGACCGATGCAGGACTCGATCCTGGGTCTCCAGGATCACTCCCTGGGCTGAAGGCAGACCTTAACTGCTGAGCCACCCAGGCATCCCTACCTATTGCTTTAAACTGGAAGTTGGAACTGGCCCAGAAAGGACCTGATTTTGCCAGCGTCTCTTAGGCACTGTGTTTGGGGTCCCAGGAAGTCAGTGGAAGACACATGCAAATAGTGGAAGACACAACAATAACAACAAGTATTTTAAAGGTTTAAAGGTGTGTTGTGTCATGTAACAGGAAGCCAGGAGGTAGAGGCTCTATGACGACCCATGGCTGGGTGCTTCAGTGTCTCAAGGAGTTCATCATAGGCCATCTTCTCAGTCCTGCGCATATCAATACCTTCTCCTCTCTGAGTTCCAAGGTGGCTGCAGCAATTCTGGGCAGCACACAGAGACACTGTCTGCTGAAAGAGGAGGGCATTTCCTTCTATGTGCTGCTTTTTATTAGTGAGGAAATCTTTCAGCAGATGTCTGCTTGGGTCCCATTGGCCAGGACAGATTTCCACCCCCAAACCAAAACCAATCATTGATAAGGGAATCAGGACTGTGAGACCTGGCTTAGGCGAGGCATCATCACTCACAATTCACCCCCAGAGTCCACGGGAGGGGAACAGCTCAATCAAATTAGAGTTCTCTTGACAAGGGACAGACCAAGAAAGGATGTTAGGCAGACACTATCAGTTCTAAGATACTAAAAAATCAAAGTTTAATATTGGAAATGGAAACCTGAACTAACAAAGCTATGTATTTTTCCATTAGGGGCCATTTTCTTCCTAGGAGACATTTGATTCTCAGTTAGGGGCTACTTTTTTTTTTTTTTTCTCGCAGTGGAATAACATACTTTTAGTCATTAAAACAGATTTCTATAAATCAGTTGTTCAGTTTGTATGCCAGTGTGTAACATTATCACCTGTGTCCACAGCCACTTTTGCTAGCTCCTTAGGCATCACATGTGGTAAGATTCAGGTACTTTCACTTGCCTTACAGCTCTCCACCCACTGCCCTCCAGGCCTGCAGGTGTTTTTCCATCCCAGATCTACTCTTGCTCCCTCTTCCTTTTCCTCTCTCAGCTCCTGCATGGTCTCCATGGCACCCTTTCCTACCAGTCATCATAGGGACTTTCAGGGAAGCAATTGCTATGAAAATACAAAGGGCCAACCAATGGCAGGAATTGTACTGAATTCCATCTCCAAAATGTGGGTTATGCTTCTCCCTCTTTATATCTTCATGCTTCCCCCAGATCCTTGTCTATCTTCATCTATATCTTCCAAAATATATGCATATTTTTCTCTACTCTAGAGATGATGCTCATGGAAACCAAAAGGGCTGGGAAGGGAGGTTTCAACAGCATTAGCCGACCAGCAACAACCTGGATCTCTCCGGTTGACTTATACTTGCTTCATTCATGCTTCATTTGATCAATTACTAACTGTATGGGCCCTGAAAAGCGAGCACAGGCTTCTTAAAGTTGGTATTTTGCTCTTGGATTCCTTTTCATTTCAAAACGGGGCGGGTGGGGGATAAACCACCTTTCTAAGCGCGAGCTGAGAAAGGAGCTCAGTTAGGGGCTATTTCTCCCCCAGGGGACATTTGGTAATGTCTGGGGCCATTTTTGGTTGTCATAATGGAGTTGGGGGAGGAGAGAACCACTGGCATCTTAGTGGGTCAAGGCCAAGGATGCTGCTTAACCTCCTGCAATGCACAGGGCAATCCACACAACAAAGCCCAAAATGTCAGTAGTGCTGAGATTGATAAACCCATCTCTAGTAAAATGTGAAGCATGATTAATTGAAAGAATAAAATTGCCTTAGTGAACATTTGTAAAATGTCCTAGCTCATTTGTTTTTTTACACATCTCTGATACTGGTTTGTAAAAATATCTGATGGGCATCGCTGGGAATCAAGAGTCATGGAATTAAAACAGGACCATGGGAAGCATATCAATAATATTTTGTGAACAAACTTGCAAAAATTAAAGAAGAGGGAACACTTGATGATGGTGGGGGTGTGGTGAAGCAGACCAATGGCTGTGTGAAATGGTACCACTCTTTCACAAGCAGTTTGATGGTATATATATATGATTACTCTTACTCTCATCCTCAGATTCTACTTCTAAAAATTCTTTGAAGGGAAAAATCCAAACTATGAAAAAAAAGCCTTCTTGCAAGCCTTTATTTTAAGCACCCTTATTTATAAACAAATGTTGGAAATAACTTAAACTTCCAATTATAGGTCTATATAGCAATAAAATAGGATTGAGGTATTTATGATGGAATTTCATGCCCACAGTAAGCATGATGTCTACAAAGGAAAAATACACTTATTTTTATGAAGAAAAAAAACACTTATAATGGTAGATTAAAACGTGAGGAACTGAAATTGAATACATAACATGATAATAATTATGAAATACCTTAAAAAGTTAAGTACAAAAGTAACCCGGCAGAAAACACACCAGAATGTGAGTGTGACTATTTCTTTGTTCAAGTGGGGATAGAAGGGACTTTTATTCTTCTTTTGATTTGTTTTAAGGTAATGCAGCCATGTTTATTTAAGCTTATTCTGTTCAGGGCAACAAATGAAGAATATATAGGTTGTGCTAAGAATTTAATTTTTAGATCTGTGTCCAGTATTTTAATTATTGATCTCTCTTTTCTGGCTTCCTTTTTCCTTACCCCAGAGATTCCTGAATAAGGGTCCATAAGTAGCAAGAGGCTTACAGATGCACTTCAGAGGGTCCTTAACCCCCTCAGATTATAGGATATATGTTCTCTTTTTTTTAAAGAATATTTTGGGGTACCTGGGTAGCTCATTTGGTTAAGCATCCAACTCTTGATTTTGGCTCAGGTAATGATCTCAGAGTTGTGAGATCAAGCCCTGCATCAGGCTTCAAGCTCAGTGGGGAATCTGCTTCAGATTCTGTTTCTCTCTCTTTCCCTCTGCTCCTCTCCCCACTCATGCTGTCTCTCTTTCTTAAATAAATAAATAAATCTTTAAAAATATTTTAATTGGGAGTAGCTTTTAAAAATTGTGGTTCTGGGCAGCCCAGGTGGCTCAGCGGTTTAGTGCCGCCTTCAGCTCAGGGCGTGATCTCGGAGACCCAGGATCAAGTCCCACGTCAGGCTCCCTGCATGGAGCCTGCTTCTCCCTCTGCCTGTGTCTCTGCTTCTCTCTCTCTCTCCCTCTCTGTATCTCTCATAAATAAATAAAATCTTTAAAAAAAGAGAACTACTCATTAAAAAAAAAATGTGGTTCTTTGGATTTACCTTGACCATGTACTACTTTTATAATGAAAAACAAAATGATTTTTTAAATGATATTATTTATTTATTTATTCATGAGAGACACAGAGAGAGAGGCAGAGACATAGGCAGAGGGAGAAGCAAGCTCCCTGTGGGGAGCATGATGCAGCACTTGATCCCATGACCCAGGGATCATGACCTGAGCCAAAGGCAGACATTCAACCACTGAGCCACCCAGGCATCCGAAACAAAATGCTTTTTTAATACATTTTTTATACAAATGATTCAAATGTAAGAGACTAAGCTTTATCAAATGCAAGAGCAACTATGGGTCAACTCTGAGGACTGTCAGTGGACCAGAGGTTCTTGATCTCTTTTTCTGCCAGGGACAACCCTTTTGAGGGTATCCTCACTGAGAGTTGACTCTTTTGAGCCAGGTTAACCTTGGGGGACAGATAGGGTGACCAAAACCAATTAGATACTCCCTCCCGGCACTGTGAGATGCCCCAGAATGCCCACTGAGGGAATGAGAGCAGAGATCCTGCAACTTCACAGAGAGTTTTGTATGAGCACCATTCTAAGTTCTAGCACATGTGATGCCAGGAAAGAAAAATAGCCTTTACTACTTCTGACTCTTTCTCAACTCATTGCTGACTTTGTATTTTATCTAGATGAGAGAGCTGCTCTCTAAACTCCTGAAGTGACATTCTCTGTCTGTATCACAGATCTCTAAAATAAGGTCCAAACCAGTAACTGAGATAGAACCGGAGACACCTGAGTGGCTCAGTGGTTGAGCATCTGTCTTTGGCTCAGGACAGGATCCTGAGGTCATGGGATTGAGTACCACATTGGGTTCCCTGCAGGAAGCCTGCTTCTCCCTCTGCCTATATCTTTGATTCTCTCTGTGCCTCTCATGAATAAATAAATAAAATCTTAAAAAAACAACAACAACAACTGAGGATCCACACTCTTTCCTGTGGTCTATTCCTCCATTGCTAACCAATTCCAGAATTCCTCAGCTCCCCAGCTGCTAATCTAAATATACTGGAAGTGGTTTCACCATATTACCACCTGGGGAACAAATTCTTGCTCACTTTTTATGACCTGCTGAAATGTCACCATGTATAAGAAATCACCTTGGTCCATCCCACCCCTCACCATGCAGAGTTAATGATACCATGTGGCTTCCCACAACTCACTTTAGGATCTCAGTAAATAATTCCTATAAAACTTAAGGAAAAAATGTAAATTTACTTTAACTTAGGTTTGCATTTCTGAGAATTTATTCTATAAACTACCAATAACAGAGTCACTAGGGAGCTTGGTTTTTTTTTTTTTTTTTTTTTTTTATTTTTTATTTATTTATTATTTATGATAGTCACAGAGAGAGAGAGAGAGAGGCAGAGACACAGGCAGAGGGAGAAGCAGGCTCCATGCACCGGGAGCCCGACGTGGGATTCGATCCTGGGTCTCCAGGATCGCGCCCTGGGCCAAAGGCAGGCGCCAAACCGCTGCGCCACCCAGGGATCCCGGGAGCTTGGTTTTTAAAAAAGGGAGCTGGGGTGCCTGGGGGACTCAGTTGGTCAAATGTCTGGCTCTTGATTTCAGCTCAGGTTATGATCTCAGGGTCGTGGGATCAATTTCTGCATCAAGCTCTCTGCTCAGCATGGAGTATGTTTGTCCCTCTCCCTTTGCTCCTCCCTCCGCTCATGGTCTCTTTCTCTCTTCAAATAAATAAATAAAATCTTTAAAAATAAATAAATAAATAAATAAATAAATAAATAAATAAATAAATAAATAAATTTAAAAAAGGGAGCACATTCCCAGGAGCCACCACCTTCCTCATGAGTGAAGCTCTCTATGGGTTGGGTTTAAAAATCTGCCATTTATAAGTTGCTTCTTCCATGCATTGAAGTATAAGAACTATTAGCTCAGGCAAATAGCTAATACACATGGTTCAAGCCATGTGTAGAGTTTTCAGCCAGTCCCTAAACTCTTTGTAGCCGTTTGAAACATTGCCTAGAATTATTTACCTTTCCTGATAAGATATTATCAACAAGAAGGTTCTTTATAGTGATAAAAATTAAACATAGCGAGGATCAGAGGCCCAAATAGTTGTGGATTAGAGATCTAGTTGCCCAGCCCTCTTTCTCTTCTTTCATCAAACAGAGGTAACTCTCTAGAATCTCAACTTTCTAGAATCTTAAAAGCTATCAGGGATCCCAGAAATCCATTCTAATTCCCTTCGTGTTACAGAAGAGAAATAGAGCCTGGACATGAGTATCAGTTTGGATCCTCCAAAAAGTGAACACCAAGACCAATTTAGATGTGCAAGAGATTTAGTGGGAGAAATGTCTGAAGGGTAAAAAGAGAGGGAAAAGGAGTAGATAGGGAACCCCCACGTGTTGCAGGCCTGACACCTGTGAGAGGAGAGGGAAAGGGGCAGGATTGGGTGGGAGAACCAGCAGATTTCAGGATAGCTTTAAAAGGGTCTTCACCAGGCCAATACAGAGCTCCCGAAAAGACAAAACATTACGGAATTTGTGTTGGGCAGAAATAGCCCAGACTTGGCATCCCATTGGGCTTGATTGTTGGCTCAGAGCAGCTTGGGGGGGATCATTGTCTTGATGTGAATATCAGAGTGAATCCAAAAATGTGAAAGGTGGAAGCTGCCAAGTGACATCAGGTTCTCTGGAAGGAAGTTCTGAGAGGCAGACCCACATGGCTACACGGCATGTTCAATGTCACAGTGACAGGACAAGGACTACTCTCTGGTCTAGAATTCTTTCTAGATTATTCTACAAGGCATTATTCCTTCACTGTCTTACCCTGTCCCACACCCCCAACTGGTGGAGGTTTGAACTTGATCTTGTGGCTACTAGAACTAGATCTCAGTCCCCTGAGAGATGGAGAAGACAAGACTAGTCAGGTAAGAAAAGGAATGGGAGAGATGCAGAGGAGAATTAAGGTCTTTGCAGGAGAGAGTGAGGCTGACTAGAGTCATAGTGGATCTGTTTGTCTATCTGTCCAGTGTACCTTCCATTTCCCTCTTTTGGAAAATCCCTCTCCTTTTCCAAATGGCTCTGAAAGCGTCTCAGTCTTGATCCTGCATTTCCCATTCCAGCCATAGCATATGACCTAGGTGGGGGACCACGGGGGATCCTTTTCTGAACATTTGAACAATTCAAGCATTAGGAGAAAGAAATTCTCTTTCTGCTGGAATAGCAGAACTGTGAAAGCAGGAACTAGAGCAGTTGATGGCTGTCTTTCCTGTTATATGGGGAAAGCAGCTCTTCAGAAGGAAGATGAGCAGGAGCCAACATAGTTAAGGGGTGAATGGAGAGAGAGTATGCATGAATCAGGGTGCATTGGGTCCTAGTGTCAGTCCCCAAGGCCCTGCCTGGCTCCCACAACAGTGCCTCCCTCTCTCAAAAGGTCTTTTCCAGACACATGGGTCAGTGTGTTGTTCCCTTTTACTTGGTGTAGTAGGCAGAATTGTAAGATGGCCCCAAATTCCTAGCCGCTGATATACACCCACCTTCTCCCAGTTATTTAGTCAATCATTAATCCAGGTTTTGCTGTGAAGGCATTTTGCAATGGTAATTAACTTCCCAAATAAACCAACCGTAAAGTAGGGAGATTATCTGGGTGAGCCTGACCTAATCACATGAGCCCTTAGAGCCAAGTCTAGAGATTAGAGAGAAATCAGAGAGATCTGAAATGTGAGAATAATTTAGTGAGGGAGATAGAAGGGCCATGTATTCAGGCCTGCGGTGGCTTCTGGGAGCTGAGAGCAGTCCCTGATGACAGTCCTACAACCTTAAGGAGCTGAGTGATGTCAACAACCTGAATTAGCTTGGAAACAAATTTCTCCCCAGTGCCTCCAGACAGGAACTCAGCTGGCCAGCACTTTGATTCAGCCCTAGAGACCCTAAGCAAGAATTCAGCCACTCCATACCTGGACTTCTGACATATAGACCTTATATAAAGTGGCTAAATCTGTGGTAATTTATCAAAAATAGAAAAGGAGTACAGTTGGATTAGTTTTACTTTCACCTGAAGAAGTCCTGACTAAACAGTGGGGAGACTATAGGCCCACTTTAACTACTCTATGAAGACTCTACAAGCTTCTGTTCTTCACTCTGCTCTTCTTGGGTTTGAATTTGCCACAATGGCATATGTTGCTGACTATCTAGTGGGATTAAAGAAGCCAAAAATACATTTTGATGGGGACAGTGGGAGCCCAGAATAGCTTATGATTCTGAAATGGCCTCGGGAAAAAGATCACTGAAGGAATGAAGAAGGTAGAATGGCAGGTGAAAGGCAGTGTCTGGAGCCCCCAAAGAAACAAATCCTGACTAATCCTGCTTCCACTGTTCTCAACACAGGAGCCAAGGTAATCATTATAAAAATGTACATCAGATCGTGTCACCATCCTCAAAACTCTTCAGGGCTTCCGTTGCCTAGGGGATAAAATCCCAGCTTCTTTGATGACCTGTGTGGCCTCCATGACCTGGCCCCAGCACCTCTCCCCTGCTGCACATGCTCCATAGCTCACTCTGCCCCAGCCATACCAGCCTCCTGATGATTATTTGCCCGCACACAACCTTGCACCTCTGCCAGGAGTGCTCTTCCCTTAGACACTGCACTGTTTGCTTTTCCTTTCATCATACCTTCTCTCAAATGTTACTTTCTCGGGAAGCCTTATTTCACCATGCTGTGTAAAATTTTAACTACAGTCCTCTAAAATCCCTTCCTTGCTTTATGCTTTTCTTTAGCAGTTATCACTAACAATTTTTTATTTTACTTATTTGACATATTTATTGTCTGATTCTCACACTAAAATGTTAGCTTTGTGCGCACAAGTGTTTGGGTGTGTTTCAAGTGTTTTGTACCCCCATTACTGAGAACTGTGCCTGGCATATAGAGGGTCCTCTATAAAATGTTTGCTAAACAATGGAATGAAAGGGTAATGTGTGCATAAGGAGAAATATACTTCATTTACTAATGATATTTTCTTTTTCCTTCAAAGACATTGGTAGTAGGTATATTTTTAAAGAAAAATAGTGAGTTGACTCTTTATTCCCTCCAGCTACAAAAATCCAGAACAGAGGACCATATGGTTTTGTAGTTTGCTTTACATATGGGGCCAACAGTGAAGACTACTATGATGGAAAAAGAAATATGTGATACAAACATAACCCGCCGTGAAGCTTTATGAAACAAGTTACTTGGTAGCCTGGAGGTTGGATCCTGATGATAGTTATCTTTTATAAATATTAAATAAGTATAATCATGAAAACACTCATCTCTCCCAGCCATCTTCCAGCTGGGCAGCTGCCACTCTTCCTTGTCTACCTATTGTGACCCAAACAATGAGGCCATCCTGACGGCAGACTCTTCCAAAAGCAAGATTATGTGTTATTTCAAGAAGTGCAGAGTGTAAACAGCACTCAACTGGGTCTTAACAGCTACCGTGAAAAATCCCTGGCTATCCCCAAAGTATTCCCTGAATGATAAAAATCTTTATGTTTTACATATGTATGTACAATATTCAGTTTATATTATCTTTGTGGTGTGGGCCATTTAAAACATGCCCATTTATTTATGATTTGTCCGGTATTTCTCATGAACATCTCTTTTGTGCCAGACTCTGTGCAAGGTGGAGGAAATACAAATGTGAGCAAGACAGATGGACTTTTTATTTGCATTAGGCCCGGCTACATATAATAGAAAAACCCAAACAAATGAGAAGTTTATTCCTCTCTTACATGAAAGAGGACCAGAGATATAGTCACAGGTTGGGATGGAAGCTTCATGCTATAGGGAGCCATGCTTTTATATCTTTTTGCTCTGCCATGCCAGCTGCAAGGCTTCATCCTCAACATCACCTCATGGCTCAAGACAATTGTTGGTACTCCAGCAGTGGCAACCACTTTCCACACTGTTGGAAAGAGAGAGGTGACCATAGGTGCATCCCCTTCCATTTAAGAAGGATTTCTGGAAGCCCTGATAATACTCTTGGTAATATTTCATTTATTGAGCTAAGTAAAACATAGCCATGTGGCCATAACTATCTACAGAAAAATCTGGAAAATGGATATATTAGCAGGATACCAGCTAAAAATGAAGATTCTTGGGATAGGAAAATTGTCAAGCAGAGCACTGTGCCCTGGTTACCAGTGCCAAAGGAAGACTCCTACTACATGAGGGTAGCAAGGGTCATCATGATGCTAACCACCAGGCATAGAAGTCCAAACATTATGTCCATTGCATATTGGTATCAGAGTTGCTGGAAAACACACCGGGTGGAATGATGCTTCCCTCACATGGAGAGAGAGAAAGGTGTACTGCAGTCATGTGCATGCCTCCCTTTTGGCTCATGAATGCCCAGCAGCTGACACAGGGCAATTGCACAACTATAGAAGGACCCCTCCTCCCTTGTGGTGTCTGAAATACTGAAATCTGCGAGTGTGCCTACAGGCCATTGGTGCACACACTTAAGCAGAGCAAAGGAGCACACACTGAGCCTGAAAAGGAAAAAGACATTTCCACGCAAACCAATAAGCCTGGCACAGGCTGCGTGAGCTTTTCATCTCTAGGTAAGGAAGTGTTCCAGGCCAAGGCCCCCTGGTATGTAGTCGAGCAGGGTGGAAAGATTACGTGCACAGGACTGCATCTTCCAATAAAAATAGCCTCAGCCACAGAACATGATGCACTGTGATAGGGGCTGCAAAGGGACATGGACAGATCTTGTGGGGGCATATAGAAGGAAGTGACACATTCTAATTTCTGTAAGAAAAGAAAGCGACGCAATAAGAGGACACATCTTTTTCCCTGTCTTCATACCAGAAGAGAACTGTCCTTGGGTTACGAGAGAGTAACTTACAGTGGCCAGGTAATGGCCTAGGGACTCTGTAGATATTTCTTGGGTGAATGAATGAATTCCTCATGGTGGCACTGGAGAAGCTTTTGGAAGGCAGGTGATATCACATCTTGAACTTCGTGTTGAGGGGGATTTCATGAGGGAGAGAATGGCAGGAAAGGCGTTCCAGGCAGAGGAAGAGGTGTGACTGAAAGTAGGAGGTTTGAAGGTATGTAGAATGGTAGAATATAGTGTGTAACCCAGTGTCACTGTATTTTGGGGTCTGAGGGGGAGGTGGCAGGATTTGATGCTGGGTGTATGGAGCCTCGACTGCCGTGATGAGAATCATTTGATCCAGTGGGCAGTGGGGAGCCCCAGGGGCAGTGCCGGGGCAGTGATTCAGTATGTGGTGTGGAGGGAAGCTGGAAGGGAAAGATGGAGCTGTGCGTGGGGACGCTCAGCTGGCATGATGGGGGCCTGAGGGCAGGACTAGGAGGAGGAACCAAAGGAGGAGGGATGGACGTGAGGGGGTCCCTGTGGGTAGCCTCTTCAGTCTTCAGTAACTCAGTGGATGTGTCCTGAGCAGAGGAGCAAAGGACCAAAGAGACTTCTGAATTCCTACCTATGTGACTGCATCAGGGCATCAAGAAGCGAGTTTGAGGGGCAGGCACCTGGGTGCCTCAGTGGCTTAAGTGTCTGCCTTCAGCTCAGGTCGTGATCTCAGAGTCCTGAGATAGAGCCCCAAGTCAGGCTTCCTGGTCAGCGAGGAGTCTGCTTCTCCCTCTTCCTCTGCCTCTCCCCCACACTTGTGCTTGCTCTTTCTCTCTCAAATAAATAAAATCTTAAAAAAAAAAAAAAAAGCAACTCTTTACTGCTAGTGCCTACTGCAGCCATCACTCATGGTCCCAAGAAGCATCTGAAGTGTGTAGCAGCTCCAAAGCATTGGATGCTGGATAAACTGACAGGTGTATTTGCCTTTTGCCCATCTACTGGTCCCCACAAGCTGAGAGGATGTCTCCCTCTCATCGTTTTCCTGAGGAACAGACTTAAGTATGTCCTAACAGGAGATGAAGTAAAGAAGATCTGTATGCAGCGTTTTATTAAGATTGATGTCAGAGTCTGAACTGATATAACCTACCCGGCTGGTTTTATGGATGTCATCAGCTTTGATGACTGGGGAGAATTTCCGTCTAATCTGTGACACCGAGGGTCACTTTGCTGTTCATTGGATTACACCTGAGGAGGCCAAGTATAAGTTGTGCAAAGTGAGAAAGATCCTTATGGGGATAAGAGGAATCCTTCATCTGGTGACTCATGATGCTCGCACCATCTGCTATCTTGGTCCCCTCATCAAGGTGAATGACATCATTCAGATGGATTGGAGACCGGAGAGATTACTGATTTCATCAAATTTGACACTGGTAATCTGTGTATAGTGACTGGAGGTGCTGACCTGTGAAGAATTGATGTGATCACAAACAGAGTGAGAGACATCCTGGTTCTTTTGATGTAGTTCATGTGAAAGAAGCCAATGGCAACAGCTTTGCCACTCAAATCTCCAACATTTTTGCCATTGGCAAAGGCAACAAACCATGGATTTTCCATCCCTGTGGAAAGGATATCTTCCTCACCATTGCTGAAGAAAGAGACAAGACACTGGTGGCCAAATAGCAGTGGGTAAAATGGTTGCTGGGTGATGGGATTGGAAGTCTTTCTACTTAATTAAAGATCATACAGTACAAAAAAAAAAGTAGCAGGTGGGGATTATCCAGGAGAAAAGGGTGATTTCACTGAGGGGCACGTGTGGTGAGGCCTGCATTACTCTCTGCTAGACTATCTTCTCCTAATTGTCTCACCATCCAGCCACTAGAATTCAACTCCATGAGAGTAGTAATCTCTGTATATTGTGTCCACTGATGTATCCCAAGAACCTAGAACAGTGCCTGGCACATAATAAATGCTCAATAAAGACAAACTATTGAATATCCGTGGGGATGTGTGGGTGTCAGAAATGGTGATCTTCTACTTTGGATAGAAGTGGAAAGTAAAGAGAGAGAATGTGGGGCAGCTGTCCTGGGGCACAGGGCTTGAGATTTCTCTGTTTGGAGAGAGGACTTCCACCCATCCTGGCAGGGGGAGGCAGAGAAATCAAATTAGGGAAGAGATTCACCAGAAATCAACACAGAAAAGGAAGCAACCTTAGAGTCAGTCCAGCCTGGGGGCGGGGAGGGGGTGTCAAATGGTGTGGATACTTGAATCCTAATACTACACAAGAAATTCAGACTGCCTGCCTTAATTTAGGGTATAGTGCCTTTGGCCTCAGGGCTTTCTGTAACAGTAGAAAGAACTAAGATTTTAGAGTCAGACAAGTTTGAGTTCATGGCCCATTTCTCTCCCTAACTGTGTGACCCATGGAAAATTATTTGTCCTCTTTGTTCCTTAGTACTCTTCTATAAAAGGAGCATAGTATTACCTTCATAATTTTGTTAATACTACTATCATTACCATTATTAAATGAGGTGATGTCAAGTACTGATATTTATGTAGGCACCGTTCCTGATGTAAAATTAAGCACTGAAAATGTCAATTCTGGTGATGATGAAGAGGAGGAAGATGGACATCCAAGGACCTACGTATTAGCTGTTGTTAGACAGATGTCCTTAACTTTTCTCCCACTCGTATCTCTGCACAAGTCTGTGTGGCAGTCATTCTTTTTTTTACTAATTGGCCTTTTCCATGTGATGGAGAACAAGGCCACAGGTCATTCTGAATTCACATCCTTCCAACCCTCAGACCCAACAGAGGAGGGAGAGATTCTCTCCCACCACAATGGATAAAATCCCAGGAAGGGCCTTGCTTGCCATTGTTTGGATCACATGCCCATCCTGTGCCAATCACTTTGATCAGAGGGATGGAGATCTAACATCAACTCAGCTGAGAATACCTACTCACCCCTCTGGCAGAGAGTCTACCACAGATAGTGTGGGGGGCATTATGTTTTCTGGGAAAATAGATAAAGTGGCCACCGCGCTATATCCAACCACTGTCATTTTTGTACCACTTCATGACTAATTGTTTACATATTTGTTGCTAAATGGTAGGTTGCCATGGCAGGGACCATGGCTTCTGTATCTTTGCATCCCTTCACCCCTAGCACAGCTCTTGATGAAAGAAGAGTTCTATAAATGCAGATTATTGATCTGGAGTTGGCTAGATCAGAGAGTAACAGGCTTTGTAGGTAATGCCCGATAGCTAGAGGTGGAGTTTCCAGAGTCAGTCCTATGGGCTCCACCTTTAAGGTGTTCTGAGACCCCTGATCCTTCTCATGAGGGACTTTAAGTTTAGGTGGAAGGAACACTGAACATCAAGAGATAAAGCCAGTTGTGACTCTTCCACATTAACTGTGTGACTGTGTAGAAATCAGTAGACTCTGGGGGCCATTCTTGCCTTATTTATGAAATGAGGAAGATGGTCTGGGTGATATCTTGCTTACAATCTTAAAATTCTGTGAATATATTCACCTTTTTTTGGCATTTATGGAGTCCTTTTGAACCTCTGTTCTACATGGGAGTGATGTCACAACCAGGTATCATTTTTTTAAAGGTCATTGTGTCTATGTGGCACAACTTAGAAATTTGACGGGAACCTCTTCAATTTTATCTGAAGACTCAATTTAGAAAAAAGGAATATTGGACTGACAAGGGACAAGCTCTAGATTCATCTCTGCCCTAATGAGATGAAGATTGCAAGCAACATTGCTTAAACTCTCTGAGCCTTGCTTCCTAATCTGTACAGAAGACAGCTGGTATAGATTCAGTGAAAGGCAAGAGCTCACTTTTAACTTCCTGAGGCACTGGCAAACAGCTTGTCTCCCCTTTTTCCATTTATTTATTTATAAGATTTATTTAAAATTTGTTTTAGAGGGGGAGGGGCAGAGGGAAAGGAGAGAGAATCTCAAGCAGGGTACATGCTCAGCAGGGAGCCCAACATGGGGCTTGATCTCACAATGCTGAGATCATGACCTGAACAGAAATCAAGAGTAGGACACTCAACTGACTGAGCCACCCAGGCACCCTATAAAACATAAAGATTTTAAAGGGGAGTTTCACATATTTTTACTGGACAAGAAGAATCAGAACAAAACATCCTAGGAAAGCATTATTCCATAACCCCCGGGCCTTTCTTTCTCTTTTAAAAGCAAAGAAAGGACTTTCAGGAGTATGTAATAAATACATTTTTTGCCCTCTAATGCTGACAGACTTTAAGATTGGCTCAGGGAACTCAACCAAGAGAAGGAAGACTGTCACCATCAGTGAAAGTAGAGATGATTTTATACTTAACTTTATTCTCAGAACCCACCTTGGCAACCTCCCAGATGTTCACCCACAGAATGTTCTATTAGTAGTTTTTTTTTTTTTTGTAACCTCACAGACAGCTGTCAGATTTGAACTGAGTGAAAAGAGTGCTGGATTCAGGGTCTGACTCATATTAGGCTCTCACTAAATGTTTACTAAAGAATAATTTCTACTCTTTTCTTTTTTAAAAAAACTTATTTATTCTAGAGAAAGAGAGAGAGTGAGTGGGGGGAGGAGCAGAGAGGGAAAGAGAGAGGGGGGGAAAGAATTGCAAGCAGACTCCCCACTGAGTGTAGAACCCATCATGGGATTTGATCTCAAGACCTTGAGATCATGACCTGAGCCAAAACCAAGAGGCTGATGCTTAACTGACTGAGCCACCCAGGAGCCCCTCTGTTATTTTCCAGCTTTATTATCTGAGTGAGTAAAATCGCATTTTTTCACCAGTGACTTGGAGATAATAATTGTGTGCCTCTCTTCCAAGGCAGCTTTGCATAATTTCACTTAGCATATATCACATCTGAAGGTGTCCCCTCTTTGTCACATGGAGTTCTTCATTCACTTTTCTCTCACTCACTCATTCATTCCTTTACCTTCTGTCGAATTCTGGACGAGGAATTCTGCTAGATGGTAAGGATACAGTACTTTGTAACAGTCCCTGCTAGTTTACTTCAGCAGCATCTCACTGAGGACCTACTGTGTGCCTGCTAGTTGCCTGGACCATGGTTTGGCACCCAGACGCAAAGGTGAATAAGTTGTGAGTGTCCCCCATAGACCATGCCCAATCCTCAGGGACACTGGGACAGAAAAAGGTTGAGAGCCACTACTGTGGGTAATAAAGAGCCCCCAAAGATTATTAAGTCGAATTGTCATGTAGTCAGCTTTTAGATTTAGAAAGAACACTCTGGTGAGTAAGGGATAAAGAGGAGAGTGGCTTGGGGGAAATTATTCTGGAAATGTAGAAACACTACAGAGAGCAAGTTTGCCCTCAAGTTTACAAAAGCCAAATGCTCTTGCTATTGTTGTTGCATTTGTTTCCAGAAGAGGTTTATGCAAAGTTGACCTCAAGAGTTCATCTCTGAAAGCAGAGAGGGGCTACACCCAACATGGTAGCCATTATTTGTCTGTGACCTGTGGTTCCCTGTCTCCTGGATGGAAAAGGTTTTCACACCTCATTACACCCACAGCAGCAACAAGGGTCTCTTAAATTCTTCTCCTCTGTGGAACTAGGGACCGAAATGGAAAAGACAACACATTTATCGTTGGGCTGTTCAGACCAAAATAGACCAGCCGGGTGGAGGCAGCAAAGTCGAAATCAGATCCCTTGGGGGGAGGCCTCAGAACTTGATTTCTTCCTTGTCAGGATCTATTTCTCTTTCTTGGGCTTGTGTCTCAGGCCCAGACACTGATGCAGAGCAGTTCGGTGGTCTATCCCTGCCCTCAAATAAAAGAAAAACAACTAGATTTTTTTTCTGATTATAATTGAAGTACACACTCATCATAGAAAAAAATAGAGAATGCACAAAAACAAATAAAAGAGAAAAAAGAAGAAAAATTGATTGCCCTTCATTTTTTATCATCCAGAGATAACCCTGGTCATATTTTGGTATATTATTGACTCTTTTCTTTGTTGGTGTGTGTGTGTGTGTGTGTGTGTGTGAGTATGTGTGTGATTTTAAAACACCATCTTGCAGGGCACCTGAGTAGCTCAGTGGGTTGAGTGCCTGACTCAGGTTTCAACTCAGGTCTTTTTTTTTTTTTTTTTTTTTTTTTTATTTATGATAGTCACAGAGAGAGAGAGAGAGAGGCAGAGACACAGGCAGAGGGAGAAGCAGGCTCCATGCACCGGGAGCCCGACGTGGGATTCAATCCCGGGTCTCCAGGATCACGCCCTGGGCCAAAGGCAGGCGCCAAACCGCTGCGCCACCCAGGGATCCCTCAACTCAGGTCTTGATCTCAGGGTCCTGGCATTGAGCCCCCACATCGGGCTCCATGCTCAGTGTGGAGTCTGCTTGAGGATTCTCTCTCTCCCTCTCGCCCTGCTCGCTTTCTCTCTCTTTCTCTCTAAAATAAATAAATATTTAAAAAAGAAAGATAAAACACCATCTTGCATCTTCAATTTTATATCTTTAATTTTAATTTAATCTACTCTAACTTTTTGAGGCCCCTGCTGTGGTGAGTGGTCACAGACTCTGTTTTCTCTGATAACACAAGCCAGAAACAGAAACAAAAGATGGTCTGGCCTGTGGGCTTGACCCAGTATGGCTCCTCCATTTCTTATGTCTGGGTCAAGTGAGCAGTGTCTACCCATCATCCCAACTGAGAGTCGAACAGAGCATCTGGCACACTCTTTGCTTCGGTGCTCAAGGCTCATGTGATCAAAGCACAGAAAGTCAGCTGTGGCTGGGAAGACAATTTGCAAAGGTGACCCGAGTATCATAAATGGATCTTTGGGTTTTGTTAAGGTGTTATATGGACAAGAATATTTAGCTAGAAACATGTCATTTGCTGAAGATTATGCAGAAGGTACAATAAATGGATTGGAAAATGCTTAGAGATTTTTTTCCCCCTGGAGAACAGTGGAGAAAATAAAAAGTCATTTAGAATGGGAATTCAATATATTTATCTTCCATGCTGTGGGGTTTACTTTTAAAAGTTGCTTTGTGAACTGGAAAGTGCTATGTAAAAATAATATTAGCATTCATTGTTAGATCATTTGTGTGGAGCGAATGGATATGTGTGTCTATATAGACATACGCACAAAGCCTGCTTTCAGAATTTAAATTTATAAAATCGTAATCAAAACACGTAAACTTGAAGAGCTGCTATTTCTGCTTTTGAGCTCACGCAATTTTATTTGCGTGCATTGTTATAGATTTTGATGCCCCAATTTGGCTCTCATTCTGTTATAGTATTTCCTGTGGGCGATCTTAAGATTTCTTTGTATTAGTTTTATCCTGAAAAAAGTATCACTAACACAAATGTGTATCCATCGAGCAGATTGGCTAACCAAGGGAGCTGTCCGGAGTCTTTGCTTTCCAAAAAGCTGAAGCAAGTCATTTGCAAGATTTGCAAGACAAGGCGGTCCCTTTTCAGATCCCAAGTCTTTTGCAACCAGTGTAGCTCCCAGGAAGGCAGGCAGGCCTACATCTGTGGGAGCACTAGCCTGAGCCAGGAAGAGGAGGGGCTCTAAATAAAAACCTTCAGAGGGACGGCCCTCACTTTTCAGCTCTCAGTCTAAATTGATTTGGAAGACAGTGGGCCTCAATGATTCAGAAGCCAAAGCCTCACAGCCCAGCCATGTGCAGCTAGGTACCTGGCAATGGCTCCTTGATGGGTAATGGTGAGATTTTAAACTTTAAACTAGCATCAAGGACTCCAACTAGAAACCCACCCCAAACTCATTTGCCTGCAGGAGCCCAGCCTTGCTTGGGACCTATTCCATTCTGTTTCCAAGGCAGCAACCACATGACCTCTGTTCTTCCTGGGCATGTCAGCACCTAAATTCAGGTCTTCCTTCTTAAGATCTGGCTAGTCCTCTATTCTGACTTGGTGCCAGGAATCTGGGGCTCCCCTGAGTGTGCAGACATTTGAGTCAGGAACAGCGGCCATAGACTTTCCATGTTCTGGCATTCCAGGATGCTATGTTTCTGAGGTGGGGTGGCGTGGACACCCCGTCAGTCATGCAAGCTGGAGAACGCTCTGAACTCTTATCCCTCCTCCCCACTCTATGTGCAGAGAGTCACTGGGCCTACCACTATTCCTGGTACTTCTTCCCCTCCCCAGTTCTAGTTCCAGCTTTTGCGACCCCCTCCCTGTCCTCCTCCCCAGCTTGTCCTTTTGATTCCTGCAGTCCTCTCTCTGCTCCCATCAGGACTCTACTCTTGAAGCCAGGGCAGTGGTCCCCAAACTTATGAAATGTAGTGTATTAGTCAGGGTTCTCCAGAGAAACATATATATGAACGAACATATATATGGGTAATTTCCTGTAAGGAATTGGTTTACATGATTATGGAAGCTGAGAAGTGCCCTGATCTCCCATCTGCAAGCGGGAGACCCATGAGAGCTGGGGCTGTAGGTTTCAGTACTAAATTCGCAGGCCTGAGAAGCCAGAGAACCAGTGGTGTACAACCTGGTCCAAAGGCAGAAGTCTGATTCCATCTCAAGCGGTCTTAGTAGATTCTTTCTCTCCACCCCCTTTGTGTGTTGTTTTGTGTTTTATTCCTCATATTCCAAAGGGAGAATCTTCTGAGAAAAGCTTCCCGCAAGACACATAAACTGTAGTTCCCCGAAGCAAGCACACATCTGCTTTCAGGGTCTGAGGACTCAGCAACTGAATGTGCAAAGCCCTGCACCCCCCACCTCACCCTATTCCCCCATGGCACCCCACGACCTACACACCAAGCTTTCTGGGGCAAGGCCCTATGGGAATCTGGGTGATCACCATGTGTTGTGCAGACAAGACAGTCTCGACTCCTTGACGTGGATGCTGGACCCTTGAGGGTCCAAGCCCTGCCTGCCTGTCCGGCATCGTGTCACTCTGTCCTCCCCTTTCTGCTAACGCCCCTCCCCATGAGGGCTCCCCTTGCCTGTCCCCTCCCAATCTACTCTGTGTCACCCTTTGTGCTCCTCCTGTTCCCAGAACCCCCCACCTGTATTTTCCTTAGCCCTTTATGATCACTTGACTGACAACCCTTCACCTTTTTAAACTTAACACAAGAATCCTCTGTGCTCATGCCTTTCTGCTAGGATAAAGAGAGATGTCCTTCATTCAACAAATATTTACAGAGTCCTTTGCACATGTCAGGCACTGTTCTGGGATGTAGTAGTGGACTTGACAGACAGAAATCCCTGTATTCAATTCATTTTCTAGAGAGGGAGACAAATAAGCAAATAAAAAAAATTAACGTGTTAAATATATATTATATCAGATGAAGGTGACATGGAGAAAAATAAAGCAGGAAAAGATACGGGCATGGATTTGGAGTAATCAGGACAGGTGTCGCTGATAAGGTGGTGGATGAGCAGGAGCCCAAAGCCATAGATGTCTGATGGGAGAAGGCTAATCCTCAAAAGGCCACGATGTATGCGGAGATACAGAGCAAATGTATTTGGCATGAGTGAGTCATGGCAAGGATTTCAGTGCAGTGGAAGTGGGCTGATCTAGAAAGAGGATGAAGTAAGCTCAGGAAGATCATGGGGAGCCAGGTCTTGTAACCCTCTTTTGCCTATTGTAAGGCCCTGACTTTTCCTGAGTGTTTGCTGGAGAGTTAGGGGAGGGTTTTGAGGGACATGATTTGGCTGACGTTTAGCCGACTGTAGGGGAAAGGTGGAAGCAAGGGTTGGGAGGCCATTGTAGTGGTTTAGATGGGAGGTGCTCATGACTCAGGTTAAGGGGAGGATGAGATGGTGAGAAGTGAACAGATTTAGGATTAGCTGAGGATATGGGATGTGAGACACATATTTGAACCAAGGATGACTCCAAAATTTTTAAACTATTTTTTATTGTTGTAAAATATAAATAACATAAAATTTATCATTTTTAAATGTATAGTTCAGTGGCATTTAAGTACATTCACACTGGGGTGTCTGGGTGGCTCAGTCGGTTGGGTGTCTGCCTTTGGCTCAGATCATGATCCCAGGGTCCTGGGATTGAGCACCGCATGGGAGGTCTGTTGCTCCCCTGCTTGTACTCTTGCTCTCTCTGTCAAATGAATAAATAAAATAAAATAAAAATAAGTAGATTCACATTGTGCAACCATTACCACTATCTCTAGAACTTTTTTATCTTCCTAAACTGAAACTTTATACCTTTTATTTATTTTTTTAAAGATTTTATTTATTTTTTCATGAGAGACACAGAAAGAGAGGCAGGGACATAGGCAGAGAGAAAAGCAGGCTCCATGCAGGGAGCCTGATGTGGGACTTGATCCTGGGACTCCAGGACCACGCCCTGAGCCAAAGGCAGATGCTCAACTGCTGAGCCACCCAGGCATCCCTCTCATTGTAGTTTTGATTTGCATTTCCCTAATGATCAGTGAAGTTGTGTTGAATGTCTTTTCATGCACTTGTTGGTCAACTCCAAAATTTGACCTAAGCAACTGGAAGAAGGGGGTTGGAGAAAATTGAGGGAAGAGCAGGTTTTGAGGGGGAAAATCCAGAATTCAATTTGAGATTTATGTTAGATATCCAAGTGGAGATATTGGTAAGGGATGGGACACCTGAGTCTAACATTCAGCTAATGGGCCCAGCCTAGACATACAAATTTGGGAATCATTAGCAAATAAGCATGCAAAGAGTAATGAGGTTGGATAAGATTCCAAGGGAATGTTTGTAGAGAAAGAGAGTCTGAGAACTCTATTTGAAGGATGAGATATAAAGAGAAACTAGCCAGATGAGGAGCAGCCAGTGGTCAGGAAGAGGGTGATGTATTCTGGAAGCCAACTGAAGACTGTTCTGAGGAGGAGGGAGTGATTTCTTATATCAAAAGCTACTGAAAAGGTGAACATAGGAGACTAAGAATCGTCTGTTGTTTAGCAACTTGGAAACCATTGGTGAAACGGTGTTGTTTTTGTGGGTTGGTCAGGTTGAAAGCCTGATTGGAGAGGGTTCAAGAGAGAAGAGGATGTGGGGAATTAGTGACAACACATATAAAGAAAGCACTTGAGAAGTCTTTATAAAGGGGTGCAGAAAAATGAGATTAAGAAGGATTTTTGTTAATGATAAAAATCAGCACATTTATACTATACATTGATAGGACTGACTCATTAATGATGGTGCCAGAAAGAAGGAGGAGAGTTACTGGAGCAGTGTGATCCTTGCTTCCAGTGCCTTTCCCTGAGCCCCTGCAGCCTGCTAGCAAAGCACCTCAGATACTTCTAAATGTACTAGTTGGCTTACTTCTCTCCCTCTCTTTGTATTTTTCAGCAATAATGCTGTGTTATAAACAACCCTAAAATCTCTGTGGCCTACAACAACTGATTTATTTCATTTCAGATTGGCTGCTGTTCAGCGACTCTCTGCCGGGCTTGACTGAGCCAGGAGAGGGCCAGGCTTTGAGTTGGGGTCTGGACTATTCCACGTGTCTCTCATTCTGGAACTGTGGCTGCCCTGCACGTACTCTTCTAGTGGCAGAGTGTAGAAGCACAAGAGGGGAAGCAAAAACACAAACACCTTTAAAGCCTCTGTTTGCAACAAGTCCACTCAAATTCTATCAAAGCAAGCTATAAGCCAGTCCCAGCAGGGAAGAAAAGTAAATGAGGTCCACAGACTGGGCAGGCCATGACCAGGAAGGGGAGGGAAGGGGGAAAAATGGACAAATAATACAATCCACCATATCTGATATAAGTTCCTAAACAGAACAATTTTGTTTCTTCTGTTTCTCCAGTGCTCAGCACCATGTCTGGTAAATTCTCCAAAATGAAGTAAATGCAAAAAATCTTGAAAGGCGAATATTACCAGCTCTTTTCTAACTACGGTTATGATTCTATTTCTTTTAATATGGGATCCAGAAGGATTTGGGTTTACATCCTAGCACCCTCGCTTTTTAGCTCAATGACTTTTGGCAGCAATATAAATAATAAAAATTAATAACAGCATTTTTTGAGTGTTTACCGTGTGCTAAGAATGCTGCTAGGGTTTTGGTTTATTATGTCATTTTAATGTTCAGGCAAATCTATGAGGTATTGTTTTCTCCACGTCATAGGTGAGGTGACTGAGAATCAGAGAGGTTCAATCACATCCTTGAGGTCACAGAGCTAGAAAGAGATGGAGCTAGAACCCAGCCTAGTAGGCTGTATAGCCTCCTTGCGAGCACCATGCTATGTCACCTCTACATGTTGAGTTAGGCCACCCAGTGTCAATTTCCTCATCTTAGAATAGGGATAAGCATGAGAATGTTCACTTTGTAGAATCATTAGAAGATTAATTGAAAAGCCCTATGTCAATTACCCGGCCCAGTGAAGCTTACACTCTGGGCACTCAATAAATATTCTTTCTTTTCTTCCTTTTTTATTTCACTTCTGACTCCCGCTGCCAGACTTGATGGATAACTTTTCTTCAAGATCTCATGCACATAATACATCAATTATAACTTTGTTAAACCTACAATTCTCAACCTCTAAGACCCCCACAGGCCATCTGCTGAAATTTTCTCTGAAATCAGACCATTAGCAGTGGATTTCTAAAGCCCTTGCGAAGACTTTCAAACTGGCTCAGTATTTCTCTTGGCTGTTGAATTATTCACATCCCCTGATGGATTCTGAAGTCGGCCTCCTACTGAGGAGGTGGATTTATAAGTGAAGCTCGGGCCAGTCCTTTGATGTTTCAGTTGAGTAGGTGGTAAGTGAAAGAAAGCAAAGCACCAAGCCCAGAGAAAGGGTGTGTCTGTGCCAGTTGTGCTCCACAATTGTAGTCATAGAGGGCGGGAGGAGCAGATTGTATGTCAAAAAAAAAAAAAAAAAAAAGAGGATGCTTCTTTCTGAGGGCAGAGCGTGAGAAGAGAGGAAGAAGAAACATTTAATGAGTACCTACTATGTGCCAGACACCTCAGAGATGTAATCCTATTAGATCCTTAAAAAAAAAAAAAAGGTCTATTTTAAAGGCAAGAAACTGAGGATCTGAAAAGTTAAGTAACTTGAGCAATTTTAAAAAGATAAGAATCAGAAAGTATATATATCAAACGGAATTAAGTTTGTCTGAGAGTGACAGAAAACCCAAATGCAGTCCAATTGGAATCAATCCAGGGCTGGCAAGGCCTTCCTTGGCATTGGAGACCCCGGCTCCTCTAACCTCATTGTCGTACCAGCCTTTGTCCCTGGCATCCACTACGTGGAACTGCTCAGGAATAGAGGGGATTTATCCTGGAAGAAAGGAATGACACGTCTACTTATATCCAGCTGGGCAAAACTTGGTCACATGGCTGCTCAGAGCTGGAAGGGAAGCTGAGAGATGGGGCGTACTGCCCATGGAAAAATTAGGGCTTCTATTTTTAAGGATGAAGGAGAGAAACAGATACTGGGTACACCAGCAATCTCTGTTGCAAGGAAGGTAAATCTAGGTCCCTGTCACTCCAGCGAACCCATTGCTCCTACCGTATCACCTTCCTTAAGAGAAATGCCATTGCCACAGAGACTTCTTTCTGGCCTAAAGTGCCCTATGGACAACCATGATAGGAACAGCTGGGTCTCATCGAGTGCTTACTGGTATAGGAAGCAAAGGCAAAAGAAAAATGAAATTTCCTTACTACCTACAGCTCTCTGACAAGTCCTTGAAACAGGCAGAGTGACATTCCTCTAGGAAATCAGCTGCCTTGATGTTAATACTTTGCTAAGGGCAAAAGGCAATCTCGGGATCCTGTAAATCTACTTTAACATATAAAAATTCCTTTGGAAACTTCCTTTATTTCTACCTCCCAAGATACTTGTTGGCAGTCATCTCCCAAGCAGAAGACCCTGATATATATCTGAAGGGTCTCATGACTAGGGTTTCATTAGACAGTAATAAATGACCTTTTCCTAACAATAACTGGCCCCCCTCAAGGGAAATCGCTTAGGTTTCCCCCTGGAAACCTTGCTTCCAAAATTTCTTTTTTTTTTTTTTTAAGGTTTTATTTATTCATGAGAGAGAGAGAGAGGCAGAGACACAGGCAGAGGGAGAAGCAGGCTCCATGCAAGGAGCCTGATGTGGGACTCAAACCCGAGAATCCGGGATCACGCCCTGAGCCAAAGGCAGATGCTCAACCACTTAGCCGCTCAGGCATCCCTCCAAAATTTCTTAGAGACTAATGCTATCCCTAACCTCCCCCAACTTGAAAGTATATAATGGGCCACTCCTCATGACCCCAGGGCAGCTCTTTCTGCCCAGGGGTCCTATCCCCATGTTTAAATAAAACCACCTTTTTGCACCAAACACGTCTCAAGAATTTTCTTGGCCATCAGCCCCAAACCCCAACATCTTTCCTGCATCAGTTACTGTGAGCCAGGCACCATGCAACATACCGTATGGCAGTATCTTATTTAATTCTTCAATAACCTATAAAGCAGGAACTTTATTCCACCCCGCCCCCTTTTACAAAGGAGGAAACAGACCCAGCAAGATAGCACGTTCAAGGTCAGACCGCTAGCAAATATCATCTGGTTCCATACATCAAATGACAAACAGGATCTGCACTGCAAGAAAGACTCCAAGCCTAGCCTTTTCATTGTTATCTCTGCTTCCTGTGTGTTCCCACTTCCAGGGCCTCTGCTCCTGCAGGTCTCCTTTCCCGAACCCTATTCTTTCAATCTCTCACCGCCCCTTACAAAGTCCTCCTTCTATTTACCAGTAAACACTCTGAGAATTCACATCAGGCCAGGCATTGTACTAGGTGCTTGGGACCCTGTAATATAGAAAGGGTCCTGCTGATGGTCCCTGACGTCCCTACTCTGATGAAGCTCACATGTGACTTGAACACTGAGCACCTAAGTGTCCATGATGTGACATGAAAGGGCCATAACAATCAAGTGGTGCACAGTGCCCTGGGAGAAAGGTGAATGAGATGTCTCTACTGTCTATAGGGAGCTAAAGGACGCTTTATACAGAAGGAGAAATTCCTTATGCTTTTTTTCCAATAGTTTCAAATAAAACATTTATTTGTCTTGTATCCTTTCCTTTCTTTTAAATTCTTCTCGTGTGCCTTTCTCTAGTGCCTCCCACTCCCACTTACTTTGATCCTCTTTGTCCATCTATCTTACTTCCCTTCACAAGTGGCTTTGGGGAAGAATGGCTCCTGTCCATCACCTCCCCTTCTGGGCCTTCCATTCTCTCTTTAACTGCACCACTCTGCTTCTGCCCCAACACTGCACTAAATACTGCCAAATACTCTGGCTTTTTCCCAGCTCATGATTAATAATCCAAGTCTTTTTTTCCTCTGGATGGCAGGTACATTAATCACACAGTTATTGTGTATCTGGTATTTCTGTGCATTATCTTATGTAGCTCTCAGGATAGCCCTAGGAGGTTGATGCTTTTGTTAACGTCATTTTGCTGTTAAGAAATTGAGCTCTGGAGAGGTTGATTACCTGCCCAAGATCACCAGGTAGGAGATGGTGAAGCTGGAACTCCAACTAAGGTTGACTAGCCCTGGCGCCCAAGCTCTTAATTATCCCTCCTCCAAAAAACAAGAGACAACACTGTAGGGGAGGAGAGTAGGAATGGACCAAGAATTGCAGATGTGGCCTATGAAACATGGTAGAGAATTGAAATAGCCTCCGTTGGGAAAAGGGATGGAGGACGACTGTGAGACGTATCGATTAAAGGTATCAGCATGGAGGGCACAGATGAAGTTAGGCATCTTTCTTTTTTTCTTTTTTTTTTCAGTCTAACAAGGTCAAATTTTATGTTCTGGACAGCCTCAAATCCATACTGATCAAGTTTCTTTTTCTCTTTCTTAAGTTTTTAATTTAAATTCCAGTTAGTTAACATACAGTGTTATATTAGTTTCAGGTGTACAATATAGTGATTCAGAGATTGACACTCTTAATTGCATTTTACAAGAGCTGCAGTGGTTGGGTTGATATGCTGTTTTGAATACCAAGGATGTGAAGCTAAAGATAAGATGGACAGAGGGTTTGAGGATGTTAGAAAGAAGGTAGCTGAGATGATTGGCCGTGGGATCCAGGGTTAAAAAGGCAGGAGAGGTAGAGTTAAAATGAAAACAGACTATTGGACCAGGAGAAGAAAGAAAGGTCAAGCTCAGAGAGCAAATTTGCAAGCGTGAGGAAGTGGAAAGGGTAGAAAAAGAAGAGGATGTCTTGAAAGTGGGTGGGATGTCCCAGTGGAGTCGCCTCAGGGGTTCACAGCCATGAACATTCATACACGTCTCCATGCCACACGGGAAGACAAGTCTGATGCTTTTGAATGTTCCCAAAATTCTCTGACTTAGTTTTATGACACAAAATGGCATCTCTTTCTCCTCCCATAGGGAGAGGGGACTCTTCTTCCATCTCTTCACTAGGATTCTGTATTAACTATGAAGACCTGAGTTTTTTTGAAGGCCAAGCTCTGGAATTTCCTAAGTAAAAAGCAGATCTCAAGCTTACTGGCAGGAATGGAAAAATGAAAAGATGTTTGCTTCATAACAGTGAAATAAAAACATATGAATAATCTTCCATGGAGTCATAACTTAATGTCTATCAGCAAGGAGCAGAAAAATAAATTATAGCACATCCATACAATGGCATATGAAGCAGCCAAAACTAAAAATGAGGCATCTCTTTATGTACAGAATTATATAACGTCCAAGATCTATTGTTAAGTAAAAAAATCATGTATGTACATATAAGCCAGTGAGGAACATAATATGAGTTGAGATATAACATAGTATACTTTCTTGGTTGTGTACACAAGATCTTTGGAGTAACCTTCTGGGTAAGGGCATCAGGGGAAAGTGAAGTGGTTCTGGCACTCCTTGAACAGTAGGAGCCCTGTAACTGGATCTTGGCCAAACAACAATTGGAGCAGACCACTTCTGGGGTTTATTTGGGGACTTTTAATTGCAAGACAACATGAGTAAATATGCATAGCCAGTGTACCCTCAGACACTGTATACTCACCCACAGTGTGATACCTTCTCTGCTACCTCTGATGTTGTGTTAATTCAAGGGTGTGCATGTGGGGAGAGTTTCCACAAGACAGAGCAGACTCACATGAGCAAATGCTGGAAATGGTTATAGTCCTCAAAACCCTGAGGACAGTGGCTCTTATTCAAATGGGTGCAACATTTGGGTTCTTTCTTCATTGAGTGATTTTGTGGTATCATGATATACAGGATCTTCAACTGAGTTTTCTGTTCTATAGATAAAGGTGCATGTTGGAACTCCTTTCTCCCAGATCACCACCAACACCAGTAGTTGATTTTATCCTTCATGGAATCACCTATGCCAAATTTCAAGGAATAACCTTTTCAAGGGTGTTTTATTCTTCACTATGAAAACTTCATTTAAGTTCAGATTTACTCATGACACAAGCCATCTCTACTGAAGAGAATCTTTATCAGTTGGGTATTAGGTGTGCAGAAAGAGTTAACATAGCAGGCCTGAGACAGCTTATGCTTCAAGTGGTCATCTTGCAAAGTGGTCCTCAGCATCTGGGAACTTGGATCTCCAGAGGGTTCCCACCACCCTGTTAAGAGTGACTCACTATGCCTAAACTGTTTATGCAAACGATGTGATTTATGCTGAGCACTTGCTTTCCTCCTTGGAGTCTGCAATTTTGGTTTGCCAGTAGAAGTTGCCAACCTGACTAGCCCCCAATTAAAAACCTTGCTAAGTCTTTAAAGAGCTCCTTTGGTAAACAGTATTTCACAAATGTTGTTACGACTCCTTGAAGGGGAAATTAAGCAAGTCCTGTGAGAGTGTACAGGGAAAGAACCCCACAGGGGGAGGACTCTTGGAAGCTTGAGCCTTGTTTCCTTCAGACCCATTCTCCCCATTCATCTTTTCCCTTTGTTGAGTTTACTTTATATCTTTTCACTATAATCATAGGATTATGATTATATGCTGAGTCCTGTGAGTTTTCCTAGGGTAATAGCAGCTGTTGGAAAAAATAAATGCCAAGATTCAGAGGCCCAACGCAATAGCTTATTTCTTGCTTATATAAAGATCAATGCCAGTACTCCTGGTGGGTAGATATGTTCAGTCATCGCAGACCCAGGTGCCTTCCATCTTGTATTTTACCTTCTTCTAAAGTCTTTGCAGCCTGTCCATTAAGTTTGCAGATGGAAAAATGAGACTGTGGAAGATACATGCCCACTTCTTAGCCCTCCTCGTCACCTTAACCCCAGTGTTGGCCCCAAGATGACATCAGTACTTCTGGCTACATTCCGTTGGCAATTACTAGTCATATGGTTCCCTATAGATACAAGGGGGCTAGGAAATGTGCTCTGCTCAGTAGCTGTTGCCCTGCAGCTACTCTGTGGAAAGAAAGCATAAATCCTTATGAACCTTATGATGCACTCAACTTCCTCCCAAGTGCCTATGAGACAACACACAGAAGTTATATTGTTCTTGCCCATATGAAGGTTGGCATGTAAAAGGGAATAGGTCACCCCAAAGTTGCATAGGCAAGGCTAATTTTTCCTGGAAGTCTTTCCTATTAGACCCCTTCTGTGTTTCCATAGTAACTGGTGCTGATCCCTCTCATAGCACTTACAAGATATTGGAACTTTACAGATTCTTGTTTGACTCGCCCATTAAATTATAATATTTTTGAGGCCACAAATTTAGTTGTTTTATTGACCAGCATATTCTGTGCCCTGCATGGAACCTGGCACTTCTGAGAAGAACAGTAAATGCATAAAGGAATAAACGGTTGAATGGGACAGTGAGGTGCAGTGTAGTACCGTGTTGTGAGCATGTACTTCAGAGTTAGTCAAAATTTCTTGTCTCTTATGACCTTGTGAAAGTTACTAAGCTTCTCTGAACCTCAAATGTTCATTCTTAGTATGAGGAGAAAAATACCAACTTTGCAACGTTGCTCTGAGGATTTTCTGAGATTATGAGTATGTTTACAGCACCTATGGGCTAGGCACATAGTAAACCCTGGAAAAATAGTATTTATTATTAATACAAATGGCAGCCAGTGGGATACCAGTTTCAACATTCACTTATTCCAGATACACTCCTAGATGCAAGCCATGAGAAGCCATAGAAACCAAAGATGGCCAAATTGTGTGCAAGGGTGATGAGAGGGAAGAGTGTGGGGACAGAAGCTTCATTTCATTGGGGAGAGGGTCTTCCTAGGAGGGGAAGGGGACTCCTTCCCTTGTCCTTGCCCTCACAGAGTGTTAGATTGACAATTCTCAAGGCAGTGCCTATTCTCCCAAGAATTCACAAAATGTTAAGCCTGTCTCACACCTTTACAACTACATCGTTTAAGACAGAGCTCTGATCTCTTCTTCATTCACTCATCCATATAAGAAATATTTTAAGAGTATCCACCTTGATCCAGACACTGGGAATGAATAGTAATGAACAAAGAAGACCAAGATCTTCTCTCATGGAGCCTACATTTCAGGGAAGAATACAGACAACCCACTAATAGTTATGTCACATGTAGACAGTGAAAAATAAGATTTTTGGCAGCATTGTGGGTATATGGTTCCTCTTTCTCGAGTTCTGCAGTCTCAAGATAAACTGTTAGGAAATGTATCACAGGTGATAGTTCTAGTGCTGTCATTTGGCCTTCTTCAACTACTGCTTCTTAATTATGCACACACACACATACACAATTACCCAAAATTTCCTTTCATATTATGTTTCTGATGGGTCTACTTTATCTCATAATCATCTAAGCCCCTGTGGTTGTTTTCAGGGTTTTTGTTTGTTTGTTTGTTTGTTTTATTTTTTACTGTTTTAAAGCAATAGAAACCTTTTAGATTCTTTCTAAACTCCATGTCAGGATAACCCCAGTGTAAAAGCAGTTCTTCTCTGACTCAAGAGGGGTTTCCACCTGCTTTTCCTCCACCAAGTTCCCTACAATGGCCCTCAGTCTCTCATCAAGGAACTCAGGGCTACAAGGAACACAGTTTGAAAGCCATGAGTAAAGTCTTACTAAGTAGTGGGAAACTGATAATGAAATTCAAGCCCAGTTCAGTACACAACACTCAGGAACAAGGGAAAAATAGCAAACCCGTAAAGGTTAAGGATTTGCAACTGTGTGGTGGAGACTTTTCAGAAGAATGCCTGGGTGGCTCAGCGATCTGCCTTCGGCTCAGGGTGTGATCCTGGGGTTCCAGGAACGAGTCCTGCATCAGGCTCCCTGCATGGAGCCTGCTTCTCCCTCTGCCTGTGTCTCGGCCTTGCTCTCTGTGTATCTCTCATGAATAAATAAATGAAATATTTAAAAATAAATAAATAAAAGATATTATTTGAGAGAGAGAGAGACAGAGAAGGAGCTGGGAGAGGGACAGAGGGAGAAGCAGACTCCCCACTGAGCAGGGAGCAGTGTCTTCCCTGCTCAAAACCCATCTCTCTGTGCTCCCCTCTTCAGGCATTTTGACTTTATCTATTCTCATTCTTGGGGGTGGCCCTTCTGGGTTCTCTTTGGGGTCATTCCCGTCATCAGGCAGATACACTCTGGACTCACATCAAGCAAACAGCAGCCACAATGGAGCCATCCTGATTCCCCATCCCCTTCATCTCTAGCTCAGGCTTCCTCCTCTGAGCTCCAGAAATGTCTGTTTGCTTTGATGCCATCTCCAGGAGGCGATCACGTTTAATTTGTCCAGTACAGAATTCTTGATTTTCTTCCCCATGCCTGTCCTACATGTAGTTTTTCCCTGTGGCTAAACATCTATCTGTTTGTTGCTCAGGTGGATCCCTGCGCCCCACCACGCTCCCACCTCCCTCATTCTCTTCTCTGTAGTAATAAAGGTCTATATCCTGTTCCTAAAGTTATGGAGAAGCAGTCTTACACCGTGGATACATTTCTAGGGTGAGTGTTGTTATCACCAAGGAGTGTGTACTTGATCAAAGGCTCTTCCTCTGTTTGTTGACACAATTGTGTGCTGCTTTGTCTCTTGGTCTGTTCATATGGTATATTCCATTAACTGATTTTTAGATGTTAAGTCAACTTTGCATTCCTTGGATAGATCCCACTTGGTCATGGTATATAATCCTTTTTATATGTTGTTGAGGTCTATTTTCTGATGTTTTGTTAGGTTTTTTTTTTTAAAGGGGTTGTTTGTTTTTGTGTCCCAAAGTATTCTTTTTTTCTCTCACAAACTGGAGCTAGATTTATTTATTTATTTATTTATTTATTTATTTATTTATTTATTTATTTTTATTTATTTGTTTTTAAAGATCTCATTTTTATTTATTTGAGAAAGAGATAGGGAGATAGAGAACACAAACAGGGAAGGACAGAGGGAGAGGGAGAAGCAGACTCCTTGCTGAGCATGGAGCCCGACATGGGACTCCATCCCAGGACCCCAGGGTCATGACCTGAGTTGCAGGCAGACGCTTAACCAACTGAGCCACCCAGGCGCCCTCAGATTGAACCTTTAAACCCTTTTCTGGATTTCCTTGACACTCCAGAGGTCCCCTTTGGATCTCTGCCACAGATCTCTCCCCTCTGTGGCTTTTAAGAGTTATCACTGCCTAGACTTTGCTCCCGCCACTCCCTGCCTCCTTGTAGGTTTCTCCTGGGGACAATTTCCAATAAATCACTTCCACACAAGTCCTCTTCTCAGGTGCTGCCGGGGATCAGCCTCAGTCACTGGCATGGAGGAGAAGCATCTCTGGTCACGCTGCCCCTCACAGACATTCACCCGGCTCTGTGGATTTTCCTGCAGGTGATTTACGCCCTCAATACCCGCCAGGATGAAGCGGAGGCCAGCATGGAGGCTCTGCGGGAAGCCCACCAGGAGGAACTCCAGAATGCCGTGGCGGAGACCAAGGCCAGGCTCCAGCAGGAACAGGGCCATGTGGAGGAGGAGGCCCTGCTCCAGCGCATCGAGGCCCTGGAGAGCGCCCTGGAGCTGCAGAAGAGGCTGACACAGGAGGCCCTGGCGCAGTCGGCCTCCTGCAGGCTGGAGACCAAAGAGAGGGAGCTGAGGGTGGAGGCCGAGCACGCTGAGCGGGTCCTCACCCTGTCCAAGGAGATGCTGGAGCTCAAGGCTGACTATGAGAAGAGGCTCCGACACCTGACGAGCCACGAGGCACCCCAGTGGGGCCGGCTTTCCCAGGAGGGCCCCGAGCCCAAGGGAGAGCCAGGCCACAGCCACGAGATGCGGGAGGTGCTGCTGGAGGTGGAGCGGCTGCGAGCAGAAAACCAGCAGCTGAGCAAGGACTACGCCCGCAAGGCAGAGGAGCTGCAGGCCACCTATGAGCGGGACACCGAGACCATCCGGCAGGCCATGCAGCAGTCGGTGAGCGAGGCCCTGTGGCAGTGGCAGGAGAAGGAGACGGACCTCCGCAAGAACTTCCAGGTCCAGGAGTCGGCCCTGCAGGCCCAGGTCAGGAAGCTGGAGGGGGATCTGGAGCACCGAGGCCGTAAGATAAGTGACTTGAAGAAGTATGCCCAGAAGCTGAAAGAAAGGACTCAGGTAAGGCATGGTCTCTTGATGGCTTTCCACTGGGATCAGAAATACAGTCCCTGATTTTATTTTATTTTTTTATTTTTTTATTTTTTGGGTCAGTCCCTGATTTTAACACCTACTATGTGTCAGCCACTGTGCAGGGCACTTGACAGCTATCCAGGTGATTCCTATTATTTCCCTTGCATCCAAGTACATTCTGTGAGGATGTATTTATGGAGTGCTTCCTACGTACCAGGCCCGGGCTATGGGTGGGAGACCATGGCGAGCCGGACAAGGTCCCTGACCCCAGAGAGCTTAGACACTTAGAGTTTCCAGAGAAGAAGACAGTTTTTGTCTAGAAATTGAGAGGCTTAGAGGCTAATCTCGCTGGGCCTACAGCTAATGTTTCTTAACTCATTCTAAAGCCCTGCTCATCCCAGAGCGACTTGCCTGTCCCCAAATCCTTGGGGCTTGGCTTTCGTGGGGAGCCAGACCACTGACACACCCCACACACTCACAGAGCCCCATCTCTGAAAGTTGCAGCAGCTAATATTCTTAATAATCCTTGAGCATTTTTCCTGTCCCAGACGCTTTCTCACATTTAATCCTCACTACAGAAGAGTGAAATAACATGCCCAAGGTCACACAGCCCATCAGGATGAGTAGGGATCTGATGAACGGGAGGCACGGAGTTCCAGAGACAGGAGCTGACGCTGTGCACTGACCTACCTTTCAGATCTGATGCCGGTTCTGTGCACATTGCGTGTCTCCACAGAGAACTGCCCCAGAGAAATGAGACCCTTTCTGTCTTTTTAGGACCTGGATGTGCAGCTCAAGGAGGCTCGGCAGGAGAACTCAGAGTTGAAAAGCACTGCAAAAAAACTGGGGGAGAAGCTGGCTATTGCCAAAGACAGACTGATGCTGCAGGAGCGTCCCGTGAGCCAGAAAACTGGTGAGATGCACTGCCACGGGTTTTTTTACACAGAGAAGAGCAGCTGTCAGGTTGGCTGGTGCTTCTTGCAGCCTTGAGACGTGGAGGGAGCAGAGCGAGGGGCAGAGCTGTGTGATCTGACTCCTGGTAGGTGAGCTCAGTCCAGGAGGGGACAGGTGAGCTGCCTCCCAGAGCTGCCACAATACAGAGAGCTAAAAGGCATGATACAGAGGGACCTTTTGCCCTCAAATACTTCTTCCCTGGGCCTACCACATGCCCGAACTTCTCCGCCCTGGCTTTTCATCCATGCTTAAGCAACACTTCGTATTTTTCCCATGATTTCACACAGTCTCGTTACTGGGTCTTTCCAATAGGTCTGTGAGCGGGTGTCATCAGTGTCCCCCATGGTCAAGATGAAGAAACGAGGCTGAGGAAGGCTAAGTGGCTACCTCAAGGCCACTAGCTCGAGGCCACTGCAGAGTGCCTTCCAGTAGAGTCTTTTATCAGAAAGTTCTTGAATACCCACAGTGTGATCAGCTTGATACTAGGAGATGTAACAAAGGCACAAAACATGGGCTCTGCCCCTAGGGAGCATATGGGACAGTGACTTCACAGCCCAGAGCAATATGGTATCATATGGTGGCCCAGGCAACAAGGGAACGAAGTGTCCGGGAAAGAAGTCACCATGGGCTGGAAAAGAGTGGAGGAGGAGAGGTTTGAGTTGGAACCAGGAGTATGTGGAGGATTTAGTGCAGTGTTTTCAAAAGTAGGGCATGGATACCTCCTGAGAATATGGGAAGAAAACAATGAGCATTTCTAGTTATATTTATTTTTTGTCTTATGCTTTGCATTTAAATCTTTCGAAAGTATATATATCCGGGAATGTGCTCAATGTTTTTTTCAACGTATGGAAAGCACCATCAAAAAGCTTTGACGATAATTAGTTTAAGAAGCTAGAACAGGGCAACCGTTTGAACTCAGGATGCTGCAGGAGCAAAGACGACAATCACCACTTTGACAGCGCTTGAGGGCCAGAAGGCCACCGAGCAGGAAGTCCACTAGGCAGTGACGGGCAAAATAGTCAAAGAGCAGAATGGGTACCTGGCTGCAGAAGACCTTGAGTACAAGGTCAAGGCCAGGGGCATTTTAAATGATGTTAAAACTTACACTTGCAGATGACATGAAGACGGAACTAGTTTCAGAGAAGGAAGCCCTAGGGAAGGCGAATGACCTTGAAAGCCGCAGTCTTCATCCTCAGCAGGACCCAAGCCTTCCCAAGGAGTGTTTGTGCACCAAAGGAGGCCCAGACGTACAGGTAATGTCTGACCCATTCCTGGGAATGGAGAAGTCACAGGAGGCTTTGCCAGATTGAGCTTTGGGTAGAGGCCAGTCTCCAACTATGACAACCATTTGGCAGCAGCAGGTCCCATGGTTTTAGGGGTAGATGTGTGGGTGTGAAGTTCCAGCTAACTTCTTGCCACTTGGAATTAGGCTACTAAGGAATATAGCAAAATTCTCCCAACTTCTATCATTGGCTCCTGGGAAACTGGAAACTTGCACAGGACTCCCACTATTGGTTCCAAATTGAAACAAGTAAAGCATTCTTGAGACACCGCCCTAGTGGGCTGGAACGTCTGCTCCTGTGACCAGAGGTACACAATTCTAAGGAGCCCTTTGCTGATGGTGGATAGAGTGAAGTCTCTTACGAAGATGAGAAATACGGTCTTACGAACTTTATGGCATCTTGTACTACATGCTGTAAAATCAGCGTGTAAATGTTGTACCAATGGCAATTCCTTGCTCCCCGCCTCATGCTGGCAGGTTTACAAGGGCCTTTTTCTTTTTTTACAGACCAAGAAAGAGGCGAATACGGAGATGGAATATATGAAGCAACAATATGAAGAAGACCTTCGTAAAATCAAACATCAGACAGAAGAGGAGAAGAAACATCTCAAAGACCAGTTAGTGAAGCGGCTGGAAGACTTGGTGAAGAAACATACCCTAGAAATCAAGTCTGTTCGCTCTTCGGTGGAGGCAGAGAGGAGAAAGCTGCAGAAGGTGGGACCCCCTTCAGAGATCCTGTTCGGATTCTCTCTTCTTTCATCTCCCTCCCTCCTTTTCTCTTGTATTTCTCCCTTCCTTCCTCAGACATTTACTGAGCTCCTGCTGTGTCCACATCTAAGCTTTTTTTCTGACCGAGGGAGGTGAGGGTCTTTTGGAGACACCCCTCAAGCTGTAGCCAGTAGGTAGGGCCTAGCATCGTTGACAGGAGGTAGAATTGTATCCTCTGAGCATTTAACTGAGGAAATTCAACTCTCCTCAGCACAGAGAGAAATAACATGAAGCAAGCACCCAGGCCCTAGCAGTTGCCTGGATTCAAAGCCCAGCTCTGCCACCCTACAGCTCTGTGAGCACAGTGAATTATTGAACGCGGGCCCCTCAGAGGGAAATCTTGCATGCCTTAGGTTCCTCATTTATAAAGCAGATGATGATAATAGCACCTCCTAGACTAGCTGCGAGGATTAAATGAGGTAATCTGCTTGGGAAAGCAAAGCATAGTATGTGCCTGGGGCATAATAGGTAGATGCAGGTGATTAATCAATCAGTGGCTTGCCAATGTGAGAGAAGATTCTTGGCCTCTGGGTACTGCTCCAACTTCCCATCAAAGGAGGCAGTTTTCTGCTTGAGGAGGAATGCAAAGCCTCATCTCTTCTTGTTTGCTGGGGAAAGCAAATAACACCGGTGACTTTTAGGAAAAGAATGAAGTATAAATCAATAGTATTGTGAACATAGTCTCTTTACGATGCAAAAGCCTGCATTATCAGCTTTGACTCTTTGCTCAAAGACAATCATAGAACGTTGAGGGATGCGGTGTTACGTGGTGGTTAAGAGTAGTAGGTCCTCAATAAATGTATGTGGGGGTAAATAAACTCACAGAAGACCCAAACTAGTCCAGGTCTAAGAAGTTCTGACACTTCCACTAGCTGTGTGACCATGGACAGGTCACTTAACTTCTCTGAAACATGATTTCTAAAATAAGGATAAATACTTCGAGGGCTTGTTATGTGGATTCCTTATGGTAGTGTATAAAAACTTTTACTTAGCTCAGTGCACAGCATGTAGTAAAAGTTCGGGAAATGGCAGCCCCCGTGGCTCAGCGGTTTAGCGCCACCTTCAGCCCAGGGCGTGATCCTGGAGACCTGGGATCGAGTCCCACGTTGGGCTCCCTGCATGGGGCCTGCTTCTCCCTCTGCCTGTGTCTCTGCCTTTCTCTCTGTGTGTATAAATTCTCTCATAAATAAATAAAATCTTAAAAAAAAAAAAGTTCGGGAAACAGTGGCTGTGATTAGTTACCATGTCCACTGGGTAACATCATGTGTGTTAATATCAGTTAGTTGCCTACTATACTTTTTTTTTTATTTTTAATTTTTGTGTGGGCTCACTATAGTTTGTAAAGCATTTTATTCTTAGGAACACGTTTCATCTTCCCAACAGGATTACAAAATGAATGCTCATAATTAATTAATTAATTAGTTAATTAAATTTTTAAAGATTTTATTTGAGAGATAGAGAGAGAGAGAGAGAGAGAGAGAGAGAGAGAAAGCATGTGAGAGGGAGAGAGAGCATGAGCTGGGGGAAGGGGTAGAGGCAGAGGAAGAAACAAACTCCCTGCTGAACAGGGAGCCCAATTAGGGGCTGAATCCCAGGACCCTGGGATCCTGGCCTGTGCCAAAGGCAGACACTCAACCAATTGAGCCACACAGGCGGCCCAAGAGGTGTTCATATTTTGGAGATAAGAAAATAGGCTCAAAGATGTCATGTATCAATTCACACAGTGAGTGCTGGAGCCAGTATTAAAACCTGATAGCCTGAGTCCGGAGCCCATGGTTCCCACCTCTGACCTGGGCAGAAAGCAACTGTATGGAAAGCATTTTCCTCTCATGAGCTGCAAATGGTCACACAAATCCAATCCTCACACAAATAGCTGAGCACTTTCTATCCAGAGCCACAGTCAGTGGGAGGAACAGTAGCTCTCCCAGAGCTACAGGTTACCCTGGTAACCTGTCAGCCAAGCCTGACTCTGAATGTAGAAATCCCATTTCGGCTTTAATCAAGGGACATGAGTCCATTTGGGAAATGAATCACATAGAAATAAATCGTGTTTCCCTCCTAATTTGGGGTGGGGGTTATGCTCCCCTCCTTTTTTTGAGGATCCCTTAGACCATTTATGTTGAACATAATTATCGCTAAGTCTACCATGTTGCTGTTTTTCTTTGTCCTATCTGTTCTTTTCTTTCACTTCTTTTTCTGTTTATTTTTGATTTATTGAATTTATTTCTTGTATTCCCATTTTTGTCTTCACTGATGACTTATTAGCTATTTTTCCTCTTTTTTAAAGATTTTTTAAATTTATTTGAGGGAGTGAGAAAGCAGAGTGAGCAAGAGAGAATAGAGTGGGGGGAGGGGCAGGGGAGAGGGAAAAGCAGACTCCCCCCTGAGCAGGGAGCCCAATGATGTGATGTGGGGTTCGATCCCAGGACCCCAGATCATCTCGAGCCAAAGGCAGACACTTAACTAACTGAGCCACCCAGCCGCCCCTCTATTTTTCCTTTTTTCTTGCGGGGGTGGGGTGCTCTAGTGATTATTCTAGGATTTACAACACGTTTCTCTAATTTATCATTGTCTGCCACCAAATATTATTTTACTTCACACACACATACACACACACACACACACACACATATATATTCACTGTACAAACCTCACAATACATTTCCATATATCTCTTCCTGACCTTTGTGTAATTGTTGTCATACATTTCACTTTATACATATTACAGGCTCAACAGTGCATTGCTTTTATATTTCCTTAAAAAGTCAATTATCCTGTAGAGGTAAGTTTTAAATGAGAAAAAAATATTTGTTATATATTTTATATTTTTAAATTGTAATATTATATTTATAATTTCCCATTTCCCATTTCTGCAGTCTTTGTTGCTTTGGCCTGAAGAACTCCCTTTAACATTTCTTGTGGTGTAAGTCCACTCACAGCAAATTCTCTGTTTTTATATGTCTGAAAATGTCTTTATTTTGCTTATTTTTGCTAGATTTAGAATACTAAATTTACGTGTGTTTTTTTTTTCTTTCTAAACTTTAAAGATGTCATTCAACATTTTTTGGTTTGCATTTTCTTCTAATGAAACCTTGGCAGCTCTCTTATTCCCCCTGTGTATAATAAGTCTTTTTGTTCTCTGACTGCTTTTGAGAGTTTATCTTTGCCACTGGCTTCCACACCTTCATTATGGTATGCCATGTATGAGTTTCTGCATGTATGTTTTTCTGCTTGGGGTTCATTGAATGTCCTGGATCTGTGGGTTTATAGTTTTTTCTAGTTGGGAAATTTTAAGGCCATTACCTCCTTCGACCTCCCCTCCTTCTTATATCGTCCTACAAGTCACTGAAGCTCTGTTCCATTTATTTTTGGTCTCCTTGTCTCTCTGTGCTTCAGTTCGGAAAGTTTTTGTTGCTGTAGCTTCAGGCTCATTCATCTTTTTTCTTTTTGTGCATCATATAATTTTTTAAAAGCCTATTTGGTTTATTTTTTCATTTCCAAAATTCTATTTGATCCTCCTTTACCGTCTCCCTTTCTCTCCTCATTATATTTATTTTCCTTTAAATTCTTGGGCATGTTTATAATTGGCTCTTTTAGCATTCTTATCTGTCATTTGGGGTTTGTTTTTTTTCTCTGGTTGAATTTTCTCCTGGGTATGATTCAAGTCCCATTTTCAAGCTTCTTTGGATATTTAGTAATGTTTCATTGGACACTGGACATTAAGCATTTAGAGTGTTAACGTGTTGAAACACTTCATTTTGTTATCACCATATTATGAGGGCTGAATTTTGTTTCAGCGAGCAGTTAAATTACTTGTGAATCAGCTTCATCCTTGCCAGACTTATTCTTTTTATTGTTAAAAGGTACCATTTTATAGGCTTTTAAAATTTTTTTTTAGGATAAGTTTAGAGTAACATTTGCTCTGGTGCCATTTTAGCTTTACTACTGAAGTGTGACCCTTTGTGGGGTGTAATGCCCCATGTATTGATTAAGATTGGTGTTATTACGATTACTGATGGTGATTCCGAGTGACATCTTTGACTTTGTACTCATTGACTCTTGCTGCTGCCCCATGAACTTTATTATAAATACATTCCAAACAGTAATGTTTCTTCTAAAAACAAGTTAACATATTTTCCTTTAAAAATATGAAGTCCAGGTGATGATGTCATGTGGGCCATGGTGAGAGCCACCTGATGATTGACCAGCTGAGTTTCCTGGTGATTGACCGCATGAACAAGACCAAGCTGAGAGCCTCCTGGTGATTGGCTGGGGCGCAGTGGTTCCCACAGGAGGCATTGGGATGAACCCTGGCTGTTAGAAAAGCCCAGCACCAGGCACGCCTGGGTGGCTCAGTGGTTGAGTGTCTGCCTTTGGCTCAGGTCGTGATCCTGGGGTCCTGGGATCAAGTCCTGCATCAGATCCCTGCAGGGAGCCTGCTTCTCCCTCTGCCTGTGTCTCTGCCTCTCTATCATTCTCTCTCTCTCTCTCTCTCTCTCTCATAAATAAATAAATAAAATCTTAAAAGAAAAGAGAGAAAAGTCCAGCACCTGCCAAAAGCATCGCTGGAGGCAGAGAGGGCCCCTCTGTTGCAGCAGCTTCAACTCGGGTTCTCTTCCAGGTTCTGCATTCCTGCCACTGGCAACTTCTCCCTGAGTGGTCCTACCCCAACCTCTCACCCACACTATTCACTCCACTTCATGTGCACTTCTACCTTTCTGCCCCTCTGGGATCCTGTAAGTCTTTATACCAGCACTGGGCATCACCTGGACCCAAGCCCCGCAGCAGGGCTGGCCAGACCACCCCCTTAATCAGTCCTATTTGGAAAAAATGTGGGGGGCTCTGAGAAGCACAGTTTAACGTATCCTCATCCAGTCGGGCAGAGCCCCTCTAATCCTCTGGGGTCATAACCTGGCTCAGCACAGGGAAGCCAGTGTCATGTCCTGAGGATCCCCTGGACATTCTGCTGAGCTGGAGCTTCGTTTCCAGGGTCAACACAGGAGAAACTAATCCTCTAGACACATGTAGAAGTGGGAGCACACCAACCCCACAGTACAAGTGGGAGCACACCAACCCCACAGTACAGATTCTCTGAAAGAATCTCCCAGAAATATAGCTGATGTGGAGGTCTCTGACCCAACTCAGCGTGGGCCAACAAGTCTCCAGGATGCTAGGCTTGCCAGGAGCCCTCCAACTGGGAGCCCTCCAAATCAACAGAGCACAGAACAATTGAGTCTTCCAGCTGGACCAACCAAGAGCCCTTTGACCACGAGCCATTGACCTAGATCATCACTAGGCAACCAAATCCCCTGGACCTCCAGACAATGGGTAATTCTCTAAATCAACTCAGTACAAGGCTAACAAGTCCCCAGAACAGTGAGCCCACTAGGCCCCCTTCTGCCAAAGGCCTCTGCTCCAGCCCACCGTGGGGTAAACAAGTTGCCTAGACACTGGGCCTACCAAGAGCCTTCCAACTGGGAGCCCTCAACGCAGCAGAACACAGGGCACTTGAGTCCACCAGACACTAAGCCAACCAGGAGCCCGGTGACCTAGCTCTTCACAGGATGAACAGGATGAATCTCCTGGACACCCAGGTGATGCCAAGCTTTCCAGCCCATCAGTACAAGATGAACCGTCTCCCATACCCTTGGCCGTTGGGGAGTTCTCTGACCAACTTAGCACAGCGCTGTGGAGTTCCCCAGAGCCTGGGCCTACCAGAAGCTCACCAGCTCGGTTCAGCACAGGGCAAACTAATTCCCTGGACACCGGGCTGATGGCAGGCTTTTTGATGAGGATGAGGACAAGGCTACCAAGTCCCCCGACCGATGGAAAATGCTCCAAACTCAGCATAGTGCTAACCAGTCCCCAGGGCAGTGGGCACCCTCATAGTAACAGCCTCTGACCCAGCTCAGTGTGGCACAAAAAAGTTACCTGGACGTACAAGGAGTTCTCCAACTCAGCAGAGCACAGGGCAATCAATCAGCTGAGGGGCCAACCAGGAGCCCCTCAACCAGGAACTAACTGACCCCGATTAGCCACAAGGCAATCAAGTCCCCTGCACTCTCCACCAATGAGGAATTCTCTGAACCAACTCAATACAGGACAATGGACACCACCAGACAGTGGGCCCACCCAGGAGCCCACTGACCCAGTTCAGCACAGAGCCAGCTAATTCCCTGGACACCTGGCTAATGACCATCCCTTTGACCCACATCATTTCAGGGCAAGCCAGTCCTCTGGAGCCCTGGCTAATGAGAAATTTTCTGAACCAACTTAGCAAAAGCCTAACCAGTTCCAAGGACAGTGGGCTCACTGGGTGTCCTTGTTCCCAAAGCCCTCTAACCCAGGTCAGCATGGAGTCAACAAGTTGCCTGAACACTAGGCCAACCAGGAGCCCTCCAACTTAGCAGAGCACAGGGCAACAGAGTCCACCAGACACCAGGCCAACCAGGAGCCCTCTTACCCAGCTCATCACAGGATGAACTAATTCCCCCGACCTCCCAGCCCACCACATATGGCATATGGCCACCAAGTCCCTTGAACACCTGGCCAATGGAAAATTCTCCAAGCCCTCTGGTCAGCAGAGGGCTAACCAGTCCCCAGGACGGTGAGCCCACTGGGCACCCACATACCACAAATCCTCTGACCACACTCAGCATAGGCCAAACAAGTTGCCTGGACACTAGGCTAACTAGGAGCTCTCCACCTCAACAGAGCACAGGGCAATCAAGTCTTCCAGCTGGGCCAACCAGGAGCCCTCTGGCCAGAATCCCCTGACCCAGATCATCACCAGGTGACAAAGTCCCGTAGACCCCTGGCTGATGGGGCATTCTCTGCAGCAATGCAACATAGGGCTAAGGAGTCCCCAGAATAGTGGGCACACTGGGCCCTTGTACCAAAGGCCTTTGACCCAGCTCAGCATAAGATAAACAAGTTGCCTAGACATTAGGCCAACTTGGAGTCCTACAACTGGGAGTCCTCAATGTAGCAGAACACAGGGCATTTGGACAATTGAGTCCACTAGATACTAGGCCAACCAGGAGCCCTCCAGCTGGGAACCCTCTACCCAGAAGGACACAGGGCATTTGGGCAATTGAGTCTACTAGATACTAGGCCAACCAGGAGCCCTGTGATCCATCTTATCTGGTGAACTAATCCCCAGGACACCCAGCTGACCACAAGCTTTCTGACCCACGTCTGCACAAAGCAAACAAGTCCCTGAGATCCTTTGCTAATGAGGAATTCTCTGAACCAACTTAGCACAGGGCTATGGAGCCCCCCAGACACTAAGCCCACAAGTTGCCCACCAACCCAGTTCAGTACAGGGTAAACTAATCCCCTGGGCACCTGGCTGATGACAAGCCCGTTGACCCAGGTCAGCACAAGGCAAGCAAGACCCTTGGACCCCTGGCCAATAGAATTCTCTGAACTAACTCAGCATAGGGCTAATGTCTCCAGAACAGTGAGCCCACTGGGAACCCTTGTACCACAGGCCCTCTGTCCCAGCTTGGCATGATGAAAACAAGTTGCCTGGACACTGAGCCATCTGGGAGCCTTCCAGCTCAGCAGAGCACAGGCATCATGTCTTCTAGCTGGGCCAATCAGGAGCCCACTGACCAGGAGCCCACTGACCCAGATCAGCACAGGGTGAAAAAATCCCCCAGATATCCAGCCAACCACTAGCCTTCTGACCCAAATCAGCACAAGGCAATTGAGTGACTTCCACCCCTGGTCAGTGGGGAATTCTCTGGATCAATTTAGCACAGGGCTATGGAGTCCTCCAGACACTGGGCCCATCAGGAGCCCACCAGCCCAGTTCAGCACAGAGCAAAATAATTCCCTGGATACCTTGATGATGGAGAATTCTCTGAACCAACTCGCACAGGGCAAAGGGGTCCCCAGGACAACAGGCTGAAGGGGCACTCTGGGACCAGGACTACTTTGACCCCAGTTAGAATGGACCAAATGAATTCCCCAGATATCTGAGCTAGTAGGAGCCCTCCAACTAGGAGCCACCCCACCGTGCTCAGCGTGAGGCAAATGAGTTCCCTGGACATGCTGCAGACCAGAAGCTCTGCTACCAATCAGCAAAGGACAAATGAGTCCCCTGGCCACCCAGACAACCGCAAGCCCACTTGCCCATTTCATAGGTCAAAGTGAGTGTCACAGACTCCGCTGTTTGGGAGCCTCTTGTGAGCCCTATAACCTGGCTCAGTTCAGGGCAATGAGCCCCTGTATAGCCAAGTGACTGGGAGACCTTGGACGTGGCTCAACACAGGGCAGATGAGGCCCCATGGACACCAACGGACCAGGGATTCTCCAACCCTGCTCAGCACAGGATAAACAAATCTCCTGGACAATGGGCTGAATGCAAACCCTTCAAGCCAGAGCCCTCTGACCCAGCTCACCACAGGGCAAAAGAGTCCCCTGGACACCTGACCAACTGGAAGCTCTGCCACCCCAGCTCAACAAAGGGTGAATGAGGCTACCAGACACTTGACAGTCCAGGAATTCCACCCAACTTAGCATAGGGCCAGAGATTCCCTTGGATGCCTGGCTGTCCAAGAGTTTAGTGCAGGGAAAAATGAGTCCCCTGGACATCTCCTCCAGTGGAGGAGCCAGGACAGAGACTGTGAAGGTAGAGGTTCCTCCCCCTGTGGGAGGCTGACCCCTCCAAATGTCACTCAGTTGTGGCTGAATGCCGAGGCCTGACCAGCGCTTGGAACCACTCAGATTGCCATCCCCATATTAGGTCACTGTGTGGACATACTGGTGGGCCTGGCCCTCAGACCTCTGGCCTGGGACCAACTTCAGCCTGGTATCCTGGTGGCATGTCATTTGGGAAGCCTTCATCTTCTGGGGAGTTCTCTTTGGAGGGAGCAAAAGACACCATGCCTTAAATGAGAGAGACCAAAACCTGGGAGGCCTGCCTGTGGAAATGAAATGCATCGAGAAATCTGACACATTCGACAGAAAGTTGGAACTTGTGAAAGAAGCTTTTAATAAAAGAGGGAAAGGAATAAATCTCTCTTTCAGAAAGTGTCTGAGCTAAAAGATTTGCTCTTAGTGTGTGAAGAAGGAAACCAAAGACTGAGAAATCTGCTTTGTCACTGGGTATCACAGTTCTTCCTATCACAGGAAGAACATAATTGAATGCCTTGCCCTAGAGTTCGGCTCCCCTGGCCACAGCATGAGGAGGCTGGGAGCAAGTTCCAGATGAGACTCAGGCCGTGAGCATAGAGGAGGCATAGGTTGAGCTTCTCCAGGCTCAGGACAGGTGCTCCTGCCTGGAGGGGGAGTGGAGGCCTCCAAGGACAGGCGAAGCAGTGGGGTCAGAGGCAGGCTGATGTCCATGAGCTGGAGAGCTCCGCCAGCAACATGCATGGCTTCCTGGAAGCGTTTGCCCATGGAAATGGTGATGTCCCCATATACCCCCCTACCCAGGAAGGAGGGCAGAGAAAAGGAGCTGGGGTGGACTGGGGTTCACCCCCTGGAGTGGGAAGTAACATGAATTTCAAGATTTATATGATCTTTAAATAAACACTTTAATCACGTAAACATAATTTATTTAAAATAAACAATCCCTGGGTGATTGCAATGCACACCCTGAAATTATAGGCACCACCAGGCATCACAAGTCACTGTGTTCTCCAGAGGATGGGCAGGGGTCTCCATGGCTCTCCATAGAGAGCTGACACTGAGCACAACCTGCCCGTCCTTGTCACCACTTTCACACATGCTGACTCCTCTAGATCTCAAAGCCAACCACTGAGGTGGGTGCCATTCTGATAGAAAAGAGAAGCAGAATATCCTCACACAGGTAATTCTGCAGAGACCATTTCTGGCCCAGAACCAGTTTATATTAAACCAGTTTATATTAAACTTGGGTTTGGACTCTGATGTTATGGCTGCTAACTCCAGTCACAACAGCAGGTGCTTCTCAACTGCAGGCTCCCGCCTGATGCGGGTCTTCAAAGAGCACATGTGAGATGAAGACCAGGGTGGAGAAGGCCAGAGGGGGAGGCCATTCCCTCTCTCTGAGGAAAGTGGTGTGGGGTGAGGACAGTAGGTAGAGCCTGGAGAGGGTGAGGTGGTGGGCTGCATGCTCTGAGCCAAGGAAGCACTGCAGGGTTGCAGGGAGAGATGTGGAATTTGCTCTGCTGGTCTAGGTGTAGGACTGGATGGAGGTAATGAGGCAGAGCAGGAGACAGGTGGGAACAGGTGCATCTGGGAAGCTGGAGGGTGTCTGTGGACCCAGAGGGTGGTGGTCCCTTCTAAGAGGCAGAGCTGGAACTGATGATGAATTGGATGCTTGGGAGGTGGGGAAGGAGGAGGAAACCGGGTCTTTCCAGCTCCAGCTCCAGGGGCAGTGGGGTGGGAGCTCAAGTGAAGTGTGGATCCCAGTGAGCTGGGGCCCACCTGCAGCTCCAGCCAAGGTGGAGGTGAACAGACTCAAATTGTGGCCCCCCGGGTGGCATTCAGGTCAATGCATTCCTAGCATCCGGGGGTAAACTAAGGAGAGTGGTGAAGAAGCTAGGTATGGGGGCAGGGGGGAAAGGTGAACTTGATAGAGATTTGGGTGAGAGGCAGGCTGTGCTTCTAAGATGGTGGTGCCTAAGTCATTTTGAGAGTTGCTGGTTGTGGGAGCCAGTGGGGAGTGTGGTAGAGTTCAGGTAACTGGGACTTGAGGGGCAGGTGGATCACTTCTGCGACCCAGCATTGAGAACGTCCTCTGCTTAGCTGCTCAGACTCAGCTCACCTGCTCCCCAGGTCCCCAGACATAGCAGCTTTCTGGAGACGAAGGGACCAGTACACCACTTGGGGAGTGTATTCTGGAGCTGCTCACCCCTTCTGAGTCCCCATCCTTTATCTGTCAAATGCAGACAACTCTGGTAGGAGTGGAGGTCAGAGGGTGAGTGGGAAGAGGCAGGAGATGGCAGGTTAGGGAGGGGATTTGCAGGGTCAAAGGACAGATGGAGTCCTTAGGTGGATGGGGCGGAAGGAGGGCAGGAGGGTTCACTTAAGCTACTTCCTGTCCTGGCTCTTTCCTTCTTGAAGGCAGAGCATCAGCTCTGGGAGGAGGGCACACTGGGCACTGCCTTGGCCCCACACCTGTCCTTCTTTGCCCTATTGGTCACAGAGTGCCCCAGCCCAGCACCTTCCTAGCCACAACCCAATGCTAGATCCCTCCTGCCTCCTCCACCACTGCTTGGCACCCACATGGTGGGCCCACTGGGCCCACAAGGAAGCCTTGGTTTCCAAAGAGCCAGGGTGGGAAGGCTAGCCTTAGGGAGCTAATCTGGAATGTGTTGACAGTTACAGCCTCAGGATAGATAGATAGATGGATAGATAGATAGATAGATTTATAGATCCACAGGAAGCTGCAGGTAATACAGAAAGGTCCCTTCAGAAAGACACCTATCACCCATTTTACCCCAGTGGTGACATCTTACATCACTGCAGAGCAGTGTTAGCACCAGGAAACTGACATTGGCATCATGCGTGTGTCTGGTTCCATAATTTTATCGCGTACATTCACATAAGCAACAGCACAATCCAGGTGCAGAACTGCTCTGTCAGCATGAAGATCTCCCTCATGAACCCACCTTTGCCCCCACCCCTCCTGCCTTTGGCCACTACCAATCTGTTCTACATCTTGAGAGTTTTGCTCTTTTGAGAATGTTACATGAGTGAAATCCTACAGCTGTGACCTTTTGAGGGTGGTTGTTTTTTTTTTCATTTTCACTCAGCATAATGCCCCTGAGATCCATCCAAGTTGTGTATATCAATAATTCTTTCTTCTTTAATGCTGAGTTGGGTTCCATATTATGGACATATTACCGTTTGTTCATCAATTCACCTTTGGGGGACATTTCGGTTGTTTCCAGCCTTATGGGTAAACACATAGTGAACATTTGTGCACAGTATTTTGTGTGAACTTAATTTTTCATTCTCTGGGATAAATGTGCAGGAGCATGTTTTTTGGGTTGTAGGGTTTATATTTAGCTTTTGAAGAACCTATCAAACTATCTTACTAGAGTGACTATACCATTTACATCCCACCAGTAATGTATGAGAGATCCACATTCTTTCCAGCATTTGATGTTTTTACCAGTTTTTATTTTAACCAGCTGTCCTCACAGGTAGGTAGTGATACAAAGGTTTTTGTTTGCATTTCCCTAATGGCTAGTGATGTTGAATATCTTCTCATGTACTTATTTGCCATCTGTATAGTCCTTTTGGTGAAATGTCTGTTCATGTCTTTTGACCATTTTCTACTTGGTATTTCATGGGTTTTTTTCCTGTTGAGTTTTGAGAGATCCTGATATATTCTAGATACACATTTTTGTCAGATACGTAGTTTGCAAATATGTTCTCCTCTTCTTTAGAGGAGAAAGATCCTAGCAGGATCTTTAATAGGGCAAATGTTTTTACTTTGTTTAAAAAGATTTATTTATTTATTATCAGAGAGAGAGAGAGAGAGAGAGGGAACACAAGTGAGGAGGAGGGGCAAAGGGTGAAGGAGAGAATCTCAAGCAGACTCCATGCTGAGTGCAGAGCCCAATCCCACGACCCTGAGATCATGACCTGAGCTGAAACCAAGAGTTGGACACCTACCTGACTGCACCACCCAGGCCCCCCAAAAGTTTTTACCTTTGATAAAATCCAGCTTATCAAGTGCTTTCTTTTATGGATCATGCTTTTGATACCGTTTCTAAGTACTCACCAAGCAAAGTAACAGAAATTACTCTTCTAACAAATACTATAGTTTTTGCTACATTTTCACAGGTTCAGTTCTTTCTTCCTTTCCTTTTCTTTTTTTTTTCAGTCGTTTTATCTCTGTTGTTCTGATGAGATAATTTCTATAGTTCTGTCTTCCACTTTTATGACTCTCCTTTAGATTCCTTTCCATCCTGCTATATTGAGCCTATTTACTGTGTTTTTAAAATGTTCAGTTATTGTATTTTTCCAGTTCTACATTTCGATTTAGTTCTTTGTATCTTCTGTTTCTTTGCTGAGCTTTACTATTCTTCTTTTGTTTCAAAGATATTTGATTGCTTGTTGAAGCATTTTTATGATGGCTACTTTAAGATCCATCAGGATCTCGGCTTTTGGGGTCTTTGGATAGTCTAACTTGTTTAAGATGACATTTTTCTTGTCCTTTGTATGATGAATGTTCTTAATTATATCCTGGATATTTGGGGTGTTATGTTAAGAGACTCTGGATCTTCTTAAATCTGGTGTATCAGCAGGTGATTGGTCTCCAGAAGTGTGGCTGCAAGTGCAGTCCCAGTTAGGTGCTCAAACTAGAAGGAGCAAATCAGAGCCTGGTCAGAACAACAGCTGCTCGGCCTGGCCAGATGCAACTGGGAAATTAGAGGACAAACCATGTGGAAAGTCACATCGTCATGGCATTATTCCCTGCAGGCAGCAATGAGGGCACATGACAACTAAAAGCACGTTGTTTGCTGAATTTATTTCTAAGGATGGATGAGAACTTTATAGTGACCAAAACGCTGTTTGGGAGTGGGGAATCCTCAGGAAGTGTCTGCTTCTGTGTGTTAAGCACAATTGCAAAAAATAAGAGTATGCTGGTGGAAATCAGGAGAGATGGGCTTACTGGGATGGTTGGCATTGATGTTGGATTTGCTCAAAACTTAAATCAAAGTGGCCCTGTCTTACTAGTGTCCTCATCCCAGGCCTCATCCACCCAATGCCACCCCCAACACCCTAGAGGGAGCCTGGGCCAGGATTCAAGCCCTAAAGATGGATGGACTGGCTCTGCCAATGAGCTAGGGCACTGCACTGACATGAGATGGGGCACACATTCCCATCCCTACCCACCCACCCCCAATTTCCAACTTGGGAATGACCTCTGCCCTCATTCCCATCACCAAAGCATAGTTATAGGGGAAGAAAAGCCTGGTGGTCAGCCCACCTGGAAGCCCCAAAGGTCAGTCTCTCCTTCCTCTACCTCACTCTGGGGCAGGCTTGGGGTCCCCCACATCCCTCAGGGAAGTGGACCCCCAGCCAGTGACTCCAGGACCAAGGATCTGGTGGAGGGCTCTCCCTCTTGGCAGCCACCCAGGACCATTCTGAGGCCTGGCCCAGCTGTGAGTCCCAAGTACCTGCCTCTTGAAGATTCCCTCCTGCTCAGGTTAGCCAAGGCCAGCTTCTCCACTTACACTGAAGAACCCAGGTGACACAGAACTGCTGCAGTAACTTGATTTTTCACGTCACTCTCAATTAGAAGGAAGGGAATATCTTCATACTTTCCAAAGCATGGATCGGGCATTTCAATCTGAATCTGTCTACACCCAGAATGCCTACCTGACACGCCATCATGTCTGGCCCCACAGGCAGAGGAGTCCATCCATTCAGGGCTAATGAAAATCTATCTTTGAGAAATTCTTTTGCCAAAATAACCCTGAAGTTATGCTACACAGAAGTCAATTTTTTTTAAATGTAAGTGGTGGCCTGAACCACACTCTCAAAGTCAGGCATTTCAGTTCCACAACAGAAAACTGAAAATGAACTCACGCTGTTCATGCCATGCTCCTCACTGCGACAGAGGCAGGAGGACTGGACTGCAGGATGGTGGCTGGGGCGGGTGGCCTGGCTGCAGCTGCAGAGGTGCCCTGGGCTGACTCACTGGAAACAGCGTTCTGTCACAGGACAGCCAGCCTGAAGGGAGCATGGTTGCACAGCACTTGTAGAAACCCTTGTAGACATGTTTTCCACTGTGAAAAATGAAGGAAATGCCATGGGACAATGGTGTGCAAATCCACAGAGATGGTCACCCTGACTCCCCATCATCAAGTGGCCTCATTCTCCCCCTTGCTCATGACCAAAATGTCCTCCTGAACTCCCTCTTCTCAGTGTGCCTGTCAGCCATTTCCATCTGTGGGGACATTTTCACTTTAGGTCCATTTGTCAAGGCAACAGCTGAAGCTGTAATTGATTACAAAACCCTGGGATGTTAGGCTGTGTAAAATTAGAAATAGCCACTGCTTTCTGCTAAGGATCTTTCTAACAGGGGTCTATACTGTCATGACAGTGAGCATGCTTTGGCAGAGTTAATGAGTGTCTCTACCAGGAGGTATGTTTAACGAAACTTTTGTTCAACAAAAGTTTCAGTGACTGGTGACTGAGAAGCTAATCAATGAAATAAAAACATCAGAATTTTGCTGAGAGGATGGGTTCATTTCTGATGGTTTGGGAGACAAAAGGATAATGTAGATATCATTTTTAGCAAATGAACTCTCCAAACAACAAGTCCTGCAAAAGGGATCATAGATTTACTGAAGAGACTGTACCCATGCTCAGTGTCCACCTCATGTGACCTTACAGTCTAATTGCACCCCTCTTTTTTTTAAGTGACTGAGCCCAGGGCCACAGGCCTGACCTGGACTTGCCCCCACAGAAAGTGTAAGGGTGTCCTCCGGGTGATCAGTAGCAGCATCTCTTTAGATGCTCAAGTCAGACATGACTTCTTCTTCATGTGTCACATTCAATTAGTTATCAAACCATTTGTCCACTTCTTTGATGGCCCTGGAATATATCCAGTTCCCTCTGTCTTTGGTGGTAGCACGTTGGTCACCCACCATTTCTAGCTGGATTGTGCAGTGATCTCCTTACTGGTCTCCCTGTGTCCCCTCTTCATACTTCCTTGAATCCAGTCTCCATTCCAAGGGGATCTTCTGAGAACTCAGCCTGGGTTTCAAACTCTCCAAAGGCCCCCTATCATCTTCACAGTGTAGTTCAAATTCCTTCATGTGGTTTTTAAGACTCTACATGGTTGGACTCCTGTCTGCCTCTCTGGTTTCATCCCATACCACTCCTCTGTTCAATTCTGTCCTCCAGCCTTTCATCATTCATTTGATATTCTTTCCCTTCTTGGCCTTAATGCCTAGCTCCCCTTTGACAGGGAACCCTCCCCCCACCAACTCCCAAATTGACCTGTGTCATTTTGTCTAGTTTCTACTGATCCTATTGGTCTTGGTTTAAATATTGGTCTTTCTAGAAGCTGCCCCTGCCTGGCCTAGTGTCTGGTACCCCCTGTACCTACCTTAGCATAGCTGTCACTGTATTTCATTATAATGAAAACCTATTTACTACTTGTTTTCCCCACTGGGATACCCTGTTCACTACTACATCCAGTGATGTGTTAGAGCCAACTTGTACTGACTCCTGAGAGGCTGTTGTCACATCTTTTCCCAACTCTCTGTTCAGAGAGATCATGGTAGTAGTTTGAAATCAGCCACAGTAGGAGCACTTAGACCATGGAAATCAACAAATGCTACAAATCAATTTGATTGATTTATTGATTGATAGGAAGCCAGTTGCTTAACATTGACCAGCACACAGTCACTGTATCCCTAGCTCCTTCAATACTCAGAATATAATAAATACTCAATTAATATTGATTGGTTGAATGAGTGAATGACAGGTTTCCATTTAATCTCAGATCATCACCCATCACACAAGCCTTTACCCCCCACATTCCCATGTCAGCTAAAGTGCTTCTCACTCCTTGGAAACAGAACAAGGCTTTAGTTCCTGAAGGCTGGGCTTCCAACTTCTTCACCCTGCTTTGCATCTGGGGCCTGTCCGTGGGGCCTCCCTCAACTTTGCTGTCACAAAGGTGGGAAGACTTTTCAGTCAGGTGTTTGAACTGGATGCCCCATTTCCCTTAGGACGGCAGAGAAGTCGTGCAGCCAAGCAGTCAGCCTTGCTGAGTTCAAATCTTGACTTCTCCGCTTACTGGCTGCATAACCTTGAGCAAGTCATTTAACCTCTTTAAGCTTCATTTCTTTGTTATGTAAGGAATTTCAACAATAGTACTCAGTTAATAGGATTTTCAGAGGGATCAAAGTGAGTATTTGTATAAAGGACCTGGCAAACGGTAGGCACTCAGTAAGTGTCAGCTGCTATTATTATTCCATTTGCTTGCCGTGGGAGCCGAAAGGTCTGTAATCAATTGACAGCACAGAAGACCAGAGCTGCACATAACCTCAGCTTCACAAAAATACTGGAGTGTCCCAGGGCTCTCTGTTTTTGAATCTCTCCTGTATTCCTTTATTTTCTCTAGCTTTTTTCATCCAAACATGTAGCTTAATATGTTCTATATGCTGATGACTCCCAGATGCATATCTGTAATCCAGAACTCTCTCCTGATTTCCAGACCCATGTGTCCACCTGCACACAGGACACCTAACAGAGGTCTCAAACTCAGCATGTCCCCAACGAGCTCCTCCTGCTGTCCACCAACCTGCTTCTTCTTCTGTCTTCCTCATCTGTGTTAATGGCAGCACCATCGTCCCCCTGCTTGAGTTAGAAACCTTGGTGTTGTCCTCAGCGCTTCCCTTTTCAAGATGCTAGCAGTCTACTGAGAAAACATCTGTGGTTCTATGCCTGTCGCCAGGTCCAGCCCCCTTCAGCTCCCGCCTGGGTTCCTGCCTGAGCGCCCTCACTGGCTTGCCTGCTGCCCTGCCTTTCCCCTCCCCCCTTCAGTCTGTCCTCAAGACAGAAGCCAAGTGACTTTGCTAGAGCTGAGTCATATCACTCCACTTCCAAATGTTGGCTTTCATCTTACTGATCTATCTTTACCATAATGTATGAGGCTTCCTGTGGTCTTCCCCGTGTCCTCTTACCCTCACATCCTCTTCCCCCTCTGTCACTCCACTCCAGTCACAGAGGCCTCCTCTGTGTCCTTAGAACATTCCAGGGCCTGTGCAGGTCCCGGTGTTCTCACACCAAGACATCTCGTTGGCTAGCCTTCTTCCTTAATACAGGCCTTTGCTCCAGAGTCGCTTTCTCCCAAGGATTTGTCTGGCCAACCTATGTGAACTGAACCCAATCCCTTCGACCCTCCATAGCTCCTTTTCCTGCCTTGTTATTTCTCCTGAGCGCTTGTTGCCATCCAAAATGGCGTGTACTACATTGCACCCATTGACTTGGCTGCATCTTTTATGCCGACATGAGCTCCTGGCAAGTAGATGTTTTGTCTTTTCTTATCTCCAGCTCTGAGAACATTGACAAATGGTAGGTCTCAATAAGTATCTGGAGTTTCAATAAATATCTGTTGAATCAGTGACCTGTTATCTACTTGTAAAGGCCAACTAAGAGGAACATTTCATCCACTCTTCTAGATACTTACAAGATTTCTCCCCAAATAAGCTAGATTGGAAATGGTAGGCATCTATCAGAGTAATAGTAGTACTTATTATTTATCCATCCCTTACCCAGCCAGAACTGTACTGGGCATGGAAGGAACACAATGAGTCATAGAGAGGGTAGGAAATGTGCTCAAGATCACACAGCTAAAAGGCTGTGCCATTTGTATGGTCCCCAGAACATTCCTCTATCTGGATCTTCTGTGTAAAGCTGTCAGGCTGTGGTGCGGAACCGTGGAGGAAGCAACCCCGTGAGCCCCATCATTTTGACTAAAGTATGGAAACTGTTGGGAAGACCACAAGAAAATTTTGTTCTGATTTTAGTATTTCCCTGAATCTGAGAACATAGTTGGCTTCTTGACTTATGGAACACTGAGAATTGTGTCAGTAATGAGCATTCTTTTCTTACTTGACACTATAAAACCTAAACCCAGATGTCTACCATGTCCCACCCTAATATATATCAGATTTGGGGTATAATCTTAACATTTGTTTTCTTTTGACCCTATTGTGTATTTCTAATTTATGTTTTCTTATATTTTATGACTATTGCAAACTTCTTTTTTTAACTTGAAGTCGAATTTAATAACTGTACAGTTATTTCCTTTAAATAATATAAAAGCTGAGATACAGAAGTCAGTGCCAAGAATGAAGTAATGGTTTATATAAAATGCTACTTACTCTAGACTTACTCATTCCAGTGACTTTTTAAATTATTAATCAATCATTTTTAAAAAAATTAATTTCAGTATAGTTAACATACAGTGTTATATTAGTTTCAGGTGTACAATATACTGATTCAACAATTCTTTACATTACTCAATGCTCATCATGATAAGTACATTCTTTCCCACTCACCTCCCCTCCAGTAACCATCTGTTTGTTCCCTGTAGTTAAGAGTCTGTTTTTTGATTTGTCTCTTTTTTTCTCTGTATGTTTGTTTTGTTTCTTAAATTCCACATGTGAGTAAAATCATATGGTATTTGTCTTTCTAAGTCGGACTTATTTCACTTAACATTATACTCTCTAGATCCATCCATATTGCTGCAAATAGCAAGATTTCATTCTTTTTTATGACTGAGTAGTATTCCTGTGTGTGTGCATGTGGGTGTGTGTGTGTGTGTGTGTGTGTCTGATATCTTCTTTATCCATTCATCTGTCAATGGACACATGGGGTGTTTCCATAACTTGGCTATTTTAAATAATGTTACTATAAACACAGGGATGCATGTATCCCTTTGAACCAGCGTTTTTGTATTCTTTGGGTATATATCCAATAGTCTAATTACTGAATCATATAGTAATTCTATTTTTAAAGTTTTGAGGATCTCCTTGCTGTTTTGCATCGTGACTTCACTTCACATTACCACCAATGGTACACAGAGGTTCATTTTTCTCCATATCCTTGCCAACACTTGCTGTTTCTTGTGTTGTTGACAGGTTTTGACAGGTATGAGGTGATACCTCATTGTGGTTTTGATTTGCATTTCCCCGATGACAAGCAGTGTGGAGCATCTTTTCATGTGTCTGTTGGTCATCTGGATGTCTTCTTTGGAGAAATATCTGTTCATGTCTTCTGCCCATTTTTAAATGGATTATTTGTTCTTTTGGTGTTGTATGTTTATTTTTTTTAACGATTTTATTTGTAAGTAATCTCTACACTCACTGAGACACTCGAACTTACAACCCCAAGGTCAAGAGTCACACACTCTACAGACTGAACCAGCCTGGCACTCTGAGTTGTATGTTCTTTATTTATTTTGGATTCCAACCCTTCATTGGATATGTCATTTGCAAGTATCTTCTCCTATTCAGTAGATTGTCTTTTAGTTTTGTTGATTATTTCCTTTGCAGAAGCTTTTTATTTTGATGTAGTCCCAGTAGTTTATTTTTGCTTTTCTTTTTTCTCTTGCCTTAGGAGGCAAATCTAGAAAAATTTTGTTATGGTTAATGTCAGAGAAATTACTGCCTTTATTCTCTTCTAGGATGTTTATGGCTTCAGGTCTTACATTTAGGTATTTAATCCATTTTTAATTTATTTTTTGTATGGCATAAGAAAGTGGTCTAGTTTTATTCTTTTGCATGTAGCTGTCCAGTTTTCCCAACACCACTGGTTGAAGAAACGGTCTTTTTCCCATTGTATATTCTTGATTCCTTTGTCAAGGATTAATTGGGCATATAATTGTGGGCTTATTTCTGGGCTTTCTATTCTGTTCACTGATCTATGTGTCTTTTTGTGCCAGTACCATACTGTCTTGATTACTACAGCTTTGTAGTTTATCTTGAAATATGGAATTGTGATACCTCTAGTTTTATTCTTTTTCAAAATAACGTTGGCTATTTGGGGTCTTTTGTGGTTCTATACAAATTACAAACTTTAGGATTATTTGTTCTAGTTTTGTGAAAAGTGCTACTGATATTTTGATAGGGATTGCATTAAATGTGTAGATTGCTTTGGTAGTATGAACATGTTAACAATATTTGTTCTTCCGATCTGTGAACGTGAACTATCTTTCCATTTGTTTGTGTTGTCTTCAGTTTCTTTCATCAATGTTTTATAGTTTTCAGAGTAGAAGTCTTTCACTTCCTTGGTAAACTTTATTCCTAGGTATTTTATTCTTTTTGGTGCAATTGTAAATGGGATTGTTTTCTTAATTCCTCTTTCCACTGCCTTATTATTACTGTATAGAGATGCAATGGATTTCTGTATATTAATTTTGTATCCTGTGATCTTTGTTGTAAGCTTCTTTGAATCCCTTTGGGATAAGGCAGGGTATGAATATGTACATGTTCTGTCTATGCATTCATACCTTGTATGAATAACTCTTCTAATCATCATTTAGGAAGTAGAAGCACAGTTGGAGGAAGTGAAAAAGAAGTCAGAAAATGAAATCAAGCAGCTGGAAGAAGAGAAAGCAGCCCTAAATGTGAAGCTCCAGAATTCTCTGCTCGAGGTAAATTCTGAATTACGAGTCTTGGTTAACTGAGTTGCCAGGAATCTCAGAAAACTGGCCTGACTTCCAAACATTCCGCATCCATGGAAGAAAGGAAAGGATTTCAGCCTGACAAGAAATCTGTCTCAAGGGGCATAAATTTAGCTTTGAGTAGCAGAGAGCCTGATTTATGGAGTTTTAACAAAGAGGCGTTTAATGTCTCACATAAAAGAAGGAGGCAGCAGGCTGCTGGGGCTGATTCTGTGGCTAAATGATGATATCAGGCCTAGTATATTTGAGATTCCCACAGTCTCTTCTCCCCCTGGGCTATGTCCTCACTTTCCTGGGTATTTGCTGCTTTTGACTTCATGGGGCTCCTTCCTCTATTGAAAAAAATATTAAAATTATATTTTATTGGTATAAAAAATAATATAACCAAGCTGCATTTTTACCTTCTGACTTTAAAAGAAATTCAGATATTGTCATAGCTTCTAAAAGTACTGTGGGCCCTAGGCCCTGTGCCTGCTGCATCTAATGGAGAAGTCAGCTCAGATTCCCCCAGGCTTGGAAAATGACTGTCATCACTCTGTTGTCAGGTCCAAATTTACACCAGAAAGCAGGGAGGGGCGGTGATGTCTAGGCCTGCACACTTCATCAGGAAACCACAAGCCCTCCCAGAGGGCTCCCACTGACTCCTCTTCCCATTGGTAACATCTGTGTCATGAGGCCAGCCTGGGAAGGCAGAGTGGAGGCAGGCAAGGGAGGAAGAGAATGCCCGTAGGCCAGCTGAACATCACAGTTTGCCATGTGGGTTCACCTGTCCAGACCACCTACCACCCAACGTCAAAGTTTAAAAGACCTGTTGACCATTATATGGAGGGAACTCATGGGAAGGATTGGAAACAGGCTTCATTCTTGAGCCTAATTAGAACCCCCCCACACACAAAAATGTAAAGCATTTTCCTTGCTTCCCCTGCCCTCCTTCACACCTTCCAGATGAGTCCTGAGTCCACCATCCCTTCAGGAGCCCATGAAATTGGTTCCTCAGCCCTGACCGAGCACCACAACTTCCTGGGGGAGCTTTTAAGAATCTAAAAGCCGGGATGCCTGGGTGGCTCAGCCATTGAGCGTTTGCCTTTGGCTCAGGGTGTGATCCTGGGGTCCTGGGATGGAGTCCCACAGCGGGCTCCTTGTGGGAGCCTGGTTCTCCTTCTTTCTATGTCTCTGCCTCTCTCTCTGTGTGTGTCTCCCATGAATAGATAAATAAGATCATAAAGAATCTAGAAGCCGTGTGCAAAACAGTATGGATTGCTTAGGAATACATAATGGAGTTCAGTCTGGAGACATGCTGGAGAATTACAGAAAATTCTGAACCGGTGGTTGTTTCTAGAAGGGAGAGAGGGTGGTGGGCGAAGCTTGGAGGTGGCAGCTGTATTTATGATATGTTATCCCTTCAGCTGAATGACACGTGTACACATTATGCTTTCCTCCAACCTTTTCTTCTATGTCACAAGCGATCATTTTTCTAAAAGGTGGGCATGCCGTGCCTTGGACTTGGTATATCAGGGGCTCTGGAGGAGAGGTCCTGGTGGAAAGTCTGTGCTCCAGAGGCTTCTGCTCCACCTCAGCCCAAGGTGGTGGCCCAGGAAAGATGCCCATTTCTCTCCCCCTCTTGCTCCCTCCCTGTTGAGTTGCACTGCTGATTTTCACATTGGATCTGGGCTATGCTGCTCTGCAGAGCTTAAGGAGGCTTCACATAGGTGTGTGGGACCAGCCCAGTCATGTTCAGACATGGGACACAGGGGTCCCCTGCCTATGACTATTTCTCTGAATGCCCCTGACAACCCCTTTCAGTGGTGAATTTTGTTGCCTGCTATTAAGGTACTATCTAAAGCTGCTTATATATATTAACATTTAATCCTCACCACCATTGTACAAGGTGGGTGCTCTTCTTATCCCTGGTTTACAGATGAGTAAACTGAGGCACAGAGAAGCTAAATAACTTCCTCAAAGCCACACAGGTAATGAGTAGCGGGATACTACTATCCAGGAAACTAACCGGGATAACACGGCTCTGAAGTCCCCACTCTTAACCATTATGCTAATACTCCCTCAAGCACAGTATGCAGCATCTTTGATGACCGAAGACCATTTAGGACCTGAGTATCTGCAGGTGGCTGGCACAGCCCAGAGGCTGACCTTGACAGAGCACCTCAGGCCTGCTCTTCATCCTTCACTTCTCCCACCATGCTAGTGGTGACATCATCTGTGCTCCCGCTAAACAAAGCTAGAAATGGAAGAGTCAGCCCTGAACTCCTCCTCCTCTCCTGCTCCTCCTTCTTCACCTGGAGCCCCCACCCTTTCCCATTGTCTCATCCAGTCAGTTGTTACGTCCTGTGGGTCCTACCACTGAAGGCCTCGGTACCCCCCTCTCTTTATCAGACCTCCAGGATGGCTCACCTAGACTCTTTTTCTTTACCTCTTGTAGATGTTACATAAACAATTGCATAGGACTCCTTTGACTATTTCATAAGCCTTAGCAAGATGCAGGATAAATATTTTCATAATCTTATTCTTCTCTGATGTTCCCTAGGGTCTTGCAAGAGCCTTGGCCTGTATCTCCCTGCCTTCACATTCTCCCTGCACCAGCTAATTCCAGAACTAGCCTTCTAAAACCCAAATCTGCTCAAGGCCCCACTACTTCTTCCCCCAGATCTTTAATTTCCATGTTTTTCATAATTGGGGCCTAACCTAATTCCCACCACTACCCCCCTGGACTCTGTTTCCTCCCACCCACTTCTCTGCCATTGCACCTGCTGTTCCTACTGCCTGGAATGTTCATTCTCACCCTCTCCACTGATGGACTCCTATTCATCCTTCACTGCCCCAAAAGCTGCCCCAGACTCCCCTGGGCAGAGTGTTTTGCTGTAATTTCTCTGTAGTAATTTGTGTCTCATAGTAGTTGTTGTGAGGATTAAGAGTTTATACTGTAAAATACTTAGGTCTGTGCCTGGCAGAGCAAACACATCATTAATGATACTATTATTATTTTGTCTTCTGAATGTTTCTATGATTATAACCATGTGTCTGCCTTCTCCATAAAATGACAGCTCCTGGGAGCATGGGCTATATTTTTTTCTCTTACCTTCTTGCTCTGTCCCCCTCTCTTACGTTCTCATACCTGGCATAGGGCCTGAGAAGTATTAAGTTTCCTACAAAGATTTTTTTTTAAGATTTTATTTATTTATTCATGAGAGACACAGAGAGAGGCAGGGGCTGAGGCAGAGGGAGAAGCAGGCTTCCCGTGGGGGACCCTGATGCAGGACTGGATCCCAGGACCTCGGGATCACAATCTGAGCCAAAGGCAGACATTCAACCACTGAGCCACCCAGATGCCCCCCCACAAAGATTTGTTAGCAACATCTGAGTTAGAACACCTTGTTCTTCTTTACTCTAGAAGCCAGTTTGTTTAATCAAATACTCTATATAATTAATTGGCTAACAATAATCATCATAATTAGGGCTATATGATTTAATAGCATCTTTTAGCCACCTTTCTTTGGTATAATTCTTAAATATTATTGCTATTCCTTACCAACTAACTTTTTAAAAAAAGAAATAGAGTGACCTTTCAGAAATGATATGAAAACCAATGAAAACCTCCCTACAGCTCCTGTATGAATGTATTTATATACATAATTTAAAGGGAAGTATAGAGTACTATAAACCTGCCATGTTCATCTTTTTTAGGAAGAAGCAACCAGCCAATTAGAAATGGCCTTTCCAGAAACATCTTTACAAGTTGTCTAATGGGGCAGTATCCCCAGAACCAATTCACCCAGGAGAATGGTTTCCCGGATTAATGACCCTATCAGGAGATGGGACTTTGTCTCATTACTAAGTGTTTGTTTTCTTCTATTTTAGGTTTTAAGATTGGAAGAATTTATCCAACAGAATAAGGTACGACCCGGAAGAGGCAAAGAAAGGCCCCAGGAATTGGACTGCCAGCATTGCAGCATTTTAGAGACCCAGGTAACCTCTTTTTTTTTTTTTTTTTCTGCTTTAATTAGGATATTTCTCTTCTCTCAGCACTTCATCATCCCAGTGACACATGCTGGCATTAATGGGTTCTTTCATTGCCCCCTGCCCCCAGAGCTGCCAAAATGCCTGAAAAAAAAAAAAAACACACACCAAACCACAAAATCCATTTGCAAAAACCATGAAGAAAATAGAGTTCTGAGTAATTATCCGTGTGGTTTGAAAAAGAACAAGGCTTGTCAGATGCAATCTTCTCTCCCTGTCTGAGAGCAGCTTGCCTGGCAGATAAAAGGGCGCTCGCCCAGAGGCGGCCTTCGGTTCCGCCCAGCAGGAAGCATCGTAATAACCCCCCGGCCGCCTCGCCCGGCGTCTGAGGTGTCCGTTACGGTCACACTAGCCCTTCCCATGAGGCTGCCCTTGTAGGGACACCACTGCAGGGCCGAAGCTGGTTCCTGGCGGTCTTTTGTCGGCTCCTGATAAGCTGTTTTACTTCCCTGGGGCCGCCATAATGAATTACCACACACTTGGTGGCTTAAACCACAGAAATGGGTTGTCTCACAGTTTTGGAGGCTAGACGGCCCAAGTCAAGGTGTCAGCAAGGTTGGTTCCTTCTGGAGGCTCTGAGGGAGAGTCTCCTGCATGCCTGTCTACCAGCTCCTGATGGCTGCTGGCAGTCTGGGGTGTTCTATGGTTTGCAGATGCTTCAAGCCCTGCCTCCGTCCCCCTGTGGCCTTCTGCCCTGTGTCTGTGCCTCTGGGTCTTCATATGGCATTCTTCTACGGACACCAGGACCCTTGCGTGGGGTCCACTCGAATCCACTATGACTTCATCTCAACTAATTATATCCACCAAAGCTTATATACAAATAAGGTCCCATTAATAGGAATTGGGGGCTAGGACTTGAGTATATCTTTCCGGGGCCACAATTTAGTGCAGAACGTAAGCACTTGTTTGACATTTGTTGCATGATGTCAAACACGTAAATAACTCCCGTGACGTTGGTGTTTGAGTGTCCTGGCTTGAATGACTCTCTTGGTTCAGCATTCCCTATTAACCTTTGCACCAGGAGCCATCAAAAGCCCACCATCTGAAAAATTTGATTTGATTACTGTCCCGAATTTTCAGCCCAGCTCCGGTCGGGAAGACACACGTAAGCAAGTCTGAATCTCATTGCTTCATCCTCACCCATCTCTTATTCACAATATCCATGTGCCTGAGTGTCTATAGGAATCGCAGTTTCTCTCCCTTGACCCCAGACTTCCAGAGCTTGAGCCCTGGTCCTGCCAGCAGCCCCATGGCATAGCCCATACTTAACGACATATTCACCGGGGTAAAAATGAGCCAAAAACCTGATGGATATGGATTTGAATGATAGCATTTGTATGAGGCTTGGTTGGTTCTAGCCATAGCCCCCATCTATAACCGCTTTGTAGTTTTGCAATGACTCTGTAAGGCACTGATTTTACAGAGGAAGAAACTGAAGGCCAGAGAATTTGGGTGGCTTGCCCCATGGTCACAGGCATATGAGCAGCCAAGACAGGACAGAACCATTGGCTCCGTGTCTCTGATCCCCCACTCTCCTTGTGAGAGTATCGACACATGTCCAGGATGCCTCCCAGATAAAACAGACCTCAACTCTGCGTTGGGGTTGGGACAGGCAGCCAGGACACCCTGTGTTTCCCCCTCTGACACGCAGCCTGGGGGAGAATGCTGGAGCAGCCCTCGTGGCTCCCACATATGCCTGCAGGTGAAGGCCAGTGGAGCAGACACACCTTCCTCGATGGCGCTGGTCCTTCCTGATCTGGGCACTGCATCCTTTCTGATGGGGTCTGCCTGAGAAATATGCAGGTGTTTTCATTCTCCCTCAGTTTCTCAAGACCCAGCCTCATGAGCTGGCATTCTTCTGGAAGAACTGGCCCGGGGGACAGCTGGACTTTCCACCAGCACCCTGTGAGATTTCTCGGAAAGATTGTCCCCAAATATTCCAATATTTCTCAGCTCCTCAAGGTGACTGTGGCAGGAAGATGGTACAGAGTTGGCTGGGCTCCTGAGCGATGAGATTCCAGTGAAAATAAGGTTGATAAGCTCAGGAAGATTGTGCATTGGCTGTATTTTCAGGGGAGAATACACACATGTAGAAGTTCTAGGTATATTCCAGGGCAGAAGAATAAGCGCCAGAGCTGTTATGACAACTCAGGATTTCTCTGCCTTGTCCCCAGCCACTACCTACCAAATGCCAGTAGCATTTCCCCAATGTCTCCCAGATGTTGTCCAATGTCTCCTGGGAACAAAATTGCCTCCAGTTGAGAACCACTACTGTAGCTAAGAGTCCTGAAGTAGTTCAAAATACTAGTGCATGTTGACAACCATGTGTTGGTTCACCCTGAAATTTGGCTCTCCTCCTGCCCTTCTTGGTCTAGAACATCATCTCTCATGAACCTGGTTTCTAAAGAGCTGTACACACCCCTCATACATAGAACTGCACTTGGAACCTCAGTGAACATCAGTTCCATTTGATTCAACTCTGCATGTGTGTCATTTATTCATTCCACAGTGATTTGTGGAATAACTAGGAGGTGCCAGCCTTTGAGCTAGGTTCTGGAAGAGAGAAGCATTCATAAACCAACAGCTTTAAAACTGGGTGGACATTTAGTAATAGAATTAAACATCTGGTGCTGTGCTTTCTCCTAGGCAACTATTATGTGCTTTGCAGGTATGGTTTGTTCTTTTAAATTGTTTTCTTTTCAAATCATTAATCCATGAGTGTATATAAAGGTACACAGTGGAAAGCAGTCCTCCTCTCTCTAGTTTCCTGTCTGTTTTGTTTTATCTCTTGTGTATCTGCTCAGAGCTATATACCATGCATAGGCAAGCATAATTATGAATATATTATTTTTTCTACAAATGGTAGCATACCCTCCTGTGCTCTACTTTTTCTACCTTAAATTTTCATAGCTTGGAGATCAGTACAATTCCATATCAACCTCATTTTTTTTTAAAGAAAAACTGCCTAGTATCCCCTTGTCCAGAAAAACTGTAATGTATTTAACTTTTCCCTTGTGATAGATATTTAAGTAGGTTTTCTCCATTACGGATAGTACTTCGGCGGCTAGCTCTGTAGAGGGATATAGTGTAGTATAGCAGTTAGGCAAGCTCACCCTAAACCAGATGCCTGGGCTTTAAAGGCTCTTTACTAGATCTTCTTCATCTGTAAAATTGGGGCAATGATACCATCTACTTCAGAGGGCTTTTGTGAGGATTAAATGAATTCATATGAATTCATATATGTACAGTGTCAGAAAGTACCCAGCATGTGTAAATGCTTGGTGGATGCTAACTCATGATTGTAGAATTTTCTGGGTCCAGGGGCACGTGCGTTTTTAACTTTGATAGTTAGATGACATTGCCTTCCATCAATGACGTCCCAGTGCACACACCCAATGGCAGCACATGTGAGTGCCTGTTTCCCCACAACGTGGCCAACACAGTGCAATATAAAACTTTCTCAACATGACCAATCAGAGAAAATTTGGAATTTAGTTCAAATATTTTTGGCAAGCCAACTATATGCCAGCCAAGTGAGTTGAAGCTTGGCTTAGGCCCTAGAGATATGAAGTCCTAGAGAATTTTTCGGGCTGGTGTAGAAGATGTGTGAGTAGTCCCCTGTAGTGCAGTCATAGCTGGCACTACACAGGGAGTGACAAGGGGCTATAAAATTTAAGTTTGTTCATGACTCAGGAGTATTGATTTAGGCCCTTGGCTCTTCTGCCAAAGAACTGTGGTGAGTCAAGAGAGATATAAATAATAACATCAGTTGAGAGCGGAGCTGTTTTCACTCCACTCCCAGATTGTACAGTTGCCAAATATGGGTGTGGCTCTGTCCCCTGGCAGGGTTAGCTGGGGACTTTGCTGAACCTTTTGTCCTGATCTCTCATTTCAAATCTCTTTGATTCTCTTAGATACATAGTTTTATTCATTGGTTTTCAGGAAGCCATGTCAGTCTTAGTAATTCTGAAGGAAAACTTTTTTCTGGTAGGCTCCTCTGGTGCCTGGGTCACAGTGAACTAGGGCAGAAAAGGAGGAAAGTTTGCACAGATTCTCATGCTTGTATCCCTCCAGAAGAAAAAGGAGAGTCATTTGCAGTCGTTATGTTTCAAGTCTTTTAGCCTCAACAAATATTTACATGTGGTGTCTATGCAGGGCATGGGGGCTGGATGCTGGGATAAATAAACCCCAAGCTGGGTCCTTGGAGAATTCCATTTCTAGTGGGGGGGAAAGTATTTACTTAAATAATAAGCTGGTACAATAAATACTGTAATAATGGCAGAGAGATTCTTTGCAGCCAATATGGGAGAGGCAGGCTTCTGCTCAGGGGAGTCCAGGAAGGTCCACAGAGGAGTGACACCTGCCACCATCTGCCTGGACACTGAAAGTTGAGGACTTCGCCAGGAAGGGACTGGGCAGGGGGAAGGAGCACAGGGAAAGGCCCCAAGGTGGAATCCCCAAGGCCTGTAGGAAGAGAAACGGGGTGGAGGGGGTACTCTGAAGCTCTCCCAGGCCTGAGAAGTGTCCTTGGCTCCCAGGAGGTCCTGTGCAGTGTGCTGGGCAGCTGTTACCATGTAGCAGACCTGGTGGATCATATGAAGCCAAGAGTGTCAGCTGTCCTGGGAGTGGGCAAATAATCCCTAAGCCCTCAAACAACTGCAGTGTACCCTCTGTGTGGTGTGAGTAGAGGGGTCCGATCCTATCTGACATGGAACAAGGTAGGCTGCCCTAAAGATTTACTCTGTGGAGAGATTCTCGGCTGAGAATCAGGCTGAGATTTGCTGAAGTTGGGAAGACAGGATAGGGTGGACAACAGCTCCGGCCTGAGGGTTAAGACACGGGTTCTACCCCGGCTTTCCCCCAGACTCGTTTGGGGACCTCAGCCATGTCTAAATACTGAGATCAGTTTCCTTATTACTCTGAGTAGCAAACACAGACAAGGCCCTGACAGTGTGCCAAGAACATAGTACTTTACACAGCCCCACAGCAACCCTGATAGACAAGTGTCATTATTGTTCTCATTTTACAGATAGGGAAATTGAGACCCATTCTCCAAACCTTGACACTATACTGCTTCTCTTTTGTAAAGTGGCGGCGATAATCCCTACTTGGCTCCACACCCAGAGATGTGTGGTAATGAACAGAAGAATGCATATGAAGGCACTTTTCAAAACTGTTTAAGATCCTGTAAATGTAAGGTGACTTTATAGTATCTATTACAGTCCCCTGTAATCATTTCAGCAAAACCCCATTGCATTAAGTGTTCTATTTTAAGATGTACATAATGCTAACTTTGAAAGATTGTCAACTGAACTTCAGAATGACTTTGAATATTCCCTTCCAGGAGATTTCCTGGGCGTGGGTGTTCCTTTAAAATAGAAATAATCCAGAAGAGGTTAACTGCCTGGAAGATGAAAGATGAAGACCTAATGTGAACACAGGTTTAAAATAAACAGCTCTTTGCTTGGGAGTAGTTGGGAGGAGACTTTTGTGATGGATGGTTGGAGGAGAAGCAGGACTGTTTATTTTTCTGTGCACACCTTATGCCCAGGCCATTTTGGTCCTGGACAGAGAGCACTGGGCGGAATTGGAGCAAAATGCCTCGTGGGGAAACCAGGAGTGTGACTTGGGGACCGATAACCCTGGATACACCAGGAGTGGCTCAGGGTCGTTCCTGGGAGGAAGACACTGAGATCCCAAGCAGATAACCAGGAAAACGGCAGATGGAGATTCTTTTCCATTTGAAGGTCAGAGAGGAGTACACCACTGACACGAGTATCAGTGGGCTTGAAAGCACTCATTCAGTCAACTGTTGATCTCCATGGTCTTGTCCATTTGTGAAATACCCTGATGGCACCCTAGGGCCTTTTGAATGACGGACTTTGACGTCAAATGCCAGGTACCTATGTAGGGGGAGAAAGGAGGGAAATATTTTTGACATTTTTATGGTCTATGCGTCCCCCCTGCTGAACCATAAGTTTGCTGAAATCAAGAACTATGTGTTCTTATCTTTACCTTTCCAGGATCTAATGGACCTGCAGGTGGCAGATGTTTAGCACCATCTTGTACACAGAATGATACGTGACATGACAACTGAATGAATGGAGTTGAGGGTACCATTTTGAGCCCCAGTAGTTAAAGATTGGATTAGAAACCCCTTCAAACATTAGCCATGACTGGAGGATGATTTAGAAGAACACTCGGGTCCCTCTCCAATTACTTACAGAGAGAGAGGAGGACTCACCTTCTTCTTTGGACAGGATGCCCCTGTCTCTGGGCCTGGGAGATGGAACAAAGCAATTGGACAGAAAGGATTACTGAGCTCATGTCCCTGTTGATTAGGAAAACAACCTTTATCTCTCAGGTTGATTTTTTTAAAGATTTTATTTATTTATTCACGAGAAACACAGATAGAGAAGCAGAGACATAGGCAGAGGGAGAAGCAGGCTCCCCACAGGTAGCCTGATGTTGTACTCGATCCCGGGATCAGGATCACGCCCTGAGCCAAAGGCAGATGCTCAACCGCTGAGTCACCCAGAAGTCCCTCTCTGAATGATTTTAAGTGTCTGTTTCACAGATACTTCTCACTGGACATTTGTAGGATGTGCTTGATGCTGGCAGCTGGTGGTCTTGCCAACGTGGCAGTGCTGAGTACCATTGTGGGTACATGGAATCACATGGCAGGGAATGGGACGATCCAGGGGTCCAGGGATCAAGTGACCCGAGGCAAGTAGCTGGACTACTTCTCTGATCTCACATCCTTACCTGTAACACAAGGATGGCAATATCTTTCCTGCCCACCTTACAGAGTTCTAGGCTCCATCAGTTAACATAGGGGAATAGAAAAATGTGAGGCAGCTGGGAGCCGGTGTAGTCATCCCGGTACATCATCAGCTTCTTATAGCATTTTCCACCCTCTCCTGTTTCTGGACTCCTGCCCAGGATGCCTTTAAATACATCAGCTGTTGATAAGGTGGCCCAGAAATTACATCCTGTACATTTCCTTTCACAGTCTCAGAGTACATTTGAAATTCCTTTTCATCTCTATAATAACTTTCTTGAGATATTTGTCCATTATTCATATTGCTTCAAGTTTCCTCTTCTTTTTTTCTTGATCAGGCTTCATGTGTCTTTTCAAAAAGCCAGCTTTCAGATGTGTTGCTCGGATCTCTTCTTTTCTATGTCATTAATTTTGTCTTTTGTATCTCTTTCCTTCTACTTACTTAGGGTTTCTTTGGTTATTCTTTTTCTAACTTCTTGAATGTTTTCTAATAAATACAGTGAAAGCTGTAAATTTCCCTCTAAGTGTGTGTCTTTAGCTATATCTCAGAGTTTGCTTTTTATTTTATTTTTTTTTAATTTTATTTATTTATTTATTCATAGAGATGCAGAGAGAGAGAGAGACAGAGACACAGGCAGAGGGAGAAGCAGGCTCCATGCAGAGAGCCTGACGTGGGACTCGATCCCGGGACTCCAGGATCATGCCCTCGGCTGCAGGCGGCGCTAAACCGCTGCGCCACCGGGGCTGCCCCAGAGTTTACTTTTTAAAATCTACTTACTTGTTGCTTTCTGATTTTATTGCATTGTCATCAGATTACCTGGTCTGTAGAGCGTCAACACTTGGAACTGTGGTGAGATTTGTTTGTAGACTTTTGTGGGGTCATTTTTTAAAAAGAATTTTATCTTTATGTGATAGAGAGCACGAGTGGTGGAGAGCAGAGGGAAAGGGTGAGGGACAAGCAGACTCCCCACTGGGCAGGGAGTGATACCAGGCCCCTGAGATCATGACCTGAGCTGAAGTCAGAGCTTAACTGACTAAGCCACCCAGGCGCCCCATGAGGTCCTTTTAAATGTTCCCTATGTGATAGAAAAGAAACCTATATTCTCAGTTTGGTCATTTAAGTATATGATTGACCCTTGGATAATGCTAGTATTAGGGGTACCAACTCCCTTGCATAATTAGAAATCCACATGTAACTTTTGACTTCCCAAAGACTTAACTACTAATGGCCTATTGTTGACCAAGAAGTTTACCGATAACATAAACAGTCAATGCATATTTTATTTTTTTAAAGATTTTATTTATTTATTCATGATAGACACAGAGTGAGAGGGGCAGAGACACAGGTAGAGGGGGAAGCAGACTCCCTGCAAGGAGCCTGATGTGTGACTCGATCCCGGACCCCAGGATCATGCCCTAAGTCAAAGGCATACGCTCAACCACTGAGCCACCCAGGCATCCCAGTCAATGCATATTTTAAAGTAAGCTAGAGAAAAGAAAATGTTATTAAGAAAATCATAAGGAAGGGAAAATACATTTATAATACTGTGCTGTATTTACTGAGAAAAAAATCCATAGTTAAGTGGACCCTCACAGTTCAAATCTATGTTGTTCAGGGGTTGGCTATATTTGAATTCTAGCTTTGTGATATATTCATTGTATGATCTTGGGGAGCTTGTATATCCTCTCCTGCCTCAGTTTCATCACCTTTAAAATGGGATGATGCTGCTCAGCTCATAGAGCTGAGGGCCTGGCAACACTTAGCACCATATAAATGTTAGCACTGCTTAGCATTTTTTTTTACCTCTTAGGTTTAGCTTACTAATCTTGTTGTTCAAATCTTCTATACCCTAGCTCATGTAGTTTACTTCATATATCAGTTCTGATAGGTAGTTATTAAATTCTCGCATACAGTTACAAATTTACCCATTTCTCCTTAATAGTTCTGAACATTTTGCATGTTTTCAGGCTTCATTATTAGATGCCTACAGGTTCATTATTAGAGTTTTCAGGAATGGTTCTTTTTTCCAGGATAGATAACATGTTGAACTTAGCCAGTTCATGTTTGTCATGATTACTGATACCATTAGGATTGTTTTTGTCAACGTATTTTTTGCTTTCTGTTTACCAATATTTCTTCCATTTCCCTCTTGAAACTTGGACTAATTTTAATAATTATGTATTTATATTGTCATATTATGCTATTTTGATTGTTGCTGCTGTTCCACATTGTGCAATTTTCTCTGGATTATACTGAACATGTATTCATAGCAGGTGTCTCACCTGTCTCACCTGTTTTGCTTAGATTGTGATATTTGCTTCTGGGCTTTATAGGAATTGGAGTTATCCAGGATATTTTTAATGCCACAAATACCTGAAAGTAGTAGGCAAAGTTGGGCCTTTTAGCTTACGGTCCACATGGAGACTGTAAAAGCTGGTCAATGACATCATTTTTAAAAGTGCACAGCAATGAACCAGACTCACTGGGCCCTGTCAACCAGCTGGATTTTAGTACCCAGTTACACACAATAAAGAAAAAGGATTCAGGCAAAGGAAAATGACTGTGCAGCATGTTCTCAGTTACTGGCTGTAGGATTTATAACATTTTAAAAATTATATCTGGGATTACTTTTACCTTCCAGAAAGGGAGAAAGAGAATACTCCTATAACTGATACAAAGCAGAAAAACTTTCATCTGTTTTATTTATTGGTAAGTCTCTGTAACAGTGCCTGGCATTTGGCATATGACCAAAAATATTTGTGAGCGAATTACAGTAGCAAAAAAAAATTGTTATGAGACCTTCAAGAGCAGAGAGTAATAATCGCAACAAAAGAGATTGTGAAGGCTTCAGGGAGAAAGTAGCAGGTGAGTAGGGCTTTGAAGCATAAGTAGGACCTGGAAATGAAAGAGTGCCTGAGATAGGGTTTGATCAGAGAAACAGACTACTAGAAATAATAAAGAATATGGGATTCATTTTTGGAGACAACATGGCATAATTGTGGGAGCCAGGTAAACACTCTATATGCAACTCTTGCATCTGTATCCAATGTGAGGCCTAAAGTAAGCCTACAGCTGGGTGGGCAGTCCGAAGGAAAGAAGGACAGATGTAGAATGGGGAAGACCAATGAGGCTGAACTTCAATGGTATTGGTTTCTGAAGCTGATGAGCCTCCAGCTCTGCCGATTTCAGTGACATGTAGGAGAATCCAGTATCCTTCATTGTAGAGCTAAACATGCCCTGGGGTCAGGAAATGGAGAAGCCTATGGAGGTTGAGGAGCTGAGAGCCCCACGCAGCCCAGGCCAACCAGGTGAGCCAGCAGATCAGTGACAATGTGCATGAACTGCCACAGCACCTGGTGCCCTGCATCAAGCATCCAAGCATGAAAAGAAAAAGGTAGCTCTTCACACCCATCTTCCAGATCTTATGCAAACTCACATGGCTCAGAATTATGCAGGGAAAGACAGCCAGGAAAATGTAGTTCTAGCTCAGTTAAGTTGACCCAGAACATATCACTCCAGAAGGGAAGATGAAGGCTTTGATAGGGTAGGAGGCAGAGGAACCCTTACTTCCCAAAGGGCCATCACTTCTGGGGACTCTACAATAGGCCCTCACTGGCAGAGATGGCCAATGGCTTTCTGAGTGCCACCTTCCACCTTTCTCTGGAAGTAAGGGGTTAAGCATCACATGGTATCTGCTACGTTTAGAGACAACACAAATGATTCAAGCAGAACTTGGAATTTGAGAATCATAAAGGCAGAAAGGGCTCCTGAGCAGAGCTGGGAAGCACTCAGTATCTGGGCCATGGTATATAATGGAGAATGGAGTGAATGTGGGACAAGATGCTCTCCTGCTATCCTAGAGATTCATTTTGGTTTATTCATATAGGGTTTACTGAGTGCTCTCCATATGCCACACACTGTTTCTGGGAACCAGAGCAACAGTGGTGAACAGAGCAGAATCCCTGCCCCCATGCAGCTTACCTTCCAGTGAGGGAAACAGTAAAAAGATAGACAAGTAATTAGTATCAGGCCATGATCTGTATTTTGAGGAAGACATAGAGCAAAGCAGGAGAAAGAAAGTGAGAAGGGGTGGTAGTTTAGAGAAGGTGATCAGAGAACAATAATCTTGGGGAATATTAATTTGAGTATTCACTGGGTAGCTAATACTATTTTAAAGCCTTTATATTTATTGGGGTATTTAATCCCGTGACAACCTAATTGTCCCAAAGTTACATTGTTAATAATAAGAAAAACTGGGACTTAAACATAGGTGCCTGATAGGCAGAGCCCAGAATTTAAGTGAGAAAAGGTCTCTGGGGGGATCCCCAGGTGGCTCGGTGGTTTGGCGCCTGCCTTCGGCCCAGGGTGTGAGTTTGGAGTCCCAGGATCAAGTCCCGCATCGGGCTCCCTGCATGAAGCCTGCTTCTCCCTGTGCCTGCTTCTCCCACTGCCTGTGTCTCTGCCTCTCTCTCTGTGTCTCTCATGAATAAATAAATAAAATTAAAAAAAAAAAAAAGGTCTCTGGGTTGTGGTGAATGAAGTGAGGGAGCAAGGCATGCAAATATTACAGGACAGAGCTTTGCAGGCAGTGGAACCGCCAGTGCAAAGGCCCTCAGGCAAGTGCATGCTTGTTGTTTGGGGAGGGTGAGATCCAAGAGTTCAGCTCTGGTCATGTTGCAGTTTGAGAAGCTTATTAAGCATCCAAGTGATATCTGGAGGACAGTTGGATATTCAAGTCCAGACTTTAGGGTAAAGCTTAGAAATAGATTAAATTTGTTTATTGTCAGTATTCATGGAACTAGATGAGACACTGGGGAGTGAGAGAAAGAAGTCGAAGGACTAAGGTGTGGGATAGAGGAGCAGGTGGCTTGAGCAGCAGATACTAAGAAAAAGCAGCTAGCAAAGGAGGAAGAAGCCCGGAGAGAGGACTGCATGCAGGAGGGAGTGACCAGATATTTCTAGTCCTACAGCTCAGTTAGCTGAAGCCCGAGGAGTGACCACTGGCAGCAAGGAGGTCATCATTGATTGGCCTTGACATTGGTGACCTTTAATAGACATTGGTACCTGGAAGGGCAACCAAAGCAATTTCATGCCAGGTTGAGAGGGAATAGGAAACCCTTAGCCTCAGCTCTGCCCCTTCTGAAGGTTGCGGGCCCAGGGAGTCCCAAAGTCTCTGGAGCACAAGTTGAAAACCACAGATGTAACCAACACCTTGTTTTACAGTTGATGAGGTTCTGGGCCAGAAATGGGAAGAGACTAGCTCAAGGTCATGCAACTAGTTAGTGGAAACCCCAGGCTGCAATTTATCATTATTTAATGAGATTTACCAACGGGGACATGTATTCCTAGCTTGTCTTATTGTAATGTGTTCATAGACAGTGGTTATTGTAACAAATAGACAAATCAAAAGAAGAACATCTTTTTCACCTTTTAGCCCTGTGGAAAGGGGAGAATGGTAACATGAACGAATTCAATTCATAGAAGATTCCCAGACCTCAGTGTCCACTCATGGTTTACTACATTTTCCTCACACCACACCCTGTTTTTCAACATGTAGAGTCATTCAACAAGTTCCATGTTCTCTGATCCTATGTAATGAGATGTCACAAGCTGCCACCTTAAAATGGGTATCATAATAATAGCGGTTGTTCATACTGACTAGCAAGCTGTTGCTGGCCATGTTCTCTGATCCCCACGGCAGCCCCAGGGTTAGACCACCTGATTGCATGTTCCATTTCCACCACTCACTGATGGTGGGACCCTAGACAGGGTACTTACTCTCTCTGTGCTTGAGTTACATCAGCTGTGAAGTGTTTGGCCAACTGAAGGCCTGGATACAGCAGTTGTTGCTGCTCCTAAACCAGGCACTGTACTAGGTACTGAATCATCCCAGGCCTTATCATGCCAAGCCTGCAGACTGTACATCAGTTGTGGATCGCTGGGGGCTCTTTTTCCTCTGCTCTCTGGTTTGATGAGCCACAAATTGAATCAGGGAAGTGTACTTAGTCTCATCTTGTGACTGTTTTTGCCTTAGGATCCATGCCTGAAGCTGAATAAGCCTCAGACCCTGCCCAGAGGAGAAGAGTACCAGGATAAGTTAGCAGCTGAAGAAGGAACCAGCAGTGATGAAGAAGAAAGGTACAGGAGGACATGCAGGCTTGCAAGTGCTCCAGTGAATGAGGACTCAGATTTGGAAGGATTCATTCATTCGTTCATTCAGTCAGTCAGTCAGTCCTCAAGTGTTTACCACTGCCCCTTGAATCACATTTAGGAAGGGAACAGATGTGTTTTGTATGTTCTCAGTACAGCTATGGGCTTAACACAATTTATCTTATTTCATTGTTACACCCACCTGGAGAGGCCATTTTATAGATTAAAAACCTGAAACTCAAAAGAGGTTAGTAAACCTGCCCAAAACGCAGACCTGGCCTGTCCCCAAATCTCTGCTCCTTATTCTTCCAAGTTTTCTAGAACTAAGGTAGAATGGTGGGGGCATTGTCACTGATGAGAAATTCCCCATATCTGTCCCCCATACTAGTCAGCTTTTGCTGCTATAACAAAAATCCCCAAGTTTCAGTGATTTTTAACTCCTAGGTCAGCTACCTATATTCTTGGCTCCTGCCTGAGGGTCGGTGTTATTGCCTGCCCCAAACTATGGGTAAAGTTCAAGGCTCATCCACATGCTTTCTCATTCTGGGACTAAGACTGAAATATTAGCCCTTATCTAGGGCATGTTGTTGTCATGGTAAAGGGAAGAATCTCAAAAGAGCTGATGAAAATATGCAGTACCTCTTAAAGCCTATACTCAGAACTGCATCCTCTCATTTCTAGTCTTATTCCACTGGCCAAAGCAAGTCACATGATCAAAATTATCACTGGACAGAGAAGAGTATGGTGTCCACATGTCTTATAGTCACCTCTAGCTGCTTTAACAAAATACCGCAGATGGTGTGGCCTGAACAACAGAAATCTGTTTCCCCTAGTTCTGGAGGCTGGAAAGTCCAAGGTCAAGGTGCTGATCTGCTCAGATCCTGGTGAGAACTCTGCCCTGGCTTGCAGATGGCCATCTTCTTTCTGTGTCTTTACATGGCGAGGGGGTTTGGGGGAGGTCAGGAAGAGAGAAGGTGTTAGGGGAGAGGTCTCTTTTATGCCTCTTGCTATAAGGGCACTAATCTTATCACCAGGGCTCTGCCCTCATAACCTAATCACCTCCCAAAATCCCCATCTCCTAATACCTTGAACAATAGGTTTCAACATATGAATTAGGGGAGGGGGGCATAAATATTCAGATCATAGCCTTGGGGTAGCAGGGTGTGTATCCCTAAACTAGACCAATGGCAGTGTCAAGGGGCCTACAGCTGAATGAACTCCTAGCTCCTGCCTCCTCCTCCATCCTTCAGATTTTGCCTCAGGGCCTATTAGGTACCAAAAGAACAGCAGTTAAGAAGGACAGACTCTGGAGTCAAGTCTCCAGGTTAAATCCTGGTACTACTGCTTACCACTGGTAGCCACAAACCTTGTCCTATTTATAACTCACAATTCCAGAAGGAAAGGGAGTCTTTTTCCTAAAAATATGACAAATTTCAAAGAGGTCTCTAAGGACCCAACTTGGGTCACATGTCAATCCCTGAGCCAATCACTCTGCCACAAAGATGGAGTGCTCTGACTAGCCAGTATTTGTGACACATCCTCCCCTGGGTCGCCCATCTGAGGATGAGGGCAGAGTGAGCTATACCTGAACTCTGTGGACTAAAAAGAATTTAAGCCCAACCAATGCAATAATTACAATGTACATGAATCAAACATACCATCTAAAAGAAAGAGATTATCAGAGATGCAAGACATTGCTCTATGCTGTCCACAAGAGAGACATTTAAATATAAAGACACTCTTGTGAACACAATTGTATCCTCCCCACACCCCAACCCCCAGGGGCTCAGAATGTGACTTATTTAGAGGTAGGGCCTTTAAATAGTTAATTAAGTTAAAATCCTTTTTAGAGTTTTATTATTAGGGCAGCCCTAATACAACATGACTGATGTCCTTATAAGAAGAGACCATGGGCATCTGGGTAGCTCAGTGGTTGAGCATCTGCCTTTGGATCAGGTGGTGATTCCAGGATCCTGGGATCGAGTCCCACACAGGGAACCTGCTTCTCCCTCTGCCAATGTCTCTGCCTCTCTCTGTGTGTCTCTCATGAATAAATAGATAAAGTCTTGAAGAAGAAGAAAGAAGAAGAAGAACAAGAAGAAGAACAAGAAGAAGAAGAAGAAGAACAAGAACAAAAAGAAGAAGAAGAGGAGGAGGAGGAGGAGGAGGAGGAGGAGGAGGAGGAGGAAGAAAGAAGAGCCCACACAGACAACAAAGATTGTTGTTGTAAGGACCCAGCATGAAGGTGGCCATCTGTGAGCCTTAGAAGAAGAAAAGCTTCAGAAGAAACCAAATCTGACACCTTGATCTTGGACTACTAGCCTCCAGAATTGTGAGGAAATACATTTCAGTTTTTTAAGCCACCCATTTTAAGCTATTTTGTTCAGGCAGCCCTTGTAAACTATTACAGGCACAGATAGGTCTGAAGATAAAGGGATGAACTCTACCATGCGAATGATAAGCAGAAGGAGGCTGATGTGGCTGTATTCATGTCAAAGTAGGCTTCAGAATAAGGAATATTACCAGGGAGGAAACAGAATATGTTATAATGGTAAAGGGGTCAGTTCATCTGGAAGACAACAACCCTAAATGTGTTTGACCTCACAACAGAGCTTTAAAAATAATGAAGCAAAGAGTGAGAAAACTGAAGGGAGAAATTCACAGTCACAATTGGCAATTGTGACACCTTTTTTTTATATTTTATTTATTTAGTCATGATAGACACACAGAGAGAGACACACACACAGGCAGAGGGAGAAGCAGGCTCCATGCAGGGAACCTGATGTGGGACTCAATCCCGGGACTCCAGGGTTGTGCCCTGGGCCAAAGGCAGGTGCTAAACTGCTGAGCTACCCAGGGATCCCCCTGTGACACCTTTCTATGAGGATTTGGCCAACTAGCCTAATAGTGGCAAAGATACAGAAGATTTGAGTTACACAATCAGCTAACTTAATCAAGCTGACATTTGCAGACAATGTGCTGAATAATGCAGAACAGATCTTTTGAGGCACAATAGAACATTCATCAATGTAGACAATATGAAGGGCCACAAAATAAGTCTTGATGAATTTCAAGTATTGGAATATACTCTGAAATATACTATCTTTCAGAAGGAATTCTCTGATTACAAAAGAATTAAGTTAGATATCCAGAATAATATGCTATTGAGAAAATCCCCAGATATTTGGAAAGTATACAGAATACTCCTAAATAACCCATAGGTCAAAATATAAAATCACAGTGGAAATGAGAAACTATTTCAAATTCAATGATAATAGGATATATCAGAATTTGGGGGAGATTGCTACTGAGGACAATACATAGCTTTAAATACTTCTCTTTTAAAAAGAAAACTCAGGATCCCTGGGTGGCTCAGCGGTTTAGTGCCTGCCTTCGGCCCAGGGCGTGGCCCTGGAGTCTCAGGATCAAGTCCCACATCAGGCTTCCTGCATGGAGCCTGTTTCTCCCTCTGCCTGTGTCTCTGCCTCTCTCTCTCTCTGTCTCTCATGAATAAAAAAAATAAAATTAAATTTAAAAAAAAGAAGTGGAATAGTAAGTCATAGGCTGGGAGAGGCTATTTAGTTTGTATCTGGAATATATAAAGAATTCCTATAAACCAATAATAGAAAAGGCAAATATATTTTTAAATGAACAAAATGCTTGAACAGACACTTGCATAAAAGAATGAATGTCCCATAAGCACATGAATATGCACCTCACATCAGAGTCAACGGGGAAATGCAACTTAAAATTACAGTGAGATACAATTTTGCACCCACCAGAATGACTTAAGCTAAAAGGACTAAAGATACAAAATGTTGGCAATGATGTGGAACAACTGAAACTCTCATACGCTGCTGGTGGGAGATGATGTGGGGCAACCACCTCAGCAAACAATTTGATGGTTTTCTAAAAAGTTAAGCATATACTGGAGCACCTGGGTGGCACAGTCGGTTATGTGTCTGACTCTTAGTTTCAGCTCAGGTTGTGATTTCATGGACGTGAGATCGAGCCCTGCACTGGGCTCCACGCTCAGCACGGAGTCTGCTTGAGTTTCTCTCACCCTCTCCCTTTGCCCCTCTCCCACCCTGCTCTCACAAACTTGCTCTCTCTCTCTAAAAAAAAAAAAAAAAAAAAAAAAAAAAAAAAAAAATTCCTTAAAAAAAAAAAGAGTTAAGCATATACCTACCAGCAGTTTCCATCCTAGATATTTAAGCAAAAGAAATGGAAACATAGATCCACAAAAATACTTGTACAGGAATAGTCCTAGCAGCTTTATTCACACTAGCCCAGAAATGTTAACATGCAAAAATGTCAACATGTCTATCAGTAGGAAATTGGCAGAGGTAGGGAGGCCCAGCAACATTTTAAAAAATTATGGTATATTCAGGTAATGAAATACTACTCATCCATGAAAAGTATGACATGCTCACATACCCAGTGATGGGGATAAATCCTGAAGACATTGTTTGGAGCAAAAGAACCAGACATAGAGGAATACATAGCATATGATTCTGTATGATTGATGCTGAAGATCAAGCAAAAATAATCCGTGGTGATGGAAATCAAAACATTGGCTGCTTGTGGGTGGACATTGGCAAGAAAAAAGTGCAGGGGGAGTTCTGGGGTAATGAAAATGTTCTATATTTTAAATAAGGTGTTGGTTTCATAGTTGTATATATTTGTCAAAACTCATTGGATTGTAGACTTAAGACCTGTGCATTTCACTATATGTAAATTTATTCTCAATAAATCGTTTCGAATGTAATGGCTGAGCCCTGGGAGGAAGTACAGTCTCCTCCTGAGTTCATCAGGGTCAGCTCACCTGGTCCACGCATCATACCCGGCAGTGTGGCTTCTCACTCTGGCTGGAGGCTGCTTCTCTGTCCATCACTCCAGGTAGTCTCCTAATCCTTGGTTTGTTTCAGACCTGTTGCTTAGATCTAGGAGAGGTCTGTTTTTCCCTAAAGATGGGTATGTTTAACACATCCTTGAAAGCTTGAGAATTACCTAAAAGAACCGGAATGCAGAGAAAGAAACCTTCTCTCTTTCCTAAGTCTTTGGTTAGTTCTTTATATAATTCTTACTATGTGCTGGACACGGCTTTAAGCATTTATCAGATATTTATTAATCCTTACAACAATCCATATCAAAGTTACCATTATTAATCCCATGTTACAGTTGAGGAGATTAAGGCCAAGACAGTTTAAAGTCCTCACCCAAGGTCACATAACTAGTAAGCAGTAGGGCTGGGTTTGACCTTGGGGAATCTGGCTCTAGCTCAGGCTCTGAACCACTGCCATCCCTTTCAGGGATTCCCTCTGACTATCTTTTCCTTAACCCCCTAGCCTGTGCCCAAGTTGCTGGGCCTCCCCACCTATGCCAAGCCAGAGTCCCCTTCTCATGGCTTTTCTCCACAGATCAGGGCCCTCACCCCCTAACCTCTGGCCCTCTGGCCTGACATCCTTGGTGGAGGAAGGAAACATCACTTACATTCCAGCAGTCTCTGCGGAGATGCCCACTGTGTGGCATCCTCTTACATTGCTACATTGAATAAATACTTAAAACCCCCATCTCAGCCGGTTATATTTGAATTTCTTAGCTGGTTCAAAAGTTCAGCATTAAGTAAGGGAAGGACTCCTCCAAAGACATCCCTGAGCATCTGTCCTGGAATACAGATGCGGCTTTATACCAGCATCTTATTTTTCATATGTAAAGACCTGTTTGCAGTCCTCCTGTGTAGACCGGGAACAGCCAGTAAAAGGCATGAGCATGCTTTGAAAAGTGTCAAGAACTGTATTCAAGTAAAGTGTTATTTATTTCATTATCTTTTTTCATCTGCAGGAAGAGTTGTGAAATTAGACCAGAGAGGCCTCTTTTTCAGAGCTCCCAAGGGCCCCAATAAGTGACTCCAAGCTCAGTCATTCTAACAGCCAATCATCATTTATTAAGCACCCGCTAAAACCCCTGGGCTCCAGCTGAATCCTGATTGTATCCCAAGTGCAATAACACTTAGAACTGTATGTCAGGTTACTATTTTAAATCTAAGAAAGATATTTCTCACCCCACTCCCTGCCATGGGAGCTTCCTTCCCCCAGCCCGGGGTAATCATATCATTCCCAGCCCAGAATCTTTTATGATTTTGGCCTCTCTATCTTCAAAGGATTGAAGTGCCTCTCAAGGAGGGAGGTGACCTGCAACCTCCACTGAACTCTTTGCTGAAGGAGAAGGCACCCAAAATCCAGCATCTGCAGGAGGAATGGCAAAGCCAGAAGGCCAGATTGCAAGCCCAGGTAGGACAGCCATGGTGCGGAGGTGCCCTCATGCTGAGTGAGACCATGCCTCCTCATCCTTACAGACAATGTTGGAAATACATACAGGGCCTGATGCATGTCCATGCTGGGGAGGGCATTCCAGGTCAGGGAAAAATGAGATTCTTCTATTTCTTCATTTGTTTATTCAGTCCCTCCTGTGGTTCATGAGCACCTACGATGCAACAGGAACCCTTCTAGATACTTGGGATACATTAATGAACAAATCGAACAAAAGTCCTGCATTATATTATAGTGCTTTATATTATACTGCAGTATACTGCATTATATGATATAGTGCTTATATTATATTATGGCAGAGGAAGTTGGAACAGACCATAAAATACTAGACATAAGAAATAAGTAAAACATATAGTATATTAGAGGATGATTGGATTGCAGGAAAAAGAAAACAGAACAAGGTAAAAAAGGATTGAGAGGCTGGTGATGAGGATTGAGTGTAATACTAAATGGGGTTGTCAGGCAAGGCTTTAGTGGCCTCTCTTCAGTATCTCTTGGCTGGTTTGCATCTCAACCCACCTGCCCCTCTCACCTGGCATTCATGCAGCTAGCTGAGAAGCCCCCAGGAGACTGGCCATCCCCAGGTTTTTCAAGGTTACAGCACTCTCCCTAGGAGTTTCCACAGGTAGAGGAGGATCAGCTGGGTTGAGGAGATGTTCAGAGCACTTATTAAAAAAAAAAAAAAACAGGAAGGGGAGAGGGAGCAGAGAGAGCCTAGCCTGAGAGCAGGCTGCCCTGGCCGGCAGGTCTCCCAGATGCAGCAGGCTCTGGAGCAGTGCGCCAGCAGCTACAGGGAAGACCTGCAGGAACTCAAGCAACTCTCCGACCACGAAAGGGAGAAGCTGCAGCAAGAGCTCCAGGAGACCATTCAGCAGAACCAGGCCATGAAAGCCCAGCTCGAGGCCTCCCATCAGCGAGCCCTACGCATGCTTGAGAAGGCCAAAAATCAAGAACTCAAGGTAAGGGTGATCATTATGAAGTCCGCTATTTGCTGAGCACTTGCTATGGGAGCGCCTCTATGCCCTATATAGGGCGTCTTTTGTACATTATCTCCAATCCCCACGTTAATCTTACTAGCTCACTGTTACCACATTCCCTTTTTTCCAGATGAGGGTAAGGGCTCAGAGAGATTCAGTAACTTGCTCAGGGTCACACAGCTAGAAAGTGGCCACAGAAGGATTCACAGTTAGGTCTGTTGCGCTTCTGGTCCTGCTTCTCCCTATTTTCATGTGACCTTGATAACATTAGAACAACTTTCTTTACAACTTGGGCAATGTCGTGCATGATGCATGCTGGGGAGTCAGACTCGGCCAGGAGATGAAAACAGAGAGGGCAGCTTGGAAAGTTGGGATGAGGTGGTCAGGTGCAGGATGATGTGTAACCCAGCAGGAGCATGTTTCATCTACCTGCTACCTTCTACTTTCTCAGAAGGCCTTTGCTCCTGCTCTCTCGGGAGCTGGGGCTACTACTACGACTGTCACAGACAACACACTGTCTTCCTCAGTGATGGCAGTCTTCATGCTCTAACCAATGACTTCCTCCTATGATCAGATCTACCAAGGGAAGCTCCTTGGGGCCAGGAGCACGCTGTGTTCAGACACTGACTCTCCTCCTAGTTCAGGATAGCTGCTTAGTAAAGGGTCTCACTGAATTAGAGCCTTAAGTTTAATTTCCCCTTCTGTACACTGAGGACATTGATACCCACTTCTTTGAATTCTTTCCTATTGGAAACCATCCAGAAAACAATAATGAAAACACAAAGCAGAAGCTTACTCCTATTCCAGATAAAGCAAGGAGGACAGGAAAGAAATGGGGAAATAGCATGTGGCCTTGCAGAGCAGAGAAGCTCGAACCCAAGTGCCTGCAGAGAGGACAAGAATTAAGCTGATTCCCATGGCGAAGCTCAGAAAGGCTCAGGAACTAGGGGTAGCATTTATCATTGAGACAAGAGTGAGATGAGGAATATGACTCACCTAGAACCTCAGATTCCCAGCTCAGCCAGCACAGGGAAGTAATTATCTCTCCCTTATTTAAAGACAAGAGATGGGGGTGGGGGGAATCCCTGGATAAACTGAACCAGAGAGACTCCGAAACAGAGGCTGGGATGAGGCTTGTGTTTGAGAACAGGTTCAGGTGAAAATCTGTATACTGAGCCATTAGATGAACCACTGCCACCTCGATCCTGTCCCCAGCAGCACATTCTCCTGCTCGGCTCCAGAAGGCAAGCAGGTAGAACTTAGACCCTCCCTAAGTGTGAGACTAGAGAACCTTCTCTGGGGAAATTAAACCAACCAAGAGAAAAGAACCATGGATTCTCACATTTGTGGGCTTCCAGTGAAATTGCTGGATGGCCATCTGGTCACCCTCCAGAGGAGCCTGCCACTCAATGGACCCTCTTCAAGTAATCCTCAGTGCTCCATCTGAAATATGAAAGGACAGCAAAGGATTGCTAAACTTTTTTAGGGAAGCCTCTAACATGGAAGTTTTGGGATCCAAGATAGTTGTGGGAGAAAGAACAGACTCAGAAGAAATGGCTAATGGAGTCAGCAGAAAAGGAAAAAAAGCTTTGATGAGGATTGATCCACTCAGAATTAAAAAGTGATATGTGCATCCATGAAAGAAGAACAATGCGCTACTTGTAAAGGAGGGACGATCAGGTAAGGAAGGGCTCTTTAAATTAAAAAATATATATATGATTGCAGAAATCCTAAAGATCAGATAATGAATTGAAATGTAAAAAATGAAGAAACCTTCCAGAAAACAAAAATAGAAAGATCGTGAAATGGGTGGCAAGAGGAGAAGGAACAAGAGGTGTAGAGACACACCTGGAAGGCTCACACCTAACAACTGGGAATTCCAGAAGGAGATAATGGAGGGGAAGGTATTTTAAAAGAAATAATGAAATCCATAGAACTCTGTGAGAAAGACCCCCTACCAAGGCTCATCTTAAAATTTCAGGACACTAGGAAAACAGAAGAAATTCTAGCAGCCCCCAATGAGGAAAAGTGATCCAGGCACAAAGTACTTGAATCAGAATGTCCCCTTGACATCTCCTAGGCAGCAACATGGGATGCTAGAAGCCACGGTGCAATTCTGAGAAATTCCGTTAAAACTATCCATACGTGTCAGAATTGGATACAAGTATCGACTAGCATATGAATTATTAGGAAATTTGCCTGCTCTTCTTAATTTACTGCCTCGCAGCTCCCAATCCGCTCTTCAATGCCAGCCTGGCATAATGACCCAGATTCTTGAAGCATCTCTCCTTCGCAGAGAGCACGATGTTCAGTTTTGTCGGTAGAGGGCGCGGGAGGCACACCTTAGGAGGAAAGAGCCTTCTCCTCCCGGTTCTGGTGGCTGTGTCTGCTTGGTTTCTGGCCTCAGTTGTGCAGTTGAACAGTGATGTGGTGTGTGAGGACATCAGGTCCTACAGGCAGATCCTGGGTCTGCCACTTACGAGGTGTGGGCTCAGGCAGTCACTCAGCTGCTTTGTGCATCAGATTCCTCATTTATAAAATAAGAGCTAATAGGACCATTGAGAGCATCAAAAAAAAAAAAATAGTACATGTAAAGTACTTGGAATCATATGTGGCTGAGTAAGAGCTTGTCTTTGTCCATTCAGGCTGCTGTAACAGAACGCCATGGACAGAGTGGCTTGTAAACAATAGAAATTTATTTCCCACAGTTCCAGAGGCTGAAAGTGTGAGACCAAAGCACCTGCCCTTTGATGTCTGTGGAGAGCTCACTTCCTAGTTCATAGACGCCCACCTCACTCTAACCTCATGTGGGAGAAGGGGCAGGGGAGCTTTTCAGGACCTCCTTTACAAGAGCACTGATTCACAAGGGCTTCACCATCATGACCTAATCACCCCCCTCCAAAAGCCCCTCTCCAAATACCATCACATTGAGGATCAGGTTTCAACATATGACTTTGGGGGAGGTGTGAGGGAGAGGGGGGACATATAAACATCCAGTCCATAGAAAAGCTCAATTTTTAGAAGATCTGATGTTACTGCTCATTCATTGATCCTGCAGCTATTTATAGAGCAGCTGCCATGGAGCTGAGCTCCAGAGACACCAAGATGATTAACACACTCTTGTCTTTATGGGGTGCACCTCTGTGGGGAAAGGCAACTGCTCAAACAGGCTGCTGTAGTTCAGGGGGTCGAAGCCAGGAGACTGTTGGGGAACATGGGGCAAGGAGGCTTTACCCAGGATGTGGTGTGGAGACTGTGATACTGTGATTTGGAAAAAGAAATATTATTTGGTCCTAGTCTCACTTCTGACACAGAGCTCCTAAAATTCTTGGAATTTCCTAAGTTTTGAGAGCAGCAAAATTATATTTTATTATGTTAATGAGGTGGCTCTTGGATCCCACCTGAGGAGGAGGGGGCTGGTTGCCAGGGGAACCGACCTTATGATCTGGGAAGTGGAGAGGGGATGGAGATGGAATCAATCACCAATGGTCAGTGATTTAATTCATCATGTCTTTGTAATGAAGCCTCTTAGAAACCCAAAGGAGAGGGCTCAGAGAGCCTGCAGGTGGGTGGACACATCCACACACCATAAATGGTGACCCACCCGAATTCCATGGGGACAAAAGCTCCTATGCTTGGACATCCCAGACCTCTTCATCTGGCTATTGATTCGTATCCTTTAATAGCCTTTGTAATAAATCGATAACCAAGTAAGGACATGGGTTTCCTGAGTTCTGTGAGCCACCCTAACAAATTAATTGGGGGGTCATGGGAACCTCTGATTTATAGCCAGTTGGTCAGAAGCACAGGTAACAACAACTTAGTCTTGCAGTTGACATCTGAAATGGAGCTCAGTCTTGTGGGATGAGCCCTCACCCTTGGGATGCTATCTCCAGGTAGGTAGTGTCAGAATTAAGTTGAATTGTAGGACACTCAGTTGGTGTCTGAGAATTGCTTGTTGGTGTTGGGAACTCCCCCACCCCAAACCCCCCCACACACATACCCTAAAAGGAATTTGTAATTGGTGTCAGAACCTCTGTAGAGAGGGTAAAAATGGGCCTTTTAGGAGGCTCTAAACCAACCACAACACAAGCAGAGTAAACCTCCCATAGGTTTACTGGAGCAATTCACTAGGGATGAGTGTCCAGTTTGATATAAACCCTGGGTGTTAAGCTTGGCATCATCCTAAGGGCTGCTGAGCAAGAAAGCAGGCAGTGCTGCTCTGAATCCTCTGCTGGCCCCAAGGACAGAAGGGTCCTATCACAGAGTGAGAGACTTTCGCACTATTTTTTGCAAACCTTAGCTCAGACCTCTTCATTCCCATTTCCTTGAGATACAAATGTCACCAACTGGAATTCTCTGAGCCTTGCAGCAGGTCCAAGAGGAGGAAATATTGGAGAGTCTGAAAAGTAGGAGATTCTCCTGTCTTATGAAATAAACCCAGCATCTTTGACTGAGTGTCCCATGGGAGGAGTAAACCAATTGCCCTTTTTAGGGAGTAGCAGAGCCAAAGACACAAATAAGCGTCTAAAGGCACCACTGCATTCAGTTGGCTCCCTGGGGCTCCAGGGCGCTCAGTGCTCCCCAACTGGAGCCTCCTGCCTTTGGTGAAACCCCATTTCTCATTGTTCCCAGAGGCTGCATGTGGGAGTGGAGAGGGCTTAGGGCCAGGACCCTGCTGCCCAGGGCTTCAGTCCTGCCCCCACCTTTACCTGTCTTCAGTCTGGTCAGTTCCCTACAACTGGCTGTTTAAAAGGGGGAGGGAGATGTTGCTTTCTGCATCTTTCCTGTGTGACCTCAGGAAAGATAGTTCATCACCCCCAGCCCCAATTTCCTCCTCTAAAAGGTGGGGTGTATCTTTTTTTATTTTTTATTTATTTTTATTATTTTTTTTATTTTATTGAGAGAATATGCGTGTGCACATTGTGGGGGGAGGTGGGGAGTGCAACGGCAGAGAAGGAGAGAGAGAATCCCAAGCAGGACACTCCATACTAAGCACTGGGCCCAACCTGGGGCTCAATCTCACGACCCTGAGATCATGACCTGAGCCTAAATCAAGAGTCAGAGGCCTAACTGACTGAGCCACCCAGGTGCCCCAAGGTGGGCTGTGTCTTAACTGGAACTCTCTGTTGCAAAAAAACCCCAGAAACCATATTAGTTTCTTCTTGCTGCTATAACAAAATATCCCACACTTGGTGGCTGAAGACATCACAGATTTATTATCTGACAGTCCTGGAGGTCAGAAGTCCTAAAATCAAAGTGTTGGCAGGACTGTGCTCCTTCTAAAAGCTCTAAGGGAGGATCTGTTTTCCTGACTTTTCTGGCTTCTGGAGGCTGCCTCCATTCCTGGGCTCCTGGCCCCTTCCTGCATCAACTAAATCAACAGTGTAGCATGTACCATCTTCAAATATCCCTCCCTCTTCATCTCCCTCTTCCCTAACACCTTCCCTACTCCTGTGCCCCTCCCCTCCACCACTGCTTCCTCTGTGACTACACTGGGCCCACCCAGATAATTTGGGATAATCGCCCATTTCAGGATCCTTAACTTAATCACACCTGCAAAACTCCTTTCACCGTATAAAGTGACAGAGTCACAGGTTCCAAGGATTCCCACATGGACTGCTTAAGGACCGTTATTGCTTCTACCCCCCAGAAACCAACTCGAATGAGCTTAGGCAGTGAAGAGATTTCTTTTTCTTTTTTTTTTTTTAAGATTTTATTTATTTATCATGATAGAGAGAGAGAGAGAGAGGCAGAGACACAGGCAGAGGGAGAAGCAGGCTCCATGCAGGGAGCCTGACATGGGACTCGATCCCGGGACCCCAGGATCACACCCTGGGCCAAAGGCAGGCACTTAAACCGCTGAGCCACCCAGGCTGCCCAGATTTCTATTAAAGTTGACACAGCTGCTCATAGAACCCGCTTTGTGTGTTTGATATGAGACCTTGAATAAATGAATGTGTCAAAGAATGGCTGACCGAATGAAATAATCATAAATGAAGTAAGAATAAGTGAACCTAAGGGCAGAGACACAGCCAGTTCTGAGGACCAGACTAGACCAGAGACTGAAAAAACTGTAGGGACCCCTCCTCCTTTTGTTTCTGATTTGCTCTGCACTTCAGCCCTTGGCTGCCCTCACAGTCAGCTCTCTCTACCTGTCTGGTTTGGGGCCAGTGTAAGATGGTCACCTCATTCCTCCTGAGTGTGTTAAAACTGGAACCAACCCGTCAGTGTCTGTCTGTCTCTTTATTTCTCTCTCTCTCTCCGTGGCCTCCTAACACCAAATTCCCAATGACTGTCTCAGCTCGGAACAGGTGTCCACTCTGGTCTAATCAGCTGTGAATTGGGGTTAGGTTCACACAGTACAAAATAGCTGCTGTGGCCAAGCCATCACCGTCATCTCAGGTCAGGGATCATTCTCAGTAGCCCAAGAAGTAGTGAGTGCTCAGTGGGCCCTTGGAGGAAGAACTTGGCAGAGGGGACAGGTCTCCCATCTGTGCTCACTTTCACCCACAGGCCACTGAGGAGCGCTTGAAGAAGGAATCCAGCCACAGCCTCCAGATCCAGCACCAGGCACACCGGCTAGAGCTCCAGGCCTTGGAAGAAAAGGCCCGGCAAGAGCTCCAGGGGGAGCTGGAGAGGATGGAGGCTCAGCAGGCTCTGCTGTTAGGTATACAGGCAGCCACCCCTGGGAGGTGCTCCCCAGCCGGGTCCACACGTGGAGGCCAGGGGCAAGATGGGGCCCTGGGTCTGGAGGCACACAGGCCAGGGTGACTATCCTGGCTCTGCCACCAACTAGCTAGGAAACCCAGGGTTGGGGTGGGGGTGGGGTCACTGTCAATCTCAGTTTTCTTTTCCATAAAACAGAGTCACCATTGTCTCTACCTCATAGGGGTGGTATGTGGATTTGATGGGATATTAAATATAATATGCCTAGCATATGACAGGGGCCAGATGAATGTAGACCGTAGTCCAGGTTTTCTGCTATCCAAAAGCAGGACGTGCCTATGAAATATTTCATAAGGCAAAATGGCAAAAAGGGAAGAAGCAATTACCATTAATTTAAATGAAACACTTTTGAGCATTCCCAGACCCCAAAAGTCATCTCTCCTAGGCCTTCCTGATACCATGGGACATATCTTGCTAACAGGTGCACACAGTGATGGAGATAAAGCCCAGATATTCCCAGACACAGTGCAGACCTCTGGCGCTCCACCCTCAGATGCTGAGTGTGTTTCCCAGAGGGTAGGCGCTGGGGGGTGTCTCTCTCGCTGCCTGCTGCCTGCTGCCCAGGGTGGCACTGCTTCTGGACCGCTGGCTGCAAAACCAGCAAAAACAAAACAAGAAAACAAAAAACAAAAAACCCTGATATTTTCCCTTTTCTCTTTTTTATGTAAAAATGAAAGTCTTCAGATTTCCCTAGGTTAATGAAAATAGGTTCTAATGTAGAGAAAAGCAAAGTGGTATAAGGCAAACTTTCAAAAAGCAGAGGCATCTATATTATCATCATTATTATTCGATATAAGCCAGATCTCTGAGCCAGGGTGAGACTTCCTGGGATTGCCTCAACCTCTCATTTTCATTCTGAAGATTTCTGCAAATTTGGGGGACTAAGGCCTCCAGGCTCATGCACTTTCCTCTGCTTCTTTTTCCTGCTCCCACATCATCCTCAGCACCAAACTCACCTCTTCTTGAAACATCCAAAACCAGTCACACAGGCCCTGGGTGGCTCAGGCAGTTGAGTGTCTGCCTTCTGCTTGAGCTGTGATCCTGGGGTCCTGGGATCAAGTCCCACTGGGGCTTACTGCTCAGCAGGGAGTCTGCTTCTCCCTCTACCCCTGCCCCCTGCTCATGATCTCTCTCTCTCTCTCTCAAATAAATTAAAAGAAAAAAATAAAAATAAATAAATTAAAAGAAAAAAAGTCATGCAGAGCATTTTGGAAGTTACCAGCAGTAAAGATCTCCTAAGCCGGACTGGTTGGGCATGAAGCCCAGCTCCCAACACTCATAAGTTTCATGACTTTGGGCAAGTTACTTAACTGCTCTGTACCTCTGTGCCTCTGTACCTCTTTGCTCATCTGTAAAGTGGGAATAATTACAGCATCCACCCGGTATGCAGTAAATCCTATGCAGATGTTCACTATTTTCATTACTGAATATTCCCACATTGCATGGCTGGCCCTAGAAGCCTCTTTCTGTTTCTGCAGATAATTTTTTCTCTCATTTTCACCTTCTTCTCTTCAGTCTTACTTTTAAAAAAATATATTTTATTTATTTGTTCATGAGAGACACAGAGAAGGATCACGCCCTGAGCTGAAGGCAGTCGCTCCACCACTGAGCCACCCAGGCGCCCCTTCCATCTCACTCTTAAGAGCAAGACAAATGCCTCTCCTTATTTCATGCCTAGCATTAAAGACCATATTGGCCTTATTAATTTTTTTTTCAAACCCAGCTGGGGTTCTCCTTAAGAGAATTTTAGGAAAGAGCATTTTCTTTACCTTCATAAGTGAAAACCATCTACTTGCTGCTCGGTTGTGCTTTCACTAGATAGTGTGTCCTGCTGACTGTACATCAGCACATCAGTCAGCTCTGCCTATTTCTGGAGGAAGTGACATGGGGAGCAGGCAGGAGAGAGAAAGTGTCCCATAGATTCCCCAGTTAACGTCCAGGTGGGAAATGCTAAGTTGGCATCCTCTCAAGAAGACAGATTATACAAAATAAAACCCAGGCTGTGCCAGGTTTTATTTTGTCTCAGGTACAAGACAAGATTCAGATCAGGTTGGAAACCCTGGTGATTCCAGCACCCAGCAACAGCTGTCCCTACCGCCACTTGCCTGGCCCCTCTGACTCCACAGCAGCCTGGTCCTTTCCTGGACAAAAGATTCAGGAGAGAGCCTGGGTACCTGCTGGGATTCTCAACACAGTCCCAGGAAGAAGGGGCTCTGTGGACTCTGTAATGATGATAGCAAATCGTTGGCGTTGTGGGTGGTATTGGGTGAGTGGGAGCACCTACCATGACAGGGCGATTAAATTAGACATCCCTGGTCCCAACTACTGCTATTCCACCATCTGTGTGAGACACACCTGACCTGCAGTGTAGGTCAGTGTATGAGGGGCAGGGAGCGTCCATCAGATTACCTGATACACTGGGGTGGGGATCTGGACATGCTGGATGGATAGGTGGATGGGTAGAAGGGCAGGTGGACATGTGGATGGATAAATGGGCTGATGGAAAGGTGGGCAGGTAGATGTGTAAATGGGTGGAAAGGATGGTGGATGGATGGGTGGATGGATGGGGGGGAAGGAAGAGTGGGGAAAGGAGGAAGAGGGAAGGGAATATATGACAGAAGACGGAAGGGTAATAAATGAACTCACTCTAGTTATGCTAGAGTGCAAAAGGATTTTGTTGCACATATTTTTGTGATAAAGGATTTCAAAATATTGAATTGGGTTTGGATTTTTTTTTTTTTAAAGAAAATAGGCTGTAGAGAACACTATATTAAAACCCTGGTGGGGAGGAAAGATAACCTAGTAAATTTTTCAACATATCATCAGAATGACAAAGCTCTACTGCGCTGAATATACTATAACTTTCAAAGAAGCTTCGTAAGTTTATGGGAAATCTTTTGCAATTGACACACTTTTACAATATCATTAATTTCCACTGTAAATATCACTTGTTTATTTTACAAATATATATTGAGCACTTGCTCTATACTAAGGCTTCTACCAGGTATCTTATGGCTTATGGAATCACTGGAACAATGTTTCAAAAATAATTTGCCATAACTAACCTACAGAGTCTCAAAAGTCCTTAACAGAAAAGGAAAGTGTCAAATTTACTAGCATTTGAAAATTATCTTCTCTTAAAAAGTTAATAGCTCCTCCTTCTCCAGAGTCCCTCAGGCAGGAGCTGTCGGAGCAGCGGGCTGCCTGTTCTGAGCACCAGAAGGACCTGGAGGCGCTGCAGGCCGAGCGGAGGGCCGCGGGCGGCTGGGGCAGGCGGCAGGCCGTCGCCCAGTGTCCAGGAGACAGCGAGGACCTCGCCGTCGCTGCAGAGGTCAGCGCCCCCATTCTGCCCACACCAAACCCCTCTTGGAGCGGCGTCAAGGCTGCCAGGAGAAAATCATAAAGGAGGGGCTCTGGGTGCTCATCGTTCCCTTCTGAAATGGGGAGGGCCCTTGGGAGATGCTTGATGGGCCTACAGACTCCCATTTCGAAAAGCAAAACACAAGTTTTAAGCGCCGCATGTTATTTTAAATTCAGACACAGTAGCATTTCAGAGTGTCACTGCCAGATAGGCCCTAGCATCAGCCAGTCCGCGTTACTCCTTCAAATCCGCGCAGAGTGCCTCAGAACACCTCCCCAGACAGCCGTGCAGCCACAGTCCCACCTGGCAGGCAGCGCAGTGACCTCCTCCCAGCCCAGGCCTGTCTCCCAGGCACCCACCGTGTGCCACACAGTGTCAGGTACTCATCTGTATAAGGGCTGCAGTCACTCCCTCCTGCTATCAGAATGACCTCCCAAGGGCCGGCAATGAAAAGCCTTCACCCACTGGCCACACTTGGTATCTGCAGCCATGTCCCCCTCTGCTCTAAACGTGGGCTCTCTGTCCTGCTTCTGGGCCTTTGTATGTGTCCACTCCCTGCTTGGGATGCCTTCCTCCCTCCCCAGTTCCCAGCTCACCCTCTGGGCCAGGCGTCTCCCCTCCAATGTTAGTGTATGTACTGCTGAAGCGAGCTCGAGGGGGCCCCCTTCCTCACCTGTGACCTCGCGGGTCTCTGAGCAACCAGAGCACTTCTGAGTATATAATTCAGCTGGCACTGGCGTCTACTGCATGGTCCAGTGAGACAGCTGTCATATCATGGGTGCTCTTCATGGGTGTTCCCAAGTGGGCTAGGAGTCTTTTGAGAACCAGGCATGTCTGCCTCATTTCATTTCCACCCCTACTCTCCACACTCGGCACAGCAGTCTGTGGATGCCGATGATTAGTTGGGGTCCCAGCCCTGCTGAAGATCCTGGGGACATGGGGACCGGTCACTCAAGATTTTGCTGGTACTGAGCACCTGAAGACGATTTGTGTTTAATGAGAAATATTAAATGACGAATCACAAGGAGCTCAGCCTGGTCAGTAAAGTCTAGTGAGGGAAGACAGGATATATTCCAGCAAGTGTTCTGGATTGGTGGGAGCCACCTATGCCTGTGGAAGGGGGCAGGAGGAAATGTAGGATTGTGACAGCTGTGATGATGAGCTCCCTGAGTGCTGTGCATAGAACCCCAGGATTACTGGGTAGATGAGGGGATACCTGGCCACCAGGTGCCTGCCCTTACCTTCATCTCATCGGAGAGAAGCCCTGAACCCTCTGGGAGGAACAGCAAGGCCTCAGCTGAAAACCCACCCAGAGAAGAAATGTGGGAGTATTAGCAAGGAGGAAGAGCCCCAGGCAGCAGGAGTGATCAAGGGGAGGGAGGGCACCCAATAGAGGGAGGGATGCAGCCTTAAGTTGGCCACCAGTGCAGGTAAGTGGTGTCCCACCTGCTGGGGTCTTCTGAGGAGCCCTGTGACCTCATTCTCTTGTCTGTCCCACCTAGGGACAGGGCTCTTTCTCCCATTAGTCAAGGATGGCCCCACACGACCTTAACTGAGCTCTTCCAGGTTGTATGTATGGGAGTGCCAGGTGCTCATGTGCCCATGGGTGTCACACACATGCAAGCCCCAGGCCAGGAAGCAAGAGGTACAAGGCATGGGCCGGGCTGCTCCCTGTGCAAAGCTGTTCCGTCCTCGTGTGGAATAAGCAAATGCAGAAACCTTCGGCCTGTTTGACGGGCCTTGCAAACTGCAGCATTCACTAACCCGGGGTTCACCGGCCCCATTTAATTTAGACATAGAGTTCCCGAATTTCTCTCTGAACCCCTGGTGTTCAAGCGTCATTTCATTTAGCAAGCGTTTATTTGGCACCTCCTGGATACCAGCCACTGTGCCGGGTGCCCTCAGACTGGAAAACTGGAGGGGAGATGGTGCTGCCAGTCCGGGCGAGAAGAGAAAGCTGGTGGCCTCTCCCCAGGCGGTGCCGTCCGGAGGGGAGGGCGCTCTGGGTGGAGAACCAGCAGGGGAGCCCAGGAAGCGGGGGAGCGCTCGGGCTCGGGCTCGGGCTCGCTCTGAAGCCACATCCTGGGCTCCCCGACGCCCTTGCTAACCTCCCGAGGGCCAGACTGGGCCAGCCCCCGACGCGGGAGGACCTGGAGATGGGCCGTGAGCCCTGCATCGCGAGCAGGAGGCCGGCGCGGGCTGCGGCACGCCTGGGGCGCCCTGAAAACACCTCCCGAGTCCTCTCTCCCCAGGACGGGGGCGGCCCGGGCCAGGCCGGCTCCCCGAAGGCCGCCGCGGAAGCAGAGGCGGACGAGGCGCGCGGCGTCCGGGAGGAGAACTCGCAGCTCCGCGACGCGGTGCAGCGGCTGCGGGCCGAGGTGGAACAGCACCAGCAGGAGGCGCTGCAGCTCCGCGACCAGCGCAGGTGGGTGTCCAGGCCCGGCTCCCGCCTCGCTCCTCCCCACGCCGAGCCTCAGATCCAAGGCTCACCCACTCGCCATCTCCCCAAAGGAAAGACGCCCTGATGCTAGCACTTCCCTGGTGCTACTCCAGCCCCGTGAAAAGCGCTAGTGCGCTGGGCCCAAAACTGCAGAGCTGGGCAGCCCCGGTGGCGCAGCGGTTTAGCGCCGCCTGCAGCCCAGGGTGTGATCCTGGTAGACTCGGGATCGAGTCCCACATCAGGCTCCTTGCATGGAGCCTGCTTCTCCCTCTGCCCGTGTCTCTGCCTCTGTGCGTGTGTGTGTGTGTGTGTGTGTGTGTGTGTGTGTGTGTGTGTGTGTCTCATGAATAAATAAATAAAATCTTAAAAAAAAAAACCTGCAGAGCATTTGCCCTGGAGTAAAGAGGGAACCCGGTTTCCCTACAAGTCAAGGAATTTATGAAATCAGACCCAACCATACCAAAAGCATCTTAATTTTTTTTTAATTGTATTTATTCACTCACAAGAGACACACAGAGAGAGGCGGAGACAGAGGGAGAAGCAGGCTCCATGCAGGGAGCCCAATGTGGGATTCGATCCCAGGTCTCCAGGATCACACCCTGGGCCAAAGGCAGATGCCTATCCACTGAGCCACACAGTTGTCCCCCAAAAGCATCTTCAAAACCAACCTTAGGGAGACAGTGCGATGGAGTAGTTCAAACAGTGCCATGTGCTCTTTAACCAGCTGGGTGAGCTCCTGGAGTCCGCTAACTTCCCCAAGACCATGCCCTCATTCATCTGCAAGTGGAGGTAAGACCACCACCTCTCAGGAATGTCCTGGAATGCAGTGAAATGGAAGCAAGATTTAGCCCTGGCCCTGGCTAACTTGGTCAACCGTGGTGGTTACTGTTACTGCCTGATCCACGTTGGATAGCTCATTATCAGTCCTGAATTCACAGCTCTTTACCCCCCTTACTGGAAAGTTTAGAACTACAGATGGAATGCAGGGGTAGGAGGTGCTGAGAAGGGGTCCCACAAGCAGGATTCATCCTGGACAGCACAACTCAGAGACCTCTTCCCGGGGTCCTGACTTTACATTCAGAACCACTCCCCCACATTTTCTCCCCCACCCAGCCACTCAACAGAGGGTAGAGAGACCCCAATGCCCAAGAGGTTCAGTCCCTAGAGCCTGGGCAAGTCTAGCTCTGCTTCCATCCACCCGCAGGCTGCTGGAGGAGGATCAGCAAGCCCAGCGGGCCCGGGAGGTGGAGAAGCTACGCCAGGAACATCGGAAGGAGATGCAGGCCATGGTGGCAGATTTCAGCAGTGCTCAAGCCCGGCTCCAGGCCCGGCTAGCTGCCCTGGAAGCTGAGTAAGTGAGGCCTTGGGCCCCAGGTTAGGGCCCAGCTTAGGCCCCTAGTTGATGCATTTTATTAGGGTAACCAGCTCATCACAGTGTGCCTGGGACTCCCCCAGTTTTGAAACTACAGGTCCTGAGTTCTAAGAAGCACTTCTGTCCTGGACAAATGTGGGTAGTTGGTCACCCATCACTTTATGAGTCTGCATTCTCATTGTGCAGATTCTGTGAGGAATCATCACTGCTTTGTGGACTTGGTTTGACCCACATGCTGGGAAATAATCAGAAGGATCAAGGCTACTCTTTTTAATGAACATTTGGCCCCTTCACATAGAAATTGTTACTCCCCCAGACACATAAAGGAAGCGAGGACCCTCATATATGTGTGCATGCATTCATTTATTTATTCAACAGATGTTTATCAAGAGCCTGCTGTGTCCCCGCACTCTTTGAGGCTCTGGAGTAACAGCCTGGAGCTAAACAAAGTCTAGGCTCTCATAGAGCTCGCAGATTCTAGATGGAGATGCAGAAAAGAAAGAAGAAAATAAACATTTAACTTCATGGCAGGTAGTGAAAATGCTAGAAGGAAAACAGGATCGGTGTCTAGGGAGTGGCAAGGGTGGGCCAGGAAGTCCTCCCTGAGGAGATGACACTTAAGCACAAGCAGGTGAGGAAATGAGAGCGCCATCTGGAGGAAGAGCATTCCCAGCAGCTACAACAGCAAGTGCAAGGGCCCTGGGGCCTACTTCACATAACTGAACAGCTAGGAATAAGTAAGAAGATGAGTGGTAGGAATTGAGATTGCTGGGGTAGCTGGGAGGGATGAAGGAGACCCTGCTCTAAACAGGAAGGAATTTGGATATGTTCAGAGTACACTGGGAAGCCACTGCAAGGCTTTGAGCAGGAGTGACCTGGTCTGATTTATCTTTTAATGGGGTCTCTGGGTACTGAGAGGAGAAAAGACTGGGAGGTGGGGAGGGTCAGAGTTAGCAGCAGGGAGACCAGTTGGAAGGTGAAACCACTTACCTAAATGTCAGGCAGCACTGAGTGAATCTAAATGTCGCCTGTCTGACCCTTAGATTGTGCTCTTTAAAAAATGTTCTCCGCTGTCTCCAATACAAAGCAAATCATCCAAAATCCAGAGGGGAAGGTTTTATGGGCTAATGGACACTTGCCACATGCCAGGCTCCATTATCTCCTTGAATCCTCACAACCACCCAGTTTCATGCCCATTTTTTTTTTATGAGGGGCACCATGCTAAGTGCTTTTAATTGTATTAACTCAATTTAAGCTCACAACTTGATTCATGCCCATTTTATAGAAGAGGGAACCGACGGTTCCAGGGAAAGGCTACATAGCCAGAAAAAGGCAGAGTAGGGATTAGATTCCAAGTCATCTCGTGCCAAAGTCCCCTCTTATCAACTCCAGTCCATAGGTCATCTGCAGCCCTAACCCTCTCTGGCTCCCCACCATGCCTTGAGTTCTTGCCCTTGGCTTCAAGGTGAAGGGCGGGGTACCAGCTGCCCGGCTGCCCTGCCCGAGAACCAGCGCATGCCATGCTCCCTATAGGCCAGCAGGTGGCGCCATAGGCACGTCAGCATTAGCGCAGCGGCGGCCGGGGAGGGTGGTGCCTCGCGGAGGGGCGCGTGTCCCTCGGGAGACCTCCCTGATTCCTCTTTTTTTTTTTTTTAAGATTTTTATTTATTTATTAGAAACAACAGAGAGAGAGAGAGAGAGAGACACAGGCAGAGGGAGAAGCAGGCTCCATGCAGGGAGCCCGACGCAGGACTCGATCCGGGGTCTCCAGGGTCAGGCCCTGGGCTGAAGGCAGCGCTAAACCGCTGAGCCACCCGGGCTGCCCGACCTCCCTGATTCTTGATGCTTCACTGAGGGCAGCGTGTGTAGCACACACAGCCCTTTGGCTCCTTGGCCCCGCAGCCTCCGGGGAAGTAGCAAAGGTCAGACTGGGAGTCGGGGTCCTGGGCTCCACCCTGAGCTCTGCAGCCAAGCTCCCAGGGCCTTGGTTTCCCGCTTCGTGAATAGATTGGTTGGCTGGCCAGGCTAAGCTCAGAGCAGCGCCCCCGCCGCGGGTCCTGGTGGTAGGAGGCTAACTGCATGCCTGCTCCTACAGACTCAAAGATTCCGGAGAGAAGCCAGGGAAGGGCGCGTCCAGGCCCGAGGATGCTCAGCTCATAGGCCGCCTGCAGACCCGCCTGAAGGAGAGAGAGGAGATCATCAAGCAGCTCATGGTGAGGCTGTCAGGGCCAACGCGGGGCCCTGCAGATCCTCCGGGAGGGCCATTTACTCTGCACCTGGCTCTGCTCTGGGTACCTGCAATTTTAATCCTGACAACCCTAAAACCACCTCCAAAAGATCCTTGATTCCTTTTGCCTATTATCTAAAAAAAAAAAAACAAAAACAAAAAAACAAAACAAAAAACAAAACAAAACAAAAAACAATAATACAGGAAAATAAAGCAAAAAAAATCACTCAAGTCCCCCAGCATCTACCTGATGCTGAGTGGTTTATTTTTTTTAAACCTACAGAATTGGGAAAATCTAAAATGGCTTGCCTTCTGTTTGAATTTTAGTAGAATCAGTCAAGCCAGTCATTGTTTATTGACCTTCCTTTTGCAAAAATGACTACCTGCTTTGCCGTTAGCGAGCCACCCCCTGGACTCCTTAGGGAGAAGAGTTTTCTCCTTCTGGTTCTGCATCCAACAGCCACCAAAGCCTGAGGCCATTTCTGGGGAATGCCCCTCCCTCCGCCCACCCCTGCCTGGTCACACAGCCTGTCCACCTCACATCCCTGTGCCCTGATACTTCCTCCACCGCTTTGGGCATCACCCAGCCTCTTGGTGCTCATGGGTCTGGTTGGAAGCATATCACCCCAGCTGAACTGGCAGGGACCGCTTCCCCTGGCTTACGTTCAGCCCTGGAGACAGTGGGTCTCCACTCACTCCTGTCGGTGTAGCCCACAGTGGGATAATCAGCCACATCAGAAGTGCAGCCGACCCCCCTCCCCAACCCCGTTTCTACCTCTACCACTTTAGTCCAAGCCCATCAGATGCACAGTGGAAAAACATTGGTCTCCCCACTCACTTGACTGTTGCCCACATGCTGACTTCACATCAACCACAGCAATCTTAGGAAAATATGTCAGATGACAGACAGCACGGCTCTGTTCAGCACCTCCCATGGCCTCCCATCCTTTTCCAAGTAAAATCCACAGTCTTAGAGTGGCCTGCATGGCCTCACGGCCTTCCACACACACAGCCATGTCTCTCAGATCTCAGTCCCATTCCCATCCCTGCCCCAACCACTGTTTCTTGTCAGTACATTGATGAGACAATCAGGAACATTTCACCACTAGCTGAAAATTAGATACTAAGGAACAGCTTGTTTGCTAAATATGACAAAAGTATTATGGTTGTGTGGGTTTTTTTTTAAAGAGTCATTATCTCTTAGAGATATATATTGATGTTTTTATAGATGAAATTATGCAATGACTGGAATTTGCTTTAAAAATAATACAGCAGGAAAGAGAAAAGTGAACAATGACACACATAAATAAGGTTGGCCATATAGTGATTGTATCTGGGGTTTGTTTTCTTTGTCTTAATTATTAACTTTCTGCAGTAGACTCTTTTCAGATGCTAAGAGTACCTGGATCATAAGCTTGCCCTTTCCTATACAAGAGAAGCTGGGGACTCAAAGGCCACAGGAGTAAAGGTGCTTCCTCAGAGCCTCAGGATGGCAGCTTGATCCCCACTGACCCCCCCTCCCCTCCCCTGACTCTCCTTCACTCTGTAACCTGCCCTCACACAGCCATCTTCCTTTGGGTTAAACCCAGTGCTGTATGGTTGGGCTCATGTGGACTCAGTTGTATTGTTCTTCCAGGAGGAGCGAAGATTTCACTATGCAGCCTTCCCCAGTGCCATGTCGCATCGTAATCGATCCTTCTCTTTCAATCCTCACCCAGGGTATCTGACCCCTTCCATGAAGGTAATTTGGTTTTCTGGTTTCAAGCATTATACAATTTGCTGGTTTCGTTTTCCTGAAGGTGACTGGAGCTCATTTGTCAGTGGGCTGGCATACATTCAGAGGGATAGCCATTGGAAATAAGACTCACAGGAAATACTCCAAATTACTAACAAACAGTATTTATATCTGGCTGGGCAGATTATGTGTACTTATAATTTTTTATGGGTTTTTTTATCTTCCAAATTTCCTATAAATAAACATGTCACTATTAATAATGGTTACATCTAGGGGACAGGAAGGAGAGTAAAGAGCAGGAATCTCTCACTTCTTAACTTTTTTTCCCTGTATATGTTTTTGGAATTTGTCATGATTAGAATATTCACATCCATATTTCTCATCTATCACAAAATCCTAAAAGTGCTAAAAAATATTTTTTAATAGTTCAAAGGACAGTAAACCTAACCTAACCTGAACTGATGTGAGCTCATTTATAATTTTTTTAGGGGTTTTATTTGTTTGAGGAAGAATGAACACAAGAGGGGGAGAGGAGAGAAGCAGACTCACCACTCAGCAGGGAGCCCCCCATGGAGCTTGACCCCAGGACCCCAGGATCATGACCTGAGCTGAAGGCAGACACTTAACCAGCTGAGCCACCCAGGCACCCTTATAATTTTTATATATGCCTCTCAGTGCAGCAAGATCTAAGTTTCACTCTAGAAATCGTAACACTTGTGAGGACAATGGGCCTAGCTCCAGCTGGGGGTTTTATATGGCCTTCTAAAGTCTAAAAAATTTTTTTTGAATTACAAAACACATCCATGCCCATCAGTTTTAGATAAGAAATTGTGAACATATGCATTTCTTAAAACATAAAGTGGACTGGAGAAAAAAATGCTTTAAAAACTAACATGTAAATATGTAAATAAAATTATCGCCTCCCCTCCCATAGAGTTTTGGTTGGGTGGGCCTTTTTGCTTTTACAATAATGCCTCTTTGGGGTGGCACTAACAGGCCTTTCTTTTCATACAAAACAGAAAAAGAAGATGGAGGAAGTCCCTAGCCGAGTGGTCAGTGTGCCAAACCTTGCCTCCTACGCAAAGAACTTTCTGAGTGGCGATCTGAGCTCGAGGATCAGTGCCCCTCCGATAACTAAATCACCCAGCTTGGACCCAAGCCCCAGCTGTGGCCAGCCTTACAAACCCACCCAGTCTCTAGATGTGAAAACTGCCACGAGGTAGGGGGAAACTAGAATTTCCAGTTTCCATCAATAGAAGGGGAGTTTGGATTCCCTTCTGGCACCTCTTCAATACCCAGCATTCAGGCAGACATAAAGAATAGCAAAACAAGCCCTGCCTTGGACAAATTACAATCCAGCCAAATGGGAAGGCTGTGTAAGAGGAAGAATGTCATTCTTTAGAGGAGGTACTATTCTTGGTGTCAAAATCCAGAAAGCCTTTTGTTCCCCCCACGGATGATTAGACAAGGGACACTGAACTTAGTTGGTTGTGTCGGCGTGGGTAACACAGAAGATGGACCCTCATCATCTGACCCTGAGGTCTGGATTCAAATTCTGGTCCTCCTTGTTTTTAGCTAGGTGGCGTTGGGCAGGTTACTTGACCTCACTGGGTCTCCACTTTCTCGCCTCTAAAACAAAGATAATATAGCACCTATCTCATCAGACTGATTTGGAACTAAAGGAATGAATCTGTGAGACATGCTTAACACAGGACCTGGTACAGAAGCATTGTTTATTTCCACTATTATTATTAAGGTTATTTCTCAAGATTTATTGAATCACCTTGAAGTTTTAAGACCTCTTCATCTGTGGATTTGGTAGCTGAGGCAGCATGATGATCTCAGATACCGTCTTATTTTCCCAGAAACCCTTGCAACATGTTTCTCTTTTGGGAATGTGAGTTTTCCCTTTATTAGTTCTTCCTCCTATCCAATCTTCCATTCAGAGGCAAAATTTTACTTTCTAGGCTTGCCTGGAGCCCTGAGCACAGCCCTCTTTAACTGCTAGAGCCAACTCCTGACTCTGGCCTAGGGTTCATCTCAGGAGCACACACCTGTGTGTAAAGCTGGGTTCCCAGTTTTATATGAAGCTTCACAAATGCAGATAGAGACCATTCAGGCAGATATACAACATACTTTGTTGCTTACTTTTCCTCTTTTCAATTTATTAGGCTAATTCCGCAGTCTTACTGAGATGCTAGAACATAGTAGATAGCTTTGAAAGAAGCCAGACATTGTAAGGCTGTGATGATTAACTATTTCACTCCTTATTTTTTTATGAGGTTTATTGTTTGTGCCTGAAATAAGGTTACATGATATGCTTCATTAGTCTTTTTTTTTTTTTCTCATTAGTCTTAAGTAAAACCGAAGACTTATTTTCAAAATGGGAATTAGGTGTTTCCCTCCCCATCCCCATCTTTCACAACTTGTTTCCAGCTATGAATGTTGGCCAGTTACGTTGCACTGTCTTTCAAGGAGTAAAGAAGCAGATTTTTTACCTAAAAGATAGAGATGTATTAAGTCATTTGCTGAGTAATCTTCAAAACTACCTAACAAAATTGTTTGTTTGCTTGTTTTTAGGACACAAGATGGTGAAACAGCCCAACCCAAAGAAGTCCAGCAGAAACAGGGCTCTGCCCACCAGGAATGGTTTACCAAGTATTTTTCTTTCTAAACTGATTCTTGGGATCCATCACAAAGAGGACATTTGAAAAACATTTCTTTTAAAGCATCTGATTGAAGGAATGAACTAAACCAACCAACCAACCAAATAACTTGCTTGTGATATGATTTATATATAATAGTCAAAGCAAATTTTGGCATTAACATTTCCTATTTCATTGTGACACCAGTGCTTAAAAAATTTCTTGCCATTAAGATAAAAAAAACTCCACACAACCCCCCCCACAAAACATGTTATCAAGACGCACCCATAGGAAAATGTTATTGATGTTGCTGACAACCTTCACATTGTATTTCTAGTGTCCGTAAGATTTCATTCTGCTTTATGGAGTATCAATCAGGCTTTGTGATTTCCATGGTCTACTTTAAAAGTGGTTTCATTTTTCCTTAGAAAGCTAGTGTCATCTCCATTTAGAAAGTATTTCTATGTAAATGACATTATTCCAAAATGCACATTCAACCTCAGTAGGAAGAAGAAAACAAACTTTGAAACACTCATGAAAGCCAATTAAAAAAAAAACAAACGAGGCAACACTAGGAGTGGACTGTAGCAGACCTTGGCATACGTGGATTGAATGCTTTGACTTCAGAGGTCCAGGACATGAAGTAGACTATAGAGGAGATAACACCTACCTCAAAAGGGGCTTTGCAAGAATTAAGCAAAATATTATGGGTAATGATACCAATCAGGACTTGGAATTAACCACTGCCAGAGTTTTCCCGTGAATAACTGAGACTCGCCCCATCATACCTCAGTTTCAATGACTATAGTTTCAAATTGGTCACTTGTCAAGGTTTCTAGAGTATTCTATGAAGTCAAAGATCTACTGAACCCATGGTCTTTGAGCTTGGGCCCTTTGCCTCATGGTGCATTGCTTCCCCACTGCATGGATGCCTGGCACAGTAAAGGGAATCGGGACTGGCCATTCACGGTGCTGACCTGTCAGTCCACACCGAATTGTCTGCCCTTCTGACGGAGGAGTGCGACTGGACAAGACAATACAATTTGGGCCAAGTATGTTCTCAGTCCTTTGGTGCTGGCCCCACAGGTGGCCGTAAACAGTTGTTTATTCTATGCACTGTCAAACCTTTGCTCTTTGAATAAAATTAAACTGGGCAATAAAAACAGCTGTGACTTGTATTTACCCAAAGAAAAGTGAAATTAGATGAAGACAGAGCTTGGAAACAGGAAGTTCACATCAACCTCAATTAGATCATCTTAAAAGTAGCTGCTTCCATATGTCATTTGAGAAATGCAATTACAACTCACAATTTAAAGGTAAAATCACTATCTGATCAAAACATGTGGCCCTTTAATTTCTTAAATACCAATACTTGTTACCAGACATGTAACATGCCATGTTATTTTTCAATATCATATTTTTAAAAAGATTTGAGAGTGAGCACACATAGAAATGGGGAGAAGGGGCAGCGGGAGAAGGAGAAGCATATTGCCAGCTGAGCAGAGAGCCTGATGTGGGGCTCCATCCCAGGACCCCGAGGTCATGATCTGAGCCAAAGGCAGATGCTTAACTGAGCCACCCAGGTGCCCTAGTATCACATTTTTTTTTTTTTTAGTTATCTCGTTTCCTGCTTAAGGTAAGCACTGTAAGATAATGCTTGTATTTTGTGTTTTTAAAACTATGTAGATCTGTTTATTGAAACCTTCCAACACTGCAACCCCTGATGACTGTCCTTTAACTCAGCAGGACACCTGCTGCAGGGACTGAGTATTGAGACTCTACATCTATTTAATTTCTTTCTTGTTGTTGCAAGTGAGTGAAAGATGGTTAAATTTCTAGATTTTACCCTGCAATAATTACATCTTTGTTAACTAAATCTATGCATGCTTCTACCATTTATTTCTTCAGGACATACTCCTTGAGTAAAGCATCAAAACATACAGGTTTAAGCATTCTGATGTAATAAAATTACCATCCAGAAGTTTTTTTTTTTTTTTAATTATTTATTTATGATAGTCACAGAGAGAGAGAGAGAGGCAGAGACACAGGCAGAGGGAGAAGCAGGCTCCATGCACCGGGAGCCTCATGTGGGATTCGATCCCGGGTCTCCAGGATCGCGCCCTGGGCCAAAGGCAGGCACCAAACCGCTGCACCACCCAGGGATCCCCATCCAGAAGTTTCTATCAAGTTTACACCTTCACCAACAGGAATAAAATCCTACCTCTCTGTACCCTAGATAATACTGACGAAGAAACTCAATTTGATAGATAAGACATTGTTCCAGTTTTTGTGTGCATAATCTGATTCTATCAATCTCTCAAGAGCGAGTGGTCCAGACGGTGATAGCTTGGGAAGAAAAGTGATGAAGAGGAATGAACTGATTCAGGATTGAGTCAGGAGGGAGAAACAGCAAGATCTGGTGATAAATCTTGGTAGGCCCTATTGCAACAGGCAATAGGGCTAACGTATTCCTGGAGCAAAACTGGAAAGGAAGATTGCTATAAAATGTTTCTTAATTAGGGTAGAAAAGAATGAACTCGCACAAGCAATGGTGGTATATCATGTACCTGAGCCTTTATTAGCTGTGCTAGCATCCATGTAACATCCAACACAATAGTTGAACTTGAGGCTATTTGGTCTCTACTCATTCTCCATGATCCATCTGGATTCTGCAAGGGCGAGGTTGAGAAATTAAATGGAGCTGTGTTATGGACTGTTCTCCCTATATCCTGGTAGCACTAATCTCCACCATCACCCTGAGGATGGAATTTATTATTTTTTTTTTTTTACTTTAAAGATTTATTCTATTTGTTAAGTGCTGTTAGTTTGTCATTATTCCTCCAAGGAGAGTCAAGACAGTGAAGTGATAACCAGCCAACTCCACTGTTCTTGTGTATAATATTCCCTCTTACTTTCCCATGTTTGATCCTTGTACTGTCAAAGTTTCCTTCCACTGGAACGTTTCCCTGAGGCACCACTGGTGGAATCTGCAGCCATTGGGGCACTGGTTACTACCATCATGGGTCTTCCTTGCCAGTTGGACAGTGCATGAGACAAGCCCCAAATCTCATCCTACTGTCTACTCTCTCAGACCATAGCCACTAATATCCATGTCAGGTTGTCCAGGAGCTATATCCCCAAACACAATGAGAGTTTTAAGACATTTACCTGGGGATTTCAATGCCCCCAGCTCAGAGACCACCATTTATATCTATAGTTGAACAAGTTAGGTTTATTTCTTGTTGTAGTAAGGGGAGAATGCTTATCATGGAGAATGGTAGGGCTTCTCAGAAAGTGGGTGTTAGAACCTATTTTAGAATTTTGGCTTTGGTTGGGTGATTTCAAGCACAGTCTAAGGATGCAAGGGCTTACTCTAGATTGGATGCTATAAACAAGTACGGGCAATTCTATGACTGAGGGCCTCAAAAAAAAAAAACCTTAACTGTAGGGAGCAGACTAGAGTGAAGATGAAGCTGAAAATGGTTAAAAGAAAAAAAACAACACATCATTTTAGCCAGAGGATGTTGGATGTTTCATGGATTATGCTGTAACCTTATTTTTTCCTCTGAGCTTAGACAAAATGACAAGGTGCTTTTGTCTTACATTTACATGGTCTCAGAGCAACTTTGAGGTTGGTATACTGAGACTGTTTATGTCCAACAGTAGAATAATACAGCCTAGTAAAGCTGGATCAGTGTCTGGATACTAGGGACAGGTTTTTCTCCCCCTTTTTTGGAAAAATCATGTGTAGCATGAAGGGGAGAGGAAGAGTAAGACAGGAAGAGCCTTCAGACTACGGGTGTAAGGTGACGCTTGTGAAAGGGAGGCCAAGGAAGATTTGGGCGAAAGAGGCTGACAAGACAACACTAAGGAGTCTTGGCCAGGCCAGGGGAAGCTCCAGAGCAAAGACTCCCACGAGGAGAGTCCCGTGTTGGGCAGAAATGACCTGGTGCAAGTACCCCAACTGTGCTTGGTTCACAGCCAGGAGAGCATGGCTTTCTGGGATGTGTGAAGCTGACCCCCAAAGGCGGAGCTCTGGTAACTGTCCTCTCCACAGTGACTCTCTTGAAGGGAGAACTGAGCAGCACTCCTCCATGGCCTCCAGGAGTTCGGGACCACTCAGAAATGTCAACATTGACAAGCTGAGTAGAAAAGAAAAGATGTAACAGAGAATGAATCCAAGTAAAGAAGATGAAGTATCCATTCCATTTTGCAAGAGCAAAGTGGTTAATAACCATCACAGCACAGTGATGGTATGGTGGGCGGGCAGCCTAGAGAAAGAAGGGACAAGGACAGACGCTGGAGACTGTGAACAAGGGGCAGGGAGATGGGCACCCAGGGTAATGCTGAAGATGAGAGATGAACTCTGTGAGCTGGCGGGAATGATCCAGTAGACTACAATGTAGGGGATGGCCACCACCCAACTACCTGGGACCCAGGACCCCAGTGAAAAGGCTGGTCTTATACAGGATAGGCACTTCAGGAGATGAAATAGCAAGAACAAAAGGATGCCCTGAGGGGGTGGGGAGGTTTGTCACTCTGGGAGTGGAAAAGTAAGGGAAATCCCAGCTGATAGTTTATCTCACTGAAGGAGACAGCAGCTCAGAGGGTTTGCTATGTTCATCAATAATTAAGAGGTCATTAAAAGGAAAAAGATACTTACAAACAAGTAAGATTGAAAAATTACTATTTATTTGACAGAAAATTTTTGAATAAAGAAATGGCAATTAATTGGTACTTACATGAATTCAAAATATTTTCACTAAGCACCAAATGGAATAGTTCTCAATCTTTTCAGTAAGAACCTCTTTATTACTGAATGACTGCCTAAAACTTAACCCGTTTATTTAGGTTTTTTAATCAAGAAATCTAAAGCTGCCAATCAGGGCTTCTAATTAGTGTGAGGTGGCCAGGTTAACAACCTTGATGTCATATAATGAGTAAAAACAACTTTTAAAAGCTTTGTTTAATCTATACTGGGGGGTTGGCCCCAGGCTCTATACTCTACACACATGCACACAAACAAAAATGAATAATAAGCATTACGCATAAAAGACAAATAAGTGGTCACTGTACATTCAGAGGGGAACAATGCCTACTTCTCATGAGGGGCACAGAGAGAGATACAAATCACTAACGCCCCCCCCCCCCACCCCGGGAGAATCAAACAAGGCTGGCAAAGAGACAGGAAGTCCTATGTCCTTGAGGTGCAGCAGAGAGGGAACGCAGAGGCTTCAGGGACCAGGTGGCATCCAGGCCAAACAACCATGAATGGATGGATGTCAATGTTAGGTAAGGAGGAGCCTTCAAGGCTGAAGGAAACAAAACAAATCAGGATGCCTGGCTGCAGAAGTACTGCCTGTTTAGAAAACAATAGAGCATTTGTTTTACATTAGGAAATGTAATCTGATAAGAGACTGTAAACAACAGAAAAAGGAAAATCCCATCTAGGGAGCACCAAGAGCAATGCCCTTCTGTATTTCTTAAGGGCAGCTCAATAGAAAATCTCATTGGTCCCTGTAACCAACAAGAGGGTAAAATGTCTTCCCAAACACTGAAGCTCCCATGATTTTTGAGGATGGGGAGTTTGCTGAGGGTCACCCCGTACAGCCCATTCCCCACCTAGACGCCCCAGTCCTTTGGAATCAATGTCACTTATTAGCAAGGACCATCCTTCGTGGAAAATTCTGCTACAAAAAACAAAAATGACACAAACAAAACTCAAAAGAGATGATCATAGCAAACTTTAAATTCTCATACTGCATGAATGCCTACCTCAACTGTCATGCTAAAAACAAGGTCTATCCCCTTAAACTGACTCATCCCTGCAGAATGTAAAAATTTATCATATCACTGCTCTTACTACACACCTCCACCCCAAAAAGGGAAAAATACCACACAATATAAACTTCCCCAAATAAAAGTCAACATCAACATAAGGATCCTACTGTACTATTACTACAGTAACGTAGGACATTATAATCCTTTCAATCTATTTACAAAATCTCATTCTGAGAGCTCTGGATGCATTACAAACATCACTGTATTAGATTCCTCTTCTTGAGGTAATTTAAAGTCTTGACACATGCAAATTTACCTATTTCTCTGTACTACCACTAAGGGATAATTGTCATAAAAGGTCTAAAACTAAAACCCTCATCCTCTCATTCTCAGATCATATCACACAAACTAATCTAAAATTGGAAACACAAGTCATACAAAAACAAAAACAGAAAAAAAGAAACACAAAAGGGAAATCTGTAAGTGGCATCACACTAACAGTCTAAACTTTGCTAAGGACAAGAAAATTTACTGGATTTACCCAAACTATAGAGGAATTTTATAAAGTACTCAAGAAATAACGCTTATAAAAATAAACGGAAAATTTTAGGTGAGCTCATCAAACAAAAATCATCTCTTTCTTTGGTAAAGAGTTCTTCCAAAATGTATCCGCAAGAAGTGATGTTCGTCAACACTGGGTTTAGGCTCACACACTGGATCACCTTCAGGCCGGCTTTGACTCAGGTTTGCTTCATTGGTGCAGGGATATTAGCAGACGCCTGCTCGAGGTAGGCCAAGGAGCCCTGAGGGATTTCAGCTGGCTTTTTGTGCTGCACGTTGATGTCCTCCAGTACCTGCTGCCAATGCCTCAGTTTTGTCAAGTGTTTCTGGACCAGAGCATCTTTCCGCTGTAATTCATTCCTCAGTTCTGAGACATCCTACAAACGAAGACAATGAAGTAAGAGCAAACTCAGGAAAAATGAAAATAGTTTCCGATTTGGTAAGAGCACTAAGAAGTAAATTCAAAACAAGAGAATCAATTCAACCACTGTACGCCCATTACCCTGGTTGGTTCCACTACCCAAACAACCCAGAGCCACTCCTCCAATGGAAGATGCCTGCCTAACACTGAGGGCTTTTATTTTTCATTTTCTTTTAATAAGTAATACAGACGTTCCAATATTCTAAAGTACCAAAAAGCAGCCAAAGAAAACCAGGCTCTTTCCCATCCTGGTCCCCAGGTTCCCAGTCTCTCCATCCAAAGGCTACTGCTCAGAATCTACAACACTGAGAATCTGAAACAAACGTTAACAACAGTCTAGAAAGAGTCCACGACCACTGTCCTATGCATTCAGAATGAAATATTAGAATCTCATATTTCCAGAGCTTTTTAAATGAACACTAGCATTATAATTCTTTTTTAAGGCCTGGCCCTGAACACACCTATGTTCTTACTCAAGTGTTCAAGTCAGAAAATGATCTGACATGCCAAAACTGTAAAAATATCATCTTACCCTTCACAGTCTCAGCAGCTGATATCAATGAATAAATAGAATGGTTACAGTTAATTGGGAATAGTTACTCCAAAAAGTACCAAAACCAATCATTTCGATTTAGAGCTTCTCATTAGGGGCATCCAGGCTTCTTGGGCAAGATGATTCTTATCCCTTCCACAATGCACAAGGCAGGCTTTGGCCCCAAACACGAGATGCCAATAAAGCTTCCTAGTCACTGTGACAACCCCAACACATTTCCAAATGCTCCAGTTTCAAACAACTGAGATAAATGAAATCCTGAGTCTCAAGGAACCTGAAACAGAACATTTAATCTTGGATTCCTTGAACAAAACTTGAACCCATCTCGTGTGTAAGGCAGCCAGGATGTTTCCTTCCAAAATGAGCTTGTCATCTACATTAATGGCTTCTCCACCTTTTTCAAGCAGCAGAACCTTTTCTGTAAGAAAAGTCTTCCATAAAAGCCAGCAAATGAAACTGCTCCATTTGAAGCCCATCTTGCCACCTCCACCCCCTGGCTCCACTACCGGCCCAGCTTGTCCTCAACACTGACAACTAGCAACGTTTATACTCATTTTATAAAGACCTACTGTAACCCATGGGAAAAGGGTGTGTATCTCATTTAAAGCACAGAGGGAACCCTGATAACATGTGCTCTTCCTTAAAGTTGAGGAGAAAAGTGAGTTCCTACCTCTTTGATAACTTGTTCTGGTTTCTGGACAGATAACTGCAATCTTTTTTGTAGGAAAAAACATTCCGTCTGTCTTGCAATATCCAGAAATTTCTGGATACACTGATCAACACCTTATTAAAAAAAAAAAAAAAAAATTAAGAAAAACACTAAATACATGTATCTTCCTCATAAATGAACAGTCAAAATATCAAAACATCACCTTTCCATAGATGTAATCTGGAATTTTAATTTTGGTCGCAGGAGTGATATTGACTCCCAACCCCCATGTATTAACCAACATTAAATAGCACATAATTTGTGCTTTTATGAGGTAAATGATACCTTACAACAACACAAAAGAGTTCCTCTGAAGAGAGAAAACCCAGAGATTTTAGCAATTAGCATCATGACTTCCAGTTAAAATGTAACATGTAAAATATGGTACAAAAAAAAGTCAGAAACCCTGGTTGCCTCTGGGGAAAGAATTCAGGTAGGGGAAGCACAAGGGACTTTTCTCTGTGACACCTTCAAAAAATAATCAGAACTTTTTTTTTTTTAAAGATTTATTTATCTATTTATTCATGATAGATGTAGAGAGAAAAAGAGGGAGGCAGAGACACAGGAGGACGGAGAAGCAGGCTCCACACCAGGAGCCCGACACGGGACCCGATCCTGGGACTCCAGGATCGCGCCCTGGGCCAAAGGCAGGCGCCAAACCGCTGAGCCACCCAGGGATCCCCAGAACTTTTTTTTTTTTTAAGAAAAAAATAATAATAATAAAAAAAGAGCAGTATGCCCTGTTGGCTGTCACTGTCCTATACCAAAAGGGAAAACTCATTTTAAGGGGATCATTATGAGTGACATGTCAATTAGTAAACTGAACAGCAGCATCTAGACACGGCTGCATAAATCTTACTCCCTGGAAAAGTTCTCTTAGGATACAAATGGAACTGAAACGCATCCAGTGTGAAATCAGCGGTTGGAAACCTTGCTGAGGGCAGCCCGGCTGGCTCAGCGGTTGGGCATCTACCTTCGGCCCAGGTCATGCTCCTGGAGACCCGGGATCGAGTCCCACATCGGGCTCCCTGCATGGAGCCTGTTTCTCCCTCTGCCTGTGTTGTGTCTCTGCCTCTCTCTGTGTGTTTCATGAAAACATAAATAAAAATTTTTAAAAAAAGAAAAGAAACCTTGCTGAATGAAGGCACGAACACAGTCTACAAAGAACGAATTCTTACCAGTTCTAATTTCTTCCTGATCCGTGCCATTGACGTAGTCCTGACTCACAAGAGAGGCAAAGCAGGCCTGTGTGACCCAAACACGGAAGAAAAACGTCATTCACATGTCAAAAGCCTTACTTCAGAGCAAGAAAGGACTTGTCTTGGAATCCTGCAGTGGGCCGACCGGGTCTGGAGCCCGGCGGAAAGGACCCAGGGCGCAGCAGGCTGACGTTACCCGTGGTGGATGAGCCAGTGTTCAACACGCAGGAAGGCGGGAGGGAGCGACCAGGAGTGGGCCCCAGAGGGGAGGCGGAGGGGGTGGGGGTGGGGAACCCGAACAACCGGCCGCGAACCCAGACGGGTCCCGGGCTGGGGGAAGGGCAAGCTTCAGGTCCACGTGCTTTGGGAAACCTGAACTTCACGTCTCCGCCCGCAGACCCGAGCACAACTCCGGCCAGCGCTCAGCGTGCAGACTAAAACAAGGGACTCAGGTTCCCAAGCCTGTGCGCCCCCCACCCCCCACCCCCCGCCCCGAATCTGTAAGCCCGATGCGGGCATCGCCGAAAGAGACAAGAGCCCAGGGCGCAGCTCGCCTTTCAGGGAAGAAGGGAGGCTGGGAAAACAGACGTGCCGATCTCATCTTACCTCAAAAGAGGACTCCAACTCGTCCACCAAGGTACTGTTAGAAGCTCTCGGAGGGCCCGGCGCGGCCTGAAGAAGCGAAGCCTGGCCCCTGGAGTCCCCCGGGTGCCCAGGTGGCTGCCCGGAGAACATGCCTCCCAGCGGAGCCGCCATTTGTGGAACGACGCGCTGGCGGGGGCGGGGGGCGGGGGGCTGCGCCTGCGCAGGAACTGGCGCCCGCGGCTCACGTGACGCAGCCCGTCACGTGACTCTGCGGGCGCCGTAGGCGGACCTCGGGCTCCGCGGAAGCTGCGAGTGCTGGTTTCACTTCGGCCAAGCCTTCTCGGCCTCTGGGCTCAGGTAGGCGGCTGGTGGAAGGCGGGAGGCACCCAGTCATTGCGCGTTATTGAGCGTTTCCCGCGCTCCAGTGACTAATCTAGGCCCCGTGGATGGAGCGGGAACAAACTGGCAGAGTCACTCCTCAATCCTCTGTGCGGAGCGGCGGGTTAGGGCTGAAAACACTTGCGGGTGTTAAAGCTCCTCCCGCCTTAGGTATTTGTGCTTACACTAAAGCCACTATGCGGTCTTTCAGTAGCTTCCCTTTAGCACTAACTTATCTTTCCAGAAGCAAAGTTTTTTTTTTCCCCCGTTATATTTTTCACAGTTACCTGCATTTACCGAGCCTTCCATGTCCTAGGCTCTGTTTATTCTGGGATTTTAACGATCACCCGAGTCTCTCTACAAGTCTACTACTGTTTTTGTGGGAAAGCGACAAACACACACACATATATATAGCAGTACCGCATAGAGGTAAGTGCTAAGAAGAAAAATGAAGCCCAATGAGATGGCTAGCGATGGATTTGAGATGGGTGGTTGAAGTCTTTCTTAAAGAGATCAGGACAGACTGACTAGAATGAAAATTTAACCAGAAAGGTTTTCTAGACCGGGATGGGGGGGCTTGAAGAACCTGCCTGGCATATTTTAAGGAACCACAGAAAGGCCAGTAGGGCTGGAGCCAGGGAGGCAGAAGTAGCCAGAAAAAGCAGAGGCTCCCCTTTGCTCATCAGGTCTTGGAGCAACAGTGATCTTAGGAGCACCTGGATGGCTCAGTGGTTGAGCATCTGACTTCAGCTCAGGCCGTGATGTCCTGGGATCGAGTCCCACATCAGGTTCCTCACAGGGAGCCTGCTTCTCCCTCTGCCTGTGTCTCTGATGAATAAATAAAATAACAGAAACCAAAAGTAATCTTCCTGGTGTCAGTTTAAATTAGCCCCACACTCCCAGCCGCTCCACCCTGTTTAGTTTTCTTTATAGCTCTTACATATTACCTTGTTCATCTGAAATGGCCGTGTTCATCTGTTTTCGTTGACAAAGTCACCGGACACAAATACACCAACAGGAGTGGGAGTACAAGCTCCGTGAAATTAGGGTCTGCCTTCTTGTTCACCTGTATTCTCAGCACCCGAAACTGCCCGGCATATTTGTTGACTGAACAAAAACAACACCATAAGGAACTAGGGGACTCTAGTAGTTCTCAAACTTTAAGTCTTAGGAACCCTTTACACTCCTAAAATATTGAGTACTACAAACATTTTTGTACTACAAACATGTATGGGTTGTGTCAGTATTTATTCAATTAAAACTTAGAATAGGTAAAATATATAGGTATTAAAAACAATCTAAAAATATATTTTAAATAAGCCAGTTAACGGTATTAATATCTTAAATATATGTAACTTTTACAAAAACAAAAGAGTTGGAATCACTTCACATTTTTGCAAAAGTAAAAGACACTTCTCATCCACATGTAGTCTTCAACTCCAATTGCCAACTGGGACTGCAAGAGAGCCTTGAAGCTAGGTGGTGATACACATTTCCCAGCTTGGATTTCCTATGACCATGGGGCTGCTTCAGTTTTGGATTCCCTACTTCAGCTACCTCTTAATACTACCATATTCTAAACCACTACTGTTTTGGATTTGGTGCTCACCATAGCCATGCCTAGTGCTGATAGACAGACATGGGAATTACCACCTGCCTCAGTGTGGTTCTGAGATGAGTCAAGGGTTTGTGTAATACCTGGCAGCCAAATGCACCTGCAGTGACAACTAAATTTCATCTCAGCCAGATTAGATAAGCACATGGATCCAGGGTTAAGTCCTGCCCTTTGGATCCCACACTCTGATAAACACAAGAGTTCTCTTGTTCCTGTTTATAAAAAGCCGGATAGAAAGCTTTGTATCAAATCCCTGCTTTGCCTTATGAGTCACTGAGAAGAACTCTAATTCTAGCTTCCTTCCACAAGCCAGTGGTTCCACTTCTCCATCTTTGACAAAGGAGCTTCTGGACATGGATACGCAGAGGAACTTCTTTACTCCCTATTCCTGCCTGACTTCCTTTAATTCTGACAAACAACACAAATATGCATGTCCATATTTATTCCCTCTCTATAAATCATTTGAAACTCATAATATCCTCTTACATGTCAAATTTTTAAAATATTAAAAATAGGGGTGCCTGGATGGCTCAGTTGGTTAAGCTTGTGATTCTGGATTTCGATTCAGGTCATGATCTCAGGGTCATGAGATCAAGCCCATGTCAGGCTCCGTGTTCATTAGGAAGTCTGCTTGAGATTGAGATTCTCTCTGTCCCTCTGCATCCCTCCTCCCGCACACTCTCTCAAATAAATCTTTTAAAAAATAAAAAAATATTAAAAATAAATCCAAAAAATTCAAACATTCAGTCCTTAAAAAAAAAAAAGATCCTATTCATGGATAATTTGTTCACCTAGATACAAAGGAAAGGAGAGCTTTGTCCTAAATCTGCATAAGGAGAATTTTGAGTGGCTGTAGTTCCAGGTGGTAAGCAAATACTTTACTTTATGAACAGCCCCTCTTATTGGTCTTGTTCTTTAACACAAAATATATCCCACATCCATTCAAGTCAAGTCACTGAACCAATGGAAAGCATAACAATGTAACAATTAGGAACGCCACCTCTGGCCCCCTAGTGTTTAATGCTCTCCCAATTACTAGCTTGATGACACAGTTGACATGTTCTTTTCCTTATATGGGGATAATAGCACGTACCTCATCAACTAATAAACTCATCACTGAGTGCCCTAAAGTGGTTATTAACATTGAGAAAATATTGTACCATCACGTAACACAGCCAAAAGACAAGTTATGCTGTAATAGTCACTGGGTTTACAGTAATACAGAATACCAAGGGCCACACCAGAAAGCACAAAAAGTTGATTTATTGTTTCCGACAACTGCATAGTAACCTTTACTTTTATTCCTAGCATCACAGCTAAAAGATGACTTCGCACATCAATTAAAAACATATACTCTGAAAATTAATTAGGTAGTTTTTAAACATTTAGTCATTCATAGAATATCTTAAAAATCTTGGCCAAGCAAGAGATTAGCTTTACCTTTATAAATCTCTACATAAGACAAATCAAGGCAATCAAATTCTCTTTTGTTCTACATTTTTAAATGTAATTCTTTGTTTCCTTTAAAAGATATTTTTCCATTCATTCAAAAATATTTTGAGGCTTAACTGCCCATTTAAGGCAGAATGAAAGAATTTTAGAGCATCTGAACTAAGCATTGTTTTCACTGAACTGAAGCAAGAATTCTATCAGGGTCCTTGTGGGCCTCCCAGTCATGCCCTTCCGCAGATATGGAACTTCATCTTTGTTGGTCATCACACCTGCTATATCTAAATGTGCCCACTTAGGATGAGTCACAAATTCTTTCAGGAACGCTGCAGCTGTACATGCTCCTGCAGACCTGAAGAGAAAGATAAAAACCATTTTTTAACCTCATGTAAATGTGCACTGAAAATTTCATTAAGATCCTCTATTCTCATTAAGTACCTTCTATGACCAGAGAGCAAAAGTCAAGCTTATGAGATTAAGAACTTAACCCAAAAACTACTTTCAAAGTATTTATTTTCAGACATAGCTTTAGGCAATAAAGGATAAGATTCCTCTTCCTCATGGTAACAAATTGACCTATTTTTCATCTCTTCTCCTTACGATTTATTTAAATTGACTTTAGATTTGAAAACATGCAAAATTTTGAGCACCAGATAGAAAATACCTTGAAAATTAAAGACATTAGCAATTAGTACTTATGAGCACTGTTATCAAAAGAAAATGGGCTATACTTTCTGTGAAAGGGCATAAAATTTAAAAGTGGTCATTTTGATAACCAATGATTGTAAAAATGTACTTTCACAGCTCCTTTACATACCTATATTTTCCAATGTTATTAACATCAGCAAGTTGGCAATCTACAACTTGTCTTGTATAATGTTCAAAGAGAGGCATCCTCCAGACACGGTCGCCTGTTTCAATACTGGCCTAAAGAAGAAATAGGTACAATAGTTGGAAGACTGCATGAACTAAATTATGGTTAAATTCACAACACTGATGTATTCAATGCCAGAAAAAACTATTCTGTACAGAATCATTTCAGGTAATGAGATGATTTACTTAAGAATTATAAAAGAAACTAGTTGTATGGCATTTGCCAAAATCATCTGTTCTTATGGATCTCAATTTACAATAAGCTGGTAGCTGGCAGTACTTCGACTTTATGGGATTGACTATGGGGAAAGTCTTTGTGATGCCTGTCACCTCAGTGTGCTAAGAAACACATGTCTGAAAATGTACCACCGAAGACCAAAGCCCATGACAAGGTGACCTCATTCAGTCACATAATCATATACACACTCATTCACATTCATCTACAGAGCACCACCAAGTGTTGGGGATATAAAGTTTAATATCTGAGCCATCAGAGGGCTGAGAGGCTAGTGGAAGAAACAAGATACACAGACTATTTTAATAGACTATGCTCAGAGATAAGCCCCAAAAGTGAAAAGTCAGGAAGCAGCAACAGAAGCTAGTTATTTGGAGACATGAGTAAATAGTAGCTGAATCAGCCCCAGGTTGAAAGTAGCTGCCTCTGAGAAAACAGACCACAGACTGCTGTTGACTGCTGACTGGTCTTTAAATGTTTATGCACACGGAACTTTTCTTTTTTTTTTTTTTTAGAGAAGCTTAAATTAAAAAAAAAAAAATCAAAAACTACAGCATTGTGGGTGCTTGATAAAGAGAGACACTGGGTGCATGACAGGCCAGAGGAGTGCCCCTCTGGTGTCACCAGCCCTGCAAGGAGACAACTGAGCTAAATGTCACAAGGATTGGGCTGGTAGAGTAAATTTAGGACCATATACCAACATCAAGAATGTATTCAAGGACATTCTGGATTTGTCCCTCACTGGCGCATAGTAAGCTGCTATTCCTTACTTGTTGAAAGAGGAAGGTGCCGGGGGAGCTACCAAGCAGACACACAGGGTCTGGAGCTCCAGAGAGAGATGGGAGCAAGCAGCAGAGAGGTGCTAGCCCAAGCCATTGGGCTTCCCCATAAAGATGGGGACAAGGAGAGCATACGGCTTAGGACTGAACACCCACCAAAGGGGCAAAGGAAAAAACTGCGAAAGGAGGCTGAAACAGTGAAGAAGGAAATCAGAGAGATGATCACAGAAGCCAAGAGTGGGATGTAACCGAGAGGTTGCAGTTGCATGCTGCCTCCAACCAGGCTAGGTAAGGCTGAGAGGGTGGACCAGGGAGAGCCAAAGGTAGTGGGTAAGGGCCTGGGGGGAGGAAGCAGGCTGGCTAGGAAAGGGTGCATAGGAAGCACAGAGCACAGCAGCCGGAAGTCGTCCTTATCACCACCCACAAATGGATCAGGACAAGCCCTACATACAACACACATTCACTAAAGGTCATCCCTTCCTTGACAAAGCTGTCCTCGTATCTTTTTCTGCTTCAGGGAGTCTACATGATGGCTGTAGTGTTTGAGTCACTTTCACATCACTCTGAGCCACAGGAGGAGAGGGGAACTGTGGCATCATACCTATCATTTGGGGACATTTATAGAGAACACCAAAGCACACTGAATAGAGTGTATTATCGTATTTCCAATTCAAAGGCAAATCTAGGACAGAAAAATCACAGGGGTAATAAAACATAAAAAGTATTGTTCTAGGCTAGGATAATTTGATCATCTGTCACTTTAGTCTCTACATCTTATTTGTACCTCAAATAATTTGTTCCACAGCCAGGATGAATTGGTGAAGACCCCAGTGGCACCGGACCCCAGGGCTACGTCCATGGCACCTGCAACACACAAGCCCTCTGGTCACTGTTCAGTCTCTACAGGCAGGATGGGTGTGTCTGCTGCTCAAACCAAAACTTTGGCCTTTAATTTGATTTTTAGTATCTGCTTCATTTGCAAAAATAGTGAAACTGAGGAAAGCCTTACTGTATATATTTAATGTCTTCCTAGTTTCTCAACTAGAATTCAACTTCAATTAAGAAAATGTAAAAAAGGAAACAACACCAAATATCACCAATAATCTCCTCCTCAGCATAGCCATTATATATTTTTAACATTTCCTTTCAGATTTTTTATGAACTTTTAAAAAAGCGTAATTAAGACCATACCGTTCATATCTGAATGTGTCCTTCCTCTTTTAGAAACAAATGGTAGAAAGTAGTTTTAAGGATTCTAAAAGTCTACTGGGTAGAGATATCAGAATTTTCTTTCTATGGGACATTAAGGCATCTCTAGTTCCTCATTATCTTTAATCACATCTCAGTAAGTATCTGCCCTTTTGTTTTTGGAAAAGAGTATTATTATTTTATCAGACTTGTTTCATCTTCATTTCCTCCTCCAACAAAGGTGCACTCATTGGCTGACTTCTCTTTTTACAGTAATAGATTTTTTAAAAAGATTTTATTTATTCATTCATTCATTCATTCATTCATTCCTGAGAGACACAGAGAGGTAGAGACATAGGCAGAGGAAGAAGCAGGCTACCTGAGGGGAACCCGATGCGGGACTCAATCCCAGGACCCCAGAATCACACCCTGAGCTGAAGGCAGATGCTCAATCACTGAGCCACCCAGGCATGCTCTTCATTAATAAATTTTTAAAAATCAAGGTAAAAATCCAGATTTCCAGGTTATTTGTGGGCATACATTACTGATCAACAACTGCAATTAGGTCCTGTGGCTCAGTGCCACCTCCTCTGGTTCTGGGACCAGCAGTTTCATTTGTTACTTGCCTAGCCCTGGCTGCAAGCTCTGGGGCAGGGATCATGTTTGATTCCTAAGTATATGCTCAGGGCTTTGCGCACTGCCTGGCACACAGGAGCTCAGTATTTATGCAAAGAGAAAAGCAAACCCTGCTATCATTCAGTAGTACTAGGTCACTCACGGAACGTTAAAGGAGACACCACAGAAGCTGAAGGAAATTCCATAGTTTTCACAAGGTCACGCTTGTTTTGTGTAATACAAGGCATGTCCAGATTGCTCCTTAATCTTTAACTGTGGCTTTACATGGTAGCTTTTCATGCACTGCTTGTTAGCATCTCCCCCAAGGAAAATGATACTTGAAAACATAATTATAGGGACACCTGGGTAGCTCAGCAGTTGAGCATCTGCCTTCAGTTCAGGGTATGATCCTGGAGTCCGGGGATTGAATCCCACATTGGGCTCTGTACATGGAGCCTGCTTCTCCCTCTGCCTGTGTCTTTGCCTCTCTCTGTGTCTCTCATGAATAAATAAATAAAATCTTTCAAAAAAATGAAAATTATATACACTGTTTTATAAACTTTTTTTTGACAATAAACAAAATTTCCCACATCCTTCCATTTCTTTGAAGTTGGGATTGGTGGTTGTAGGACACCCCAGTGAGTGATCCCCTAGGCTTGCATGTTTGTAGATAAACATTTGCACACATCTCTCATTTAAGAAATAAAGCTTAGAGCTGTCATTTCATTTTGTTAATCTTGATTATAACCCATTGGCCACACATACGCCACGATCAGGCGACTCTCCAGGGAAGGGAGTAGCACTTCAGTATCCCATTCCTCTGTGCCATCGGGGCACGGGATTGTACATTCTTCCCAAAACATCAGCTACACTGATAGCTGGTTAGTCATAAGGAATTTCCAACAGTTGACAATTTAAAAACAAAAAGTAGTGACCCGTATGTAAAAACTTAAGCTTCTGCATGACAACTCAGGTCTGTTTGGGTCATTTGTTCCTTCAGGTTTTGTTACTCTCTACCTCCCAATTCTCTCTCAAACCTTCCACTTCTCTCTGCCACTACTGCTACCACCATCATCCAAAACTACTGTAATAACTGCCTTAGAAAAAAAAAATATAAAACACAAACTGGTGGAAATTTCTAAACACACATAGAGAATAGTATAATAAATGCACAGATACCTGTTAACCAGCATTAACAATTACCAGGTGTTTCAGCTACACTCCCTGCCCCACAGATTATGTTGAAGCCATCTGCAGATACTGTAACAGTCATCCGTAACACACACTCACTGCATCTTCAAGAGTCACCGAGCATACTGCTCGCTGGCCTACCTGGCTTGCCAGTCACCTCGGGCCCTTCTCCAGGACATTCTGCACCCTGCCAGCACGGGCCCTGTCACAGTACAAGCATGTCTTATTGTCCACATTGCTTCCTGCTACACTTGGGTCAGGACAAATCCCAGTAACACGTCAAGGCCAAGCCAGGGTCTGGTGCCTCTGAGGATGCTGGCCTTGTGCGCCCACCCCAGCCCCACTACGTTCTTCCCAGTCCCATTCACCGCTGCCCCTACACGCCCCAAAGTGAAGGGTGCCCTCCTCCAGGATGCTCTTCCTTCCCTCCTCTGCCCAGGAATGCCTCCTCCTTCAGATCCTCCAGCTCAAGCAGCAGTTCTCAGACATGATATGCTCGCTCCTCAAAGAAGAATGTGATCTGCTCTACTAAAGCAGTAGCAAATGACAGATGTAAATACTTAATATGATTCCACTCGAGATCAAGGCTCTAAACCTGATTTCACTACATACTTTAGAAAATGTTCTATTTTCTACATACAGTGACACAACTGCTACCATCACCAATTTCAGAATTACCAATTAGCAGAGGCATACTTCCTGTTTCTTTTCCAAGGCCCATGTGGATCTGTATATTGATGCTAACTGATCAAGTTACCAGAATTGTCATAGTCTCACAGAAACTTCAATGCTCCAAGGAAGGTGATGTCACCATTCTATTCCGTCCTAAATCACAACCATGCACGAGGAAAATGAAAACAGGTAGCATGAGTGGATGGCCATCTCCTGAACACACCATGGCCCCTACTGTCTGGTACAGACCTGCCTTTTCGAGGATCGTAACATTTTTAGTGCCTGCCAGGCCAAGGATATGAACCTGTATCATCTCACTTCATCTGCACAAGAACACCTCCTGCCATTGAGGTGCTACTCTACCCCTTTTACAGATGAGACAACTGAGGCTTTGTCCAAAGTCACATGATGTGAAGATGCAGGACAAGTTTTAAAATCAGGTCCTCTGTCTCCGAAGACTCTGTACATCCTCCCACTCTCTTGGAAGATGTTTCATACTCTCCCCTTTGATCACCACTACTGGATCTCAGAAGGGGCTCAGTCAACATGCAGAAGGGACTCACAGCTAGGCCAACACTCGGGCCTACACTCCCTGAGTGGAAAGGCTCACCCAGTTTGCCTCTTGCTTACCTGGGGTCAACTTTCCCACCCTCAGACTAGGGAAAAAAAGGGTGAGGGGTTAAGTGGAGGGAGCTGTGATTCCTCATTTACAGAAAGGGTATACACTACTACCCACCTCACCATTGCCCCCCAAACACCGGCCTCAGCACCTCCACTCTCCAGCTCATGTTTGCTAAATCGAAAAAGGAGACAAAAGACCACCAAAGTACTGTCATACTAGCTTAAAAAAAGGACTCCCAGCAAATCTATGCACTATTGTTAGAGCCACACAAAAGGAAAAAACATAAACTGATTTCTGCTAAAATAAAGGCTCACATGGGCAGAGGAAGAATTAAAACCAATGGATAAAAAAACGATCTGTTACTTAAAAAAGCTGGAGACCAAAACAGAATGAATCCCTGGAAAGATAACTGTTGGATGAAAGACTACTAATGTTTGCTTCCTACAGCAAGGCAATGCCTGTTGTCAACCCTGCAGGGAAGGAGTTCGTTACTCTACAGAACCAGTGGTGCTCTAGCCTTCCTTCAGCCAATGTCTGCCATGTGCGGGCACCAGATTAAAGAGGCTTCCTAAAAACACCTCCCAAACTCCACAATCCTGTGTGGGGCAAATACACTGATGCTCCAGCAGGTCAGGTAACTTGCCCAAGGCTGAAGGACTGTAACTGAACAGGAGGAGATACCTGGTCAGCCCTGCCACTCAAGTTTCACACTGCACAGCCTCTGTTAAATGAGAACCTTCCTACCCACTCACCACAATGTTTTTGTTTCTTTATAACATCAAGTACAAAAAGTTCAGAAAACTCAGCAAGCATCAGATACATTATGATTAATACAAACAGCTCCTGACTTGAGGATTTATCACTAATCTTTTCAGGTCTGTATCAAGTAGCAATCAGGGGCACTTGGGTGGCTCAGTGGTTGAACATCTGCCTTTGGCTCAAGTTGTGATCCCAGAGTTCTGGGATTGAATCCCACATCAGGCTCCCTGCAGGGAGCCTGCTTCTCCCTCTACACCTATGTCTCTGCCTCTCTCTCTGTTTCTCTGTTTTTTAAATAAAATCTTAAAAAAAAAAAACAATAGGAATCAAATCACAAAACATCTCTTAATGTCATTTTCAGAGGTTACTCTAGTTGGGCTGATGTAACCAACTTGTTACTTCTTTTTTTAGAATTACAGCCTGGAATGTTTTAAAACAACAAACCTTATGTTTAAAACGGTTTACAGATGCAGAACAATTCCCTTGGTGAAAGATATTTGAATGCAAGTGGAGCAAGCCAACTTTCAGGAAAATCATGCCTCGAGTTAACATGTGCACTGCACACCAACAATATGGCCTCCTTCAGACAAAGGCAGGAAAAACATGCTGTCTGACCTGTTAGGGTGGCGGCATTGATGATGATCTTGGGGTTAAAGGTGTGCGCATAACAAAGTGCATCGGCCAGTATAAGCCTCCCCTCAGCATCAGTGTTATCAACCTGCAAAGAGAAGGGCCAAAATGTTAGGGTAAGATAACACCAGTAAAGAATATCAAAACTTGATATAACACTGTTCAACTTAAAAGTGAGAAAAGCTACTGTGATGTTTGTCAGACTGCCAAACACATTCTTATATTTCAATTACAGCAGGAATGTTTAATCTGAAGAGCAAATATAATTTAATAATCCTTGTACCAGAGCTATGACCAAATGACTTTGGAAGCAGAAATAAATAGAAACAGTCTGGCCCATTGTACCAATAAATGTCTAGCAGGAAAAAGGAAATTTCAAGATTTCTGAAAACAAAGAGGCTAAAGAGTTTAGGAAAAATTACAGTGAAGTGGCAGCCTGGCTCTCCAGACAGGAGAACTCTTGCAACTTCAGTGACTTGGTATATATAAAGTTTTTTAAAGCAGGCTCCACACCCAGTGCACAGCCCAATTGGAGGCTTATATTCACGAGCCTGAGATCAAGACCTGAGCAGAGATCAAGAGTCAGACACTTAACTGACTGAGCCACCCAGGAGCCACTATATATATTTTTATTCTTATTTTTTTTAAGATTTTATTTATTTATTCATGATAGACATAGAGAGAGGCAGAGACACAGGCAGAGGGAGAAGCAGGCTCCATGCTGGGAGCCCGACACGGGACTCGATCCTAGGACTCCAAGACCACGCCCCAGGCCAAAGGGGAGGCGCTAAACCGCTGAGCCACCAAGGGATCCTATATATTTTTTAATTCTTTTAAACAGAAGCCAGGCATTATGGGTGCTAGGTACATGCACGCAGCTGCCCCAGCAGAGGACCTGGAGCACGGAGTCCGTGACTCATGATAGTGTGCTCCACCTGAACACCAAAATGGAAAAAGTTAATCACGGCACAGGTCTATGTCTAGAAAACAGCTCATGCCTTTCCTGCTTTGCCATGCTTTACAGGCCTTGCTGCAGATTTGTGGTGATTTGTGTGTGTATGGCATATAGGAGAAACAGATAGGGAAAATATTTTTTAAATTCCCATAAAGGAGATGCCTGGGTGGTTCAGTCAGTTGAGAATCTACCTTCAGCTCAGGTCATGGTCCCACGATCCTGGGATTGAGCCCCATGTTGTCAGGCTCCCTGATCAGTGGGGAGTCTGCTTCTCTCTCTTGCCAGTCCCCCCTACTTGTGTGCCCATGCCCACATTCTGTTTTCCTCTCTCAAATAAATAAATAAATAAAAATCTTTGTAAAAATAAAATATAAATAAATAAAATTCCCATAAAGAATACCTTTGACTTTATATGAAAAGATACTGCCCTCCCCCCCAAAATGGAGCCCATGCTCTGCTTCCATTCAAAGTGTGCTTATGTGGCTACCAGGGATTCCTCTAGGATCACCAGAATAGAGAGGGCTATGTTTTGCATTCACACACCTGTATAGTCTTCCCGTTCTTGGCTTTGACAACATCCCCAGGCTTGTTGGCCTTACCACTGGGCATATTTTCACAGAGAGGGGCCAGACCTATTAGAAAAACGTAGATAAAGGAACATGGAATGTGCTGGGCCCAAGCTCAGCCCCTAAAAGACCAAGGCCACTGGTAGCCATCAGAAGTCTGCCACAGACACCACCTTAACCAAGTGATCAAATTTAGCAGCACCAATGACTCCACTGGCATCATGTGCGCCAGCAACAGTAAGTCCACCTCACTCAGGTGGTGGTCTCACCAAGGAGTCTAACCTGATTCTATTATGAAGAAACCAATTAAATCCAAGCTGTGGACCATTCCAAAACAAGCCTGAACTCTTCAAAACTACCAATGTCATAAAAGAAAAAAAAAAAAAAAATAAGAAAAAGTTTCCAGACTAAAAAAAATTAAGAGACGTGGCAACCACATGCAATGTGTGGTCCTTAATTGCCTCTTAGATTTCAAAAATAAAAACAAGTAATGTGTGTATATGCGAACATGAACTTTTTTTTTTTTTTTTTTTTTTTTTTATTTATGATAGTCACACAGAGAGAGAGAGAGAGAGGCAGAGACACAGGCAGAGGGAGAAGCAGGCTCCATGCACTGGGAGCCCGGCGTGGGATTCGATCCCGGGTCTCCAGGATCGCACCCTGGGCCAAAGGCAGGCGCTAAACTGCTGCGCCACCCAGGGATCCCGAACATGAACATTTTTGTAGACAACTGAGAAGTCTGAATTAGGTGACTGAATCAATCCCTGGAAATGATCATGGTATTGTCCAGGATGTCCTTGTTCTTAGAAGACGGACACAGCTGAAGTATTCAAGGATGACATATCATGCCTGTTACTTTCAAAAAGTTCAGCAAAACAGGACAAGGATACTGGCAGGGAGGCGGGGTGGCACATCTGAGACAGACCTAGAGTCCAAGCACACCTTTAGCTAGTATACCAGAACGGATGTGACACTGGGCAAAGCATTAACCCAAGTACCTCCATCCCCACACTCCCTGAAACACGGGAGATTCCTAGCACTGTGCTTGGCATCCAAAACTATGTAAAGAGCTGCTGCGCACTGAATGCTTTTTCTGTCCCAGGCATTTTCTGTATATCAAGCCACTTAATTAGCCACAATCCCTGTGAGACAATCACTAAATGTGCCGGTGGTGTCCTTCCACCCTGACTACTGAGCATTTTTCACTGGAGTAAATCACAGACTCCACATTATGTGCCCCTGACTGCTAACCGGTTTTTGCAAAAGTACAAAAAAATCAATTCTAGCTATAGTCCACCAGTGCAAAACACATTTGACTCAATTCATTCAGACAACCACACACTTAGCTAAACAGATTTTGCTTGATGAAAAGCATCTCTTAATCTTTTCAGGTTAGTGGAAACCACGTTTGCTGTCTCTTCTGCCATCTGACTGGATTCCAGAAGTCTCCAGGACACCCCCTGAGCACCCTCACCTACGATGTTAATGGGCAGGTTCAGCTTGGCCGCAGACACAATGGCGGAACAGATCGTGGCAGCTCCTCCCATGTCAGCCCTCATGAGGTCCATGTTTGCAGCAGCCTTGATGGAGATGCCACCACTATGGGAGGAATGGACAATGTGCAATGTCAGTGCAAAGAGGGTCCAAATCACTTTCTTAAGAAAGGATACATATGTGCAGGCACCATCTAACTGGCAAAGAAAGTTCAAATTTCTAGACTGAGAATCTGAATAATCTCAACATTTGTAAAGGGGACATTGCGGTCTTTATAAAAATACAGATGAGTGTCTTACTTCATTTTGTTTCTTTTTGAATGAAATGTAAGCAGTATCAGTGGCAACATTACTACATCATGGAATCCGTGCTGCTCAAATCCCATCCCTGTATTTGCTCATTAACTCCTGACACCCACACAGATTTGTCTTTTCTGGAAATTTTATGAATTGATCAACTTATTGAACCTGAGGCTCACACACTATTATGGAAAGCCAATGACCTCAGAAGACTGGAGGGATCCCTCTCAAGCCACAGGACAGAGGGACAATTCCTTCCGACACCCCTAAGGAGATGAAATCTTAATTCTCACTCACTTGGGAAGCACTTGATAATTAGACGGCTGTCAATTACACCTAGAAGTGAAGATGATCCACTGGCTCAGAATAAGAAAAGAACCACTTTTCATTCAAAAAGTCCAGAAAAAACCCCAGGGGTGGCAGCAAAGGGAGTGTACTGGTACATGAGGTCATTCCATCTACTCACATCTTTCTCACTCTCCATGCATACGACTACAGTTCAAAGTAGCCACCAATCAAGGAGCGCCAGTTATCACTGCTCACCTCTTAGATCTCTCTCAAATGCATCCATTTCTTTTCTCCCGTATCCACCCTGGTGAGGCCACCACCATGTTATGGGATGTTTGCCACGGCTCCTCTATATTCAGGTCTCTCTGTACCAGTCCTACCCCCTTCATTACTCACACAACTACCATTTTTACCAAAATAAAAAATGTCTACGCCAATAAACATCCTGGTAGGTTTTGTGTGTATGTGTAAAAAAATCGTAACTGGATTCTAAAATTGATATGTAAATGCAAAGGATGCAGCCAAAGTAATTTTGAAAAAGAAGAGCAAAGCTGGGAGACTCCTATTACTACATTTGAAGACAAAGCTGTACTCATGAGACACTTGGTTGCAAGGTCCTGGGGGAAGGGCAAAGAGCCCAGAGTTAGACCTACAATTATATGGTCAACTGATTTAGCAATGGTGCAAGGTAGTTCAATGGAGAAAGGGTAGTCTTTTAAACAAACAGTTTGGCAACAAATAGACATCCATATGGAAAAAAAAAAGAACCACAATGCTTTCCACAGCATGCACAAAAATTCAAAATAGATCATAGCCTTAAATTAAAACACTTAGAGAAGAAAACACAGACCTTGGCATTGGTAGTAACTTTTTAAACAGAGCAACAAAAGCATGAAATATAAAACTAAAAATTGATAAATTACACCATCAGAATTAAATCTCCTCTTCAAAAGATGTCACTTAAAAAAACGAAGAGCGGGCAGCCCAGGTGGCTCAGCGGTTTAGCAGGGCCTTCAGCCCAGGGCCTGACCCTGGAGACTCAGGATCGAGTCCCACGTCAGGCTCCCTGCATGGCGCCAGCTTCTCCCTCTGCCTGTGTCTCTGCCTCTCTCTCTCTCTCCCATGTCAGGCTCCCTGCATGGCGCCTGCTTCTCCCTCCGCCTGTGTCTCTGCCTCTCTCTCTCTCTGTGTCTCTCATGAATAAATAAATAAAAATCTTTAAAAAAAATAAGTAAAAAATAAAATAAATGAAAAGCAAGCCTCAGACTGGGGAAAAAATTGCTTTCAATACATTCATCTGACAAAGGATCTGTATCTAGAACATATTTTTTAAAAACTCTAACTCAATAAGACAAACATTCCTATAAAAAAAGGCCAAAGAATTTGAACAGACACTTCACTAAAGATAAACCAACACCAATAAGCACAGTGAGAAATGTTAAACACTATTAGTCATTAGAGAACTAATCAAATCTCAATATTAAACCTCCAAGCTATTGCCACATGTCCCCTGAAACAGGTAGAATCAGAGAATGACAGTATCAGATGCCGGGGAGGATATGCCACAACTAGATCCACGTACACTGATGGGGGGAATACAAAATGGTACAACCACTCTGGAGAAGTTCGGTCATTTTCTATCAAGTAAAGCATGCAGTTATGATGAACAAATTCTGGTGTTGCCATTATCATGGAATACAACTCCACAACGAAAAGGAACCAATTACTGATGCAGCCAATAAGGTAGATAAATTTCAGAGACATTATGCAGAGTTAAAGAAGGCAGACATAAAAGATCAAAAAAATCAAAATGATTTTCTAGAACAGAAAACACTCATATACAGCAACCCAAAGACGACTGGTAGCCTGAGGCAGGCATAGAGAAAGAACATGGGCAAAGTGCATACAAGAGCTGTTCGGGGGTGATGGAAATGTTCTATTTTCACAGGAGTGGTGGTTGTTGCAGGACTGTGCATTTTTGTTAAAACTCCTCTAACTGAATACTTCAAGGATGAATTTCACTACATATATATAAAACTCATGTCATTCTTTCCCTTGGCGAGAAACCCTTCAGTTACTTCAAATTGTTCCTAGACCAAAGTCCAAAATGCAACCGGGCCCAGAACAACCCAGCTCTGCTTAGCCCTCCCGTGACTATGTCCTTCCTTCTTCACCATGCTCAGTTGCAGCCACTCCCCTGTCAACACCAGGAGTTCCCTCATCCTTCCCACCCGGCAGCCTCCAAGCCCAACTCCCTACCGTACTAACTTCTCCTACCACTTCCATCTTTAGCTAAGCCTGTCACTCCTTTGAGGAAGCTTTCTCTAAATCCAAAGACGAGGTCAGGACTCCTTGCTAAATATTCTCATAGCACAAATTCAAGTAGGGATTTACAATAACAATATACTTGACACGAAGCATTAATGCTACATCGAGATAATAGCCCAAGACAGTATAAAATCATCACAATTAGCAAGGTAATTAAAAACAGCATAACCTTCATTCTCTAATTTTTATTTGCTGTAGTGTAATATAATGGACACTTAGGTACAATAGCATATGCATGCATGTAACTTAAGAATCAATATGCATATTTTGAATAATATGAACTGGAATCTTTTACTAATGGACTATAGACCAATACTTCGAAGGAGAAAAGGTGGACCTGTGGGTGGCAGACACAGGAAGACTCTTCTGGCAGCCAGCTCTGCCCAGGATGGGTCTCATAGCTCCTGGAAGCACTCCTATGAGGGCTTCACTCATTCAAGTTTCAAACAGCTGCTGAATAGGTGTGCATGTGCACTGGAGACATCCAGATTCTACAGATCTATAGAAGCATTTTCCAAAGTAGTTTCCATGGACCATGAGTCCCATGAGAAATAAATTCCCTACAAAAGAAAATCTAGAAAATGCTACAGTCTGTGCCCTGAGAAGTCCTGTAGTTAAAAACAAAACAAAAAAACAAAAACCAAAAAACAAACCAGCACAAAAATCTCACATGTTTTATCTACCCTAGTTTTTGGTCAAGTAATCTTTTTTAACCCTCATGGTTAATTAGAATCCATCCCTGAAACCAGCATTCAGCAGCCAATGTTTCCTGTGGGAAATTCGGACCTATACCACCTCCTTCACTTCAGCTTCTCCTTGCTTGAAATAACCATACAGTTCCCAATCCTAAGGAATACTATGATTTAATAAGATTAATAGAGCTATGCGGATCCGCTAAAGAAAGTAACTGGAAGCAAGCAAAGAAGAGATGGCATGATCCAAAGAGCTGCATCGCTGTTATTCACAGAGGAAAATCAAAGTATATTGTGGAAAGATCTTAAGTCATTTTAAAGACAGACCCAAGTTTGACTTCCGACCCTAGGTATGAGTTATGGGACTCTGGGCAATTATTTTACCTCTCCACGTCATGTTTTCTCTACTTGTAAAATACCTGCCTCACTCCTAGGAGTAAGATCAAGGATAACACATGTAAAATGCCTTCTAAAGAGTCTCTCACACCCGTAAGCATTTTATAAATAGCAACTTAATACATCTAAAGTAGCATAAGATTGGACCAAAACCATGATTCTGAAGCAAACTTTATATGAACAATACAAGTACATACAAAGCATTCACCAAAATACAAAGCACAGATACATAAAGAGGTACCTGTCAAAAGTGATTCCCTTCCCAACAAACACCAGGGGTGCTTCACTTGCGTTGGGGCTGCCTCTGTAGTGAATTTCCAAGAAGACCGGAGGCTCATCAGAGCCCTTGGCCACACTTAGGAATGATCCCATTTCCTGCTCCTCAATCCAGGATTTGGGTCTACAGGACAGAAAAGGAGAAAAGTCAATATGCATGGTTATCTCTATTTCTAAGTGACTTAGAAAAAGTTTGTCCACGTATACAACTCTTAAAATGTATACACACGTTAATGCTTCCATTATTACATACTACTTGCTTTCTGTATATTCTTGGGCCACCTGATTCTGAGCCTGTTTCCTCATCTATAAAACAGGTCAATGATACATCTGTCAAAAGACGAGCTACAGAATTACCAAGAGAATTCACCCACAGTGCACGGTACAATGTCAGGTAACAGGAGAGTCAGTAAGTACTTACTGCTTGATTTGATCCCCCTAATCTGCTGATATACATCTAACGTTTTAATGTTAAGATGACGTTAACAAGGCTCTGGGACCATAAAGGGTGCTTAAAGGCAGTTACGGGGTGAAGTGCTTTATTTTTTTATATTTTTTTAAATGACCAAAGAAACCAACTAATAAAAACAAAAAACCCCAAAAAGATATACTCCAATGACTGCACTAAAGTATCACAATTCTTTGCTTTTTTATAGTTGCTGGAATTTGATCTTCTCAATGCTGTCACACTATTTCTCACGGTTTCAACTGCAGCTTGAAATGTCTGCTTTAAACAGGAAAACTAGTAATTACAAACAAAGGATCGCCAAGGGTGATCTAATGGGAACAGTCTGTAGTACCAACCAGAAAACAGATGCCATATTGCTATTCCTGGCAGGCTAGGGGCACAAAGGTCTCTGTATTGATCTCTGGCCACAGTAACGGGCAACGAGAGAAATCCTACGCTCCCACAGGCAGAGCAGAAACAACCACATCCAAGGAGTGCTCCTCCTACACTTGCCAACCCCTTTGTTAAAACTATTAAACTAGGGTTCATCATGGAGAGATGGCCACCACACCTCAGAGGGGCAAGAACATAAAAACAGAAGTAGGACAATGAAAAAAGCACTTTAAAGCAGCAAGGCTATAAAATGTGGGTATTTTTAATCACAAACTCAGTACTTGATACTTTATGAAAGCCTTGGCCTTCTGGAAATCCAATCTGTATTTCTGTGACTTACATTCATCTACACTAGAGCAGGTTTGGTGCAGCTATCTCAGTTTAATAGGCTCTACCCTGCCCACCTGACCCACCTCAACTCTGGCTGAATCTTCCCTTGGCTGGCCCACAAGCCCTGGCAGTTTCCCAATGGGCCTCCGTATATAAGCTTCAGCATCTGAAATGCCTCGCCCCACTCTCTCCATTTGCTAACTTCTAAGCAACCTTCCATACTCTGCTTAGGCACCATTTCAATTGGCAAGCATTTCTGACACTTTGAGAACTCTCGAAGGGAGTTCTGCAACATCTTCTGCATATCCCTTTTTCCTGTCTATTCCTATCTATAAGCTCCTCGCTTCTTTGAGGACAAGACCACCACTAGCCATCTTGTATGCCAAATTCCCAGGCACACAGGAGGTGCCCTCACTGGCATGTAACCACACAGCCACTGTTGGCTGACAAAGTAGCTCTAGTGTCTCCTCAAATAAAAACAAGGAACAGTCTTTGCCAAGATACCTTTATAGAGACTGAAAATTAAATACATACATGCTAGCCATTCCAAAAATATTATCAAGCTCTAAATCCTGTGTTTTGTACAGATTACACATTTTTATTCACTCTGTCTAAATCAGAGATTTTCCTGAGAAATGTGAACTATAATCACAATTAAGCACCAAAGAAGTTTTTTAAGTGCAAGCTCCCTTGAGATACAACACTGGTAGTAAAGAATTATTTAAATAAAGCAAATACCTGTTGATTTATTTTAATCATAAATCCCCCAATGTTCAGACTTGGTGTGGGGGGATTTGCTTAAAGGGTTATGGGGAGATCACAAGATAGCAACAGCACCTAGAGCAGCAGGCTTTTATGTCCCGCAGCCCACTAACGATGACCACTTAGGGCTGCCCAGAAACACCAACTCTGGTACCTAATTTGACAATCTACAATCTCAATCTACAAATGAGATTCTCATTTCATGCCAACCTAGGCAGGCTGAGTTCTTTACTTGTGTCAGAAAGAGGAAAGATAGAAAGTATTCACCAAAACAAAACACAATGTATAAATTCCTCAACAAACTAAACAGAGTTACCAATTGATCCAACAGTTCAACTAATCCTTACACACCCAACAGACATGAAAGCATACTTTCACACAAAAATATGTACACTAACACTCAAAGCCCCATTACTCACGGTATCCAAAAGGTAGAAACAACCAAATGTCTACCAATTGACGGCTGGAGGTAGAGAGGAGATGGAAATGAAAAGTGCCTGCTAATGGGTACAAGGTTTCTCTTTGGGGCAATGAAAATGTTCTAAAATTGATTGAGGTAGGGATCCTGGGTGGCTCAGCATCTGCCTTTGGCTCAGGGCGTGACCTTGGGATCCCAGGATCGAGTCCCACATCTGGCTCTCCACTGGGAGTCTGCTTCTCCCTCTGCCTGTGTCTCTGTCTCTCTCTCTCTCAAGAATAAATAAATAAAATCTTTAAAAAAAATCGATTGAGGTAATGGTGCCACAACTCTGTGAATATAGTAAAATTCAATAAACTGTCCACTTTGCAGGTATTTATATCGTATGCTATGTGAACCATATTTCAAGAAAACTGTTACGAACACACCCACACACATATATATACACACATACGGTATGTAGCGTGAAGTCAAAGTGCTCTCTCAAAGGCATAAAAAGAACCTCAAATTGAGCTTATCCCAGCTTATCCGTGACTGCAAGTGGATCATCTCATCTTCCCGGTCTTGAGTTATTAATCTGAACCCTGAGGGAGCTGGACTTTTAGAATCTCAAAGGCTCTTGTCTATAACATCCTGAGTCTATGACACCCTGCATTACCTGATGTAGACTTCTGTTTTACTATTAGCACTTCTGAGATTCTTCTCGATAATTTTAGCAAATCTGGTTGGCGTCATCTCATTGGCTGGAGTCTCCATCAAGTGGCGTGCCAAGTTTTGCCCAGAAGCAAAGAGGACGCCCTTCTGCCAGGCCTCCTGGTCCCCACTGGTAGAAGAAAGCACAAAGTGACTATCAGACAACTTCTTAAGACTCTGTTGCAGCTAGAAGGACTGTTACCCTATAATAACAAAAGGGGAAGATTCCAACTGGAAAATGGACACATGGCACCTGGTCATTCTCTGCTCTGACTCAGGGCAGCAGGTACAAAGAGCTAGAAAACAGGGCCCTGGCCTGAACCGAGCTAGAGGTGGTAAGCATTTCACATTTTACATGCATGAAAAAGGGGTAGACTGATGGGTCTCTGAAGCCCTAACTCAACATGCAAATCGATGGAAGAGGTTTCCATCTTTCCAAAGGCCATTGTGTCCTCCTTCACTGCAACAGGGATGATGCAGCCTCAGGTGCTCACTGTAGAGCAAGCATATTGCAATAGTCCTTATGTGAAAGTGATGGCCCTTCTGCCTTCTTTTTGCCTGGGTCAGGGCTCTGAACATAATCATACCAAAGGGCAAGGACAGGCTTTAAAAGAAAACAAATGAACATGTGTTTGATGATCTCGACTCTTCTTATACACAACAGGAATTCATAGAAGTGGCACAAAGATGGGGGATTTACCATGTGCCATGTACTTGACAGCATCTTTCAATCATCATAAAAAAGCCCTGTAACATTGGAAACACAGCTAAGACGAATGAATGAAGAAAGTGAAAACAGAGATTTCTGGTCATTTCACCGAGATTACCCAGCCAGCAAGTGGGGGAGCCAGAATTCAAAGCCAAGCTGACTGGTCTCAGATATCTCATTCCAAACCCCTCCATCATGGCTGTGAAAGACCCATGGGTTGAAAGACCCCTACTGTCCTCACAGCACCATCTCCTGAAGGTCAAACCTCTGCCTATTCCTGACAGCAGAAACTTCATTTCCTAGAACCCAGGATAGGGCTGCAGTGTAGTAGGTACTCAGTAAGTCTGCTGAAAAATGAGTCTCCCTACAATGAGGGCAAGACCACACAGGACTAAACCACTTAGCTCTTCATCTGTGCATCCTGGCATTTAACATAGTGCCAGCAGATGCTGGCTAAATGGAAATCATTTGCATCAAAACTTGCTGGGACATGTCTGTTACTTCATTCCCTCCCTCTTCAGAGAGCCAACTTAGTTTGGCTTTCTAGTAACCAGCAAGCAGAGAGAGGTCTAGGAAGCCATGGGTTGAAACATGTACCTGCCTGAAGCCAGGAATAGAACATGGGGACAGTTACCATACTCTTAAAATGGCTAAGGTGATGGGGAAGGTCTCAGACAAACCACACGGCAGTGCCCATACGGAAAAGCAGGCAGCTCATATCCAAAGGCCCTGCTATCTGAACATCAGGAAATGCAACCCTGATCTTGCTTTTGTTCCTTTACCCTCCATGGAGCTGCGCCGACACGACTGGCTTCTTCTTCTGCTTCAGGTCATCATACTCATAGAGTCCAAGCACTGCTCCTTCCGCAGCCGCCTGTGCATCTCCACAGGGATCCACCTCCACGGAAGAGAGTTCCAGATCTTGAACCTGCCTGCACCCCGCTTCAAAGGACAGAGAAAAACCAGAAAAGTGAAGTCAGTCAGAGGCAACCCAATAGTGGAGGGCAGAGGCATGGCTGCAGGCTGGGGTTCAAATCCCAGCTGACACTTGACTTTTCTGAGCCTCCTTCTGCAAAGTGAGGATGTGTACACACCTCACAGGTAGTGGGTGAGATATTCATAGATAAAAGGACTGGTCTAGCTCCTGGTAGAGTGGGCCTTCAGAAGGGGCTGCTATTACTGTATGACTTCTGAAACACAAAAATTTCCTGACACAGCTTCCCAGTCACTAAGAGCTGGCCAGATTAAAAATGGCAGAGAAATGATGACACTGAAATGATATCCAAACGACTGAGTAAAGTCCATTAGTAACAGCATTTTATGACGATCAGGTCAGCAAAAAGTCCCAAATAATAGTTATGAACGAATCACTCAACACGAACTTTGAAAGCAGATTTAATAAGCAGAGATGATATCCATGGGGCCAAAGCTCAATCAAAATTGGCACCGCCTCAGCAATGTCTTTCAAAGCATCTTTAACCACAGTCTCTGTGGTAAAGGTCTCCTCCTGCGGCTCAGCTCTGAAGTGACTCAGTGGCATCTACTCAACTTGTAAACTGTGTATGTGGCAAACTGCGACATGCACGTACCTTCAATACCTAGTAATAAGCAAGCACCCCGTACCTTGCATCCATTTCCTCTATTCCGTAAATAAAAGGATTCCACGTCTCTTAAAAGTCAGGCAACACAAAGTGTGTATTACAAAACAAAACAAAACAAAAAACCAAAAAAAAAAAAAAAAAAAAAACAAAAAACCCCGCCATAACTTTCTGGTAAAATAGAGCCCTAAGGTCAAACTGCATGAGTGAAGAAGTAAATGGTCGTGAAGCCTCCAAACACAAGCTATGGTCACTATTGAAACTAAAATTCTGTGACGCCTGGGTGCCTCAGTGGTTGAGTGTCTGCCTTGGGCTGGGGTGTGTGTGTGTGTGTGTGTGTGTGTGTGTGTGTGTGTGAGAGATCCCCGGATCCAGGACCAAGTTCTGCATAGGGGCTCCCCGCAGCAAGACTGCTTATCCCTCCGCCTGTGTCTCTGACTCTGTGTCTCTCATGAATAAATAAACAAATCTTAAAAAGAAAAAAAGAAGGATCCCTGGGTGGCGCAGTGGTTTAGCGCCTGCCTTTGGCCCAGGGCATGATCCTGGGGACCCGGGATCGAGTCCCACGTCGGGCTCCCAGTGTATGGAGCCTGCTTCTCCCTCTGCCTGTGTCTCTGCCTCTCTCTCTCTCACTGTGTGCCTATCATAAATTTAAAAAAATATATATATATTTTAAGAAAAAAAGAAACTAAAAATGCCACCTGCTAACCTCCTGTATCCATGTAAGGTCAGGCATACTATGATACTATGTAAGGGCAACTAAGCATTTGGTCGGGTGTTTTCTGTGAATGTAATGGGGGTTGTGACAGTTAAAAGGACCAAGCAAAAGGAAAAAGATATCTTAAAGAGGACATCATCTAGACTCTCCATAAAAAACACAAACCCAAGCAAACAAAAAACAAAACAGACTTTCCATTAACCTTAAACTTTAAAATGGAAATCACCTGCAACCGCGACTCTGATGTTCTCTTTGCCTTCATGCCAGTTCTCCTGGTCATCGACTCCAGCTGCCTTTTTGCCAAGGCCAACCACCACCACACTGGGGAAGTCCTATTCAGCACACACACACAAGATTAACTACTTCATGTCTTTAAAAAAGCATCCATTTCTCTGGGAACGGTACGTGAGCTCCCACACAGCTACCTTCACCTCTGCACAGGAAGCTCACCATGAAATTGGGTTGTTTTGGTTTTTTTAACCTGTACCTTGGCAAAATTTTACCACTTCTATGTTTGAAAGGTAGAATGAGGATAATCTTGCAAATAATTCTATGTAAGCCAGTGCCACAACTATAGAAATTGAACAAAGAAAGCCTATACAGATTGAGAGGCAGTGCTTCTTGACAGTGAATTGCCACTTTACAACCTTAAGTTGCTATTTATGGCTTTACATAGGGATAAAAGCATACATATAATCGGATACAAAATTTTTTGCATTGCTATGCAGCTACAGTCCTTGGCACTCAAGAGGTGCTCACTGAGGCTTTACCAAATAAACCATATCTTCATCTCATACCTCATGCAGACCATAAAAGGTTCGGGTTTTGCCTGCCTTCAGAGGAGGTCCAGATCTAAAATAAGAAGAAATATTTGTTTTAAAAAACTAGTTGTCTCTGCTCCTTTGGGAAGTGATACATACATACATTCAGTGTTATTACAATACCCTACTGCTTTTGTGAATTTACTGCATTTATGTTTTTATCAAAATACAGAATTCTCTCAGGTTAGGTTTTTCAGATGCGGCACTTCTAATGCTAGCTCCACTATCATTTAGCAAACTTCCACATTAGATTTAGTACAAACTTATTTGAAAACAACTACAGAGAGCAATGCCATGGATGGGTAATGTGTGGCTACAGAGCAGGGCTCAGTACCAGATGAAGGTGCTCAGCCCTGAATCTCACATCTCACATCTTTCATAATGCCTGACCCAACCATAGCATTCAGCTTGGATGCTGTTGGGGTAGTGTTGGGTGGGAGGAGGTTCTGTACAGATAGGATATGGGCAAATTCCAAACAAAGCCGGTGGTGAAGAATAATTATAGCCAGAGGACTGGATGCCCTGGTGCCACAGCTGATAGCTATCTGTCAGGAAGGCCAGGCTGTACCGTACTCTAACAGGTTGGCGTTTGGATTAATGAATTAATCACAGCACTTGAGAAGGCAGTCTGCTGGTGAAGGACTGGTAATTGAGAAGGGATGCAAATTCTATTACCTGGGGATAAGACAATTACTAGAATTATTAGACTACATTTCAATAGGTCCTCTATAATCTGAATAATATGGACCTGCAGTGACTATATTGACACTCTTCTGCCAAATACGTCCTACAGCTCAGAAGGAGTTGGAAACTCCAATGTTTCTGTACCTTCTCTAAATCGTAGCTAATCTGAGTGCTCCCAATCGCAGGCCCCACTCAGATTTACTGAATTAGAATCTATAGTCTCACTACACTTTACCCTCAGGTGATTCACTTTGAGGTGCTGAAACTCAAGACACACCAAGAAAGGAGTTGTACCCATAAGCTGTTTTGAACTAGTCCAGGGACAGGCTGTTTCCCTAAATGAAGGGACATTACAGGAGGCAGACAGGCTGGTGGAAAGGCAGGCGGGTGGACGATGGCAGGCTGAGGAAATCTGGTACTTTCCAGATCTTTTTGGGTCAGTCTTTCTCAATATGTTTCTGATTTGAAGTGGCCTGACTTCCCAGAATTACAGACTCACTCATACCAAAAGGCAAAATACCAAAATGCATTCCAGGGACAAATACTTTCACTTCCACTGGGAACATACTGGCCAACTTAACTTCCCTTTCATTTTTATCTCCTAACAATAAAGCATTTAAAAAAAAAAAAAAAACTCTCTTTTGGTTTCAGGGCATTTTAAAACTAAAACCCACAAGTGAATACTTACATGTTCAAAATTTCTCTCAACTTTCCAGACACCAATTTATTGAAATTCTCTCCTGCGCTTGTAAACTGTGGCACATCATCTTCTTTGTCTTTTGTATAGATTCCTAAAACAAGACCCTGAGAAAGAACAAGTGGGAAAAAACAAACAAACAAACAAACAAAAAAGAGAACCATTAGAATAGTTCCCCTTAGGGGGACTCGGAGGTCCCCATGTTTCAGAAGAAGCAAATAATTCTACCTAAACTGTGTTCCCCTCAAGGACAAAGCTGAAAAAGAAACAGCTATACTCACATCCTGTCTAAATGTTTCAAATCCCTGCCAAAGCAAGACTGCAAGTACTACCTGTCCTGCATCTTCATGGTCCCCCCCCAAGAAAGGGCTTTCACAACATAAAGGGTTTTCTTTACTTCCAAAGAAAGAAGGCAGAACGGTGTTTTACGAAAACAGATCCAGGGCAGCCCTGATGGCTCAGTGGTTTAGCGCTGCCTTTGGCCCCGGGCGTGGTCCTGAAATCCCAGGATCGAGTTTTGCATTGGGCTCCCTGCAAGGAGCCTGCTTCTCCCTCTGCATGTGTCTCTGCCTCTCTCTGTGTGTCTCTCATGATTAAATAAAATCTTTTTTAAAAAATCCATTTTTAGCCAAATCAGACCTCAAAGGGATTCAGACTATGCCACCCCAAAATATGCCACTTGGGTATATCGATTATTTTGAGCTAAAGGCACATGAGAAACAGCAGGTGCAAGAAGAGCTCTCTGACATCCCACTTGCTACCTAAAAGCAGGGCAAAAAATTTCCTGTAAGAAAAAAGCTGTCCCTGTATGGAGAAAAGAACATTCTTATCCCCAGAGACTGGGAGTCATCACCAAAATGGACCTACACAAACAAACCTACCAAAGTAACCCTTATCTTCTCCCAATTAATTCCATCCATACACCTCCTAGTCACTGTCACACAATTTACTGCCCCAGCCCAACCCCCTTTGTCTTGTCACATCCCCACAATTGCTCGTTCTCTGTTTAAAAAGATCCATTAAAATAAATAAATAAATAAATAAATAAATGGTACATAAACTTGAAAGGCTTTTGGGTCTTCATTTTCTTTTCAAAGATGAAAAATTATCAAATATACTTTGTACACTTTTCCCTATTAATCTGTCCTATATCTGCTTAATTTCCACATCCAGCCACAGAACCCAGCAGAGCAGAGGGAAGTTCTCCCTTCCTTAGAATCTTCAAATGGAAATATCAGGTTTCCTGGGATGCTACCACAGTCAAGCCAATGGCTGCAGTTGCCAATACGAATAAGCACTCTGGCCAACTCATGGGCTGCAAGAAGGATGCATCCTCACAGCGGAGGCAGGAGGGGCAGGAGCAGAGCACTTAACCTACTGGCTTCCCTGTCACACCTCAAACAACTGAAAGAAGGAAGTCAACCCAGAAATCACTATTAGTCTTTGTGTGGCAGTTTTTGACTTTAAAGTGTCTTCTGCCTTATGGCAACTCTATGAGGTGGAAAGAACACATACTCTTCTTCCCACAGACCACCAAGAGCCAGACACCTGGTGTGACCTACTAGCCCATGTGCAATCGAACTGAGCAAGAATCCTGATTACCTTCTCTTGACAGTCCTGCATCTGTTCCCAAAAAAAAATCACACTGGCACTTGGAGCAGTGTCCTTTCTCTTTTCCATTAAAAAAAAAAAGGCTGGCTTGGTGTGAGTAACTTTTCCAGATTCTTACTTTCCTAAGAGTGCCCAGTACCCGGGATTCAGTGGAACAAAGGGGATAACTGAAGAGACAGGACCCAGCTGTCACCTGTGACGGACGTTGCACAGGACTGGAAAGAACAGGGGACAAGGCATCTGGTCCCTCTGCCACCTGCGGCACACCTGGAGGCTGGAGCTCAAGCCCTATCTAGAATATTCCTCGCCAGGGGCATTTCTTTCTGCTCCTTTAGCAGGACTCGCAAGCTGGTGCTCCTTCCGCCGCACAACTCCCCTTTCCAGATTCTCCACCTCCCAAGAGTGACCTTCTTAATTTTTTTGAGCTCAACTACCTGGAAAAGGCTTTCCTGCTGCAAGACGCTCCCGTTTTAATTTCACGAAGATATGGGTCCCAGCGCAAAGCACCGGAGAAACCATATTCTTCCTCTAGAAACTCAGGCAATTAATTTGGTCCCTGAGGACCTGTTTTCCCGTCAGGGGGGAACGGGAGGAGGAACGGAGCCCGAGATCGGCCGCCTCTGGGACCTTAGAGGACCTGCACCTCACAGCGCGGGGATCGTCCCGGCTACGGAGGCGGCGACACCGACGCTGTCCTTCCCAGGGCACCGCGCGAACTAAACAAAACAAGGGATGAGGACGGAGCGGGAGCTCGGGGCGCGCTCGCGCTCGCGCTCTCCCCCCGCCGGAGGTCGGATCCTAGGCCGGCCCTCGGCGCCCGCCCGGGGGATGGGCCGCCCCGGCCACCCGCCCTGCCCAAGCCCAGCGCCGCGAAGACAGGCACTTTTGTGCCGGGTGTTGCAGCCTGGCGCAGGAGCCCGGACACCGTGACCTCAACCCGCCCCAAGCTCCGGGCGCCCAGGGCAGGACTCCGCGACGGCCTCTCACCTTCGTCATGTCGGCTGCGGAGAGACCCCGAACCCAGAGCCGCTTCACGCCCAGACGTCGGACGACGACTCGCCCGGCAGCCGGAAGGGGCCGCAGGAACATGTTCCCGGCTCGGCCCCCGCACCGCCTCCCTGCGAGCACGTGGCGCTCTGCGGGGACGGACGCCGCCCGGGGGCGGGGCTTCCGGGGCCAGCGCGCGCCTAGGGGGCGGGGCCGGGCCGGGGAGCGAGCCGGGCGGACGTTAGGGGCGTGGCCGCCGGGGGCGGGGCCGCCGGGGGCGTGGCTTTTTGGTGCGGACCGACTTGCACGAGGACGAGCTTGGGCGGGACCGAGCGTGCGTGCGCTGTGGAGGCTCGGGGGGGGGGGGGGGGGGGGGGGCGTGCCAGCGTGCGTGCGCCCTGCAGGCCGGAGCGAGGAGGCGGGGTCGAGGGCGGGCGCGCCGGGGAGGGGAGGAGTCTCGGTTACGTCGTACAGCGAGGGGCGGGGCTGGAGGAGGGGCTCCGGGGAACACGGGGACCTAGAGACACGTGGTGTGAGTGTAGAGGTCTAACCTCAAAGTATTGACGCTCCTCCCAAGTTATTTTTATTCACGTCCTTTTTTGGAACTCTTTTGAACTTTCATCTGGTCCAGGGGTGCAATAACGTAAGACAGCCCAAATACTGTTTTTGAAAACAGGAGCTTTGTGAATAGTGCTCAATGTTTTAATATAATTTTCCTTTTTTAAAAAAGAGTTTTAGGGATCCCTGGGTGGCGTAGCGGTTTGGCGCCTGCCTTTGGCCCAGGGCGCGATCCTGGAGACCTGGGATCGAATCCCACATCGGGCTCCCGGTGCATGGAGCCTGCTTCTCCCTCTGTCTCTGCGCCTCTCTCTCTCTCTCTCTCTCTCTGTGACTATCATAAATAAATAAAGATTAAAAAATAATAATAATAAAAAAAATAAAAAAGAGTTTTAAATTTGTTATTATTAAAAAAAATACATGGTTAGGGACACGTGGGTGGCTCAGTCGGTTAAGGATCCTACTCTTGATTGCGGCTCAGGTCGTGATCTTGGGCCAAAGGGTTGGCCTACCTCTCTGCTCTGCATTGAGCTCAGACATGTGGCTCCCCCTCCCACTCTGCCCTTCCCTTTCTCATGCTCTTTCAACAGTGAATAAATAAAATCTTAAAAAAAAAATCGTGGTTTAATGCAACCCTGAGAACATTGGGAAGCACAGGAGGAAGGCACAAAGGAAGCCATTCTTAATGTTACACCAGTGTCTGATCCTAATTTTAGTTGGATCTTTGATTTTAGCTTAGGGCAGGGAGTAGTGGTGGTGATACATCAACTGAAGTGTACTTCAAGAATCACAGCACTTACGTTTTCATATACTTAATGGGATAAGGAGAAATAAATTTCATAGCCCCCAAACAACTTTTGTCCTTACCAAATGCTCCTTATTGACTGCTGTGGAATGTAAGATGTAGTCATCCATCAAGCCTTAAATTTACAAAGTGTTCACTAAGTTCTTTGTTAGAAGCTGCAGTAAAACGGGACTTAAGTGTCCCTGGCCTCGGGAGGCCTGGGTGGCTCAGCAGTTGAGCGTCTGCCTTTGGCTCAGGGCATGACCCCGGGTATAGAGTCCCACATCAGGCTCCCTGTGAGGAGCCTGCTTCTCTCTCTGCCTGTGTCTCTGCGTGTCTCTCTCTCTCTCTAATGAATAAACAAATAAATCTTAAAAAAAAAAAAGTGTCCCTGGCCTCAAGGACTTAATTATATAGTAGAAGTAAAAATATATCATGAATTTAAGAGATAAAGATAAGAGTTAGAGTCCCACATCAGGCTCCCTGTGAGGAGCCTGCTTCTCTCTCTGCCTGTGTCTCTGCATGTGTGTCTCTCTCTCTAATGAATAAACAAATAAATCTTAAAAAAAAAAAGTGTCCCTGGCCTCAAGGACTTAATTATATAGTAGAAGTAAAAATATATCATGAATTTAAGAGATAAAAATAGTCTTTCATTGAGTGATACGTGTCTATGCTTCAGTTCCTTCTACCTCCTTCTCTGCTTGACTAAGACTTTGTCTGATGGCGTGTCATCCAGGAAACCTTTGATAACATTCCACATGTGGGTTATGTGCACTTTTTTTTGCTCCCAACGCAGCTTATGTCAAAGAGCCAATTACTTGTATGCTCATTGTATGTTTCCCCCAAGCATCTTGGGAGCCAAGGCTTTTATCTCTTGATTTCCAGGACCTACAACTGGAGTTGTAGACAGTGGCTGACCATATACACAAGGTGTTTATAAAATGTTTGAAGGAAAGCACGATCTAGGTCTAGTGGATATAGCTTTGATAACTGAAGAACAGGATAAGTCTCCTTTGTGGCCTTTAGAGAATGATGCAAAAACAAAAAAGCTTGAAAAGAGCCAGTAGAATGAGAGGGATACAGATGATTGAGGAGGATGTGAAAATATGGAAGAGTTTGTGGGAGGGTGTTGGCTTGGCTTGGCTTGGGATATGGGGATCGAGTCTGCCTGGAATGAAAGGTGATTATAAATGCAAGTGATGCTGGATGAAAGAGGATCTTGAAAGGCTGGAAGAGTTTATTATTGATGTGGGAGTTCACATGGACTCATTAAGTACTTTGTAGAAACTGGGAGAAGTAAAAGCTATGTTTTAGTATGATTGATAGAGATTGACATGAAGGATACAAAAAGATTGAGCAGTGTAGGTAGGAGAAAGTTATGCTTACCTGGAACCTATGCATGGTCCAGAGAGATTGGAGGAGGCTCTTCTGAGGTATCTGATTTGGATTCCAAGGAACTTCTTTCACAACTCTGTAAATTGTTGTGTAATGCAAATCTTGTTTATAGACATGCAAGTTATGTCCTGCCCAATAGAGGTCAGTTGACAGCCCTCTCTGTCCTGTGCAACCACTTTCTCTACTTGTCCATTTAAATGTCTAGGGAGTCTCATACCCCCGACCGCTTCTTGCAAACCTGCTCCAACCATAGTCTTCTAGTTGATGGCGTCCTAGTTCTCATCTTCGTTGATAGCAGCTTGTCTCCATGTATATATTCATTTCAGTATTCCTGATCTATAAATGTATGGGTTGTTAGAATACTCTTTTGAGCCAGTTATCACAGCTGTCAGTTTCCCTCATGACTTAGATAAAATCCTTAATATGTATTCATTTTTATGTCCATATAAGAACCATGATTTCAACTTTTTTTGGGAAGATAATCTTTTAATAGCATAGCACGTAAGCTGGCCAGAGGCATGAGTTTTTGATGGAACTTTCTAGATGATTCATTTGGGAAATAAAAAACAGAATCAGCTAGACTCCGCTTATGAATGTGGGAGGACATACTCCACTATCCTGTTTAGGGCCCAAACACTCTTCTTGCTTAGGGAGAGGGGATGAAGGTGATGGGGAGTTTAACTCTGATGTAACAGTGGGACATTGAGGGGGAAAGCAGATGGAAATAAGTCCAGCAGAACTTAGCTGATAATGCAGACTTTCACAGGGGGAGTTCAACAGCCAGGAATCAGATTGCTTCCCTTTGGAAGCTATCATGGAGCAAGATGAGCAAAGGAAAAAGACAGAGCTTGTGGCATCTCCTCTGTCAGGAGAGAGATGAAAGAACCCAAGAAGGAGGCAAAGTAGGGAGTGGTCACAGAAGCAAGAAGACACCTAATCATATGTATATCGATGAGTAACAATCATTTAGCACCTTCTGGGGCACCCTGAACGGGTAGTAATTCAACACTACTTCTAGCTGACATGTTTAAAATACCAATATTTATTTAGAGAGAGAGAGGGAGAAGCATTTTCTAGTAATAAAAATGGTATACCTTTAGCTATGTGCAAGTTTAGGAAGTTGCTACATGTATTAACCAAAGCATGGTATTTTAACTTGCTTCAAATCTTCTTTTACTTTGTATACCCCCTCCTCCACCGAGCCAAATCATAACTGGGTAATGTTAGCCACTTGCAGTCACTGAGGATAAAAGTAACTTCCACCCTGTGGTAGATAGAGTGGTAGATAGAGTCTATAAATTGTCCCATAACAGTGATCTCCCTCTTTTCACTAGTATTGGCGGCTTTAGCTGGGCGCATCACCATCCAACTAAAACTATATTTTCTGTCTTTTTTGCTGGTAGGATGGCTGGCTCTGTGACTAGGTTCCAGCCAACGGGAGGGTATGGAAGTGAAGTGTGCATGTGAGACTTCCAAAGCCTGGCCCTTCTTCATCCATTCGTTCATTTAAAAATATTTTTGAACATCTATTCAAACATCAACAGTGCCAGGCACTGTTCTAGGCACTTGGGATCCATCAATGGATAAAAGAGAGAAAGATCCTTGCTTAAGTGGAGCTTATATTCTAGTTGGGGGAGTGAAACAATAAACATAAGGAGTGTGAGAAGTGATCATATATATAAATTATACAGTGTGTGAGAAGCTAAGTGTTATGGAAAAGATAGAGCAGAGAGAGTAAGGAGGTTGGTTGAGAGCAATAGGTGAAGGGGAGCATGATGCAGTGTTCAACAGGATGGTCAAAGTAGGCCTTATTGAGAAAATGACCTTTGAGCACAGCCTTGAAGGAGGGAAGGAATGAGCATTGTGGATATCAGAGCAAAGTGCTTTCCTGGTTGAGAGAAGAGCCATTGCAAAGGCCCTGAGGCAGAGCATGCTGGCATATCTGAGGAGTATCAAGGAAGCAGTGTGGCTGGAGTGGAGCATATGAAAGGGAGAGCAGGAGATGAGATCACACAGATGGATGGGCACAGGGAGAACTGACCATGTAGGACCCACAGTCCACATTGGGGACTTTGGCTTTTATTCTGAGTGCAGTGGGAACCACTGGAGAATTTTGACAAGAATGGAATGCATCATCTAACTTGAAAAGTATTACTCTGACCTCTGGGTTTTGAACAGTCTGTAGGAGTAAGAGTGGAAGCCGAGAGACCAGTTAGGCTTTCACAGTCATGTAAGTCAGGGTTGGAACCCCCAGATTGATGGAGATTCAGGGAGAGTGGTGCACTCAGAGAGAGCGTGGAAGCTCCACACCCCTTCCCACATATCTCGCCCCATGCATCTCTTTCATCTGGCTGTTCCTGAGTTATAACCTCTTGTAATAAACCTGCAAGCTAGCTTCTAGATGACACATGCTGCTGATTCACTTCTCAGAACAGAGAGCTCCTTCTCCTCACTCCTTCTCAAGATGGAGTCCGCCAGGCATTTGAACCTCGAGTGAAGGATACTCCAAAGCTACAATCCTTGCAGGATGAAATCTGTATTCCATAAACCACAAATACTCAATACTATAAACATTAATGATGAAACACAGAGAAGAGAGATGTCCAGTGAATAATCTGACTCTGAAGGCTAAACGTCTAGCAAGTTGAAAGAACTAACCATTAGCTGCTTGAACACTGCTCCCCTGCTGAGAAGAAGTCCAACACAGCCCATAGACCATGTGGAATAGAAAAGAGGAGAGGGGCTGAAGCATGGAGGCAACAGCCAGAATTAACCTTCAGATGTGTGAAAACAGAGTTCGCATGACTCCAGCCACAGCCTTTGAGTCTTCTTGCTATGACCCAGGTGTCAAGGAGCAGAGGCAAACCATCCTCCCCAAACCCTGTCCACATTATTACCCCAAAGAATCTGTGAGCATAATAAATACTGTAGTTTCAAGCCATCTTTAAAAAAAAAAAAAAAGTAGCTCAAAGATGATGGTGGCTCCAGCTACTGTGTTGGAGTGGAGGTGTTCAGAAATTGTCAGATTCTGAGTATATATTTTTTAATTTATTTATTTATTCATGAAAGATACACAGAGAGGGGCAGAGACATAGGTAGAGGGAGAAGCAGGCTCCCTGCAGTGAGCCTGATGCGGGACTGGATCCTAGGACCCTGGGATCATGACCCGAGGCAAAGGAGATGCTCAATCACTGAGCCACCCAGGTGCCCCCCAAGTGTATTTTTAAAATGAGGCCATCAGAACTTCTTCACGGACTGGAAGTTGAGTGTGAGAAAAAGGAGTCAAAGATGATCCCAGTCCGAGCAACAACAAGGAAGAAGTTGCCATCAATGAGGATGGAAAGCAGGATAGCATCAACTAGGAAGGTGGTGGGTGGAGCCGATGGTTTGGGAGTGTGAGACTCCATTAGATATCCAAGTGGAGATGTGGAGGAAGTAGCTTGAGTTCAAGAGTTCAGAAGAAAGTTCCAGGTTGGAGATACAAATTTGAGAGTCGTTGGCATGAAGATGGTATGTAGAGCCATGAGTCCTGGAAAGGAGGAGGGTAGATGGAGGGGAGGGGAAAAAAAAAAAAAAAAAAAAGCAAAGGACCAATGACTGAGCTCTAAGGTCCTTTAACACAAAGATATTGGAACACAGAAGAACCAACACATGGAATAAAATGTAACAACCAATGGGGCAGGAGGAAGACAAGAGAGTGGTTCCTTGAAAAAAAACCTTAAGATTTCTATAAACTGGAAAAGGTAGACTTCCTCCTCCTCCTCCTTCTCTCCCCTTCTCTGTCCCTGGAATGCAGCCTTGGTGGAGGAGCTGGGACAGCAATACTGTAAATCACAAGACACAGGAAGTTTCACCAGCCCTATGAGGCCAGTGAATCATTTCTCAACTGCTAACATCCCCGCTGTTACTTTGTTTAGATCCCTGTTATTTTGTACTTTCTTGTAACAGCTGAGGTCGAATGTTCACTACTTCACCCAGACAATATGACACACCTTTGCTCAAAATATGTTTTCAATTTCCCCACCCTGGTTTCAAGCTGAAGTGTTTCCCACTTCTTACTGGTTCTCGTGCTTGCTTTGGTTTTCTTTTTCCTTTTCTAAACTGGACAAATTCTTATGGGAGCTTACTGAAAGTTTAAAATTTGGATAATAAAACAAATCACTATGCCATCGCATTATTGGGTTTCCTTCGATGGTGACTGTAGAGGGGAAGCTGTCAAATTGGCTGGTCTGAAGGCGGGGGATGTGGTCTGCTGCTGCTGCTTAAATACACATTTGGGACTGCCTGGCTGGCCCAGCTGTAGAGAATGTGACTCTAAATCTCAGGGTTGTGGGTTCTACCCCCACATTGGGTGTAGAGCTGACTTTAAAAAATAAACTATTAAAAAAACCAAACATAGTTATTTATTTATGTATTTTTAATATTTTATTTATTTATTCATGAGAGACACAGAGAAAGAAGCAGAGACATAGGCAGAGGGAGAAGCAGGCTCCCTCCAGGGAGCCTGATACAGGCCTTGATCACAGGACCCCGGGATCACAACCTGAGCCAAAGGTAGACACTAAACCACGGAGCCACCCAGGCACCGCAAAACATACACATTTAAACTAATACAACATTGTATGTTAATTATATGTCAATAAAAATTTTTTAATAAAACCTTACACATCTGTATTACAAAAAATAAATTCACAGTGAAGAACAGCATTGTGAGGAGTGTTTTTCATTTGAAGGCATTACGTACTCTGGCAGGAAGTAATTATTTTATATTTTACTAGATGTATGAGAATCAATGTGGGAGGAATTTGAGGATGTTGGCACCATATTTCTGATTCGGTTAATTAGTATGTTAGAGTCTTTTACCAGACCTAGCTACATAATTTTCAGAACACATTACAGAATGAATATGTGGGGCCCCTTCTTCCAACAAAATAAGAATTACACTATGGTGACAGCAGATCATTAGGCCAAGTGTTGGGCCCTACTAAGGTGGGGACCTATGCAACCGCACAGATCACACATCCATGAATTTGGCCTGAGCCCTTATATTATAGGTTTGTGTGCTGAGAGCCTGCTGGATGGACAACCCCTGTATGTAGCTCTGGCTTTGAACACCATGCTCAGCTTCATAACATTAATGGTGTAATGTCACCAAAGCCAAAGAAAGACAGAGATTAGCTACTGATTGAGAGCTCAAGAATTTCAAATGCTCCCAAGATTAAGGAGCAAATGACAGAGAATATTTCATCATATTTGTCCAGAAAGAGGCCCTTCGTTCACATCTCCATGACAACACCTATCACTGCTTGTTTGTAATTTTGCCCTGTTCTAGAAACAATTTTAGCTGCAAACAGCAGAACATTTGACTAACAGAGGCCTTAACAAAAGCAGTTTGTTTTTCTCATATAATAGCAAGTCCAGTGATAGGTTTTCCCAATGTTGGTTCAGCGGATTAGTGATGCTTTGGCCTTTCCTTCATGGTTGCACAGAGGAATAGGCATCCTCTCCATAGTCAAGGTAGCAGGAAGCAGGAAGAGATGGTACCAGCTCTGTCTCTCTTCCATTTGCTTCGAGCCTACCAGCAGAGCTGATCCCACAGGGGCCTCCCTCCTCGGGTTGCTCTCCTCTGAATTGAAATCTGCTGAGGGGATCCCTGGGTGGCGCAGCGGTTTGGCGCCTGCCTTTGGCCCAGGGCGCGATCCTGGAGACCCGGGATCGAATCCCACATCGGGCTCCCGGTGCATGGAGCCTGCTTCTCCCTCTGCCTGTGTCTCTGCCTCTCTCTCTCTCTCTCTCTCTCTCTCTCTGTGACTATCATAAAACAAATTAAAAAAAATTTATAAAAAAAAAAAAAAAGAAATCTGCTGAGGGTGGCACCACTGGCAAAGTCAGGCCACCTGCCTTCCCCCACTTGCTGGGATAGTGAAGCTTCTGCCTGCTTTAAAAGGAGGTGTGACTCCCAGGGTGGGACATTCCCTAACCAGAAGGGGAGGGTGTAAGAAATGCTGGGAAACCAGCAAACCTGAGAGACCCATGGGGGTCTCTCCCCCCTTACCTGCAGTTCTGCTTTCTGTGGTTTCAGTTACCCTCTGTCGAAAGGCAGTCTGGAAGCAGGTGATCCTCCTTACCAGATCGTCTAACATAACATCTGACCCAATACTCTGTCACGATGCCTACATCATTCACCTGATTTCATCTTGTGATGCAAGCATTTTATCATCTCACATCATCACAAGAAAAAGAAAGATGAGTACAGTACAAGCAGATATTTTGAGAGAGACCACATTCATTACAGTATATTGTCACAATTATCTATTTTATTGGTAGTTATTGTTGCTAAACTCTTGCTGTGCCTAATTTTTTATATATTAAACTTTATCATAGGGATGTAACCTTTTTTAATAGGAATGTGTGTATAGAATTCAGTATTATCTGTGGCTTCAAGCATCCATAGCCCTTACTGTTATGTAGCTTTGTGTGCATTTTTAAAGAAATTCTTAAACAGAGGCTTAAACAAATTAGAGACTTATCTTCTTGTGGGAGAGAAAAGGCTGATAGAGTGGCTGCCTAAAGTTATCAGCGACTCAAATTTCTTCTGTCTTTCTGCCCTAACATATTTAGTGTTAAGAAAATAGGTTTGCCTATTATCCAGAGTAGGATTCCAAGCACTTTTGCCCGCCGTGTCTCCATATCAGAGTTGTCAGAGAATAATGCAATGCAATCAAGCACTGGATGGATCAGTGCTCTACTAACATAGAGAAGAGACAGAGCAAGGTCAGCTTCAGCAATGGGCATTAGTCCTCCATGCCCAATGGGTTTCCCTGAGAGCCAGCGCAGGGTGACCGGCCTACTAGCACCCCTCCCTTGCCTCAGTAGCAGATCCCCCCCCTTCCCCAGTGGAGTCTGGAATACTGAAAGCTTGGGGCAGGCCTATGGGCCATTGATTAACCCACATGTTTCAGAAGAACAAAGGAAAATACACTGAGCCTGAAACAGGGAAAGACATTTCCATACAAGGTGATTAAGGCCAGTACAGACAGTGTGAATTCTTTATCTCTAGGTAAGAAAGTGTTCAGGTCCAAGGCCCATATCTTCTGTGGTCAAGTGGGGGCTGGAAGACAGAGGACATGAGACTGCCTCTCCCACTAGCTAATGAAGAGTTTGCATCTTTAAGGTCATCAGCCATCATCTCTGCCTTCCAAATTGGAGGAAGGATAAAGACAAAGCCCCACCCCCAACCCCACCACCCTGCCCCTCAGCTGTCTCATTCCCTTTTTGTAAAATGTTCTGGAAGCTCTCTGCTCAAGGAGTTCTGTCGAATTCATCCCGTCCCATCAGCAATCTTTATCTATAAGAAGGGCTGCTACCAAGGATGAAAATCTAGGTTCTAATAACAATGAAAGGAAGACTGGATATTGTTTAGGCAACAAGCAGTCTGCCCACACAGTAATTGCTACTCATCTCCCAGGTCACAGTTCCAATTTCATTTCCCAAAGGAATTCTTTCTTGATGCTCTTGTTAGATCAGGTCCTCTTTGTCCATGATCTTTAACACTGTAGAAGAGGTAAAATTTCTCCTTTACCCTTTTAAGGTTTCTGGCTGGACCTGAAAATTAAACTGATGTGACACATTAACAGGAGCAAGACATACAAATTTCACTTATTAATTTTTACATGGGAGTCTTCATGAGAAAAGCAAAAACCCAAAAAAGCAGTTAGGGCTACAAGCTTGTACACTAGGTTGTTAGTGTTGTTTAAATCAATGCAATTACGAAGTGTACTGTAAGTGCTGAGGAAATTGATTATTGTGTACACATCTAAGATTAATATTCTCAAGTAATGTATGTGAAACATTGAAATTTACCTTTTAATAAAATATCCCTAGAAGACACATTCCAGTTGGAAGGAATCTCATGTGCAAAGATTACTGACAAATTTATCTTTTTTTTTTAAAGTTTATTTATTTTTAGAGGTGGGGGAGGGGCAGAAGGAGAGAATCTTTTACACAGATTCCCCACTTGAGCAAGGATCTTGACACAAGGCTCGATCCCACAACCCATGAGATCATGACCTGAGCCAAAACCAAAAGTTGGAGGCTTAACCTCCTGAGCGACCCAAGCACCCTTTTAAAGATTTTATTTATTTATTTGAGAGAGAAAGAGAGCATGGGGGAGGGAGAGGGAGAAGGAGAAGCAGACTCCCCACTGAGCCAGGAGCCTGTGGGTGGATTTCCTCAAATGCCTGATGATCTTTGGCTATCTAATAATATATACAAGTGAAGCACTAAAAGGCCAAATGGAACCTCCTTGATAATTAGTAGCTGTCACTGAGGGAGGACCCAGTCATTTCATTGGGACATCCCATTGCCCTATTCCTCATAAAGGATCTTTCAATTAGCTTGTCTGTCCTTCAATAGCCTGATTGCTAGGTTTTTTGGAGTATGCCAGGTGAAATATGTCTTGACTTACATAATTCAGTCTGTAGATTTTCATTTAATGTCCCTATTTTCAGTTACATGCACCCCCCTGCTGGATCTGAGCCCCCTAACTCTGGAACACCTCTGATTCAATCCCTTTAGAGAGATAATCTAGTTTTCTACTGAGTTGGAGAAGATGCATTTATGTGGGGGAGCGTGAATATAATGTATAAAGATTTATTGAGATACCATTTCAGGGATCCCTGGGTGGCACAGCGGTTTGGTGCCTGCCTTTGGCCCAGGGCGTGGTCTTGGAGACCCAGGATCAAATCCCACGTCGGGCTCCCAGTGCATGGAGCCTGCTTCTCCCTCTGCCTGTGTCTCTGCCTCTCTCTCTCTCTCTCTCTCTCTCTCTCTGTGTGTGTGACTATCATAAATAAATAAAAATTAAAAAAAAAGAGATACCATTTCATGTTTCTGAGTGCATTTTCTTCATTGCTGTGTAATCTGTCTCATGATCACTCTGCCAATTAAGGATTAAGAAGATAGTTCTCAATATGACAGACTGAAGAATTTACTACTCCTCCGACCACTGGCATGGAACTTTGCTAAGTGTGTTCATTCATTTATTCAGCAAATATTTATTAAATGCCTGCTTGTGAGGGGCACTGATCTAAGTGCTGGGGAATACAGCAGTGAATAAGATGGACAAGAGTGTCCTGAGTTACATGAGCCCCAGGATCTATCTATTTACTTCATTCATTCATTTAATACATATTTTCAGAGCTTACAATATGGCAGGTAATGGAGTAGGCACTGGGGATACAAGATAAAGAAAAGACCCAGTCTGCCTTCACTCAGTACATCATTCAGGAAGGAAAAAAGACCACCAAAAGAGGTGACGCCAAAGGTATGTGATGAGTGAGGGCTATGATAGGAAAAGGACAAGAGCACAGAGGAGGACACTCTCACCTGATTTGTGAGGCAGGAAGGTTCTCCTTCAGAAATTAACATTACAGCTGAGATCTATACAACGAGTAGGACAAATGGAAATGAAAAGAGATGAGGTGTGTGAAGGGTTTGTGAATAGACAAGAGTGTGTGGCTGGTCTCTCAAGACATTGAGAAGTTGATGTGGCTGCAGCGTAGACAGTGAGGGGAAAATAGAGCTGTTCAGGTAAGCTGGGTCCAGCGGTTGAAGACTTGTATGCTCAGGGAGAGCTGATGGTGGCTTGTACTATGTGGTGGTGGGAGCAAAGGAGAGAAATGGAAATTATCATGCACTTAAGGGAGATTCAAGATGATGTGGTGATGGACTGGATTTGAAAAGCAAGGGACAGTGAAGATGTAAAGGTGACTCCTAGATTTTTAACTTAAACAGCAAGGCGGATGTCCTGCTTTCAAATGAGATCGAAGACCCAGGAGGAGAAGCAGTCCTGGTGGGCAGGGTTAAGCAAAGAGGTAGTTGGAAAAACAGTTCCATTTTACTCAAGTTGAGTTTGAAGTTGGAGACATCCAAGTGGAAATATGCAATAGACAGCAGGTTGCATGGGTCTGGAGCTCAGGTGAGTCATCCTGGCTAATGATACCTATTTTGCAAGTATCGGGATACAGCTGAAACCAGGGGAGAGGATAAGAATGCCCAAGTGGAGTATTTGTACTTAGGTAACATGAGGGCCATATACATAATCTTGAGGAAGTCCAATATTTATGGAATAGATGGAGGAAGAGACAAAGAAGGAGTGGCCCAAGAGGTAACAGATAAAGTGATTAGCAGACAAGAGTGGTCAACAAGCTCAAATGTTACAGAAAGGTGAGTCAGCAAGAATAAGGACTGGGAAGAGTCCAACAGATTATATAATGTGAAGATTAGTTTATCTTGGCAACAGCAATTGCAAAGGTCTATTCCATCCTCAGCAGATTCTGTAGAAATGTAGGTTAGCTCATGTCACTCCTGAATTTAAAACTCACCAAGGAGTGGAGAGTCTCTCTACTACTATCAAAACTTACCTCCTTGCTGTGTCTTAGAAAACCCAGGGAGGCTCCTGCCACAGGGCCTTGGCAATTGTCATTTGATTTGTCAGAAATGATGCTTCCAGATTTCTGCCAAACTCCTCCCTTTGCTTCCTTGGGGTCTTTGCTCAAATATTAATTTTCAGTGAGGCCTTATCTGGCACCCTATTTAAATCACTTGTTTCCACTCAAGCACTATTCCTTTTTCCTATTTTATTTTTCTTCATGGCATGTATTGCCACTGAACATACTATATGTTTTAGTTATTTACTTTATTGCCTGTCATCTCTACCTTCCCTCAGAAGTAATCTGCACAAGGGCAGAAATTTTGTTCACTCATGTATTCCAGGAAACTAGAACAATGCATATGACATAATAGTCACTTAAAAAATATTTGATGGGGGATCCTTGGGTGGCTCAGCGGTTTAGCGCCTGCCTTTGGCCCAGGTCGTGATCATGGAGTCCCAGGATTGAGTCCCGCGTCCGGGCTCTCCGTATGGAGCCTGCTTCTCCCTCCTCCTGTGTCTCTGCCTCTCTCTCTCTCTCTGTCTATCATAAATAAATAAATAAATAAATAAATAAATAAATAAATAAATAAATAAAATCTTTAAAAATATCTGATAAATAAATTAATGAAGTAAATAATGGTACAGAAAAAAAGTAGATATGAAGAATAAGTTTGGCTGCAAAGAAGTAGAGAAAGATATTGTTGTACTTAGAGGGGAATGTGGGGTCTAGGGAAGATGGCATGTTTTTGTTTGGTAGACTGTGGTATTTTCCCTTTTTTCCTAATGTCTTATTTTGCTAAAAATTACCAGTTCACAGAAAGGTAGTCCAGGAGGTTCCATTTACCCTTTCCCTTTCCCTAGTAGTGACTTCTATATCTACAGAATTATAGTACAATATCAAACCCAGGAAGATGACATTGGTATAATATGTGTATGTGTGTATATACAGTTTTAAGTCATTTTATCACATGAGCAGATCTACATCTGCATCTCTATAACTCCAGTACAATATCCTAACCACAAAACTGACATTAGTATAATATGTGTATATAGTTCTATGTTACATTATTTCATCAAACTATTAACAAAGATCTCCCTCATGTTCCCTCTCCTGAACCCCTAACTCTTGGCAACCACTAATTTGTTCTCAAATTTCGCATTATTTTGTCATTTCTAGAGTGTTATATAAGTGGAATCATAGAGTATGTGACCTTTTGAGATTGTTTTTTCCTACTCAGTGTATGCTCTCAAGATCTACCCAAGCTGTTATGGGTACCAGTAATTCATTTCTTTTTCACTCTGAGTAGTACTCCATGGTATGGATGCTCCACAATATTTTTAGCCATCCACCTGTGGAAGGACATGTTGGTTGTTTCCAGGTTTTGACTATTCCAAATAAAGCCACTATGAACATTGTATACAGGCTTTTGTGTGGATGTAATTATCATTTCGCTGGAATAAATGTCCAAGAGTATGACCCCTGAATTGTATGATAGATACACATTTAGTTTTTAGAGAAACCATCAAACTGTTTTCCAGAGGGCTATACCATTTTACATTTCTCATGGTTGTTTGTTTATTTGTTTTAAGGTGGATGATGTAAAGCAGGTTTATATGTTGTAGGCCAGAAGCCAGTCACCAGGAAGGGGCAAGATGCATGGTGAGGACAGGAGGAGCAGAGTCCTAAGGAAGCAAAAGCCCTTGAGGGGAAGACATCCCTTGACTGATGGGCACACACTGAAGGAAAGAATGAGGTCAGACACAGGTGGCTTTATAGGTTTGGTGACAGGAACTTAATGGCTTCTCTTCTCACTAGTAAATAGAGAATGAAGATCATGCTGAGAGCCAAGTGCTCTGAGATCAAAGGGCTTTGAGGTCAAACAAGGTTGAGAGATGCTTCTCCTTAATGCTGCATCCCAGGTATGAGCTTCTTAAAAGTTTTTTAAAAAGATTTTATTTATTTATTCATGAGAGACAGAGAGAGAGAGAGAGAAAGACAGGCAGAGGGAGAAGCAGGCTCCATTCAGGGAGCCCCATGTGGGACTCAATCCCAGGACTCCAGGATCACATCCTGGGCTGAAGGCAGAGCTTAACCGCTGAGCCACCCAGGCGTCCCTCCTTAAAGGTTTAGGAAAAAAATCCTAGGGTGAAAAAGAAAACTGGCCATACTCTATGGCTTGAACAAGTGGATTTATGTAGCAAAAGGTTAATTTTTTTGCTCTCCACATATATTTCTAAGCCCTCCCCTCAGCTGTCCAGAAGACAGTGAGCTTTGCACACTCCTTTGGGAGGCTCTGGAGTAGAAATGATACTGCCAGGAACATGCATGGACTTTTACCCTCGCCACCAGAGACAGAAGCCCAGTTATGTGTGGGATCAGAGTATTGTGATCAGACTTCTAGTAAGATCTCCTAATATTTAAAAAGTATCCCAATAGGGATGCCTGAATGGCTCAGCTGGTTAAGCGTCTGATTCTTGATCTCAGCTCAGGTCTTGACTAGGGTCATGAGTTCAAGCCCCAGGTTGGGGTCCATGTTGGGCATGGAGACTACTTAAGGAAAAAAGAAAATAAAATAAAAACTACCCCAATATAATTTGTCTTATGCGCTAGTTATGCCAAACTGATATTCAAAAAATGAATTAGCATTCTTATATGAATTCTGGATTTATTATAAAAGTGGTACTGCAGAGCAGTGGAGAAACAACAGTCTTTTACATAAATGAAGCCCTTTGATCTCAATGAATGAAGTGGGGCTAAGTGGGTATGTGTCTGGGGGAAAAAGTGAGTTTTGACCCTTACTGCACAACAAACACAAAAATAATTTCCAAGTAAATGTGAAAGGTCAAACAATAAAATCTGTGTAAGATAACCTAGGAGACTATTCAGATAAACTTGGAGTGGGCAAAGATTTCTTACTCAGGGTACAAAAAGCATGAATAATGAAGGAAAGTTGATAGGGACGCGTGAGTGGCTCAGTGGTTGAACTTCTGCTTTCAGCTCAGATCATGATCCTGGGGTCCTGGGATTGAGTCCTGAATTGGGCTTCCCATGGGGAGCCTGCCTCTCCCTCTGCCTATGTCTCTGCCTCTCTCTCTGTATCTCTCATGAATGAATAAATAAAAATCTTTTTTAATAATAAATTTATTTTTATTGGTGTTCAATTTGCCAACATACAGAATAACACCCAGTGCTCATCCCGTCAAGTGCCCCCCTCAGTGCCCACCACCCAGTCACCCCCACCCCCCCGCCCTCCTCCCCTTCCACTACCCCTAGTTCATTTCCCAGAGTTAGGAGTCTTCCATGTTCTGTCTCCCTTTCTGGTATTTCCTACCCATTTCTTCTCCCTTCCCCTCTATTCTCTTTCACTATTATTTATATTCCCCAAATGAATGAGACCATATAATGTTTGTCCTTCTCCGAATAAATAAAAATCTTAAAAATTTTTTTTAAAAAGAAAAGTTGATAAATCCAATTATATTAAAATGAAGAACTTCTGTTACAAAGAGACATTAGGACAGTGAAAAGGCAAACCATGGCTTGGGAAAAGATATTTGTGATGCATGTAATCAACAAAGGATTTGTGTCTGGAATAAATAAATATCACCCATCAATTACGGACAGATAGTGCAATAAAACTAGGCTCTGGAGCCAGACTGTCTGCAGCTACCTCACAGTGTGCTTCCTTGTCTCCCTTTCCTTATCGTAAGGCGTGGATAATAGTATACCCACCTTCAGGGCTTGCTTAGAGAATTAATCGACACAGACACAACTCTTGGAGTAGAATTTTGTACATTAAAGGGGCACGACAAAAGTTAACAATTATTATGTGCTCCCCACGTTTTCAAAGAGGTGAAAGCTTGCTGCAGAGTATTGAGTGTACTCCCATCATCAGAGTGCCCATCATTGATGCCCTGGACGTGCTGGGGATCACATTTCCTATTACACGGCAATCATTTGTGCACACACATGGCTATGGGAGGTGTGACGGCAGCGGGTGACCCACCCCTTCCATAGTAACTGAGAGGCATTCCGGCTGAATCACTAAGGACCACATGATCTTGCCTGTATTCCCCTTCACCCTATAATTCTGACACCTTTATGATACCCTTACACCAGATCACAGTATCAATTGCATAGTCACGCAATTCACTGCTCCTACCAGTGTTTTATTTGACAGTTTACAGATATATTCAGAATTCCTGGAGAACATTTTAGGCTTGCCCTTACCTTGTTAGGAATTTGCACTTGTATAGGTGTTTATCTTAAAGGAAGTGCTTTTCTCAAATTTACCATTTCCCTATCGAAGTGGGAGAGTGAGGTTCTTGTCTCACAATAGAGTTTTATTAAGCAAGGATACAGAAAAAGCTCTCAACAGTTGCCAATGAAGGCTTTTCCCTGGCACTCTTTCATTTGGAATCGACCAGGAAACCTGTGGCCTTACAACTCTCAGGATGTCTTTTGTTGAGGAAGGATTTATGGAAACATCTTTAATGATTAACTTCTCTTTTGAAGTCTGGTCATTTTCTGTGGTCAGAATGTAATTATTAGAAAAACATTTTAACCCTAGCGATTGGGACAGAGCACTCTGATTTTTCTTCCCAATCTTTTTGTTTGTTTTTTTGTTTTCTTCTGTTTCAGTGCCTGCATACCTGAAATACCCTCAGAGCTTAGTTGGGGTCTCTATTCTTTCCCTACTGGAGTCCCATCCTTTCCCTATTCAATAGAGGTGGTCTTGTGAGTCACTGTTCTCTCTTCTGGTGGCAGGGGCTTAAGTTCAAGGCACCTGTGTCAGGGAAGCATTTTCCTTGGCTGAGGTTCACCAGGCAATTTTCTCAAAGTTGTGCCATCCAGGTCAGCTGGATTTCATTGGCATCACTCATGCAACAGAAGCACTTGTAAAGCCAGCACCTCTCTGGCTGTTCTAATTCATTTCTCTTCACTCCCTGGGAGGTGACCTGTGTAAGCAGGAAGCTATCCTTAACAAGCAGACCCACGTTTAGTCAGTGTGGTTGTGGCTCTTGTGGGTAAGTCTCACCTGAGCTGCTTTTTAAAAATGCAGAGTTTTTTTCTTTTTTTTTTTTTTTTTTTAAGATTTTATATATATTGAGAGAAAGAGTAGTACAAAGGGTGAGTGAGAAGGAGAAGCAGGCTCTCTGCTGAGCAGGGAGCCCAACTTAGGGCTCGATCCCAGGACCTTGAGATCATGGCCCGAGCTGAGGGTGGGTGTTTAACTGACTAAGCCACCCAGGCGCCCCAAAAATACAGATTTCCAAATCTTACCCTAGAGTCTCTGAATCAGAATCTCTGGGATAGTGAGTTAAATGTTTGCATAAAAAACAAAAATATCTAGGTGAGTCTGAAGTTTAAGAACTATGGAAAATGTATATTTCTGAGTTCCACAGAATCTGCTTCTAGAGTTAGAAAACCAATGCCCAACAATCCCAGTAGAATACAGTCTGTGCAAAACGGAGGCCAGCTGAACCTACGGATTACATTCAGGGAGGATGAATATATGAAGTAGGTGGACGAACACGTGGAGCAGCTAAGAGCGCTCTCCACTGATGCAGTCAAGAATTTCCTAGAGCTCCGTGTGCTCTCTTAAACTGAGATCTCCAGATAAAGAAACTTAGTTATACGTTTATTCATTGATAGAATTGATAGGATGAAATAAATCTATTTTTTGAGTCATTCCCTTTTGAGAGGCAGGGCAAGAGATTCCCTTAGTGTCTTTGCAGGGTGGCCTTCTTATGTCCCAGAATGCAGAGAATGTGGGAATCTATCAGGGCTGCCTCGAGGAAGTGGCACACGTAAGGTCTATCTAAATGCACATCATTCCCTCTCCTAAGCCTATGCTCCAGGCATCGGGCGTGCCTCTCTAGATGCAACTCTGTTTCAGCGTGGACAAGGAGATGGTTCCAGTCACTGAGGAGGTTCAGAGAAGTGGCTCCCATGGCACTCCTCACTCTGAAAGCCCTGGCTTTCTATTCTGGGACCCAATGATTTATCAGACCTTGTGCAAGTCATTTCTCTTCTGAATATTCCATCTATGACAACTGGACTTTGCCTACGCATTTGATAAGAACTGAGAAATGATAAATGATTCAAAAATAGGCTGTACAGAGCAACAAAATCAAAGTATGTGTTTTCAAACCATCAGAGAGTTGGGATTCAGACCCTGATCGTGATAGATACTCTTGGGCTCCTGGGTGGCTCAGATGGTTAAGCATTTGCCTTTGGCTCAGGTCATGAGTTCCCTGGTGGGCTCCCTGCTCATCAGGGAGTCTGCTTCTTCCTCTCCCTCTGCTCCTGCTTTTACTCTGTCTCTCTTTCTCGAAAATAAATAATCTTAAAAAAGAAAAAAAGAGGTGGATTCTCTTCTTATACCTAGGGAGTATACTGATCATATCAGTCTATAGTTTCAGGTAATTCTTCACTTGCATGTGAACCCTTAGGTTGAAGGTTCTTCTAACAATTCTGCTTTGGTCATTCCTTTTTTTTTTTTAAGATTTTATTTATTTATTTGTGAGAGACACACAGAGAGAGACAGAGACACAGGCAGAGGGAGAAGCAGAACCAAAGTGGAACTCGTTCCCAGGACCCTGGGACCACACCTTGAGCTGAAGGCAGAAGCTCAACCACTGAGCCACCCAGGCATCCCTCTTGGCTCATTCTTGTGTCTGTTCACTGACCACTACCAGAAGACCTAACCTCAAGTACATAGAATTGCCTTGGGGTCCTGTAAAAAATGCGGTTTCTGATTCAGTGGTTCTGGGGTGAGATCTGAGATTCTGCTATTCTAACAAACTCTCCGGTGATGCAGATGATGCAGGTCCATGGGCCCCACTGAAGAGCAGCCTTGCTTGATTAAGACACACTGTCTTATTTTTGTTCTTCAGGGAGCTGTTTCTGAGACTGTGGTCCCAGCTCAATAAACTGATAGCCGGTGGGGCAGGTCAAAACCCAACACAAACAATGCAGGATTGGACTTTGCTCTCAGCAGCTCCTGGCATGAATGCTGTATTGGCTGCTAATGAATCATAAAATCCTCTTCCTTTCATACCTGATTCAGGTCTTTCAAGCCAGCTTATTCTTTCTCTGGGAAAACAAATTTGGAGTTCTAGCCTGTCTGCTCCCAGCCATATCCTAAACTGGTGACAATCATCACGACTGCTGTTGAACATCTCCCAAGACCTCAATGGCTCTGTGGTGTCTGGATCCGATGGTGGTTTTTTTATCTTTATTTTCTAGTTTTGCCCATTGAGCTTTCTGTTCCCCATTTATCCCTGGCTCTAATCATCCCTTTTTTGGCTAACGTCTCACCCGAGGCCACTGGCTTTTCTATACCTCCCCAGTCATCCAGCCTGCCTAGCAAGGGGTCTAGTTTATAAGAGCCATGTCTCAAGGTATCTATGCTCAAACTGGTGCCGCATGCCTTTTTAAAAAAATATTTATTTATTCATAAGAGACACCCACAGAGAGAGGCAGAGGCATAGGCAGAGGGAGAAGCAGGCTCCCTGTGGGGAGCCCGATGTGGGACTCGTCCCAGGACTCCAGGATCACGCCCTGAGCCAAAGGCAGACACTCAACCACTGAGCCACCCAGGTGTCCCGGCCACATGCCTTTTAAAGAAGGTCCTTGCATCCTTTTACACCTGTAAGCTAAGAGTAGAAAAGGCTGATTGTCATCTCATAATCATCTTGGTTAGGTCTAGGATTTTCCTCCAATAATTCCCTGAATTGAGGGGCCTGGCTGGCTCAGTCGGTAGAGCATGCTACTCTTGATCTCAGGGTTGTAAGTTCAAGTCCCATGTTGGAGATGGAGATAACTTAAAAAAAAAAAAAAAAATCTTCAAAAAAAAAAAAAATCCCCGAACTTGATCTTCTTGGAGAATAATCTTCCCATGTAACATGAGTGATACTCCTGAGGAATGCTATATGTAGGGTGCTTGATTTGTTTTTTCACCATGCCCTTGTTCAGCATTTGGACCATCTCTATATACTTTCCAGAGACAAACTGTTCTCAGTCATTGAAATTTCAAATAAAGTCCTTTTTCTAATAAAATATCAATGACTTTTTAAAAATGTTTTACTAGAGTTGTCAATATGTCAGATGTATGCCTCCAGAGTTTTCATATTTCAAAGATTTTTTTAAAAGTTTAATTCCAGTTCAGTCTCCACAATTCGTATTAATTAAATTTAACTCCTTATCCATTCAGGCACTGTATATTTTCTGTGGAACCACCCACAAACTCAAGTATATCAGCAATTCCCAAATGCCAGCTCTCAGCTCTCAGCTGGGGAACTCAAGGGACACACACACGCACACACACACACACTCACACTCACTCAGGAACCTACCTTCCCTTCTCTCTTCCCTCCCCCACAATAGATTCTGGATTCTGGTTTAGTTTTTAAAAGTTCACCAGGTAATTTTGACCATCATCCAGGTTCAGAAACTAGTGAGATGGTTCCTTGAGTCTATCTATCTATCTATCTATCTATCCATCCTGTTTTCTTTATTCCAGAAAAGATTTAAGATACCGACTTAATAAAATACAGTATCTTAGGAAACTAACCATTTAAGAAAACAAAAAATTGATAATGATTTAATTTTTACCTTCTTTCCCATAATTTTGGGTATTCCAAATTTCCTCGGCATGTATAATTACGATGATAATAACGTTTAAAGAGTACATTTTTATGGATAAAAAATTGACCCAGTGACTTGTCACAGTTGTCCTGTCTACTTTTTTATACTTGATAAGTTATCAGTTAACCAAATATCTTTATTTTTAGGATCTGTTCCCTCAGAAGACTAATGAGGCTTGTAGTTTATGGCTACAACTTTACAGAGTACTGGTAAGATGCAAGACCTCTAAAGTTCTAACAGTTTCTGTCCTCTATGACCTGACAACTTCCCTGCCCCAGAAGAATGACTCCCATTCTACTTAGTTAGCAGTGGTATATGTAAAATATAAAAAGGGAACTTGATTGGAACTTGAAATTGAAATGTAGCCTATTAAGAATCATAGAATGAATCTGAATTGGAAGACCCACTTAACATCTTTTGTCCCCCTCACAATCACACCCCCATCACACACACACACACACACACACACACACACACACACACACACACAAAATGCCCTTTGTCCTTACTGCCAGTGGATTGCTTCCCCCTGGTGGTGAAAATACTTATACCATTTCAGTTTTCAAAAGTAATTTGAGAACATCTGGGGTGGCCCAGGCGGTTAAACATCTGCCTTCCACTCAAGTCATGATCCCAGGATCCTGGTGATGTGGGAGAGTTAGGTTCTTGTCTCATGGAGGCCAAGAATGAATCTCGCGAACTACGGAGAGTGAGTAAACTGATAGAAGTTTATTAAGCAAAGATACAGAGAAAGTTTTCAGAAGTGAGAGGGGTCCCGACAGGGTTGCCACTGAGGGCTTGTAGCATTGGTCTTTTATTGAGAGGGTAATCAGGGAGCCTAAATCCCTTTAACATTACCTATTGGCATCACCATTGCGTAAGGACTATTGAAAACATCTTTAATGGCTTACTCCTTCTTGGGGTCTGATTATCCTCTGTTGGTCACAAGTAGCTGTTACAAGACACCCTCTCAACCCACACCTTTTACTGAAAGCTAACCAGGGAACCTAAATCCTTTTAGCATTATCTTTTGATATCACCATTGAGTAAGGACTAGTGATAACATCTTTAATGGCTTACTCCTTCTTGGGGTCTGGTTATTCTTTGTTGGTCACAGATGACTGTCATAAAAAAGATACCCTCCCCGCCCATACCTAGGGTGGGGTAGTCTGGCTTGTTCCCTTATCTCTGGTTTCCTTACATCTCAGCATTTTTGGAATTTTTGTGAGCCTGCTTCTGTGGCCCCCTACCTAGTGCTGGCTAGCCCCATTTGTCCCTAACTCACTAGAATTGAATCCCTCATCAGGCTCCCTCATTGGACTCCCTGCTCCAAGGGGAGCCTGCTTTTCCGTCTCTCTCTGCCTGCCACTCCCCCTGCTTGTGCTCTCTCTCTGTCAAATAAATAAATAAAATCTAGAAAAAAAATAAAAATAATTCGACTTCAGAGTCACAGTTCATAAATTTTTACACACCATGAGTTGCTTTGACTATGATTATTACAACCTATGCTTTTGTGACAATAACACATAATATCAATGCTAAACCAGCCCATGGTTTTAACAAAGCAACAGTTATCTACAGGCAAGTGAAGCTCATTACATCTCTAATTTTTTTTTAACTCACTGTTTCAAATGAAACAACTTATCTCTGTTTATAATATTCCTATTGTTAAGAAATCTTACAGAAATGCAGGTAATTGTTATAAGTCAGCCCTTACCACGCTAAGCATTATGAGCCAGGATGGTTAAGTTTCTGGAAATGGCAAATTGCCACCTTGTGGTTATAGCCTTAGTGACAAAAGAAAGCATAACAAACCAAAGGGATCTGGACAGTTTACAACCAGATCCAGGATTTGATAAATGGTTCATGCCCAGAGAACAGTTCATCATTTTGAGGCAGATTGCTCTGAAGAACCTCAATGAACTTGGACTTGTTTTGAAATAATCCTTTAGTATCCTGGAGAAGGTAGATATAATTACACCTTTTTCTTTAAGAAACTGCTTTTATACCATTTTCAAAGGGTGTTTGTATATATGGATTACTTTTATCTGGTTCTTTAGCAGCTCTGTGAGGTATACAGGGAAAGTATTAGTATATCTTGTCTTTTTTTCTGGTCGAGGAAAGAGCACACAGCAAAAACAGTCCCAGAAATGGGAAAAGAATCAGTTGTCCCAGTGTTTGTGAAATGCTTCAGATTCAATATCCGGTTTTTGGCTGTGCATTACTTGGTTGTCCCACCCACAGGATCTAAGATGTAACTCATCCCAAACTGCTCCTTCTCCTGGATTCCTATGAGGGTTAATGCTATCACCATCAGTAGCCTCATCAAATGAAACATCTGGGAGGCCTCCTGGAACCTTCTCCTTCCTCTGTCCGCACTTGCAACCGACAAGTCTTATTGGTTTTCCTGACCCTCCTCCACATGCTGTTACTCTCCCACATTACTCCCCTAGAGCTGCCATTACAAAGTACCACAGCCTTTGGGGAGCTCAAACATCAGAAATGTATTTCTCACAGTTCTGGAGTCTAGAAGTCTGAGGTCAAGGTATCATCAGGGTTGGTTTCTCTCTGAGGCCTCTCCCCTTGGCTTGGCTGTCTTCTCTGGGTATCTTTCACAAGATCCTAATGTGTGTCCTAATCCCCTCTGCTTATAAGGAGGCATACTAGGCATATTGGATTAGGGCCCAACCTAATGATCTCATTTTAACTTAATTACTGCTTTAAAGATCTATCTCCATATACAGTTATATTTTGAGGTCCTGGGGATCGAGACTGCAATATAAGAAACTTGAGGATGTCCCAATTTAATTCATAATGACTCTTTTAGATTTCTGAACTGGTTGAGGGCTGCCTTCTCCTACCCTTCACTTTGTAATATGTTTCCACCTGCATCTTCTGCTCCAGTTTATTATCTACAGGGATCTTTTAATATGAGTCTGATCGTGCAAACTCCTCTGCTTCTAATCCTTTGATCAAGTCCATGTCCCCTCACAGGGTGAAGGAAGAGCTCTGGCATCCAGCCCCACATTTTGCACCTGCCTCCTTCTCTTCATGCTTCTTGTCCTGCACTTGACTCTCACTGATGCACTGTGACAGGGCCATGCTGTTTCATGCCTCAGTGCTTTTATTTATATCCACACCCTTATTCCACGACCTTTTTCTTCACCTACCTCCCTTTTCCCCATTCTTCAAAACCCATAGCAAGCAAATGGGCACGTTTTCTAGTTCCTATGGGCCAATCACGGCTCTGGCTTCCAGAACAACCTGTTTGTATGAGTGTATCTTGGGGTGTTATGAGGGATGGATATAGGAAGATCAAGATCACTTACTGTTGGTACAGTTTGTCAAGGAAATGGTGATCTGGCTCTGACATTAGAAACTTACTACTCAGGGATCCCTGGGTGGCTCAGCGGTTTGGCACCTGCCTTTGGCTCAGGGCGCGATCCTGGAGTCCCGGGATCGAGTCCCACATCGGGCTCCCGGCATGGGGCCTGCTTCTCCATCTGCCTGTGTCTCTGCCTCTCTCTCTCTGTGTCTATCATGGATAAATCAATAAGATCTTTAAAAAAATAAAAATTAAAATTAAAAAAAAAAAAAGAAACTCACTACTCCAACAACCTATCCCCTGTACTTTGAGAGGTGTCAGCTGCCCTAGACTGGGTGGCCTGTGTGAACCTTTCCATAGACACAGTCTTCTATAGACAAATGACTTTCTTCCCATTTATGGCTGGCTGTACAGGCATTTTTGTGTTGTATACATTTTAGCTTTGGCTTGTACCTGTGAGGCTGTTAATTTGTGGAGATGCCCACTTCTGTTTTCTTTTACCTACCCTTTCTCTATCCCCAGCCCAGATGATTGTGGGACCCATGTCTTTTTGCCTCAGGAGATTTGTAGCAATGCGGAGAGAGAAGGGGAATCACACTGACTTTCAGTCCTCTAGGTTTTCTAGGCTGTGAATTTTGCCAACACATCTGCTCACAGGTTCAATCAGAGAAGTGGCCCTGCTTTCACATTTTAGCCAGCCCCAACCTCATCATAAAGATGAATCTTTAAAATAATATCATGTGAGATCTTCCATACTAGCAACGTTATTGGAAACTTTACTCTCACTCCAGCATGTGATTACTATTATTGATTTTGCTTACAAATCCTACCCCTGCCCGCGTGAAGCTGTGTCAGGAACTGACTTTGTCCAGCCCCCAACCTCATGTTATAATCAAATGGGATGTTTGTGTTTTTCCTTCCTGGTCTGTAAACTGCCCAAACAATGCCCTATTCATCTTTGTACCCCCAGGACCCAGTGCTGGACACTTAGTAATTCTCCCAAAATATCTATTGAAAATAAAGTTAAAATAATCCTATTTATGGGTGGATAGGACAAAGGCAACCCAAGTAAATATCTCAAAGTATTTTTAGTGAGAAGTTTTTGTCACTGGACGTGGGAGAGTTGAGGTGAAGGTACAGATAAAAGAAGATTAGCGATGGGTTGATCATTATTGAAGCTAGGAAAGGAGACTGCATTATAGTAGTCTCTCTGATTTGAAAATTTCCCTTTTAAAAAGTAAAAAGCCCCCCAAAAAGTCCATTTTATAAACAGGCATGAGAAAGAAGTGTTAATGTTATAATGAAGATGTTCTGGAAAGTTTATATTTTGCATTTTGTCACAATGGCCCTTAGTTGAGGAACAATGGCAGTGACTTCCATGTCTGGTGGGGAGAAGCCCGGAAGAGGATGTCACTGCTGTGGCTAGTCAGCCCTTGATGGTGTCACAAGTTTCCCTAGGATAAAACCTTCATTTAGCTGCAGAGGGAACAATTGAGTATTAAAATGATCATTGTTATACGCTAGTCTTTGGCTCAGATTTGGTAAACAGATTTGTCTTTAATGATAGTATGAGTAAGGGATTGTAGAATCTAATGGGATTGTCTGAAATGTCAGACCTGGAAATTTCCACAGCAGGGGGATGTCATGAGATCTGATACAGAGCTAGCCATTGAAAGTTATAAAAAAGAAAACGACATGGAAATAAAAAAATAGGCTTGATATTTTTATGTGATGAAAGGAGAATGAAAATAAGTACACTCTACACTATTTGCGATGAGAGACACAATGATAGCATATAAAAGTTATGGTGTTGGGAGATTTTGCTATATCATGGATAAACCTGGAAAACAGAATAAGTCTAAGAGCCTAGTCATAAAACCGCATATTGTGTAAATCAGTTTATAAGAAATGTCTAGCATAAGCAAATCCATAAGACAGAAATACATTTAGTGGTTGCCTACACTGGCCTGGAAGAAAGGGAGAGGAATGCTAGGGTACTTGGTCTCCTTTTAGGGCCATGACAATGTTCTAAAATTGTGAACATAGTTGCACAACTCTGTAAACACTCTGAAAACCATTGAGTCGTATACTTTATTAATTAATTTTTTGAGTTGTACACTTATATGGCTGTAATTCCTGGTGTATAAATTAATGCTTAATGAAGGTGTTAAAATGTTGGGATTCTTGGATAAGAGGTTTCTTTTTTCTTAATTGTCTTAATACATTATGATGTAATTCATTACATTATCTTTTCCACAGACAATGCACAATGTATGGTCAGTCATAGTGAAAATCCAGTAAGGACGTATCCCGTTCACCAATGATAATGAATTTTTGTTGAAAGAAAACTCCAGAGAATATGTTTCTGATAAACTTCAAAATCGAAGACTCTTAAAATTAAGTTCAATCAGTTTTTCAGTGAGTGCTTGGCAATTAAGCACCAAAGGAAAATGGCATCTTGTTTGGTTTTCTAGCCGATGCCATATGGTCTGCCAATGCCATCTTCTCTCTTTCCTCTGTTGCTTTGTCAAGGATGAGCTTGGCAAGGAGAGTTCTTATACTAGTTGGCCCTCCAGGGTAGGTGTGAGCAGTGGTCCCTAATCTCAAATGGAACTTAAAGCTGCCTCCCCAAATAGTTGTTATTTTAATGGCAGTTCCCTTGCAGGTTGTCAGGTGGCAAAATATTATGGAATTGACTTCTTTTACTTCTGATTCCTGTAACCACATATCCAACTTGTTGAGCATTTGTTTCTTAGCTATAAAATAGGTACCATGGTAGTAGCTACCTCAAAACACAGCCATGTTGATTTCAAGGCTGGAACCCGGAAAGCACAAGATAAGCCTAGAATCTTGCTGTGCCACAGGTAAAGAAATTCTCAGTGGTTACATCAAAAGGAGTTACCAGAAGGCACTCTCACTGGTCACATTTGGGACAATTTGAGAATCAGAATAAATAATGAAATAGGAATGGATAATAAACTATCCATACTGATAAAAATAGGTGAATAAATATATAAATAGATTCTACTTTACAGTAAAATGCTAACTAATCCATATAGAAGGGATAATGGAATTAGGAAAAGAACCATTTGGTAACCATTGTAATAACAACTGATTTAGGCAGGAAACATCAACAGATGCTAAAACTAGTGGGTGAGAATTTGAGGGGAAGTAAGCTGTTTACATAGTCTCAAAATATCTCTCAAAAAGATATTATTTTGAATGGGAAAGAGAGTAACCATAGTGGAGAAATCTGACAGTATCACTTTCCAAGTGATCAAAGTTAATACCACCAGTAATAGGACAAAAAGATACCAAATACCTTCTCTAGGATGTAGTGAGATGGTCACAACATCACATTAGAGGTAATTCCTGCCGAGAATGCTTAGCTAAATCTAAGGAAGCCCAAACTGAGGGAGAGTCTATAAAATAAATGTCCTGTGCTCTTCAAAATGTCAAGATCATAAAAGACAAAAAGGACTGAGGGATTGTTCTAGTTTAAAGGAGACTAAAGAGATGTGATACTAAATGCAACCTGGGCTCTGCATGGTGTTAAAAAGAAAACAAACTACAGAGGTGCCTGATTGGCTCAGTCAGCTAAGCAACTGACTCTTGATTTTAGGTCAGGTTGTGATCTCAGAGTCCTGGGATCAAGCCCCATGTCAGGCTCCGTGCTCAGGGGGGAGTCTGCTTGAGGATTCTCTCTCTCCCTCTCCCTGCAGCTCTCTCTCTCTCTAAAATAAAATAATAAATCTTAAAAACAAAACGAAACAAAAAACAAACTATAAAGGACATGAGGGCGACTTTTGGCAAAATTGAAATAAGATCTGTAGATGAGATAACAGAACTGTGTCAGTGTTAATTTCCTAATTTTGATGATAGTACTGTGATTATATAAGAGAATGCCTTTAAAAAATGTATTTTAAAAGATTTTATTTATTTATTTGACAGAGAGAGCACAAGCAGGGGGAGCAGGAGAGGGAGAAGAAGGTCCCCTGCTGAGTAGGGAGCCTAACATGAGGGTCGATCTCAGGACCCTGGGATCATGACCTGTGCTGAAGACAAATGCTCAACCAACTGAGCCACCAGGCACCCCTAAAAAATAATTTTAAATGAAATACACACTAAAGTATTTAGAGGTGTTAAGATGTCTGCAACTTACTCTCAAACATTCCAGCCAAAGTTTATGCACACATATACCTGCACACACATGCATATGTGCACACACATAGTGCACAACCATATGCACACACCTACACATGTGCATACACTTGCACACACACCCACACAGAAGAAAGAGGTGAAGAGAGGAGAGAGAGAATATGATAAAGCAAATGGGGTAAAATGTTAACATGTAGAGAATCTGCATGAGAAAGGGATCAATTCATGAATTTCCTAGGATTTTTTTTCCACTGTAAGAATCTACTACAGTAGAAGCCCTGAAGTTGGGATTTAATTATTTATTTATTTTAGTAATCACTGTAACCCAACGTGGGTCTCAAACTCACAACCAGAGATCAAGAGTCCCATGCTCTACTGACTGCAGCAGCCAGGAGCCCCTAAAGTTGGGCTTTTAAAATGGCTCTGCTGACCGCTCACCACAAGGAACATTGCTTTTCAAAACCAAAGTAAAATTTTGAATAATTTGCTCTGGCGACAGAAATCACTCTGACAATATAATTACTGAATAGTGGTTATGTAGCAAGCTGCTTCTCACATGGGCTGCTCTCGCTGAAGATGCCCAGGGTGACCGTGAGCAGGGACAACAGGGTTTCCCTACCAATTGGTTACCATTCTCTTGAGCAGTACCAAGGAGGTCCACTGGCCTCACATAAGCATCTCCTTTTCCTTAGAATGGACCCTTTTTGTCTTATCTTTCAAAATCTTTAGGGTTGAGAGAATTGTTACAAAAGAAAAAAATGTATTTCATCCTATTTATTCTTCTCCAAATGGCAAAAGAAAAATCACTGTTGTTGTAAAGTTGTTTGTCATTGTTGCTTATTATTTTTTCCAAAACAAAAAACAGTAAGACAAATAATCACATGCCATGTATAAATTTGTTTTATGTAGCTGAGAACTTGACCTATGAACATAACAGAAATGCTTATATATGTAGTTGAGCTGGTGGTCGGAATCCTCAAAATGTTGAATTCTTTATGTATACATATGTCATCTTCATCTCACATTACCAAATAGCCCAAATGAAAATGCTGAGCTTCAGTGCCTGCAATGTAGTAGGTGCTCCATTTGTGATAAATATGAACATATTATAAAGCATTAAAAATCACAACATTTTAGAGTGGGAAGGAAAATTAGAGATTCTTACACAAGCTGGTTATTTTACAAATGAAAGAACTCAATCTCCAATTTCAAAACTGGTAATTAGAGTAAGTACTTCTCAGGGTTCTGGTGAGGATAAAATGAGATAATGCATGTGGAGTACTCAGCATAAAGCCTGGCATGTGGCAAATGCTCAGTAGGGATCAAACGGTATTCATGTCAAGTGGGGACTAATTGTTGACATTGCGGTAGGAAAGCAAATGTGATTATAGGAGCAAAGGAGAGCATGAAACCGAATTTATTTGGCAAGAATTGTATATGTGTCATAATTACATAGTTTTCTTATGAAACTCCACTCCTAGTTTAACAATCAAAATTAAAAGAAGAAGGAGGTAGAAGAGGGGAACAGGAGGAGGAGGGGGAGAGGGAGAAGAAATCTTTCACATATAGAAATTCATCTAAAATGCGCACAGGAACTTCTCGGAGTGGCTGTGTCCCTCTCCAGCATCATCATATCCTGAGATCATGGTTTACTTTTGAGATTCTCTGTGCCTTACCTAGTCTCCTTCTGCCTCTCTATGATATCCAAAGGTGTACCCCGCATATTGTATACGTATCTGAACTCCATGTAGGTGAAGTAGGCGAACACTTCACTTTCAGCAAGGATTTCCTAAATTATGATGCCAATCTAATGGTGTTGACTAATAATAACACAATATTTTGCTCATTTGATTTATATCTAAACCTTATTTATTCTTTTTTTTCAGGAATATTGTTAGAACAAGAAATTCTGGATGGGAGTAACATTACTCTGGTAGGCAGAAAAATGTCCCCCAAAGGTGCCCTGGATTGGTTGGGTGGGCCCAATGGAATCACAAGGATCCTTCTAAGAAGGAAGCATAAGGGTCAGAGTCATTAGAGTCACCACCTGTATGATGGAAGCAGAGGTTTGAGGGATGTCATTGCTGGAAAGAGCCATGAGCCAAGGAATGCAGGTAGCTTCTAAAAGCTGGGAAAGCAGGAAAACAAAATCCCCGAGACCCCCAGCCACTATGAAGGGTGACTTGAAGCATTAGGCAAGAGGTGATTTGGGTGATTTTTTTTCTAGGTATGGGAAAAATGTAACCATTTCAATGGGCTCCGGGCCTGAGATTTCACCTTCACACCAATTATATACTTATAACCCATTTTGGTGACTTTGAAAATCATGCACTTAGTTTTTAAAAAAGGAATTTATTTCATATTTAGACCATCATTAGTAATGGGGAACCACTCAAGTCTGCAATTTGGTGGAAGGAAATAGGAACCTATTAATCACCGTAGTTACTTCTTAAGAGGGAATGGAGAGGTGTCCCCAGGACCCCATGGGACAGGATGCTGTGTTGACACCAGGTGGGCTCCTAGGTGGCAGGTGGGTGATTGCAGCAGAGCCTGGCTGTATACAGCTGACAGCTTGGACAGCAGACAGGTGAGCTGGGAAGGACTTGGTTGTTACTCAGGGTCTGAAGCCTGTAGGATGGGGAAAAATCTTCCAGGGACCAGGATCTGGCCAGTTGACAGAACATATCATAAATTAATCCAGCCTCAGATAGCCCTGGCTGGCTAGCAGGGTAAGCGGCAGCCTGGGGGACAGGACCACAAGGAACCCAGCCAGTGCACAACCCCCCACCAGCAGGAGGCCAGGGGGTACTTCCAGGGAGCCTGTGTGCACCTGACCTCCTTTCCCATAATCCCCAATCATTTTCTCTCCCATAACCCTAGCGCCACCTTCAAGAGTGAAGTTACCTGAGGAACTAGCTAGCTATTTTATCCCAGAGAGGCCTCACATGACCTAGAGAGATGGTATAAATGATCAGGTTAGGTTAAACTGGACTGGGTGTTTATTATTATTTTCTCCTTACTCATAAAATGACCAGATTAACTATGGTCAAAATAAAGGAGCTATGTTTTTCTCTGTATGTTTGAGTGATCAGATCATGCAAGTGAACTGTGACCCAGATATCTTTTCCCTTCTTTACCCCAGCAAAACTCTCGAAATTCCATATAGGAATTTCTTCAGCAATAGCCCTAAGAGATGCCTTTCAGACTGAACCTGATTATCTCTGTTAACATCATAGCTGCTACCTGATGGGTCGCAGTTTGAACTTTTGAGGCATTATAGATGATTCTGAAATCCTTGAAAGCTCTGGACTCAGGTGCCAGGAAGATTCACAAAAGCCTGCACTTTGATTCCTTGGGACACATCCATCTTGGTCAAGGTTACCATCTTGATGAGATCATTCCACTGTCAGAGGCCATAGTGAATTTACTCTGCCCCTGTGTGGCAATGACCAGGTTGAAGGCTGTAGCCGGGCTAACGTTGTTTGCAGGCACATCACAAGCTGTCCCAGTGTGAATCACCCGCAGGCACTCAGGGAATGAAATCTCAGGAGGGCAGGGATTTTTTGTCTGTGTTCTCTGCTCTATCCCAGCTCCTAGATCAATTTCAATACTCATTGAATGAATAAATAAATGTACCAAGACTCTCGGATATTTATCATATAATAAACTGTTGCCAGTCTTCTGTGTGATTTATTTTTCAACTGTCAGCAGGACTTTATGTTAAACTTGATAGGACATTGACATTTCCACTTGTTTTCAAGACAGCCCTGCACTCTGTCACTATCTTTTGGATCCATCTCCTATCACGTTAACTATCCCTTCCAGCCCTGTGCCATCTGCATATTTGATGAGTGACATCCGTCTGCGCTCGACATTACTGTAGCTATGTGTGGGATGGGGAGAGAGGGCTGGAAGGGACAGATGGGCCCAGCAGGGAATCACGAGCAATTAGAACAGAAAAGATGTCATGGAAACCTCTGGAAGCTCAGCGTTAAGCAAAATAGAGTAAGTCCAGATCGAGTGTCATTTTAGATGGAGCTAATTTAGAGGATTAGACAACTTTCACTTGGCATGAAGATAGGAGACCTGAGAAAGAATTCACCCCAGCTGGCATTGTAGGAAAATGAATTAATGGAATTTTGTACCTGTATGAGTAAGGGTTCTCCAGACAAATAGAATCAATAGGGGAGTGTATGTGTGTATATTTGTGTGTGGCAAAGAAAGAGAGACAGGCAGAGGGAAAGACCATTTTCTTAAAAAAGATTTTATTTATTTATTTGAGAGAGAGTGTGAGCATGAATAGGAGCAGAGAGAGAGAAGCAGGCTCCCAGCTGAGCCAGGAAGCCCAACATGGGGCTCTGTCCCAGGACCCTGGGATCATGACCTAAGCCAAAGGCAGATGCTTAACCATCTGAGTCACCCAAGAATTTTTTATGTTTAGAATTGGCTCACATGACTGTGGGGACTGGCAAGTCCAAAATCTGCAGGGTGGGCCAGCAGGCTGGAGATCTAGCAGTTGCACTTGGAGTCCAGTGGCAGCTTGCTGGCAGCATTCCCAATCCCTTGAGGGAGGTCATTCTTTTTCCTAAGGCTTTCAACTGATTGTTGAGGCCCACCCACAAGATGGAGGGCAATCTCTTTTACTCTCTTTTACTGATTGAAGTGTTAATCCCATTCAAAAAATACCTTCACAAAAACATTTAGAATAGCATTTGAACCAAATATCTGGGTACAGTGGCCTGGCCAAGTTGGCACATGTAATTAACCATCATAGTACCATTTACGGGAAACCCAACACAAAGAAACTGGGTTTATCTATCTGGTGAATTAGAACATTCTCATCCCTCTGGGTATTCACATGCTTCCAGGCTCTCTGTAATTCCATACCTTGTGCCTCCCCCTCATTATTAACTCATCCTGACATGCCCTTCACCAAACCACTGGAAAAAGTCTACTCATCTTTCAAAGTTCAGATCAAATGTCAACTCTCAGATACTTTCTTTCATGCCACATCCCATCTGGGAGAAGAAATTCCTTCTTTAGTCCTTTATGCATGTGCTGTTACAGCATTTAGCACATTGCATTCCAATTGCTTGACTATCAAACAACAGATTAGCAAAGTGGTTACAAGTATAAACTTTGGTTTACCCCAATCTCTGTATACTTTAGTTTCTTCATCGATAAAGTGGAAATAAAGTAGTACCAACAATCTGAATTTATAGCGAGGACCCAGTATATGTAAGACTCTTAGAAGTGTCTGGTATGTAGCAGCCACTTGAAAAAAAGAGAAGGCAGGTATTTCCATTCTTCGTGGTATTGTTGCTATCTGATGCCTGTCTTGTGGAAAGATGAAATGTTTCTGGAGGACAGGGAGGTTACCATATGCCACTTTACATCCCCTCTAATATTATGTGGAACAGAGCAGGGATCTATAGGTATTTATTGGAGTGTTCATTACCTTATATTTGTTGAGTGCTCTCTAATCATAGATACATATATTCATTCAAAGGTTGGCAACAATATTGCCCATTTCAACCTCATTACAACCTAGTGAGGTCTTATTACTCCCATTTTAAAGATGAGAGGAGTGAGAAGCAGACATTAAGTGAATTGTCCAGTGTCCACACAGCTGGCAAGTAGCGGTCTCTAACTCCAAGGTCAGTGTGAAGAAAGGGCAGGGATGCCAGGAGTTCAGGAAAGCTTTCTTTTCTGATCTAGGCACCGCCCTTCCTCCCTCCACTTTTTTTCTTCTTACCTTCCAGAACATGGGCGTTCTGGACTGCTAAGGCTGCACGCAAAGGGAGGTCCCCGTTCACACTGCAGAACTGACTCAGGAAAAGGTGTAAGCAGCAGAGGGCCATCAGTATAGGATATCCTCAGCCGTGACCGTGGCCTCTTCAATTTTGGTCTTAATCTCCGGGAGCGGAATTTGACTGATTGCCACCACTACCAAGTTGGCAGCGTGGGCAGAGGCACTGGCCACGCAGATCCAAAAGCACTCTTCATATTGTTCCTCCACCACCACGAAGCGGAACAGCTTCTCCTGGAAGTTGGCGATGCGCTCAGTCAGGTCATGAAATTTCACGGCGGCCATGAAGCTGGTGATGGCCAAGGCCACGACTCCACCTGCAACCCAAACATCACCCTCATTCGGTGCGCAACTCGGTACAACTGTACTGACCGTAGGTGACCTTTCTGTAGCACAGGCAACACACTTGCTTTGGGTTGAAAAAATTTTTAGGGGGACACAATGGTTTTTTTATTTTCTTTTTAAAAAAAATTTTTTTTTTAATTTTTATTTATGATAGTCACAGAGAGAGGGAGAGAGAGGCAGAGACATAGGCAGAGGGAGAAGCAGGCTCCACGCACCGGGAGCCTGACGTGGGATTCGATCCCGGGTCTCCAGGATTGCGTCCTGGGCCAAAGGCAGGCACTAAACCGCTGCGCCACCCAGGGATCCCGTTTTTTTATTTTCTTAAGTAAACTCTACCCCCAAGGTGAGACTCTAACTCAAGACTCCAAGGTGAAGAGTCACACACACACATACTCTATTGACTGAGCCAGCTAGGTGCTGGGGGTGACACACATTTTAATGTGCTTTTATTTAAAAAAAAAATTTTTTTTAAGATTTTATTTATTTGAGAGAGTGAGCAAGAGAGAGAGCATAAGCAGGGGGTAGAGGGAGAAGTAGGCTCCCCATTGAACTGGGAGCCTGATGTGGGGCTCGACCAGGACAGATGCCTAACTGACCGAGCCACCCAGGTAACCTGAAGGTTGTGAGGTTTATTTTTTTTTTTATCCTTTAAAGATTTTATTTATTTATTCATGAGAGACACAGAGAAGCAGAGACATAGGCAGAGGGAGAAGTAGGCTCCCCAGGGAGTCTGATGTGGGACTCGATCCCAGGACCCGGGGATCAACCTGAGCCGAAGGTAGATGCTCAATTGGTGAGCCACCCAGGCGTCCCAGGTTGTGAGGTTTAAATGAAAAGAAGCCGATCAAAGAGGCCAGGTGCCTCATCTCCTGTTATTTGGAAGGTTCCCTCCCACCCTCACAGCAGTGCTCTACCTCTTCCCCTCCTCCCACAGTGCCCTCTCTTCCTCCCTCCACCCCCCTTCTCTTTTCTTCTCATACCCCACTTCTCCTCTTTGCTCTAAGTCCTCAGCCACTCACTCATGCCACCAATTTGGCTCTTTAATGTGACAGAAATTCTGCAACTTTCAGCAAAGAGGACACTCATATCCATGAGGAAGTTTGTAGACTAGGGAAGGCTGCGGTAGGCACCTACCTACTTGGAACTCAGTCTAGTGGTGGCAGTAGATGTGGATTTCTCTCCCTGAGGGCCTTCCTTACCTGCAAGGACGTTCCATAGGCAGATGCCCCCGGGGCCGTTGACTGCCCTATATGGAACCTGGATCATGTTGAGAATGGCAAAGCCCATGCTGACCAGAGCCAGGGCCAAGGCCAAGAAGAGGAGCAGCAGAATTGTCACGTGGAGGCCTCCATTGAGTTCCTTCACCAGGTGGGGGAAGACTGGGGGAGAGAAGACACAGCCAAGATTTCAGTGTCAGAGCTGAACTCAAGTTCCTACAGTCCAGGCTTGCTTACCACAGAGGCTTTAATAGAGGGGAATGAGGGCAAGGCAGCAAGGGCTGGGTTCTCAAAAAGGAGGAGACTTACTGAGATGAATTCATGCACCCCAGATTTGCCACTGGTCAGCTGGCCAACAATCCTCTCTTTCTTGCAGTGGATGCAAAATCTAAATGTATCCCAGCTGGCAATTTAAGTTGCATTGACTTCAAAGCCCTAGGATCTGGTGTGAGCTAATAGACGCCAGCCCCAGATAGTGTCTCTTTAGCAAAGGAGGTTGGCAAGAGAGTCAGCCAAGGAGGGCTGATTGAAAAGCTTTGATCTGGGTCAGAGAGTTGCCTTCATTAAATCAGAGAGGTAGAAGAGGTTTCAGGTACATCTGCGAAGAGTGTAGAAGGGTGAAGCAGAGTGAAGCCTAGACCTGGCATTTAAAGATCTGACTTCAAATCCGTTTTGCTCATTTGCCATAAGTATAAAATTGGATCCTCTAAATCCTGCCTCCCCTATCCATCTTTCCAGATTATTGAGTGAATCAAGTGAAGTGCATAGAAATAATAATTGCACTTAATGAGTATTAATAGGAAGCTAGGAGCATCATCTTGGATCCCTCAAAATGACTTGGCAAGGTAGTCATTTTTCCTCTTGTATGAAGGACACTCATGTATGTAGTAGTCTATTATAATATCAATTTTCCATATTTATGTGGCAGATAATTTAGTGACTTATTAATTTGTATCTGTTTTCTCTATATTGGCCACCACATAGTAGCTATGAACAGTAAATGATACAGTATGGCAGATATTGCCTGGGAAAGACTGAACTCTCAAAAAAGGCGGCTGTGGCTGTTGCTGTTCTATTGTTTCTCTCTAACTTAGGAAAAGTGAGTGATTCCTCAGAGTCTCAGTTTTCTCATCAGTATAATGGAGTAGAAATAGCTGTGTATGTACCGAGGGAATCAACATTTACTGAGCAGTCACATAAAGAGCCAAATGCTTTACATCATTATTTCACTCACTGCTTGTGACAAGGATATAAGGTAGATTTTATTTTTATTTTTTTAAAGGTTTTATTTATTTATTCATGAGAGACACACAGAGAGAGGCAGAGACATAGGCAGAGGTAGAAGCAGGCTCCATGCGGGGAGCCTGATGCAGGACTCGATCCCAGGACCCCGGGATCACAACCTGAGCCAAAGGCAGACACTCAACCACTGACCAACCCAGGTGCCCCTGGGTAAATTTTATTAAACCCATTTCTGCCTAGGCTTGGACATTATGTCCCTTATCTTTGGGCAAGGTGACTCTGAATTCTATATAGGATTATAGTCCCAGATGCCACATGATACATGGAGTTTAGATCACTGTTTTCAGTAGTTACTCATGAATTAAATTGACAGAAGCTAAAGAACACCCAAGCATTATCCCCCTCCTCTGCAGCTAATCCAGGGTTTCTACTGAGCACCTCGTGGTCAAATCAGGGTCCATCTTGTGAGTCTGAACTCCCTGCTTCATCATTTGGTGTCATCATTTGATGATCAGCCCCTCCTTGTCCCCACTGGGGAGCTGGGACTCAAAGTTTTCCTGGTTCCCCTTATTCCCCTAGTTCTTTGCTGGCTCAACTGCCTCCCTGTATTCACAGAAGATTGGTGTCTCTCCCAAGCTTGAGATTTAGAATATTTGTTCTTCTCCCTTTAAAACCCTTTCCAAAAAAAAAAAAAAACCTTTCCACTGAAGTTTCCAGATGCCTCACATTTACATCCTAGTTCTAATCTAACTTTCTTTCTAGTTCTGTATTTCCATGTGTATTAATCTGCAGGTGGTTATCTTGTTAGTGTCAGAAACTTTACCTGAAGCTTCTTCCCAAGGGATTTTTATTTGCAAGGCTTCTCTCCTTTCCTGATGTGCCCTCGTTTTTTGTTTTTGTTTTTTTTTTTTTTTCTTTTAAAACCTTCAGCCCTGTCCAAGAGAACGTTGTGATAGGAGGTGCAAGTCTGTCCCTGACCTGCAGTGGCGCAAAACCAGCCAACACAGGAGGAGCCTGGCCCAGCTCCAGTGAAAGTCTTCAAAGAAAATCACAGCCAAGGTGTTGCTGCAAATGGAAGTTTATATAACCTCCCTTGGGACACCCAGAGGCAGCCGGGAACAAAACTGTCTTGAACATTGCCCTCCTCAGAGCTGATATTCAAACATCCTTTATGATTCTCACACGGTTCTGGTGCTTCAGAGAGCAGATCGGGTTAGATGAACCCTGGGTGCTGTCTCTGTACATCCCTCTGGGAAGGAAGCAGAGGAGGGAATGGGACATTTATGGAGTTCCTCCAGTGGGCAAACAAAGTGCTCAATTGCTCTGGCTTCTGACGAAGGTGGTTTACTTTCTGTGAGCTGGGATGGAAGGGGTTTAATTGGCTGCTGCCGAGGAAGGGCTCAGTCTTTATCTCCTCTCCTTGGGCCATCTTCTACTGCAAAGCTGGTGTCTGCTTCATCTCCTTCTCCGGAAACAGTGCTTATGCTTAGGGATTCCTGAATTATGCTAAACCTACTAGCTGCCACCTCACAGTTTCTAATACCAGTTGAATTGTGCCCTGGCTACCATTCCCCACAAAAAAAAGATGGGTTGAAGTCCCAATCTTCAGTACTTCAGAATATGACCTTATTTGGAAATAGGGTCTTTACAGGGCTAGTCAAGTTAAGATGAGGTTGTTAAGATGGGCTCAAATCCAATGTGGTTTGGTGTCTTTATAAAAGGGGAAATTTGCACACAGAAACCTACAAAGGGAAGACCATGTGAAGAGACACAGGGAGGATGCCTTGGGAGACAGTGCCACAAGCCAAGGAATGCCCCTGGGATACCAGAAGCTGGAAGAAGCTAGGAAGGCTCCTTTCCCCACAGGTTTCAGAGGGCGCATGGCTCTGTCGACTTGCTGATTTCTTGAGTTCTAGCCTACAGAACTGTGGGAATAAATTTCTATTGTTTAAGTCACCCAATTTATGGTAGTACTTTGTTATGGGAGCTCTAGGGAACTAATACACCCTCCATTTGTTGGGGTGACCACTTAGTCATTTTTTTTTTTAAAGATTTTATTTATTTATTCATGACACACAGAGAGGCAGAGACATAGGCAGAGGGAAACACAGGCTCCCCTTAGGGAGCCTTATGTGGGACTCGATCCCAGGACCCTGGAATCATGCCCTGAGTTGAAGGCAGACATTCAACCACTGAACCACATGGGCATCCCCACTTAGTCATTTTTAATGGGATCTGTCCACCCTGGATCCTTCCACCCCTGAGAATCCCCATTCATCCACCACCTCCCTTTGCTGAATTCTGGAAAAACAATAAGGATGACTAGGATGATGTCTTGCTTTGGGAAAGTTGCCAGTCACAAATTCCAGAAGGAGCAACATGATGAAAAGTAGAACTTTGGGGTCAGGCTAACCTGGGTTGGGGTCTGGCTCCAGCATTCAAGGCTCTGTGACCTTCAGCAAGTTGTTTAACCTCTCTGAGCCTTAGTTTTCTCCTAATTGGCAGAACTGTGGAGGATTAGTGTAGCACAGATCACAAGTTTGGTATCTTGCATGGGAACATTCCGTATAAATTAATTTAAAAGCACTTTATTGTTATTCATTCAACCAATGTTCTTGAGAGCCAGTGTTCTGATGCACTCTTTTGGGGGCTTGAGATCATCAATGAATAAAACAAGATCCTTGCCCTTGTGGCACTACATACTAAAGGAGTGGAGACAGATAATAAATAATAAACATACCAGAAAAATTATCTAGAATGTAAGAAGGCAGTTGTCATGGTAACATGATATATCATGATATATAATTACCAAGGGCTATTTTTATTATATCCCCTAAGTACTATCTTACTCATTAAAGTCTCTGGAATCATGCTGCTATTGACTGTCACTCCCTTGTTCAAGCTTTGGAACTTCCTTCATAAGGTTCTTTAATCTCAATTAACTATATTTAAAAATTGAGCCTTTTCTCCCCCAATTGTATTTGTGTGTGTATAGTTTTAAAAGAATCCCAAACTTCAGAAAATTGTAAGAATGGTACAAAGGAATTTGTTTTTTTCTTCTGAACTGTTTGCAGGTAAATTTCCCCTGCACCCCTGAGTATTTTAGGGTCTATTTCATTCAATAACAGATTCTCTTGGGGCACCTGGGTGGCTCAGTGGTTGAAGGTCTGCCTTTGGCTCAGGTCGTGATCCCAGGATCCTGGGATCAAGTCCCCTGCATCAGGCTCCCTGCATGGTGCCTCCTTCTCCCTCTGCCTATGTCTCTGCCTCTCTCTGTGTGTCTCTCATGAATAAATAAATAAAATCTTTAAAAAAAAAAAAGAGATGGATTCTTTTACAGAACCACAATACCAAAATCAGTGAGTTAATGCTGGTACATGACTTCCACTTAGTCCCACACCCTATTCAAGTTCCACCAACTGTCTCACCAAGTGATGTCTTTTATAGCAAAAAGACCCAATTCAGAACCACCTACTGTGTATAGTTGCTATGGTCTCCTTTTGATGTCTTTTATTTTTACTTCTTCATGTGTGTGTTTTTTCTGTTTTGTGTGTGTGTGTGTGTGATTGAGTAATGTTTTTAACAGCTATCTTTCCAATATCTCTGGTCCAATTTCATTGTTGGGTAAATATAAATATTCCCAGAGCTTTTTGCCCCTGATTATCCATAACAAATATACATTTCCTTCACATATATAAGGGATGCCAATTCCTATTATTATATTTATCAATGGCTTTAGCTTTGTCTTTATGCATTTAATAAGATACTTAACCCCAAGGAAGATTCTAAAAACTATGATTCTGAAATATAGAAACCGATTGAGTAAAATTCCTTGTCCCCTTGCATCGCATTATGTTGATTAATAATGGTTGTGGAGGACACTGTTCTCACGAGCAATTTAATGGATTCTAAAGATTTGCAGAATATTGCCTTTTTTGCTTTGTTTTTAATTCTCAGAAGATCCCTTATAAGCTGGGCTTGGATTTCTGCTCTGTTTACACCCAGAGCAGCTCTGACGTAAGACTGGATGTCAGCCACTGACCGTGCCTGCTCATGTTAACGGAGAGCTTCCAGTACCTTGCCCTAGGTCTTCCCTCCAGGATCACCCAACTTGGGCTTTTTCTTTCTTTTTCTTTCTTTTCTTTTTCTTTCTTTTCCCCTTCCTTCCTTCCTTCCTTCCTTCCTTCCTTCCTTCCTTCCTTCCTTCCTTCCTTCCTTCCTTCCTTTTTCCTTTCCTTTCCTTTCCTTTTCTTTCCTTTCCTTTCCTTTCTTTTTTTTTTTCCAATTTGGTCTTTCAAACAAAGTAGGCTTACTGCAGAGTCCAGCATACAGCAGCCCCTTTGCCTGTTCTGAGACTCTGGAGCTTTTATATAAATAGAAGTGGAAGCGTGCTGGGCTGGCTGAGAATGCCCCCGACACGTGGCATGGGTCTGAAGTCTGCTGTTTCCGGGCTGGGGGACCTCAGGCAAGTTATATAACCACTCCAAGTCTCAGTGTAGTCCTCTGCAAAATGGGAATGTTAAGAATTCTTTCTTCATAAATTTGTTATAAGGCTTAAAAGAGAGAAGCCATGTAAACCATTTAGCAGAATGTCTGATACATGTAAGTGCTCAATATTTTAATAGTTATTTCAAAGAGAGGTAAACTACAGAAGTATACAAATCCCTATTTTTTATGTCTCTATAAACTTCTGCAGAAAAAAAAAGTTCTTGATGCTGAATAGGAATGTCATCATGCCTGAGATTGAGGCAGAAGTCAAATCCCATAGTTAGGCATAAGCACCCTTGTAAATTAAAAAAAAAAAAAAAAGGAAAGAAAAAAAGGAAAGAAAGAAAGAGAAAGAAAAAGACAGAAAGAAAGGAAGGAAGGAAGGAAGGAAGGAAGGAAGGAAGGAAGGAAGGAAGGAAGGAAAGTGTTCTACAGCAGCTTGCATGCCCTGAGTATACTCACTCGTGAACTGGGACTGGCGGCCCCCAAGCCCGCACTGTCGCACTTTACATCCTCGGAAGAGCCCATAGTAAATATCCCCAATGAACTTGACCAGCTCTGGATCGGTGGCGTTGACCAGGTCCACTCCAGTCTGACAAAGGATTTTCCCACTCAGCCAGTGGGGCACTGTCAGGGCGACGATGATCAGGATAAAGGAGGAGAAGCTGAGTAAAGATGCCAGCCCATACCACGCCTTTTTGAACCATCCAGGCATCCTAGTGGGTGCAGGTCATCCCGCAGGTTTCCAGGCAGCAGCGAGAGTCGCTGACATTCTCTGGACACTCTGCAATTGCCTGGTCCAGGGTCAGCTCTTCCAAACACACCATTTCGGGATCTCGAGTGCACCTCCTGGTCCCCCCTCAGTGCCTGCCTCCACAGCCCATGTTTACTACAAGCACATCCGGAAGTCTCTACCGAGACCGCCTTCACCTGACTCAAGTGTAGAGGAGTGAGTTACCCAAGGAAGTAATCCTATAGCTCCCACTAGGCTACAGTTTCAGCAGAGGGTTTAATTGTTCCACGTTTCAGGTATTTAAATAACCCTGGCGTGGACCTCTTGATGGCCAGGAAGTCATTAGCAGGCAAAACTAGGTGGATCTGACTATAAAGAGACACTAACTACTCTCAAAAAAATGCATACAATAGAAGGAAAAGGAGCATGTGATGATTAGCACTAGAATGCTGCCTGCAATGCGTGGTGTCAAATGTCTAGCTCCTGGCTGCGTGCCTGGGCATTTCTTTCTCTAAAATGTCACTGCTGTCAGAACCAGAACTGTTATTAATACCATGCTATGACCTCTGTTCTCAAGGCTTTTAATTGAAATGTGTAAACAAGGCTATATGATGCTTGGATTTATCACTGGGTGAATCTGCCACGGGTAAAACTGCAGCAGGCATCAGTCTGTGGCTGCTGGAGCAGCCTGGACCCCAACACTCAACACTCCTCTTCTCCAGCAGTATCCTCCCCCATCACCAACTTTGTGTCATCTGAAGTGGGAAAGAAAAACATTTCTCTATTGTGTTAGCAGATAGTCCTACCATGGGGGGGGGGGGCGGGGCGGGGGGGGGCTTTACTTCTAATACAGAAGATTTGTTTCTTTTTCTTTTAATCTGTAGCTACTAAGAATGAAATCTTCCCTACTTTCTGCCCCCCCTCCACTTTCTATCTTATACTGTGGCTTTTCGATTTTGACTTTTAATCTATTATGTCAAGTTAATGTCATGTGAGACCGGTAACAGCAACTCTCAATAGTTTTGGGGAGTCAAATTCGGGAGAAGTGGCACAGTGAAAGTTTTATTTGGTCACAGAGGTCTGGAGGTCACATGGGTCTGGGTTCAGGAGTTTCCACTGTTAGCCAGCAAGAGTTCCAGAATCCTCACTTGGAGAGCAGCAAGGAGCCTGAGGAACATGTCAGTTTCCTTCCCTATAGTGGGGTTCACTTCTGTGGTCTCTCCACAATGAAAATAAACAAGAGTGTCTCTAAAGCTTGTGTAGAGCTTTCCTTAGTACAAAGAGCTTTTGCCATATGTTTGCTCTCCCCTGATGCAGCAGAAACCCTTTCTGGTAGGCAAGAGACATACTATTCTTTTTTTTTAATTTTTATTTATTTATGATAGTCACAGAGAGGCAGAGACACAGGTAGAGGGAGAAGCAGGCTCCATGCAACGGGAGCCTGACGTGGGATTCGATCCCGGGTCTCCAGAATCGTGCCCTGGGCCAAAGGCAGGCGCTAAACCACTGCGCCACCCAGGGATCCCGGGACATACTATTCTAATGACCTCTCTCATGAGAACTCTGGATGTCAGGGCTGAGGCCGGAGTTCAGGTCTTTGAAATACAACAGCTCATCTTCATCACAGTATCCTGAAATAGCAAATGTTTTTCTGGAGGTGAATGGATACAAAAGGCTGAGAAGAAGGGTTTCATGTTAATACATGACCAATAATGTTATTTATTCTTATAGTAATGAAAGTCTGCTTTGGATCTGTGTAATACCTTTGCATTGTATTTCTGCCTCAGATGATGGACCTATGTCAACTTTTGGTATTTTAGAGATTGAGCAACTATTTTTAGAATAATTACTTTAGAAAAATATGGGAAACAGATGATTCCCAACAAGCTCTGGCAATGCTGAATGGAAGTGCGGTTAAGTAGGGCTCTGTTAAAGATCTGGGTTAAAATTCCTATTTCTCTGGGCAAGTGCTTGAGACTCTCATGCTCAGTTTCCTAATCTGTCATGGGATTGATGGCATCCAGAGGGCACCAAATAAATGGTGTTAACCTTCTCATCGGGTCTTCTAGCAATTCTGTTCCTGATAATGAAGCTTCTGATAATAGATGGTGTTGTGGGCTGCATCCTGTTCCCTAAGAACATATTTTTGTGTGCCTTATCTGGCACAAGTGTATTGAGCAAACATCTGTGTGTCTGCTTTGTACAACACTGTATGGTGGGAGGGTGACACAAAACATGTATAATATTGCCAAAACAGTGATACAAAAATTGTAGCATACTATACTTTAAATGTTTAACATTTCACAAATCAGTGCTTTTGAAACAACAACAATAAGACCACGAAAATTATTACAAGAGTTCTAAAAAATTTGACTACACGTGGGACAGCAGGCCTTTGGTCTGGTAGAGACAGTTTAAGATGTAGGTCCTATAATAGTGTCCTTGGACCTCTGTGACTGTATATAAGACTCCATTTGACAAGAATGTTGAAGGCCCACAGTTAAGCCCCACCAAATGGTACCAACTGCCCCCACTAAAACAGCCTGGCATTTTCTTTCTCCCAAACTCACAATCTCTAAGAAGTGCAGTGATGTAACAGAAGTAGTGGCAAAAATAATAGTATTAATAATGCTCAATCGGCATTTATTGAACTCCTACTACTAGCCACACACTGTTTTTAGTATCATTTTGAAAAATCCTTTCCAAAATCCTAGGAGGACAGACCATTAGCGTTCCCATTTTACCGAGAGGCGACTGTGGCACAGAGCCGCCGAGTAAGTTGCGTAGGGACACACAGCTATTAGACAGGGAGTCGAGCTTCAGAGCTTGCACTCTTATTTATTTATTTAATTTATTTTTTAAAAAAATACTTTATTCATTTATTCATGAGAGACACACACAGAGACAGGCATAGACATAGGCAGGGGGAGAAGCAGGCTCCTCTCAGGGAGAGGATCCCCGGATGGGGGATTTGATCCCAGCACCCCGCCCTCTGCCCCGGGATCACGCCCAGAGCTAAAGGCCGACGCTCAACCGCTGAGCCACCCCGGCGTCCCTTGCACTCTTATTTGAAGGTAAAATATATGCGTGGTTTGTGCCGTCGGCCCGACGGACTCTCGGCATCGTGGGCGCACACCTGCTCTCCACCCTCCCCGGGGGCCCTTAGCTCCGCGCCCTGCAAGCCCCAGGTGCCGGGCACCCACAGGCGGGCGGCGGGGCTCGTCCGGCGGGACCGCGCGCTAGGCGGCAGCCGCGGGCCCCGCGCAGGCTTGGCGGCCGCGCGATCCCTCTTGGCCGGTGGGCGGGGCCGGGGCGGGGCCGGGCGATCCGGGGCGGGGCCGGGGCGGGGCCGGGGCGGGGCCGGGCGACCCCGGGCGCCGCGCTCCGGCCCCGGGCGTTGGGCCTTCGGCGAGCCGGGCGGGAGCAGCGGGATGGCGGCGGCGGCGGGCGAGGCGCGCCGGGTGCTGGTGTACGGCGGCAGGGGCGCGCTGGGCTCCCGATGCGTGCAGGCGTTCCGGGCCCGCAGCTGGGTAATTGGGCCGGGTCTCCCGCGGCTGGGGCGAGCGGCACGTTGGTGTTGGGTGGCAGGTGTGCGCGCTGGTGATCGGGGAGCATCGGGGCCTGCCCGGCAGCCCGCGAGGGCGCTGGACCGCGCTGGGGCCCGTGTGCGCACCGGCCCGAGTGCTTGCGCGTGCATCGCAGGTGTGCCTGGCTGCTGGCTGGCTCCGCGTGTGTGCCCACGCTGCGCCCGCGGTGCCCGGCCCTTGCTGTGCAAGGAGGTGGGGGATGGGGCTGCTCGCTCGGGCTCGGCCAGGCCCCGAGAGAATTCCAGAGCGCGATGGAGAGGAGCGGGCTTGAGAGTCGGGGAGAGACAACGAGGCGGCGGCTCTGGGATCTCACTGCCAGGCGCGGGCCGCTGTTGCGTCACGCCCTCGAATCTCACTTTCCTCATCCGTAAAATGGAGGTAACGTTAGTGTTTACCCCTTAGGGCATTGTGCGCCTTGAATGAGATCACTGGTGTGGTTGTAAAGCACCTGACTCGTGGTAAAAACTCTTTAAATGTCAGCCATGAGTATTACCATAACTACCCGGTTCCTGCGGTCCACTCTGGACCTGGTATTTTGAAGGCGGAGCCCCGCAAATGCTGGTGGCTTCTTGTTTTGCGAAGACTGTTTCGACTACTTTGCATCGTCAGGTGTTGCTCCCTGTAGGGTGCAAGTAGGGGTGGCGCTGACCTCTGGCCCGAGACCCTCTCTGCGATCCTGGTGGAGACTCCGCCCTGTCTCTCCTCGCCGCAGCTGTCACTTGCACAAAATGTGCTGGAGCTCTGGGGAGCTTTGCCTCGGGGGTTTAGCTAGTAGCGGCAGGAACCAGGGAGACAGGGTCCCAGGGTTTCCTTCCAGCTCAGAACCTGATATAGGACTTCTAAGGGATTCTCAGCACACCACCGCCTTCCTGCTCTCAACAGGCGCCTTCCAGGGTCTGAGGGGTGACAGTGGGGAACTTGTAAGGAGTGTTGGCCAGGGGCGAGGCACCGTGTTCCTACATACTCTTAATTTCATTTACTCTTCTCCAAATTTGGATATAGCAGATCCTGTTGGTATCCATGTGTTACAGATATGAGGGCTGTGAGTTCCCCTGGTGGGGGCACTTGGTAAAATCTGGCAAGCTGATTTACCTCTGACTGTCTCCCCTCCCTACCCCTTCATTTCTAGCAGCTCTGGGAGGGGCTACAACCTGGTGTATGTGTCTGTGTCCCCTGTGGCTGGTGACATGGAAGTAGTGAGTGTTCTTGAATGGAATCTGTGTTCTTCAAAGCTTGTGGTAGAGATACTTATCTCCAGGGCCTGTGGACCTTGGGGCCCTGGGAACTTTCTGAGAAAGAATTGGGTGTCACTTGTGCTTGGAGCTTTTTCAGTTAATTTTCACACTAGCCTTGTTAATTGTTAACCCCCATGAGGAAGCCACAATACTGCAGGATGAGGACCCAGAGCCATCCCTCTGTGCTCTGGGGCAGGGGTCTGAAAACTAGTCCTCCAAAGGCTGAACCTGGCCTGCCAGTACAGCTCAAGAACTAAGAATGGTTTCACATTTTTAAATGGGAGAAAAAAAAAAAAAAAAAGAATACTATTTTGTGATATGTGAAAATTACACGAAATTCACATTTCTGGAGTTTTATTGGAATATAGCCACACCCATTCATGTATCTGTATTGTCTGTGGTTGCTCTGGGGTTCCAATAGCAGATCTGAGTTTTTGCAACACAGACCGTAAAGCTAGCAGAATATTTGGCCCTTTACACCAAAGATTTTTGCAGACCCCTGGTCTAAGGGTCTCTAGAAGTGCAGGGTTTGTCTTCAGAGGTGAGAGTGGAGGAGGAAGGTGAGGTGTTTGGAGGCAGATGAGATGGGCTGGGCTGGGGCTGGGTAAGGGGTAGGCCGGCTGAAGCCAGATGTCCCTGTAAGGATCCCAAGAGGTCAGTAGTGAGATCCTTTCTCTAGCGGGTTTTCTTTTAAGCTTCTTATCTGTCTCCACTGCCCCCACTTCTGGATGTGGATCTTTAATGGAATGACAACTTATTGTCTCTTGACCAAAGCTGTTTTCTCTTTCACGCCAGTGGGTTGCCAGCATTGATGTGGTGGAGAATGAAGAGGCCAGTGCTAGCGTGGTGGTTAAAATGACAGACTCATTTACCGAGCAGGCTGACCAGGTAATTCCAGAAAGAGACCCCCCCCACACACACCCAAGCACTGTAGTAGGGAGACCCTAGGAGGGGAGTGGTTTCCACTGGTGGTGTGTTCTTTTTTTTTCCAACTAGTATTTTCTGTGAAAGCCATTTGTGCTCATGGAGGGAAATTTGGAAAAAGTAAAAAAACAAAACAAAAAAGAAGATAAATTACTTGTAATCCATTTCTAGATAGCTCAATGTTCACGTTTTGGCCCATTTTCTTGTCTTTTCTATGCATGCTATATGTTTTTAGTTTTATAAGTTGAGATAATCTTGTATTTTATATTTTATGGTCAGCTTTTTTTAACTTAATTTAAATACTGCAGACCACTTAAAAAAACTCCTGTGTGTCAGCGTGTGATTTTTAATTTCCTTAGTTTCCACTTCCTGCACATGTGTTTTGCAGTTTTTCTTTTTTACCATTATCAAGAATCCTGTGGTGAACATCTTTGTTTCCATCTCTGATTATTTAGGATGCATTCTAAAAAGTGGAGCTTCCTGGTTCAAAGCATGGATACTAACAAAACAGGTTATTTTTAATTATCAAATGATATGCTAATTGTAAAACGAGAAGTCAAATAAATATTAAGTAAACTGTGAAATACCCCGTTTCTCCCCATGATAGTGTCACTGTTGATGGGCGTCTTGGTATAAATATCAGGGATGCTCTTAAGTGGGCTGATCTTTCTGGAAGAGCCATTCCCACAAGCTGGTTGGGGGACTGTACTCTGGTTCTCTTGCCAGCACTGCAGCCCGCATTTCCAAGGAAATCTCCACATCATGCTTTATGCCATGTGCCATACTTTTGTAAACACTCAATGAAGCAGGTGAGCAGGTGGTGATAGTCCCATTTTATGGCTTGGGAGACCGAGTTTCAGACACTTAAGTGACATGGCCAGCAGGCTAGCGGGTGGTGGAGTAGGGAGCATGGATTTTCTAATAAGAGATTTCCTGGGGTGCCTGGGTGGCTTAGCCGGTTGACCATCCCTCCAACTCTTGATTTCGGCTCAGGTCACGATCTCAGGGTCTTAGGATTGAGCCCTTCGTTAGACTCCATGCTCAGCTTGGATCCTCAAGGAAATCTGCTTGAGTATTCTCTCTCCCTCTCTAAAATAAATTTAAGAATCTTTAAGAGAAAAAAAAGTCAAAAGAAATTTATTAACAACTTTCATAAGCTCAGGGTCTGCTCTTTGTTTAGTTATGCTTTCTCTAATAATCTGAACACTCTTGGGACTCTGATGTTTGATGGTCCTTAGCGGAGTTTTAACAAATATTTCAGATTTTAAAAATGATGCATGTATGATGTAGAAAATTCAGTAAAGCAAAAAGAAGGGGGGGAATCATTTTTAGTCCCACTATGTAAGTAATGTTTTGTATTTCCTTCCAATCCATTTCTCCAAACGTATACATGTGTTCGGTCTAAAAATTAAAAAAACAAAAACAACCCAAACTGAGCATACTGTCCTGCTCATTTGCTCTTTCTAAAGCATCAGTCTGACAGAGGTTAGTATATATAAAGCCAGCCGACTTCTCCTAGAATATAGATTTTTGTTCTTTTTTTGACATGATCCTGGTGTTTTCTATACCTGTTGATTACCTTTTGGCCTTAATGATAAAACCCAACCTGTTGTTAAGTGTCAGGCACCTGTTCTGAGTGCTTTATTCACATTGATTTGCTTAATCTCTGTAACATTCACAGACCAAAGTTTCTGATTGATTTCTCTTTCAGAAATGGGGAATTTGAAGCAGGGAAAGGCTCTGGTATTTGCTCAAGGTCAAACAGGTGGGAGGTGTCAGAGCTGGGATTTGAACCTAGGCAATGGGGTTTGATATCTGCCCTCTTGGCAGCATGGGCTGCCTCCTAGCAACATGGCTCCATGTGAACAAAGCAATAATAGCTAAACTAAATGCAAGGAAGCACCCAGGCTTGGGTATTTGCAGCCCTTCTGGATGTGGTTCTCTGTAGTGTTTCTGTGTTTACTGTCTCTTCGATTCCTGTTAATTGCAAGTTTCTGATGTCACGTGCATTTTTGAAATTGTCCTCATCTGAGACTTGACTTGATAGTGCATTTTATTTTAAAAGATTATTTATTTATTTATTCATGAGAGACAGAGACATAGGCAGAGGGAGAAGCAGGCTCCATGCAGGGACCCTGATGTGGGACTCCATCCCAAACTCATATCATGCCCTGAGCCAAAGACAAATGCCCAACCGCTGAGCCACCCAGGCGTCCCTTGATAGGCATCTCTCCATCTTTGTCTTTATAATGCACTTAGTTATTACAAGCTCAGATTTTTAAAACCTTTTACGCTCCCTAACCCCCCACTCACCCAACTAAGAGTTTCTGGACAAACCATGACATCTTTTTGTTTTTAAGGCTTCAGAAAAGGAAATTCAATCCTAACACATGGAAAATTGACCCCCAAGGCAGGAAATTCACTAGAGAGAGTGAGGAGATAAGATGTGAGAAAGACATTAAATCTTTTTTTTGGAGGGAAGAGGGAGAGAGAGAATCTTAGGCAGCCTCCACCCCCAGCATGGAGCCCTTAATGGGGCTTGATCTCAGGACTTTGAGATCACGTCTTGATTGAAACCCCCCCCCCCCCCGACCTGAAAGTCATTCATTAAGTCTAATGAAAAACTACTATTAGAAAACTATTGGGCAGAGAACAAAATTGGAGGAGGAGGAATTTAAAAATGCATAAATGTGAAAAAAAAAAACAAGTCAAACAGGTGCGTTGTTTCTGCAAGCTCTGTACTTCCCTGAAAAGTAGAACATGCACAGGGTTGTGTGTGCATACGGACGTTGGGAGAGATCCAACTTCCAGCAGCTGTGATCTGGCCTCTTGGTAACAGGACTTGGTTTAAGAACAAGAGATGGGGGCAGCCTGGCAACCAGGGTAATAGGAGAAAGGTCAACAAATGTAAGGCAGGGTTAGATGGGATGATCATGAGTAGAGGCCATGGGGAATTCCAGAATTTCTTACAAGGAAAGATGTAGGTATAGGGTGTAGGGAGAGGAAGGAAAGATTGGTTTCCATTGCCAGAGCATTCTCTTTGAGGGAGTGATTGGGGGCCTCAGAAATTGCTGGAGAAGGCAAGAGGACAGATCATGTTGTCGCTGGCAAAGATACACGGTCCCAGGTTAAGTCACCTCAGCCATGCTGGAGAAATGTGAAAGGGCCGTGGTCGGTGGCCAGAATTGCCTGTCTTCCCAGATTTTTGTTTTAATAAATTATAACAGAAGGACATGTATATATTTTCAATACTTTAAAATTTTCAGACAGAAGTAAAGAGATAAATGAACACCCGGCACTTAGTATTTACTAACATTTTACCATGGACTGTGTTTTTTTTAATTGAAGTATAGTTGACTTTTTTTATTGGTCTTAAAAATATTTCTCATTGGCATTTTGATTTGGGGTTGCAAGTGATTTGGGGTTGCAAGTGGGATTTTTGTATTGAGGGGACAAGAGAATTGATTATCTCACGTTATGATTCTGTGATGCCTGAAGAAAGTCTGGAAAGAAATATACCAGCAGGTTAGCTTTAGGTATCGATGCTCTGTGAATTTTTTAAAGCCTTCTCCTACTTTTCTTTATTCATTTTTTTAATTAAGGATTTTATTTATTTATTTGACAGAGAAGGAGACAACACAGGTGGGGGAAGAGGTAGTGGGAGAGGGAGAAGCAGGCTCACTGAACAGGGAGTAGGTAGGATGTGGGGCTTGATCCCAGGGCCCTTTGATCGATCATGACCTGATCCAAAGGCAGACCTCCAACTGACTGAGCCATCCAGGCAGCCCCATCTTTATTAGTTGTTTTATTCCAGGCATGCTTATGTCTCACCCTTTTAGAATGTTCACAAGAAGACACTAGACTGCTTTATAAAAATCACATTGAAATGTAGTTGGGGTTCACCATCTGACATGCTTATTAGAGATTGGTCCTGCATCTACATTTTCAAAGTGTTATTCACCTGTTTAGGTTTACCTGATGGTTTATGCACCTTTCCCCCCCTTTCGTTTAAGGTGACTGCTGAGGTCGGAAAGCTCTTGGGTGAAGAGAAGGTGGATGCGATCCTTTGTGTGGCTGGAGGCTGGGCTGGGGGCAACGCCAAATCCAAGTGTGAGTCCTTTTTTGCATTAACCATTCATTCTTGTCTGCTCTTTGTCCAGCTGGCACAGATTGGGGCCATCCTATTTGCCAGGGCTGATGTTTTTCTATATTTCTCCCAGAATCTTTGCAGTAGCTCTGTGACGTAGGGATTAACCTCCCATGGGACAGATGAAGGAAAAGCTTCCCATAAATGGGGTTAGGGTTAGGGGAGGGGGGATGTTGAGTTTGAAGTTTAAAATAGAAGCAGAGGGTGTAGCTCAATCAGTTGAGCATTTGCCTTGGGCTCAGGTCCTGATCCAGGGGCCCTGGGATCGAATCTTGTGTCGGGCTTCCTGCTTTTTGGGGAGCCTGCTTATCCCTCTCCCTCTGCCTCTCTCCGTCTCTCATGAATAAATAAATTTAAAAATCTTAAAAAAACAAAACAAAACATAGAAGCAGAATGAAATTATCATTGTTTCTACCCTAAGCTTTCAGGGCCTACAAGGACTCAACATTGAATATGTATTAACGCTGAGTACATTTTTCAACTTCTTACGAAAATTTCCAAATACACAGAGAAGTTGGAAGAACAGTTCCTTGAATACCACGTGCCCTCTATCTAGATTCAGTAATTACCATTTGCCGTCCTTGCACATTCTTGCCTCCTGGTGTGGGTGTATCCTGCATGTGTGATTTTTTATTAAGCATTTGAAAGTATGTTGACATTTGCCCATCCTTTGACATGTATCTTCAGGGAGCAAACCCATTCTCCTATGTTCTAATAATACCATTTCCATACCTAAGAAAGTTAATAATAATTCTATAAGACTAATAATATTCAGCCTGGATTCAAATTCCTCAGTGTGTTCCAAATCTTGTATCATTATTTGTTTGTTTGTTTGTTTTTACCCCATCTAAATATTCCAGTCAGGGTTTGTGCATTGCATTCTGTTGTTATTTTTAGTCTGTTAATTTAGATTTTATTTTCCTGTGATCAACTTGGTGAGTTTGGGCCATTTTTGCCATAGAATGTCCCAGAGGCCCCCGTCAAAGCTGTTTTAAAAAGGAATTGATTTGGGGGCATCTCTGTGGTTCAGAGGTTGAGTGTCTGCCTTTGGCTCAAGTCATGATCCCAGGGTCCCAGGCTCCCTGCAAGGAGTCTGCTTCTCCCTCTGCCTGTGTCTCTGCCTCTCTCTCTCTGTCTCTCATGAATAAATAAATAAAATCTTAAAAAAAAAAAAAAATAAAGGAATCGATTTTCTGTGAAATCAGTTAAATGTAAAATTGGTATTTTGTGGGGTGATCAGGTTGGTGAAACATGCTTGATGGCCTTTTGTGTGTTTTGGGAACAAGAATTGATACTTTTTTGTCTAGTCCTTTATAGCCAAGAAATGCAGTCAGCATCTTGGTTATCACCTCCTGAAGACCCCTCCTCCTGTATCAGGAGGGCTTTCTTTCTAGATTATGGGTGTCTTGCCTGGCTGGTGATGTGATATACGTTACCACTTAATCCCTGCTACGCCTCAGGCAAGGCCAGAGGGTTAAAATAAGTGTGAAATGGTTGTTATATCAGTTTTCTTTTAAAGAGCCTTTAAAGCCAGTATTAAACTTCCAGCCATAAAAAATGTGGCTCTATAAAAAATCCTCTTGATGCCCATGCAGTACTCAGCTGTCAGATTTTTATCACAGGTAAAACCTGACTTAGACCTACGGCTTCTTATTACACATCTAATGCCTTTCATCGTCCCCTTCCTTTAAGATGTTATATAGGGTAGAATGATTTTTGAGGTGAAGCCAGTCCAGCATATTCGTTAACAGTCCTCATTGACTGGCTAAAATTTTACCAGCGGACAGATGAGGGAGCTGAGACGTGGGTAATCACACGGTCTGGGTTTGAACCTAAGTTTCTGACCACAGGCCCTGTTCTGTTTGGACTGGACCTTGCAGTCAGGGACCGGGAGAGCAGGAGAGGCTCTCTGCACTTCCTTGTTAGATGCCGTGAGCAGAGCTCACCTTCCACTTTCTTCACTGCGAATGCTGAGCTCATGTGTTGTTCTTTCTTTGCTCAGCTCTCTTTAAAAACTGTGACCTGATGTGGAAGCAGAGCATGTGGACATCAACCATCTCCAGCCACTTGGCCACCAAGCACCTCAAGGAAGGAGGCATCCTAACCTTGGCTGGTGCCAAGGCTGCCCTGGATGGGACTCCTGGTAAGCCTTCATTTCCTGGTCTGTGAAATGGGAGCGAGTGCTCGCTTCGGCAGCACATGTACTAAAATTGTGAAATGGGAGCGCTTACTCTTGCCCACTGGGTTGCTGGGCACTCTGCTGAGGTGAGGGGCCTGGGAGCCTTTTACCCTCCAAGATGCTTCACAGATAGGTGGAGTTTGCTTCCTTCAGGCCTGGATCTCTTTAGGGGAAGGACTCTTGACCCTTCTGCTTGCATTGTCTTCCTGTTGGTGGTGGATACAGGGTCCTGTAATCTGGCATGCCCACCCGCTTCATTTATCTGGGATCCACCCAGGGAGTGGTGCTGAGCTAGATTTTAATCAGTTGATAAACAAGTTTTATCATCATCATATCACACTGTGTCCGTAGGTCCCTGGGAAGCAGCCCAGCCTCTGAAAACGGTGGAGGCCGTTAGAGTAAGAGAAGCTAGCTGCGAATTCCTCACTTGAGCTGGGTGGCTTCAAACAGATTATTTGATATCTTTGACCAAATCCTGCTGTAGTTTCTTTAATTGTCAAGTGAGAGTAACGCCTCCCCAAAGTGTAGCTATGAGGCATTTGAGGCATGGATGTGTATGCAGTGCCCAGTATGCCCCGAGCCTTCTTACAGCCACTCTTTTCCTTTCGTGTATATTTTCATTTAATCCCAAGGTGGTCGGTAATTACCTTTTTCGTTCACAGGGAAGCTAACTAACTAGAACTTAGAGAGGTGAAGTGACTGATTGTTATATAATAAGTGACCTGCAAATTTACTTTGAACCAAAACCCTGATCATTTCTAAATGGTGTGCTTGTTCTCCAGTATCACATGGATGGATGCTTTCCTTTTATATTTTTACACCCAGTGTGACAATGGACCATGCCCCTGGTGGGGCTTTAAATAGAAATTTATTTCCTCACAGTTCCTGGAGGCTGGAAAGTCTAAGATGAAGGTGCTGGCAGGGTTGGTGTCTTCTGAGGCCTGTCTCCTTGGCTTGCAGGCTGCGTCTTCTCCCCGGGTCCCCTCTTTGTATGTCTGTGTCCTGACCTCCTCTTGTAAGGAGACCCATCAGATTGCATTAGAGCCGCCACAAAAGACCTCATTTTAGCTTAATGACACCTTTAAAGACCTTGTCTCCAAATACAACCACTTTCTGAGGTGCTGCAGGTTAGGACTTCAACACATGATTTTTGGATATATAATTCAACCCATAACACTCCCTTTGGGATAAGGCTAATGAAACTTGAGTGGTATGGGGCTTACAGCACAGGGGGGCAGAAAGTGTCTACCTCTACTATCTAGGCAAGCTCATCTCTTGAGAAAAGGAGAGGAGGGTTTTTTTTTTGGGGGGGTAGCCTTTTTAGTAAGTGGTAGAGAACTTGAATGCCTTTTTCAATTTTAATCTAAGTCACTGAAGTGTGAGGCTCTTACAAATTAACGATTTCTTGTCACTCATTTTTATTCGATGTCTTGGAGCATATGATCTTACAAGTCCACAGCGCTTGCAGTAATTAATGCTGTGTAAATGTTAGATGTTAGTTTGGTGGAGATTGGATTTTTCTTAAAGGTGACATACAGCAGGGGCACTGGAAAGTGAGTCGAGATATGAGTGAATAGCTTGACATTTAAAAAAGAAAACCCGGGATCCCTGGGTGGCTCAGCGGTTTAGCACCTGCCTTTGGCCCGGGGCAGGATCCTGGAGTCCCGGGATCGAGTCCCACGTCTGGCTATCACGTCGGGCTCCCAGCATGGAGCCTGCTTCTCCCTCCTCCTGTGTCTCTGCCTCTCTCTCTCTCTCTCTCTCTCTGTCTATCATAAATAAATAAATATTAAAAATAAATAAATAAAATAAATAAATAAATAAAATAAAATAAAAAAGAAAACCCTACGACCAAACGACTAATTTTTCTAAAAGACCGAACAGTCTCTTTATGTTGGTTTTTAAATATCTTTTTTATTTATTTATAGTTTCAGATACTGGTTAAGACTGCAGGTTCTGGAACCGCACCGGTTGGTCTTTGGTTGTGGTTTGGCCACTTACTATGCAACATTTGGCAAGTTACTTAACCTCTCTGGGCCTCAGTTTTATCATCTATAAAATGGAGGTAAAATACCTCCTCTATATGGTGATTGTGACTTATAAATGTCTTAATGGACATAAATGGCTCAGAAAGATATTATAGGGGCAGTAGTCAATGTGAAAATTATTTATTACTATTTATTATTATTATTTCTTATTACTTATTCCAGACTGACTTTAAAAGCCCAGCGATTTCTGCTTCATATATCAATAAGCTTATTCATTTTTAAGTTCTTAGTTAGGTGTTGTTAAATTTATTTGAGTCATGGAGTCTTTAAACTTTGATTTGGAACCCGGGGAAATCTGTGTATAATCTAAAAGTAAATGACAAACAGCCTTAGTGGTCCTTCAGATACAAGAAAGGTTGTTCAAAACTGGAAAGTTTTCTCTTAGAAAAGCGCTCAGAAAACCCCACTCTCCTACATCCCAGCTTGTATTTACAGACTATCTCCTGGTGGATAAACTATCAGAATGAGGGTGACCACTCTTTTACCACTTAGGGATCTGTGCTGTGTTTGGAAATCAGTCTTTAGGGACAACACCAATCCTTTTAATAATTGGGAGGAAGGTATTTATCTTCTTCACGAATGCACGATTTTTTTTTTTTTTTTTTTTTTTGCATCTTGCAAATGATCTCCTTACCCACATTGTATAGAATCCTGTGGAATTAAATCGTTAGGGTCTGGTAGCTTGTTGGTGGTTGCTTGTTTCTTTCTTCATTGTGTCATTTGAATGGAATGAGGAGGGGGCCCTGGATGTCTGTTGGGGCCTGGGGCTGCATGCATAAGATTCGTGTACTGGTTTATTTTAATTGTGCAGAGTTCGGGGCGCCTGGGTGGCTCAGTGGTTGAGTGTCTGCCTTTGGCTCAGGTCGTGATCCTGGGATCCTGGAATGGAGTCCTGCATAGGGCTCCCTACAGGGAGTCTGCTTCTCCCTCTGCCTGTGTTTCTGCCTCTCTCTCTCTCTCTCTCTCTTTCTCTCTGTCTTATGAATAAATAAATAAAATCTTAAAAAAATTAATCATGCAGAGTTCGTCAGGTCTTTGTGTCCCTGTTGGCTTCCTTCCCCCGATTAGACATAGAAGCCAGAGATGGTGAAATCTTCTCGTGCTTCTAAATAACTCTTTGAGACCTTGACCCTTTTTTGCAATCCAGGGTTGCTGTTGGAACGCTTAGTGATTGGTTCCTCAGCGGGGCTGTGATCCCCACCTCCCCTGGACATTGGGTGCCTCCTGGACTGTTATACTCTGAACAGCGTGAGTGCTAGCGTTTTCTAAGGAGGCTGCTGATCTGGAGGAGAGGCATTTACAGCGACTAAACCTTGCTTCTCTGTTGTTGGTTGATGAGAATCCACAGTTGGGTGCTATGGGGGAGAGAGACTGGGTTCATGCCACCCATCCGTGGGACAAATGGAAACCTGTCCTAGTAAAAGGCCTGCCTTGCTTCAGTCTGCAAACATTCACTGACCGGCGGCAGGAAAGGAAAGTTAGTAGGTGGCATGTGTACTTAGGTGATAATTGTTCCACTTCTATATTTGGTAAACAGCGAGTGGGACTCCAGGGCACGTTACTTCTGTTCACTTGACAGGAAACGTTTATTGAGTGCCCACCCTGTGCTGAGCCCACAGGTAAGTACATTATCCCCATTTACCAGGTAGGGGTAACGGGGTTAGAAAGGTTTTGAGAACTTACCCGGATCTCTTCAGTGGTGAGTGGAAGAGCTGGGATTTAAACTCCGGCAGCCTGCACTCCAGATGACACTCCGTCGTGCCCACAAGCATTTTTCCATCCGAGGGAGTTGCATGACCTTTAACCTTGGTGCAAGTCTGTGTATGAGTCTGGGCACCTGACACACCCTGTCTGCACCTCAGCAGTACAAATAACATCAACTTTGTGGTTTTTATGATAAATGCTAAGTGCTGGGTGAATAACAAGTGCACTTGAGGGGATCCCTGGGTGGCTCAGTGGTTTGGCACCTGCCGTTGGTCCAGGGCATGATCCTGAAGTCCTGGGATCAAATCCCACGTTGGGCTCCCTGCATGGAGCCTGCTTCTCCCTCTGCCTGTGTCTCTGCCTCTTTCTCTCTCTCTGTGTTTCTCATGAATAAATAAAATCTTAAAAAAAAAGTGCACTTGAATATTAGGTTCCTTTCACTTTTCTCTGCAGGTGTCCATCCTTCTCTTCCTCCCCAACTGGCATGGTGTTCTGCAGACACACTCGTGGTGGCCACTGGTCACTGACCTGTCTTCCCCCCCTTCCACAGGGATGATCGGCTACGGCATGGCCAAGGGTGCTGTTCATCAGCTCTGCCAGAGCCTCGCCGGGAAGAACAGCGGCATGCCTTCTGGCTCTGCGGCCATCGCCGTACTCCCGTAAGTGGTGGGGGCTCCCCGTCCGCTACCCACCTCTGCCCACTGCCAGGAGTCCACATGTGAGCAGCTTTCCACCAGGGACTTGGCTTCTAAAATTTGCTAGAGGCCCTGAAGATACTTCTTCGGATGTTGGGAGTATCCCGGGCTGTCCACAGTAGCTGATTGGCTGATGGGTGGGTCTGTCTGTCTGTCTTTACTCTGTCTTTCTGTTTGTTTGTTTTTTTTTCTTTCCTCCATCATCCCTCTGCCTCTCCTTATTAAAAGTAATCTACACGTTTTATTTTAATATTTGTAGTTCTTTCAAGTCATTATAAGGCCAGTGGAAGAGAGATTGTATTTAGTGTTTGTGTTTGTTATTGTGTGTGTGGTGGGGGACATGTCTGAGGGACAATACGGGACACTGGGAGATGATCTTGTGACCAGGAGGAAGGTCCTCGCTAGTCAGCTGTCCCAGGCAAGGCAGCTGCTTTGGACATAGGGTTCCTTTCTGCTGGAATGATTCTAGCACCAACTGGCTTGCCTCTTACCTGCAGTTCTTTTTTTTTTTTTTTTCCCCCCAAGATTTTATTTATTTATTCATGAGAGACACAGAGAGAGAGGCAGAGACACAGGCAGAGGGAGAAGCAGGCTCCCTGTGGGAAGCCCAATGCAGGACTCAATCCTGGGACCCGGGATCAGCCCTGGGCCGAAGGCAGACGCTCAGCTGCTGAGCCTCCCGGGCGTCCCTTGCCTGCAGTTCTATAAAGTACATGTTGGGACTGCGAGGGCCCTGGGCTTTCTGGGTCCCTTTCATTTGTGAGCTTCTGTGACCTGCTCTGCCAGCTACTTTGAATTATTCCTCAGGCCTCACTGTTCTTGGGAAGAGTCCTACCTGCCTGAATCCTGTCTTTTCATAAGATTTTGTAGAAAACATGTTTGCCGCAAAAATGAAGGATGAAACAGTCTTTTTCCCCTTATTTAAAGGAATATTATTCTTATTAGCCTTAAAAAGCCCTGAGAAGAGTCTGCTGCATTTTAGGGAGTGAATAAAGATGTAAACAGCGAAGCAGTTTACTTAATAAAGACTATAGGTAAGAACAGGCAGGACTGTGTTTAAAGAGGCTCTTTCGTTTGGTTCTGTCTGCCTGAGGGGTGAGTCCCAAAGCCCCTCACTGAATGATGCTTGGACGTGGTCTCTGTAATGTGGGGCTTCCGGGCTCCTCTCCGATTGTCCTTGTGTGGTCTCCCCATGTAAACACGGCCACCTTGGTGCCAGAGACTCAGGGCACGTTTTCCTGGCCGCGGAGGTCGGGGCAGCAGTGGGGAGGCACACATGACAGGGCTGTGTCTGTGCACCGCAGGGTTACCCTGGACACCCCGATGAACAGGAAATCCATGCCCGAGGCCGACTTCAGTTCCTGGACCCCCTTGGAGTTCCTGGTTGAGTGAGTATTGACATGCCATAATGTGGGCAGCTTCCTGCCTGGGTTCCTGCCTTTTACAGACCAGGGGCCATGCCAGGTTCTCTCCTCTAACCAGTCCAGGTGGCTCTGGGAGGTTACCAGGCCCCTGAGGGTGTGTCACACACATATCAGTGTGGATCTCAGGGAGCTGGGGTGAGAGTGCTGATGTGAATCTCGAGCTGACCAGCCTGAGTGCATTGTCGACTGCTCCAGGCCCCAGTTTTCCTGTCCATATAATGGGTCTGTAGTAATTATTAAGGGGACTACATGTGGTAGCGCTTGGCATAGTGTCTGACCCACACAGTGGGTGCTTGGTAAGCCTCCACTCCTGTTAATGGCATCGTCTCTGCTACTGAGGAGCAGTGAGCACTGTGGGAGTAAGATGCTGATCTAGATGCATAACTGGGCTCTCGGGCCTAAATTAGTGCAGAGCCACAGACCTACAAAAATTATCTTCTTTCCCGAAATCACATTTCCATGTTTGTGAAGATGGGTGGCATTTGAAGATCATGAAAGAGTGAATTCCTCATTTCTTTCATGTGTGTGTGTGCCTAGATCTCAATTCCCCAAACCCTCTGTGCAGTAAGCACGTATTCTCCAAGCACCCACTGTGGGCCAGGTGCTGTGCTGGGCCCTGGGGTGGGGACGTAAATAAGGTGCAGTCCCTGCCCTCACCGAGCTGGGGACAACCTTACCCTGCAGTGCCAGCATGTGAGCCCTTCGATAGCTGTTATGCAAGATGTTTGCAAAGTTTGAGATGTGCTTCTGGCCTGAGGTTACATCCCATTTTAATTAAATTGAGGGATATCAGGGACTTTTATTTGATGTTTGGAGCTAGTTTTATGTAGGCCTTGTTATATGCCAGGTACCACTTTAAGCACTTAAAACTATTATTTAATGTTCACAGCAAGTCAGTGGGGGAAGTTTGAGGACTTGGAGGCGTGGGGGCAGGGGAGGTAAGTATCGTGCCTCAGATCACGTAGCAGAGCCCAGATCTGAGCTGGGCAGTGTGGCTGCAGAGCTTGTGGTCTCAACAAGGCCCACAGTTCTTTCTGCCAGCCACAGTTTGAATTGTGTTTTGCATTTAAAAACATGTTTTTTTTTTTTTTTTAAAGCCAGCACTTCCAGCAACATCTCTGACCTAGACGCTAGATGGAACATCTGGGGTCAGGTGTCTGAATTAGTGCCACGCCATAGGTCCACAGAGGGTGGCTGGGGCAGCCATCCTTTGTTCCAGAAATCATGACCCCATTTGTGAGATTTGAAAACACACAGGGGACACCTGGGTGGCCTAGTGGTTGAGTGTCTGCCTTTGGCTAAGGGTGTGATCCTGGAGTCCTAGGATCAAGTCCCACACTGGGCTCCCCACGTGGAGCCTGCTTCTCCCTCTGCCCATGTCTCTGCCTCTGTGTGTGTGTGTCTCATGAATAAATAAATAAAACCTTAAAAAAAAAAAAGAAAAAGGAAATGTATAAAGCTTATCTTCTTTGTTCTAGAACCTTCCATGACTGGATCACAGGGAAGAACCGGCCGAGTTCAGGAAGCCTAATCCAGGTGGTAACCACGGAGGGGAAGACGGAGCTTACCCCCGCATATTTTTAAGCTTCATCTCAGTGCCTGTTAGGGACCTGCCAGAAGAGTCGTTTATCTCAGTGTGACTGTGTCTGGTCCTGTGTTTCCTGTAATCTTGTTTGTGGTACGAGATAGTGAGTCCTGTTTTTCCTCTCTCCTCATGTGCATTTGTTCTCCTCGGACAGTGTAAAATGTTTATGGTAAATAAAAATGTGTGAGGGTGGAGGCCCGCGGAGAGCACCATTGGTCTGTGTTAGCTGTGTAAGTTTGGGAGGTCTTGAATGGGCCCCTCTTGTATCTGTCATCTCGAATTGCATTTGAGACAGGGATTCTCTGTTCCTGACAGTGCCTGTTGTCTAATTCAGAGATTTGTTGATGATTGGGGATGTCTGGGGGTCTGAGTTATTGAATGTTATGTTTATGTCACGGACCTAGTTTTTGGAGCCTCGAATGGAACTGCCTTAAAAGTGGTATTTTGTGGTATAAGCAAAATCCTGTGGACTCCGTGAAGATATCTTTTCCTGTGCAGTTGCCAAAAGTGCAACAGAACTACTTGTGATTACTTAGTTTATCTTCCTAATAAACACACTTAATTTATTGTGTTGTCTTCTTTAATCAACTGTATCTTAAACATAGTCATAGATTAATGTACCACAGTCACGGGAAGGGGGCAGACTCAAAGCCGGAGATATGATTTTTTTTTTTTAAGATTTTATTTTTGATGAGAGACACAGAGAGGCAGAGACATAGGCAGAGGGAGAAGCAGGCTCCCTGCAAGGAGCCCCATGCGGGACCTGGTCCCAGGACCCTGGGATCACGACCTGAGCTGAAGGCAGACACTCCAATCACTGAGCCACCTAGGTGCCCCTAAAACAATTTTTTTTATGTTTTTTTATTTTTTATTTTTTTATTTATTCATAGAGACGCAGAGAGAGAGAGGCAGAGACACAGGCAGAGGGAGAAGCAGGCACCATGCAGAGAGAGCCTGATGCGGGACTCGATCCAGGGTCTCCAGGATCACGCCCTGGGCTGCAGGCGGCACTAAACCGCTGAGCCACTGGGCTGGCCCTAAAACAATTTTTATAGAGGTAAAATTCAAATAACAAAATGAAGCATTTATAAGTGAAAAATTCAATAACATTTACTGTGTTCACAGTGCTCTTTCATCACCACGGTGCTGTCTAGTTCTTTTTTTTTTTAAGATTTTTTTATTCATGAGAGTCAGAGAGAGAGAGAGGCAGAGACACAGGCAGAGGGAGAAGCATGCTCCCAATGCGGGACTTGATCCCGGGACTCCAGGGTCACGCCCTGGGCCGAAGGCAGGCACCAAACCGCTGAGCCCCCAGGGATCCCCATGTCTAGTTCTAAAGTACACTCATCATCATTGCTTCTCGGCCTTTTGGCTAAGATCAAGTGTAAAATACACTCATCACGCAAAATTAAACCCCAGACCCACTCAACAGTTAGTCCCCGTTCCCCACGCCCCCAGGCCCTGGCAACTGCTAATCCCCTTTCAATCTCCATGAAATGACCTATTCTGAATAAATCATGTAAATGGAATCTGGCAACCTGCAGATTTTGGTGCGTGACTTCTCTTACTCAGCGTGTTTTCCAGGCTCAGCCATGTAGCCGATGTCAGTGATGTAGGAATGAGTTAGGGGCAGATAGGGCTAGGCAGGGAAAGATAAGGGAAAGGCCCAGAGTCTGGCTCCCAGAAATTTCTGGGCTCCCATAAACCCCAAGGACACCGAAAGGCCCAGAGTCAGGCCTACCCATCCCAAGAAACTACATTAGACAGGAAAAACAGGAAAATAATAAACCTGGCTCCCTAGCTCCAAAATGTTAGGGAATATCTCCCTTTGATGGTTACTAAGTAATCAGAGAAACTCACCAGACCACAAAGAAATAAGTCATTAAGGTGTTATCAATAGTCCCTGCTCAAACCAAGACTGCGCAAGAATCTTAAGGCCATGGGCTCCCTAGGCTCTCAATAAAGGGTCAGCCAAAAAGCCCTCCATGGCAACCCTGTGGGGTCCCTCTCACTTCTGAGAGCTTTCTCTGTATCTCTGCTTAATAAGCTTCTATCGCTTTGTTCACTCTCTTGTCTTCGAGACAAGAACCAAGCTCTCCAGTAGCATCGGGACTTTGCTCTCTCTTGTGGCCACACAGTATTCCATTGTTTGCGTCTATGACAAGTAGCTCATCCACTGGTGCGTCGGTAGATCTTTAGATGGGTTCTGCCGTGAATAGTGCGGCTGTGAGCATTCAGGTGCTACTGGTTTCCGCTTCTTGCAGATAGAGTGGGATTGCTCGGGATTGCTTGGTCATTTGGCAATTTTGCGTTTCACTGGGGAGACTTTCCTGATCCTTACGCTCTACTTTGTAGGGGCCAAGGGCAGGCCATCCCGAGATGGGCCGCTTCAGCATGAGGAATACTGTGAGCTGAAGGCAGTGAAGACCCCGGGAGCTCAAAAGAAACATGCCCCTCCCTCAATTATGTAGGAAAATCTACATTGGGGGTCTTTCCCAGAATTAGGGTGATTAGCAGAGATGAACTTTATCTGAGTGACCGTCTGTAGGACAGGACAAACAGCTAATTACCAAACATCTGCTCTTCTACCGCCTGTGAATGACGCACCTTCCCTTCCAAGACCCGGACCCCTGCCTTCGGGAGGGAAATAGTTCGGGATGACCTAGTACCTCATTTTGCCTGTCTTCGGAATTTCCATGTCTTTGTGGATTCCCCACACGTATATTATTACATTTGATACTTTTCATGTGTCTCATGTCAATTTGCTTCTTAGTCCACCTTGAAGGACCTTTGAAGTGGGGAGGGGGGGGGAGGAGACTCTGGTTCCTTGACACTGCCAAAGGGATATTATCCAAGTTTTACAGGAAAGTGGGGGCTTAGGAAGGTAGAACTGATTTGTTCAAAGTCACCCAGTGTTATGGTCTGGGTGTGTCCTTCCCATCTGACTTCCAAATTTATATGTCTTTTTTTTTTAAAGATTATTTATTTATTTATTCACGAAAGACACAGAGGAGAGAGAGAGGCAGAGACACATGCAGGGGAGAAGCAGGCTCCATGCAGGGAGCCCGACGCGGGACTCGATCCTGGGACTCCAGGATCACTCCCGGGGCCAAAGGCAGGCACCAAACCACTAAGCCACCCAGGGATTCCCCAAAATTTATATGTTGAAATCCCAAAGCCCAATGTGATAGTATTAGGAGGTGGACCTTTGGAGGGGGGTGGGGGAGGTGGGGGGTGTGCACTGACCCTTATGTATAAGATTAGCGTAGTGCCCTTATAAAAGTGGCTCCTGTGAGCTCCCTAGCCCCTCCGGCACTGAGATCCAAGTCTGTGACCTGGAAGAGGGCCCTTACCCCCAACCATGTTGGCACCCTGATCTCAGACTTCCAGCCTCCAGAACTGTGAGCAATAAATTTCAGCTTACAAGCCACCCAGTCTTTGGTGTTTTGTTGTGGTGCCTGAACGAGGACACCCAGGCAGAGGGCAGTAGAGCTGGAACTGCCTCACAAGTGTGCCGGTTGACAGCACACATATCATAGGGCATTGCATGTCTGTTCTGGTGATACCTAAGACAGATGGTTTCCGTTCTTCAGGTGAAGAAACAGTCCTGTACGTTAAGTGGCTTTCTAGTGGTATAGTTAGTTTCAGGAGAGCTGATTTCATTCCACTTGGCAACTAGACCTTATGATTGATTATTTAGCATGTTTCTTTTGCTTTCCTTAGTGATGTGCAAAGAGGATAAAAGGAGCAAGGGGGTGAGGGGATGTGTTCTCTCATGCATTAGCTACTCATTCAAGTATTTTTTTTTTTTAAAAGATCTTACTTATTTATTCATGAGAGGCAGAGACAGACAGGAAGAAGCAGGCTCCCTGTAGGGGAGGGATTTTTTTTTTTTTTGTGGAGAAAAACTTTTTATACATACTTAATGGATAGGAAAACAAAGTGTCAGAAATGTTTAAATTACCAAGAATTAATTCTCCTAACTCTCCAGAAAAAGCCCTTTATAACAATTTGATAGGGCCGCCTGGGTGGCTCAGTCAGTCGGGCACCTGACTCTTGGTTTCTGCTTGGGTTGTGGGATCAAGCCCCATGTCAAGGCTCCATGCTCAATGGGGGAGTCTGGTTCCCCTCTCCCTCTACCTCTGCCCTTCTGCAGCTCTAAAATAAATAAATCTTTTTAAACATTAAAAAAAAACTTGATATATCTTTCCAGATATGACCCATACAAATGCACATGCACACATAGGGAAGGGGACTCGGTTCCAGAACCCCAGCATCATGACCTGAGCCAAAGGCAGACGTTCAACCACTGAGCCACCCAGGTGTCCCTAAACAAGTAATTTTTGAGTGCCTACTATGTAGTAGGCTCTGATCTGTGACACACAGGTACTAAGTAGACAAAGACCTCTGCCCACATTGTTTCATTCTATACATTAAACAGTGTACTAGAACTTGAATATGTTTAGAGCATGTGAAAAAGGTAGAGCCTGCTAAAAAAAAGAGCAAGGTTAGAGGGTAAAGGAATGTTGGGGCGGGAGGGGCTTACAGTTTCAGGTAGGGTGGTTGTTACGGACTGGATGTGTGTCCTCCCCAAAATTCCTGTGTTGGAGCCCTAACCCCTCAATGTGGCTGTAATTGGAGATGGCCTCTAAAGACGTAATTCAGGTTAACCGAGATAACAAAGCAGGGGGGGGGGGTGTGCCCAGATCCCATATGATCAGTGTCCTTAGGAGAAGAGACACCAGAGAGCTCTCTCTCTTGAAGAAAGGCCATGTTAAGCATTTGGGAAGAAGGCTTGCCATAAGACACAATCAAATTGACATGAGACAGATTAAAAAGAGAAAATCAAATTTAAGGGGCGTAAATCAGAGAATCTACACAGGCAGCACATTCTAAAGGCAAGGAGACAGCAGGAAACTTAACTGAGCTTAGGGGAGGGATGGGGCCTGAGGGTACAGAGGGCAGAAGCTCATTGGCAGAGAGGTAGGGGGAGATCTTTGGAAAAACAAGGTTGCCCTATTATGCAGATAAGTTCCTTAAGTAGAGGGGAATCTCGGTTATAGGCTAAATTTCCAATGTAAATTTAGACAGTTGTAGGGGAGGCAGAGCTTTTCCTGAATCTGCTGGGTTTTGATTACTTGTAACTCAAAATAATCTTCATGCCAAAGCGCAGACTTGGGGCAATCTGCCTTGTGTCCCTACAGTCGACACAGCAAGAAGGTGGCTGTCTGCGAGCTAGAAAGAGTCCTGAGCAGAATCCTAATCAGCTGGCATCTTGATCTTGGACTTCAAGCCTTCTGAAAGTAAGCTGTTTGGGCCACCTGGTCAGTGGTATTTTGTTACAGCAGCCAGAGTTGAGTAAGGCAGAGAGTGAGCGAGGACCTCATGTTAGGAGGTGACATTTAAGCAAGTCTTAAAGGAGGTGCAGAAGCTAGCCACTCTTTGGTGGCAGAGTGGAGTGGTGGGGAGAGTGAGGGGCAGCCATAGATGAGATCAGAGACATGACTATGTGGGGCCCAGGTTCCCAAATCTTCTCGGTTCATGGTGCCCTTTTTGTCTTAGTAATTTTTCATGATGCCTTACATCAAAGGAAATACTGAACAAGGTCTTATGAGTTGTTAGATTCTAGCAATTCAATAGTCAAGTCTGACAGATGTTGCTGTGTTAAGCTCAGAAATGGAAGCCATCCTCTGTGCCCCTGTGAACATACGGTGCTGTCCTGGGGTGCCTCGGTGGACAGTTTGAAACTGGCAAATGTAGAGTGGTCCATTTTAAGGACTTTGGCTTGGACTTTTGGCAGCCACGGCTTTGACTTTGAGCTAAGGAGTGACAAGGTACATTTTAAAAGATTGCCTTGACTGTTGTGTTGATAATCTTGAAGCTAATTGCAACAATCCAGGCAAGAGATGATATAGCAGCTAGGGGGGGAGTGATGGGCATGGTGAGAAGACAGTTACATTATAGCATGTATTTTAAAGATTTAATGTGAGGGTGAGAGAGAAAGAGAGAAGAGTCAGTGATGACTCCCAAGGTCTTTGACGGTGAGCAGAAGAGGTATCGAGTTGTTTATAAATGTGGGGGAGGAGGCTGCGGATAGGGCAAGCTGTGCTGGGGATATTGGGAGTGTAGTTTGGACAAACAGATTTGCTCTATGAATATCCCAGTGCACGTATTGGTGGGTAGATGTATCTTGAGTCTGGAGTTTAAGAGAGAGAGAGATCTGGAGGTTGTGGGCATAGAGTTGGCATTTGATGCTATGAGATTAGATGGATAAGATCCCCCAGGGAGTATGTCGGTCATGATCTAGGAGCTAAGAACCACACAACGATGTGAAGAGGACAAGTTTAAGGTAAAGAATGATTGAATAGCAAAAGATTAAGTATTAAGGGCTAAAGAGAACTTCGAACCTTGCACTAGGGGAGGAGTACTCAAAGAAGGACAAATTTTGAAGGCAGACCCCTCTCCAAGGCTGACATCTAGACCTCTTTGGAGAAGGTTTGGTTGAGGCCCATTGGATGGCACAGAAGTTTGCTGGGTTTCCTGGCCAGTGCTGGCCTGTGATCACTGGGGAAGCAGGAAAGGTCCTGCCAAGGTACAGGTAGACTGAAGTTGGGAAGCACTCCCACTGGGATAGCTTTGAAATTCACTGGAGGTTCTGCTCTTTGGGAGTTGCTGAAACTCAACGGGAAGCCATCCATGAGAGTGTGGCTGGATGTCCCTTGCATGTGCAAGGTAGTCATGAGGCAGGAGCAATACAGAAATGAGCCAAAACCGGGAAGAGAAGCTGCTTCCTCTTGAGGGTCCCTCTAGCACTCTCTATTGGCAAACTTCACATCATGTCAACTGTGCAGGAGTAATGCTTCCAAGGTTCATCTCCATTAGAGCAGAATAGGCAATGAAATGTGACTTTGGAACAGAGACAATACACCGGTAACTGGCTGCTATGGACTAGATATTTGTGTCTCCCCCCAAATTCGTATTTTGAGACTTACCCTTGCCTACCTCTCCTCCCTTTCCCCCTCACAATGTGATGATGTTAGGAAGTAGGGCCTTTGGGACATAATTAGGATGAGATGAGGTCATCAGAGAGTAGGGCCTGCACAATTAGTGCCCTTAGAGTCATGAAAGAAATGGCTTCTCTGTTCTGCTTGCTGCAGATGTGAGGATAAAAGCATTCTGAGTGCAGAAGTCAAGGTTCTGCACTCAAAAGTGGGCTCTCACCAAAACCTGAGCATACTGGCACCCCAGTCTCAGACTTCCAACCTCCACAACTGTGAGAAATACATTGCTGTTGTTTATAAGCCAGTCAGTCCGTGCTGGTTTGATACAGCAGCCCAAACTATGACACTAGCAATCCATTAAGTGCGTGCAGAGTAGTGAAGACCAAGGACCGATCGCTCTAAAACTGAGAGGTTGAGAAGAGGAACTAAACCAGGGACACTGAGAAGGAACAACCAACAAGGTAGGAGGAAAACTAAGAATGTGGTGTCCCTAGGAATAAAGTGAAGAAAGCATATTGAGAAGGATAGTGCTGTCAAGCACTGTTGAGAAGGCAGGTAAGATGAAGGACTTTGTTGCTGGCGGCCACCCATAATGATGCTGGCCAGTTTCAGGAGAGCAGTGGGGGCAAGAGAGCAGGGGAGGAGAGGAGTTGGGGTGCAGACAGCTTTGACTCAATGTACATACTTTGTTGGAGTCTTCTAAACTTTGTTCCTGATCAGAATCTAGAAAAATCTAGCAGGCTTTGAGGTCTGCTTGTTCTCAGACATAGACTCTGTTGCTGACATCTTTTCCCAGGGGGCTGATCTGATATATAAAATTTGCAGCCTGGCTTCTTGAATTTTCAGGTTTCCTTAACCTGAGTTCGCTGAAAAGTGCTTGTCCCCAGTGCTCATTTCCTGCCATGCTCCCGACTGAAGCTTCTCCTCCCTCCAGATGGGTTCTCAGCAGCTTGGAGGTCAGCCAGTCCATTCCCAAGGTGTACACAGCTTCTGGTAGTAGTCAGAGCTGCATGTCACAGGGCTGCCGAGCACTGGGAAGGAGCCCCTTGCAGTCTGTTCATTACATAGATGTGGCTTTTCTTGGGAACTTACAGCTAGAATGTGACCAGAAGAATGCCCAGAAGCTGTAGAGAGTTAATGATTAAGTATAAGGACTCTGGATTCAGAATGCCTGCATTTGAACAGGGTGCTTCCTTTTACTTGCTGTAGAAACCTTGAGCATATCCTTTAATCTCTCTCGGTGTCTCAACTGAATGAGAAATGGGAGCATACTGCATCACTGGCCATCAGGGAAATACAAATCAAAACCACGATGAGATACCACCTCACACCAGTGAGAATGGGGAAAATTAACAAGGCAGGAAACAACAAATGTTGGAGAGGATGTGGAGAAAAGGGAACCCTCATACACTGTTGGTGGGAATGTGAACTGGTGCAGCCACTCTGGAAAACTGTGTGGAGGTTCCTCAAACAGTTAAAAATATACCTGCCCTACGACCCAGCAATTGCACTATTGGGGATTTACCCCAAAGATACAAATGCAATGAAACGCCGGGACACCTGCACCCCGATGTTTATAGCAGCAATGGCCACGATAGCCAAACTGTGGAAGGAGCCTCGGTGTCCAACGAAAGATGAATGGATAAAGAAGATGTGGTTTATGTATACAATGGAATATTACTCAGCTATTAGAAATGACAAATACCCACCATTTGCTTCAACGTGGATGGAACTGGAGGGTATTATGCTGAGTGAAGTAAGCCAGTCGGAGAAGGACAAACATTATATGTTCTCATTCATTTGGGGAATATAAATAATAGTGAAAGGGAATATAAGGGAAGGGGGAAGAAATGTGTGGGAAATATCAGAAAGGGAGACAGAACGTAAAGACTGTTAACTCTGGGAAACGAACTAGGGGTGGTGGAAGGGGAGGAGGGCGGGGGGTGGGAGTGAATGGGTGACGGGCACTGGGGGTTATTCTGTATGTTAGTAAATTGAACACCAATAAAAAAAAAAAAAAAAAGAAATGGGAGCATAATGGCAACAATCTCCAAGGAGTAAGCAGATTAATTCATGCAAAGGGACTGAGCAAAGTGCTCAGGAAATATTAGTTAAGCAGCACCTGGGTAGCTCAGTTGGTTGGGCATCTGCCTTCGACTCAGACTCAGGTCGTGATCCTGGGGTTCTAGGATTGAGTCCTTCATTAGGCTCCCTGCTGAGTGGGGAGCCTGCTTCTCCTTCTCCCTCCACTCCTCCCCCTGCTCATGTGCTCTTTCTCTCTCTCTCAAATAAATAAAATCTTAAAAAAAGAAAGTTTTAGTTAAATAAACTAGTTTCTGATTTATGTTGAAATATGATGGAAAACAGTCATGTTAGTTTTTAAGAGCTACATCATTTAGTAGTTCAATCAGCTATTAAATACCTTCTCAGGGTCAGGTTAAAAACATGCACTTAATTGGCAAATATTTACTGACCCACTCTGATTTGCAAAATGCTGTGCATATTACAAAGGTGAATAAGAGAGATCTGCCTAAGAAGCACTTAAAGTCTTTTGGAGAGAGAAGTAGGAACACAAAGAGTTATCATTTATTGTTTATTGGGTGCCAGGAACTTGGAATATGTTCTCATTTGATTTTCAAAATAACCCTCGGTGTGTGTGTCGGTTTATGCGCTCCCCAGATACACTTGCACTGCTTTATGCCTAGAGCAGCCCTATATAACTTGTGGTTCCTCTAGTTCTGGGCCTAGCCCCTGCTGCTGTTGCTGCTGCTACCCTCTGTCTGCACCGTCTGCCAGAGATGCCATCTTGCACACTGGCTGGTGGGACCTACAGGGGCTGGACTTCCCCAGTGGTGACCTGGAAGGGCCAGGTGATCACTCTAAAGGGGACAAGTTGCCATCCTGTTGTGGGGTGGGGGAGGAGCTTGGAGGGAGCCTCTTGCTCCCTCAGCAGGACTTCTCTGAGATGCAATAATTCATTCAGCCCCAGATGAGCACTGGGTGTTATACTATATGTTGGTAAATAGAACCTAAATAAAAACAAATGTAATAAAATAAAATTTATTCAGCCCCTCTGAAGACATGTCTCAAGACCAAGCAGCCAGCTGCACTTGTTACCAAGCTGTGATCAGTCCAGGAATGCGCTGCCTGGGATTTGTTCCTTTTCTTTTCCTGCCTCACTGTCTTTCCTCTTCATTCCTGCTTCCTGAGATTGCATCCACCCCAAAAGAAAGTGCTAGCACATAAACTTTTATTCTTTAGGGAGCTCCCATTATTATGGGATTTTTACATATCTATCTATCCATCCATCCATGGACAAAAATGATATCAAACATGCTAATTCCTGCATCATTAATTACTGAAATCCTTGAAACAACTCAAGAGACCGACAGCAGAGTATTTGTTAATCACTACTGCTAACATTTATTGAGCGCTTTCTATACTGTGTAGGTACTGCTTAATAAGCATTAACCAATCTTTACAACTCTAATGAGAAACTCCTACCCTGATGTCCCTTTTACAGTGAGAAATGTGAGGCAGAAGGAGAACTACTTGCCCAAAGTCACTTAGGAGGCAGTGAGAGCCAGGATTTGAACAGGCATTCAGTCTATAGAGTTTGCTCTCAGCCACCCTACTATACCAGCCCACAAATAAGCCAGAGATTTAGCATCATTTAGTTGTGCTAATAACAGATGTAATTTATTATTATTGCTCTTATTAAAGATCACGTTTTCAAATAATGCTTAGTGATATGAGAAATTTTTTAAAAAGATTTTATTTATTCATGAGAGACACAGAGAGAGAGAGGCAGAGACACAGGCAGAGGGAGAAGCAGCCTCCATGCAGGGAGCCTGATATGGGACTCGGTCCTGGGACTCCAGGATCATGCCCTGGGTCGAAGACAGATGCTCAACCGCTGAGCCACTCAGGCATGCCGATGTGAGAAATTTTTCATGGTATAATACCAAGCAAAAGGCAGGATGCATGATATACGTTATTATATAATACCACGTGACCCCAGCTAAACACATTGTGCCATATTTTGTCAATGTGAAGACACTCTGTGTACTTGTATATTTCACTGTTGCTGAAACCAGTAGCATCTTACAACTGATGATGTGTCATAGCTTAATTGGTAGTGTTCCTAATGCCCGTAAAGTAATGGTGTCACTTAAAACCAACAGTGTTTTAGATTCAGTAAAATATTGTATACAAGTAGGTGGGGAAAAGTGGGAGGAAATAGACCAAAAGGAGCAATAATGAGGGGTTTCTGGGTCATGAGTGATGACTTAAGTTTATACAAATGAGCTGAATCTTGACCACTGGACTCTGCCTCTGCCAGAGAAGGATGGTTGTTTCTTCTTGTTATCAGTTGGTTAATAATTTGTCCTCATTTATTTACTCTCTATCTTGCCTCCTGCATGATAACAAACAAAAGGCAGAGTCTGTTTACCGGGTAAACACTGCGTCCCACACTATTCAGTTAGGGAGTGATCTAGCTAAGTACATATAACGGCTGTGTGTGCTGGTTGCTTGACTGACTCAGGCTCTTCGCTCCTGGATCTGCGGGGATGATGACAATATATGGTGCCTACTACATGCCAGGCGCCATGCCCGTTCCTCATCTGTTTCAGCCTCAGAATAGCCCTATTAGTCACGATTGTTTTTCCATTTTACAGATTAGAAAACTGAGGCAAAGAGAGGGACAACCGCTTGTCCGGCCCACAGCTCTGGGTGATGGAACTGGGACTTGGGAGGACGATTCCACACTCTGAGCTCTCCATCAGCCTTTCAGTTTTGCCCTCAGTGGTATTGGTTGGACTGGGGGTCCCTCCAGGAGGTTAAGTGACTGACCTCAAGGATCACATTGAATTGCTGATCCAGGTAAACAAGAAGCTCATCCAAAGCTTGGGTGATGGAAAAAGTCAGGGAGTGGATGGGGCATGACATGCTCCCCTCCCGTCCTCTATGATCTCTGGCTTTCTCCCCGTCCCTTTTTTTTCTCTCTCTTTGCCTTGTCTCTGTGGTCCTCGCTTCCTGGAAAGTGATAAGATTTTTTTTTTAAAGTAAGCTCTAGGGGATCCCTGGGTGGCGCAGCGGTTTGGCGCCTGCCTTTGGCCCAGGGCATGATCCTGGAGACCCAGGATCGAATCCCACATCAGGCTCCCGGCGCATGGAGCCTGCTTCTCCCTCTGCCTCTCTCTCTCTCTCTGTGACTATCATAAATAAATAAAAATTAACAAAAAAATTTAAAGTAAGCTCTACACCCAATGTGGGGCTTGAATTCACGAACCCCCAGATCAAGAGTCATAGGCTCTACTGCTAAACCAGCCAGGAGCCCCAGTGATAAGATTTTATACAGCATTTGTTGCCCTACAAAAAGGTATAGAGCTAAATTCTATATATATAAAAGGGAAAGCTCATCTTAAGCTTTTCACTGAATTCTAGCTAATTCTTAGCTAAAATAAAAACGTGGTTTAGGAAGTTTGCCTGTTCTTTTTTAAAAGATTTTATTTATTTGAGACAGAGAGAGAGAGCAGAGTGAGAGATAGCACGAGGGGAAGGCAGAGGCAGAGGGAGAGGGAGAAGTAGACTCCCTTCTGAGCAGGGACCTGGTGGGGGGCTCCATCCCAGGACCTGGGATCATGACCTGAGCCCAAGGCAGATGCCCAGGTCCCTGGGCTTCCTGCTCTTTAGCGTCTTTGCAAGAATCTTCCCCTGTTATTTCATGCTCATTCCACAGAATCGCTTCCAGGGGAAAGCTATTCCTAGCACCCCTACTGGCTCAAATTCCACATTAGGACTTTTCATAGTCCCTTCCAGAATTATAGTTTACTCTTGTTTGTGTGATGGTGATTAGTCTGTCCCCCACCAGCCTTTAAGCTCCATGAGACAAGAACAGCAGTGTATGCCTGGTTTTTTTGTTTTGTTTTGTTTTAAGATTTATTTACTTTAGAAAGAATGAGAGGGAGAGAGAGCACGTGGGAGCAGGGGAGAGGGGCAGAGGGAGAGACAAAATCTCAAGCAGCCTCTCCCCTCGATCCCACAACCCTGAGATCATGACCTGAGCCAAAATCAAGTCGGATGCTTAACTGACTAGGCCACCCTGGTGCCTCACTTGTTTTTTAAACTCACCTTCATATCCTCAGCACACAGCATGGTGCCTGGTACCTAGGAAGGGCCATATATTTGTTGCATATGCAGAGTGCTCTGAAACAGAGGAGGAAATCACAGCCCTCCTTAGAGTGTACAGGTTGCTGTGAACCCCTGTGGGTGTCTGCTGTAATGGCCTGGCGGCTTTGATCCCCTGCTGTGATATTGTGATTTATAATAGAAATTCGTATTTGGTCTTAGTCCTGGTTTCTGGCACAGAGCTCCTAAACCCTTGGAATTTTTGAGGTGATAAGAGCAAGACAGGTGTGTTTTGTTACATTAATGAAGTGACTTTTGGACCACACCTGAGGTTGGGCACAGTTGCCAAGAGAACCAATCAAGTGATTGGAGGGTTGGAACTTTCAATGCCACTTCCAGCTGAAGCTCTGGAGAAGGGAGAAGGTCTGGAGGTTGAATCAACTGCAAGTGGCCAATGATTTAATCAATCATATCTATATGGTGAAACCTCCACAAAACCCAAAAGGATGGGGTTTGGAGAGCTTCTGGGTTGGAGAACAGGTGGAGATGGGGGGAAGGTGGTTCCCTCCCCTCCAAGAGGACCTGGAAGCTCAGCTCGCCTTCCCCTATATCTTGCCCTCTGCTGGTCCTGAGTTATATTCTTTTATAGTAAACCAGTAATCTGGCAAGTAAAATGTGTCTTTGAGTTCTGTCTCTTGAGTCCTCAAGAGGGAGGCTTGGCAACTTCCAATCTAGGGCTGGTTGGTCAAGAAGCATAGGTGACAACTTGAGCTTGTTATTACCAATTGTCATGGGTAGTGCTGTGGGACTGAGCCCTTACCCTGTGGGATGTGGTGCTATCTCTGGTAGATAATGGCAGAATGAGTTGAATCGTAGGACATCCAGCTGGTGTCGGAGAATTGCTCGGTGTGGGGAAACACCCACATGGAATTAGTGTCAGAATCCTTACCTGCCAAGCTCTTCCTGCCATTCTCTAACTTAGTCTTGTGCCAAAGTGAGACAAAATGGCACCCAGAGTGGTACAGGAAGGCAGGTGCTTTTGGCCCGAGAGAGGATGACTGGGCTGCAGGCTCTCAGCTCTGTCATGGTCTCTTTCATATCATGTGAGGCAAGACTTAGGGGTGGTCTTTGTGCCTCTGGTTTTTAGGAAACAGTATGGACATGAGAATCAGTAAACTTGATACTGAATCCTTTTTATCCCTCACTCATGCTCCAGCCTAACATGCTTTCTTTCACCTGTTCCTATAACGGTCTAGCCATTCTTTTCTACTTCCAGGGAGCTCGAACAAGCCTCACTGGGATGTGTGGGCTACCAACAGTTAATAGTTTGATACTTCTTTGAATGGATATGAAAAAGTACTGTTGTGGAGAAACAGATTTTTGGTTAATAAAAATTTCATGGCAAATGCTTTTTTCTTTCTTTTATTTATTTTTTAAGATTTTATTTATTTATTCATGAGAGACCCAGAGAAAGAGGCAGAGACACAGGCAGAGGGAGAAGCAGGCTGCCTGCGGGGAGCCCGAGGCAGACTCAATCCCAAGACCCCAGTATCAGGACCTGAGCTAAAGGCAGATGCTCAACCACTGAACCACCCAGGAATCCCTCTTTCTTTTCTTTCTTTCTTTTTTTTTTTTTAACTGATTTATTTCTGCGAGCAGTAACCGACCCAACATTTTGAAAATACTGTGGCAACATCATTCTTGTTGGTAGTATTTATTCTGGCTTCCCTATCTGACCTTCCAGATCAGATTTCTTGGGAGGGCCTTGAAAGGGCTTGTGGTTTAGGTGGTCAAAGGCTGCGACACAGCAGAGAGGCAAACATAATCTGAATCAGCATTTCAGCCCACGGTGATGGGCTTTAGCTGCCTGTGACTGCAGGTGCAGAGAAAGAAAACTCAGATGAGAGGAGTTCTAAAAATGTCCACTTGGCGGTGCTGTCAGCTTATTTAGGTACAAACTATTCTGGTACCGTTTCAGTGACTGTTCCAAATTGATGCCCCAGACAACTATCCACAAACGCAGATCCCACGATTACAGCTACACAACTTGCAACTGGATGAATAAGTTCTGGGATCTAATGCACAGCAATAATGATTATAGTCAACAATGCTATATTATGTACTTCAAAGTTGCTAAGAGTAGATCTTCAATATTCTCACTACACACGCAAAAATGATAATTATGTGATGTATTACAGGTGTTATCAAAGATTGTAGTCATATTGCAATCTGTAAATGTATCAGGTCAACATGGCCACTTTGAAGTAACACAGTGTTATTTGTCAATTATATCTCAATAAAAACAAGAACCAAACACGAAAGACAGCGTGTGGTGTGCTTATTCGACTGTTTCACCTTCAGGACTGTAAAATTCATGGATGAATATCAATGCTCCCAGAGATTCTGCTCAGTTGTCTTCTTTTTCCAACTTTTTTCTTCCAAAAAGGGATCATGTGGGGAGCTTATTAAAAATGTATTCCTAGGGATCCCTGGGTGGCGCAGCGGTTTGGCGCCTGCCTTTGGCCCAGGGCATGATCCTGGAGACCCGGGATGGAGTCCCACATCGGGCTCCCTGCATGGAGCCTGCTTCTTCCTCTGCCTGTGTCTCTGCCTCTCTCTGTGTGTCTCTCATGAATAAATAAATAAAATCTTTAAAAAAAATGTATTCCTAGAACCCTCCCCAGTTCTGCATCAGTAGTTGTGGGATAGAGTCATGTCTTAATTGTCTATTGTTTTATAACAAATCACCCTCAACTCAGTGGCTTAAAAGAACAGTGCTTATTATCCTACATAGTCTTTGTGGGTCAGGAATTTGGGGGTGGCTAATTTGGGGGCTCTGGCTTAGGGTCTCCCACAAGATTATGGTCAGATGTCACCTGGAGCTATGTTCATCTGAAGGCTTGATTGGGCTGGTACATCCACTTCCCAGGGACCTGGGAAGTTGCTTCCAGGAAGAGTCCAGGACAGGAAAGGTGTACTCGACTGGCTCAGATATCTATTCAGCCACAGGTGCTGTCTGGGACTGGCAGAGTTTTAGATGCCGCTTCTTTTGTTGGGTGCATCCCTGCTGGGGTCCTCTGACCACAACCTCTGACCAGCAACCCTGAACATAGCCTTCTCCTCCAGCAGGTATAACCCTTTGCCCCTTCTATGGGGCCTCTAGGTTTCCAGGTTTTCCTTCTGTGCTGGTCACTTTGTTCTTCCAGGCCATTCTCTTGGGCAGTGGACCTTTCAAGATTGTTTGAGATGGGCTCCTTCCCACATGGCCCACATCTGGCTTGCTGAAAAACATGAGCTTTTGCCTCTGTGAGTGAAAGAAAGGAGAAATACCATAGCTCTCCAAAGCTCCCCTAAGACCTCGTCTCTCCCTTTATATCTCTTTGTTGTAGGCTGGAGGTGGGTGTTCAAGGACCCTGGTAATGGATTCTCAGTTTCCTCATGGGCCCTGCACAAATGATCTCACACTCCGCTGGGGACTTGGTACCTATCCTGTTCTTGGCCTGTGGGCATCCCTAGAAACTCTGACACATAATATCCTTTCGACATCCTGTTCTATCTCTCCATACTCCAACAATCAGGCTTCATCAACCAGACTCCCCTTCCAAGGAACCTCTTGGCCCTCTGCTCTTGGGTGTCCCTGTGGTGACTTGAATGTAGCAAATCAGAGGTCAGCATCCATCCTTGTCTCAGCTTGGGCTGCTATGCTAAAATACCACAACCTGGGTGGCTTATAAACAACAGAAATTTATTGCTCACAGTTCTAGAGGCTGCTAGTCTAAGATCAGGGAGCCAGCATGGCCAGGGGAGGGCCCAGTTCTGAATTTCAGACTTCTTATTGTATCGCCCCCTGGTGGGAGGGGCTGGGAGCTCTCTGGAGTCTCTTCTAGAAGAGCACTAATCCCCTTCACCAAGGCTTGGTGCTGTGCTAGGTGTCCCTCTTCTCTTCCTGTGATATTCTGTGCCTTCACTGGACCCCTCTTATGCCCAGCTTGCAGCCTGTCTGCCTGTATTTTATTTCAACTGTTGCTGGGGCCACCAGCTTTGAGCAGGTTCCAGATTCGCTCTTCCCTAGCATATCTTGCTGCCTATTTCACTTTCTGCCCTGGCCTTGCCTGACCTGGAGGTTCCAGATGCCTTCAGGAAAGTGCCAGGTATTTGCATAGGCACAAATCCTGGAGGGCGGGAGTGAACATGGAATGAGTAACTCTTGAGCCTGGGCCAGGGGTGCGGGTGGGGGTGGTGGTGGTGGTGGGGGTGGTGGTGCGGGAGCTGGTAGACTGATGTCTTCTCTTCTGTCCTTCAGGCACTCAGCATGGGGTACATTCCTTGAGGCGCCTTCCAGAGTCCCAGGGGGGTGCACCCCAGTGGCCCCACATGATCCAGCTTGATAAAGCACTGTGTACTGGCTTTCTTTTCTGCCTGGTTCTCTCTTCCCAAGCCCCCAGTCCTCCATCCCTGTTCCCTAGGAACCACTTCCCAAAATAAATGAATGCCTATGGTCCCTCATCTTAGCTTTGTTTTTTTGGGGAAACTCAAACTATCTTTAACTCTGCCACTGCCTTTGCCAAATTAAAAGTATGATAATTATCAGTCTATATTTCTTTCTTTACCAGCTGACTACAAGATCTTTAAAGACTGTGCCTTATTTTGTCATTCACGTAGTTCATAATAAATGCTTGTTCAATGAATGGCTCAGAGGTAGAAAGACTATGATGAGTTTACAAACAGCACCTAAAGGGTATTGGGGTGAATTATGATTGTAAGATGCCTTCCAGGCTTTAGCTTATCTAACTCTAGAGCAATTTAGGAGGCAGATGTTATTACCCCGATTTTACAGATGAAGAACACATTTAGAGAGGTCAAGTGACTTGCCCAGACACACAGCTAGGGAGAAAAGAAGTGAGGATTTGAACTCTGGTCTGATTCCCAGATTGGCCTCTTATCACTATTACCGGGAAGCTAGGGAAGCTTGTTGTTCTTGGAGCATAGAGTGCCAGCGAGGGAGTCTGCGGAGAGGAGGTTGTCTTTGCCAGGGGCTGGATCATGAGGGAGCTTCGCCCTAGTGGTTTTTATCTTGCAGACAAAGGAGAACCTCCCAAGGCCTTCAAACCTTTTCTCTTTGTGAGCCTCTCCAGGTTTCTTTGCCTTTTAGAAAATACAAGCGGTTTGGAAAACATCCACAAGGGGGCAGGCGTTGGCCATAGATGAAGAAGCAAGAAACCCTGGCGCTTGAAACTGGTTCAATTTTCTTTTCCTCGTGGGGCCTCTGCTCAGCTCTTGGAGTAGCTCTAAGATCGATAAGTAACCTCCAGCACCGGAGGCTTGCTGCTGTTCCTTCTGATTTTTTTCTCCCTCCCGGCCTTCCTCTCTCTTTCCCTCCCACCCTTTCTCCCCTGCACTCCTTTTGTTTACTCTCTTCACTGAAGTGGAGAGTCGGGCTAAAAAAGTGGTGGAGTCTTCCTAAACATCACCACACTTGCAACATCTTAAAGCCCAGTCCGCGTACAAACAAATGATAGTACACACACACACAAACACACACACACACACGCACACACACACACACACATCCCAACAAGAGCTTGTCAGGAGTCCCTGTAAAGGTTTCATCACCTCTACATAGGAAATGGTTATTGATTCCAATTCATCCCTAACTAACATTTACTGAACATACCGTGGGTGTCAGGCTCAGTGCTGGCAGACCAAGTATATGCTATTCCGCTGAATTTTCACACAGATACTTTGAAGTCCATAGGATTTTCCATATTTATAAATGAGGCACTTGAGTCTCAGAGAGGTGAAGAGCATACCACTGGCAGGTCACAGAGCCGTAATTTAAACCAGATTTTGGACTTCCACTCCACTGATCCTGCCATTAAACCACACTGGATTGGTTGATTTATCACCATCTCTATGTGAGTGTGATTCGAGGTGCCCAATGTGGGGATGGGGGAGATGCTAACCAGCTATCCTTGGTGCATAGATGAAGATGAGGGATGGGGGACAGGGACTGTTGTTGCTCTAAACGTCAGTTTTCTAACTCTGAGCAGAGGCTGGAGGCCTCAGGGAAGAGGAGTAGAGTTAGGGGTCATGGAATGGAAGTATTTCACTAACTCAAGTGGTCTGTGATCCCTTGCTCAGCCAAGGACTATCCTGGATATTCCTAGTGGCCAGCACAGGGCTAGGATCCAAAACACTAAGGTTCCACTGAATCCCTTGTACAGAGGGAAGACTAAAGACTAGACCTGAAGTGACCAGTCTATGGCCAATCAGTGGAAGAGCCAAGCGTGGAACCCTGGTTTTTCATCTTGGGGGTTTTGAGTATTTCCTCCCACCAGTTTTCTAAAGTGTATATTGCTGTTCCATTGGGGTAGGTGTATAAGGAGATGGAGGGTGAAATGGGACATGGGTGAGTGTTTTTCACTTGATAATCATGTATTTATTTTATTGTGTATTAGAAGATACCTGATAAGCACTTCAAAGCCATTGATTCCATGGATACTATTGTTAGAATGAGGCTAAATTAGTAAGTAAAAAATAGATTTAAACATTACATAAAGAATTAATCAGAATGGCCAACAATATTGAAAGAGAACAACAAAGTTGGAGGATTGATGCTACCTGGCTTTAAGACTTACTATAAAGCTAGAATAATCAAGACAGGGTGGCATTGGTGAGAGAATAGACAAATAGACCAATAGAACAGAATAGAGAGCCCAAAATAAACCCAATAAATACAGTCAACTGGTCTTTGATAAAGGAGCAAAGGCAATACAGTGAAGCCAAGATAGTCTTTTTACCAAATGGTGCTGGGACAACAGGACATCCAAATGTGAAAAAACTGATTTAGACATAGGCTTTCCATCCTTCAGAAAAATTAACTCAAAATGGATCATAGACCCAAGTGTAAAATAAAAAACTATTAAAATTTTAGAACATAACATAACGTAGGAGAAAACCTAGAAAAACTTGGTACGATCATGACTTTTTAGATATAAACACCAAAGGCATGATCCTTAAAAGAAACAATTAATAAGCCAGGACTTCATGAAAATTTAAAAAATTCTGTGCTGGGAATAGCAATATCAAATGATTTGGAAAAAAAGCTGCAGAATGGGAGAAAATAGTGGCAAAAGACACATTTGATAAAGAACTCTTATCCAAAATATACAAAGAACTCTTAAAACTCAACAATAAGAGAACAAACAACTCAATTAAAAAATGGACCGAAGGTTTCAACAGATACTTCATCAAAGAATATATACAAATGGAAAATAAGCATATGAAAAGATGCTCCCTATCACACGCCATCAGGGAATTGCAAGCTAAAACAATGATGAGATACCACTGTATACCCCTTAGAATGGCCAAAACCTGGAGCCCTGACAACACTAAATACTGGTGGAGGCAGCAGGAACTCTCCTTTATTGCTAGTAGGAATGCAAAATGGTGGAGCCACTTTGGAAGACAATTTGACAGTTTTGAACAAAACTAAATTACACTTACCATACAATCCAGCAGTTGTACATCTTGGTATTTACCCAAAGGAGTTGGAAACTTATGTCTACACAAAAACCTGCACCTGGATGTTTATAGCAGCTTTATTCATAATTGACAAATCATGGAAGTAAACAGGATGTCCTTTAGCAGTGGAATGGATAAACTGTGGTCCATACAGATAGTGGAATACTATTCAGCATTAAAAAGTAATGAGCTATCAAGTCATAAAAAGAGATGCAGGAAACTTAAAGTGTATTATGAAGTAAAAGAATTCAATCTTAAAAAAAAAAAAAAAGAATTCAATCTTAGAGGGCTCCATACCGTATGATTCCAACTATGTGACATTCTAAAAATGGCAAAACTACGGAGACAGTACAAAGATCAGTGGTTGCTGGTGGGAGGGGAAGGGAAGAGATTAATAGGCAGAGCACAGAGAATTTTTTAGGGCAGTGAAAATACTCTGTATGATATAATCATGGATACATGTCATTATACATTTGTCCAAACCCATAGAAAATAGAACAGCAAGAGTGAACCCTAAGCTGAACTATGGGCTTTGGGCGATTATGATGTGTCACTGGAGGCTCATCCTTGGTGAGAAATGTACCATTCTGGTGAGTGATGTTGATAATGGGGGAGATTATGCATGTGTGGGGCAGGGGGTATATAGCAAATCTCTGTATCTTCCTCTTAATTATGTTGTATACTTAAAACTGCTCTAAAGAATACATAAAGAAAACATTACATAAAATATTAGTTTCCTATTGCTGTAACAAATTACCACAAAGGTAGTGGTTTAAAATGACCCACGTTTATTGTCTTACAGTTCTGGAGATCAGAGGTCCTAAAGTCAAGGTGTCAACAGGGCTACATTCCTTTTGGAGGCTCTAGGGAAAAACCTGCTCTAGAGTCCAAATTATCAATTATTACTTGCATGGATCCTGTCCTTGGTGATGCATCCAAAAAGGCATCACCACGTGCGAGGTCCTCCAATATTGTCTTATGTTATCTGCTAGTGATTCTATAGTTTTACACTTTACATTTAGGCCTGTGATCCATTTGAATTTGTTTTATGAAGAGTGTGATTTGTTTCCTCACCTTTTCCAGATTCTAGAGGTGCCTTCCTTCCTGGAGGCCTTTTCCTTGCTTCCCATCTCCTTCTTCTGACTTCAACCCTCTTTCCACCCTTTTGCCATTATGTGGGAGCTGTCTGGATAACGTAGGACAATATCCCCATTTTGAGATCCTTAATTTAATCACACCTGCAAAATCCGTTTTGCCATGTAAGGTGACATATTCATAGGTTCTGGAGATTAGGATGTCAACATATTTGGAGGGGCCTTATTCCGTCAGATAGTAGACGGACGTGGTCTGAATATATGGTGCAAACCATGAAGATCTTATTTGAATGACTGAAAATGAGGAAATACCGTCTTACACCCCAGCTGTCTCCTGAGAGGATATTTATGGATGTGAATCCCAAGTTCCTTAGGGATTTGTGTAGTTGAAGGGTTAAGTAGGGCAAAACATTACTATTTGCGGGTGTTAATTGCCTGTTAATGAGGACAACTATGTCAGGAGAAAGGGCTTCAGAGGGCAGGTAGACCTGGAGTTAAATCTGGGAGCCATGGCTGGGCAGAGCTGATTTGTTCCACATAAAAGCATGAGAAGAATCTGAGGCAAGGGTGATGGTTGGCCTTGTTGGGGTGGCATGGGGCTGAGGGACACCTAAAGAACAGGATGCTGATATTTAATCTAGGTTTGCTTTCATTCTTGCCATGTAACTTCTTCTTGTGTCATGCTTGTGGAGTGTAAAAATGCTGTGCACACACATGTGCATGTGCTAGTGCATGCATGCAACACTTGAAAAAACTTTAGCTCCCACTGGCCAAAATTTTTACCCCCACCCTTCCTCCTTCTAGTTAAGAGAAAGGCTGATTTCACAGCTTGGTCTTGAGGGATGGGTTGTGCTAGGCCCAGGCAGAGGCAACCATGAGAGCAAAACATTTGCAAACTTTGGCCTTGTGTATCATCTAACTCTCACCAGAAACTCTGAGACCCAGAGAAGTTATGCAACGACCTCAGGTAGGTCAGCCCAGCCAGGCGTTTAGTCATTTCTGTGTGACTCCACACCCAATTCTGGACTTTGTGGGCGTGGGCAAACATGCCTGGTCACTGGATTTTGGAGACAGAGTGGTCTTAATGCTAGAGTTCACATTTCACCTTGAACTCAATGTCACATCAACTAGATCCTCTAGTATCAACTTCAATGACTATTAATTCCCCCCAAATTAAAAAATGTGTGGGGAGCTATATTTATAAGTGGGGTATGCTATAATATATTAGATGTGAATCTGTACTGTTGCCCGAAATATGTTCCTTAAAACATCATTGTCTCAGAATGGTAATAGGTGTCCATGAAAAAAAGGGTTTCACAAGTAAGGAAAATATTGAAAATCTATCTATCTATCTATCTATCTATCTATCTATCTATCTATCTTCCTTTTGTCTGTCATTTATGCAGTCCTTGCAGAAGGTCTCAAAGCCTCTAATGTTTACATTGGGAATCTCCAAAAAGGAGATGTAGTACACAGCATTTCCTTGGGATCATTATGGAGAAATGTGCTCCTGGCACAAAGAAAGTACTCTATAAATGTGTGTGGCATGAATGAATGAATGAGTGAATGTTATAGGTGATATACCATAGGAGTTCCGCGCAGGGAAAGAAGACTCCTTGGATCAATTATACAGCTCAAGACTATGACCCAATGGAAAATATTTATGAAACATTTATTAGGCTAATAGCTACCATTTACTGAGTACCTATTATGTACTAGGCATGATGATGCTTTCTTCTATTATCTTTTTAGTTAAAATGGGATCTAGAGGTATGTCCAGTTATTTGGAAGGGCTTTTGTTGTCTCTACAGAAGTAATCTTTACAAAGCAACTGTGGTAGTCCGACAAAGACTTAACCTAACCTGCCATCATAATAGGAAGAATTAAAGACCAGCTGACCCTTTAAGTCACATGAAATACTAGCAATTAATGGCAGAGTGTTATGCATAATTAGACACCACTAGTGTGCAGCTCCTTTTTAAATGCAGCATTTATATTGGATGCCAATCTTTCCTTTAGTCAGGGAACCATCCTTGTACTGTACATTGTTAAGTGAAAGCAAGAGCTAGGTTAAATTCTAATTAAATGTTGCCATTGTTATTTGAAAAATAACAGCTTAGTGTTGGTGTCAAATGGACTTTTATTAGCAGATGGAATGAAGCATTTTGTCATTCGAGGGCTGTCTAACACATGTGAATGACACTGCCTGGGAAGCCTTCCTTGCCTTTAGTTAAGGTTGAGACAAAGAGAATTGGATGTAAGGATGTAAATGAGGGTGTCATTTAGCACAAGGAAAGGATTATGTTGTATCTGGTTTTCTTTGAGCTTCCATCGATGCTTTGTAAGCAGGCTGGACATTTTCCTGTGCAGTAAATTCCAAATATAACTCATGTTCCTGGTTGACAGTTCAATGGACAAGCTCTTCTCTCCTCCTGTTGACAACTTCTCTAAACTGGCTATTTGAGCAGGATAGCCGTGCTTTTCCCCGGGGCAGAAGGATAAAATATGAAAGAGAACTCTGAGTTTTAAGAGAACATGTAGTTATCAAGAGGACAGGCTAATTAAGTGTTGTTTTAGGACAGGGAGGAAACACAAGGCAGAGGTTCACGTAGATACAGCTCTTAGGGAGGTGGCATAATGGCAGAATTGAACGTCAGAGATTTACTTAACTAATTACCGGCTCAGTCCTCCTGTGTGCCAGCAGTGTGAGCGCCCTGGTAATACAGGACAGTTACTGCTTCTGAGGCTGTTAGATTTTAGGAGTGGGAAGACTTGTAGTTGAATGTGGCTGTAAGATGGATGGCCGAGTCCAAATGCCAGATCTTTCCGTTTCTATCCATGTGACCCTGGACACATTACTTCACTACTGTGAGTCTCCATTTCCTCACCTGTGAAATGGGAGCACTGACATGTACCTCATAGGTTCGCTTGAGGATGAAATCATGGACTATATGAAAAGGTCTGCTTGGTTCTAGATAGTTGCCTGCATATGCATAACTAGCCCTCAGCAACCTGCTGGTTTCCTTTCTCCTAATGCCCCCACCCCTTGGATGTAGAATGACTTCAATTGAACCAGCATAAAGAGGGTTACATAAAGAGAAATAGTTCACACTCATCCTAGACAACGATAATGAATGAGAGAGCAACTTGATCAAGGTTATCTTTTTCTTTTTTCACTGAGATTGAGTCTGAACGAATCTGGCTAGATGTCATTCCATGTTTGGGAATGATCTCAGGACAACGGTGTTATCTTCTTTTACTATCAGCTTTAACTCACATCATTAGCTCTTTTATTCCACAGACATCCACTGACCATGTGGGTAGTGTGGGTGAGTGATGGGTGGTCTTGACAGATGAATGAGAAGAGCTAGTGCTCTGAAGTCATGTTACTTAGTGGCTATGTGCTTAGGAAAGTTGTTTAACATCTGTAATATATGGAGACTAAGTTCTACCTCAGAAGGTTGTCAGACACTTAAATGAGACAATATATTGTAGTGGTTAAATGAAATTATATGTCATATAATTCATCTATATATAATACATCTGCAAAATATAAATGGGTTGGTACTGAAATTTACATTAATATTATTATCTTAAAGATCATAAGTTCCTTACTCTTCAGATTTGTGTCTTATTAGAAGAGCAATGTAGTATCATGCTAGTAGTATCACGGTTAAGTGTGTGAGCTCTGGACTCAATTTTGGAGTTTAAACCTTAGCTTTGCTACTTAGCAGCAGGTATTCTTTTTTTTTTTTTTTTTTTTTTAGGAGCAGGTATTCTTGAACAAAGTATTGTCTCTGAAACTCAGTATTCTGAACTTGAAAATTAGGATAATAATGCCACCTGACAAAGTGCTATGAAAATTCAGTAATATATACAATCCCTGCTTAACGATGAGGGACAAGCTAGCTGGTAACAGACTAACCCTTCCAAGGACAAAAATTTACAGGTTGGAAAAATAACAAAGACAGCTAGTTGAAGACATTAGAGAACAATTAAGGCAGCAGTGAATTTTGGTAATCTCCTATTTCCTCATTCTGATAGTGGTTACTTAGATGGGTTCACCTTGTGCAGATTCATTGAGTGGCACTCTCATGAGCTTTTCTGTATATAGGCTATTGTTCAATAAGAAAGTTTATTTTAAAAAATGGGATAGGTTTTCAGAAGCACTGATTATAGCACTAGAATGAAGTATGTGCATCCATAGATATTATCTGGTATGTATGTATGTATATATTTACCCAGGCCTCACCCTGTACCCTACACATAGGAGATGCTCAGCAGATCTCTGTAGAATCTAATTGAACTGAATGCTCTTTTTTTTTTTTTCCTGGTGCCTCTTGAAAATATATTTTCTCTCCTTTGTTTTTCCTTTCCAAAACTCAATTACATATCAATTTCTTTCTCTATTGTTTATGGCAAGTTGATCATTTTGGCAGAAACTTTAATTGCACCAGTTGTTCATGGGAAGCATCAGTGACATACTAAGTTTGATGACAAAGAGATGTAATCACCCCAATACTGTGATTGAACTGTCTGCCAGGCTTGAGGCTGAGCTTCAAACACATCCTGAGCACATGATGAACCCATGTGGGTGTCCTGATAACCACTCACCACCATATTAGTGGCTTCTGCAAGCAGTGTGCTGTTCATACCCAAGTCAAGGACAGCAGATTTCTGTAAAGCAGAGAGATTCCTGAGTAGGTAGCCATTTTCCATATTTATGGTTAAATAAAGAAAAGAAAATGTTAGTATAGTAAAGAAAGCTCAACTTTTGACTTAAAATGAAGGCACTTCTGTATTTTTTACTCCTTGAACTAAATAAAGAGCTGAATTGGGAAGAGCCTTATGTGAACTGAGACTTTGGAGGTGTTCTGGATAAAATGTCTGAAAGCAGGGAGGCTTCCTTGCCCAATGGAAAGAGGGGTCAGAGAGCCTAGTTGTCACTCTGAATCCCTCTATTCACCTTTTCCTATCCCTTTCCAGATACTTTCCTTCTGAACAGTTCCAGTTCCCCCTTATAAGTAAGTTATAGACGTACATAGGAATGTATGTAGGTAGAACCAAGAGAATTGGATGTCAACTTTAGAAAGAGGTCAAAATAAGAAGAATTGGGGGCCTTAGCAGATTCTTGGTTTTGTCTCTCATTTCTTCTTCCTTCACCCTCCGTCCATCACTCAGCAAATTTAAGGTCTGTAGGTTGGAGCAGAAAACTTGAGGGTGAAAGTCAGTTTTAGAACTCAGTTAACTCCTGCTTTTGTCTTGTTTATCCCCCGCCCTGTGCCCCCTCTCCAGCACATTCCTTACATCTGTATTGGTTTACTTAGTGATGCATTTAAAAGATATTCTTTAAAAATTTCATTTAGAGGGTGCCTGGGCTGACTCAGTCAGTTCAGTGTCTGCCTTCAGCTCAGGTCATGATCCAGCCCTGCATCAGGTTCTCCGCTCAGCAGTGAGTCTGCTTCTCCCTCTCCCTCTGTGATCTCTCTTACACACTCTCCCAAAAAAGTAAATAAAATCTTTAAAAATGTTTTCATTTAGTATTTTAGTGGTTTTTCATTGGATACGTGTCTAAAACACCTGATCCGCCATCCTGTCAGAAATAAAATTTCATCAATGTATTATCCAAGAAAAGGTAGTTCTCATTAGCTCCAGCTTTTGAAATATTATTTCCTTGTTGCTACATTAAAGTCTCCTATGTAGATCATGTCATTTATTTGTTCTCTAAATATCTCCTGAGAGGGACTCTTGAGTGGCTCAGTGGTTTAGCGCCTGCCTTCGGCCCAGGGTGTGATCCTGGAGTCCTGGGATCGAGTCCTGCATCAGGCTCCCTGAATGGAGCCCGTTTCTCCCTCTGCCTATGTCTCTGCTTTTCTCTCTCTGTGTCTCTCATGAACAAATAAATAAAATCTTAAAAAATAATAACAAATAAAATAAATACTTCCTGAGAGACTACTTACTGTGTGCCAAGCATTGCTTTGGTTGCTGAAGTTACAGTGAACAAAACAGAGCTATGTGTAAAAAAAAAAAAAAAAAAAAAAAAAAAAAGAAGTGATCCAAAGGGGCACTTGCACCCCAATGATTCTAGCAGTAATGTTCACAATAGCCAAACTATGGAAAGAGCCCAGATGTCCATCAACAGATGAATGGATAAAAAAGAAGTGGTATATATATATATATATATAGGAATGCTACTCAGCACCAAAGAAATGAAATTTAGCCATTTGCAACAACATGTATGGAACTAGAGGATATTATGCTAAGCAAAATAGGTCAATCAGAGAAAGACAGTTATCATATGATCTCACTCATATGTGGAATTTAAGAAACAAAACAGAGGATCACAGGAAAAGATAGGAAAAAATAAAAGAAGATGAAATCAGAGAGGGGGACAAACCATTAGAGACTCTTAATTATAGGAAACAAACTGAGGGTTGTTGAGGGTGGGAGTGGGGTGATGGGGTAACTGGGTGATGGGCATTAAAGAGGGCATGTGATGTGCTGAGCAGTGGGTGTTATATAAGACTAATGAATCACTGACCTCTGCCTCTGAAACCAATAATTCATTATATGTTAATGAATTGAATTTAAATAAAAAAATAAAAAAATACACAGTGGCAGTGACCTAATTTTGTGTTTAATGGCTCCTGAAAATGTGTGTAAAATCAAATGTTAGAAAGTCTAAACAGGCTTATCTAGTATAAATTGGAGTGTTCTCAAAATATTATAAAGGAATGCCTGGGTGGCTCAGCAGTTAGGTGCCTGCCTTCAGCTCAGGTCGTGATCCTGGGATCCAGGATTGAGTCCCGTATCAGGCTCCCTGTGAGAAGCCTGCTTCTCCCTCTGCTTATGTTTCTGCCTCTCTCTCTCTCAGTCTGTGTCTCTCATGAATAAATAAATAAATCTTAAAGAAAAAAGAAAATATTATAAAACTTCTATTTACATCTTGCCTTTTAGTTGCAATTTTGCCGATACATTTCTAACATGTCAGGATGCTTCTAAATTTGTTTTTGTTTTTGCTCTTTCATAATTAAACACACACTTGATCATGTTAGGCCTCACGAGTACCTGTTGAAGCTAAAGATTTGTCACTTTGGACACATATAATGATCTCTATCTCCACCTCAGTTCTATTAGGTTTATGACATTTACATTTCTATCAGAAAATTAACATTTTAGTTTTTTTCAGTTTTTCACTTATTACATAAGATGAGGATCCAATGTTCTCCACCTTCACCAGACAAGATAACAGCTGATCTTTATAAACTGCTTTGGGCACTGTGATAAACGAACATTATCTTATTTAATCCTGGGATAGGAGTGCATCTGTGGACCATTTTATAGAACTGCATTCTGCTCAATGATTTATTAGAGAGAAAGATAAATTGATGCATTAGAAAGATCATCATGGCATAATGAATAGTACACAAAAGAAATGATTAGCATTCTTTCAAATTTCAACTTATTCAAATTGAGCCGTAGTTATTTCAATGAGTGAACATCTCTTGATTATACTTTTCAAGCAATACAAATTCTAAGAAAGGCTGTAAATCAATAAACTTAAAAGTTCTAATTGATTTGGAGTGAATGTGTGGGACTTTCTTATCATGAACTGGACAGGTGTGGGTTAAGATCCCCACTTTCCCTCTATTACTAGCCACGACCTTGAACATTGTACTTAACTCTTTGAACCTCAGTTTATTTGGCTGTAAATGGGGGCTGTCACAATAACCTCAGAAGATCATGAAAAGGATAAAATAATTGATTTGTAAAGTGCATATAGCTTGAAACTTGGATCGTAGTTGTTCAAAAAATACTTGGGTTGCCATTTTCTGCAGTCAGGTATATTGTAGGTATTCAAGGGATATTTGTTGGAGGTGTTGAGGTATGATATTAATAATCAAAATGGGATATAGGATTAAAATAAAATTAGTTATTGAAGTTGGAAAGAAGGTTAAAACCTTTCAAACTTTACTCATTCTTTCTTTCTTCATATGGAACTCTTTAAGGCTGGACACCTCAGAATGGCTAACTATTTGCCTAATTGTTTTGTTTTTTTAAGATTTTATTTATGAGAGAGAGAGAGAGAGAGAGAGAGACAGGCCAAGGGAGAAGCAGGCTCCACACGGAACCGGTGTGGGACTCGATCCCGATCCCCGGTCTCCAGGATCACTCCCTGAGCCGAAGGCAGGCGCCAAACCACTGAACCACCCAGGGATCCCCTATTTGCCTAATTGTTTTGTTTCTTTCCCAGCTAACCCTGGTGGAATAACTCTATGACATAAAAATGCCCTCAGGCAAATAAGATTGTAGATGAGAAAGTAGGGAGTATGCATTTCCTCCTGCTCTCTGCAGGTGGAAGTTCTACTTCACGGGATGCTGAGGAGACCTTTCCTGGCTTAGTCTTCCTTGGTTAGTCTTTTTAGGACAGAAGGCAAGGGCGGGAGAAGTGAGCTGCCTCTTCTCATCTACCTTCCCCCTGTCAGATGCATGTAGAGGGTCACAGTAGTGCTTTACAAGGGGACTGGGCTTGATGGGAAAGACATTTGCCTATTTTTAACTTATAAAGTCCTTAGGAAAGGCTCGGAAGTAGAGATCACCAAAGCTCCCTGATACCTGGTTTTCTTCTTTCTGGGTCCACAGAGGACTACACTTCCCAGCCCCCTTGCCTGTTGGGGGGGCCATATGTCTGCTTTTGGTCAAAGGGCTGTGGCTGATGCAATATGTGTCACTTCTGAGCCAAAGCATCGGACATGCAGACATACGATCTCCACGCTCCTCTTCTTCACTTTGTCTTGAGATGTCAGAGGCGCTGAGACTCAACCTACGTCTGAATTACTGCATTACCGAATTAATTACTGCAACTACTGAATTACTGCACTGGTCACAGTTGCCCTGGAGTCCACTGCCCCACAGAGGACTTTGCAAAAGTGAGGACTAAACTATTTCGGCATTAAGGCGCTGAAATTCAGGGACTATTTGTTACTGCCTCGTAATGTAGTTGATTCTGACCAATAGACTCTTTAGGAAGGTTTGAAATGGGGAGCATTCCATGCTACCAACAAACTATCTTAAAATTCTGCCAGACAAATATTCCTCCTGTCTTACATTATGGAGGACCAAGGCCTGAGGTGGGAGGTGAGAGGAAGGGAAGCGATGAATCAAGATAAGCTGCAACAGAATTACTGTGCAAGATAACACCCGGTTATTTCTTTCTGGGTTTTGAATTAGCCTGTAAACTTTCTGCACTCTGAAATTCTCAAATAAATTCCGTACTGTTTGACTATGTGAAAGGAATCCTTTGGAAGACTAGTTGTTTTCAAAATGCCTTGAAGATTGCTCACAGCAGAAAGCAGCTAAGTGCCTGCTGTGGCTGAGCTCCTTTGCAAGCTGAGGTTGGTAATCGTGAGACTTCAAGCTACCGTAATTCTTCCTTTACTTGAAGTGAACAAATTCGGGTCAACATGTAGGGAGAGGGGGCTAACCACATCAAGGCATGTGTTTGGCTCTGGGATGCAAAGATGCATACTCTCTCCCCTCAAGGAGCTCCCAGTCTAGTGGGAGAGAAAGATGCAGACATAATTTGCTACAAAACAAGTTAGCCCGAGGAAGTGCTTCAGTAGAGGCATAAACAGCAACAACAAAAGCCAGAGTTCAGAGAGATTCACTGACTTGGGGAGCCTGGAAGATTATATGTTCGAGCTTGTACTTGAAGGATGAGAAAGACCTTGACGGTTTTCTGTGAGATGCAAAAAACAGCCAGTGTTGTATTTCTACCCTTTAGGATTTTACTTCTAAAACGGTAGAAACTCTAGTTCAGGAGATAGAACTTGGGTATTTTAAAAGCCCATATAACCAGAGATCTGGGCTAATGGGAAAATAGTCATAATATTGTCACTGAATGCAAGAACTTGTTGATATATTTTGCTAAATTGCCCTTATTAATGATTCATCAAATCTTTTTTGCTTCCTGCTCTAAAAAAATCTCGTTACAGAAATCAACCCACACATAGACACACCCAGTTCTTGGCCTTTGGCAATCTTCCTAAGCAGAGTGTATTTTCCGGATGTAGTTGTTGACATGCAAATTTTGGAATGTGGCAACAAAGAATACATTAGAGGGGGATAGGAGACTCCGAACAAATCTTCCATAATATAAAAAGATCAGTGGTTTCTTAACATGTGGTTTCCAGAATATCATTTTTTAAATGTAAATAGAAGTAATATTTTTTAAAAAGGTGTATGTGGTACATTTTCAATCAGTATGCTAGCTACCAATTTATTACCTTTCAGCCCCAAATTCACCCTTCATTACCAGCTCCATCACGGTCTTCTTTATAGTGAACATGGTATCGAACTTTGTCAGTGGAGAGCCCTGGAGAGACATTGCAGGAAGAAAGGGATGGTCTTCAGGTTCCAGACTCCTGTGTCCCTTTATTTTTGCTTCTAAAAGCACCTTTGTCTGCATGCCCAGAGCACCCAGTTCCTTGGCAAGCTCAGTCACTGCCCAGGCTGGTGACTGTGGAGGCCGAGAAAATTAAGGCCATTCCACTTTAAGTTCAGCGTTAGCACAAGTACAGCCATCCCAGGCCCCTGTGAATAAGAGCTGAACTTGACCTTACTTCAGTTACAGGAAGAAAACAGCATACAGCTTAACGTCCTAGAAAGCCCCATATTAGAATAAAAACAGAGCCCAAGCCAAGGGTAGGAAGCCCCTATTAGAATAAGAACAGAGCTCAATGCCCTTGAAGGCCCCATATCAGAATGTAAACAGAACTTGAGGAATTGCTCCCCCCCTTCTGGAGGTCCCCTAGACCAGCCCTTAAAACTAAGCTGAAACCCACCTCGGGGTCCAAGTCCCTGCTCTGCTGTGTCGGGTACACTTGGACCCAAGCTCGAGCTTGTAAATAGACCCTCGTGTGTTTGCATCGGTGTCGGCTCCTTGGTGGTTTCTCGGATTCGCAATCTTGGGCACAACAGTGACCATCTCACATAGTCCCCCAGGTGTGGACACTGTGTTCTCAGGCTTTGTGCTCCCTGCAAAATTTTGTTGCCCACCCCTCTGTGCCCTGGACAGAAGTTTCCTACTTACCAGCAGATTGCAGACCAGCTCTAGCTCAACAAACTTCTTGGCCATCCAGTGGGCTGCAGCCAAACAGTTCCTCTAAATTCTAGCCTTGGGGAGGGAGTAAGGCTCTCTCTTCCAGGATTTTGTCATTCCCTGGAAATTTTCTTGGCTCTAGGGCATTGTTTAGAATTCTCTTTACATCTTTATAGTTCCATTGTTATATAGACAAATTCTTTATAGTTAGAGCATTAGCCCTGTTCAAGTTTCTGTGTGGCCTCTGTGTTCATGGCTGTGATAGTATAGCAACGGTTCTCAAACTTTTATTCTTAGGACCCCTTTACACTCTTAAAATTACTGAAGACCCTGAAGAGCTTCTGGTCATGTAGGTTATATCTAATATAATATATCCAATAACATCATATTAGAAATAAATCTGACAAAATTTGAACCCATTTATTAATTCCTTTAAAATGATAAATATGAAAAAAAAGAATAAAAACGAACAAACAAAAAATGATAAACATGTTAAATCACATTGAAAAAACATCTTTTTTCTTTTTTCTTTTTTTAAGATTCTTATTTATTCATGAGAGACCCAGAAAGAGAGAGTCAGAGACACAACACAGGCAGAGGGAGAGGCAGGCTCCATGCAGGGAGCCCGCTGTGGGACTTGATTCCGGGACTCCAGGATCACGCCCTGGGCCAAAGGCAGGCGCTAAACCGCTGAGCCATCCAGGGATCCCCAAAAAGATATCTTTCAAAACAAAAAAGCATTGGTAGGAGGAGTAGTATTGTTTTACATTTTTGCAAGTGTCTTTCATGTCTGCCTTAACGAAGACAGCTGGATTGTCATAACTGTTTCTCCAATCTGTTGTGATTTATTGTTTAACCTGAAATTTATGAAGAAAATCTGGCTTCTCACAGGTATATAGTTGGAAAGGGTGGAGTATTTAAGCAGCTTTTTTAGATGATTGTGAATGGTCTTCTTTGATGCCACATCCAAACTCAATAAATGGTATTTTTCAAGAGGTTGGTTGTGACGTGGAATCTGAAATTAAAATTCATTGATTTATCTTGTACTTTGAGAGTCTATACAGTATCAAAACACCACATTCATTAATATCACCACTGATCTCATCAGAAAAATATCTCTAAGTATTAGAATCTGTCAGGCTCATAGTGATAGATAGAAGTTAAACACAATTCTAATACTCAGTTGAAAACTTGAAGTTGATCACCAGCAAGAGAATGCTTGCCAAATAACAAAGTCTAAATAACCATAATTTGTCTGTTACTCATCCTTTCTAATAAAAAAAAGTTTTTAGGGACACTTGTGTGGCTCAGTGGTTGAGCGTCTGTCTGCCTTTGTCTCAGGTCGTGATCTCAGGGTTCCGGGATCGAGTCCTGCATCGGGCTCCTTGCATGGAGTCTGCTTCTCCCTCTGCCTGTGTCTCTGCCTCTCATGAATAAATAAATAAAATATTTTAAAAAATAAAAAAAAATTTTTTTTTAATTTTTATTTATTTATGATAGTCACAAAGAGAGAGAGAGAGGCAGAGACATAGGCAGAGGGAGAAGCAGGCTCCATGCACCTGAAGCCCGACGTGGGATTCGATCCCGGGTCCCCAGGATTGTGCCCTGGGCCAAAGGCAGGCGCTAAACCGCTGTGCCACCCAGGGATCCCCCCAAAAAAGTTTTTTTTAACGACAAAATGGCTAATTCAGCTTGCAACTCAGACAATTACAAATGTATTTCTCCAAGACAAACCATAGTATTTAGGGATGCTGCAACAGAGTTATGCCTACTTTCCATTTCTTTACAAAGAATATTAAGAAGATGTGTGTTCAAGGCTGAGATTTAATGAAATTAGTCCTTTGTTTCTCTTCTATTGAGTGATGAAATGAAACTTGTATTTTTTTTTTAAACGCCTAGCGCATGGGGTGAAGAATATAATGACTTCTAATACAGTGTGGTCTTACTAATATAATATATCTAAGGACCAGCAGTTTTACCCACCGTTACTTTTCCAGCATTAATGTAGGTGTCTGCATGTTGAAAAGGCAAATAACTAGTATCATTAAGAAGATCATTTTGACTTCCTAGATGCCCTGAAAGGCACTGAGGATCCACAGGAGCCAAGGACCACACTTTGAGAACCACTAGGATAGTTATGCTGTGATAACAAATGACTACAGATCTTTAGGAACATAAACCATAAGGGTTTATTATTTCTTGCTCATATTACATTCCTTATAGAATGATTAGCAGTTTAAGTCATCTTTACTCCAGCACCCAGGATTGGTAGCAGTCTGCTTCTGGAATATTGATGATTGTCATGGTAGAGGGAAGACACAAGGGGACACCCATGAGCTGGCTGTTTAAGGTTCCATCCAGACGTGACTATAGGAGTGATACATATCACTTCCACCCTCATTTCATTGGCCATAGTACCTAGCCATATGGCTACACTTGAGTTCATCAGCATGGAGACATATATTCTTCCTTCAGCTAGGGGAGCTGGATGCATGGCAAACAGTTGTACAATTTATTATAGTAGTCATAGAAAAGTAAAAGATATTTCATAATATGCTCCTTTCCTGGAGATTCACAATAAATAAAGGCATAATAAAGACATGTAGAAATTCTGCAGTAAAGAAATACTGCATTTGGTTTAATTGAGAGTAGGGCTACAGAGAGAATATTTTACAATTATGGTCTTATGCTCATTTTCCCCTCACTGCTTCACATTTTGCTGAGCCAGGGCTGAGAAAATGCCAGCCTGGACCAGTTCCTTCCCCCAGGCTCAACAACAGGTTAAAGAACACTGGGTCATTGTTCAGTGACTGACCGACTGAGGCTCACTCTAAGACTTTCTTGATCTTTTTCTTCTCATTAAGTCTTTAATTTTAATTCCAGTATAACTAACGTATAGTGTTATATTAGTTTCAGGGGTATAATATAGTGACTCAACAATTCTATACAGTACTCAGTGCTCATTGTGATAAGTGCACTCTTGATTGCCATCACCTATTTCACCCATATCCCATCCACTTCCCCTCTGGTAACCATCAGTTTGTTCTCTGTAGTTAAGAGTCTGTTTCTTGTTTTTTTTTCTCTCTCTCTTTTCCTTTGTTTATTTTGTTTCTCAAATTCCACATATGAGTGAAATCATATGGTATTTGTCTTTCTCTGGCTTACTTATTTCACTTAGCATGATACTCTGTAGCTCCATCCCTGTTGTTGCAAATGGCAAGATTTCATTCTTTTATGGCTCAGTAATATTCCATTTTATATATATATATATATATATATATATATACACACACACACACAGTATATATAATATAAAGAGGATGTGAGATATATATGTAAACATATATATACATGTTACACATATATATACATATTTATGGACATCTATTTATCCATTCATCTATTGGTGGACACATGGGCTGCTTCCATAATTTGGCTATTGTAAATGATGCTGCAATAAATATAGGGGGTACACGTATCTCTTTGAATTAGTGTTTTTGTATTTTTTGGATAAATACCCAGTAATGTGATTACTGGATCATAGGGTCATCTATTTTTAACTTTTTAAGGGAACTCCATTCTGTTTTCTACAGCAGCTGCATCAGTTTGCATTTCCAGCAACAGTGTATAAGGGTTCCGTTTTCTCTGCATCCTTGCCAACACTTGTTGTTTCTTGTATTTTTGATTTTAGCCATTCAGACAGATGTGAGGTGATATCTCAGAGTTTTGATTTGTGTTTCCTTGGTAATGAGTGATGTTGAACATCTTTCACGTGTCTGTTGGCCATCTGAGTGTTTTGTTTGGAGAAATGTCTGTTCATGTCTTCTGCCCATTTTTTAATTGGATTATTTGCTTTTTGGATATTGAATTGTCTAAGTTCTTATGTATTTTGGATACTAACCCTTTACTGGATATGTCATCTGCAAATATCTTCTCCCATTCTGTAGATTGTCTTTTAGTTTTGTTGATTGTTTCCTTTGGTGTGCAGAAGCTTTTTATTTTGATGTAGTCCCAATAGTTCATTTTTGCTTTTATTTTCCTTGCCTCGAGGCACATATCTAGAAAAATGTTGCTATGGCCAATGTCAGGGAAACTACTGCCTGTGTCCTCTTCTAGGATTTTTATAGTTTCAATTCTCATACTTAGATATTTAATCCATCTTGAGTTTATTTTTGTATATAGTGTAAGGAAGTGGTCTACTTTCATTCTTTTGCATATAACTGTCCAGTTTTCCCAACACCATTTGTTGAAGAGACATTTCCCCATTGTATATTTCCTCCTTTGTTGAAGATTAATGACCATATAATTGTGGATTTATTTCTGGGTTTTCTTTTCTTTTCTTTTTAAGATTTAATTTATTTATTCATGAGAGACACTGAGAGAGGTAGAGACACAGGCAGAGAGAGAAGCAGACTCCATGCAGGGAGCCCAATGTGGGACTTGATCTGGGGACCCCAGGGTCATGCCCTGGGCCGAAGGCATACGCTCAATCACTGAGCCACCCAGGCATCCCTATTTCTGGGTTTTCTATTCTGTTCCATTGATCTATGTCTTTATTTATGTGCCAGTACCATACTGTTCTGATTATTACAGATTTGTAAAATAACTAGAATTGTGATACCTCCAGTTTTGTTTTTCTTTTTTTAAGATTGCTTTGGATACTGGGGGTCTTTTATGGTTCCATAAAATTTTGGGATTGTTTGTTCCAGCTCTGTGAAAAATGCTGTTGGTATTTTGATAGAGATTGCATTAGACATTAGATTGCTTTGGGTAGTATAGACATTTTAACAGTATTTGTTCTTCCAACAGATGATCATGGAATGTCTTTCCATTTCTTTGTGTTTTAAGATTCCCCTTATTATCACTCACAACTGTGCTCACTGACAGGGACTGTGGATGGGACTATTTGTTTAGCCAAAGGCAGTTATTGGAACCACTAATGAGATTTGCCACCACTACAGTTTGGAGCACTCTACTGGTAGAGTGAAATCTGAGCAGGTGAATAACAAACCTATTTCAGAAAGTTGGAGGAGCCATTAGGCACCATAGTTTCATGGCCTGCAGGGGATCACCATCTACTGGGGCCCAGAAGTCATCATAATTGTCTTTGGTTACTTGTGGCCCTCTTACAAGGCCCTAATATTCAGATAACTCATTACTTTAGTTTGGACTCCTTTGATCATGATACATCTTGGTTACTGCTTATAGCCCAATCAAACCCTCCCTTCCCTCTAAATCTAAATTATATCCTACCCCTCATGCTGGTTGTTCCTTCCTCATAGTGCTTTGTACCTTTTCTGCACAGCATTTATCACACTTTGTTGTAATGACTTCTCTATTTGTTTATTTCCTGTATGTGTTTCCACCTAAACTATAAGCTCCATGATGGTAGAAATCATCACTAGCTTCCTCATCACCATGCAAAACTTGGTATGTGGCATGTGGCCTGTGGTAGATTATCAATAAATACTCCCTGAATGGGTATGTGAATAAAGAATTGGAAGACTATTCTGGAAATAAGATTTTTGGGGGTAGATTTCCATGGTATTTATTGTTTGTACCACTTAAGTAGTGCTTATAATTGGAAGTGCCAATATCACCTTGATAAGTGGACAATAAATGCTAGAAAACAAAACTCTGACATTTGAAGACAATTGGGAATATTTGATAGCATAACTTGGTAAGTAATAATAGATTTGTTTTTCCCCTCCAAAATGGTAGAACACTTTTGAGAATGGTTTAGATTTTTTTTTTTTATTATAATCAAAACCCGTTATTGACCGACACCTTGGTATCACACCTGGGAGAAAGAGGTTGTTGCATCAGTAAGTTTTGCAGAGTATAATTGGACAAATATGAGCTTCCTTAAGTTTCACCACTGTATGAATTTATGTGATATGAGGTTAGAAGTAAAAATAATGCCAGCTTAGAAACACAGATGATAAAGCCTGTGAGCAATGGCAGATGGGGAAGCAGAGAACTCCTCTCAGTTGGCCAGTGAAATGTGGTACATGGTAGCCATTCTTCCAATGTAGCCTTACATATGAGTAAACATGGGGGTTAAAAAAGGGTCCTTGACAAATGTTGAACAAGAAACACAAACAGTCGAATCAGGACAGGGGTATTTCTTTCCTTTAGATTCAGTAGTTCCCTAATGAGAATTTAATTAAAACCAGAATTGTACCATAGTTAAATCTTTGTATTTAGGTCATTTGGCTGTCCACAAATAAGCTCAAGAAAACTATATACTAAGCTGAGTGTAATTATCATTTCATAGTTGAGTTTAATTTTACTCAACTACTCTACTGTTCTTCAAAATGTATATGTTGAAAAAGAGCCAGGATGTTTAAAGAAAAGGAAGGGAATTGTGTTGACCTATCATTTGTGTTCAAGATTTCAAGTGGGCAGAATGGGTAAGTGCACTCCTTACAAAAGTGCCCTGTTCATGTTTGGATGTACAAAGGCATTATGTGATCTTGTATGAATTTTTTCACATCTCCAGATCTTACTGATAATCCTTTAAATTCCTTGAAATCTAAGGATATTGTCTCATTCTGTTTTGCTTTTCTGCATAGCATCCAGGATCGTTGCTTGGGCTTAATAGGTGCTAAATAAATATTTGATATTTGTTGACCAACTGATTATCTCTTTGGCCCTTTGAACTATTCAAGCTCTTAAGATGGGCTCTATGAAAGACACTGTGTGAATAGTCAGGTAACTTACCAAATGCCATTTTCATTCTTGCCTTGAATCTTGCTCATGCTGCTCTCTCTTCTCTTCCCTCCTCTGGTTTATCACTTTTCAATATCTGGTTCAGGTTTTGTCTTCTCCATGGAGCCTTTTCTGATTGCTGCCATCTATGGTGATCTCTCATACTGCTAAACACCTCATCTGCATTAGTCTTTTTTTTTTTCAGAGTCAGGGAGGTCAGAGGGAGAGGGAGAGAGAGAATCCTAAGCAGGCTCTACCCCGCAGTGAGGACCCTGACGTGGGGCTTGACCTCATAACCCTGAGATCATACCTGAGCCAAAATCAAGAGTTGAATGCTTAACCAACTGAGCCATCCAGGCGCCCCTGCATTAGTTGTTTCTAATAAAATAGCTGATGACTTTTAGTGCAAAATTATCAACTTAAATTGTGAATGGCTTCTTGGTTTGACTTGTTTTCCTAAGTGTATAATAATCTTTATGAAGAGGGACCAAGTCTTTTCCAAAAATTTCAGCAAAAGATCTTCAGTTAACAGCACAAGTCAGGACAAGAGAGTTATCATGCTGAGTGATATTTAGGTTTAACCAGGGGCTAAAGTCAAGTCTATTCACTATATATGCTTCTCTCTTTCAACTACAGGATCAATGATAAAAATTAAAAATACAAGACTACAAAACCCATTTCTTTTTATTTTAATTAACTATTAATAATATTTTATTAAAAATTAAGAAACCAGGGAAAACGCTAAGCCACATGGCAAAGACAATAGGCACAAACTTGGGCTGCCTCATATAATCAGGAACATATGATTACCATAGCAGTGGGCCAATCTCTTAGCCTGGCCTATCAGAGCACAGCAACCTCCTGGTAACAGTGATTGGTTCAAAGTTGAAGACTTTTGTTGAACTTAGGAGAGTCAACTGCAGATCTTTTGTTGAAATTTTTAGAAAAGACTTGCTTCCTTTCCACTAGCAGTTACTAAGTCAGACCTGTTGTAGTCGTCTTGTAACCACATAGGAAGAACCTGAGAATGAAACCAACATGGAGAGAGGCAGAGCCAACTGATTCCTGAGGACATCAGTTGAGTACTAGTATCTAACTATGCCCCAGATGGATAATACTTGGTCCCTCTTCATAAAGATTATTATATACTTAGGAACACAAGTCAATTTATGAAGTCAAGCCCCACATCAGGGTTCTCACTGGGGGTAGAGCCTGCTTAGGATTCTCTCTCTCCCTCTCCTTCTGACTTCCCTGACTCAAAAAAACAAAACAAACAAACAAACAAAAACTAATGCTGTTGAAGTGTTTAGCAATATGAGAGATCACCATAGATGGCAGCAATCAGAAAAGGCTCCATGGAGAAGAAAAAACATGGTTAAATCTGAATGTCACTCAATCATGATAACTCTCTTGTCTTGACTTTTTTTCTGACATGAAATAACTCACATCTCCCCTTTAAAGACAGCAAGCTGGCTGGTTGGAGAAGAGTAGCCAGGATTTGCTAACTCTTTAGGTCATGGGTGATGTTGGGGTGCTGTCCCTACTGGCTACAGAAGTGACTGTGGCTTGTGCCAGGCATCCAGCTGGTGGAATCAACAGAAATATTGAATCTATAGATAAGATGTATGTGAGGTATGCAGAGGGAATTAGTGTTTGGCACAGAGAGTAATCTGCATTCTCTGGCTACAGTGGTTTTGTCTATAATTGTATGGTGAAATCTTCAGCTATTTATTTGATTGCTAGGTAATATTTTTCCATTTTGCAATGATATTTATGTTATTTTGACATCAATGAGCTAAAAAGGGAACTTTTAATGAAAAATTAGGGAATGAATTTTCATTTCTCAAGAGAGTTGATGATGAAAATTAACTTGTACAAAGATATTTGTTGACATTTATCATCCACTATGGGGGGCATAATATTATTACTGACCACATGAAACCAGAAGGCACAAATCTGCTGGAATATCAGAATCTACTTCAAATGTTGGCAGTTGTTTTAAGAAGATTGTGACTAATAATGATGAATTAATGTGCTCTGTGAAAGTAGGTGCTTTTGAGTTTCATTCTGTGAAGCATAACTCTTCATTCAGATTGACTACTGCTCATTTAAATTAATTTTACTCATTTTCTATACCAAGTCTTCCTGTGAAATATGAAAAGTAATATAACTGTTAATGTTTTGACTCCATTAAGAACTTTTAAAACAGTTAAATGCTCCATCGTGGGGCGCCCCCGGCACCAGGGCGTGATGGTGGGCATGGGCCAGAAGGACTCCTACGTGGGCGATGAGGCCCAGAGCAAGAGGGGCATCCTGACCCTGAAGTACCCCATTGAGCACGGCATCGTCACCAACTGGGACGACATGGAGAAGATCTGGCACCACACCTTCTACAACGAGCTGCGCGTGGCCCCCGAGGAGCACCCGGTGCTGCTGACCGAGGCCCCCCTGAACCCCAAGGCCAACCGTGAGAAGATGACCCAGATCATGTTCGAGACTTTCAACACCCCAGCCATGTACGTGGCCATCCAGGCTGTGCTGTCCCTGTACGCCTCTGGCCGCACCACTGGCATCGTGATGGACTCCGGTGACGGGGTCACCCACACGGTGCCCATCTATGAGGGGTACGCCCTCCCCCATGCCATCTTGCGTCTGGACCTGGCTGGCCGGGACCTGACCGACTACCTCATGAAGATCCTCACGGAGCGTGGCTACAGCTTCACCACCACCGCCGAGCGGGAAATCGTGCGTGACATCAAGGAGAAGCTGTGTTATGTGGCCCTGGACTTCGAGCAGGAGATGGCCACCGTGGCCTCCAGCTCCTCCCTGGAGAAGAGCTATGAGCTGCCCGATGGGCAGGTCATCACTATTGGCAACGAGCGGTTCCGCTGCCCAGAGGCTCTCTTCCAGCCTTCCTTCCTGGGCATGGAATCCTGCGGCATCCATGAAACTACCTTCAACTCCATCATGAAGTGTGACGTTGACATCTGCAAGGACCTCTTTGCCAACACAGTGCTGTCTGGTGGAACCACCATGTACCCTGGCATCGCTGACAGGATGCAGAAGGAGATCACTGCCCTGGCACCCAGCACAATGAAGATCAAGATCATCGCACCCCCTGAGCGCAAGTACTCTGTGTGGATTGGGGGCTCCATCCTGGCCTCACTGTCCACCTTCCAGCAGATGTGGATCAGCAAGCAGGAGTACGACGAGTCCGGCCCCTCCATCGTCCACCGCAAATGCTTCTAGGCGGACTGTTACTTTAGTTGCGTTACACCCTTTCTTGACAAAACCTAACTTGCGCAGAAACCGAGATGAGATTGGCATGGCTTTATTTGTTTGTTTGTTTGTTTGTTTTTTAATTTTTGTTTTTGGATTTTTAATTTTTTTAATTTTTTTTTGGTTTTTTTTTCGGTTTTGTTTTGTTTTTTTGGCGCTTGACTCAGGATTTAAAAACTGGAACGGAGAAGGTGACAGCAGTGGGTTGGAGCGAGCATCCCCAAAGTTCTACAATGTGGCCGAGGACTTTGATTGTACATTGTTCTTTTTTTTTTTTTTTTAATAGTCATTCCAAATATCGTGAGATGCATTGTTACAGGAAGTCCTTTGCCTTCCCAAAAGCCACCCCGTTTCTCCCTGCAGAGAAGGGCCTGTCCTCGCCCGAGTCCACACAGGGGAGGGAAAGAGAATTGCTTTTGTGTAAATTATGTAGTCCAAATTTTTTTTAATCTTCGCCTTAATACTTGTTCTTTTTGTTTTATTTTGAATGGTCTGCCATCACGGCCCTTGTTTTTTGTCCCCCCAATTGAAGATTTATGAAGGCTTTTGGTCTCCCTGGGAGTGGGGCTGAGGCATGGAGGCATCCAGGGCTTACCTGTATACTGACTTGAGACCAGTTCAATAAAGTGCACACCTTAAAAAAAAAAACAAAAAAAAAACAGTTAAATGGTGCTAGCTTTTTTTTTTTTTTTTTTTTTTTTTTGGTGCTAGCTTTATATCCATATCCTCAGATGCTTCAAATAGAAAATTAGTTAATTTCGGGGCACCTAGGTGGCTCAGTTAGTTAAACGACCAATTCTTGGTTTGAGCTCAGGTCATGATCTCATGGGTTGTGGGATTAAGCCCCATGTCTGGCTCCACACTCAGCTAGAAGAGTCTGCTTAAAGATTCTCTCCCTCTCCTTCTACCCCTCTACCCTCCTGCCCTTCCCCCCACTTAAGCATGCATAGCTCACTCTCTAAAATAAACAAATAAAATTCTCCCCAAAATAAATAAATACATATTTTAAAAAATATTTTTGAATTTATTTTAGAGAGAGAGGGAGAGAGCAGGGGGAGGAGCAGAGGGGAAGAGAGAGGTAGAGGGAAAGAGAATCTCAGCAGACATAGCTCCAAGCACCAGCCCCACCCAAGCTTACCCAGTAACCAGACGATCACCACCCAAGCTGAAACCAAGAGTCAGTGGCTTAACCAATGGAGCCACCCAGGTGCCCCAATAAATAAATCTTTCAAAAAATTAGTTAATTTCTATAATGGTTTAAATTTTTCACCAAATTATTGGAAACAAATCTGGAAATTCATTCTACTGAAGATGAAACATTGTAATAATAATAATTATAGTTTAACATTGTGACTATTGCTGTAAATTAATTTAAAAAGTTTAATATTGAAGATGAAATTACTTTTAACATAATACAAATACATTTTTTTTGTGCAGCACAATGTTAAAACAAAACAAAAATTTTTACTAAATTGTGAAATGTATGGAGCTAAATTGTGCTTGGAATTGATTGCATCCAAATAAGTTGTGATAATCTACTAATTAAGATAGAGCTTTTCCTGTCAAATTTTTTTTTTTTTAATTTTTTTATTTACTTATGATAGGCACACAGTGAGAGAGAGAGGCAGAGACACAGGCAGAGGGAGAAGCAGGCTTCATGCACCGGGAGCCCGACGTGGGATTCGATCCTGGGTCTCCAGGATCGCGCCCTGGGCCAAAGGCAGGCGCCAAACCACTGCGCCACCCAGGGATCCCTCCTGTCAAATTTTAAACAATTTTTCATAAACACCATTTGAGTAACTGAAATAAAACATTTGTCATTAAGCTAAAGCTGGATTAAGAAGAAAAAACAATAACCCTGCTTGCTTTTTTTTAGCTGCCTACTAATAATGAGATATTAGAAATGTTTGAATCTATAGACAAGAGTTGATTGAAGCTTTCAGCAATTTCAAATTTATTAAACATAACCTGCAATTTGGAAAAACAGTACAACTTTATGAGAACAATAAAATTATAAAGCCATTAATTCTTTAGAAAAAAACTTTGACATTGTACTAAAGACAGATATGGTTAAGAAATTGATTGAAGTACTTGATATATGATGAAAAATTATTCTGCTTGTTATTTTTAATGTTCAGAAAATCAATATAAATAAAATTTTCTTTCATTGTGCCATAATGCTCATGAATATGTTTTTTTTTAAAGAAAAAATTTACAGTTGAAAACATTTTGAATAGAACTATTTTATAATTCCACCAATTTAATAAAACCAAACTTGTTGGTCAGTAAATACATATTTCCAAAACTATACAATTGCAATAAAAAAAAAACCTTTTACTTTAAAAAATGCCACAGTTTGAAGGATAAATTGTATGGTCATTCTAGGGATGGGAGTGATCAGCCTCAGTGGAAATCCCCAAGCTGAGTATGAGAGATGAGTGATTCTCTGAAAGGCATAAGGAGGGAATGGATGCCAGTAGACCAATCAGATTATGTATACAGCCTCCACTTATCTGAGGTTTTACTTTCTCTGGTTTCTGTTACCCACAGTCAACCACAGTCCAGAAGTAGAGATCCTCCTTCTGACATATTGTCAAAAGATCAGTAGTAACCTCACACTATGTCACATGCCTACATCATTTACCTCATTTCATCTCATCATGTGGGCATTTTGTTATCTCAACTATCATGAGAAGATGAGTGAGTACAGTACAATATAATATTTTGAGAGAGGTGCCACACTGACATGACTTTTATTATAGTATATTGCTAAAATTGTTTTATTATTAATGTTAATCTCTAACTGCCTAATTTATAAATTAAACTTTATCATGAGCCTGTAGGTACAGGAAAAAACCATAGTATATGTAGGATTTGATACTATGAAGTTTCAGGCACCCTCTGCAGATAAAGTGGGGACTATTCTATATCCAAGTACCAGATCAGGACTCAGGCTTTCTGGCTGTACCTCTGATGCTCCAGTACTGAAGTTCATTTTCTATTCCCCTCTAATCTTTCAAGGTGTAATATTCCATCTTCGTGACCCTCTGTTTGTCAGCTTCTCAGGGCAGTTCCAAAGAGCATAGTTTCCTTTAGGTTCCTGATAGCAGCCAAAGGTTTCTTCTTTCAACATTTCTAAAAGCTCCAATAAGCACGTGTGTCAGTTCACTGAAAAAAAAAATTCATAATGCTTAAATCATTGTTCTCAGCAACATGAGTAAAATGTGGAACAGAGGCAGAAGCTTTCAAACAAAGACTTAGGAAAGACAAGAAGAGACTATTTCGTATACAAATAGTAGATTTTACCAGCTTCTCCCACTCCCACTCCCAAGGCTCCCCCCACCCCCTGCCATAGTAAGCTGGAGTTGCCAAAGCAAAGTCCTCACTCCATTAATTATGAAGTAAGGAGAAAAAAATGGGTATTGATTTTAAGCAATTCCATTCTACTTGCTCAGTATTAATTGAAAGTTATTCCTCTGATACCACTTAAAATAAATCTTCTGAGGCATGATAGAAAATAATGTTTAAAATATTCATTCAAGGTTAAGTGAACTTAGAGTCGAACTTCTATAAACAATATCTTAAAGTCAGAACTGGATTTTATGTGAGTGGCAGAATGATTTCTGAATTCTCTTTAGAGCTCATGGTTCAAGAACTCACCTGATGTGCATGCTTGGAGGTGGACATGGGAATGGATGTTTAACAGGTGTAAAGGTAATGTACTACCCCCTACTCAGAAGTGCCCCAACATCCATTCATTCACTTACTGATTTATTTAATCACTCTTTCTGAATACCAGGATTTTGGTGGCACCAATTCAGGTATAACATTATACCAATCCAGGTATGATATACCAATCGAGGTATAATAATATACTAATCTTTTTTTTTAAGATTTTATTTATTTATTCATGAGAGACACACAGAGAGAGGCAGAGACACTGACAGAGGAAAAGCAGGCTCCATGCCGGGAGCCCGATGTGGGATTTGATCCTGGGACTCCAGGATCACGCCCTGGGCCAAAGGCAGGCGCCAAACCACTGAGCTACGTAGGGATCCCATAGTATACTAATCTAAGTATATTTTTGACTAATGCTTATGTCACGCTGACAATATGCAATATATTGTTTGAATGCTTTAAACATATCAAGTCACTTAACTTTCACTACAACTTGTGAGGGAAATATAATCATCACCATTCCACTTCACAGAAGAGAAAACTGAGGTATAAAGATAAATAGCCTGCTGAAGGTTACATACCTCCTAAATGGTACAGCCACAATTTGGACCCAGGCAAGCTAGCTATAGTCTGTGCTCTTAATTGTTATACCTTGCTGTAGCTGTTACAAATATCTCCTATCTATAGTAATATCCAAGATGTCCTTTGGTGACTGTAAGTGTTTTAGTTCAGAATGTCTGTCCCCACACTCTAGAACAAGAAATGAATACAGCCAGTGTAAGCATAAACTTAATATGCTTTTAAAGAATGATACAGTGAGCTTTGATATTTGTTTCAGTCTCTTTTTAAGAGAATTGGTAAAACCTTCATGCAGAAATGTCTAAATATCTTTTCAGGTCAGTGTTAGATTATGTTTTAAATTTTTTTTTTAGTGGAATGCATATAGAAGTAAGAGTAAGAAAGACCTCATTTGTTATTGAAGTTCCACCACTAGTTTCCGTACCAGTAAAATAAGTAGATCCATATGCCAAATTTGCAGGGTTGTTGTGGGAGTTAATAGAGACTAGTTTCAGGACTCCAGGGATGTTCTACAATTCGATTTTTGCTGTAATTCAGCACCTAACCTAGAGTCTTTTACATCACAGGAGTTTAATAAATATTGATTAAGTGATGAACAAAAGTGCCTGAAACATATAGCATTTTATAGGCTCTGAGAAACACGTTTTCATATTTTAACTTCTTCAAAGTTAGAACATGTCCCACAAGCAATGGAATATCACAATGGATCCCATTCTAATGGATATTGAGATGTAGTTGTCATTGCTCATAAAGCTGTGAACTTGGTTATTATTCCAGGAGCATTCAAGGGGTGAATGTAAGTCCTGATGATATTTGAAAATCTTCCATCAACTTTTTGGTAAAAGATATTTCAGCACCAAAACTTGCAGAATGGGTGCTAGTGGTTTGGAAGAATATCTCCAGAGAGTAGAGTACAGCACTCTTAAAAAACAACTATTAGGGCAGCCCGGGTGGCTCAGCCATTTAGCCCCGCCTTCAGCCCAGGGCGTGATCCTGGAGTCCCCGGATCGAGCCCCACGTCGGGCTCCCTGCATGGAGCCTGCTTCTCCCTCTGCCTGTGTCTCTGCCTCTCTCTCTCTCTCTCTGTCTCTCAAGAATAAATAAATAAAATCTTAAAAGAAAAAAACAACTACTATATCATCAATGCATTTGATGGCATAGAGGATAATATTCTATGGGAAAGAAAAAAATATATATATTCCTCTGAGACGAAAGAGACTTAGAAGGTTGAACACTGAGTATAAGCATTTTGAGTAATAACTTAGGCAATTTGTTCTCTCTAAATATTTCTTTTTGTGTACCTATATGAATGATGCAAGATAAAAGTCCATGTTGAGCCAAAGGCAGACAATCACTGAGCCACCCAGGCATCTCAAAAGTCCATGTTGAGATGAGTCTTAAAAGTCCTTTCAAATAGATCATGAATGATAAGCAAGTACTGTACTGTTTAATTGGTAGTATTTTTTTCTTTTCTGGTTTTGCATGTATTAAAAGGTACATTACATGGTTGAGTTTGTAATAATGCCATGTTAAACTCATAAAATATGATAGTGTGAGTTTAATAAATTATAGGTACTGTTATTAATTAATCAATAATAATTATTATTTCATTTAAATATTATCCAATAGATTTGTATTGAAAACAGATCCATTAATATGTACATTCTGCACATACAGCATATAAACATGTTTCCTAGTCAGGAATTTTCTGTTTATCAGTTTACTGCATTTTCAAGTGTCCTGCCACCCAGGGAAGGGTCTGTGTGGAGTTCAAACCAAAATCTCAACCTTCAGATCATGTTGGGAGTCTCTCAGTAGGATCGATATGATGAACTTGCCTCTCACTTTTCTGAGTCTGAAATGTGAATGCCTTTAGGAGGCCACTGGTTCCTAACCTAGGGTCTGAGAATGTAGTACAAGAACATACAAGTGGTTTAGAAAACTTAAATGGACATTTTACTAACTAGAAGGTAATGAGGCCAAAGTTGAAAGACTTCATTTCACCTTGAATTTTGAAATATATTTTATCTGGGTATAGAATTCTAATTTGATACTCTTATCTTTAAATACTTTTGTGATGTTACCCCAATGACCCCAATGTCTTCTCTCAAATGGTTTCCCATGAGAAGTCTCCTCTGATTATTGTCTTTGTTCTTTTGTAGATAATGTCTTTTTCCCCCTCTGGCTAGCTAATGGCCTTATCTATTAATTCATTGTTGGTCTTTTTCTTTCTTTCTTTCTTTCTTTCTTTCTTTCTTTCTTTCTTTCTTTCTTTCTTTCTTTCTTTCTTTTTCTTTCCTTTCTTTCTTTCCTTCTTTTTAGATTTATTTATTTATTTGAGAGAGGGTTAGGAGGGGTAGAGGCAGAAGGAGAAAGAAACTTAAGCAGATTTTATACTGAGTGAAGAGCCTGACACAGGGCTTGATCTCATGACCCTGAGATCAAAACCAAGAGTTGGATGCTTAATTGACTGCATCACCCAGATACCCCTTTGGTAATTTTTTTTAAGGACTTTACTTTTTAGAGCAGTTTTAGGCTTACAGCAGAGGAAGCTACAGAGATTTCTCACTTACCCTTTGCCTGTACACATGCATCACTCCCCCTCCTATCAACATCACTCACCAGAACAGTACTTTTTTTTTTTTTTTTTTTTAGTCAAGGATGAACTACATTGACACATCATAATCCCTCAAAGTCCATGGTTTACCTTAGGGTTCATTCTTTATTTTCTATATTCTATGGGTTTGGACAAATGTATAATGACATATATGCATTATTATAATATCATATGGAGTATTTTCACTGCCCTAAAAATCCTCTGTGCTCTGCCTATGTGTCTCCCTTTAGCTCCCTCTAGCCCTCCCTCCCTACAGCATCCACTGATCTTTTTATTGTTTCCATAGTTTAGCCTTTCCCAGAATGTCACATAGTTGGATCCAAACAGTACGTGGCCCTCTCAAATTGGCTTCTTTTGCTTAATAATAAGCATTTAAGATCTCCATGTCTTGTCATGGCTTAATAGCTTATCTCTTTTAAGTGCTGAATAATATTCCACAATTTATCTATCCATTCACCCGCTGAATGGTATCTTGGTTATTTCCAAGCATTGGCAAGTATAAATAAAGCTGCTATGAACATTTGTGTGCAGGTTTTTTAAAAAAAGATCTTATTTATTTATTCCTGAAAGACACACACACAGAGAGAGAGAGAGAGAGAGGGGCAGAAACACAGGCAGAGGGAGAAGCAGGCTCCAGGCAGGGAGCCCAACGCAGGACTTGATCTGGGTCTCCAGGATCACACTCTGGGATGAAGGCAGTGCTAAACTGCTGAGCTACCCGGGCTGCCCAGTGTGCAGGTTTTTGAGTAGACGTGTTTTCAACACATTTGGATAAATATCATGGAGTACAACTGCTGGATCATAGGTAAGAGTTTGCCAAACTATCTTCCAAAGTGGCTGCACCATTTGCCATTCCCACCAGCCATGTATGAGAGTTCCTGCTACTGCTATATGGTATTCTTAGTGTTCCAGATTTTGGCCATTCTAATAGGTGTGTAGTGGCATCTTGTAATTTTAACTTACATTTCCCTTTTGATGTGTGATGTGGAGCATTCTTTCATATGCTTACTTGCCATCTATATATCTTCTTTGGTGAAGTGTCTGTTAAGGTCTTTGGCTCACTTTTTAATTGGGTTTGTTTTCTTTCTTTAAAAAAAAATATTTATTTATTCGTGAGAGACACAGAGAGAGAGGCAGACAGAGATAGGCAGAGTGAGAAGCAGGGTCCCCACAGGGAGCCTAATGTGGGACCCAATCTTGGGACTCCAGGATCATGCCCTGAACCAAAGAGAGACACTCAAGCACTGAACCACCCAGGTGTCCTGGGTTGTTTGTTTTCTTATTGTTGAATTTTATGAATTTTTTGCATATTTTGGGTAATAGTCCTTTGTCAGATGTATCTCTTGTAAATATTTTCTCTGCAGCTTGTCTTATAATTCTCTTGATTCTATCTTTCACAGACTAGAAATTTTTAGTTTTAATGAAGTTCAGTTTATTAATTGTTTCTTTCATAGATTGTGCCTTTGTATTATAGCTAAAAAGATAGGGCATCTGGGTGGTTCAGTGGTAGAGCATCTGCCTTTGGCTTAGGTAGTGATCTCAGTGTCCTGGGATCAAGTCCCACTGAAGGTTTCCTGTAGGGAGCCTGCTTCTCCCTCTGCCTATATCTGTACCTCTCTCTCTGTGTCTCTCATAAATCAATAAATAAAATCTTAAAAAATATATAATCATACCCAAGGTCATCTAGATTTTCTCCTATGTTATCTTCTAGGAGGTTTATAGTTTTATGGTTTATAAACTATATTATAATAGTTTAATATAGTTTATATTATAAACTACAGGTTTATAGTTTTGCATTTTACGTTTAGGTCTATGATCCATTCATGCCTGACAATTTCTTTTTCTTTTTTTAGAGAGAGATAAGAGAGCTGGGGGGAGGGCAGAGGGAGAGGGAGAGAGAGAGAGAGAGAGGCTCTCAAGTAGGCTCCATGATGTGAGGTTCCATCTCATGACCTTGAGATCATGACCTGAGCCAAAATCAAGAGTCAGATGGTTAACCTCCTTGCCACCCTAGAACCCCAATGCCTGATAATTTTTGGTTCAATGCCATATATTGTGATTTTACCTTTTAAGGTGCTGAATATTTCTGTATTCCTATAGCCATTCTTGATCTGTGCTCTGGGATGCGGTTTGATCCTTTCAGAGTTTACTTCTGGCTTTGTTAAGCAGCATTAGAGGAGACTTTAGGTCTTACCACTGAGGTAGCACCTTCCTGACTTCTCTAGCTGATGCTCCATGAATTGCAAGGTGGTGGAAATGAGCCATTCTTGGCCTTTTTTTGAGCCCTGGTAAGGACACCTCTGATCATTTAGAACATTCTCCCTGCACTTAGCCCTGTCTTAGGTAGCTTCTCCCAAAGCATCAGGACTCAGTTGAAGGTTTCACAGGGAGGTCTTCACAGTTCTCTTTCTCTCTCTGTCTTTATGTTTTTCTCTTCTCTCTGTCTGTCTTGTGTGTGTAGAGCTCTCTCCTTTCTGGTACTCTGTCCTGCAAACTCTGGCTCACTTGGCCTTCCTGGACTCCCAAATTCATCAGATGAACTTAGAGATATTGCCAGGTTTCTCCTATCTTTCCCCTTCCTGCTCTGCAGCTTGGAAACTCTCCCCGAAGGGTATTTGTTTCCCCTTTCTCATGGAGCACTGTTCTGTGCTGCTTGATGCCCAAGGCAACTGTTATTTTATGTGTGTTATCTGTTTGTTTTAGTTCAGGACTTTGGATTTAGATAAACCTGGGTTTGATACCTGGCTCTATTGTTCCCTATGAGTGTGACTCTATATTTTATTTATAATTATCCTAATTGAGCATGTTTCCACATCTGTCAAATGGGAATGATAACATCTACCTTGCAGAGTTATTGAGGGACTAAATGAGATAATGTATGTAAAACACACATAAATAGCTGATGTGTATTAGGCACTTACGTGATAGGGTTTTTTTTTTTTTTTTAATTTATGATAGTCACAGAGAGAGAGAGAGAGAGAGGCAGAGACACAGGCAGAGGGAGAAGCAGGCTCCATGCACCGGGAGCCTGATGTGGGATTCGATCCCGGGTCTCCAGGATCGCGCCCTGGGCCAAAGGCAGGCGCCAAACTGCTGCGCCACCCAGGGATCCCAGTGATAGGGTTTTTATAAGTATGAACCAATTTAATCTTTGTAATAATCACATGGAATAGGTACTATCATTTTACAGAGAAGGAAACAGAATTTGTATTATTAGGGACAGCTTTCAAACCCAGGCTATCTGGCTCTAGATCCCTGTTTTCAAACACCACCTTCTACTGCTGCTCTGGGCATACAACGTCACTCAATAAGTGGTCATTATTATTACCACTCACTGCCTGAAATATCCGATTTTTATTTGGAATTACATCATGCTGATCAGAAACCCATAGTGACATTCTGATAAATAAAAATATATAAAAAGAAATTTTATTTATATACAGCTTGGGAATTTAGGTATTTCAAAACAAGAGATCCCCAGGGGAGATACTTTCTCTCCATCTGTGCTCTCTCAATCTTAGTATGGGTCTGAACTATGATAGAAATATGTGGCTCCTTACATTTAAATCAATTACAATAAATTTAGTTCCTCAGTGGCACTAGCTATATTGCAAGAGCTCAGCAGCCACAAGGGGCTAGTGGCTACCATATCCCAGCTCAGATATGAGTCATTTCCATCATCATAGGAAATTCTCTTGGACAGCATTGGTCTAGGTTCTTCCTGTGTCTCTCACCCACATTACCACCCCCTAAGTTATCTCTAGGTTCTTCAGTATGTCCTCCTTATTTACTTAGTAAATATTTATTTGGTATCTCCCAGGCCTTGGGGGGCTATGACAATGAGCAGAATCAGACATGGCACTTTCATACTTCTTCCCCTAGCCTCAGGAACTCCCCAGGCCATATTCTCCTGGCTTCCCTGGGATCCACTTAGCAGATAAGTCTGAGCATATCTCTTTTCTTAGAAGCCTCTAAGAGCACTTCCCCGACAAGATAACCTCATTGCTTCTTATCTACACCGCGGCCTTTCAAGATCTGGCATCTGCCTCCACCTCCAACCCTTGACCTAGTGCAGAGGTTCATGAAATGTCTACTGCCAGGAGCCCTTCTGGTGGCATGACTCCAGCACCAGTGCTCCATAGGTCTGTTCTGCAGCCTTGCTCTCCCAGGCACTGAGAGCCAGGAGCCTCTAGCTGGTCCCCCACACAGGGACTGTGGCAACATACCAGGTAATTCTCCAGCCATGCAATTCTCCTCCTTTATCTTGACTAACTCCAGCTCATCCTCCAAGATTTGGCTCAGATGGCACCTTCCCCTTAATGCTCCTTGAATCTTGGACCTACCTCTATTAGGAGGATTTGAAATCCCAAAGTTCAACCAGTATTTGAGTATCTCCTGTGTTCCACACACCATGCTAAGCTCTGTGAAGGCAAAGCCAAATGAGATTGGTCTTTGCCTTCCAAGACCTCTGCATTTACAGAGGGAGATAGTCCACTGACCCACCAAATAGAATACACAGTCTCATACACAATGGTGTGAATGGTAATGGAAAGAACAAAAAGTAGGGAGGTAATGAAGACTCAAGAGATATTGTCAAGGGGCACATGGGTGGCTCAGTGGTTAAGGATCTGCCTTTGGCTCAGGTCGTGATCCCAGGGTCCAGGAATTGAAGCCCACATCAGGCTCCCCGTAGGGAGCCTGCTTCTCCCTCTGCCTGTGTCTCTGCCTCTCTCTCTGTGTCTCTCAAGAATAAATAAATAAAATCTTTTAAAAAAGACAGAGACGTTGTCAAGATAGGGGCAGTAGCTTATGGAAGGCTTTTGTCTAAACACTGTGATTGCCACAGAGTTGACTTCCAAAGATAACTGTGGAATAAAATGCATAACAACAACAACAACAACAACAACAACAATAATAATCATAATAGCCAGCAGGTATTGTGCACATATTATGGACTCAGCCCTGTGCTAAGTGGCTTTACATGGATTTTCTCACTATTCCGCATTACCATCTCAGAGTTATGAATATTGATGTCACTTTACCCTTGAGGAGACTGAGGCTTAGTTAAGTCGCTTGCCCACGGTCACCCTAGCTAGTAAGTACTAGAGTAGCATTTGAATCTTGGGCTATCTGCCAGCCTCTTGCCCATTATGAGGGCAGTAGGGTTTTGTAGAATGAATAAGAGTTTCTCATGGAAAACAAGGGTTACAGATTTTCAAGGTGATGGGAAAAGCAAAGGTTTTTTAAGGTGAGGCTCAGAGAGGTTAATTAATTTGCCCAGGTCACATAGTGGGGATTGGGAGTTTGAGCATGTTTCAGCACACTCATTAAATGCCAAGGCTGGAGATGATGAAATGAAAAGTGGAAGAAGTTCTTTTTTAAAACCTGCTTTGCTCTCCCACTTGCTATGTAAAAATGAAAAGACTATTGATTGGGAGGGTGAAATGTGCAGCTAGTAATGAGATTCCCTCTGAAAATCCTTTAAAGTCTACATAATTAATTTATTTGGGAGATGGAACAAACTGCACGTGCAATGCGTTAAAATTATGAACAGCCCTGCTTGGGTCACTGCCTGAGGCTGTGCGGCCTGATGCAGGGCTCCGGGACGCGTCCACACGCTGCTGCTGCACAGCCCTTGGAGTCATGTTCTCTGCGTCAATTATTGATCACACCCAGGATTTGAGCTGTCATCTCTCTCGGCTCAGCTCTCAGAGCTCAGCTCTGCTCTGGCTTCTGCCCCTGTTCTGAGCCAGGAGCAGGGGTGAGGGTGGGAGTGTCTGGAGAGGAGGTGTGCGGAGAACCTCCTGCCCCATGCTCCCATCCTGCTGCCCTGAGCAGATCCAGTGGGACCACATGTGATCACAGGAAATCTAGCCTTTGAGAAGCCCCCTATGGCGTGACAGGATTACCTGGTTTAGAAATGATGCATTGAATTCAGGAAGAGGCAAAACTAATCTATGCTGATAAAGTCAGAATAGTGTTATCCGGGCCAGGGAGTATTGGCTGGAAAAAGGACATAAGGGAACTTTCTGGGGAGATGTCTGACTTGAACCTGATGGTCTCCTAGTACAGCCAAGCTTTATTCATTTTATTGTATGTAAATTATGCCTTAAAAAAGAAAGAAAGGGGCACCTGGGTGGCTCAGTGGTTGAGCACCTGCCTTTGGCTCAGGTGGTGATCCCAAGGTCCTGGGATCCAGTTCCTCATCAGGATCTCCCGGGAGGAAACTGCTTCTCCCTCTGCCTATGTCTCTGCCTCTCTCTCTCTCTCTCTCTCTCTCACATGAATAAATAAATAAAACCTTCAGAAAAAAAAAAGAAAGAAAATGAGAATTGTGTTTTATAAACTGTCTTGTTTTCTTCCAGTATAGAAAAGTTAATAATAATAATAATAAATGGCTAGCTCTGAATTCATACTTTATGCTAGCCATTGTTAAGTTTTTTAGTTAAAAAAATTTTAGTAAGACTATTTTTAAGAAGAGTTCTAGGTTTACAGCAATATTGAAGTGAAAGTACAGCGTTCCCATACACTCCCTGCCACCCTTTCCTCCCACAGCCTCCCCCATTAAGAGCCCTCACTAGAATAGATAGTACTTTTGTCACAACTGATGAACCTACGTTGACATATCATAATCATCCCAAGTCCATGATTTGCAATAGGATTTGCTCTTGGTGTTGTACGTTCTATGTGTTTAGGCAAATGTATAATGACTTGAATCCATCATTATGGTATCAGTTTTTTTACTGACCTAAAAATTCTCTGTCCCCTGCCCGTTCATCCTCCTTCTCCCAATTCCAAGCATTTTTAAATCTGTCCAATTCTTCTAACAGTCTTGTAAGAGGGGTTTCTATCTTTACACCCTGATATCAAGGCACAGAGAGCTTGCCTAAGGCCATATGGTGGCAGAGGCAGGACATGAACCCTCCCTCAGCTGTTGGTCATTATGCTTCCCTGCGACTCTCCTAATTCAGTTTTGTGTGCTGACCCAAGGAGAGTTAATAGCACGTTGACTTCTAATACCAGATAGTGGAGCTGGGGCTACTGAGGGGGAGCGTGGTGTTCAAGACGTCAAAGGGAAATGAGAACTCCCCTCCAGGGAGAGTTGGATCTTGGGGCAGGTGGAGAGGTAGGGTTTTATGCCTTGTCCCCCAAATAGCACACAGGTGACAAGACCTTTAACAGAGGGACTGCATGAACACCTGGTACTGGACATCCAAAGCATAGCCTTGACCCAGGCTTGGCAAAGGTCCAAACTTGAGTCTGGTGTCGAGGGGAGTGAATGCTGTAGGCAGTGGATGGGTCCACGTCCCATCACACCTGTTGGCTTAAAGAGTGAGCATCTCAGGGGCCTTCACTGGGGATGTAGAACCTGGGGCACATCTCCAGATTTTCTCCTAAAGCCCTAAGACCCTTGTCTAAATGAGAGTATGTTTGCCACATGGAGACTGGGATTAGAATTCCCGTCAATGCTGATATAAAATAAGAAGTGCATTTTATCTGAATGTCACAGAAAAGTCATACGGGTTACATGATTTTGCAAAATATTTTTTACAAATGCCATTATTTAATCTTAACAACAACCTTGTGTGAGAAGTATTGCCATTTTTGTTTGACAAATCTGGAGAGAATGAAAGCTTAAAGCAGATAGTCGCTGAGGCAATGATAAAACCCAGGAGCCTGACTCCAAATCCATTGCTTGCTTTCTTATGCCATGGTGTCAAAGGCATGCTTTGAGGGGAAAAGAATTGCCCAAAGATGTCCCATGGGAAATTATCTTGATACAATGCTAACTCTAAGGGAGGCTATCACAAAGCTGTTATAACAGAAAAGCTCAATGACTAAGTTAAGATGCTTGAATCACATGGCTTAGTGTAGAAATTTAAAGCATATAGTGCTATGCACAAGGAGCAGGGTGGGTAGTTGATGCACTTAGGAAAGGATATGTGTGGGGGAAATGGATTATACTGCCTGGATCCTGGCTTGTTACAGAGCTCCTCTGTCCCACCTCTCTGCTCCCTCAGATTTCCCTGCTGTTTGGCGAGGTTACGAAGAGTGGAGTTGAGGTTGAAGAAGGAGCTTGACAAATGAAATGTGCCTGGAGCCAACAGTGTACTTGCTCTGTTGGAGATGCTGTGGCAGTTACGCTTGGCCCATAACTGTAATCACCAATTACCCCGATGAGCAGCTATGGATTTAATTTTGCAGAAGACTTACAGGGGCCAGAATGGGAGTCACCAATGGATGGCTGATTTAAGACCTCATAAATGTTGAGTGCCTCATGTATAAAGAATGATTGTGACTATTTGGAACCAAAGATGCTCCATGTATATTTAGAGAGTCAAGAATATTTGATATCTCTTGACCTTTCATCTCTTTCTATGCTCAGCACACACATGCTCTACTTACTTCATCTACTATGCTAACACGTTTGCACACGTAACCAACTTATTTATACATTCTTAACACAGCTAACAAATTCTGCCTGTGTCTCACAAGCTATTTGCTTCTATACTTAGTTTCATTTATTCTTCTTGTTTGTGTTTCTGATTTTCTCTAGCAGAACTGAATATCTTAAATAACATAACAAACATATTCTGAATGTGTAGGGGAATCTGTGCAAGTGTCTTTGTGGTGACTGCAAAATAGGAACTTTTTGGACTAATGGAAATGTAGAACTCAAATGCAAAGAATGTGTGTGTGAGCTTTGGAGTTAGACCTGGGTTTGAACCCATTTCTGGCATTGACAGGTTGTGGGGTAGGTTCCTAATCTTGGTGACTCTTGGTTTCCCCAGGTTTAAAGGCCATAGCTATACCTATCTCCTAGTGTTGTTTGAAGATTAGGAAGATACTATATTAAGCATTAGTGCAAGTTCTGGCATGCAGCCAATGCTCTATGAATGCTGTTTTGTTTATTTATTTATATTTTTATTTTTTAAAAGATTTTATTTATTTATTCATGAGAGACACAGAAAGAGGAAGGCAGAGACAGAAGTAGGCTCCATGCAGGCAGCCCGACGTGGGACTTGATCCAGGGTCTCCAGGATCAGGCCCTGGGCTGAAGGCAGTGCTAAACCGCTGAGCCACCAGGGCTGCTCTAAATGTTGTTTTAGACCCTTATGAAGGATTTATTTCTTTCCCATGACTTGTTAATTCCGCTTATGACTCTTCTGAAGAAGAGCCACTTTTACAACAAGAGACTATGATAGAAAGAAATTTGTATTTGTGGAAGCCAGAGTTGCCATTGTAGACACTGTGCACCTACTATGTCTTCAGGGGACCACCAAGGAGGGAAGCACATGTGTTGATGGGACACACGTTAGCCACTTGGGAGCAGGAGAGAGGCTTTGGAAAGGCTCCTTGGTGTAGGTGAGCCATGAGTTGAAATTTATAGCATGAGCAAGAGTTAGTAAAGTAAAACTGGGAGGAGATGGAAGGTCTTAATTTAGGCAGGAGTAGCAGTGGGAAGGATTGAAGGCAAGAGAGAGCTAGTACATGTTGAGGACCTGTGGGTGATTCCACCTGGCTCCAGTGCAGAAAGATTGACAGGTAACTTACAGCTACACATGGGCCAGTCCTGACCTTACTAAAGTGCCAAAGATGGAAGTAGGGTTGGAAAAATAACATTTGTGTTTATTCAAGTCTAAGGAGTAAGAACTGCAGTGAAGTTAGGAATGAATAAGGAAGAAGCGTGAGAAGTATGTGTGATAATGGGGATTTTATTTATTTTTTAATGTATGAGATGGTTTTACCCTTCAAATAATAATACTCAATATAAAAGGATTTAAATTTATGCCAAGAAGGTGGTGGGAATCCAAGATCTGAGATGTGTCTTCATGGATACATAGTTAATATGCATGAGGCTAAGATGATAGTGCACATATTCAACTTGGCAATAGTGGAATTGAAAAAGCAGCTTCATGTTTTTTTCTTCCCCGAGGGAAAGTGTAAAGGTGGAAGATTTAGCATCAGCCAAATTCATTCTGATTTCTTCCTGTTGGCATATAGCTCTTTCTCCCTGGTCAGCTGCAATAGGAAGTGGCCTTGAGAGATAGGGTAGACATTGTTTTAATGTAAATAGAACTTTAAAAAGTCCTTCCAGGAAGTAGCTCTCAGACAAACTAACTGACAGGTCTGAGATTTTATTGTATTAAGTTGTCCTTCCTGGGGAAAATGCAAGTGAGTCTGACCACTCCTCTTACCCTGACACAAGCTTTCTTCAGGAAGGGACACATGAACTTTATTAGGGAAAGCAGAAGATCCATTATGAACCACTTTAATGTAGCTTTTATTCAGTTGGCCATTTGCTAATTTAATAAAGATTGTGTACCCCTGGAGGCTGATACTCAGAAATTTGAGAAGACAATTATTGAAGGGTTCAGCAGAGCAACTTGAAAGAAAGCTAGAGATGAACTTCCCAATTTCTAGAGAGAGAGATGTGCCTGGCTTATGTTCCAAAAAAGACCATGTGGGCCAAGAGAACAGTGGACTCAAAGTCACTGGCCCAACGGACTTGACTTTGACACTCTTGGGCTGTGTGACTTTGAGTGACTTTACTTCTCTAAGTCTTAGTATCCTATTTTAAAAATGAGTATAACAAAATCTACCTCCTAGAACTGTGAACGTTGTATGAGATGAAGTGTATAAAATGTTGAGCCTACAACGCTAAGTCTGTTGACTTCAAGTGAGTCGGAGCCAAGAGAGGGAAATGAGGGTGGCCTGGGGCCCAGTGAACAGGATGGAGATGCTTACTCAGATAGGTGACTACAGCCCTGAGCATTCTGCTTGATGTAGGAGTGGGTGGAGGGGCTTGCTGCAGAGGCTTGAGCAGAGTGGGAAGGAGCTACACCTAGCTCTAGCTCTTTTGCCACACAAAGCACATTTTTAGGCAGTATAGGGCACCCAACCAAGCATGCTGTCAAAACTCAGCACTCCAGAGGTCAAGGAGAAGGTAAAAGTGCTCTCTTGTGGCTGGGAAAGGGATGGATCCCAGCACTGACTGTGAGACTGTATTCTACTACAGCATCCAGAGAGGGGCAGCTGAGGGCTTCAGATATGTTGATTGCAGGTCATGGTAACCCTAAATGTGGCCTATGGGGTGTTCAATGTTGGAATCATGATGGAGGGGGCCCTCTAGGAGTGTAGAGCAGGGATCCAGGCAGTGGATGATCCCCAAGGCCAGGTATATATGGGAAGAAGCTCCTGTTTGGGGAAGGAGCCTGACCCTGAGAAGGACAGGACTCTGATGAAAGCCAATGCCTGCTGCAAATGGCTTCACACCCAAAAATTACAAGTGAACTGTAGCGTCAGAGTCAGAGGATGTGAGAAATGGTAAAATTTATACTGTAGTAACCATAGATAATTTACAAAATCTAAGACTTTCAAATAAGTAGATTTATAATGTTCCAAAAGATAAGGAAGAGATAGAAACCATTAGGTAAGAACAGGATCATGGCAAAGATCAGGTGGATTTGAGGAAGAACCAAATAGAAATTCCAGGAACAAAAAATGCAGCCATTGAAATAAAAAAAAGAAAATCATTAAGTGGTAGACTAGAAATAGTTAAAGAACTGATGAAGTAAATGACAAAGGTAAGTAAAGGAGCCAAAATGGAGCACAAATGTGAGAGAGATTATAAGAAAAGGAAGACAGGGGACTTCTGGGTGGCTCAGCCGTTGGGCCTTTGGCTCAGGGCGTGATCCTGGTCCTGGGATCGAGTCCCATGTGGGGCTCCCTGTGAGGAGCTTGCTTCTTTCTGCCTGTGTCTCTGCCTCTCTCTCTGTGTCTCTCATGAATAAATAAATAAAATCTTAAAGAAAAAAAAAAAACAAAACAAAAGAAAAGGAAGACAGATTAAAGGATTAAAAATGTTTCTGATGAAAGTATCAGAAAATGAGACAGGTTATAATGGAGAAAAGGAAGGACCATGAGGGGAAATGGATAATTTTTCAGTTTTGAAGAAAGCTCTAAGGCATTGTTAATGGAATCCACAACATTTTTAAATGTGTAAATAAAAACAAATGAATTCAGGAGCACCTGGGTGGTTCAGTTGATTAAGCATCTGACTCTTGATTTTGGCTCAGGTTAAGATCTCAAGGTTGTGAGATTGCTCCCCAAGTCAAACTCCACAATCACCATGGAGTCTGTTTGTCCCTCTCCCTCTGCTCCCTCCTCCTGCTCTCTCTCATAAATAAATAAACAAACAAACAAATAAATAAATAAATAAAATCTTAAAACAAAACAAATGGATTCATAGCCCTATCATAGGAAAGAAAAATATTGAATTCTATAAAAGAAAATCATTACTTATAAAAAGTGCATGCTTCTTATAGAAAACTTGAAAATATAAACTAAACTATTATGTTAATTAAATTAGTCAACTACTATAACTTGGGTGTGTTTCTTTCATTTCAAGACTTTTTTTTTCTGTGCATATACATTTTTGAAGAAAGCCTAACTCTTCAAGTATGCATAGTTTCATGAGCTGTTTTTCACATTGAATGTATCATGAATTATCCAATATTATTCTTGGAAGCAATTTTTAATATTGAAAAGTCTCAAACTTACAGAAATGTTGCAAGAACAGCAAAATAAAACTTCTCTCCCAAATCATTTGAGAAAAAGTTGCCACTGAGGCTTGATCACCTCCAACATCACCTCTAGTGTTTATTTCCTACACATGAGGACATTTTCTCATAGAACCACAGTACAATAGCTAGAGGCAAGATGTCAATATTAATGTATATTAATCCTCAGACCTCACTCAAGCTTTGCCAATACAAATGGATCTAGCTAGTTCAGAATCACACCTTGACATTAAGTTTTCAGTCCTGCCAACTCTCCAGTCTTTTCTTGACTTTCATGGCCTTTATACTTTTGAAGACTGAAGGCTACTTGTTTCACATGATGTCCCTCACTTTGGGATTTGCTGATATTTCCTTATGGTTAGATTCAAGTTTTAGTTTTTTGGCAGAAATTTCACAAAAGTGGTGTTATGTTGCATTGCATCCTAGCAAATAGCACACAATTTCAATTTGTCCTATAGCTGATGATGCCCACTTTGACCACTTGATTATTGCAACATCTGTCAACCTTCTACACAATAACATCACTCCTTTTCTCTTTTATAATCAACAAGCATTTGGAGGGAAGGTACTTCAAACTATGTAAATATTTCATTCCTCACCAAACTACTCTAATTATCTTTATTTATATCAGATGGACTCATGGTTTCCTATTTTATTTAATGAGTATAAATCAATTATTATCATTTTTCTTTTGATGCTCACATTTTCCCAGATTTGGCCACTGGCATTCCCTCAAGCTGGCTCCTCTGTCATTTGACATGTTCCCATCATTATTGGACCATTTCCTTGCTTTTTGGAACAATGAGGTGTTCTAGATACATATTGTACTTTGCTTTCTTCAGTCCTGGAATCAGTCACTTCTTCAAGGAGCCCTGATTCTGTTTACTGGAAAATGATATTTAGAAACCTAGACCTGGACACTAGGTGTTTTTATTTGTATTGGGATATTGCGGTTCCTATACACTCTCAGTGGATACAGTAAGGAGATACATGTATACACATACTGTTTCTCATATATTCATATTACATCTATTTATCTATCGATCTCATATTTTGTTTATCCATTCATCTATAAATAAATGTTTGCATTGCTTCACCTTTCAGTTATTGTGAATAATGCTGGTATCTCATTTTTGCTTTTATTAGCATTTCCCTAAAGATTGATGATGTTGACCATCTCTTCATGTATTTATTGGGCATTTGTATATTGTCTTTGGAGAAATATCGAGTTCTTTGTCCATTAAAAATTTTTGTTGTTGTTGAGTTGTATGAGCTCTTTACATATTCTGAATACTAATCCTTTATCAGATTTATGATTTATAAATATTTTCTTCCATTCCATAGATAGTCTATTAATCCTGCTGATAGTGTCCTTTGATGCAAGAGTTTTTAATTTTTTAAAAATCCTATTCATCTCATTTCACTTTTGTTTTCTATGCTTTTGGTGTCATATCCAATAAATCATTGCCAAATCCAATGCCATGAAACTTTTACCCTATGTTTTCTTTTAAGAGTTTTGTAGTTTTAGCTCTTTCATTTAGCTCTTTGATCCATTTTTTAAGTCAACTTTTGTATATAAAATATCCTATGTTACTTCAAACTCTTTGTAAACATAGTTTTTAAAATAGGCAAACTTATCTTTTAAATATTGCTTTATTTTTAGACCTTCAGGATGTTTATCTAATGCTTTTATAATTTTATTACAAGAGAAATTCATTTTCTCAATTTTGGTGCTTCCTAATGTCTGAACTGGTGGTGGGAAACAATGTGGCTCAGTTGAAGAAAGCAGAAGGAGCAGAGAATGGGAACATCAGTGGTGGACAGAGAGATTGAGGGAGGAAGTATCTAAATCTCCTTTAGTATCAGTTGGTAAGAACCATGTCCCCTTCCATCCTGCAGCTTCCTGCTCTAGAGACTGCCTGTTCCTGATTCACAAGCAGCCTACAGAATTTTATTCTCCAGTAAGAATCTCTTTATTGTCCCATTATTATTTTGTGGCCATATTGCAAGCCATTGGTCCTCTGGGTGGTGCCAGTGGTTCTGTTGGAACCCAGAGGATCAGGGCCACTCAATAATAGCCACCCTTGAGCTGTTGAGCAGGGAGATAAGCACTGCTGGAAAGGAAATAGCATCCATTACTTAACCCATGATCTAGGATAATGATTTTTCTCTAGGACATCACCCAATTAGAGTGCTTAAGGATGTTCAATTGTAACTGCTTGCCATTCTCTGATTGATTTGAGAAATAAAAAAATTGCTCATTGCAGACTTCCTCTATAAAGTGAGGTCAGAGAAGAAAATCATAGACTATTGGACTATTAGAGCTGGAAGGACCTTGGAGATATTATCTAGGTCAGTGTTTTTCAAACTTTTTTAGCACTAGATTTTTTATACAAGTGCAATCAATCATATGATCAATCTCAGTAAATAAAAACTAAAAAAAACCCCCCAAAACAACTTATGCTTAAACTTCTCTCCTCCTTCTTCTGAGAAGAACCCTCTATCTAGTTTAACACCCTCAAACTGAGACCCTGAGAAAGGACCAATGGGTTCAGAGTCACCCAGCTTGTGATTGGTGAGCATGGGGCCAGAACTCATGTTTCCAATTCTTAGGTCATGGCATCCTGTTCTGAAGTATTTTGTTTTTCCAGAGCTCAGATGAGAATAAACAAGAGGAAAATTAATCTGGTATCTTGAGGATATCCTCCCAACTCAGCAGGGAGTATGACTTAGTTAAAGGCCGCAGAGCTATTTGTGGTCAGGATTGTGAGGGGGAAACCTCCTTGGTGGGGGCTAAGGGTGCCTCAGGGGTCAAAAGCAAGGCACCTTCAAGGACTGGGGATGAGAAACACTAGGAAAACAATGCAAACTGGCCTGAAGTAGGGACATTGTACAAACAGATGAAACATTCCATTTATCAGAGAGTCTCTACTAGAATTTCTATTGTAACAGGCAGGGGCTTCATGAGCTCCTGTAGGCTGTGAGTGAGTTGGGTGGTAGGAAATCCCTGGCTCTCCTGGCAGAAGAAACAGCTCTCCTGTCCTGATTGCCACTTGATAGAAGGTTGATGGTGTGGTGCGGTGGGAATAGAAGAACAATGTGAAGGGAGGGAGGTTAGACAGGGAAGGATTTCTCAGCCACTGTGATGATTGACAAACTCTGGGCAAAGAAAATAATAGCTCTATGGGCTACATCTTAGTGGGGAGAATTGGAGGATGTTTAGTGCTGGAGAAGGGAGTTTTTAGGAGTTCTTGTCAGAGGGAGAATTTTTCTGGAGTCTGCTGCTGGGTGAGGGAGAGAGAGATGCCCTGAGGAGAGAAACTGACTGTGAGAAAACTCTACTCCAAGGACAACTGACTGTGAGAAAACTCTTCTCCAAGGACAGTTAAAATATTTTCTGTGCACTTTTCTTCTTTGCCATTTCCTCAAGAGTCTGAGTAAAGATTTAAATTGGTTTAGAGCAGTCTTTGAATTGTTGGACTCTGATTCTTTGAAACACAGAAATCACATCATGTATGGTCTTTTTGCTGGTCTGTCATTGTCATTCTATTGGGATTCTCTCAATTCCCAATCCTGAGCTTCCTCTGGAATCCAGAATCCTAGTTGTTTTATGCACTCTGCCCTGAGGCTTATGTTGTAATGTGGAGCTATTGATAGCCTCTGTTCCAATTGCTCCATGCCCATGTAGGTCTAGTTGTTAAATATTTATAATATCACCCGCCATTTATCCTACATTCCCAAGTGTGCTTGGTGAAAAATCTAGCTTCATGATGAACATATGAGATGAACATTCTGTTGCAAAAGATGTTTAAATCTGTGTGTGTGGGGTGTGATTGGGAGGTGGGGGTTACTTAAACTGGCAGACTGGATTTGTGGGAAGACTGTAGGCCACATGTCTATGTTTAGGCTTTGCATTCTTGCTTAGCAGGTTTTGGTTTCAAGATCTAGCTTCCAAAGGAAAATATAAGTGTCTCAGTAGCCCCTCTAAGTGATAAATATTATGAGCAATTTTTGCATCCATTACATTTTGGATGTGGTGTCTTGTCTATTCTGTGTTTGAAATTATCCTTGAGATAATGGAAAATATAACTGCACAGAGTAGGGTGCTCAGATACAGTGGGTGCTAATGAATTTGACTAAATTAATAAATTGAGTTTTTCTCAAAGGTGTTGTCTTTTGGATTAGATAGGATTCTTGAACAGAAATTCTACTTAGACTAGTTTAGTTAAAAAGGAAATTTTGTTTTCTTGAGTTGATGAAAATGAAGAGGTAAAGCTTGGGACAACTGAAGCCAAAGACCTTCTTTCTTTGGGCTTGACTTCTTACTGAACATCAGCTTCATTGTCCTTCTGCATCCAGCTTCCTGCATCCTGCATCCAGGAGAGGAAGCAAACAATTATTAGCTTCCTGATTCATCTCTTCACAGTGTAGCCCAAGAAGAAAAGATTCTTACCTTAACTCCAATTTAAGAACATCTGAGTAAGAATTTTGATTGGCTTGGCATGAGTCATGTGATTTGATTCTTTGACCAATCACTATGCTAGATCAGGTTAAGGTATTAAGATTGGTTCCAGATGGATTCAACCTCTGCATCTGTGACCAGGGGTCAGGCTACTGTGATCCAGGGGTCCAAGAGGTTGGAATCAAAAGGAGAGAACTGTTCACTGAAAGAGCAGTGGTGATACCCAGATCACAGACAGAAGAAGTTTGACAGATGACAGTACTGCTGCTCACATTACACATATAAAACTTAATAAAACAATTGAATACAGTGATATTGATTCAGTGCATTACTCATTTAGATTGGAGAGACTGAGGTGCATAGAATAGTCACATTTTGGAGATGATAAGACTTGAGCTGGCTTTTGAAGTTTGGGCATAATTTGGATGTAGGAAAGAACAGGAACAGGCCTTTGGGCAAAGGAAGAGAAGTGGATTGAATTAAAATCATAAGTGAAGATGTAGTGTGGGAGGAATAATAAAACACCACCACCAGCAACACCAATAGCTAATACTTATTGAGTACTCACTATGGACTAATATGAGAAACACTAGGAAAACAGTACCTACATGTATCATCTCATTTAATCCTCACAACTCTGAGATAGAGCAAAGGAAGATGGAATATATGAATAGAGAACTGTGGAAAATATTTTGCCTAAGAGATGAGGTATTACTAATTAGTGGTTGAGAAAAACCATTCATACAATGTCCAGTATTTATTGAGCTCTGATTAGGTTGTAGTCATTGTACAAATTTGCTTTATAAAATTTAAAAAATTCTCTAGTAGGTTTGGCTCTGGCAAGCCTTTGCTTTTAATTTCTTATATTAGTCATGTTAAGATAAGTGATACTGCATTAATTAAACTCCAACTTCTCAGTGGCTCAAGAAACCAAGGCTGTTTCTTGCTTACTCAAATTCATTGAGCTTCTGGATAATTCTCCAGGACAAAGCATCAATATTGTGGTCCCTGCATCTCATCACAAGGCCTTGATTTCTGTATGATCATCTCAGCAGGGAAAGGGAACACAGAGAGGGTTCACCAGCAAAGAAACACATCAGTGCAGACTTGTCACATGACACCACCTAACTTACAAAGGTAAGAAAGTATAATTCTTCTATGACTGGAAGAAGAAACCTGGATATGAGGCACACAAGAACTCCCTTTATTTCTGGAGTTCTAGGAAGGAGTAGGATCCTTCCTTCTTTCCTTCCCTCTTTCCTTCCTTCCTTCCTTCCTTCCTTCCTTCCTTCCTTCCTTCCTTCCTTCTTTCCTTCCTTCCTTCCTTCCTTCCTTCCTTCCTTCCTTCCTTCCTTCCTTCCTTCCTTTCTTCCTCCCCTTTACTTCTTTTTCTCTCCCTCCCTATTTCCTTCCCTCCCACCTGTCTTCAGGATTAGCTCTGCAGTTAGGCTCTAAGCCTCAAACATGACTCCCAGAAACATCTGATTAACTGACCATTCTTTTAGTTCCACAGCTCTGAATTCAGAAAGTGTAACATCTGGACCAGGCTACATTAGCCTGGGGAGGCTGAGGGAGATTAATGACTGTGTTGCTGTTTGACACACAGTATTGTAGCACATTTTCAATCATATTGCATATTGTATAACTCTAAGATTGATGAGGTGCACCTGCTCCAGGTGCAGTGGTCTCTAGGAGACATCCAGAACTGCTGCAGGCTGGCATAGGGGTAGCTGAGCTGCCAGAAAGTCAGACTTCTTTAGCAGTTGTTCAAGTCTGAAATCCAAAGTGTTTGGAAAGCCTTTCAGGAAATATGATTCATTTTCAGGCCTTTTCTGCATGGTTGGAGTCTCCTGTGTATGATATCCAGTTAATTATGCATTTTTTGTTGCTTTGAAGTGATAATTTCTCAGATTATCTTGGCAACTTCTTCATCTGATAGAAGAGGATCTGTGTGTCACCCCTTTATTTTTGAATTATTTCAAATCCTACTCCTGAATGGTTCTCTGGGGTTGGCAAAGGAAGCAAGAGAAGCACAAAACCATATTATTCTCAACACCTCAAAGAAACTCACATCTGTGATTGCCCATCATTAAGCGGCGTGACCATAACACTTATTTTATTTTATTAAGAATATATTGCTAGAGGACACAAAATCCATGCCCAGAAATCAATGGCATTTCTATACACTAACAATGAGACTGAAGAAAGAGAAATTAAGGAGTCAATCCCATTTACAATTGCACCCAAAAGCATAAGTTACCTTGGAATAAACCTAACCAAAGAGGTAAAGGATCTATACCCCAAAAACTATAGAACACTTCTGAAAGAAATTGAGGAAGACACAAAGAGATGGAAAAATATTCCATGCTCATGGATTGGCAGAATTAATATTGTGAAAAAGTCAATGTTGCCCAGGGCAATTTACACGTTTAATGCAATCCCTATCAAAATACCATGGACTTTCTTCAGAGAGTTAGAACAAATTATTTTAAGATTTGTGTGGAATCAGAAAAGACCCCGAATAGCCAGGGGAATTTTAAAAAAGAAAACCATATCTGGGGGCATCACAATGCCAGATTTCAGGTTGTACTACAAAGCTGTGGTCATCAAGACAGTGTGGTACTGGCACAAAAACAGACACATAGATCAATGGAACAGAATAGAGAACCCAGAAGTGGACCCTGAACTTTATGGTCAACTAATATTCAATAAAGGAGGAAAGACTATCCACTGGAAGAAAGACAGTCTCTTCAATAAATGGTGCTGGGAAAATTGGACATCCACATGCAGAAGAATGAAACTAGACCACTCTCTTTCACCATACACAAAGATAAACTCAAAATGGATGAAAGATCTAAATGTGAGACAAGATTCCATCAAAATCCTAGAGGAGAACACAGGCAACACCTTTTTTGAACTTGGCCACAGTAACTTCTTGCAAGATACATCCACGAAGGCAAAAGAAACAAAAGCAAAAATGAACTATTGGGACTTCATCAAGATATGAAGCTTTTGCACAGCAAAGGATACAGTCAACAAAACTAAAAGACAACCTACAGAATGGGAAAAGATATTTGCAAATGACATATCAGATAAAGGGCTAGTTTCCAAGATCTATAAAGAACTTCTTAAACTCAACACCAAAGAAACAAACAATCCAATCATGAAATGGGCAAAAGACATGAAGAGAAATCTCACAGAGGAAGACATAGACATGGCCAACATGCACATGAGAAAATGCTCTGCATCACTTGCCATCAGGGAAATACAGATCAAAACCACAATGAGATACCACCTCACACCAGTGAGAATGGGGAACATTAACAAGGCAGGAAACCACAAATGTTGGAGAGGATGCGGAGAAAAGGGAACCCTTTTACACTGTTGGTGGGAATGTGAACTGGTGCAGCCACTCTGGAAAACTGTGTGGAGGTTCCTCAAAGAGTTAAAAATAGACCTGCCCTACGACCCAGCAATTGCACTGTTGGGGATTTACCCCAAATATACAGATGCAATGAAACACCGGGACACCTGCACCCCGATGTTTATAGCAGCGATGTCCACAATAGCCAAACTGTGGAAGGAGCCTCGGTGTCCATCAAAAGATGAATGGATAAAGAAGATGTGGTTTATGTATACAATGGAATATTCCTCAGCCATTAGAAACGACAAATACCCACCATTTGCTTCAACGTGGATGGAACTGGAGGGTATTATGCTGAGTGAAGTAAGTCAATCGGAGAAGGACCAACAGTGTATGTTCTCATTCATTTGGGGAATATAAATAATAGTGAAAGGGAATATAAGGGAAGGGAGAAGAAATGGGTAGGAAATATCAGAAAGGGAGACAGAACATAAAGACTCCTAACTCTGGGAAAAGAACTAGGGGTGGTGGAAGGGGAGGAGGGCAGGGGGTGGGGGTGAATGGGTGACAGGCACTGAGGGGGGCACTTGACGGGATGAGCACTGGGTGTTATTCTGTATGTTGGCAAATTGAACACCAATAAAAAATAAATTTATTAAAAAAAAATATATATTGCCAGAATAACATGATGGTTAAAAATATGACTCCTACAATCAGACCTAGGTTTTAATCATGGTTTTACCACTCACTGTGTGATTTTTGGGGACAGAGCTTTTTGTGTTTTGACTTTCTCATTGATAAAATGGGAGCAATAAAAATCCTGATCTCAAAGAATTGTGAGTCAATGAAGAGAAAACACTTAGCATAGTGCATGGTGGTTAGTAAGTGCTTGATTCACACTGGCTTTTATTATTAATAACCTTATGCTGTTCATACAGAAGATAAATGTTAATCCTTGTTTTTGTTAAATAAAACTTTGGAAAATGAATCATTACTTAATAAACAGCATTTATGTATTAGTTTGAATCTCTCAAAACTTGTGGTCTCAGTAGGGGATATCAAAATAGGGCTATTGGTGGTGAAAAAGAGATTAGGAATCACTGTCCCATAATAGAGCAGAGGTTGGGAACTAAAGCCCACAGCTGAATGTGGCCTACAGAGGAGTTTGATGTGAACAATGTTTATTTTGGGTTAAATATGATTTAGCTGCTAATGTTTAAGAAGCAAAAGATTCTACGTAAAAACTAGCATCTATGGGGTGCCTGGATGGCTCTGTTGGTTAAGCATCTGCCTTCAGCTCAGCTCATGGGGCCCTGGGATTGAGCCTCACATTGGGCTCCTGGTTCAGCAGGAAGTCTGCTTGTCCCTCTCTCTCTGCCCCTCTCCACACTCATGGTCTCTCCTCTCTCCATCTCTCTCTCAAACAAACAAACAAACAAACAAACAAACAAACAAATAAATAAAATCTTTTAAAAAAATGAGCATCTCTTTTCTGGCTCGTATCTGGACTGTTTCACTGTTTCATGCAACATGTCTGGAAGGCAGAATAATGATCCTCCAAAATGTCCATGTCCTAACTCCAGGATACTGTGAATATGTGGGGTTACATGTCGAAGGGAAATGAAGGTTGTAGGGAATTAGGGTTGCTATTCACCTGACCTCAAAATAGGGAAATTTTCCTGAATTGTCTGGGTGGGCCCAATGTCATCACAAGAGTCCTAATATGTGGGAGAGGACACATGGTTGTGGAAGAATGGTATGAGAATTGCAATGTTGCTGACTTTGAAGATGGAGAAAGATGCCCATAGGCAAGGCATGTAGAAGCCTCCAGAGAGAGACACAGCCTTGATCGTACCTTGATTTTACTCCAGGGAGGCCCATGTTGGCTTTCTGACCTCCAGAGCTGCAAGACAACAAATCTGTATTGTTTAACCAATTAAGTTTATGGTAATTTGTAATAGCAATAATAACTAATGAATACGCTACCAGTATCCCTGTAGGAAAAAACTATTGTTGCCAGTTCTTAATCTCCATGTTTTGTATGTAATTCTTTTGAAGCGCTTAGTAATACTGGCAAAGTCACTAAGCTGAACAGAGCTACAGAAGAAGCTCCTGGCTTCCCTGCTGGAAAATGTAGATCAATAAGAATGCTTGCTGCCTTTGATGTCAGGTGTATGTGCTGGCGCCTGTAAAGGACTTTCAGCTGTACAAGAGAATGGTACTTTCAATATTTAGGAGTATTAAGTGATAATGACTATGGAATGTTATATTTCCTACTGTTGCGATTTTAGCTCTGGATTTTCATGTGGTTTGCAAGAGTTCAGCATTTTTCTTAAAGACAGATTAGCTGGCTTTCTGGGTAATGTCAGTTGGAGGGGAAGATCCTGTCTGAGAAGGTGTTTCATTTGTCTGTGCATAAATGACCAAGGAGACCCTTGGAAGGTACTGGGGCTGAGAAAGTCAGGAAGAAACAGAATTATTCTAAAAAGATCCTGGAGCAAGGGGTAGGAGCCATTGTGAGCAGATGTGATGGGGACCCAGGCATGCATTAGAAACATGCAACCAGAGCACCTTTTGCATGGAGTGGGATTCTGATACCAATTCCAGTTGGTGGGTTTTGGGTTGTTTTTTTTTTTTTTCCCACACTACCAAGCAATTCCCTGACTCCACCTGAGTATCCTACAATTCAACTCAATTCTGATGCTATTCACTTGGAGATAGTGTCAGATCCCACAGGTTAAGGGCTCAATCCTACAAGACCCCATAAGGGACTGCTCCCCTTCAGATGTCAATTGCAAGTCCAGGTGGTCACCTGTGCTTCTGATATACCAGCTCTAGATGAGAGGTTCCCCATCCTTGGATTCAATTATTTTGCTACAGTGGCTCACATAATTCAGAAAAATATTTTACTTACTAGATTACCAATTTATTTTAAAGGATATAACTCAGGAATAGCGAGGTAGAAAAGATAAGTAGGGTAAGGTATGGGGGAAGGGCAGGAAGCTTTCAAAACCTCTCCAGATATGCCATTATCTCTGAATCTCCATCTGTTTAATCAACCCAGAAGTTTTTTGAACCCCATCCTTTTGGGTTTTTATGTAGCCATCACTACATGGGCATGATTTATTAAATCATTGGCCACTGGCAATGAATTCAACCTCCAGCTCCTTCTCCTCCTTGGAGATTGGTTGGGGAGGTACTGAAAATTCCAAACCTCCAATCACATGATTGACTCCCCAGGCAACCAGCCCTCATCATTAGGTGGAGTCCAAAAGTCACCTCACTGCCATAACGATAGACACCTTTATGGGTCTCATCACTTAGGAAATTCCTAGGGTTCTAGAAGCTCTGTTTCAGGAAAAGGATGAAGACCAAATGTATATTTCTAATTATAAATTACAGTATCACAAGACGATTTAAAAAAAGGCTCTTTTATCACGTGGATGCATGCCCACCTGGTACATGTCTTGGGGAAGAAACATTGTTGGGGTTTCAGCAACCCCCTGCCCTCAGAAATTTTGGGGGTAAGGCCTAGGTTCCAGAAACAGACATGGAAGTCCTGGCTGTTGGAGTTTTGCAGTCATAAATAATATTTTTCTCCAGATCTGAGATCAGGACCATATGAGAGATGGATGTCGATGTCAGAAAAGTGATGATAGCAATTTCACGTCTGGGTATGTACCCAAAAAAGCAGTTAAATTCATAGAGACAGAAAGTAGAATGGTGGCAGCCAGGGGCTGGGGGGCTGGGGAATGAGGAGTTAGTGTTTAATAGGTACAGAGTTTCAGTTTATGAGGTAAAAAATTCTGGGGATGGATGGTGTGATGTTTGCCCAACCATATGGAGATATTAATTCTACTGAAATGAGTGCTTAAAAATGGTTAAGAGTAAATTTTATGTTATGTATATTTTACCTCGATGGAAAAAAAAATGAGAAAAAAAGAAAAAAAGAAAAAGAAAGACGGTAAATGCTTCTGCTTTATTTCTGGTAAAGTTGGATTGGATTGATGAGACCACAGATTGGATATATGGTCCTGAGGACAAGCCAGCACTCCTTGAACTGAATGACCCTCCTGTTGACTCCCTCAACAGCTGGCCTCTGGCGTGTGGGGAAGGAGAAGCCCAGAGACTCACCAATGTAGATAAGCAGAGAATTGGAGTCTCAAGATTGGCTCTCACAAGCAGCCTCCTTGCAAGACTGAGCCAGATGTGCTCAGTGCTTCCCATTCCCCCAGATCTCCACCAGATGAATCATCCTCCTCTTCCCTGAGGCCTGAGAGGGAGGGAGGAGAGGAAGCTGGCAGCGTTCTTCCCATTTCTACTTTGGGCATGTCAACATGACCGGCCCGCTGGACTGGTGACATTACTTCTGGGTGTGTCTGTGAGTGTTTTCAGAGAAGATTAGTCTTTGAATCAGTGGACTGAGTAAAGTAGATGGTCTTTCCCATGTAAGTGGACCTCATTCAATCTGCTGAGGGCCTGAATTGAACAAGAAAGTAGAAGTTTGAATTCACTCTCTGCCTGACTGTTGGGCTGGGACAATAATCTCTTATCCTTAACATTCCTGGTTCTCAGGTCTTCAGATCCAGACTAGAATCTATACGATTGACCCTTTAGGTTTCAAACCTTTAAACTTTACAACTGGCTCTCCTGGGTCTCCAGCCTGTAGGAGGCAGAGTGTGGAACTTATCAACCTCTGTAATCACATAAGCCAATTCATTAAATATTCTTCTAGAGTATATATATATATATATATATTCTAGATACATATACTTACATGTATTTGTATGTATAAATACATATGAATATATTTGGTTAAAGAATAAGTATATATATAGAATGCCTGGGTGACTCAGTGGTTGGGGGTCTGCCTTTGGCTCTGGGCATGATTCCGGGGCCCCAGGATGAGTCCCACATTGGACTCCCTGCAGGGGGCCTGCTTCTCCCTCTGCCTGCATCTCTGCCTCTCTCTGTGTGTCTCTCATGAATAAATAAATAAAATCTTTAAAAAAAGTATATATATATATATATCCTATTGGTTCTGTTTCTTTGGAGAACACTGAACCCTGACTAGCACAGCAGGGGACTGTGGACATTCTCTCCACTCTGTAGAGATTTAAGTAGTGGAGAATAAATGAGTCTACCTCACATGTTTCTTAAGCTGTGGGGATGTTGGCAAAGGTATCTTTTTGAGAAATGTATTGGGGCAGTTTGGGTAAGAGCCATTCTCTTGGAGATGGATCTCTCTTGATGACATGATGCTCTTGGTTTATGTTTAATTTTGGTCTAAATCTTGAAGAAATTATGATATGGGCATCATTGTAGAATAAATGCAGTTGTGACATATTATAGAATTTATTCTTCTGGATTCACTTATTCTATATCATGTCCTCTCAAGTTTCTGAGAGGTTATCATACTCTGGTGGGATGTCAATGAGTTGCACTGGGACTTTGAGAGGGACATATGGTAAAGTGGGGAAGAAAAGAACTGCTTCTGTGCTTCTTCTCTATTTGACAACCCCCTGTCCCCTACCCACACACACACCTTCCCCACCAATAGCCTCTGCTTGGTCCTGGGTCTTTTTTTTTTTTTTTTTTTAATTTTTTTATTTATTTATGATAGTCACAGAGAGAGAGAGAGAGAGGCAGAGACATAGGCAGAGGGAGAAGCAGGCTCCATGCACCGGGAGCCTGATGTGGGATTCGATCCTGGGTCTCCAGGATAGCTCCCTGGGCCAAAGGCAGGCGCCAAACCGCTGCGCCACCCAGGGATCCCTTGGTCCTGGGTCTTAACACAGAATTTCAGAAGATGGTAATGTTCAGAGTGTTCCTCTGAGCAGAGAAGGTCTCCCTGAATAGATATAAAATATAACATATATTATAGATTATTATTAACAATAATAATTAAATTATATACAGAATTATATATATATATTTTTTCATTGCTAAGACTTAAAACTTGGGAACACTGAGATCCTTAAAATACAGAATCTTATATGCTAATGCTTTGATTGCTACTGATTCAGAAGTTTCAAATTCACTCCAAGGTGTGAAATTTGCCACTGAAAAGAATGTTGACAAGTTGTCTTTGTATTTCAAAAGCATGTGACTTTATTTTATTTTATTTTATTTTATTTTATTTTATTATTTAAAGATTTTATTTATTTATTTATTAGAGACAGACAGAGAGAGAGAGAGGCAGAGACACAGGCAGAGGGAGAAGCAGGCTCCATGCAGGGAGCCCGATGTGGGACTTGATCCCTGTACCCCGGGATCACGCCCTGAGTCAAAGGCAGACGCTCAACCACTGAGCCACCCAGGCGTCCCTTATTTTTATTTTTTATTTTTTAGCAGGCAATCCACCTTTAATTCATTTGAGTGTTTTCAGATTTCTTTTAAAAGCCTGTGACTTTAAAAGTCCTTCCTATCTCTCCAACATTTGCACCATGAAGCTGAGCTTTTCTTGGACACAGCCCAATCTCTTCCTTCAGCGTGACGAATTTTGAAAGCTTTTTTCTAGACACACATGTAGGCCAGCATGATCTCCCAGCGAAGTCTTAAAGCCACCTTGCCTGAGGAAGCCGGCTTAGTAACATGGAAGCTGCCTGAGCAGTGGCTCTCAGAGGTTTATTACATAAGCCCAGGTTCAAGTGTGACTTGCCTGGGAAGGACAGGGAGAAATCACTCAGGACACCCACCGGAAGCAGAGACACCCAAACACTGTCTGCCCCTTTCCTTCCTTGTGGCTGGTAATTCACTGGGGGGAAACAAAAAAACTGGGGCTTGGTACTGCCTACACAAGATACAAACAAAGCAAGTGCAAGTCTGACAATAATTGCCTTTTGCCCAGGTGGAATTTACCTGAAGTTTCTAGGCAGAAGGAAGGATTCTAGCTCCCAGAAAGGATGCTGCTGAAATGAGAATGGAAAGTGAATTCATGGGCAGGGCTTAACGCACCAGATTTACGTATGCTGTCCGTTTCTGAGCAATATGGTTATTGTCATTTTTTCTGCCTTGAGCTGTTACCTCCCCATTTCTGAGAATAGGGCTAGAGCATCCCCCCCTGGTGCCATTTATGAGCCTTCCCCCCTCTTTGTAGCAACGCTCCCCCTTAGTTTTCCATCCCCTCCAATGTCCACTGAATCTCATATTCAAAAGGCGCTCCTTCCTATTCCTGTTTCCAATTGTTAACACAAATATGAATCAGGTGACAGAGATATATTTTTACAATATTGTATTGAGGTAGATTTACATGCCTCTAGCAGCTGAGAAATTGCTGATAGTTTCAGATCCCAGTAAGCTTTGGGGATTCCGGGCAAGTGAAGCCTGCTTTGTGGTGTAGACAGGGAGGGCTGGAAACATGGGAGGTTATGAAGGGAGGCTGACTACCTTGTAGGATAAAATATTACATTTTTGGCTTATAAAATTTTTCTATGACGATTTCCTGCTGAACTCTATCATTGTTTCTTGACATGTTCAGGAGCCTGTCCTATGCCCATTCATTTACTTTATAACAGCAATATTGGATTAAGGTATAAGGAAAAAGTCATTCTGGTGATAGGGTGAAAAAAGAAAGAGATCTGATCAGAAAAAATGTTTGAGGGAAACATATAAACTGTCATTTGCTCTGGTTTTAGTTTTTACTTGAAAAAAATTGCAGAGGAATACTATGCTCTCAAAGGGTTGAATCCCAAATACAAGAATCATTTTTATCAGAGAAGAGAGAATTATTTAAGATTAGAACTGAGATGGGAGCTGGTGAGAGTCTCTTGGTTCTAGTGGAATCTGGGAAATGTGTTTTCTAAGCTAGGAGAAGTTATATAAGGTTTTTTTTTTCCTACTCATACCCTAAATCCTTTTGGTGGATACAGTTCTTCTGGATGGGTACAAGAGGGTGGAAGTTTAATCAATTTAGCCAAGCTAGTAGCTCAAGCCAAATTCTCCCCCCCCCTTTTTTTTAAATAAAGATTTTATTTATTTATTCACAAAAGACACACAGAGAGAGGCAGAGGGAGAAGCAGGCTCCTGCAGGGAGCCTGACACAGGACTTGATCTCAGGGCCCCGGGGATCACAACCTGAGCCCAAGGCAGACGCTCAACCACTGAGCCATCCAGGTGCCCCTCAAGCCAACTTCCAAACACCCAGTGAGGGCAGAAATTCTCTTGTCTCTGGTTCCAAAGTTTTCTTCTTGCAGAGGTGGCAGTGGAGTAAAGCAGATGAAGGGCACTGACTGGGCTCACAGACATTTCAATTATTTACACTCACTGCAACCTTGTCATGGAAGAGGCATTGTAGAACCTAAGAAGTTCTCAAACTCATGGGATTAGACATAATTCCTCTTATTTATTATCAAATTTATCTCTTCACAATCGCCCCTTTACCCCTGCACACCCCCTTCCAGATTTTTTCTGAGACCTTTTCCCTAAGGTGGAGCTAATTAAACCAAATGCTGCCTTTATATTCAGTTTCCTTGATTTGCCTGTGGCTTTTTTTTTTTTTTTTAATAATAGCATCATAGACTGGGGAGGGGGACTTGTTACCATGGCAACTGAATTTGTTGCCTGTGCTTCTTCAGCGTCAAATGGATGCTGCACTCAATTTGCTCAGTCATTTGTAGGATTGTTTCTAGGCAATATGGCCTTTTTCTTTTCTTTTTAAAATTGAATTATCATTAACATACAGTGTTATATTAGTCTCAGGTGTAAAATATAGTAATTCGTCAATTCTGGACATTACTCATTGCTTTTAATCCTCTTCACCTATTTCATTCATCCCCCCACCACATCTCCTCTGCTAACCATTAGTTGGGTCTCTGTATTTAAATGTCTATTTTTGTCTCTTTTTTCTTTGTTCATTTGTTTTGTTTTTTGAATTCCACATATGAGTGAAATCATATGGTATTTGTCTTTCCCTGTCTGACTTATTTCACTTAGTATAATACTCTCTAGCAACATCTATGATGTTGCAAATGGCAAGATCTCTCTCTTTTTTATGGCTAAGTAATATTCCTCTGTGTGTGTGTGTGTGTGTGTGTGTGTGTGTTTGTGCGCATGCACGTGAATTACATCTTCTTTATCCATTTATCTATGGATGGACACGTGTGTTGCTTTCATATTTTGACTGTTATAAATAATACTACAATAAACATAGGGTATATATATCTTTTCAAGTTAGTGTTTTCATTTTCTTTGGGTAAATAACCTATAGTGGAATTACTGGATCAAATGGTAATTCTGTTTTTGATTTTTTGAGGAACCTCCATACTGTTTTCCATAGTGGCTGCATAAGTTTGTTATCCCACCAACAGTTATGCTGTGTGAACTTTTTTTGGTCTAATCTCATCATGTCCAGGATGATTGATCATTTGGACCCCAAGGATGGAAGGGTCCAAATAGGCAGATTTGAACCAGACCACATTTTATTTGTCCCTAGTGATCTCTGGTCCACACCCATGGCCATAGGAACGATGTGCCATCTGTGTCATGTCCCTTCCAGCACTATTCAGGCTCCTGGGATTCTTGACATGACCAAGCCTTCCCCTTGGATGGCATTTCTCTCTTACTCTGGGTCACAGAAACTTCCCATTTACCATTTATGCCTTTTGGGCAATTGCTGTTGGTTCACTGAGGTCATGGGGCCACATTTAAAAAATTTTTGTTACCTAACACTTAGCTCAGGGCCTGGCATGGCAGCACTTGGTAAATATTTATTGAATTATATGTGAAATAATCAATTTTTCCCTTTACCTTTTCTAAGTAACCAACATATCAATCCATAAATATTTGTTAAGCTCTATATTCGTTTGCTCGGGCTGTCATAACAAAACACCACAGACTGGGTGACGTAAACAACAGAAATTTATGGTCTCAGAGTTCTGGAGGCTGGAAATTCGAGATCAAGGTGTCATCGGGTTAGCTTTCTTCTTCCTGGCTTGCAGAGGATCATTCCTGTTGTCTCTCTCTCTCTCTTTCTCTTTAAAAGATTTTATTTATTTATTCATGAGAGACACAGAAAGAGAGACAAAGACATAGGTAGAGGGAGAAGCAGGCTCCCTTTGGGAGCCTGGTGCTGGACTTGATCCCTGAGCCTTGGGATCACATCCTGAGCCAAAGGCAGATGCTCCAACAACTGAGCCACCCAGGTGCCCGCCCCTGCTGTCTCGTATTGTGTCCAAATTTCTTCTTCTTATAAGGACACCAGTGAGGTTGGATAGAGCCCATCCTAACAGCCTCACTTTAATTTAAACATCTTTTTTAAAGACCTTATCTCCAAATACAGTCGCATTCTGAAGTACTGGGGTGAGGACTATAACATATGAATTTGGGGGGGGTACAGGGGGTACAGCCTGTAACAAGCACCTACTATTTCTCAGGAACTGTCTTAAGCCCTGAATGTGAAAGAAAGGTGATTTTCAAAATTCTTGACAAAACTATTATGGTATGGGGATGCCTGGGTGGCTCAGTAGTTGTGTGTCTGCCTTCAGCTCAGGGCATGATCCCGGGGTCCTGGGATCGAGTCCCACGTTAGGCTCCCTGTGTTCTCCCTCTGCCTGTGTCTCTGCCTCTCTCTGTGTGTCTCTCATGAATAAAAAACAAAAACTAAAACAAACAAACCAACAAACAAAAAACTGCTATGGTATGGATGGGAGCATTCAGGACTGGCTTGGCTGACTTGAAAGGATTCCTGTATAAGTAATTGCTACACACATATTCATGCACACTGGCTTGGTCTTGGCCCCATGCATGGCCTCATGCAATATATGGTCTTGTGGGAAATCTGACAATGAACAAGTAAGTCTATGAGTGACTGAGTTAGCTGTTGTGGCATATAAGGGGGGACTTACCTCCTAAATGTTGGTGAGGGCAAGGTAGGGAATAATTCCCTGAGAAAATGCTTCCAGTCTTGGCCAAATTTTCATCCCCAAGGTCTCTTACACCAATAAAGATATTGTTCCCCTCTCTTCCCTTGAAGGATGAATTTGTACATCTGGTTTCTTTCTGCCCACAGTACCCTTAGGACTCTTAGCCCTTCTATCTTTTAGCTGAGGAGTGACAGATGCTACCTTAGAAGATAAAAGTCAGGGGTTCCCTTATGTTTTGTGGAATAATGTGGGATATTGATAACTACATAAAAAGTGGTGGGATAGCAAGATGGAATAAGATAGCAGAATAGGAAAAATAGGACCAGAGTAATAAGGGTATAGAAAGGAGGAGGAGGGCTTACTCATCCTAATAGTAGCTAACACTTATTATGCAACTTCTCTACATTCAACCAACATTTATTAAGCACAGGATATATGATGAGAATATTCTACACATTGGAAAGTGGCAGTAGATAGCAGAGAAGGTGATTACTTTTGTGGTGATTACAGTCTGATGAGCTGACTTCTTTTATGTGTTACAGTGGATGTTGCCTTCTACCACCCAGATCCCCCTTCAGCACTGAACACACTCATTCCTCCAGCTGGTGGCCAATGTTGACAGCTGCTGGTTCACAGGAATTGTCCTTAGCTAAAGAGCCTTGCCTCACGTAGAGTTTTTTTCTTTCTTGGGGGCAGCTTCTATGACTAGTAGATGAAGACTACAAAGGACTAAACCTTTGTCTCAATTCCAGACAACTCTGAAGGACAATCCCAGCTCTAGAGCTCCCTGAGGAATCAGCTGAGCCCTCTTTTGGGACTGCATCATGGTGCAGCATATGCTCCTGTCCAGTCCTGCCTCCCTTACTACCCCACTGGTGTTGACTTTGAGTAGCACTCTCTAAAAATCTTCCTGTACACAATCTTCATCTTAGAATCTTAGATAGGAAATCTGACCTAAGACACATGTATTTAAAAAAAATCCCAACCACAACCTACGACGCTGTGATATTTTGTTATACCCAGTTTATAAGCCTCTAAGATACCGAGTAACTTGCTGCAGATCACAGTGCTACAACATAGTGGGACTGGAGACTGAACCCATTTCTGCTTGAGACTCTTTAAAAAGTATATGCACTTAAAGACTACCCTACCCTATCTTGAAGGCAGTGGAAATTGGGCCTCAAGGAATGAGCAAGGTTTGGGTAAGAGTGGATTTAGAGAATGACTTCCCTAGCTCTCAAGAGTTAACCTGGTTGTGCTCATTGGTAGGAATTGAGTCATTTACTATTGATTCTAAAAAAGCCACTGTTCTTTTTTCCTAAAATGTCTCTGTAAATGCAACATATTGATTTCAGAAGGATAATCTAAGGCAATTTTTTATTTAAAAAACTATGAAAATATGGATTTTGTTAAAAACTTGAGTCTATAGAGCCATTTTGATTTTTCATTCTTGTGCTCCAACTGCTGACTCTCATCAAAGAGGATCAAATGTTAACAAAGTATAGGAAGGATTGATATTGAAATACCTTGTCTCCATGAGGCTGAATTCTTACTAAAGCACCCAGGGCTTCTAAAATCCTATTTTGTGTGTGCATATGTGTGCCCATGCATGCATGTGTGCGTGTGTGTGCATGTATGTATGTGTGTATTTAATAGCCAACAACATACTTTTCAAGTATGTACAACATACTTTTCTGTTTGTTGTCTCACTTGAGAGTCACACAAAATCTGGTTGGCAACCCTGTTTTGGAAATGAGGGCACTGGGACTCAGGGATACTCAAGTGCCCCAGGTCGCACAGGTAGAGAGAGAAGAGCTAGTACTTGAAATCTAGTCTGTTTCCCACCTCCTAAGTGCTAAAGGTTAGGCATCTTCCTCTAGAACTTGTTAGCACTTCTGAAACCAAACCTGACATTCATCCTCTATCTCTCATCAGATCCAATGATGGAATTTCTGTTCACTCATCTGTACCTGAGCAATTCTTGAATCTTTCACCTTCCTGTTTACAACCTTGCTCCTTCCTCTCTAAAATTCTTGTACCAAAATACTCATAGACCTCTCTCTTACTATGTCACATCATTATCATCATCACCATCATCTGTCACATAGACTAATATTAATACTGTACATAGCCTCCTAACTGGTAAACTCATCTCTTTGATTTTTATTTTCCAGATTGTGAAGTAAAGCATATTCAATATATTTATTGACATTTATTTTTCCTATGAATTACTCATTTGTAGATTTTTCCCTGTTGGTACATTTATCATTTAAAAATTTGATTACTAATTAATTAAAATAATTGTTTAATTATTAGTTGTCCCCTTGTTATATATATTGCAAACAATTTCTTTCTGTTTATAATTTATCTTTGAACTTCCCTATAGTGTCTTGCTTGTACAGATGATCAATTTATGTTATAAATGTGTCACATTTGGATTTATGCTTGCTATCATATTCTGTTTTCTTAGTTTCTTTTTTCTTCCTTCCCTTTGTTGAATTTGTAATGTTTTTTGTTACATTTTTTTCCCCTCAGGTTGTTTGGAATACATGCACACTACTTTTATTCTTCTAGTACTTTTTAAAAAAATTATCAATGTATACTTAAACATATCTAAAAATCAACAACTAGAATTATTCTCAATATGCTTAATCTGATACCTTGTTCAATTATTTAAACCTCTTACCACAGGGCTCTGGTTCCTGGCCTCTTGTATTTTATGAAGCAGTAATATTTCTGAAAAATACATTGTAGACCTATGTAGGGTTGTCAAATTTTATTTTGTTAAATAAGGACATGAAAAGTCAACAACCCTACCTGACATCTGTCATTTCCCATTGCTACCACTTCCTAGCAGGATATTTTAAAGCCAAGAAATTGAGGACATGGTCTTATAATAAGGACAATTAGAAAAAAATCAAATTAATACTTTATGTATTTTGCTTTATAGAAAACATTCATGTTTTTCTCATTTCACTGTGGATCTGTGAAAACTCCACATGGCCTGATATCAAAATGAAGACTGCTTCTGGGAATCATAGGCTCACAACTAATTTTTTTCAGCGTTCTCTTCCCCTTCCCCACTTCCCACTGTTTCTTAAACATTTCGAACCCTCTTCCTTCCTTTCTACTTTCCGTCTCTTTTTTGATTCTTTCTTGCCTCTCTATATTTGAAAATAATTTTTATCTCTTCCTGAAATGTCTTTCTCCTGCTCTCATCCACAGAGAAGACAGTTTATATGAAGAATAGATTTTTGAGGAATTTACATGATTCGAAATTAACATAATTGAAGATTAATTTTCTCACAGATCTGACAGATGTATTTCTGATAGTGGGTATTTCTGTTTATGAGCTCAAGTGGTAATAGTATAAATACTGTCTACAATTTACTTGGTATAACAGCATTGAAAATAAACAATTCCTGATGAATTAAACAGTGATTTGGAAATTGCATAATTTTGAGTTTGTGCATAAATTGGGACTTTATTAATATTTTTATATCACATACTTTCAAATTAATTCAATGTTGCATAATATGCAATTGCCCTTCATTATTCTCCTTTCTCTGATTTCTCATTAGTGCTTGATTATATCTGTGATATAATTGCAATAGATGCAGCAGGAACCTTCACTCATTCTCCCTAACAGAGGAGCTGCTCTCTGATTGGGTAAAGCCTGAGCCTTGATTGGGCAAAATGAATGTTTAACTAGTAAGAGTGCATGCCTTAACAGGAGGGTGACCCTACATCCAATTTTCCTAGGACAGCCCTGGTAAATTACATTAGCCACCATGTGGTCACCCCAAGCCGAGACTCAGCAGCAAGATCCCTTGTGGGCACCACTCATTTTGAGCATCTTGTTTCCAGGTGGCAAGCTTACCCACACAAGGTCTGCCTCCTGTTTGGGTTATGCTTTGCTCCTCATACCTGAGAGGACAAATTAGGGATGCTCTGTGGCATAGACCCTGCCATCCTTGTTTCAGGACAAGGCACCCGTGGCTTTTTTAGACCTTGAGCCTTTTCATATATTCCAATACAGCATTTACCTGAACTCTAGGTATCAGGCATGGTTGCTTTCTCTTCTATTAATAATGCTGTGCGTTGTTTCCTTCCAGGGGCTTGTGTGTACAGCTCCCTCTGTAGAGGGGGTTGGGGGCCTGAATGTAGAATCAACTGCCCTTCTCTTAACAAGCTTAGCTCAGTGTTTGGTGGCTGGGCGTGAGGCACTCTCACTCTCCCAGGTGAAGCTCCTGAGGCTCAGTGTTCTTGTCTTGCTTATACTTTAGGTTCAGTCTTTGCAGGTCCTGATACTCAACATCTCTGTTTGATTAAATGAAACCACTTCCCCATTAAACTATTACCTCTGACTAGACAAGTCTTCCTTAGGGCTAAATGAAATATCTTCCTTACTGTATATTAAGTGCAATTTTCTTCTCTGTGTGCATGGGGACCATCTGGCAAATGCCACTTATTGTGTCTGTTCTGGTACCCAAAGGCAGATACTGTTACCCTCAAATTCTATTTCTCTGGATTAAAAAGCCACAATACGTTCAATATTTCCCCATTGTGATTCTGTGATCCAACAATTGAATCATTTTGTTCTTCCTTGGACTTTCTCCAATTCCTTCTCATCCCTCCTTAGATGTGGAGGCCAAAAATGCAAGCCAAGTCTAGAGGAAGGATTGCTCCCTGGCACTTTTCTATCCTTATCTCTCAGCTCAGCCCCTATAATCTTCATTCTAGACACGCTTCCGTTTCATTCCATTTGTTGCCCATTGTGGTCTCTGTGGGCTTTTATTCTCTTTGTATTTCTTTACAGGTCATTGACCCTCTTGTATCTGTGGGTTTTCTTTGTTTTGGTTACAGTTTAATATCTTATACTTAAAGCCTATTAAATTGCATCCTTTGATTTTGTGGTTTGTTGGATTCAAAGTCTACTTGACAAATTATATTATGGGATTTTAGCAAGTCTGCCCAAATCTTCATAAACTATGGTGACTGCCATTAGTAGCTGATTGCTCTATATTTGTTTGAGTTTTTATTCTAGAACTACGCTATCGAATACAGGAGTGCACTATCTGATACAGTGGCCACTAGCCACATGTACCTATTTAAAATTAAGTTATTAAAGTTAAAATGAAAAATTCAATTTCTCAGACACTAGCCACATTGTGGGTGCTCAGCAGTCACGTGTGGCTAGGGGCCACCATGTTGGACAGCATAGATTGTGAAGATTTCCATTATTGGAGAGGGTTCTATTGGATGGCCTTTCTAGAAGGTTTTCCAGTTTGAAGAATAGTCTTGGTGAAAAAGAGTTGCCGCATTGGTGACCTCGAATCATGGAGTCAGAGATATACTAGTCTGGTAATTTTCAACATTTTACTTCTGAGAAGTTTTCTATATATTTACGTATTAAAGAAAGTTCTGCCTTGTGGGGCTCTTATTAGATAAAAGATAACATCTTCCCCCACTTATTAATTCAAGGCATAAACCAATGTAATGCCATCTGTTAGCAAGCAGATAGGACTGAGTTGATATAATTCTAGCCAAATTTTAAAAAATGATTACGGGGCAACCCAGGTGGCTCAGCAGTTTAGCGCCACCTTCAGCCCAGGGCGTGATCTTGGAGACCTGGGATCGAGTCCCACATTGGGTTCCCTGCAGGGAGCCTGTTTCTCCCTCTGCCAGTGTCTCTGCCTCTCTCTCTGTGTCTCTCATGAATAAATAAATAAAATCTTAAAAAAAAAAAGTGATTATGGTTTTTCAGTTTTGGTGGCCTTATCACAGGTAAGGATATATTTTACATTTTAAGTCTTGAATTACTGGAAAGGGCTTTCAGATCCTATTGTTTTTCTTTTTTCTAACTCTTTAAACCAGCCTGATGAATCCATGCACTACAGCTCCCCAAATATGAGCTACTCACTGCTGCCTACAGCCATCTCTTTGGCTGATTCTTTTCTTGCTTGTGTTTCATGTTTTTTTGCACTTACCTGATCTCTCAGTGGTCTCCAAAGTGGAGTGCTTTTACTCTAAGAGTTAACTAGTATAAGAACTTTTATTTTTTTTCTCATTGGTTTACATTTTCTGCTCTTTCTGTATATTTTGTAATGTATATAACTTGTTAGTATAGTTCTGAATGTACATAGTTTGCGTATAGAGCAGGTATAAACTCTGTGTACAATTTTTTTTTTTATGATTGGTGCACAATCCCAAAACATCAGGGGTCTGATCCCCCTTGCTTTGTCTTGGCTCTGTAACCCAAACTTCTGTTCTGCCTCTTTTCTTCTGGTCTGAGCATCTGCATTTCTGCCTTTCCCTCTCCAATGCTAACCCCTTGCTCTATCTGTAGGCCTGTGACTTCAACCCCAGGCAATGGCCTCTTGACCAGCATTCCTAGAAAGCAGACCATAACAAACAGTTTTTCTTTTAACAGGGGTGGGGGTGGGGGTCACTTGAACACCTTTCATGACCTTTGCAAGCCTAGCAGTGCAGGGTGTCCAGGCTGGAAAACTTTGGTCTTACTCAACCATATCATTTTTTCCCTTTGTTAACTGAGGTATAAGACAAAATTCATTCAAAATGTATTAAAAACTTCAAAGAACCAACTGCATATTGCCAAAAGGGTGACCTGTAATTTTGACTTTTGTCCAGTCTATCATGGCTTCTTGTCCAGACTCTTCTTACTCCCAGAACATTGCACACCATATATAAAGGGTGGTACTTCGCCATATCTCTGTTCTCAGTCTCACTCTTGAGCTTCTCACCTTGAACAATTTTGGGGACCTCATTCTATCCCACATATGACTGACTCACTGTGTACCCTCCAGGGTCAGTTTTTGTTTCTATGTTTTGCTTGTCTATTTGATTTTTTAAATTCTTTATTTAAATTCTAGTTAGTGTAGAGCATAATTTTAGTTTCAAGTGTACAATATAGTGATTCAACACTTCCATACAACACCTAGTTCTCATGAGACGCCTGGGTGGCTCAGCGGTTGAGCATCTGCCTTTGGCCCAAGACCTGATCTTGGAGACCTGGGATCGAGTCCCACATCGGGCTCCCTGAATGGAGCTTGCTTCTCCCCCTGCCTGTGTCTCTGCCCCTCTCTCTCTCTGGAAACTGTTACATAAGGTTTATGTTATAAAATGAATATTGAGTGTCAATAAAAAAATAAATTCTAAACTGACCTCACTAATTCGTTTAAAAAAAAAAAAGCAATACCTAGTGCTCATCATGATAAGTGCACTCCTTAATCCCCTTCACATATTTAACCCATCCCCTCACCCACCTCTCTTCTGGTAACCATCAGTGTGTTCTCTATAGTTAAGAGTCTGTTTCTTGGTTTGCCTCTCTCTCTCTTTTTCTTTTGCTCCTTTGTTTTGTTTCTTAAATTCCACATATGAGTGAAATCATATGGTATTTGCCTTTTTTCTGAATGACTTATCTTGTTTAGCATGACACTCTCTAGCTCTACCTATGTTGTCACACATGGCAAGATTTCATTCTTTTTTATGACCGGGTAATATTTCATTGTACGTATACACCACATCATCTTTATCCATTCATTAGTCTACTTGCTTTTGCAAGGTGTTGTCTTCTGGGTCTGACCTGGGATTCTGTTGCAAGGATCTGGATCTGCTCCTGGGTTCCTTGGTAAAGTCTTTCTTGCGGATGAGTTGCCCAAGTCTTCATATCCTTTTACATACTTGGTCATTATTCTCACCTTGTTTATCCCAGTCCTTTAGGTGATGTTTAGTATTTTCTTCAACCTTGTACCTTCATTTCCATTAGATTTTCTCAGGCTGATTTAATCTTTGAGCCTTCAGAAAGAAGGCTCTGAAGAGACTTCAGAACTCATGTTGCCCAACCTTTTCATTTTCTAAAAGCATGAACAAGACAGAAATGACTTGCTCCAATTTGTGTGTAGTTACCTAAAAGAGGGCTAACCTTGAAGTTTATGTCTCCTGATCTTTCTTCTGGTTGTTTTTTTCATTTAACCAACATTCCCAAAATGTTGTCACTCAAAAAAAGTTCTGTGGTTTAGTAAATTCAGGCAATAAAGGGTTACCAACATTTAAAAACATTTCTTTGCTGTAAGAGTTTTCTGAGCCTTTAACATGGAGATCCATAATGTGAAACTCAGGTGGGTAGGAATATACTATATTAATTGATTCCCAACTTATTTGGAAACAGAATTCCATGTTCTCCCAGAGTTATGTTGGATAGTGTCCCTCAGAACACTTGGTAAATATGATACTATCATTACTTCAAGGTCAGAGGTTTTCAAATATTTTCACAGGTAAGTAAATACACTTAAAACACATATTTTTATTTTACTTACTAACAATTCTTTTCAATAATAGATTGCTTGATTCTTGAATAATCTTTACTCAGTGAGGTCAAAGTGCAGGACAGTAAAGAAAGAGGGTCTCATTAAGATTCTCATTTAAAAAAAAAAAAATTCTCATTTCCTTTCCTAGGATATATGTGCAGGATTTTTGGCATTCTGCTTTGTGTTTAAGTTGGATCCCTATTTGTCAAGCCTTTAGATATGGTTTATAAATATCAAGGTTAAATGAAGGTGAAACCAAATAGTTCTAGGAAAGCCAGGAGGCAAATGCTCATAGTTAATCCAAGACTGTACTGGGGGCATTTAGCCTTTCCCAGCTATTAGCACTCAGACACTGTTATTAGCTCATAGACACATAATCACCCCATGTGCATTAGCCAAATTAGATGTTGATTAAAGATACAAATTATATAATATGTTTATATATCAAAATAAGAGAGTTTTAGTTTGACAGGAAAGCTTTAGTGTGTGTGTGTGCGTGTGTGTGTGTTAGAAGGACAAAGACGAAGAGAAAGAGAAAAAGAGAGAGAGAAAGAGAGAGAGGCAAAAGAGATGTGGTAAGTTACCAGAAAAATCTCTACTTTGAAATGAAAAAAATCAATCTCCGGCAAAAATCTGACATAGTATTACAAGGAGATTATTTTAAAAATTAGTGAGACTATAATATGAAATTCCTAGTAAGTGTGGAATCAGTTAAGAAATCAACTAAATTAAACATTACAATAGCCAAGTGGGACATGGTAATGTACTGATGAGTCTTATAAATCTTCAATTTCTGTGTCACCCATAACAGAAAGCATGATTCTAGCTGGGACCATGTCACTTTAAGGAACGCTCTCATTTCATAAGGAGGCATCTTTAATGGAACTAATAAATTGTTTATCACCTTTCAAAATATGGCCACACACAATGAATGATCACTGGGCAAAGGAAGGAGTTAGTTATAAAGGGCTTTGTAAGATAGCTGAATTATGTTTTATCTTTCATAAAATTCATAAAACAGGATGGAAGAGGTACAAGATTATCTGCATTTAGAAGAACATAAAAATGAGAGTGAAGAATTATACCAAATGTTTAGATGCAGCTATTGCAGACAGCCCTAAATCTTGTGGGTTATATCCTTACAGGCTGCCAAGATAAGCCTCTCTACCCTCATACTTCCTCAGGCACTCTCGGGTATTGAGAGGCAGGAGTTACCTCCTTGGACCTCTGCAACCTTTTATTTTTAATTTCTTGCTACAGAAATGATTAGCAAAGTCCTCAAACATCTAGCCCTTAAATTTTCTGATATTTCTTCCAAAGAAGAAATGCATAAATAATAATTAGTTTTTCTTGACTCTTCTATCTCATTTCATCAAAACCCAGAACAGGGCAGCCCGGGTGGCTCAGTGGTTTAGCGCCGTCTTCAGCCCAGGGTGTGATTCCTGGAGACCCCGGGGTCGACTCCCACGTCGGGCTCCCTGCATGGAGCCTGCTTCTCCCTCTTCCTGTGTCTCTGCCTGTCTCTCTCTGTGTCTCTGATAAATAAACAAATAAAATCTTAAAAAAAAAAAAACCCAAAACCCAGAACACCATCGTTTATAAGATGCGCCATTGTTCTAAGTACTGCTGTGAAAGGAAGATGCTTTTATTTAACCTATGACATGCCATAACTTATAAGATGCATATTGAATTTGAAATGTTAAAATTTGAGAAAATGTGTGTCTTATCATCAATGAAATATGGACATGTAATTTCTGGACATGTGGAAGGTTTTGTTGTATGTAATATGTCTAGTGATATTTGAGAGTTACCTTGACATCATGGTTAATGATATGTGCAAGAGGGTTTTGATTTCTTTGTTACTGTGTGCCTATGTATTTGAATCTTTCTATAATTATTTACCTTTTGAACTACTTAGGATTTATCTTCCTAACTGGATTATACATTTTTTCTATTAGGTCTTCCATTTTGGCCTGTGATAGTGACCTTGCAAATAGCAGTTAGTAAGCACTTTGTTTGTTTGTTCATTCACTCATTTAGCAAAGATGTGCATATCAAACACCTACTACATGCTGGTTCTTTTGCCAAGTAGAGGGAAGCCAGTGAACACTGGCACAGGCTCTCTTTTCAAGAATCTCTCTCGATAGTGGGATCAGCAAACAAATCCATCACTACAATACAGAATGTGAAATGAGGTGATGCAGTGGACCTAGGTACATGGGAGCATAGAGAAGGCCACCTTATTGAGACTTGGGTCAGGAAGGGCTTCATGGTGGTGGTGAACTAAGCCATTCTGGGAGTGTGGGGATCAGTGTTCCAAGCACAGACACAGTGCAAAGGTCAAAGATCAGGAGAATATAAGAGTTTATAACACTGAAATAGACTCAGCAAGGGTGGAGCATGAACTTGAGAATGGGTTGAGGAGATAAGAAGTAAGGTTGAACATGTAAGTAGGGATCACAACATGAAGATCTTAGATCTTCTTTCTTTTCTTTTTTCTTTTTTTTTTTTTTTAAGATTTTATGTTTTCAAGTAATCTCTACATCCAATGTCAGGCTTGAACTCACAACCCTGAGATCAAGAGTTACATACCCTGCTGACTGAGCCAGCCAGGCATCCCAAATACCTAAGTTCTTTAACTTAATAATTTACTGTCACCTATATTATCAGTTGGTCAATCAACAAGCATTTAGCCTCTTTCATGTGGTAGAAAAAGAAAAAAAAAAAACATGATAATAAATGCTTATTTGGTGCCAAACATTGTTCCAAGTCCTTTGGATAAGTCATGTCATCTAGTGTTCCCAACAAGCCATAAAGTGAGTATTACTGTCATCCCATCTTTCAGATACGAAAACTCAGGAATGGAGTGGTTAACTAAGTTTCCTGAAATCTTAGAGCAATCAAGTGGGATTCAAACCCAGGCAGTTTGCCTCCACAATCAGTCCACTTAACACCACTTTGTAATCCCTTATCATGACCAGTGGCAGCTCCTGCACCCATCACAGCTGTGTCCCTCGTAGCTTGGTGTGAGGATGACTAGAATTCTCTCTTCTTACTACAGTGGTTATGCTAACAGGAGATGAAGGCACACTGAAGCTGCCACTTGATAGAAGCTGTAAAGAAAGCAGCTTGTTTTCTAATAATGACAGTGGAGATACACACACTGTAGGGGACCACCAATCTAGGACCTATTCCCAGCACCAGTCTCTCCAGTTGAAGAACCTGTAAGGTTTATATTGTATATATCTTGGAGCCACTTGCTTCTTGATCTTGATTTCATTCGAGTGAACTAGAAGTTGCCACAATAGCAAGTTTCAATAGTTCTGAAGAGGAAATGAACTTGAAAGATAAGGATCTTTTATTTAGTTTAGAAACAATGGCAGATGGTTCTCCTTGGTGACATTTTCTCCGGGATGTGTTATTTGATCTTTTGTTTTTTTTTTCCCTAAGGGAAGGGGCCTTCAGTCCCCTCTTGCATATCTGCTTTTTAGACATCTTAACAGGAAGAATATATTTGGAAGAATTGTCCATCTTTAAAGTTAGCTGAAGGGGTACCCGGGTGGCTCAGTGGTTGAGTGTCTGCCTCTGGCTCGGGTCATGATCCCAGGGTCCTAGGATCGAGTCCCACATAAGGCTCCCTGCAGGGAGCCTGCTTCTCCCTCTGCTTATGTCTTTGCCTCTCTCATGAATAAATAAAATCTTAAAAAAAAAAAAAAAGTTAGCTGAGATATTCATGACTTTCAAATACTCTGCAATCATTATTAAGTTGGGAATAAATGTGGATAATAACAATATAGGCAGATTCCTAGTTATACCAGGGTGAGTAATAGATTTCCTTTTTCTACCACTGACTATTATGACAACCACAAGGAGAGGCACCTGAATCTTGTCCAGCGAAGAAGAATCCTAGGAGGTGATCCGGGCAGGTTTGGAAGATGGAAACTGTTACATAAGGTTTATGTTATAAAATGAATATTGAGTGTCAATAAAAAAATAAATTCTAAACTGACCTCACTAATTCGTTTTCATCTTCCCTTGCTAATTTTATTTTGAAGGTGTCTTCACCTGCATTTACTTCGCAGGAAGCTTTTCTTTCTTTGAGGCTGAGCCAGTAGTTAGCATCGTTTTCTAGTTGTGCTCTAAGATTCTCTGATATGATCTAAATCTCACTGTTAAGAGACATGATTTTTAACAAGTCAAGATGCAGACTTTCCTTTTAAAGAATTGGCTAAATATGCAGTCTTTTTAAAAGTGATAATCTTTTTCTTTGGGGGATAAAATGTGATTTACATATTTCCAAGTATTTTTCACAAATACGATTGTTGCTTGGACTTCAGAACAGGCCCCTGAAATTCTGATTGTTGACATTGAACTTGCGGGTAATGAAAAGAAACACAAAGAAGCCACACAATCTATCTAATCTCCCGCTGAGACTTGAGAACTCTTTCTTAATGTTTGGGTGTCTTGGCTGCCACTAGTGAGAGGAGGTTGGCTGTCTCCATCCTGTTCCAGTGAATGCCTATAGGTCCTTAGCATGAGGACTGAATGAAGCCTGGAAATTGCATTCAAAAGCTAGAGGTTGCAGTTCAGCTGGTTCCTGAATGGATCACCTTGAGTGGGTCATATAACCTTGGGAAACTTACAGTTTTTTCAGTAACATGGGTCAGCAGTTGTGGCAGACACACCTGAGGTGACGCCCAATGACTCACAACCCTGTACAATCCAACAATTTGAATGTAGAAGGCCCTGTGAACTGCTTTGTGTCAATAGAATATGGCAAAGGAGATGAGATGTCACTCCCTTGATTAGGTAACATTGTTAAGACCCTATCTTAGGAAGCTGAAAAGAGATATTACCCTTATCAGCTTTGTTTTTTTTTTTTTTAATTTTCATTTATTTATGATAGTCACAGAGAGAGAGAGAGAGAGGCAGAGACACAGACAGAGGGAGAAGCAGGCTCCATGCACCGGGAGCCCGACGTGGGATCCGATCCCGGGTCTCCAGGATCGCGCCCTGGGCCAAAGGCAGGCGCCAAACCACTGCGCCACCCAGGGATCCCAACCCTTATCAGCTTTGAAGAGATGAACTGCTTTGTAATGAGAGATCCTATGGAGAGGGTTCTATAGACTGAATGTGTGTGTTCTTGCTACATTCATATGGTGAAATCTAATCCCCAATGTGATGATATTTGGAAGTGGTGCCCCTGGAGGGTGATAGGATCATGAGGGTGGAGCATGAATGGGATCAGTGTCCTTATAGAAGACAACCTAGAGAGCTCCCTTTCCCTTTCTGCCTGTGAGGACATAAGGAGAACATGAGAAGTTGGCCATCTATGACTAGGAAGTGGGCTCTCACCAGACACAGAATCTGCTGTGCCTTGATCTTGGACCTCCTAGCCTGCAGAACTTGAGAAATAAATGCTTATTGGTTAAGTCACCCAGACTATGGTAGTTTGTTCTGCAGGCAGGACAGATTGAGACCAAGGGCCCTGTGGCAAGGAACTTCAGGCTGGCTCTAGGAGCTGAGAGCAGCCCTAGCTGATGGATGGCAAGGAAACAAGACCCATGGTCATGGAGCCACAAGAGCAGCCACAATGCTGCTAACAATCTGAATAAACTTGAAAGAGACTTCTTTCCTAGTCAAGCTTCTGGATGAAAATGCAGTTGTGGCATCTTGAGTGCCACCTTGTAAGAGCCTGAGTGGAAGACAGCTGAGCGGAGCCTGGACTCCAGACCTGCGGAAACTGAGAGATCATAAATATGGTGTGTGTGTGTGTTAAAGTAATTAGTTAAAAAAAATTTTAATTGTGGTAAAATGCACATAATATAAAACCATAATTTTTAAGTTCAGTAGTGTTAAGTATATTCACATTATTGTTCAACCAATCTCCAGAACACATTTTTTTTTTTTTTACTATTTCTATTTTAATACTCATAGTATGGCCTAACATAGGCCATATAGAAGTAACTGAACTTTAGATAAATGGTTAATTTTAAGGCATTCTTTTAACTACATTAAGCAGAAATTACTTCATCATTATAAACAGCAAAAATGTTGAAAATGAGGAAACAAAGATTGGTATAAAGAACTGCAATAGGGGTGCCTGGGTGGCTCAGTCAGTTAAGTGTCTGCCTTCAGCTCAGGTCATGTTCCCAGGGTCCTCCTGTATTGGGCTCCTTGCTCCTCAGGGAGCCTGCTTCTCTCTCCCCCTCTGTCACTCCCCCTGCTTGATCTCTTTCTTTCTCTCTCAAATAAATAAATAAATAAATAAACAAATAAATAAATAAATAAAATCTTTAAAAAAAATAAAACCCCAAAAAACTAAAGAACCGCAATGTGAAAATATATTTTTAAAATAATACAATTGTGTGTAAATCAAGCATTACTTACTAAATGCTTAGGATCAAGTCATATTTTAAAAATAGCTATGGCCCTCATTCTTTCTTTCTTTCTTTCTTTCTTTCTTTCTTTCTTTCTTTCTTTCTTTCTTTCTTTCTTTCTTTCTTCTTCTTTCTTTCTTAAGATCTTATTGATTTACTCATGAGAAACAGAAAGACAGAGAGGTAGAGACACAGGCAGAGGGAGAAGGCTCCATGCAGGGAGCCTGACGTGGGCCTTGATCCTGGGTCTCCAGGATCATGCCCTGGGCCAAAGGTAGCGCTAAACCTCTGAGCTGCCCAAGCTGCCCTTCATTTCTTGAGAAGAAACTTAATTGTTCAACACAGATATTAATACAGACTGTTAACTCCCAGTCTTTAGAATAAAATCTACGCTCCTCAACTTGGTTTACAAAATCCTTATAATCTAGCCTTTGCCTATTAGACCCATTCTGTGTCATTCTTATACCAATGCTGTCCTAGCCTTAATGATATTTTACAGTTTCTCCGAAATGACAGGCCTATTCTTATCCTGGGATAGGATCTTCCTTTGTATGAACTCTTCCCTTTTTTTTGTGACTGCTGTTGCTGTTTCTCTTTCTCTCTCTCTCACTAACTTTGCATGCCTGGCTCCTTCTTATCTGTCAGTCACATCTAGGTGATATAGATATATCATCTTCTTAAAGAGATCTGCGAAAATCTAAAGTAGGCACCCAGTCATTCTTCATAAGATTATCCTAATTTCATGCTTTGCCTAGTATTTATCGTTTTCTCATATATTTTTTCTTATTTCTGCACTTAAAAATTTTTTTTTACTGTCCCTCTCTTGCTAAAATGTGAATTCCATTGAGAGAAGGCACTTGGTCTGCTTATTTTATAGTCTATGCTCTGATACTAGATGAGCAGTAACTATTTTTGAATGAGTAAGTTAACATCAGTCCTGTGGCCTGCAGCCTTTACTCTGTGATAACATAAATGTGCTTCTATAAGTCTCTATTCATTTACTGAGTATCACTAAAATTTCTTAATCATTATGCCAATGTGTCTGATTGAAAACCCATAAGTTCAGGAGCTCCTGGCTAGCTCGATTAGTAGAGCATGCTACTCTTGATCTCAGGGTTGTGAGTTCAAGCCCCATGTTGGGCATAGAACTTACTCGAGTCTTGTTTGAGTAACTTGACAAGGGGTCAGTGCCCACTTCTTGTTCTTCTGACTGCAGAGGGGGTCAGTTTCAGATAAGGAGATACATTGTCAGAACCAGACAATATCACCAGAAGTGACTACCTTTCAGGAGACCTTTACTGGTGCACAAATCTAACTGTCACTTGAAAATTCAGCCTCTCCTTATAGGTCAAAGATGACTTCAGACTCAGTAAAACAGAGTTCTCCAAATACAAGTCTTGGTTGGGAAATAGGAAGTGAAGAAGAATGTAGAAGTAGAGATCAGCTGAGTTTTCCCTCAACCGAGCTGCTGGCAAAGAAGCTAATATAGTAGAATGGTGCCAACTGCCTTTCTGATAGTTTTCCTATCTTCACCAAGTATTTGGGAATTTTCTGTGATGCAGAAGGGCTTCCCAGCTCCTGTTCCCTGCATCCTCCTCCTCCTCCACCTCCTCCTCCCCCTCTCCTTTTTCTCCCTCCCTCCTTTAGTCTCTGCTGGGTGCTCATGCTTGGAATGAATGGACCCAACCAGAAAGAGCTCCAGAACAATTTTCTTGCAAAACAAAACTACCCATTAAATAGCATCTCCCCATCTCCTCTTCCTCCCAATCCCCCAGCTCTGGTAATTGCTATTCTACTTTCAGATCCCACGAATTTGATCACTCTAGATACTTCATAAAAATACACTATTTGTTTTTTTGTGACCGATTGACCCACTTATTTAATTTAGCATAATGTTCTTACAGTTACACTTATCATGCCAGGTGATAGAACTTCCTTCCTTTTTAAGGTGGAATAATATTGCCCTGTGTGTGTATGTATGTATGTATATATGTATATTTATATATATATCTCACATGTTATTTATTCATTCATCTATTCATGGACATTGGGTTGCTTCCACCTCTTGGCTATTGTGAATATGTGTGTTTTAAGCCTCTACATTTTTGTAATTTGTTAGTCAGGAAAAGAAAGCTAATACCACAATAAAAAAAAAAAACACACACACACAAGGACATGGTAAAGATTAAGAAATAAATTCTATAAAGTATAGTATAATTTTACAATGAGGTCACACTGCACATTTAACTTAATAGAATTTAACACTGAAGGTTAAAAAGAAAGAGGGAGAGAGAGAAAAAAAAGAAAAGAAAAAGAAAAAAAAAGACCAAAATACATTTTTTACAAGTGTAAACAATTCTGCTGGGCACTCCAGCAGTGAGCTTAGCTGTGGAGTGAGCTGGAGATGGCAAGTGTGAATCTGCTGTGTCCTCGGATGCCTGAGCACCTTTACCTGAATGAGGCTCTAGTGTTTCTATGCATGTCTTTTCTGTGCTGCTAATAAATTACCACACACTTGGCAGCTTAAAACCACACATCGTTACTATCACAGTGTCTCTGGATCAGGAGCCCAGGCATGGCTTAACTGCCTTCTCCCTGTTAGGGTCTCATGAAGCAGCAGTGGAGGTGTCAGCCGGGCTGCATCCCTTCTGGAAGCTCCAGTAGGGAAGACTCTGCCTCCAGAATCACTATATATATATATTGTTGACAGAATTCCTTTCTTTCTGGGTCCCAGAACTGAGAACTTCAGCTTTTTGTGGGATGTTGGGAGGAGGCCGCTTTCAGCTCAAGATGTCTCCCCAGGTGGCTCCTCTGTAGGCAGCTCACCCTGGTGGCTTGCTTCCTCAGGCCCAGCAGGAGGGGGAGAGTCTCTAGAGCATGTCCCCAAGCATGATGGAGCCTTGCAGAATGGAATGCAGCCGTGGGAATGACATCCCATCATTTCTGCCATATTCTACTGGTTAAGAGCGAATCACACGTCCCGCCATCCTCCATGGGAGGAGGTTATATAAGGCATGGACACTGGGCTTTGAGGGTCCCATCTGCCACACTAGATTGAGCTGCAAATATGGGTATGTAGCCTAGGACGGGCCTCAAGGACAAGACAGACCAGTGCTTCCCTGTCTTAGCTAAACATACAGAGCTATGGAGTTGAAAAACAAACAAAAACAACAAAAAAAGGAAGCTCCCTCCTGCCCTCTCCAAATCCTCAGAAACATGATCTCTGAGAGGTGGATTGTAGGCAATTGCAGTTAAATAAAGAAAATCCAAGGTGATTCGAATGTGTAGCCATGCCCCCCGAGTACTGATGTAGTCTAAATCCCACCTTTTAGACCTGAGACATTCGGGCTTGGAGTGGCCCAGTGACTAACCCCGAATTACACAGGATGTCAGAATAGAGCCAAGCCCAGACCTGAGGGATCCTAAATTTCATTTTGTGCTTTTCTATTACCCCACGCTGCCTTCTTAATTTGGAATTTGGGAACTAAGTCTTAACTTCTTCACAAGCTGTGGCGAGAAAATCCTCACTGGTAAACTAATCCTTTTCAGTGGCCTGTCGGAGCCGGTCATACTGGCTGGTGCCATTTCTTTCCCAGCTCCTGGTTTCGGCGATTTCACAGTGGTAGCTCAAAACTGGCCATGCCGGAAGCAGTCACACCAGGGAAATTGTCAAACACTGGAAGTCAGGCTTCCCACCACCCACTCCTACTGGGGTAGTAGGTACACCTTTACTTGCCTCCCACTGTCCATTTAGATTTGAAAAATGGGGGCTGCATGTTTACAATTGATATTGTATGATTATGCCTACTCTTGGCCAAAATGCAAATAGGGCTAAGAAAATTAAAGGTAAAAACAGAAATGCAGCATGCGTCTTCCTACTTGGCTGACAGGATATTAATGAATGGTGGGTGCACTGAATGAAGCATTTGGGAGCTTCTTTCCTGCTTTTCTCATCTCTGAAGTCAGTGTGGACTGTTGTGCTCACTACACGGGTTGCTCATGTGTCTCCAGAGGAGAGGTCACCTTCCACTTTTCTCCCACTTTCATTTAGGGTTTCTTGCCCCACACTCTGTCCTATGGGCTCTGTAAGATATGACATTGATCGAATTCTAAGTCCATCTCTACATTCCAGGGTCTTGACAGAGAGTAGTGTGGGACCCTTTACCTGCTTCTCTGGGCACGGTCTTTCTGTGACAAAGAGAATAAGGCCAGGACACTGTTTACTGAAAATAAAATCTTCTGTTGGGGCGACAGAGTGAGGTTTTCCACCTACTTCTGCCCTGAGGGGGCCTTGAGGAAGTGTTTCTATCAGTTCTGTTTCACAGCTATGAAGTGTTGCTGTGAGCTTTGATTTCATGAGATCTCGAGGCCTGAAGCCCCGGGATTGGGCGGAAAGCAGGATCGGCTCTGAAAACAGTTCTGAAGAATTTTCCCTTGATGTGAGAGGCTTGCTCATTCTGTGGCTTGCCTGTGCTTTTGACTCCAAATTGTGAACCACGAACTTCATATAGATCTTTCTCCTTCCCCCTCCTACTTATTGATCTTCAACTGCTGTGCTCTTCTCTCTTTGTCTTTGAGGGAAGTCAGTATGGAGAAAGAGTCAGCATGGTTTAACTGAAAAAGCACAGGTTTGATGTTAGACAGACCTGCATGGCTCCACCACTTACCAGGTGCGTGACCCCAGGGCCAGTTGCTCTCTGAGCCTCAGTGTTGGAAAATGAAGCCAATAGTACCTGTTCTTCAAGGTTGTTTCTGTTGGGAGGATAAATGAAAATTAGGTGTAAAAGGATGAGCCCAGGGCCTGGCACACAGCAAGAGCAATGAATGGTAGTTCCCTCTAGTGGCTATTCCCTGTAATAGCAATAGCACATATTTATAGACTATTTGGAGTATTTATGAATATTCACTACTCATCAATTTACATGCATTTATTTCATTTTATCTTCACAAAAATTTTCTGTAATCTAGGAGATTAAGTTTAATCTCCTCAAGGAAGCTTTTATTGATAATTTAATCTAAGATTATCCCACCTACCCATCATAGTATCCCAACGTCCTAGTATATGTCTTTTTTTTTTTTTTTTTTTTTTGCAGCACTTACCGTTATCCAGAATTCTATATTCTTTACCTGTTCATACTTATTGTCAGTCTCTATCTGTTAAAATATAAGCTCAAATGAGAGAAGCAGCTTTGGTTTGATTTCAATTGTAGCCCCAGTGCCTGGCATGTAACAGAAAATACATATATTTTGGGCAGCCTCGGTGGCTCAGCGGTTTAGCGCCGCCTTCAGCCCAGGGCCTGATCCTGGAGATGTGGGATCGAGTCCCATGTCCGGCTCCCTGCATGGAGCTTGCTTCTCCCTCTGCCTGTGTCTCTGCCTCTCTTTCTCTGTCTCTCTGTCTCTCATGCATAAATAAAATCTTTAAAAAAACCAGTTAAATCTGATGATGGAAATAGTACAAATAAATTGATTTTTTAAAAAATGCATATATTTTGAATGAATGAAGGAAGCACTATTACTACCTTCATTTAGCCCCAGCATGAAACACAAACTTAGATATGTTAAATGAGAGGTCCTAAGTTAGAGAGCTAGTAAGAAGTGGAAAAAATCTGGATTGGAATTTGGATTGTTGGACTCTGGAATTGGTGCACTTGATTATCACTCTACCCAGGCTTGTGTTCCATGGGTGAGATTTTTATAGAGAGTCCGTGTGTTTCTTGAAGTCTTTGCTAAGCTACATTATAAGCCCAACATTGTCTTAGGAGATATTAGATTTAAAGCTTTTTTTTTTTTTTTTTTTTTTGAGAGAGTACATGTGATTGGGGTGGGAGGGGCAGAGGGAGAAGGAGAGAGAGAATCTCAAGTGGGCTGGACATGAGGCTTGATTTCATGACCCTGAGATGAAGACCTGAGCTGAGATCAAGAGTCTGATGCCTAACTGACAAGCCACCCAGATGCCTTTCCAAGATCTCTGTTTTGAAAGATCTTACATTCTAACTGGGAAAGAAACGGTGTACATCATAAAATGGAGAATAACACAAGAATATACTTGATTAAGTGTTCAAGATTTAAAGAGGAAAGAATGTGGCTGTACTCCATCAGAGATGAAACAATAGACACAAAAGCCAAAGTTGTTTTTATTTCTAAGTCCTCTTCAATTTGTTTGTTCATTTTTCCAGTAAACATGAAATACCTATTGATTGCCATGTATTATACTTGTTATGCACTTGGAATATACAGCAGAATAAGTGATGGTCCTCCACTCTCAAAGTGCTCATGATTCATGGGAAACACAGACATATGCAGTATAATTATGCTGCTATGTATTAGGTATAATTATAAAGATTTTCACAGGGCATCTGATACACCACTGGCAGAGAGGAGAGACAGGGTGGCTAGTAGCCAGGGGCCAGCTGATGAAATGTCATTTTTGTTGCATTAGGGGCTTTTGGCTTTGTTCTCTAAATTAGTGCTTCATAAGTGAAGGTGATTTTGCACCGCTTTAGGAGTTGATTTCTGGAGATCTGGCAAATTTGGCAATGTCTGGAGACAATTTTGATCATTTTAATTCAGGGGATGTTAATGGCATCTGGTGGCACAGGGATGTGACTGAACATCCTACAGTGCAAGGACAGCTGGCCACAACAAAGAATCCTTTGACTCCAAATGTCAATAGTTTTGGGGTTAAGAAATCCTGCTTTTGGAAAGGAAGGTAGGTTATTGCCGGGCCTTGAGTAAATGGCATGTTTTGTGTTAGACAATCTCTATGGAGTACAGATTTGAAGGTGCTAATGCTTAGGCAAGAGGTTAGATTCTTGCAGTAGCACAGAGAGAACTGGAGAATGTTTGGAAGAGAGCCTTTGTGGTGGGAGAGAAGAGAGGAGTTTGAGGACTTAGCGAATGTATGTGAGTGGTAAAGGAGAGGGTTTTGTGGAGTTTCTCTGCCTTGTCTGATGCAGCCATTACCTGAAGTCAACCCAATAGTAAGAACAGATATTGGCCAGAAGCAATGACATCAATTTATTTACTTTATTTTTATTTTTATTTTTAAAGATTTTATTTATTCATGAGAGACAGAGAGAGTGGCAGACACAGGCAGAGGAAGAAGCAGGCTCCATGCAGGGAGCCTGACTTGGGACTCGATCCAAGGTCTCCAGGATCATACCCTGGACTGCAGGCAGTGCTAAACTGCTGCGCCACTGGGGCTACCCAATGACATCAATTTAAACAAGCATTACTGAACTACTCATGTGTCATTCAAGCAGAGACATCCAGCAGGTACTGGATATGCAAATCTGATTCTCAGGAAATATAGTTTTGTAGTCATTAGCTTAAAGTAGTGGATGAAAGCCAGAAGATCATATTAGCTCATCCAGGAAGACTATGTAGAATGAAAACAGCAGTGGGTCTAGATTATTACCCTCAGAAATACATGCAATAAAGGGGAAGATAGAAGGAGAAGAACCTTTGAAAGAGACCAAGGAGCAATATTCTGAGGGGTAGGAAATTTAGGGGAAGTGGTGTCATGGAAGCTGAGGGAAGAGAAGGTTGCATGAAGAAATGAATGCCCAATAGAGTACAATGTTGCTGACACTTCCTAGGAGAAGAATGGAAAAGCATCTATTGAGTTTCAATTTGAAAAACATGAGTGACCTTGAAGAAGGCCATTGGTTTGATGATGGCAGAAGCCAGATTTCAATGGGTTGAGGAGTCAATGGGAATGATAGAACTGCAGGTAAGAGTGAGTACTTTTTCTAGAAGTTTGGCTGTGACAGGAAAGAGAGAGGGACATAGAGTTAAAGTGCTAGGTCATGCACAGCTTCTTGGTTCCTTTTATTTAATAACAGTAGCCACATGCTTCTCCCTCCTCCTGTGTTGTCTCTGCCTCTCTCTCTATATGTCTATCATAAATAAATTAATTAATTAATTAATTAATTAATTAATAAAATAATAATAATAACAGTAGCCATGAAAATGTTGATGTGTGTGAGGATGTGATCACTATTCTCTTACATTCTTATTGCCAGCTTATAATGAAAACAAATGTTAGACCAAATTCTGACATGTTACAAATATTTATTCACCAAGCATGTATTATCCACCAGGCAAGACAATGCATTCCAATGTTTTGGAAGTCTCCTGGACTCCCAACTTTCTGAATTTCTCAGTGATGACCTTCACTTTGATGAAAAATTCATGTGGTGCTGACCCAGCAGTATTCCAGAGGTAAATTCTATTGTCATCTGGTTATTATCAGGTAACCAAAAAATTCTCTAACCCAATGGCAGACACTGTTAGGAATCAGGTCTCTACCATTTCTAAAAGCAGAGGTTTGTTAGGGTCTTATACCCTGTTCAGCCATGGTTAGTATACTGGATTGAATACTGCCTCCCCAAACTCATGTCTCCTCAGAAACTTAGAATATAACCTTATTTGGAAATGTGCCTTAACAGATGTAGTTAGCTGAGGTCATACTGGAATAGAGTGGCCTGGTTTCTCCCCAGTGACTGGTGTCCTCATGAGAAGGCCATGTGAAGACACAATGGAGAAGGATATGTAAAAAGGGAAGCAGAATCTGTAGTGATGCAGCTACAAGCTAAGGAACACCAAGGATTGAGAGGAACCACTAGAAGCTAGAAGTAAGTAAGGAAGAATTCTTCTTTATGGACTTTAGAGGGAGCACAGTTCCTCCAATGTCTTGATTACTGATTTCTAGCCTCCAAAACTGTACTTTGTGGTATTTTGTTATGGCACCTTAGCAAGTAATATAATTGGGATTGTCTCTAAAATAGCCAACTCACATATCTTCTTGAATGCCATAAATTTCATTAATGAGAATCCATTTCTAATATCCATGATGATAATTAACAAACCACTAATTAGTGATAGCTCATTTCTAACCTTCATTATGTTAATTATCAAAGCATCTGGTGTTAACTGAGATAGTGATAACAGAAGTGCTTATATAGGAGCCTCCTCTGGAGCGGGAGCTTCCTGTTAGCATGCTCTTGGGGTGCATCTTCACTGAATACATGTGTTGTACTACATTTTCTATGCCGAAGTATTTATTTAATTATTTATTTATTTATTTATTTATTTATTTATTTATTTATTTATCAGAGAGAGAGAGAGAGAAAGAGAGAGAGAGAAAGCGACCACACATGAGTGGGGATAGTGGCAGAGGGAGAGGGAGAGAGAGTGAATCTTAAGCAGGTCCACACCCAGCATGGAGCCCAATGTGGGGCTCAATCTCATGAGCCTGAGATCATGACCTGAGCTGAAATCAAGATTAGGACATTCAACCGACTGAGCCACCCAGGCGCCCCTAGGCTGAAGTATTTTAAATTGCAGACACCACTGGCAAGGGAGATCTGTATCCTAGCATGTTCAAGACATGGGCTTACGGGAGAAATTCAAGGGAGGGAAAGACCTACGAGGTTTGGAAGAAACTGACAGCAGTAACTGTTATCACGGACAAACTTTTCTGATTAGTGGAATCACCAGGAGCCTCTTACTGTGCTTTTCTCTTTTCTACTTTTGCTAGAAAATAATCTTTTTTCCTTTTCAGTTCAGTTATACATTCTAAAAAGTCATAGCCACAATTGATATAAGGTATGGAGTCAATTTATCCCAGTATGCCTGGATCTTTCCCAGATTTAACATCAAAATTCCCACATCTTGAGAACCTCCCCAGTTCCAGGCTAATCAGGGCAATTGGCTACTATTTCTATATTTGTATGAACAGAATTCTCTGCCCCCTTTCTGTCCTACCAACCATATTTTAATTAATAAGTTAATTAATTAATTTTAAAGATTTTATTTATTCATGAGAAACACACAGAGAGAGGCAGAGACACAGTCAGAGGGAGAAGCAGGCTCCCTGCGGAGAGCCAGATGTGGGACTCAATCCCAGGGCCCAGGGATCACGAACTGAGCCAAAGGCAGATGCTCAATCACTGAGCTACTCAGGTGCCCCCCATCCATATTATTTAACTAATTAATGAGATCTTGTTAGTTCCTGTCTCCTGATCTAGGGCAGTTTAGTTTAGTGTTGTGTTGGGGCCAGGGGAGAAGGGATGGGAAGGGGGAGAGTTAGGACATTCTGGCAACTAGAGAATCACGATTCTCTCCTGTGGCTTGCTGCTGCATGCAAGTATCTTAACTTCTGAAAAATGTCACAAAGTCCCAGCAGGTTGGGAATACTGACTGGTTTCATCAGTTTGCTGAATTCCCCAAACTCAGGTCTAAGATAAAGAATGTTGATTAGAAATTCTTATAATATGTAATGTAGATAGGTTGATCTATGAACAGATATGTACTGGGAGATTATAAATAATTTGCATGATAGAGTTCTGTTTTCCCTTGGCATATATTGTCTATTGTCCCTTAGTGTTTCAAGAGCAGAGTGGTGATTTCTTTTTCTTCTTCTTTTTTTTTAAAGACCTTTTTTTTTTTTTTTTTTTTTTTTAATTGACAAGAGACAGCGAGAAAGAGGCACAGACATAGGCAGAGGGAGAAGCAGTATGGGACTTGATTTCCGGAACCTGAGATCAAGTTCTGAACCAAAGGCAGATGCTCAACCACTGAGCCACCCAGTGTCCGTGTCCCCAGAGTGGTGATTTCTAATTCGTTTTTAAGTTAGCTATTTGGAAAGCAATTGATGACCAGGCAGTAGAAAAAGACTTCTGAGCAGCCAAAGATACGACACCAATTAAATATAGTAAATTCAAGTAATTTATTATTTTTTTAAAGATTTTATTCATTTATTCATGAGAGAGAGAGAGAGGCAGAGACACAGGCAGAGGGAGAAGCAGGCTCCATGCAAGGAGCCCGATGTGGGTGGGACTCGATCCCGGGACTCCAGGACCACACCCTGGGCCAAAGGCAGGCACCAAACCACTGAGCCACCCAGGGATCCCCAATTCATGTAATTTAAATGACTGAAGAACAATGTAGGCTCTCTCTTTGTCTATAGATTTGTTTTACACAACAATTTAAAGACCTATGTTGTCTCTTTAAGTTCTCAGTAGTTTGGAAGGAGGCAGTGTGGATGCTACTAGAAGGCAGGCAATAGAAGGGAGAGGTGCCCGCATGCCCCCAAAACACAAAGGAGTTAGAAAAACTGTTCTGCACAGTCCCAGAATACACAGTGGTTTGGAGGCACATAACTCTATATCCCTTGATAAAAGCTGAGAGTATCATGGTGGCAATAATAATGCCGATATTGATCACGCAGAAATAGAACGCTAATGAGGAGCTTCTCGTTGAGAAGCTGAAGGCCAGACCCTGACAAGCTCACACTGTGAGGTCTCTTGTAGCCAGCTCACTGATCTCTCCCTGATGGTGCTCTGCCTTTGTGGCTTTTTTTTTTTTTTTTTTTTCCAAACTTCAGTGGCATGTCCAAATGAACTGATGTGAGTCTCGGAGAAGATAGGAGTAGAGCACTCGAGAATACCAGGTGAAACAATCTTTTAAGTAACTCAGTAACAGACTGGGATCTGTGGCAACTAAACCATAGAAAAGAACATGAACAGCAGTACAATATTAATGCTTCCAATTTGGAAAGTAATAATTTGTGGATTTTATGGCATTTGGAAGCAGAGATGCAGCTGTATCACCAAAATTATTTGGGCAGGAGCATGTGTGACACAATTTGGCCAAGAGCCCTAGGAAAACTACAATAACAGTTTAGAGATATGGATTAAGCTGCGGATCTTATTTTGTGCAATAATTTCCCCAAAGCTTGCTGTCTGATCTGATGGCACTCAACTGGGGCTTCAGAAATCCATGGAGTTGTAGAATGGTGGGCAGGACTCCAGGCTTTTGGGAGTTTCTCATCATTTCCCAACCACTGAACCCTTTCATATTGCCATGATTTTTCCTCTTTTGATCCCTCCTCTGTGATATCCGTCCTCTACTTTCCATCTGGAAAACTCTTACTCAACATTAGGACCCAGCTCCTATGTCTTTTCTGAGCTTTTTCGGGTAGGCTTATAATCTATTTGTTTAAATATCCACCGCTTTCACTAGATCAAGGTCCAGCACATTTTTTTTTCTGAAAAGGGACAGATAATAAATATTTTATAGCCTTGTGGTTTATCGGCTCTGTCACAGCTACTCAACTGTGCCATTGTAGTGCATAGGCAGCCCTAGAGAATACATAAATGAATGGGTGTGGATGTTTTCCAATAAAACTTTATTTATGGACACTGAAATTTGAATTTCATATAATTTTCATACGTCACAAAATATCCTTCTTTTGATTTTTTAAAACCGCTTATAAGTATAAAAATCATTCTCAGCTTGTAGGGCATACAAAAACAGGCAGCAGAACAGATTTGGCCTACAGGCTCTAGTTCGCTGTGCTAATTTTCTATTGCTATGTAACAAATCACTACAAACTTAGCAGCTGAAAACAATGCACATTTATTATTCCAGTTTCTGTGGGTTAGGAGGTCTGGCACAACTTAGCTGGGTCCTCGGCTCAGAGTCTTAAAAGGCTAAAATCAGGATGTTGGCCAGGCTGTGATTTTCTGTGGGCCTTGACTACTTCTGAGCTCATTTAGGTTGTTGGGAGAGTTCATTTCCTGTGGCTGTATGACTGGGGTCCCCGACTTTTTGCTGACAATCAGCTGTAATTCTTGCTCTGTGGGCTTCCTGAACATGGCTCTGTACTTCATCAAACCAACAAGAAGGAGTCATATACAATGTTACCTAAGAATCATAGACAGTGACACCCTATCACCTTTGCCTATTGTATTGATTAGAAGTAAGTCACAGATTTTGCCTGCACTTGGGCAGGAGATTATACAAGGTCACGAATATCAGAAGGTGGGAATCATGGGCAGCATCACCTTAGGGTCTAGCTATTATTACACCAACCCCTGCACGAGATGATGATTTCTGGAGACAGGCACTGTGATAGTGACAATGAATCATTTTGATATCCTCAGCATTAGCCCAGCACATAATGGGTGCCAGTAAATGTTTATTGAAAGAATGCATAGATGGTTGTTTACACACAACCAAAACAATAGAATAAGATTCTTATAATTCTCCAGTAAAATAATTACAATATTGCAATTCTTCCTGATTCAAGATATGTTTGTGGGACCCAAGGTTTTAAGAAGAAAGCTAAATTTGGCTGACATTCTTGGATTTGGATTTATAGCTAGATCAATTTCATCAGGTAGTAAAAGAACTTTCCGTGTGGTGAGTAATCAGTTATTCAAACCACATTCCAGTCAATCAGCATAAAAACAAGACTGAAATAGGGGAATCCATCTTAAAGCTCTAAGCAGGGTGCTGGTACATTGAAAAATTTCCAGAAGCAATTTTCCAATGCATAGCAAAGATAGCTTCTCTGGTATTTATTTCCCTGAATAAATGTAACTAAAAATAAGGTGAATTTTTATTTCAACAAAGGCTACAAACTTTAAGCAATAATAAGAAATAAGTAAGAGATATCTGGAATGTGAAATACACACACACACACACACACACACACATACACTGAAGTGGTTACGGAGTGAACATGACTGTGGGCAAAAGCTTCCAAACTGTAAAACTTTCCCCAAAGTCTCAGTTACTGAGAATTTTTTAATTGAAACACATGGAATCACAATCTTAACACCTGTTTCATCTGCCAACTTTATCAAACACCTATGTCTATTGCAATTTCTGTTGCGTTATCATCTAATTACCTATCTATCTCTTCAACTTCTGTTTTATGGTTCACCTGATTATTTCCTTTCCCATTCAGAGAAAGATTGGGGTTGAGAGTTCCTTTTTATGCAGTTTTTTTGCATCCCAAATGGAACAGATGGTTCCTCTAAATGCACATCTGGTCACCGACTAGAAAAGATCTCAAACTGGGCTCTGCCAATGGGAAGCAAGACGTGGCTTCCCTTTTCTTTCTGGGAAATATTTTCTTCTATTGAGATTAAGATAAATTTCTTTTTTTTTTTTTTTTTAAGAAAGAGGTAGTAGTTTTATTTTTATTTATTTTTATTTTTATTATTTTTCAAAGATTTTATTTATTCATGAGAGACACACACACAGAGAGAGGCAGAGACACAGGCAGAGGGAGAAGCAGGCTCCAGGCAGGGAGCCTGACGTGGGACTCAATCCCGGGTCTCCAGGATCAAGCCCTGGGCTGAAGGAGGTGCTAAACCACTGAGCCACCAGGCTGCCCCGAAAAAATTTCTTTTAATAACCAAATCATCAAAATAAGAGCCTCATTTTTAAAAAAATATTTTATTTATTTACTTGAGAGAGAGCTATGATAAAAATCAGGGCCCCATTATCTATCTTTTATTTTTATTTTTTAAAAACGATTTTGTTTATTTATTTGAGAGACAGGGCACAAGCAAGGTGAGGGGTAAAGGGAAAAGGAGAGGGACAAGCAGAATCCTCACTGAGCAGGGACCCTGATAATGAAGCTTGATCCCTGAACCCTGAGATCACGACCTCAACTGAAGTCAGGTGCTTAACCGACCAAGCCACCCAGCTATCCTTAAAGAGCCTCACTATTTAGATTCAAATAGCCCATTGACTTTTTATCAACTTTGACATAAATTGCATTGGGTCATGATATTGCCAGCTCTGCCCCTAGCATCACCTTCCCAACTCCTGGAAGGAGAATGGACAGTGCCTAGGAGAGAGGGTTAGAAGTCTGGGTTGGAGCTTGGGCTCTGATCTTGAACACTTCATTTCTCTAGGCTTATTCTTACATCTGATTTTTGAGATGACTGAACTAGGCCATCTTTAATTCATCTTCCAACTCAAACTTTAGAATTCAAGGATTATCATCAGAATTTGTACAAACATCTGCTGAATGCAGATAATGTTTAGATTTGTTTTTGTTCATCTAAAAAACCTAATTGACTATTTTTGCCTTAATAAAATGGATGTACAACTAATATTATGATTTTATTATAGGAAAAATATCTTTCGTACTATATATCTCTGACTCTCCATCTCCTAACCAATCACACCAAAACAAATGTGTTTTAATAAGATTTTTGATAAAATGAGGTTGCTTAGGGATCCTATTATTAAATAATAGTAGACTAGATTGTCCCATGCTAGATTTTAGGCATACAAAGGTGAATAAAACATGAGCTCTTCCTATTTTAAATCTATCCTCTACACTGTTACTGATGTAGACGAAACATGTAAGATGTTTCAAGTCACTTTAAAACTCTTCAGTGTTGTCCTTGGTTTTTATCTATTTACTCAACAGATATTTATTGTGTGTTTGCTATATGCCAGAAATTGGGCTTGACACTGCACTACAGAGTGAATAAGACAGACATAAGTGTTTACTTTTCTAGTGGGAGAATTCAGGTAATAAATAGACAAACAGCAAATACGCTAGATTTTTTTCAGATTGCTATAAGTGGCTCAAAGAGAAACAGAACAGTATGTGAAATAGTCAATCTCAGTCCAGTTTTACCAAAGTAACCAGGACATCCTTTCTGGGATGGTGCCATTTAAACTGACCACTGAAAGATGATGAGGAGAAAAAAGAAGATACAGTTGGACTTTTAGATGTAAAAAGCCTAAGGTGGGAAATACCTATGTATGTTTAAAGGGGAAAAAATAAAGAAATCAACAGAGACCAGTTTCTGAAGTTTGGTGAACAAGAAGGAAAGTAATGTGAGAAAACTCAGGTAGGCAAGCAGGGATCAGATCATGTAAGGACTTCTAGACTAAGATACTTTTTTCCTAAATGCAATAGGAATCCATTGGAAAGTTTAAGTGGGTGAATGACATGACCTACACTGTGTTTTGAAAGGATTATTCTGGCAGTTCTGAGAGTAATAGTTGCCTGCTCATGTTGGCTGGAGTAGGGGCAAGAGAGAGGTCAGGAAGCATGGCAGCAGGGAGAAAGACTGAGGTAGAACAGTGAGAGATTTTGATAGCTTGGATTTGGGGTGGTGGAGGTGGAGAGGCACGGATAGATTTATTTGTTTATTTATTTTTTAAGATTTTATTTATTTATTCATGAGAGACACAGAGAGGGAGAGAGAGGCAGAGATACAGGCAGAGGGAGAGGCAGGCTCCATGCAGGGAGCCGGATGTGGGATTCCATCCTGAGACTCCAGGACCACGCCCTGGGCCAAAGGCAGGTGCTAAACTGCTGACCCATCCAGGGATCCCCCACGTTTAGATTTAATACACGTTTTGCAAACAGAGTTGACAGGACTTGTTGATGTAATGGATGAAGGAACTGAAGGAAAAGAAAAAAAGGATAATTCCAAGCATGTGGCTTGAGGAATGGTAGATACTTGTGTCATTTTTTAAAAAAAGATTTTATTTATTTATTCATGAGAGAGAGAGAGGCAGATGGAGAGGCAGGCTCCATGCAGGGAGCCTGATGCCGGACTCCATCCCGAGACCCCAGGATCGTGCCCTGGACCTTAGGCAGGCGCTAAACTGCTGAACCGCTGAGCCATCGGGGGATCCCTATTCTGGTGTCATTTACAAAGATGGAGAAGACTAGGAAATAAAAAGGTTTAGAAGACAAGGAGGAATCAAAGAATTCTGATGGATGTAATGTGTTTGAGGTATCTTTAGCAATGGTAGGTTCAAAGAACACAGAAGAAAGATGATTAATTCTGGTACCCGGGGAAGGGAAAGATAATTTCACAAGGGCTGTGACTTCAGAGCTGGAATTTGGAGAGTGTTTAGGAACTGGTCTATAAGACATTGGTGTGTTAGGGGGTGGGGATAAGAGGAGGCAGTGGTGGGGATGGGACAGCCATTTTAGTACTTTGTGTGGTATTGGAGCATAAAGAGGGATATATCACAATCCCTGCCTTTGGGAGGTGCATTTTAATTAGGTAAGTGGGAGTGAACTGAATCAAAAAGCAGGGCTGCCAGAGCTAAGTGTGGAATTATTTGCTATTTGCTGATAAGACAGCCAGCCAGTAATGCCACAGTGATTTGCAACAGAGAAACAAATGTATCTGCAAAATGTTTAGCAAGAGGACTCACTCAGCCTTTTCCCCCTGCCTGTATGAGAAGGCCTAAGAAGGCCTGGCCGGAGGAAGGGAAGACCAGCCAAAAGAGGATTAAAAGGAGTAGAATGTATGGGCAGGAAATGCTTATTCTTATATTTTTCGACCTTTATGTGCCATTTGGTAGTAGTGCTTTATTCATAAAATACTGGTGGTAATAACATCCCAGCCAACCATCATTTTAACTGGGCTTATTATTTGCACCACAGGCTATGCAAAGCATAGCATACATATTGTTGCATATAATCTTCAGAACAACTAACTGTATGAAGTAGACACTACTTAAAGAAAATACTCATTTTCCATCCGAGGAAAATGAGGCATAGCTAAGGTTAAGGGAATTGTAATCCTATTCCCCACTATTGCTGAGTGGTTTCTGCTTATCTTTCAGGTCTCTGCTTACATATGATCCCTCAGAGAAGCCCATGGTCACCACTTAGTCTCAAGTCATGTCTTCCAGGGCTCTCTTGGAGCACCCTGTTCTTGTGCTTTGTATTAGTTCCCTATTGCCATGTAACAAATATCTGCAAACTTGCTTAGAGCAGCGCACATTTATTATCTCTTAGTTAATGTAGGTCAGAGCCAGTTGCCCAGTAGAGCCTATTTAGTAGGTGCTCAGTAAGATGTGCTGAATGAATGAATGGCTTGTTCAGAATCACACTGCTCATCATCAGGTAGATCTGTTAGCAAAGTGTCCTCTCTTTTCACTACAGCCATTCCTGCCCATAAGCATAAAAAGAAAAAGATGAAATATTGTGTAGGAAGGAACCATTATGCTGCTTGATGAGAGTCATTGGAGACCCTGTTCTTACCAAGATTTTTTTTTTCTTACCCAGATTGTTAAGTTAAAATGTGAACTACTTGGCAGAGTTTTGTTAACTGGAGGAAGGGGCTTTGGCTTCGATGTCCACTAACTAATGTAATGAATTTTCTTTGGCTTTATTTTCTATTTGTCACCATCATAATTGAAAAGAGTTCAAATATTCCCTTCTAGGATTTGAAAAAAATTGAGGGAAAATGCTATTGTTTTCATCCTCATGTAAACTTTTGGCCTTGAAAGATATGAAAGCCAGTTAGGATCTAATAAAGAAATACCTATCACAGTATAGTGGAAAATGTCAGACCAGTAGACTTGAACTGTAGTTTCAACTGTAGCTTTGTAAACTTAAGGAAAGTTCTTAATCTCTCTGAACCTTAATGTTCTCATCTTAGAATTCTTCCTATGAGGCAGGGGTTTGGTGAATTTTCTTTTTTTTTTTAAAGATTTTATTTATTTATGATAGTCACAGAGAGAGAGAGAGAGAGAGAGAGAGAGAGGCAGAGACACAGGCAGAGGGAGAAGCAGGCTCCATGCACCGGGAGCCTGACGTGGGATTCGATCCCGCGTCTCCAGGATCGCGCCCTGGGCCAAAGGCAGGCGCCAAACCGCTGCGCCACCCAGGGATCCCGGGTTTGGTGAATTTTAAGGGAGATTATGTGGGCAAAGCTGCTGATGTTTTCTAGGCTCTAAAAAAATGGTTACTTTCTTTTCTCATGGTAGACTAAGGAAAAGTACAGTAACTTTAATGAGACAGTGAAACGTGCAGAGAAGAAAGGAACTGTACCTGTCACTTCTCAGTCCTGAGTTAAGGAGAAATATGCCCTAGAGCTCTGACTTAGGAGTGGGGAAGAAAGGATGACCTGAGAAATGACCTACCCTCCAAACACTTGGGAGTGGGTTATCATTGAGACTAGAGCAGCCCTCAGCTTAGCTGAATTCTCATTCTGTTATTCTCTGAGGCATTCTGGAAGCAAATAGGGAGAATACTCCTTAGCAGAAACCATCAGATCACAGTAGACTGAAAGAGGATGCCCCACTTTTTACTATTTCTTCTTGGTTGAACAGCTTGGAGCAGAGTACCTATGTGGCAGGATAAAGTTGGAGACATGAGCTTATGTTTTGTTCTCCTTGTTTTTTCTTTCTGTTTCAAGAAGCTGCTTGAGACTTCACTACTTCACTTTCTCTTCCAGGGAAATGTGCTTTGAAGTTGATTGAAGGAAGCATGTTATTTTGGATTTGGTTTTCAGTGATCTCACCAGGAATTAGGGAGAGAAGTGATTGCCTTTGGGAACAGGGAGGCCAAATTTCCAAGAAGAAAGAAGTAGACCCAGAACTCAAAAGGAACAGGGACCGGTGGTTTTGGAAACAGTAAGGACATATGTCTTCACAGTCCTTAGAGGTGACAGGGCCCCAGATGAAGGATGCCAGGAGGGGCAACAAAGTTTAGGCATTAGGTTCCAGAGCTTCCAAGTCCAGCCAAGGATCTCACATCCAAACCTGGTGGGTGAAGCAGATGCTCTTGGTGCTCTGCCTTCATCTTTAGACCCCATCCCTTTGGCGTGTTGCTGTGGACTTCCAACTTCCAGTATGTGCATCTCTTTGCCATAGGTGTTCCTCTAAAGTCTTGGAAGTCTGCTCTGCTATCCATCAGAATCAGCCAAAAGTGCCAGGGAATTAATACCTCTAGGAGGAGCCCTTTTCCAGTGACTCCAGTGAGCTGAAGTATAAATGCCTCAGCTCACTCGCTACTTAGGATAACTTTGAAGAGTGTATTTTGCAACATTTTCCATAATTTCCCCATAGGATTAAGCTGCAATTGTCCATCATTTAATTACTGTCTTTCCTTCCTGGCCCCACCTCCTCCCTCTCATACCAGTGACGCCTACACCTCCCAAAGAAACTACCTGCTCTCAAGTCCTTATCTCAGACCCTGCTTCTGGAAAGCCCAAAATAAAGTATTAAGGAAGCAAGGGAAGGCCGCTCCCTTCACAGAACCATGACAAAGACATTGAACCCATCAGCCGTGACCAGTGTAGACCAAAGATGGGAGAAGTCTTCCTGAATCCTCTGTTGTGAGACAGATCTTGGCACCTTCACATATATCAGGGGTAAGTAGAATGTAGCAGAGAGGGTAAGGGTCCCATCTATGTGACTGCCAGAAAAAGCTGTGAAAGTTCAAAATGGGCAAAGATGACTGAGTGTTCTGTGTAAACACATCCTTCCTGCTTATCTCCATCTTTCATGGTCTCTGACCTATTTTACAACTCTAACTTGCAGAAAACTGATGCTAGAGAAAGGATTATTGTCTATAGAAATGCAGATTCATCATGTCTGGTGGGATGCAGTTGCCTATTGTTATATGGACAGATTGATTTTGTGTCCATTTGCAAATCACTTCGGCATGCCTTACTTGCCTAATAGGTGGTGTTTCTTTGAATTCCTCCAACACCTTCCTGCTTCTCTCATTATTTAATGACTCATATAAAATTTTTGACACACATTCATTTTATATTTGTATGAAAGTCATGATTGTACCTTCTAAAAAATTTATCCTTTAACAGGACTTAGATTAAAATTCTTTCCAGCCTAGTGTGATGAGGGTAGAGTCTGATTTAAGGCCTCTGGAAGGATGCATAGGAGATCAGTAACACTGGTTGTTACCTTCAGGGAGGGAAATTCTGTAATTTGGGACTGAGGTGGAAGGGGACATTTTTATTCCTTTTGAATTTTGAACTATTATCTCTTCAAGTGAATTAAAATTGTGAAGAAAAAGTTAAATTTTTATTTTAAAAAAATTTATAAATAAAATTTTAATTAAATTTTAAAGTTAAATTAATTTTTAAAACCCCACCAAGAAGTAAAAAAATTTTAATGTCTCCAGTGACCCCTCTGGAGTTTGGAGTGGAGGGGTGAGAGAAAGAGTAGACAAGTCTACTTATTTTGGCTACTAGGGTTTCTATGTGGAAACTGTTTTTTTGAAGATTTATTTTTTTATTTGAGAGAGAGTGAACAAGGAAGGGGAAGGCACAGAGGGAGAGGGAGAGAGAAACTCCTCAAGCAGACTCCCTGCAGAGGCCGGTGTGGGATTATTCCAGGACTGAGGTCATGACTGGAGTTGAAATCAAGAGTCAGCTAGCTGCTCCACTGACTGAGCCACCCAGGTGCCCCTGCAGAAACTTTATGGAAGTATTACAAGTGTTGAAAGAGAGAGAGAGAGAGAGAGAGAGAGAGAGAGAGAGATACACATATTTGGAAAAAGGTAATCTTTGCAATTGTGCACGTGTAGCACATAGGAATTCTCCACAAATTCAGGGGTGCCCAGAACAGTTTTTCTGGTTTTCCTAACTCATTTTGCCATGTTCATTTTTCTGAGAAGTAACACCTGAAAATGGTGTGAAATTCAAAACGCATACAAGTTATTAAGTAAAAAAGGAAGGCATTTCAGTAGATAACAGTTTTTTATTTCAAAAAATCATGCAATTTTGTTTGATTCCTAGTGTAACTGTGCTTGTTTTAGAATAACCATAATGATGATCTCCTCACATCGTTAGAAAAAATAGCTGCTCCGGGGAGGTCAATTGTGCTCCTCTTGTCTTCTAGCATCCAGCACAGAGCCCCACAACTCAAGGGGCCCCTCTCTCATGGGACAAATGTGGCCAACCTCTTGCTGAGTGTTTATTATTTTACCTTTGTTAGGAACTAAGTGAAGTAGCGAAAGTCATACAGGCTGATTGGAAAGAAAAAAGTTGTTTTAATTTTATTGCAGTTGAAACAATTAGCAATAAATTTTTTTTTTTTGGTCAAGGTTTAATAGTTGAATAGCTTATCCAATAGTAGGTTTACATCCACATTCTGACAATAAAAACAAATCTAATTCTAGGTTCAACTAATTACTTGTTGAATGCTTTAGATATGTAATGTGCTTATATAAATGCTTAACAACTATAATGTGGTGTTGGTTTTGGTTTTGTTTTCTTATGAGTAGGGATTCCAATTTTCCTTTTGACTAACTGGATAAAATAAAGTAATAACATTGATTTTTATTATAGGATGTTAACTACCTGCCGAAATGGCACGATACTTAAAGTAAAATGGTGCATGTAGGTTGGATTTTCCCCAATTCTTATTGATGTGTAAAGGCAATTGAAGTGTTTACCGGATTCTGGAGGCTTGAGTTTTAATCTAGAATACTCATAATTCATCTTCATTTCTAATTTTTTTTTGCCCAAGTAGCTTCACCTTAAATTGCAGAGTTCTTTTTAATTGCATCTTAGAGTTCTTTCCACTGAGTAATGGTATCAGTTTTAAAGTGTTTTTGAAAAATAATTTATTCATTGGAACAGATAGCAGAAGTTATACTTTTAGTTAGACCTCACGCATACACATATATTTATTTAGTTTAAAATTTTGTGTAAGTACACATAGATTCAAAAATTATAACAGATCTAAGTCTCCATTTATTAACCTGTAAAATTGAGGTATCAGTAGCTGCCTCGTAGATAAGTTGAAAGGATGAGATGACATATCTATGTAATATGCTTAGAATATTGCCTGGCAGAAAGTAGGTACTCCATGAATGTGATTGTAATAATTATTATCCTGTGGTAGTAGTATAATTTTAATTGTACTGGTGAAAGAGCAGGGTGATGGAAGACTTTCAAAAGAAGGTGATATTGAAACTGGAGAAAGAAGAAAGAAAGGGTAGAAGAAGTGGAAGAAAGGCATGGAGGGACAAAAAGCAGCAGAGAGTCCCAGTGGTAGATGTGGGAAATGGAAGGTGAGGGAGGCAGATAAGAAAGAATGGGCTCCGTTAATGCGTTTGAAATTTATTCTAAAAATGAAAATTTATCCTGAAAATCAAGCCATTAAAAGACTCAGCAATAAATGAGATCATCAGATATTCATCAGCATTTATCCTGAAGAAATAATAAAGCAGGTGCCCAAAGGTATGCTTTCAAGAATGTTTCTATAAAGTGTTGCTGATATATCAAAAATTTAGGAACCACCTAAACATTTAGCAATGAAGAATATTTATTAAATAAGTTTGTGCCAAAGTCATGATGATGTTTATGTGCTTTTATCTGTTAGCCTGAAATGTTGTGCATATCCTGTTAAGTAAAAGAACCAAATAGACTTTAAAATAGTTATGGTGTTGTTTTATAAAAATATATATGGATATATGTGTTGGTGTGCTGGGAAGCATCTGGAAGGATATACACGAAAATGTTAACAGTAGTTATCTCTTTATTATGGAATTCTGGGTGATTTAGAAACTTAATCACTTTAATTTTTCTTATCTATTTTTCCCAGTCATCTTATAATGAATACGAATTAATGATTTGATTGAAACAACAAAAGGGAAGGAGAGTGGTTATATTCTGTCGTTCATAAATTAAGGGCACAACTCTTTAGTATGAGAGAGAACAATCTTCTAAGTGGTGCTGGGGAAAGCAGATTGCAGTGAGTGGGAGGAGAGGAAATGAAGAGTCAGCATGAACTGAAGGAAGGAAAAGAAACTCCATAGCATTTAGAGGAAGCCCCAGGTTCAGGATTTTGAGAAGGTGAGGAAGAGAAGCCCTCACAAGCTTTTATTGCATTTATTCTTGCTGGAACCCACCCACCTTCTCCCTTTCTTGACACATCTCCCGATTGAGACAGAGGTCCTCAGCTGGCCTGCTGCTGGCTGATTTTCAACTTTCTGGTATATTGCCAAAATTTGGTCAAAGTGTAAATACATATTTTTGCTATAACTGCATGTATCATGGCAAGGTCTTTTAGGTAGGTGTGGAGGTGACATTCCAACCTAAACAAATCCCATCTCTGAATTTTACGCATTTATGCAACAGCATTACAAACATAAGCCTCGAATCGAGAGATGCAGGTATGGGTTCTATATGTGTCATTTAGAAGGCTTGTTACAATTTTGGGCAAATTCTGGAACAGGAACTTCAGTTTCACTTACAGTGAAATGAGCAAGTGTAAATTAAAATGTCTATTGTGGGTGGTAGTTTCTGTTTTAAAAGCTACAGTGTCTGTGGAGGTGTTAGGAAGCACCAAATCTAACAAATGTTTATGGGGCACCCGGACTTGTGCAGTAGGTCATGTGCTACGTGGTAAAATTGAAATGACCTATAGGTGCTATGGTCCTACGAGCTCCAGTTGAGCACTGTTGCTAATCAGTATCTTCCCATACCACACTATTGCATGCATATGACTTGTGTCTATTCGTGTGTTTTGAAGTTTAAGTCATTGACTTGATGCAGGTCACAATTTATAGATTGATTAGACATTGAGTTCCAGGAATTGATTCAATGAGAGCTTGGGAGTGTGTATTTTATAGTGACTTTTCAAAAATTGCAAGAATTTTTTTTTTTAATTTTATCACTGGCATGTGGTTTTTTATGGGCTAGATATTTTTTATGTTCACCCTTAAGAGAGGTAGAGAATGAAGAGCTGTGAATTGGTTGTGATCGTTGAAGGGTTAACACTCATCCAGTGGTTTCTATGCTGGAAAATGCTATTCCATTATAACACATGGTTCCAGTGACCACCATCCTCAGGAAGTGGTAACCCTTTCTGATGCCTGGGGGTGATGGAAAGAAGGGAAGTGCCATGGTTCTGACTTAGTGACTTGGGCAAGGGGTATTTTGAAGTGCTCTGAAATAGATTCCCAGATCCCGTTTTTAGAAAACAAAGCGTATGAATAAGGCTCATTGAACTGTTCACCAGTGTCTTTGGATGACAGCTTTGTCTTTTCCAGTGCTTTCACATAATAATAACTACGACTTATATAAACATTAACTATATGGCAAACACTATTTCAAATACTTTACATATATTAACCAACTTAATCTTCACCAGAACCTTCTGACATCGGATCTTTGCTTTGCCCTGTTTTAAATAAGGTCACATACGGGATCCCTGGGTGGCGCAGCGGTTTGGCGCCTGCCTTTGGCCCAGGGCGCGATCCTGGAGACCGGGGATCGAATCCCACATCAGGCTCCCGGTGCATGGAGCCTGCTTCTCCCTCTGCCTATGTCTCTGCCTCTCTCTCTCTCTCTCTCTGTACTATCATAAATAAATAAAAATTAAAATAAATAAATAAATAAATAAGGTCACATACCTAGTAGGTGACAGAGTTAGGGTTTGAATCCAGTCAGTCTGGCTCTTGAACCTGAACTCTTAATCATGATGCTGAGTTGTATTCTAAATTTAATCTTCACAATGGCCCTTGAAATAGTCAAGATAGATTTTGCTGTTGTCATGTGTTTGGATAAGAAACTCAAGTTTTGATGAACTTAAGGGACTCAACTCAATTAAGATCAGTATTCAAAAAAAAAAAAAAAATCAGTATTCCAGGGCTGCCAAATCTAGTGCAAATCTGTCTTCTCTGCACTAGACCCTGATTAATTCTTTTGATTGCCAGGAGGCAAAACAAGGCAAAGAGCTTTATGCATACAATCCCAGGCTATAATATTTAGTTATAACCTTTTGCTGGGGGTGGGTTGTAATTTTCCCATGTTAAATGTTTCTGAGCCCCAGTGCTGCTCAGTGCACGGGTGGAGGATCGTGACTGGAGAGGGGAACATCCGTGGGATCTTGCCTGAAGCCTGGAGCCAAGGCCTTGGAGGGACTGGCCCTGCAAGAAGAGTACGGGATACACAGCTGCCTTTAAAATGTTTCCCTAGGATCATAAATTGTGAGCCCATGTTGACATCTGATTGGAACTTACATTTTGCCTTTTTGAGGATATATGTAAGCAGGCCAGATTTCTAAACAAAGGGGCTTTTTAGCCAAGAAACTCACAGATGTTATTTGCTTTCCTCTCTCACTGCAGATGTGCAGCCTTTCTTTTAGGGGAGGACACAAAAACCTTAGCATTCCCTGCTTTCAAGGTCAATAGTACCTGTCTAGCAAGTTCTTCTGTGCCTAGGAGAAGGGAAACCACATGGACTTATACCCCTGTGTGGGTCTTTGGAGGATTTTCCCATCACAGTCACAAGACTAGTAATTAGGGACACCTGGGTGGCTCAGTGGTTGAGTGCTCCTCGTGGGGAGTCTGCTTCTCCCTCTGCCTTTGCCTCTCTCTGTGTCTCTCATGAATAAATAAATAAAATCTTTAAAAACAAAAACAAGACTAGTAATTAAGAGTCAGGACAGGGACAGGAGCCCAATGCTTTGGACATCTCCCCTGTTGTTACTTCTCTGACCTCATGGTACCTGTATTGAACCTTTTGAAATTTACTTATTATCTGAAAACGTTTTTGTTTCACCTTTCACATTTACTTAAAAAAAAAAGTGGAATGACTTATTTTTATTGATGTGTAATAGACAAATTTTTAAAAGATCTTATTTATTTGAGAGAGAGACAGACGGAGCACAAGTAGAGGGAGGGGCAGAGGGAGAAGGAGAAACAAACTCCCCATTGAGCAGGGAGCCCAACATGGACTCAATCCCAGGACCCTGGGATCATGACCTGAGCCTAAGGCAGATGCCTAACTGACTGAGCCATCCAGACATCCTGACAAACAATAATAATTGGGTTTTGGGTGTACAACATATGTGATTCAACATTTATATACATTACAAAATGATACCACAATAAATCTAATGATGAGAGGAAAAAAATCTCTAAAGGCCTGAGATACAGGGGGAGGCATTTTAGATTTCTTTCTAAGTCAGTGTGACTGTATATTAACATTGTTTAAACCAAAAGCCTCATTTACAGCCCACCAAGCATACATTTTACACCTGCTTTGTAAATGAGTAGCCTAAAGGAGGACCATCTTGTCCTTAAGATATCCATCAATGCTCCTACTCCCTGCATTTGCTGATGTTAAACTTGTGGTTCCTGCCTATATGCTCATCTATAATCTTTTGAGCTTTCACAAGGTGTAAAAAAGTATGTAATACTGTAAAAACTGTTCATTCTCCTGAGTAATTTATTTCCTGTGAAGAGTATATTTCCTTGGCCCCTGTCCTAACTTGGGTTTGAATAAAACACTCCTTACTTTTAGAGATTCTAAAAGAATTGTTCATTTTGTGTTGACACTAGCTATCATCGCTTCCCATATAAAGTTGTTAAATGTAATTAACTATGTTGTGTAGCGTATCCCAGTGTCTTATTTATTTTATAGTTGGAAGTTTGTACTTTTAAACTCCCTCACCCTATTTCGCCCATCCTCTCGCCCCTCTTTTCCTCTGGTAACCACCAGATTGTTCTCTATATTTATTTCTATTTTGTTCTGTTTCTTCATTTGTTTTGTTTTTTAGATTCCATATATACAGTGAAATCGTACACTATTTGTCTTTCTCCATCTGACTTATTTCACCTAGCATAATACCCTCTAGATTAATCCATTTTGTTGCAAATGTCAAGATTTCATTCTCTATTATGGCTGAGTAATAGTCCATTGTGTATATACTACATTTTATGTATGTATGTATGAATGTATGTATGTATGTATGTATTTAAATTTTAAGTAGACTCCATGCCCAGCATGGAGCCCAATGTGGGGCTTGAACTCACACCCTAAGATGATGGCCTGAGTAGAAATCAAGAGTTGGATATTCAACTGACTGAACCACCCAGGTAGTATATGGGGTTGAAGTATAGTTGACACACAATGTTATATTAGTCTCAGGTGTACAAGTCTATATATTATGCTGTGCTCACTTCAAGTGTAGCCATCATCTGTCACTGCACAATGCTAGTTCTGTACCATTGACTATGTTCCCTATGCTATGCCTTTTATCTCTATGACTTATTCATTCCATAATTTCCCCTTCACCCATTTTGTCAATCTCCCTACCCCCTGAAAATAATTTTAGTGTAATTGTTGACCGTTCTTCTGTGGCAAAAGAGTCACCTCAGATGTTTCTCGAGCCTGTAGCTTTTTGGTGTCTGGCTTTGCTATTTTTAATTCCTCCCTCCCCATCCCCAAGTTTCCTCTGTAAAATAAGACCTATTTCATGAGGTTAGTGTGAGAACTAGCAAGTTACTACACATAAAATGCAGTAAGTGCTCAGTAAATATCAGCTTTTATTATTGTTAGAACAAGGAAGGAAAGTGATATCTTTTTTTTTTTTTTTTTTTTTTTTTAGTAGGCTCCATGCATAGCTTGGAGCCCAATGTGGGGCTCGAACTCACAATCCTGAGATCAAGACCTGATCTGAAATCAAGAGTTGGACGCTTAACTGACTGAGCTACCTAGGCACCTTGGGAACTGGTATGCTTTGAGTGTCTACAGATATGATATGCACTGGGCTGCAGAGTCAACATATATTACATCCCTGAATAGTCAGAACAGCCTTTTAAGAGAGAGAGAGCGAGAGAGCAAAAGCAATAAGAGAGGCAGAAGGAGAGGGAGAAGCAGACTCCCCACTGAGCAGGGAACCTGATGTGGGGCTTGATCCCAAGACCCTGAAATCATGACCTGAGCTGAAGACAGATGCTTAACCTACTGAGCCACCCAGGTACCCCAAGGATGATTATTTTTAAAAAATAGTAGACACAGGAGAAGCTCTGGAAACTGAGAAGTTATCCTTTTGTAAGATACATCTACATGTATAAGAAAAATCTCCATCTTTTTTTTTTTTTTTTTTTTTTTATTTATTTTTTTAAAATCTCCATCTTTAAAGATGTCTTTCTGTTTCCAGGAAGAGAAAGATGACCAAGTCTCTAGGAACTTTAATCCATGGAGAAGGCAAGGATGTTTGCTCTGCTTTTCCTGGTAACCTCTCATAACTGACTCCCCAGTTTGTGTTTAGTTACAGATGATATTTAAAATGGTGGCTAGAGCCACTCCAGTTTTCCTGGATCTCTCCCAGGTATACAGGAAGTATATATTTTATTAAATTTCTGTTTGTATTTCTCCTGTTAATCAGTCTTTTATTACAGGGGTTCTCAGCCAAGAACCTAGAAGGGTAGAGGGGAAATTATTTTTCCTCTCTCACAGACACATAGTATGCTCTGCCTGCAAGGACTGTGGTTTCCACTCCTCTCTGCCTTCTCTAAATGTTGGAAGATGAACTGGAAGGTGGGAACAAGAAGGGTTTAAGTAGGAATCCAGATTATGATCCAGTTTTCCAAGATGTCCATTACAAAAAGTTGTTTAAGAGTTTGAAGGCAGGGATCCCTGGGTGGCGCAGCGGTTTAGCGCCTGCCTTTGGCCCAGGGCGCGATCCTGGAGACCCAGGATCGAATCCCACATCAGGCTCCCGGTGGTGCATGGAGCCTGCTTCTCCCTCTGCCTGTGTCTCTGCCTCTCTCTCTGTCTCTCTGACTATAATAAATAAATTAATTAAAAAAAAAAAAAAAAAAAAAGTTTGAAGGCAGGGGGATCCCTGGGTGGCTCAGCGGTTTAGCACTGCCTTTGGCCCAGGGCGTGATCCCGGAGTTCCGGGATCGAGTCCCACATCGGGCTCCCGGTGCATGGAGCCTGCTTCTCCCTCCTCCTGTGTCTCTGCCTCTCTCTCTCTCTCTGTCTCTCTCTCTTTCTATCATAAGTAAATAAATAAATCTTAAAAAAAAAAGAGTTTGAAGGCAGATATTATTTCTGAAGGCATGGAAGATGGTATATACATTGATAATGTTATGCAATAAGAAAGATATCATGGAATTTGAAATGCTTTAGAAAGGCCTATTTCAGATGGAAAGTGTTTTGAATTATGATGTGTGGAGGTTTGACAACTAAGAAAAGATGTTATTTGGGGGTGTGTGACAGGTAAAAATGGGGTGAAACAAAGTAGAAGGACGGATGGTCTGAGGTGAAGTGGCTATAAAAATACCTTCACTCAGGCTTCACTCTAGATTTTCATTTCCACACCTTCTCTCATTTCAGGGCTGTGAACATTCTTGGCTGTGAAGCCTGGTTCTTTGTCGTGCATGCATGTGAACTTGGCTTGGCGGAGCTGCTCTGAGGAGCACCCTGAGTAAATGGTGGATCCACAGAGAAGGAAAGACTAGGTGCAGGACAGGGCAGGGACCTGATAGGGCCAACTGGTAATGACTGCTTCCCCCAAAGCCAGCTCCTGCAGGATCCGTTTGTCCAGTGACAAGTGTCTTTAAAATTCAACCCTTTTTTCCCATTCTTTCCAATTTTTTATTAAAAAAAATTTTCACCCTCTTATGTTCACATTTTTTTCTTTCACTGAATCATTTGGGAAAAGTTGCAGTCACTGTGACAGCTAAGCCTAATATTTGGGCAGGGGTCTCCTGAGAACAGGGACATTCTATGACACAAATATGATATCATTAACACATCTGTTTTTGTTGCTGTTGTTATTAATGCTTTTGCTTACTTTTGAGAGCTAATTATTTTTTGGTCTTTTCAGAATTTAAAAATTAATAAAAATAAAGCAAATTAAGATAAGTAAATATTTTAAATTATAATCAAATCTGAAGTGTTCCAAAGTGAATGAAATAGAGCCCAACATGCCTAACAGACAACAAAGTAATACCTTAATTTATAAAATGCTGTAAATTGGCATTGAGAGAGTTGATATGGAAATTCAATGACTTCAATGTGGTTTGAGCTCAGGTGCATCTCCTGTCATAGGAAGTGTGAGCCTGGATGGTTGAAGGTGGGGGTCAGGGGAACTCCTGGGTGCCCTGCCAGGCAGTTCAAATTTTATCCTCAAGGCAATGGTGACAGGAACATTTTTAACAGGTCATGAAATGTTTAAATACAAACTTTGGGAAGATGCTCTTGTAGTTGGGGAGATGGATTGGGAGGTTGTGGGAAGGGGCAGGAGAGACCGCCAGGCAGGAGGCTTCAGAAATAGCAGGAGGGAAGATAACAGGACTCTGAACCAGGCACGGAACTGGCCAGGAAGGACGTTACTATTGCGAACCAGAGGAAGCCAACCATCTGCTTCATGCTCTCTGACCTTCTGGAAAATTACTGAATTGTGTCAAAATTATAAAAATAAACCCTGGAGTTCTCAACAGTGCCTTTCCTACATCATGGGGGAGAACTATCAAGATTGCTTCTTGGAATGCACTTTATTTTCACATAGACATGTTCCTAGTGATAAAAAGCTCCTGCAGTGATCCAGGAATATGGAATTCTTCATTTAGTTTGACTTCACTGCATTGTTTAAATCTACCCTTTGGGGGAGGGGGGCTTGGGGATTGGCTGAGTTAAAGAGTAGGAGTATGGGGGAATTAGATACTGACTTTTTCAAATCATGTATACAAAAGATACCTTTGTGGAGGCCAGCACACCTTTATATTTATTCAGATAACTCAAGTTTTGGTTGAATGAGTATATGAGAAAATGCCTCGAAGACCAACAACATCCTTAAAGATAACATGTAAGATTTTGGACCTGAAAAGGTGTTATAGGTACACAAGCAAAGATCCTCCTCCTTTAATTAATGCTGCTCTAAATTAGCAATTACTGCCATTATCACTATATTGATTGTGCATAGAAGATGTGGGAAATGTGTTTGCTTATTACACATGCACAGATCCTGTGCTCTGGAATCCTTGCTGTGTGGAACACATCCCGGATAGAGTGGGAAAGTCAGGGTTGGGCGGAGTGATCTCGAGGCTTTCAGGAACTCGCCCTGAGAGAGGCGTGTGGCCAGCAGGAGGAGCCAGCAGTATCTGATGTTGGGAAGCAGAGCCAGTGACTAAAGACTAGGGGTAAGAGCTGTCACAGGTGCAGGGGCTGTGCAAGGTCACACAGAGTCCACCACAGTCCAAGGCTGGGAGTGGGGTGTGACAGAGTAGAAGGAAAGTAAGAGAAACAGAGCAATGAAGTCAAGAAAACAAACTTGTTTATTTCTGGGAGGATGTTTGCTTTAGCTTCATGGATGGTGTACCCAGTCGGGGTGGGGGTGTAGAGAAATGAAACAGATTAGACATTTACGGGAATTTCCAAAATTGAAGCAGGCGATTTTTTTTTTTTTTGCTCAAGCATATATAGTCATCATACATTTGTTCATATTCCATGTCACAGTAATCCCTTTATTAGTTTTCTAGTGCTGCTGTAACTAATTACCATAAATGTGGTAGCTTAACACAACAGAAGTTAATTCTCTCACAATTCTGGACGTCTCGAAAGTCCAAAATCAAAGCGTTGACTCTGCTCCCTCTGAAGGGTCTGAGGGAGGATCCCTCCTTGTCTCTTCCTATCCTTTGGGAGTTCCCAGCCACCTTTGGTGTTCCTTGGTTCTTTAGACACATCACTCCAATCTCTGCTCTGTCATCATATGGCCTCTCCTCTCTGCATATCTGTGTGTCCTCTCCTCTTCTCATAAAGACACCAGTGGATTTAGGGTTCACCCAAGTCCAGGATGAGCTTATCTAGAGGTCCTTAATTACATCTGCAAAGATTCCATTTCCAAATAAAGTCACATTCACAGAGGTAAAGGTTAGCACTTGGACATCTCTTTTTGGGACCACTATTTAACCTACTATACTTGGTTACCAAAAGTAAGAATAAGCTACTGTTCAACCATTCAGTACATGTGCCAGACTCTGGACGAGGATTTTATTTTTATTTTATTTTTATTTTTTTTCTGGACGAGGATTTTAAAAAGATAAATAAGGCACAAGAGGGGCCCATGCATCACTCACAATTTAATGGGTAGACATCAGGCAGGGATGCAGGCAAGCCCCTTGAATCTAGTGTGGCAGGGCCTAAGGGAAGTGTGTACAAGTTGCTAAGGGAGCCCAAGAGAAAGGGCACCTATCTCAGTGTAGGGTGGGGCTGGGCTGGGCTTAAAAGTTCCTGGAGGAAGTGCAGGTAGAAAAAGAGATGAGCAAGGTGAAAGAGGAGGGAGAAAGCTTTCCAGGTAGAAGGTCTAGCATATTTAGAGGTGCAGATAGAGATGAGAGAAAGAGCATGACACAGTCCAGGAGCTGTGGGTCTGATTGTAAAACAGGGCCTGAGATGGGGGTGGTGAGAGGGGGCAACAAGGGAGGGACAGGGTTGGGTCAGAAGAGCCTGGCATGTCACTAGCAGGGGCAGGGACATTGCTTTGAGAGCAAATGGGAAACTTTATGTTTCCCTATAAAGTGCCTTGGAAACTACAGAGTACTCTAAAAATGTGGATAATATTCCTAATATTTTTTGACATATGGTGGACATTTATACTTAGTATAAGAGATTATATTTGCTAGAAATATGTTTTTGGCATTAGAAGGAAAATAGGAATGTTTGGTTTGCTAAAGTTACTTCTTCTAGTCAACCTGACTTTAATTTTGAAAAAAAAAAAAAAAAGGGAGGAATGACTAGGGATGACACCCCCTTTCCTGGTAGGAGAGAAGCTTTAAGAAGGCAGATGGGGAGTTGTGGTTCTGTCTGGACAGGACAGAGTACCAGCGCAGGGGCTGGCGAGGTGGTTGAGGCCCCAGAAGCTCTCCAAGTCAAAGCAAGGGGTCAGGGTGACCCCAGTCCTGGGGGCACTGGCCCCTGGTGGCAGCTGGGATGGTTATGGAGAAGAGATTCAAGCTCAAGGGTAATACTCGGGTTGGATCAGCATGGAGGCTGGGGTTGCCAGTGATGATGGAATCTTCCATATACAAACAGCATGGCTGCCATTGTTTACAGTCATGAGCCACTGAGCCAAACTTGGACAGTAGGAGTAAATCTTCACTCGAACCTTCTCCCATCTATCCCATCTCTCGTCACTTGCTAAGTTTTGTTGATTTTTATCTCTGTTCACTTGTCTCCACTCCCTATGGCTAAGGTGGTCCAGCTCTCCCATGGGCGTGGTTCTCTCCTCCTAACTATCCCTCACATACCACCTGCTTTGGTTTCAGTACCCCCTCCATATAGCATCCAAAGTGGTCTTTCTAGTCATGAACCTAATTCTATCTCTTGTGTTTGTGCTCCACTCCATGACCTCTGCCTTCTTTCTACTCCCAATGCCCAATGCCTCTTCTGATACAGCCTGTAATCCAGGCACCCCTGACTCACCCTACCCTGGGAGAGAGGCCTTCCCCTTTGCACGTATATGCTTTTGCTCATTCTACTACCTCTGCCAATGATCTCCATTCATCTTTAGGACCAGCTCAACTGTCCCCTCCTGCAGGAAGCTGTGCTCTGTCAATGCCATTGTCATCATCTGTGTGCTAGTCACCACATGGGATGTATAATCATCACACCTACAGTGTGCTATTGTAACAGTCTATTTATGGCTACTCTCTCCCACTGGACAGTGGGCTGCCAAAGGGCCAGACTCCCTTTCCTTTACCTTATCATCTCTGGTCAGGTGCCTGACCAAGGATGATGGCTCAGTGAGCAATAGATGAATAAAGGGTGAATATTCACTTTGTAAACAGAGGCCTTTACAACCCAACTTTAAACTATACTACATGAGAATGTCAAGGTCTAAAGCACACTAGGGAGACCTGTACTATCTTGGCATTGTGTTTTTGATATTATTTTTTCTGTTGCTAGCCTACAGAGCCGTGCTATCCATTTCAGGAGCCACTAGTCATGTATGGCTATTAAGGCTTTGAAATGTGGCCAGTCTGAAATAAGGCTAGTACTCTAAGTGTAAAATACACCCTACATTTTGTTTGAAGACTTAGAATAAAGGAGAGAATATAAAATACCTTGTGAACACTATTTTCTACTGAGTTCACATTCCAATGATAATATTTTGGTACATTGGGTTAAATAAAATGTATTAGTAAAATTAATTTTACCTGTTTCTTTGTATTTCTAAAAAATGGCTGCTAGAAAATTTAAAATTACATATGTGGCTTGCATTATATTCCTATTGAACATCACTGGTGCTGAGCCTGCCCTGGTAGAAGCAAATATTTAAATTGTTACAGTGACATTTTTTTTAACAGGATATAAATGTTTTTGTTCATTGTAAAGCAGTTTGAAAGCATAAAGATTAAAAATAGAAATCTTCAGTGGTGTCATCTCTGAGATAAGCAGATAACGCATTTGGGGGATGTTTTCTTTCTATATATAAAACAAAACTGAAACCATACTACATATCTTCTCGAGAACCAAGCTTTTTTCACTTATAATTATGTTGTAAGTATTTTACCATATTATCAGATATTGTTAGAAAAAATGATTTTGGTAGGTGCAGAGTATCCTGGTAGGGGTTCAGGGTGCCACACATGTCCCCTCTTCTCCGAGCTTCTGACCAGTGGAATATACACATTGGGATCAATAACCAATGACAAACAGAACTGTTTTATTAAGGGGTGCTCATGGAAGCTCCCAAGCACCCATCTTTCATCACCCAGTGAAAGATGGGTTGGAGAACATAGCTTAGACCTGAGTCTGAATCTTGAGATCTGCATGGTGTATGTGTGTATACGTGTGTAAATATGTGTGTGTGTGTGTATGTGTATGAGAGTGAGAGAGAGAGAGAGAGAATGGCAAATGACTTCCTCAAAACTTCCCCTTACAGAAAGAGAGGATGAAGTACCTTCCCCCATGTTCTATGATGCAGTAGAGAAGCATAACATTATTATGCTCCCAAAAATTCCAGATAGTGTTTAGTTCAAGCTGAGGTGTTGGCTGATCAGTGTTGTCATGTTTTGGTGATTATTGGCTACTGGTTGCCTCCAAGGATCGTAGGTAGGTGAGAGCCATGGTCCCCTGCCCCATGACCTTGCTACCTACAGGGTGATATGTTTCCATGAAGTTTCACTGAGTCCTGCTGCCTGTATGAAGACTTATGAGAAGCAAGAGCACTGCAGTCATAGGTCTGATCTTGTAATCTTGGTGAAGCTCTAGCCCTCCACTCTTTGACAGTCTAAAAAGCACCTTGCAAGAAAGGCTTACTGCAGGCAGGTGGAGCAATATTCCAACCAGAGGTAGGATTAGCCAGCTTTCCAGTTGTCAAGTAGTGCAATATAGTATTATAATGAAACCAAGCCAGAGTATCTCACTGAAGTAGACTGTTGGGCTCCTCACATTTTTATTCTCCATTAACACTGTAGTGGAGATACCTGTGTAGTATTTTGAGCCAATCTGCATGTTTTAACACTGTTTATTTCAACAGTGAGAAATTATTTCTCAAATATTCCTTAGTGTTAAATGAATGACCTCTGTATTTTAGATTAAGAATTTGATATTTGAAGTGATTGTCATGGAGTTTCTGGAGTTGGGACTTCTAATTAGGATCTTTCAAATGTTAATTAACACTCCTGGGGTGTATATTTCTGATAAGGGTTCTTCAAATGTTAACTAACCTACCCTGTGGGGTAGATTGAAACTAATTTAGACACACACACACACACACACACACACACACACACCCATTATACTTCCTATACTGATGTACTTTAAATTACAGACTTCATAACATGAAAAGTCTGAAAAATTTGGAGGATTGTACAGTCCTGAACTCACTTTTCAAAGCCTTTAAAATGGAAAAATTGGTCTAGAAACATCACAAAAACAGGTTTATTAATGAGTTCCTTGGTTCAAACTGGATTTGTTGTCAAAATAAAATAAGTTGAGCTGGAATAGGTTGATACATGAACTATTTTTTCTAGTTTTTCTTTCCCTAGCTCATTTTAGGCTTTGTTTTGTTTTTAGTGTCAGATATTTGTGGGACAGGGGGCTAAGCTATTCAAAAATTACATTAAAAACACAAAATAAAACCCAAACATCCCAAGAACAAAAGGTGAATTAATAGCTGTAGGAATGTGAAAAATAAAGTCTGTAGTTTCTCTTCCCAGATGAATTCACTTTGCTGTTTATAGCTGCTATTGTTCAGACTCTGTGTATCTTTTTGAGGACATGCAAGGAGAGTGCGCTGCTGTTTGTTTCTGCTAACACAGCTCGATCCGGGATTCCTGGGGTTAGAGTGGGCATATTCTTTTATGAACTGAGTAATTAGTCCATCTGGTTATACTCTCAGAAAGGTGCTGGGACTGGAGAATTAACCTCAATACTTATTTCACATGGCTGTTATGGGAGTTAAGAGATAAAGTTTATGAAAGTGCTTTGTAAACTGTAAAGAGGTATTTATTTGATGTTTATCTACCATTATTATGATGGCAATAGCTACATAAACCCTTTCTCTATATAATCTGGTGGCTTGTATGCATTTTATTAATAACTGATATGTATCTGTGGATCATATATTGCCAGTCAATCAATAAATGACATTTATATTTCAACCAATCAATTAATATGTATTGAATACTTGTTAGCAGCCATGGACTCAGTGCAAGTACCAGCTATGGCTTTTGCCCCTGAGACCCATTAATATGGTCGGAGAAACAAGGCACATGCTCACACATTTAAAGAACAAGCATATGCATAAAATAGCATATGCTATTTGCTATTTGGTTTTAAAAATGAGAAAGAGTAAATTCTGGAGGCCAGATTAGTGGGTGACATATTGCAAGGGTTCATTTTCACTTTAAATATTTTTAGGAAAGTTGGAAGATGCTTTGTTCTATTTTGCCTTCCTGTTTCTTAGGAGTTGGAAGTGGACATCTGGGATATATTTGGGTCTAGTTCCATTTTCAATTTCTTGAATTTTCTCTCAAACTTTTCTGTGGGCATGAGAGCCACGGGGTGTGTGTTGTGTCCTTGATTTGTATCTGCTCTCTTGCTTCCTCCAACAACAACCTCAGCTCATCTGATTCTCTGTTCAAACAGCGATTCCTCAGAACAGAATGTCCTGCCTAACTCTGTTACAATCAGGTTCAAACCATTTCCACTCTTGTTTGGTGATTGATGAGTTTTTTGGAGATTGAGTGACAGCTTTCATCCCAGTTGAAATCCCTATTTATGTCCAGAAAAAGGTGTTATGTAAGTTGCAGAAAGGTTAGAAAATGTTCTGAATGGGGATCCCTGGGTGGCGCAGCGGTTTAGCGCCTGCCTTTGGCCCAGGGCGCGATCCTGGAGACACGGGATCGAATCCCACGTCGGGCTCCCGGTGCATGGAGCCTGCTTCTCCCTCTGCCTGTGTCTCTGCCTCTCTCTCTCTCTCTCTCTGTGACTATCATAAAAAAAAAAAAAAAAAATGTTCTGAATGGATGCTCACAGAGCATCATTAGATGATCATAGATGATCTGGGAAGGGGGATGGGTGTGAATGTGAGTGTGTGTGTGTGTGTGTGTGTGTGTGTGTGTGTGTGTTGTAGTGAGATGTTGGGAAAGCAGAAATGAATTTGAGGTTCCATCTCCTCTTTGGATTCTCATTGTACCCTCTTTCAGTTTTCTTAAATCTGTTGTACATGTGATGTGTTCCCAGGGCCTTAGACTCCGAGATATTCACTGATAAAACTCAAGAAAGATAAACCATTATGGCTACTAGTGATTTTAAAGATTTTATTATTCTTTTGGTAAGCAACAACGATGCACATGAGAAGTAAGCAACATGCTGCCTACAGCCCATCAGTAGGAGTCTCCTTTTTTTGGCAGGGACATTTAAGTCTCAAAAATCCCTTCACAATTCTCTTTTGAGCTCTCTCTCTCCTAATCCATATCACTTGCCAGGGAAGGAGGGAATATTACTGGGAAGTGGAAGTCAGCTGGCACTGCCCAGGGTGCACACATCTGCCTTTCGAAGTCTCCTGCATCTCTCTTTCTGAGAATTCTTGGCCAATTCTAACATTCACTGGCAATGCATGAGCCCTGGAGAAGTTGGTTTTTTCCAAACATCTTGGCATCAAAATGCATGCTGGATTTTGTTCCATGCCTTTGCCATCACAGGTTTGAAGAATAATGATTTCAGGAGGCTGCCCACATGCTTGTAGCATGGCATTATCAGAGCTGACAGTCTTCTCATATGTAGGATTATTTATTATCTGTCTAGCCCCTTGAGAGTAAGACCTTATCTCTTGTATCTTACTAGAACAGTAAGTGGACCTCAATAAATATCAGTTGAATAAATTCCAAATTTACATAGATCCTGCCTTTCAACTAGGAGGAAGGAAATAAAGCACTCTAAGATGAGCAGGGAATATGGGTTTCACTGCCCTATTTAATAGGAAGGAATTGAAAAGGATCACTAGCACCTTGACAAATGTGACTCTGAGGGACCTCTTGCTGAGTTAATCATTGGCTAGATCATGAATGTGGATCTTGGATGTATAAGCAGAAAGGAGGGCAGAGGTTTCTCTTGCCTTTGGAGACTTGCCTAGCAAGAAGTTGCTACAGCCAAGGTCAAAGAGGTTGCTGCCTATCTTCTCCTCTAGGATTTTGATGAATTCCTGTCTCACATTTAGGTCTTTCATCCACTTTGAGTTTACTTTTGTGTATGATATATACAATGGAATATCACTCAGCCATCAAAAAGAGTGAAATCTTGCCATTTGCAATGACATGGATGGAACTAAAAGGTATTATGCTAAGTGAAATAAGTTAGAGAAAGACAAATACAATATGATTTCATGCATATGTGGAACTTAAGAAACAAAACATGAATACAGGGGAAGAAATGGAAAAATAAAATAAGATGAAAATAGAGAGGAAGACAAACCATAAGAAACACTCAACTCTAGGAAACAAACTGAACGTTGCTGGAAGTGAGGTTGGTGGGGGATGGGGTAATTGAGTGATGGGCATTAAGGATTAAGGAGACTACTGTCTCCATGGTGCTCAGAGCTGATAGCAAAAGGAATTCTTGGGCCAAAGAGTAGGAATCTTTCCCAGACCTTGAAGCATGTTGTCACTTGATGTAGTGAGCACTGGGTGTTATATGCAACTGATGAATCACTAAATTCTACTCCTGTAACTAATAAAACAAATATGTTAACTAAATTGAATTTCAATAAAGAATTAAAAATAAAAGGAGGGCAGAAGTGAGGCAGGTGGAAGAGAAGGCACCAAGATGGAGGACAAGGTGGGTACAGAGTGGAAGTCAGGAGGGTGTGACCTGAGAAAATCCATCAGCTTTTTTGGGCTACAGAGTCAATATCTTAAATATATATATATATATATATAAAATTTTCAGATTATACATTAATACGGCCTCACTGTAAAACTAAAGCAAAATGTAAGTAGTAAAGAAATCACATTAATCTCACCACTTAGTCATAACTACTGTGAACATCCTGATGGGTGAAGATTTCTTCTTTTTTGTCTTTATACACTCACATTTCTCTTTTTTTGGTTTTAAGTATGTGATCATAAAACGTGCACTTCTTTTGCACTCTGCTTTTTTTTCACTTAATGCTATTTCAAATGCTTTTTACATTTAGTGTCATTAAAAATGCTTTGAAAACATCATTTTTTAATGGTTACATAATTTTCCATCTTCTGGTTACATCATAAATCCTATTGTATAATTTGCTTCCTTTTTTTTTTTTTTTTTGGTAATTGAACATAAGTTAGTGATGATCATCTTTGTGTATATATTCCTTCCTGCACAGTTTCATTATTTCATTCAGGTGGATTGCTAGAAGAGGAATTCCTGGACCAAAGAGTAGGAATCTTTCCCAGGCCTTGCAGCATGTTGCCACATTGCTTTTGTGGAGGGCTAGAATAATTTACACTGAGTGTTTTAAAACTGAGATCCTGACTGGAACAGAGCAGGATTTGCTAACTCTAGAGAGAACCCCGTCTGTAAGATTTGGGTCCGAATTTCATGTTCTGCAAATCATACTGATTTTAGGCTTCTCCCACTCTCTGTGTTACTTTATCTTCTATTCCTTCGCAGTAATTTTAGGAACAGCACTGGGGAAATTCCAGATCATCTCCATGGTGCTCAGAGCTGATAGCAAAGGGAATTCTGTCCATGGCTGGGACAGAGCTGCCAAGAGGGCAGTGTCCTGCCAGGGGTTCAGCTGCCTGATGACAGGAGGAGACTAAGTGAGGCACCTCAAGGGAAAGGCGTCACGTGGTGGGGAAGAACAGAAATTTGACCTGGAGCAAAACCTTGAAGATCCTAGTTTTTTGTTTTAAGGAGAATGGGATTTCCTGGTGTTCTTTACAAAAGCACCCATGTTCTCTTTGATTGACTTTCTCATAGATATTTTTGTTAGTTTTCTCTAGAGAGGGTTCATTTTGTTCAAAAGCAGGCTCTTCTATGGAGTCTCTAATATCAGCATTTTCTGATTCTATAGGCAAATTTTATCATCCCATTTGGTGGACGGAGGCACACATAGATTAAAGTGATGGAGAAAGTTGCTTTTGCAATTTTGTAGCTGACGGATCTTGGGCAATTAATTTCCCTGAGCTTTGGTTTTCTCATTTCTGAAATGAGAATGATAATGCCTCCTCTACAGTGCTCATGTAGGTGGGAACCAAACTCATGGCCCAGGCTTTGGGAATAAGCATCTAACCCACATCTGCCAAATGCTGACATCTCCCCTCTCCCCCATGCTGGCCTCACACTTGCTGTGTGATTTAATTTAATACACCCTGGTCAGTCTAGGAATAGAAGAAGAAAAAAGAAGTGTGTGCCTAAGGAAACTTCAGATCTGTTAACAATGCAGCCTCATTACGGTGATTCTTCTGTAATAACAATATTTCTTCTATGGCTTGGGGAAAAATTCTCTTTTTCCATTAAGGAGCTAAAATCTGGTTGCATAGACTCTCTTAAAGTCATCACTTTTAAATGCTTCCTTCCTTGACCCTAACATGCTGTGTGACTTTTGGAATCTCTCTTTACCTCTCTGGATCTGTGCTTTCTGTAAAATGAGATGGTTAGGCCAGGTAACACTAATTGTCCTTCCAGCTCTGCAGTTTTTAAATTCTACAAGGATTTGGGAATAAAAAACCTTGAAGTATGTTTCTTTTCCACAGGGGGAAAAATACCAAAACCCAACAAAATCCAAAAAACTGTTATTATAAATTGGCCACTTGGGGTCGCCAGCGATCTAAGGGACTGGCTGGTTAAGGCCTAAAGTGTGTGGAGCTTCAGCTAACAGATTCTGAGGGTGGTTTACGAAATTTTCTTTTTGTCTTTTGCTTTAGCTCCAAAATTCACCTGAAGACTTGATTGCATCATTAATATTGAGTGGACCACAGGCATGTGCCAGAGACAGTATTCCCAGTTGGGTCACAGCATCCCGATGCCCACCCCAAAAGAAAAGACAAAGAAAAGGAAGAAATAGTAATTTTGGAGCTCTACTGGCTCCCTTTTTGGACGATAATCCAAGCTGCTACATATTGAGGCTTTGCAATTCCTTGACTTGAAAAGTTAGTCCTACAAAGTGAAACTGCGTGGCATAAAATATGTCTTGGATGATGGAATAAACCTTTGTCTCGAAAATTCTGGAGTTATCCAAGGCAGAAGCAGGGAAACATTCTCACTGAGGAACTGACGATTGTCTCTTTTGGCAATTCTCCTGGTGGGCTTTGCTGATGTTTGAGGTGGAGGAGGAGCAGGCTTGGAGGTCCCTGTAGAAATCCAGAAGGGACCACTGAAAAAGAAACAAATAAAATAAAACAAAAATCTAAAAAGCTCAGTGTCTGCCCACACCCGGGATTGGGTCCTGGCAGCAGGCTCAGCACAAGCCAGACCCCTCTGTGGAAAGTTGGCTGAACCTTGCCCTCTGGGCGCAAGGAAAAGCGTCTCTCCTGCCAGGAATGCTGTATAAACATCCTTTTCCTACAGGATCCCGTGGCTTGGGGGTCCAGGGGAGCGCCGGGAAAGTATCCTAATGGAGACAGATTTTGAACTCCTGCTGTCTTTTTTTTCAGATCATAAATTACTGTTAATTCTGTTTATACTTTTCCCCTTTCCTCTCTTAATAGTTTTAGAAAAGTAATTGACGACAAAGTGGAGCCCGCAAAGGGTGTAAGGGAGCCCGGCTCCCCTGGCTGAGAAGCAGCCAAGTGTTTCCTCATCCTGCACTTCCCTGCAACAAAAGTTAAATATTTATGTACCACAGGTGCCCTTCCTTGCCTCCTGCATACAAGTCTTGTGGCTTCGCTGCTCTGGAGCTGGGCTAGAGCTTCAAGTGCTACTTAACAGGAAAGGGGAAGGTTTGTTTGTTTGCTTGCTTGCTTGCTCCCCTCCTCCAAATCCGGGAGCACACAGAAGGGCTGTGTGGGCTTTGGGGGTTGGAGAGGAAGCTGCTCAGAATTAGACTCCCCCCCAGTCTACCAGTCTATCCACTTCTCTGTCCCCCCCCCCCCCCCCCCCCGGACTTGGTGGTTTCTCCTTGCTCCAGCATCATCTTGTTTCCTAGCACTAAGCCCCCAGTGGCATTTGCTGAAGCCAGTTCCAGGGTGAGGAATATGCCCAAGCTTGAAATTGGTTGGGGCTGGGTTTTGTTTTGTTTTTTTTTTTAATTTTATTTATTTATGATAGTCACACACAGAGAAAGAGAGAGAGGCAGAGACACAGGCAGAGGGAGAAGCAGGCTCCATGCACCGGGAGCCCGACATGGGATTCGATCCCGTGTCTCCAGGATCGCGCCCTGGGCCAAAGGCAGGCGCCAAACCGCTGCGCCACCCAGGGATCCCGGGGCTGGGTTTAAATCCTAGGTCATCCCATTTATTGAGCTGTTGACTTAATCTCTTTAGAGTCTCAGTGTCCTCATCTGTAAAATGGGGAGAATGATAGCATTTCCCAAGAAGGTGGCAGGGAAAGTTAAATAATGTATAAAAAGTGATTGAAGCCTGATGAGACTTCAGTCAAGGGCAGCTCTTTTTTCCCTCCTGACTGGGCTGTCCAAGATGGTAGCCATCGGCCACATGTGGCTCCTGAGCATGTGAAATATGATTACTTACATATGGTAAGTACTATAAGTGTAAAATACACATCAGATTTAAAAGACTTTTCTTTCTTTCTTTTTTTTTTTTAAAGCTTTTATTCATAGACACAGAGAGAGGGAGGCAGAGACACAAGCAGAGGGAGAAGCAGGCCCGACGTGGGACTCGATCCCAGGTCTCCAGGATCACACCCCAGGCTGCAGGCAGCCCCAAACCGCTGCGCCACCGGGGCTGCCCTAAAAGACTTCCAAGAAAAGAGAATTTAAAATAGTTTGTGAGTAATTTCTTATACTGATTACATGTTGAAATAATAATTTAATAAATGTTAAATAAATACTTTTTAAAGTTAATTTCACCTGTTTCTTCTTACTTTTAAAAGATGTGGTTGGGGGCACCTGGGTGGCTCAGTCCAATAAGTGTAAGACTCTAGGTTTCAGCTCCTGTCATGATCTCTGGGTGCTGAGATTAAGTCCCACGTTGGGCTCTGCACTCAGTGGGGAGTCTGCCTGAAGTTCTTTCCCTCTGCTCCCCCCTCACTCTCTCTCAAATAAATAAATAAATAAATAAATAAATAAATAAATAAACAAATAAAGAAATAAATAAGTAAATAAATAAATAAAATTTTTAAAAAAGATGTGGCTGTTAGAAAATTAAAAACTGTACATGTGGCTTGTATTTGTGGCACCTGTTTTATTTCCATCAGACTGCCTGACCTAGTTTCTAACTCCTCCATCTCTCTATTCATACTCTTTCCTTTGTTCAATGCCTGACTCAAGCTTTATTGTCCTCACGAGGCCTTTTGGTACATCTCTTCCTTCTTTAAATCTCCTGGAGCTTCTGTCATGTGACCTATGTTTGTAAGCTGAATTTGAGCAAGAATAGCATGTGAAGTGTTTATTAGCCCAGTGCCTGGAATATTATAAACACACAGATATATGATTGACATTTTTTGTTAGTTATCACTGGTTATGTTATCTTGGCTCCTTCTTAATTTTTTGCTTTTGTGTTTAGTGTTGTTGAATATAATGTCTTAAAGGACAGAAACCACTTCTTCTGTTTCTCCTGGGTCTGTCCTTAACCCATATTCTAGGCCCAGTGAATTCTCCCTCATGATCACTCAGGGACAGAAGCAGAGCCTGTTGATCACTGACTTGGCATCCTAGAGTCATTCTTTCATTCTTCCTGGAATGCTTTCTTGACATCTTCTTCTTCGTTGAGCTAACTCTTACATCCTGGAAAATGGTAATAGTGGTCAACACATGTGCTTATCCTGTTCTAAATAGTTTACATATACTAACTGATTTCATTCTCACAATGATACTGTAAGGTATTGCCATTACCCTCATTTTACAGATGAGGAAACTGAGGCACAGAGAGACTAAGTGACTCATCCAAGTCACACAGCTTGGATGTGTGGTACGGGTGGATTAAAAAATAGGCAGTTTGGTCTCAGGAATCTCAGTGCTCCGAATCACCAGGCTCAATGCCATCTTCACCAGAAGCCCTTCCAGACCCAGAGTACTTTCCCCCAATCTTCAATGTATTTAATCTCCATTATATCATGGCCCCATGTAAATATTTTGTCACTGCCTTAGTAACCGTGACTGGATCCTGGTTTACTTGTTAGTTCCCTTCATTGACCTGAAATCTCCCTGAGGGCCCCTCTGTATGATGCCTTAGTGAGCCCTCAGTGGATGCCCCATGGAAAAAGGAACATGGCTTCAGGTTGCAGGTGATAGATTCTCCAAGGATCCAACGAAGTAGGTCTAACAGAAGATTTTCCTCTTTTATGTCATCATTCTGTTAATTTTTCATACTGTTTATAATTATCTATAACCATCTTGTTTGTTTTTATTTACTTGATGAAAAAAAAGCTTTCCTCCTTCAAGAATGAAGGTGAGGAACTTATCTGTTTTGTTGACTGTTCTACTCCATGGTCTGCCATTGAATGTATATTCACTAAATACTTGTTGAGTAAATAAATGAATGAATGAATTTTTGGAGTGTCTACTAAGTGTGCCAGGCTCTGTATAAACATCATGGTTCTTACTTTCACAGGGTTTACAGGTTTATGGTGTGATGGCGGTGGTAGGGAAGACAGGGCAAGGACAATGACAATATAGGGGTAGAGAAAGGACAGGATATTTGGAGAAGAAAAGGAAAATAAAGACAGTGTGTGTGGAATGGGGGGAGTCCAAAAAGGGTTTCTACAGGAAGTAACAATTGAGAAGAGACCCAAAGCACAAATAAGAGATAGCTAAGCTGAAGGAGGAAGGAAGAGATGAGAGATGGAGGAGATGAAGGGGTTTCCAGGTAGAGGGAAGGAGATGTGGGACAGGTGTGATGATTTGGTTATTCACAAGTCCACTAGGTACAGAGTGGAAGGAAGAGCTGTGAGAAATGAACCAGGATCCTCATTTTCCAGGCCCTGCCAACGCTGTATCTTCTCTTCACAGATTGCCTTCTCTACCCATTGCTGTCATCCTTTTCTTTTTTTTTTTTTTTAAGATTTTATTTATTTATTCATGAGAGACACAGAGAGAGAGAGACAGCAACATAGAGGGAGAAGCAGGATCCTACAGGGAGCCTGATATGGGACTCGATCCCTGGGCCCAGGATCGCTCCCTGAGCCAAAGGCAGACTCTCAACTGCTGAGTTACCCAGCATGCCCAGCATGGAGCGCAACGTGGGGCTTGAACTCACGAGTCAGAGAGTCAAGACCTGAGCTGAGATCAAGAGTTGGACGCTTAACTGACTGAGCCATTAGGCACCTCCTATCTTTCTACTTTTTCAGGACCTACCATCTTTAAGCATCATGGTAACTGGCTAATTTCTCTCAATTCTCAGTCTAGATCTAAAACTTGTCTATTATCAGTCCCTTACCCCCATTTTACCTTGATTTTCATAATTTTAGTCCTCTTCTTTGCTTATTCGTGCACAGATGCTTGATCTGCCAATGAATTTCTCTTTTCCTCTATCATTTAAGAATTTCCCACCATCCAAGCAGGCCAAAAGTACCCCATATGATGAATACTTAGAGAGCAGAAGGATGTAATATTTACACTTGGATCTGTTCTGAGAGGCCAAGGATATTTGGTTGTAGATTTTAAATTTTGTGTTTCCTTTGTTGTTGAGACCGCCTGTTTTGTTTTTGGACAGCTTGAACTATTTAGAAATTTCTTCTTAGGGAGTTTTGATGTGTCTACCCATGGAGTGCATTCCTTGGTTCTGGTTCTACAGTTAGGTTCCATTGAGGCAGAATAGCAGAGTAGCTGAGAACACCTGAACTTGGCTCTGCCACTTACACTGCTGACTCTGGGATACTGTGCAAGTCCCCTAGCTGTCGGTGTCTCTGTTTCTTCTCTGTAAAATGGGGCTGATAGTGTGAGAACTTCCTAAATATTAATTGTTACTATTTTTAATCCTTGTGGCTAGAGTTAGCAAAAGGAGAGTGGGCGTCCAGTGGCCCCAACAAAGTATAGTTTGAACTCACACTTTATAAAAATGCCACTTCCGATTCATGTCTCAGAAAAAGAAAAGATAGCTTTAAGTCATATGCAGACTCTTCCAACTTACTTCTCTAAAGAAATTTGATAATATCATTCTGACAGTAAAACTTTAATTTATATGGCATAGTTTCTTTAAGAAACTACAACTTTCCTTATGCTGTTAAAATATCACAATAATGGTGATAGTTGTAAGAAATAAGTGGTGGTAGTGGCTATCTTTTTGCAGAAAGGGGGGACACCAACGTGGAAAGCGTTATGCCCTGGGCATACCCAGATGTAGCCCAGGCTTCTGGATAATGGCCCTGACCGGCAATGTGCCCTTCACCTGTGAGCCATCACTGACACCCAGCAGTGAGACCGACAGCACATCCACTGGTATTAAAGTGTTCTTCTTTGGGAAACACAAAGTGGAGAGACAGAGAAAGTGGGATCATTGCCACCAAGAGAATTGTGGGGGAATGCAATATCCAAGTCACACAACTCTCCTCACTCCCCCAAGTACCATAATGAGGATCTCTTTGGAAAGACAGCAGTCAAGCTGGGGGCACTCAGGGAGATTCTCCTGGAGGGAAGTTTAGGGAGACTTAGGAGCCTAAGACATAAGGTCACACAGCTCCCCTCAATATATGAACTGCATGCAGCATGAATCCTTTATTGAGATCTGAACCCAGTGCTTCTGTACTCTAGCCATTTTGGAATGCAAAGAATAAAACAGGGAGTTAATGAATGAGAAAGAGAATGGAATTTGCAGCTCCTTTCCAGCAGAACAGAGATCTCAAAGCGCCAAACTGAAACAAATGAGTTAATTACATTTCCTTTAAACTATATTTACACTTGCTGCATGCAGAATTTAAGCAATGTAGCCTCCTAAGACCCCTTTGTTTTAAAGGGAATCTGAATTCAAGAGGACAACTGATTGTGGGGCTTTAACCATTGGAAGTTAGGCTGGGTGAACAAACCTGGGTGCTGCCATTCTATTTGTTACAGAATTACATTCTGATGCCTGTTTCTACTTGGCTGTTGGGCAAAACAAATGCATAATTAAGAACTTCACCTTTGACAGTTTAGCTGTCCTTAATTTTTTTCTTTTAACACAAGTAGGAAATTTCCATTTTCATATAGTAATATCAAGATACCCTGCTCCATTGAATCAACCAGTAGGTTTTGAAAATAAGCATAACAGACCATATAAAAAATAAGAAAATCCACTTTTAGGGTTTTGGATTCATGCCGTTTAATTGTTCGTCTATTTCCATGATAAGGTGAGACTGGTCCTGTGTCACCGGAGGGACTGTATCCTGCTGTTTTTTTCCCATCCTCATTTACAATGATTATGTTATCAGGCTAGCCAGGCAAAAGGGTGGAGCAACTATAATTTCAAAGCAGGATTAGGTTGAAATAACGAGGTCACCAAGTTGTGGTTACCAAGGCAACGTCACATCTAAGAATATGGGATGCTTCTAGGAGATGAGGCAAAGCCTGGAGCCTTTTTTCCCCCTCTGCACAGAAATCGCTCACTTCCTAGATAAAAATTGCTTATTAATTGCTTGTGAACACATTTATTCTTTATTTTTAGGAACCAATTTTTAAAAAATAAGCTTGATTTAAAGTTTTTGTTTTTATTATTTTTTTAACCAATAATAAATCTCAGAATAGTCCATTGGACCATTGTTTTCCTCTCCTTTTTGGAATTCGTATTTACTTTCTTCTTTCTGTTTTTTTCCTTTCTTTCCCCCCTCCCCACGGCCCTCCCTCCTTTTCCCTTTTAATATTGCAGGGAAAAGACATGGAACAAAATGAGAAAATTGAAAGTTAGGTGCTCTGGTCAGATTTTGAGATTACAAAATTGTGACAGGTGATGAAAGCTGTAACCTACACCCAGAATACTCATCACCGCTCCCCCTTCCGCCCCCAATGCCCGCCTGCCCATCGGAAGAATACTGAGCTCAAGCCAGAATAACCTTGGTCTTCATTGTCTCTTAAAATTTCAATCCACCTTTAAAATTGTGGGCTATGGCAGCAAAGCCAGGAAGAGGGAGAGGATCCAGCCGTCAGTATTTCTGATCAATATCAGCTATCAGTCTGAACAATTCCCACCAATTAACCTCTTTTTCCTCTGAATTCATTTCTGTCCTCTGAGTTTTCAGATAATGGCTTCAAGTTTCTTCATCTTATAAAAAGCAGGCTTATTTTAATATGGTCTCGTGTTTGTGAAGCACGAATTTTACTTAGGTCTTTTCCTAAAAGAACATTTCTGACCTAGTGCTGAATCACTGGACACGGCGCTGCGTGATTGGAACCGTCAGATTCCTTTGCGTTACAACATGAGTGCTCTTCAGGACATGTTAGCTGTTCACCTTTTGCCCTGGCTTTGCATAAGGAATATGAAGTGTGCTTGCAAACAGAACCGTGTTGGTGGGCCAACAGTTTCTTCCTCCTAGAAATCCATGTCAAAGGATTCTCATTGCCTTCATTTTGTCTTCAGGTTTGAGCCTGGGGTGATGAAAAGCTTATGGCTTCCAGAGTCTGCAGAATCTGGATCTGAAGCTCTGCTGTGTGACCATGGACAGGTAAAGTCCCCTCTCTGACTTCCTTCACAGGGCTCTGTGAAGACTGAATGAGATATGGAAACAGCTCTTAGCTCAATGTCTGACATGCAGTAGGACCCCCAAATAAACCTCATGTTTCAAAAATAATAAAGATGTATATGACATTAATCTCTGTCTTCCCAGTCTTGCTCACTCCCTATTCTTTCCCCAAACACCTTCAGGATAGTTCTAAAATGTAAATCCGAATTTTATCATTTTCTTGCTGCTCTGGGTTGAATAGGATCCTCCCCAAATTCATGTCCATATGGAATCTGTGAATGTGACCTTATTTGGAAATAGAGTCTTTGCAGATGTGATCAAGTTAAGATAAAGTCATTCTGAATCAGGATGGACTCTAAATCCAACATGACCAATGTCCTTATAATAAGAGGGACGTGGGCATTTGAACACAGGGATGCAGACACAAAGAGACACAAAGAGGAGAATGCCATGTGATAATAGAAGCAGAGATTGGAGTGACCTGTCTACCAGCCAAGAAACACCAAAGGTTGCTGGCAACCACTGGAAGTTAGGAAGAGGCCCAGATGGAACCTCTCCTGGAGCATTCAGAGGGAGCATGGCCCTGTGGACGCCTGGATTTCAGACTTCTGGTCTCCAGAACTACGAGAGAATACATTTCTGTTTTCTTAAGCCACTCAATTTGTGGTAATTGGTTAGGGCGGTCCTGGGAAACTAATGCAGTCACTTAAAATCTTGCTGTGCTTTTCCTTGTCATCAGAGTAAGGCTTAAGTCCCCAAGACCTGCTCCCCGATGGTCTCTGCAGCTGCACCCCTCCTGGCCCTTTCCTTTGACATTTCATCTGCTCTAGACGTCTTTCAATCTCTCCAAGCAGAGCTTTCCCTCATCCCCAAGCTGTGTCTTCCTAACGACCATCTGCCTATCTCTTCTTAGAACAGCCTTTCTCTCCCTGGTCACCTGTTTAACTTCTGCATATTTTAAAGGTATCAGCTTAAATGTGCCTTCCTTAGGGGTCTTCCCTGATCCTTAGATTGGTATAAGCCCCTCTAAGTGTTCCCCCAGAGCTCATCCACATTTCTCCAGTTATTTTGATTAAACATTGGTCTTTTCTGCTAGACCATGAATTCAGTGAGGTCAGGATCTGTCTTTGCCCTTGCTTACTGCTGGTTTCCTACCAATACCCTGGGATGGCCTGGCAGGGCACAGGCCTAGTTAGAAGGATGGAATGATTCAGTGAGTGAATGACTGAGTAAATGATTGCTTGGCATGTGATTGAAACTCTTAGTAATCTCTGGTGAGAGGTCGAAATCCTGCTGAGAGAGTTAGAGATAAATTAGCAGCTAATTGGCAATTTGAATTGATTACCATTAGTCAAAATTCATAGGATTTTGATTGTTTTCATAAAATATAGCCCCGAAGTTCCTCCTCCCCTCCATTTTATTGTCTACATTTCACTAAAAACTAATATATGTTCATGGTAAAAAATGAAAACATTTCAGTGAAAAAGTTTTTTCCATCTCAAAACCACATCCCACCTGCCTTCCCCAGAAGCAGCAATTATTATGAGTTCCTTATTATTATGAATAATCCAATAGAAATATTCTAAACATACAAAACACATAGTATATATAATGTTCTGCAGTTTGCCTTATTCACTTAAAATATATCTTAGAATTAATTGTGTATTGGCACATATAGTTATATCTCATTCTTTTTTTTATTGGCTGCAATTTATTTAACTACCCCCCTAACATTGAAGATTTATGTGGCTTCCTGTCTTTTGGTGTTATAAACAATACCACAATAAACCTTCTTATACACAAAATCTTTGTGAGGACATAACTGTAGGATATTATAAAGATGGCATTGTTATGCCCTTGAAAATATTATATGGTCAGACTCTAACCCAACCACAAATGTATTAGGCCAAGTGATCAATTGCAATAAAAGAATAATTTTGGTTAAAAAAACATTCTAGTATTAATAAAGTATAACTAGAAGGCTATTTAGTGAGCTATTTCAGGTTACTTTTTTGTTTGTTTGTTTTAGAGTTGCCGATTTCTTTTTCTAACTTGGGTCAACAGAGTAAAAAAAAATGGGTCCTTGACAAATTCTGAAATTATTGTTCTAATCTTTTTTTCTCTTCTTTCTTTTTTGCCTTTTTTTTTTTTTTGCTTTTGTTAACCATATGGTTAATTTTGATATTGGCTAGATTTTTAATAACATATAGTAAAAAGGGAGATCAAAGTAGGTTAAAAAAAGAAATATAGGCTTAAAACAATTGTGCATTTAAAAAACTAAACATAAGCAAAATCTTACTTGAATTTTAGAAAGTTTAGTTTTGAAAGAATTTAGTTAATCATTAGTGAATTTATTATGCTAGTTAGGAGTAGGTATATTAAGATCCTTTAAAAAACAAGATTTTAACAGAATTGGAAATTTCACACAATCAAGATTCTTGTAAAATACACACATGATTTTGAAGGCTTGAGATATTTATAAGTCAGGGGATGGGGACTTATGATCTAAAAAATCAAGACATATTGCAGCCTTCTTAGAAATACAGAGGGGGAAGTCCATATAAAAATAGCTAGTTTTAAGCACTAGAGTGCTAGGAATTTAATTCCACAGTCATTTATTAAGGACCCATGGTGTATGTAGTTTCAAAGAATATAAGAGAGATGATTTTTAATTGGAAGGAACTGGAATCTGTAAGCCAAGACAGTCATTTCTAAGGATGTTGCTGCTTTATTCTTTAGAATTTTCTATTGAAAAAGTGGGAGTATAGATTGCTAGAAATAATTTCACCTTAAATATGTGTTTAACCTTTTATCCAGTAATTTCAGTTTTGGAAATTTATTCTAAAAGAGACAATCGTGTGTGTGTGTGTGTGTGTGTGTGTGTGTGTAGAGAGAGAGAGAGAGACAGAGAGAGAGAGAGACAGAGAGAGAAAGCTAAAGGTTTGTTTTCAGGCATTTTTGTTTTGTTTTGTTTTGTTTTGTTTTTCAACCCAGATGTGAACAGGCTTTTCTTTGACCTTGTCCCTTGGAAACCAGGGTTAAATGGGAGATATTCTGACTGTCTGCCACCTCCTTCCTGCTTCTTTTCACATAGCTTCTTTTATTACATGTCAATCCAGACATGAAATCCAAGTCTTTTGTTAGTTCTGGGGGAAAGTTCTCAAAAATACATTATCTAAAAGCCAAGATTCCTGGGGACAGGTAGACTGCAAACTATGTTCTGTTCTCTAGGGTTTGTTTGGACACCTGTGATCAGGGTCTCTCTCATGGTCTGTCCCTGGTCAGTGCTTACCATTAAATCATTGCTCCTCCATTCACTCACATTGTTCTCTCTAGAGCAATGACAAAATTCATTTCCCTGTTTCATAAGAGCAGTTAATTTCCTTTCTTTGAAGTTTTGGGGACTTGTTGCCATATATACTTCCTAGAATTTCAGTGTACCCCAAACTTTAAAAAATGTATTTATTTTTATTGAAGTATAATTGCCATTCAACATTATGTTCGTTTTAGGCATACAACATAATGATTTGATATTTGTATTGGTAGTTTAAGGCAAATTTGGACTTTGGAATTTTGCCCTAAAAATAAGGGGAAGTCCTTGAACATTTTAAGCAGCAGGGTGACATGAGACTTGGATCTGAAAAGATCATTCTGGTTGCAGTGTAGAATGGACTCTTAGAGGCCAAGAGTAAATATGATGGAACCCATTAAAGAGTTATTGAAGTTGGTTTGGCAGGAGATGATGGTGGTTTAAGCCAAAGGTGATTTTACCCCTTAGGATACATTTTGCAGTGTATGGGGACATTTTTGTGTGAAATTAACTGTGATAATTTTCTTTTAATTAATGTTAGCATGATATGTCTTTCTGCGCCCTTTTACTTTTAACCTGTGTCTTTATATTTAAAATGGATTTCTTGTAGACAACATAAAGTTGGGTTTTTTAAACCAATCTTATAATCCCTGCCTTTTAATTGATATATTTAGACCATTCATGTTTAAAGTGAATATTGATATAGGTGGATTGATATCTACCATGTTTGACACTATTTTCTTTTTGCTGCACTTGTTCTAGAACTAGAAGCTCCAAGAGGACATAGATTATGTTTTTCACTCTCTGAATACTTGTCAAGCTTTCTAAACATTTCAGGAATTAAGTTATAAAGGCTGCAAATAAAATTTTCTAACAGATTGATATTTCCCACTCTCTACTGGGTGTCAGTATTTGACTTCCCTTTGGCATCTCAAACTCAATCTGTCCAAATCTGATTCTTCTTGATTAATGATGTCAATTTCCACCTAACTGTTCAAGATCAAAATCTTGACATCATCCCTTTCTTCTCTTCTTCTTTATTTTTCCTATTTAATTGGGCAATATGTCCCACAAAATCAGAAAGACACTTCTGATTTATTCCTGTTTCTTCATGCTGTTAATATTTCAAATCAGGCCAGCATCATCCCCTACTTGGAAAATTACAAAAGTTTCAGTAAATGTTTTTCCCTTTCTCTCATCCTCTGCCTAGGTCCTCAGCAATCCAGTCTCATTTTATTGTTCCCCTTATGTAAAATTTCCATAGGCTTTCCACTTCATCCCACAATAACTCTATACTTCTTAGCATGGTAAATAAGACCTCAGGAGCCTGTCCTCTTCTACTTTTCTGGTTTCATCTTTTATTTGCACTCACATACAGCTGTTCAGAGACATGGAATGCCCATTCTGCACTGCAATGTCTCAATGCTTCATGATGTTGTTTCTTTATGCCAGAAAGCCCTTGCCCTGCCTCTCCACTTCCTTCTAGTCATTCATAACCCAAGTCTAATGATACCTTTTCATGGAGCCTTCCATGACTTCTGTATCGGGGTTTGGATCCCTTTTTCATGTCACATAGCACTTTCCATTTATCTGATTATAGCACTCAGTATACTTAATTACTTGTTTCCAGATCTTCCTTCCCCATTAAGCTGCATGATGTCTTCTTATTCTTTTAGGAAAGCACTTATCCCAGTGCCTTTATGTAGATCTTAAATACAATTCCTTATTGGTGAGGGATTAAGACACTCTTGGTTTGATCTTATTGGTGAGAAGAAAGAAAGATGCTCACTCTGTGGATTTCCCTAGGTCTTTTTAGTCACTGGGCATATTTCAGGTCTCTCCTTTGCTCTCAGATGCAGAATCAGACTTGTGTCCCCCCCTCAACAAGCGTAAGACTTAAGAAAGGCTTGACTGGAGTGGTCCAGCTAGCTACACCCCCTAACATGACAGGGGTTTCAGGCAGCAATCAGAAATCTTTGTGTGCGATTTCCATGCACTTGTAACTTTCTTTGGTATAAGAAGTAAGATGGTCACAAAGAGGAAATAATGTGTTTGGGCTCTTCCTGCCTCCCTAGTTTTTTACTTCTCTCTTAAATGAGGATTTCCTGTAGTTATTTGATCATATAATTCTTAGTAAAAAGCCCATTTTACATATAACGTATCTCAATATTTGCCGAGCATTGACTATGCATGGCTTGGATAATTTAGACATTAGACAGTATCTCAGTTGAAAAACACACACAAACACACACACACATATGCAAACACACACAGGCTAAAAGGTTATTTCATCTGGATGTGCCTAGTTTAGAATTTCTTGGGCTGTTAAGTGAGAACAATTCATCACCTAGACTGTTGGCTGAACTTCAGCATTGTTTCATTATAATTTTCCTTTCAAATCAGTTTACACATGAATATAATATGAACAATCCAATTTGAACTTTTATCCAAATTCCATTGCCCAAATCTGTAGTGTAGTTGTGGCTCAATGTTCTAGCCGAACTCCCCAGTCGGAGATTTAGTGGGAAATGTTGCCTTTGCCTCTCCTATATACATTACAGTCCCTTGCTTCTCTAATAAAATTGATTTTTCCTCAGGATGAATCTCTTCCTTGTAGTTACGCAGAATCTTGTTGATGAAACATGGAGTTATAAGGAAAAACACTATACATTCCATGTGGAAAAAAGTGCACTGAGTATGATTATTTTTAACCATGTGGAGTTTCATTAAGTATACAACTATTTTTTTTAATCAAATTTTAAGATAGAAAAGGTGCTGCACTTTGTGATTGAGTCTCCAAAAGCACACTGTCTGCTCTGGTAGTTATCTGTCCTAAAGGTAGCCAGTCCTCTGTCCTCTTTCCCCTTCTGCCATCACCTGCTCTCCCTTGTCCAGCTTTTCAAGCATTTGTGTCCCAGCTCAGACCCAGAAGCAGGGTTTGATCAAGTAGAAGAAATAAATGTAGAGACAAATATGTTCATCAAAGTGTCAGAAAGAGATACAGTATCAATAGCTTTTTAAAATATACCAGTAATATGCTATATAAATATATATTCTTTACAGTTGTGTCTGTAGCAGGAAAACAAATTCTTATTTAGTAAGAAGATATTTTATTAGTTTGTCTACACTGAATTAAAAAAAAAACCCAGCAGTGTATCTGATGAAATGTAAAAATTTTACATTAATGGCTAGTCACTGGATACTTTAATTCCAAAGATAAGTGTAGACGCTTTCTTTATGAACTTTTGTGACATGACATTGTTATGTTATTGCAAAATAGATTAAAAACAGCACCTAATTTCTGTTCAGCCACAATTAGAGGTGAGGTTCCAGTCTGGTTCATTAATCTTTCAGATAAGAAATAAACTTGTTTTTCCTAAACTGTTAGGAGATTGATACTCTCACTTCTGTGGCGTTTTGTTTATTTGGCATGTAAACTGTCTGGGCTTGTGGGCACTGTACTTGATTTGTCACCTCAGGATAAGATAATTTGGGATCTTTCACATTTCCAAATTATGTCATGCCTAAGCAGTTGAACCAGCTGACAAATGAGATGTGCCTACAGTGTGGCTCCAGAGGGGGCACGCTGCAAGGGGGCTGATGGGTGTGAGCGGCATGTTGGTTTATTAACAGACACATTTGATTCCAGAGGTTAATGTTTTTGTGCACAAGACAGATTACACAGCACATGATCTGCATCCCAAAAGGAGACACGGAGCTACGGAGGGGTAGGTTGGGCCACCATCAGCTTGGTCTCTGAGCTATTGTAGCTGCAAGATTCCTTCATGAGAAGTGGCATGGTCATGATTCTTGGAAGGCCATGCTCCTTATTTTCTGCAGTTGGACTCTTTCTAACAGTTATGGCTTTTTTCATTCCTCTGTCACTTGGGCAAGTCTAACATTTTTGTTGTTTTTGGGAACCCTGGAGGCCCGTGAAACCTGTTGCATGGTCACTAATCCAACATTAAGTCATGTCATGTGTCAGTCTATGAGCAATTATATGTCAGATAATAATAGTAAAAAAACTGACATTCATTGAGTGATTGTCTTATGCCAGACACTGTTCCAAAGCTTCTCATGAATTAACTTATTTCATCCTCATGGTAAAGTATAAATGAGGAAACTGAAGCATAGAATAACTTGCCCAAGGTCATTACTTGAGAGGGAACCTCAACAAATGTCCTTTCAACTTCAATAAACATATCTGCAGAATGGCACGGGGTGTTGCCATTACTCCGAGTTATGGCAACATGGCACTCACCCAGGTAGGGATAACCTCATTCAGGGGTCATTTGGATTGCTTCACTTATTCTCCTGGACCCTAGAGCCTGGCATTCAACATGCTCACCTGTTGAGAGAGTCTCTTTTGACCACACAAGAAATGGTTCCTTTGATCAATAGTAGAAAGGAGTCTACTCTGAATCAAAGTTTTGATACCAGTGGTTGAGAAGTCTTCATCTCTTTCTCTGCAGTGGCTCCAAACATCCTCACTCACTGGGATTCTATAGTTCTGGGTTCCTCTGATAGTTACTCTACAGATTTTTGTGATGAGACAATAATGACATCCCTTCCCTTCCCCTTTCCCCCTCTCCTTCTCCTCCTTGGCCTCTTCCTCTTCTTTCTTCTTGTTTTTCAGGATACTTTCTGTTAAAGGGCCAATCACCTCGGAATTAGGTTCCTGGACCCAATTTCCACATGTGAATGTGCATAGGGGGCCTTCCCACACAGTATCAAGCACTTCTTCAACACTGGCAGAGTGTCCTACAACTCAACTCAATTCTGATATTATCCACCCAGAGATAGCATCAGATTCCACATGTTAAGGGTTCAGTCCTCTAAGACTGCCTCCAGCCCTTTACCAATTTCAGATGCCAATTGTAAGTCCAGGTTCTTACTTGTGCTTCTGACCAACGTGCTACAGATTAGAGCTTCCCGTGACTTCCTTTTTGGATTCAAACACTTGTTGCAAGCCCAGGTTGTTAACTCTCCTTCTGTTGACTGTCTATAAATCAGAAGTTCCTATGACCCATTACTCAGGTTCAATTAATTTGCTAGAGAAGCTCACAGGACTCACTGAAACATTTTACTTACTAAATCACTGGTTTAGGGGATTCCTGTGTGGCTCAGCAGTTTAACGCCTGCCTTCAGACCAAGGTGTGATCCTGGAGTCCTGAGATCAAGTCCCGTATCAGGCTCCCTGCATGGAGCCTTCTTCTTCCTCTGCCTGTGTCTCTGCCTCTCTCTCTGTGTCTCTCATGAATAAAGTAAAATCTTAAAAATAAACAAATCACTGGTTTATTATAGAAGGATATAATGCAGTAAATAGATGAAAGGGATGCATAAGGCAGGATATGGGGAAAGGCTGTGAAGCTTCTATGTCTTCTCTGAATATACTACTCTCCTCACATCTCCATGTCTTCCCAACATGGAAGCTCTATGGACCTCTTGGGGTTTTATTGGTGGCTTTGTTACATACTTACCAATGATTAAATCAGTGGCCATTGGCAATTGATTCAACCTCTGGGCCATCTCCAGTAGAGGTCAGGGGTGAGTGGTGGGGGGCAACACTGAAGTTCCAACCCTCTAATCACAGGGTTGGCTCCCCTGGAAACCATGGTGAGGTCCAAAAGTCACCTTATTAATACAACAAGAGACATTTTTAGGAAGCCTTAGGAAATTCCTAGGGCTTTGGGAGCTGTGAAGCTGTGGAACTGTGGACAAAGGCTAAATATATATGAGAAATATATTTTGGCCATCTGAATGGCAATGTATATTTTTCTTATAAACCACAACATGGCAGCCTTTGAGCATTGTCTTGTGGGTTCTACCATTCACTTGGTCCATGCTTTTTCTGGTAAAGCCAGAAGTCCACCAACACTTTTCTTGAGGAAAGATGGTGCCAACTTGATTACTCTCTGAAAAGATTCCTGCCTGCCCCCAAGTTACAGAATCTGTGATACATTCTCTGTTATAGAGAAACATCTCACTGTCCCTATTTGTCTCCCCTCTTCCCTCAGGTTATCTTCAGCAGCCCTAATGTTTTGCTATTAACCATTTTCTGTCTGCACTGTGTGGGCGGCTCCATAGGAGTGCAAAGCTACTGCAGTTTCTTGATTCTGAGGTGGCTGTTCCCCCCATATTTTACATCTCTGAAATTGCGAGGAATCTTCCAATTAAAAGCACATAAGCTTTAAACAGTGGCATTTTTTTTTCTTAGAGATACATAAAATAGTAGTCTATCATAATTGATGGACATTTAGATTCACAATATTATGAAACACAATATTATGTATTTGAGGACCAAGGGAAAAGCTCTTTCCTAATAAATATTTGTCAAATGCCTGCTAGATGCCAAACCTTTGCCAATTATTGGGGATATAAACATGAAGAAGGCATGGCTCCTATGCTGAAGAACTGCACAACTTCAAATTTGGTAAAAGTTTTAAGAAGTGATGACTGGGATGCATTAATACATCCAAAGGGGTTTGTGAAGTTTAAAACAATTGATCAGTATAAAGGCATTATTATGATTTCCTGAGTTTTATCATATTAAAAAAATGCCTTCAGACTTATAGTCAGGACTATCAATCTTGAAGGCTGTCAGTGTGCTTCCTTGAAGGAATATTTTCTGACAGGAATCTGACAGAAGTCAATGTGTCCTCAGAGCTTTTACTCTTAGAGTTTCTCTCAGCCTAATGAGGAATCCTTTATCTTAATTAGGTTTAAATATATCTTCTTGTGACCCTAATCAACCTCTAGTGGAGAGCTGTGAATTTCTTAGACTATTTTTTGGTCCTCTTTTGATTGGCTTTTTTTAACAACTTCTTTAAAAAATGAGTAAGTGGTAAGGTATAAGAAAGAGAAACTTGCATGGAATGTGCTTTGAGTTAGCCATTCTCTTCAGTGTCCTAAGTCCTTGTTACTCTTGAGTGTGGTCCATGGACCAGCAGCAGCACCATCACTAGGGAGCTTTTTAGAAATGCTGCATCTCAGGACCTACAGAATCAGAAGCTGCATTTTAACAAGAATCTCAAAGTAATATGCATACACATTTAAGTTTGAAAATCACAACCCTACATCAATATCATGTTTAATTTAAACAGCTGACTGATGAAGAAGGTTTTGCTACTCCAGTTTTGGACTGTGAAGAAACAGATGCTTGGAAAGCTTAAGCAACTTGTTTAACATACAAGGTTGAAAAGTAGAGGAGGCAGGATTCATATTCTAGGTTTTTCTGATCTACGTTATACCTTTCTACACTGATTTTTCTGTGTTCTCAAATGTCGATAAACAGCAAATGAAATACCATTTTTACCTTTTTATATGTTTTGTACACACCTAAACATGAAAGAGAGCTTATAAAAATTAAAAAATCAAATAGTAAAAGTAAGCGCTTGTATCATGATTATTGCCTCAAAACACCATACCTCATGTGCTGAAGGGTCCAGAGGGCTCAGGATTATTCCAGAAATGGAGATTTCCATTATTCCAGTAATGGAGATGAAGAATGTCAGTCAAGTGGACAAGACCTAGTTATGACTGTGATTGTCAAAACAAGCTATGCTTAGAGGTTTGAATTTATGTTCTGCCCCTGCAATTGTGGGAAGTGATACGGAGGATGGAAAGGCCCATATGGGAAGAAGGAGGAGGCCAGGAAGAGGGACATTCCCTTGTTGGCTGGCTGGCTGGTGAGTGTACTGGGAGTGTTTTAATAGAGGAGGGAAGGGCATTCTCAGGTTAGCTCTGTGGGCATTCAGTGATTTTCCTTGAGTAAATCCCCTGTGCTAGCTAGTTCTTTTGTAACCATCACAGGCAACAGTGTGGACAAATACTCTTATCCCCATTTTGTAGACAAAGACAAGATTTGCTTGAGACATATGAAGCCATGTCTAGATGAACATTGGGATCCTGATTTAGGTGCTTGTTTCAATAGACTCATGTTTCACTAACTTCAAACATTTGTATTCAATATTCACAATTTTTGCCATAGCTGCACAGTATGTTACTTACTGAATATTTTTCTTTAAATCAACTCCTTTAAGCTTAGCCTCAACTAAGTACTAATATCTATGGATATGCTTATTACATATATTTAAAAAACATATTTAAAAAAGTATATAGTTGACTTAGTTTGCATGAGTAAATCATCATTCATATACCTGGACAGTAGCACACCTTAGGAAACTTGTCCTAATGCCACATGGACATTTTTTTAGACCTTATATTTAGAAATAAATTAAACAGAAAAGTTGCCAGAATAGTACAGAAATTTCTATATATCCTTCACCATACGCAGCATTACAACATTTATTTTATCATTGTCTCTCTCAAAATTAGGAAACTTAGTACAATATTATTTGTTATTAAATCTAAGGTCTTAATTCTAATTTTACCTGTTCTACTGAAAATTCTTCATGTGGCCTTGTTTGGTGGAATTCACACCAATTTTAGTTTGTCTGATGTTTCCTTGTGATTTGATTTAGGATACGCATTTTTGGCAGGAATGCCACAGCAATGATGCTGTGTCCCTCTTAATGCAGCAGTTTATTTTCAGCTACCGTCCCTCACCTAGAAGAATGAAGGCTCCTTAGAGAAGTGTCTGATTCTAGGGCTGGACCGGGAAGATCCCGACAAGCCTGAAACACATTGTTGCCTAGAAAGTAAGGACATGCTTAAAAGGTTTCAGGAGCCAGCTTGGAGGGCTACCTCCAGTCAAATATGGGATGAAATATTAAAAGCCAATGATTGTAATGAATTGGTTACCTATTGAATAAAGTCAGTATCAATAATCAATGGGAAAATTCTTCCTTACAGTAAAATCCCAATAAATAAATGTAGAAAGGACAAGGAAGAAATAATATATCCCAACTCATAGATATAGAAGAAAGAAGCAATATATGCCAACCGATAAAAAAATAGAAAATCATCATTTTGCAACCATGATAGTGATCACTATTTCAGGCAAGGCTGATCCACATGTAGGTAAACCACGGGGTCAAAGTTTAATGAAGGTCATGTACTTACACACTCTCTAAGTATCTCCCCACGTTGTCTTTTGTAACCAAATATGTTTTTATTAGCACATTAAAATGTGCTAGCTAAAAATGAACATTTCAGGCTTGCCACGCCACACTCATCAAATCAGAATGCCTGGGATTAGATCCCAAGAATCAGCTTTTTAATAAGCACGATTAAATGTCGTAACCACTGACTTAGTGCTTCCAATCTCCGAATTGATAGGAACTCAACTCCTGTCCTCTTACTCTGTCCTGGGTGGCTGGAAGGGTGATGACAGGTATCAGAATCACCAATTTCATTTCCTCTTGATTCTGATTTTGATCTGATCATTTCAGACCAGAGTGAAATGCTCTTTATTGACTGGGAGCCCTTGTGTTTGCTGCAAAGCATCTTCTTTTTTTTTTTTGCCAATCAAGGAACAAAGAATTCATGTCACTAAACATACAGTGTTCTACTTGTTATCCATGTGGTTTTAATTAAATTTTAACCAATTCCCTTTATCTTGTCATAGTTATTATGACCCTCCAAGTTATGTCACATTAATATGTGAAAACAGCCTCCTGGCATGTCTGGCCAAAGAACAAAGCCATTATGACCTGTCTTACTAAATTAAAATGGGGAGACCAGTCAACTTGCATTTTGTTGCCTTCTTTGATAATTTATGTTAAAGGTGAGCAAAGGTTAAAGGAGACAACACATTGCAGCCTGTCATCCCCACTACATATACAGCAAATAAAAGTATTGCAGACTTTAAAAATGTACATACATCACAAGAGAAATGAAAAACAAGGTAGTGTATGTCAAGGAAGCAATTGGTAGCAATCAATTTGATCTGTTGCAACTCAAACTTTCAGATTTATAAAAGTCTCTATAATGACCATATTTTCCCCTAATATCAAGTTGGCACATATTATTAGACAAAGAATTTTTTTTCCGATTCATGAATTTGCTTAAGAGAAAGATTTGCAAAGGTACACAAATGAAATCCCATTTGTCTGATTGCTATTTATTGGAAAAAGTGAAATGGAAACTCACCTGGGAAAATTTGGGAATAGAGTCACTGCAGGTAGAAACTACATTTTGGGTAAAACAAGACAAGGTAGGTTGCAAAGGATAGTACATGTTCCTGCTGCTACTGAAAACAGATGCTGACTACTCTGGGTGTGTTTAATGCAAGCACTTTTGAAGCCTCTTGCTGTGCAAACTCTCAAGTTACTGCAAGGACAGGACTGCTAAGCCTCATTAAATCCTTTTGCTGATAGATATTTTGGCACTTACTCACCAAGTGGCCTGTGTGTGCAGTTTAAGAGATCCTTATTTTTTAAAATACAATTCTCATTGATTAATCTTTATATATAGCAATCATTTCTTGAGCACCTGCCATAGGCCATGCACCATGCTGAGTTCTATTCCCCGCGCTAATTTAATTCAAATAGTAAGCCTAGAAGGTAAGCATTACTGTCCCTATACATGATGAAGGTACTGAGCTCACAGACTTTAAGTAACTTGCTTGTCAGTAATCGAATCAGATTTGAACCTGGGTCTCTGACTTCCAAACCTATAGTACGTAGCTCATTCCAATTCACTCACAAGACCCTTGCAAGAGTGATGAGTTCTAGGCATGCTGTCAACCTCTCTGTTCTGGGTTCTCTCTAGTTTGCTTTTTCACCCCATAAGCAGGACTTTATATTCTGGTGCCTGGCCAAGGTCAGTCACAATTCCTTCCTGTTATGTCCCCATGGCTCATTTACTTTCTTTATCATAACAAAGACACATCACCCCATTTTGTTCTACACGTTCAGTGTTTCTATTCACCACTTGATTGTAAGCTCCATGAGGGCAGGAGCTGTGTCTCTGTTGGTCACAACTATATCTAGTATATCTCAGGGCACATAGTAGGTGCCCAGTGAATATTGAATATGCAAGTGAGTGAGTGTTGTACTAAAATCATCACTTAGTTTCTTGTCTTAGTGGAGTCTTTTCTTCTTCAGACCTGAGATTGCTCCCTTATAGTCATTACACCTTTTCTTTCTCTTCTACTGATTTGTCTCATCGGGACATGTAGTAGGTGGAGGAGCCAAGGCACAGATGCAGGTGTTTCTTATGTTAGTGTTCACATCCTTTCTTTCACCCTACACTGTGTTTAAAAGTAGAACGAGGCTTCTGGCTTTAAGTCCTATCAAACCACTGGATGGTTCTTTTGTTTCTTATTTTCTATCTCTAACACTAATTTTTAACTGGCTGAAGCATCATAGCCAGAAAACACCACCCTTGAATGTCCTGCTTACTCAGCTGAAAGCAGCAGCTGTTCCAATAAGCAATTTGAGGTTCGGCACCTGAGATTGGCTCCCTCTTTTAAGCAAGACTGCAAGCTCAACAGAATGTAGAAAAGCATGAAAAGGTTTCCTAGTCTGTTTCTCTTAATGTAGCAAGGAAATCAGCACAGGTTGAGGAAGGATATTTGCATTCTGGGCAAGGAGAACTGGCTCCTACATGTATAATTTCAGCTGAACTTCTTTTGATGGGGTCCTGGAATTAAGAATGATTTGTATATCAAGAGCTATGAAAAAAAGACTAAGAGATGGTTTTGTTATTATCCCTATTGTCTGTCCCAAGTGGTGTACTGGTAAATGTGGCTTTCCCTTCAGCAAAGCCCTGATTTGTGGTGTTTGCCAATTTCTGTGGTGTAAATACTCCCATTATGGCTATTTCAAACTAGCAACGTGATGTCATTAAATGCATAATAGAGAGGTACTGCATACAACCTGTTCCCATAAACTATTATAAGCACATTGCTGTCTGTTTTGATCCCATTAACTCCTACTTGGAAACAGTGGTCATTTAGGGCCTGAGCCAGGCCTGAGATCTTCCATGGGAGATAATGGTGGGTCATGAGGCAAAGGGTCAAGCTAGTGCTTGAGGCAGACAGACAAGGCCCATGGGCTAGAGAGGACAGAGGCAGACATCCCATCTGGTGGGCAGGGGGTGGGGGTGTAGAGGGAGTCAAGGTGAAGGTCTAAAACCTAAAAGTTTAGCACAAAGGCAGATAGATTTAGAGTGGAAACATTGATGACACCACTGACATCTGATTGACCTTAGATTTGTTACTGAATATCTCCATGCTTCAGTTTCTTCAGCTATAAAATAGGGATATATAATAATAATTCTTATCTTAAAGAGATTGCTGGATGATGGGTTATTATGATAGATGTAAAGTGCTTAGCATGGTGCCTGGCACAGAATAAGTACTAGATGCAGAGTCGCTATTTCAGTTAGGTGGGAATGTGGGAGAGCAGATGGGGCTTCCAGAGAAATGGCCTCAAACACTGGGATCTGGTTGCTGCTTATCTTCATGGCCTGGCAGTAGGTCTGTATGGGTTGGCTGTACTAAAGGGTCAGGCCGGAGGTGGATTGCTCAGTGTAACTGTCGGTGAGAAAAAGAATCAAAACACTTTTTAATAATTGACGTTATATTTTTTTTGGCCTGTTTTCTAAACTGTTAAAAGAAAAAATCTCATTCTTTTCTTTGTGACAGGTTGTATAAAAAATCCTTAAGTCGAATCTGAGGTGGCTCAAGAAGAACCAAAAGGTGCGTTCTCACGCTGAAATCATGTCAAAGAAGAGATGAGAAACTGTATATATAGAAAGGGAGAAGAGGTGAGAGAATTATTATTACTGGAACATGAAATTTAGCTCTGAGCTTCCTGGTCGGTAAGGGAGGAAATATGTGGATGGAACACGTTACATAGCCCTCAGCACGCAGGCCAGTTCTTCATGAGAATGTTGTCTTCTCTGTTCTATTGTTTTTGTTGTTAAATTCCAATGGATTGCTTTGGTCACACATGAAGTATCCGTGGCCACCAGTCTTTTCTGATTTTCCAGAGTCTGTAAACTTGAGAAAATCAACCACTAAGAATTTATTGGGCCTTTTCTAAGAAGTGTGTTATGTCTTTCTAATGGGCCTGCACTTTCACTTCTCTCGATCTTCAAACAGCAGCAAAAGTCGTCTTAACATGTACATTGGACCATGCCTTGGAAGTTGAACCAAACTCTATGGTGGACCATGTCACCTTGCATGGTGTGACTCCAACGTCAGCTCTAGGCTCTGCCCTGCTCCTGCTCTGTTTCACTGCTTCCTCTCTTCTCCCTTTTGCACCTGACCTTCCCTTGGCCTGGGATGCTCTCTCCCCATTTTCACTGAGATGTCTCCTCTTGCCACCCATTGCCTTCTCAGCCTTCACAGGTGGCAATTTCTAAAGCAGATTTCATCCCTGTTTATCTCTCTCTCTCAGCTTCTTTTTTTGCTTCTCTAACTGGCATTGGAACAAGCTATATTTGGTAAGATAAGATGAGGAAATAACTTTATTTTTCACCTACCACAGCTTCAAACCTGCTTGGGAAGGATTTGCCAAGGATGATATTACAAGCAAATCCTGTGGCTTTTGTGGTAAAATTTGAGTATTAAGATCATCTTGTTTTTAGATGAGTTAGTCCGGTCCAATGTAATGTGAAAACTTCAGTTCCTCGTCAGTTTAAGGTATTTTCCATGCTTTTAGGTTCAAGCTTGACATAAGGTTCTGTTGACCAGTATCCCACTGCCCAGGGACCAGAGGAAATAGAGGTTTGTGGTCTGATCTATTTTCCACCTTCTTCTATCTACTGCCTGCTGGACTTCCACTGGCATTTCAGCCAGACTGAGAGTGGAATAAGAGGCACAATAAAGTCTTTTTAGGTAGCTGGTGTGGTTTGCAGTTCTCTGATGGTCAAGTGTCCACTGTCAATGTAGATAAGCAATTGCTGTTTCTTCCTTGACACAAGCCCCCACTGGTGGTCTCCTTTCTGTCATTCTCACCCCAGGGTGGGGGTACCCTCTGGCTTCCCTCCTGGGAATCACTGTTCCTTCCGTTCCTTCTCAGAGCTTTACCTCACACCGCCTCTATCTGCTAGGGTGGTGGCACTCCACTGGGAAGACCTTTTAAGACTGTTCAGCCCACTTTGCCCACCAGAAGCATTAGGCACCTTGTCCTGTGACACTCCAGAGGGCCAGGTCACTCCCAAGGCAGCCAGCTTCTCCTTTTGCACTTTTTCTCTGATCTTTGTGCACCAGGATTCATGAGAGCTCCCCTACTGTCATCATGTTCTACTCTCGTGCCATGGCAGCACTGGGGACCGGAGAGCCTTCTTACCACCTACCTGCAGCTTTACTCCTTAACCTCTAGGTTTCCCTCATCTGTGTAATTTGGGAGAAACAGGTGGACTATGGATCATAGGACCAAAGACTGGTTTTAGCTGCCTCTTAGACAATCCTGAATGATAAGTCTATACCTTTATACCTTCATTAGAATTTTCTGGGGGAGTTGAGTGGGTTTTCTTTATCACTTATTCTCAGTTTGAGGCTTTGAGAAAACATCCCAAATTCCACCTGATATTTTATTACGTTTATGTAATTATTTATTTTTATCAGGAGCTCAGCCTAAGGAGAGAGTGCTGAGCTACCAGGTATAGGAGTAGCTAATTAAAGGATAAAGAACCAAAGTTTAAGCAAAAGGGAAGCCTTAGAGATGGTGATGGGGTCCACAAGAGGCTAAGCCAGAGCAAATGCTGCCTCCCTATATCCCATTTCCACCCCCATGGAATGGCATCCTGGTGGAGGTCATGTGGGTTACCATTGGCATGGGGGTTGTCTGGTCCTAAAGGGAGCCCTTAACAAAAGGTTCCTGCAATTTTATGGATGCTGGTGGAGGGAGGAGGAGGGACTGTAGGGACAGGGAGAGGAAAGGGGGAGGGGAGGGGGGGAGGGAGTGGTAAACTACTGGGTACCCAGAGTGAAAAAACTTGTCTTCAAGGTTTTCCCTTTCCTTTCCCATGAGGTTGGTTTGGCAGAGGTACCTGAGGATCTTGGATAAAGAGACCTAGGAATGAAAGTGCTTGGCTAGGAAAGCAAGTACATGGAGTGTGACCAGAGGGGCCAGAGTCCTTGACTACATCTCCTTCAGAGGCTGCACTGCACTGGCTGTCCCCAGGCAGGTGTGAGGAGGGCAGCTGTCCGCCGTGAGGCCTGCCAGGTAGGGCCTTTGGAGTTGCCTGTGGCTGGTCCTGAAAAATCACACATACTTTTTAAACCAGGAGCCAGACTCTTCAATGTTATTTATGCATTTATTATCTTTCTTCTCTGGAATGATGCTGGTTTCTCTAGTACAAAACACAGTGCCTGGAACATAGTAGGTATTGATACGTGCTCACTGAGTAAGTGGAGGAATGCCGGGCTGGTGGGCTACAGAGAGAAGACCCCCTAGTGGCCTTCACAGAGTTACATTTGTTGAAGTCCCAGTGTCTCCTCTGGCAGCTCATGCTTAACCTCCAAGAGTCATTTATTACTATTAGAGGAAAGAAAACTGACTCTGATGGGGGGCACAGGGGAGGCTTCAAAGGCGGGGCATGGCTTGAGTTAGTGGGTCGGTTATGGATGGGATTTGGAGAGGGGAACTCGGAAAACGCCATTTGGCTCATAAACTTGACGTCAGACTCGCCCACACTTACTAGAGCCATCTGTCTTGATATCTCCCACTTCCCCAGCGGAACACTTAGAGCATGCAAATATCTGCTGGCAGCGCGCTGCTCCCCACCAGCACCAAACAGGGAGGGAAAAGAGAGGGTGGTATTTTGGGACTCAGATCCTGAATCTCATTTAGTCCACTCTTTTTTCTGGCGTGGACACTTCATTTCCTTGGGCTGTAGATCAGTGCTTGTATTTTTTTTTTCCTCCAAATCATTTTTACTCTCTTTCATCCTCTGTCACTGCTTCATGCTTCTACTGGATTTTAAGCTTCTGTTTATTGAATGGGGATGAGCACACATTCGGGTTTGTACAAATGCACAAAGAAAGGAGATTTGCAAATGCGTGACAGTCGTCATTATATTCTAGGAAACTTTGATCCACACAACCTATGAACCTTAACCCTCCCGTCCTTGACTATGGGGGTGGTGAGTGCGCATTGTTCCCTAAGCATTTAGCCATTTGAAGAAAAATCAAGCAAAACCCCAGGATCATAGAATCCTGGTGTCAGAGAACTTTTAAATTCTACCATATGTTAAAGGCAAAATTTATCTCTTGGGTAGAAAGGAAAATGCTTTGGTAGGCCTTTCAGTTGAAGAAAGCAAGCCCCCTCCTACCATCTCCCACCCACCCTAGGAGTTGCCATTGGATGGGTAAGGATGAGATCAGTAGACACTGGAATACACTTATGTGGTAAAACACGACAGATTTTTTAGTATCAAATTGCAGACAAGACAAGAAGTTGTCAGGGGCCCAGGAACCTCAAGTAGGGCCAGTGGAGGAAACCAAGAGATGCTGCCGGCTGCTGACACACAGGGAGGAGCCACAAACTGTATATTTCTAGGGTTTGGTATCTGACTTCTAATTTGAAGTTGTTTTCTGCTCTATGCTCCAAATATCTTCTGCTACTCCCCAAAATGTCAGTAAAAATCTGCTCCACACAATTGTCTTGTGTTAGGGGCACTCTGAGGAGTAAATGCAGACTGGAATTCTGTAAGTCAGAGGGTTCAGGTGGTATGGGCAATAATGACACAGGCATTGGGGTGAACTGACTCAGAAGCAGACAGGAAGGAAGGAAGAAGAAATCTGCAGGGCTGCTTCATCTGTAGGAGGAAGGTGGCCATTGAAGGAGTAAGAAGAACCTGATTTTGACTTTACCTTGTCTGTGAATTCCATCTTTCAAACATCCATACGCTTGATGAAATGCTTTCTTGATTGTCATCCAAATCATTGATACAGAGCAGCGACAGACCTGAAGAGGCTGCTGTTTCTTGGGGTTGCAGTATCAGAAGCCACCTTTGGAGACCTACAGCCATGTGCCAATTGGAATCCTTGGGTCTCCTAGTTACAAACTATCCACTCTGTGTCTTCACCAGGCCACACTTCTCCAGAAGGACATTTTGATATATCTTTTCCGATGTATCTGGAAACCAGAAAGTCCAGGTCTGATGAGTTTTCTATACTTTCTCAATTAGGAACCACATTTGAAATAGGAATAGATCGATCAGATATGACTGATTTATCATAAACACGCTACATCCCTTTGGCTGTTTTTGATGTTCTGAATGGTCGCAAACCTGATATCTAATAGACTTCTCCTCTGTCAGGGCTGGACGTGACTGCAGTGATGGATCATCTAATCCCACAGCCTCATTTTGTAGAAGGCCCTGAACTTCTACTTGGCTAAGGTCATATGGCTGGTAAAATGTAGGGAATTGAATTGAATTTGTAATAAACATATCCTCCCCCAGTTTTCTTCTACATGCTTTTTGGGGGTAGAAGATGTGAATGTACTCTGTAGCTGAACTGCGGTCTTTTTATGTTAGCTTCTGAAATGTGCATGTACTGTTATTCCAAACAGAAACTAAACTCTTCTAAGGACAGATACTTCTATTATTTGTACCAGAGGCCAGGGGTGCTGCTGACCATCCCATAATGCACAGAACTGTGCTCTGCAGCAAAGAATTATCCAGCCTCAAACTCCTGTAAGAACAGGTCTATTATCATTTGTATTGTGTTCCCTCTTTGTATCCTGTATTAAAGAACTTTGCAGAAAACATTCAGTTCTATGTACCTATATTCAACTGAAGTTATTTAAGATTTTGCTTCCAAGCAATTGTAATTCTTCAGTTCTACAATGATGAACTAGGTCATTTCAGATTGATGTTTGGACTGAGAACTAGAAAAGCAAACAAATACCTATAAGAAGGTCCTGGAGAAGTTCATAGGGAGGGAGAACCTGTGGGTCCAAGCTCTGTGATAGGAGGGCCAGGAGAGGTGAGCTCCCTGTTGAGAACAGCTTTCTCCCTCATCCTGAAGGAACAACAAAGCGGCAGAGAAGTGAGTGGGCTTTGGCAGTCTCAGGGACTGGGGGCTTTTGGTGGAGATCCTAAAGGGCTACGTTCTAGGAAATGGTTCTCAATGGGGGTAACTTTTCTTCTTCAGGGGACACCAGATGTCTGGAAACATTGCTGGTTGTCACAACTGTGAGAATACTACTAGCTTCTAGTGAGTAGACTGCATGGTCAGCTCCCACAACAAAGAATGATCTGGTCTAAAATGTCAATAATGCTGAGGTTGGGAAGTCCCAGTAAGAAACCCTTACTAGGAGTGGAGAAGAACTGGAAAAAACCATCCTTCATAAAGACTGAAGGCCAGCTGAATCTCTGAAATCTCTGGTTGGATTTTTAGCCTAGGTTCCTGACAGAAGCCAACATGAATCTTCCCTGGAGGAGGATAATACTACCAAGAGTCTCAAATATACACCAGCAACTGAATGTAAGGTGGGGAGGAAGGGCAAGGGACAGAAACCAAAGTCAAGGGGTCTACGTTGGGAATCCCTGGGTGGCTCAGTGGTTTAACACCTGCCTTCAGCCCAGGGCATGATCCTGGAGTCCTGGGATCAAGTCCCACATCGAGGTTCCTGCATGGAGCCTGCTTCTCCCTCTGCTTCTCCCTCTGCCTGTGTCTCTGCCTCTCTCTCTCTCTCTCTCTCTCTCTCTGTATCTCTCATGAATAAATAAATATAATCTTTAAAAAAAAAGGGGGGGTCTATGTCCTGGTATTGTCCAATGGTGAAATGTTCATTTAACTAGACTTTAATTAGTTAAGGATGTGTGTGGTAGTCTTTAGAGTAACCGCTGAAAGAATGGTGCTAGGTATAGTATAAATTATATGCATAAGATATATATTATAAATTATGTATGCAAATTATATATACTTAAAGAATATGTTATAAATTGTATATGTAAAATATATTTAATAAAGAAGGAAATTGAGTATTTAATATATCCAGAAAAGTAGCCAGAACTCAAAAAAATAGAAAAGAAATAATATGTAGAATCAAGCCCAAGTATATCAGTAATACATTAAGTGAAATCTACTATTCCCACTAGAATGCAAAGATAATCAAAGTGAGTAAAAGAAATAAAAGAACTGTGATTTTTTTTCAAGCTTCCTGACTCTGAACAGCAAACTGCCACAGAAGAATAATATTTATAATGGCTAACGTTATACTGACTGATTTCTGTTTAAACCCTTTACATGTCATCTAACCTTCAAGGTTGGTCCTATTACTTTCATCTCTTTATAGTAGAAAAAACACACTTGCTCAGTGTCACATGGTTAGTATGTGACAGAATGAAGATTTATTTTACTTCATTTTTTACAAAGATTTGTATATATTTATTTACTTTAGGAAGAGAGAGAGAGAGAGCAGGGGAAGGGCAGAGGCAGAGGGGAGAGGGAGAGGGAGAGAATCTGAAGCAGACTCCGTGCTGAATGAAAGCCTAACATGGGGCTTGATCTCAAGACCCTGAGATCATGACCTGAGCCAAAACCAAGAGTCAGATGTTTAACCAACTGAGCCACCCAGGTATCCCCAGAATGAGGATTTAAATCAGGCTCTTTGGACTTGTGTTCTTATCAACGTTGTTAAATCAATTGAGATGTTAGTTAAAGGACAATCCTTTTTTTTTTTTTTTTTTATGGCATTTCTGGGAGAGTTTCAACTGATGGTATTTTGTCCCACAAGTAACTAAATGATATTTTTCATGACATATTCCCTTATTATTTTGTTCAGATAATATAACAACTCTCACTATTTTCTTTTCTTTCTCTTTTTTTAAACACAGTTATCTTGCATTTTATTTTGCTCACAAGTCTACAGGCCACCTGCATTTCTATGGCTCTGGGAGGGGCTTAGCTGATCTTGGTTGGACTCACTTCTTGGGTCTGTAGTCACAGGAAGCTTAGTTAGGCATTGTTTGGTTTAGCATGGCATCAGGATATGTCTTGTCTGGTTCATGTAGCTTTCCAGTCGAGCAGACAAATCCAGCCTTATTCTTGTAAAGCAGGCTGGAATTTAAGAGAGTGAGTAGAAGCACCCAAGGCCTTGGGGCCCAGAATGGGCTCATCTTCATTTCTGCAGCATTTCATTGGCCAAAGTAAGTCTCAAGGCCAGCCTAGATTCAAGCATAGGGAAGCAAAGTCTACCTCCTTAGACAAAGTGCTAAAATGTCACATTGCCAGGAGCATGTTTACATGTAGGTGTGAAAAATCAAGGTCTTTAGGGCAACCAGTCTACTACATCAGCATCCTGGCAGAAGTGATTGGCTCTGTGACTACTAAATCAAAGGAACTCGGGTAACAGCAATGTGGTAATCTGGGAGGATGACAATGCTTGTTAAGTGATAGCAAAACAGTTGGCAGATTTTTTTCTTGTGGTATCTTGGTCCCTATGCTCCTTTTGGGCCCATTTTCATAGAGGACTCTTTGGTTACAGACAATAGAAATGAACTCTTCTTGCCTGAAGCAAAAAGAAAATTTACTTCAAGGACATGAGGGGATGTATGGAATTGACTAGAGGTTTGGAGAAGCAGGATCAGGAATGAAAGCATTTCTGGAGGGAGTTGGGGTGTAGAAGTGGCAAGAATAACAAAACAGTGGTATTTGGAAATTGCACTGGGATACTGCATTTCAACCATTTGCATTTCAGGGGTCACTTTATTCAAAGTTCAAATTTCAACAAGACAGCATCTAATTGGCCTAACTTGGGTCAGATTCCCTCCCCATGGTTAGGGGATTGCAGGACACTCCAAGTGACATTCCCACCAGGTATAGTCAATGGAAAAGTAATACCCAAAAGATGATATGGACACAATTATCAGAGGAAGGCAACACAGATGTTGGGCAGCCAAGAATAGCAAAGATCCACTACATCCTTTTAAAAAGAATTCCAAGTAGCTGTACTATGAGTAATTTTTCAGAAAAGACATTTAAAAATGGAAGAGTACATATATAGGGACAAAAGAACCGGGAAGAATTATAATAAGATATAAGTAATTTTCTGTGAGTTGTGGGATTTGGGTTAGTTCCTTTTTTCTTTTCTTTTTTTTCCTACAGTGTGTATTTGTTACTTTTTAAATAAAAAAAATAAACTTTATCCTTTAAGATGAATAGAATGAGGAAGGGAGTCCCTTCTGATGGTCTGAGGACATAATCACTAGCTACTCTATATTAAAATAGGAGCATATGTTTCCCCTAAAATGAAACAACCAACTTATACATTAAACTCTAAACAGAAACAAACAAACAAAAAGACCAAAAAAACCCAATGTCAAAAGAACTCCCAATTTGGAAAAGACTTTGCATGTAGGTTGGGTGTAGAAGGAAGCGATTTCCCTCCATTTTTCTGGCTGGCAGTTCTTTTGGGCTTTGGTATTTGTTTCACCAATAAGGTGTTTCAATATTCCTCCTCCGCAAAGGGGCTGTGCAGGTATGAGATGCTACTGAAGACTCTGGTCTGCCCAGACAGGTCTCTGCGAATGGGACCTGTGCGGGGAGAGGATCCTTTTTTTTCTGGGTTGGAAAAAAGAAAAAATATAGAGCCTTTGCCCTGCAGGGATGATAGAACACAGTCTTTCCTAATCAGAGGGTCACTCACCTCGGCGCTGTGTTGGGAAGAATCATCATCTAATTCCAAGCCTCAGGCTGGGTCATCAGACACACTGTCTTCTCCCGGCCCTTCTCCTAGCTTCTCCTACCAGTTTTCGTGATCCAATTTCTCTGCTCCCTCAGACCAGCTGAAAAGGAGGTTATGAGCTCTCTCCATCATTCGTCACTCTCCTAGGCCCTTCCTCCTTGGCAGTTTTCCCATTTGGGGTCTTTTTTCTCTTCCTCTCACTGTTTCTCCTCCTCTCCCCCACAACCTCTGTATCTCTGGGGGACTTCTGTCTGTGCCTCTGGGCCTTCTTCTTTCTATTTAGCTCCCAAAACCCATTCTGGGATTCTATTTTCGTCCATCCATCTATCCAACTGATCACGGTTGAAACCAGGAGTGCAATCAGTCCAAGCCGCCAGAGGCATCGGCTCTGGTTCTGCCCCATGTTGCTTTGTTTGTGGGCTATTTTCTGTTTCCCGTCATGCTCTAGGAGAACTGCCTGTCAGTGTTGGGATTGTGCTTTTTGTCCTCCTGCCAGCGGGCCCCGCTTAGGAAACTGAGATTAGAAAAGATGGGACGTTTCAGAAAAAGGAGACTGTGCTATCTCGGCATTTCCTTTTCCAATAGCAGATTTCTTATGCTTTGATAATTCCAGAGTGAGAACACAAATTGTTAAGTGGGTTGAGGGGGAGGGTTCTAGTCAGAGATAACGCTTTCTCCTTTGAGTCTCTTGGGGCTCCCTGTACCCTGCTCCTGGCTCTCATCACTTGGTGCTGATATGGTGTCTGTACACCACGGCCTTTCACCCCAGCCAGGGGGCTCCTAGAGCCCAGGGACTCTGCCTCCCAGGCTCTTGTGCCCAGTAAGTGATCAACACGTATGTGGATTCAAGATCTTTTTCTCCTCCGCGAGATTGGTCTTCAAGCCCAGCCACCCACCAAAAATGTCCTGACATCCAATGTGGTTGCAACTGATTCCACCTGAGAGGACAACCATGGGGTGGGTGATGGGGGCCGGGGAAGGAAGAGGTGTAGGCTGGAAGAAGGAGGGCAGCATAGGGCCCCAGAGGGCAGGACTGGAGTTAACGCTGCTAAAGTAGAAAGAGAAAAGGAGCCCATTAGTCCTTCCATCTCAGAGGACCGGATTGATCCTTTCAAATTTCTCCACGTTCAGGGATAATAAAAATGTTAATAGCAGCTAATAATTGATGCTAATACTACCATGCAGGAACTGTTCTAAAAGCTTTGCATTTTCTCACTCCTTTTGTCCTCAGAGCAATCCTAAAACATGCATTCTGTTCTTGCCATCCCCATTTTACAGGTGAGGCAATGGAAGCTGAGAAGTTGGGCCGTGGTCACATGGCTAGTAAACGCAGCACACGGAAATCGTGAGTCCAAGTAGGTGGCTCCAGAGCTTGGTCTTGTAATCACTGCACTCCTGGTGATTCCCAAATGTTTGTCTCTAGGACCCACTTATCTCCTGAGGGTCCTCTAAGTGCAGCCTTCCTGGGATGACTAGAGACCCGGACACTTGGTCCTGTCTCTATGCTCCCCATGGTCATGTAGAACTGTCCAAGGATGACACTGCAAAAAGGCCTGGGGAGCTGGGGCAGTGGGGGCAGGAGGGAGATGAAGGAATGGGGAGGTCCCTCACACAAGCCTGCTTTTCCTCCTCCCCTACCTCCTGTGTTTTCTCTCTCAGCTAGCAGCACTTCATTCCAACTAGTGTAGGCACCCAGGAGGCTATGAGTTTTCTTGTGCTTCCTGTGTCCTCGCTTTCTGTGTCACCATGACTTGCTCCTCTGGCCTCTTCATGCTTCTCACATCCTCCTGTAACAAGGACTACGAGTGCCACTTTTGGGTCCCTTCAGCACTCTCTGGGGCCACAGTAGCAGTAGCCTAAGGGGCATCTCCACCAACTAGGGCAGCGTCTAACCCACACGGGTTACAACACAGACTGCTGCACCCCTGCCCAGATTCCCACTTACTGGGCCTGGAGCATGGCCTGGGAACTTGCCTAATGCCACATCACATGCCTACGTCATTCACTTCACTTCATCTCATCATGTGGGCATTTTGTCATCTCACATCATCATGAGAAGACAAAAAGGGTTAGATGCAATATGGTATTTTGAAAGAGACTGCATTCATATAAATTTTATTACAATATGTTGTTATAATTATTCTATTTTATTATTAGTCATTGTTAATCTCTTATTGTTCCTTATTATAAATTAAACATTAACATAAATCAGTATGTGAAGGAAAAATCATAGTTTATACATAGGGTTTGATACTATCCATAATTTCAGGCATCCCTAGGGATCCTGGAATGCATCCTCTTCACATAAGGGGTGACTGCTGTATGTGGGAGCTATTGTTATTGTAGGGTCAGAGCTAATGTCTGCAGAGGTCCTGTTGGTGGCAGGGTCTGACTTCTCTGTAGGTTAATCCCTGAGAGTCTGTGCACGGCCTGGCTGCTGCTAGTCACTCCCACAGACAGAGATTGCTCCTTGGTCTCACTCTCCTTCCTGCCCAGACGGGGCTGGCCCCTCTTTTTCCCTGGCCTTTTGCCCTCTGGATCTAACTTCTTTAGAAGTGCATGGGATCATGTGAGACATGAAATTCCAGTATTGCAGTGGGCAGCTTCCTTCAGGGGATTCCTACTAACAATGCTATTGATCCACTAGGAATCTTGGCTGGATAGGATCTGCATCTCTAGTCTCTGCAGCTGGTGTCCCAGCCATTTTAGGGGGAAACTTACTGCCAATTGCCCAAGTGATTATTACTGTCACTGTCTGTGTGCTCTTTTGCTGCCAAACCAGTGGGAGAAGGGCTTGCGGAGCTAAGAGAAAGAACTCACCTTGTATTCAAAGAAACTGCAGTTGCAGGGTTGTTTCCCAATTTGCTCTTATGTGAAAATTCAGGTAAATATGCCACACTTTAAAATGAAACTCAAATATCCAAAAAAAAACCCTGGATGTCTTCACTGATTAAATCCTCCACCCCCACTCCAAGCCAGTGGACAACTCCTTGGGTGTCCTGGGAGGCTCCTGTTCCCTCTTTATTGGAATAGGAACTTTGGAGTACATGAACTCTGAGGACTTGTCCTTAGAAGTCCTGAATCCTGTCATTATGGGAATTTTGGCTGTTCCTAATTAACCTTGACCTTGTTCTCTCTGTAGCCTCAGGCTAAGCCTGCCTGCACAGGGAGCTTAAAAAACCCGCAAGATATATTACAGCTGGGGAAGAAGGAGAGGAGTCTGGCTCTTAGGAAAATCAATTTGGATTCAGCAAATATTTGTTGAGCTCCCTACTATATGCCATTTCCTGTGCTAAGTTCACCTACAGATACACAGATTCTTCAGTAAGGCCTGTCATACATCAAGATGGCCCTGTAAATAAGTAAATAAGTAAATAAGTAAATAAGTAAAGCAATTAGATAGACAACTGGACTCCATTTGTCCACATGACCCTCCAGAACCAGTTGCTTTCTCTGCTATATTTAAATTGAATTTGCATATTTGATTTAGTTTCTTGGGCCTTTGGTTTACTCTGATCTCACAATTTAAACATTTGCTTTTAGACTGAAGACATTTCACAAGATGGTCTCTTATTTAAATATCTTAATATGACCTAAGGAAGAGGCCCAAATAACAGAAACCAGAATCTAGCCACAGAGCCTCAGCCCAAGTCCATTGTAAAAGCTGGTTGTATGTATGACTTTCTGCAGTGCAGGGGATATCCCTGGGGATAGAGATGAGATCCTGTACTTTCTGGTGGATCGTTGCTGGGCAGAAGGTCAATGCTCAGTAACATCTGCTGAATTTGGGATCTTTCTTTTCTACCTAGAGCATCTCCTGGAGAATATAACAGTGAGAGGTCAGATGTTCCTCACCCACTTCTCAGATCTAAGGGCACCACCTTCCTCCCTCCCTCCCCGTTCTATACAGCAGCCTTGTTGCCCTTCCCACTGTGGGTTTGGAGGGAGCAGCTGCCCTTGTCTCCACCCTCTGTTTGTGTGCTAGGCATCTGTTCCATGTATCTGCCTTTTAAAACATAAACATTTAGAGTTAGAAGAAAGATCATAAGCTTGGAATTCTTGTTCACAACTTTTGGGCTCTCATGGTGGTGGACCACAGCAATTTAGAAGTGAGTTACTTAGTAGAATTTAACCTTGACAGAGGATGACTGTTTGGGCTGTTATTTAATGTTATTAAATATTGCCCCAATTTAACAGAGGAGCCTCTTTTCCCAACCTTATCCTATCATCACTCTCAATGTCCTCTGGCGAAGGTAAAGGGAAAAGTGGTTTATAGTGAACATGATGTTTTATGTTGTAGACTATGCTACATAGTAGGCACTTAACTATGTTAGTTCTCCTCTCTAGATAAAATGGCATTATCCTGAAATATGGTCTTTCTATAGTGTTTCTGAAACAAAGGTTCTAATCTTAGTTCATGAGCATGGATGGAAAAGGACTGCACCATTATTTTCATTTATTGCTAACTGATTTTTAGGATGTCTTTCAGTGATGAGTGGGAATAACATACCAGATTACTATCAAGCAACACTTGTGACATTGTCTTTAGAAATACTTTGATATTCTGTTGTAATTGTGGCAGATATCCTGAAATATCATTTATACTTATTATTCATTATACTTACTTACTATTAGTTCTTATTAGGCCCACCATTTATTTCAGGCATCAATAAAGAAGCACATATGTTACTTAATCTCAAATTTATGTTTTTAAATATTTTGTTAACTATATTTCAATATAAGGTGCTTCTTTTATAAGTTTATGCATTTTTTTATATATATTAAAGAACATTATTCTGAGAAGGGCTCCATAAGATTCACCAGACAGCCTTAATCTCAGCACAAAGATTAAGGACTTGTTTTCCAATGATATTCTCTGGTCTTTAAATAGCTTGTATGGGATCCCTGGGTGGCGCAGCAGTTTGGCGCCTGCCTTTGGCCCAGGGTGCGATCCTGGAGACCCGGGATCGAATCCCACATCGGGCTCCCGGTGCATGGAGCCTGCTTCTCCCTCTGCCTGTGTCTCTGCCTCATTCTCTCTCTCTCTCTGTGACTATCACAAATAAATAAAAATTTAAAATAAATAAATAAATAAATAGCTTGTATGTTTTTTGTTCTATCTTTTCCTCCTTAATGTTGCTTAGGATACTTAAATACCTCCTTCTCTTTCTTGATCTCCCCCAACCTCTCCCTCTTGGTGTGTGCACATTGAAGCTTCAGGGAATAGAGAAAAATGACCTAACTATACCTAACTATATCTTCTCTTAACATCTTGGTAAACTCTGAGAAATATTTATTTTTATGCACAAAATTTTATTTTTGAATGCATTTGTAATTAAATGGTTAATCTCAAATTTGTAACATACTTCATCCATTTTTTTTAAACTAGTGAAATATCCTATGTCATCTTAGCTTGAGCTTGCCTCCCCCTACCCTCGCCCTGTTAACAAGGTTAAGGATTATACCATTGCTTATTTGTTCTAAATTGTAGCTGACTTTTATTTGCTTTTTGAAAGTAGGTAAATATGCTGCCCTTGGAATGTATTTGGCTTCCTTTGGATCCATCCATTTTTGATTCATATGTATTTTTGGTTCTTGCCTATTTAACACTACTTCTAGTCATATCTTCATTGTTCTAATAGGATACACTTTGGGAGAATTATAGCAGGAAATTTAAATCCCTAACAGTTTAATGGTGGAGTCATTAGTTTTTAAAATACATTGTCTGATTCTCTCTCTCAGATAAGTAGGCTCTAGTGCTCTGATGTTGTGGGAACTTAGGTCAGTCATTGGGGGGATATAAGGCATCTCTCTTCTGAAACTGTACTGTATGGAGGTTAGGGGTAGAGGTAGAAGGCAGCATTTCAGAGAGATGACAAATCAAAGCCAGATAAACCATTGGCATGAATGGCCAATCCCCAAGAAGCTAAGCTAAGAGTGGAAAATTCATATGCTTTTGAATTCAAAGACTTTCACTTGGATCCATTTACTCACTTAGTGACCTGAGAGGGCCAAACTTTAGAAAGCTCAATTTTTCCCATCTATAAAAATAGAACAATGTTAACACCCATCTTCCTGAGCTCGTTGTGTGGATCAAATGGAATAATAAGTGCTCGCTTCGGCAGCACATATACTAAAATCAAATGGAATAATATATATAAAAGTAATGTGTTGGTGTTATTTTGTGATTATTACTGGTTGATATACAAAAAAAAATGTGGTAGATGTTTGGATGAGATACTACAAACTATTCAAATAATCCTCTTTTCCATGAAGACTTCCAAATCTTCCCCGTGGTTAGTTGTTCCTTGTCTTCTCTGTCTTCAAACTATGTTCATGTCACTGTGGTAGCACTTTCCTCTATATTGTCATTTCTTACCCATATCTTTCTCTCTCTCCACCAGACTCTGAGGATAGGCACGTGTGTCATCTATTGTTTTGACCTTAGCACCTAGCACAGTCCCTGGCACATAATAAGTCCTCAATAAGTCAATAAGTAAAGAGACAAAGTAAAGATGTAACAGTTTACAAACTGGCAGAGAAGAGAAGTTGTATACAGATGCCACTCCAGGCGAGTGGGTGACAGTTATGGAGACTGATGGCATGGGAGGGCTGAGCAAAGACAGACAGACTGCTTAATGCTATAGGGAGAGTTCAGGGAAGACTTCTTGGAGGAGGAAGATTTTGGGCTACACCTTGAATGCCATTTGCGTATCAACTGTGCTATAACAAATATATATATAGATAGAATGATTGCATATATTTTCATACAAGTCTCAAAACTCATTTAAATTCAATGTGTGTAATATTCAACATACGTGGCTTTGCCTGGTTAAATGAGTCCAAAGAGGGTATTAGAATTGCTATATGGTATTAAGAGAAAACACACAAAGGAAGTTCCTTGTTGTTTCATATATCCAATCATTGAAAACCCAACTGTACATATTAACATGGGGAAAAAAAGCCAAACCAACAAACCCAAACTCTGTTAATTAGGATAATGGCTAACCTGCTGTAACAAAGATACCCTAAATACTATGATTTAAGGAAGATTAGTTTATTGTACTCTAATGAAACATCCCTGAGGTGAGCAACTGAGGCTGGTGGGCTGCTCTGCTTCATGGAGCCATTCATGGACCCAGGTTCCTTTTTTCATGTTATTGCTGTGCATTTCTTAAGGCTTTGTCCTCATTGTGTGATCGCTCTGTGATACTGATCATAGGAAAGGAAATAGAAGCTCTTCAGGGCCAGTGGCTTGACAGTGTTGCAGAAGTTCCACAAGCCATTCATATACAATAGTTGTACACTTAGCATGTGTAACTAAGCTGTAAGGGAGCCTGGGAAATGTAAGCATAACCTACATTTCCCCATCTTTAATTCCATTCCTATGGAAGAAGGGATATGTGGATTCTCATGGATAACCATTACTGTTTGCCAAAGGAAGACTACATACAACCTGATCAGCCATTTACAAGCATATATAGGGAATTTTAGCAAACATTTAATCAGTCTTTCATTGCAGGCCTAAACAATACATAGGTACCAAACCATCCAGAATCCACAAGGTGGTAGAGGTTCTGGTGGCTTCTCTAGTCCACTTCTAGCTGGAGGATTTAGCTGGGATCTCTTAGGACCTACCCAGAACTTCTTCCTTTCCCCCTCTTTCTTTACATGAGCCTTTGGCCATCTTCATCCAATGCTCCTTTCTTAAAGCTTCTGCTTTCTCCCAGTATCTTGCCTTATATTTGTGTCATTCCCTGCTTCACATGGTCCCACTGCTGGGAAAGGGCATGGGGCAGAGCAAGGGTTTCATATGCTGCCATTAGAGAAGGGGAAAGAAAAAGAGGTCCTCACCAAGGTCTGGCTTGAGGGCCTCAAGGGCATTTAACCTCTTGTACTGTGAGAAAGCGTATTCCTGCTGGCTGATACTCTTAAAGAATCTGTGAGCCTTTATTCTCTCTGCATTACAAAGCACAGTCCTTTCTTACAGATAGTAGCAGAGAGAAGGTGATAGAAAGAGGAGAGAAATGCCCACTCTACCACAATGGAAAGAACTGATGAATGAGTGAGTGAGTAGATGAATAAATGGGATTTCTACCTTGCTTCTGATTCCCCGTTGTGCAGGGATGCAGCAGGATGCCAGTCAGATGCGATTCCCTCTCCCATGGGGGTCCAGTGTGGAGGTGAAAAGAGCCCCTGAATGAGTTCTTCCAAGTGGCCTGAATTTTACGAGGTTGCTTTGACACCTGTAACTGGGTGACCTTGGTTGGCATGTCAGGTGAGGAAAGGTTCATCTTCCAAATGAGTTTCAGGCTAAGATTTAAATGGTCTGAAAGAGTTAATCAGATGAGGAGTGAGTGAGTGAGTGAGTGGGGTGGAGGATGGGCAGGGGAGAGAAGAACATTCCAGGAACAGAGAAAAGCATCATGAGAACCCCGAGGCAAGAGCGAGTGTGGCCCCTTAATGGAACCAAGAGACATTCACTCTGGCTAGAGAGCAGGAAATGATGGGGTGAGGGCACCCCGGCTGTGTAATTCTCTCCAAGGAGTTTGAACTGCTTCTGAGGGCAAGAGGAAACGACTGGAGAATTTTAAGTAGGCAAGTGATATGAATAGATTTGCACTTTAAAAGAAATCCATCTGGAATCAGAGTGGAGAATAAATTGGTGGAGGGAAAGGGAGAAGGGCAAAGCAGAAGGCCGTTGCCATGAACTCTGAGTGAGAGGATGGCTGGGAGAGGTGGTAGAGACATTGGAGGGAGAGAGATTCAAGATTCCTTGGGTTCCAGCCAGGGGATGCATTGGAGGCTAGGGAGAGCACAGAGGACTTATTTGCCTGGGGAATCTATAGAAAGGGAATACCCTAAGACTCTGAGCTCTAACTATATGGTCCCTCTCTACCAGTGGCTGGTAAGAAGAGGTCTTCTCCTGACAACCACCAGCAATGGGTCGTTACAGATGAAGAAATCAAGGCTGCAAGGGACTACCTATTTAGCCCAACATCAAAAAGGCAGAAGTAGAAAAAAAAAAAAAAAAGGCAGAAGTGGCTGATCAGGACTCAAACCCAGACAGGCAAACTCACAAAGCCCACATTCCTTCTCTATTGCAACGGTGTCTGGGGAGAAGCCCCAGTGCTATACTGCCTCTGAGTCTGCTTGCTTTACACACCTCCTCCCTTGCACTGTGAAGATCGACTCTTGCCATGTGCTGTGCTCAAAAACTTTGTGGTTTCTTCTCTCTGAGTTACAGAGCACAGTTATCTTTTACAGCTTTAGTCTCAGGAGGCAGCAGGAAAAGAGTGATGGAAAGGTAAGAGATGTGCCCACTCCACCAAAATTGAAACCTGCACCCATCCTGGGATTTGGGAGTGGACAGGATCCAGCAAAAAAAATTAAGAATAGAGGGAATGGGGTGCCTGGGTGGCTCAAGAGTTGAGCGTCTGCCTTTGGCTCAGGGTGTGATCCTGGGGTCCTGGGATTGAGTCCCGCATCAGGCTCTCCGCAGGAAGCCAGCTTCTCCCTCTGCCTAGGTCTCTGCCTCCCTCTTGGTGTCTCTCATGAATAAATAAATAAAAATATTAAAGAAAAGAATAGAGGGAATGTAACAAAAGAGGCAAGAGTGGGAGAAACCTCATCCTGAGTCTAGAGAACCATGACCTTTCCCATTTTCTGCTCTTCCCCATGATTCAACCATATGGTGGTGTAGAAAGTGCAAGACTTTGGATCCAGACAGTCTAGGATGTAAATCCAGCTTCTATTTATTAGCGGTGTTGAAGTTTTTAGCCATTTATATTGACTTACTAAGCCTCAATTTTTTTAATTACATCCATATTAAGCATTCTGAGATAGAATAACAAAGAACATACATGGAGAATGATTGATTAAGGCATCTGGTGCATGGTCAGTACAGAGAGCACTGGGTTCCCTCATTCCTGGGTGACCATTGCATTTACCATCCAATGGGGACTCTTGTAAGGAGAAAGGGGATGCTATAATCATTTCACTGGGACAATAGGCAAACACTGGACTGTTCCAGCAAACTGGGACACATGGGGCAGCCTGTTCACACCCAACTCTGTCACCAGAAGCCATAAAGTCATTGCTACACAATTCTGCTCTGGGGTTGTTGGAAATCTTCAGTCTTTTAGGTCATTCATTCATTCATTCATTCAGCAAAATAATGCTGGGTCCAGCACTGAGTGCAAGGGAAACAGTAGCTAACAAGATCCATTGCATGGTACATCTCTTGCAGGAGCTCAGAGTTGCACGAGGAGTCAGGCAGTGGCCCCACAGTGTGATCATCACAAGCTTAGGGGTAATGGCAGGGTATCTGGAGGTGAGGCACGGATGCATGGAATTCAGTGCTGGAAGAGCCCCTTGAGACTTAGTCCATTTTACAAACAAGGATACAGAGGCCCAGAGAGATAAACTGACTTGATTAAAATCACCTACCTAATAAGGGTCCGACTAGAGCCCAGAAGGTTTTTTCTGATGTATGACACCCAAGATATTGGTGACACAATTACTCTGGGCAACCAGAGATCCTCCCTGGGCTCCACCCAGTGTCTGTCCCATCTTATCCTCCATGGGGCTCATCTCTGGACCATCTCTGCTCACCACTTCTCTTCCTTTCCGCTCTCTACATATTTAATTAGATACTATGGGAGATGCAGACATTGAATGAAAGAGGTTCTGACCCTTAGGGAGATGAATGAATGAACAGTAAATGAGAAAAAAAAAGACAGAAGAAATTGTTCATTAGAGGTAAAAGCAATGTGCACTGGTGATTTAAGATGATTAATTCTGGTGGAGGAATTAGAGAAGGCTTCTTTTGAAAGGTGGCATTGATGCTGAGCTGGACATTTATCAGAAATTTTTTAAATAGATGGAGAAATGGGAAAGGCAGACAGAGACTAGCATGATCAGGAGCATGGAGAATGGAAACACATTTCCTATTTATGTGATTGTTGATGGGGGCCCAGGATGAGAAATTTAGAGGAACAGTGATGTAAATATGTTGTAAAGAATCTTTAATTCATTTTGAAGGGGTCTTCTTAAAAATAACATTAACAAGTAATAAGAACAACAATATTAATAATAATTCGGTGACTGCCACAAGCCAGCCATGCTCACGACCATAGTTGTTTAGATGTAGACCTCATGACAAATATTTGAGTGTGATGTTGTAGCCCCATTTTGTAGATTAAGGAAATATAAGCTTACCTGTTCATCTGAGGTCACAGGGTTGGTAAATGACAGGTAGATGAGCTATTGAATCCACGCCCCTTTGGAATAGGCAGAGGCCTCAGAGAAGTGTGGAGCGAGGTGTGGGTATAGGCTTTGCCACCAAAATGTCCTGGATTTGAATCTTACTGATACCCCTTCCCAACCATGTGACCTTGGCTGTGTCAACTTACCTCTCTCAGCTTCACTTTTCCTATCTCATAGGTGGGCATAATTATAGTGTGTATTCCAGGAGTGTTATAAGCATTTAGCCACTGGTTGGCATGGCACTGACCAGTCAGGATGGATGCAACTTATAACCAGTCAGAATGGCCATTATAAGGACTGCCTCTACCCACTTCAGATCAGGCTGTTGTGAAATTTAAGTAGCACTGTGCTTGTAAGTCATTTGGAATGGTACTTAGCACGTTGTGAGCACTCAAATCTTGGTGAGTTAGAGAGTTTAGGGTAGAACAAGAGCAGAGTTTGGAAAGGAGAAGTCAGATGGGGAGAAACTGTGGGATGCATTCTGAAGGACTTGGCACTGGGACATATGTCCATACAGGGACAAGAGGTTAGGAGTTAGAGCCAACAGAGCCAAGTTTGAATTTCTGCTTCTTGTTTGGTGACTAATTTGTGATACCACTTTAGACACATTACTTAACATCTTTGAGCTGAGAGTCCTCACAAGTAAGCAAGATAAAAATAGCCTTCTTTATAGAGTGATTGTAAAGACCACGTGTTATAGACTAAATGTGTGCGTCCCCTCCAAATTCACATGTTCAAATCCTAACTCTCAATGAGAAGTATTAAGAGGTGAGGTCTTTGGAAGGTACTAGATCATGAGAGTGGCGTCTTCATGGTCTCACTGTCTCTGCTGTGTGAGGCTACTTGAGAAATTGGCCATCTGCAAACCAGGGAGTGGCCTGTCATCAGACACTGGATCTGCCAACAGCCTGATCTTGGACTTCTCCATCTCAACAGCTGTGAGAAATAAATGTTTGTTGTTTAAGCCAGACAGTCTGGTAATTTGTTACAGCAGCCCGAGCTAAGATGCCATGTTAATGATGCCTAGGAAAGGTTGCCTTTGTGGCTTCACACATATTCTTAGAAGGTTACTTCTCTCACTATGGAGTAGCTGCTTACTCCCTGGCAAGGGAGTGTTCACGTTCTCTTCCCCATCATGCCTGGGAAGATATTTCCCAATTGGACATTGACTATATCTTGATGTATCATAGTAAAGTGGGTTATGGGTTATCATGATATTTAATTTTTTTTTCCTTTTCTTATTTTACTGGGACCAGGATGTTGAATGATCTGTTCAGTTGGCATTTTCCATGTTATTATAAATTGACGCATGTGACAAGTTTAGACTCAGGCAATGCATGTGGCGGCTACTTATTTGTTTGTAGCTGAAAATGGTGCCAAGAAGTAATAAGAACAAAGGTCAATTGGTGGAATCAAGCTTGTGCTTCTCTTTTTTTTCCCCAGTGCTGCTGGTTGCCTAGCAAGGTGTGGGTGGGATGCGTGTATGCTGGGCTCCCAGGATGGTTAAAACTAGAGGAGACAGATTCTAGTGGGGGAGGCAAGGGGATGTGGGCAGCTTGATCTTAGCTGAGCAGAGGCTTTGAAATGATAGAGATTTAAATTTTAACCCAGGCTCTGAAACATGGATGCCTTTGGGCAGGTGGCTTTATGTGTCTGAGTAACAAAGTATAAACATAGCACAAGATAGGAAGGAAAGAATGGGGCAGCGTGGGAGATAATGTACCTCAATGTACCCAAGTAATGTCTACATCTCAACATCAAGTTTCCACATCCCAGAGAAAAGGGTCCTTTGTGCCTTCCAAGAAGATGTTTGAACTGGCTTAATCAGCTAGGATTTGAAACTGAGTCTTTTAGTTTGCAAAGCCCAAGTTCTGGGTTTCATTTTCTGAACTATTTTGTGCTTTATCATTTTGGCATGTTTATTCATGAGTTCCCTTTCTAGGGATGCCTTCATCTTTGCAAGTCTAAATCTTACCAATATTTCAAAACCAGCTCAAATGCTACCTTCTCCAAAAAACCTCATCTTTTTCTCTGTTAAGCATTTGTGTATTTTTATATTTTTTTAGATTCCATGAATTAGCTCCCCTGCTACAATATAAACTCTCAGGTAGGCTCAACTCTGGATCTTCCATAGCACCTAGGATGGTGTAATGCCCATAATAGGTATTTTATATTTGTTTCTTGTATTGAGTATTTGCAGAGAGACAGGCTATTTGTTGAAAGGACTCAAAAAACAAAGAAATGCAAGACAGTAACTAGGAAGACAGTGGAAATCTGGAAAAGTAGGTTTTAAGATGCTGCCCATCAAAATATTTGCCCATTAAGGTTTCTTAAATTTTTCCTTCATGTAATATTTGAAGGGGGAAATCATTCCTTTGTACTGTGATTCCATTTGTCTCAATATTTGTTTTTGTCACTGCCAAGGCAGAGTGGATGTCCATTAGATTTATTTCCTTATAACAAGAACCTGCATTGTTACTGGCTTCTTATAGTGGTGATCAGAAGTTCTCTAAACTTTGAATAATTTGAAATGAAGCAGGAAGGAAAGGAAAGAAAGACGAATGTTAGAAATATTTGCCATAATTTTTTCAAGCTTTTTTCTTGGTTTGTTAAAATGATTAGAATTCTTAGTGAAAGCAAAGGCCAGAATTAAGAATAAAAGAAAGCAGATTTGGATTGAAACTTAAACTTATGAGATGGATATTGAAAGTAAACCTAAAACCAAAGGAAAGAATATGTTGTATGTTGTAGATGCTGAGAATAATATATTCAAGATGGATTGCTTGGAGGCAGCCATTAACTCCTGAGTTTATTTAATGAAAACACTTTGGGTTTTGCAGATAGTCTTCTGGTTTGTACACACATACACATTGTTAAAAACATGTATGTGCTAACCTCAAATGTGCGAAAGATACAGACACTCATGTCATAGTGAGAGCCTCATTCCAGAGAGCTTGAAATACCATAAAATCCCTAATTATATCTTCAGTTTTAGTCACAATCTTCAACAATACATTATTAATGATATTTTGTACGTTAATCTTTCACTTCTTTCCCTTCACAATTAATCACATGTCTGGTTGGCCAATGCTACGTTCATTAAACATTGAATTGAAATGAAGCTCTGCTGCTTTGGATATGCTTAAAGATTTCCATCTTAATTTTGATTGTAATGTGTTTATGAGGCTTATGTTTTCTATCACTTGGCTCAAGACATTTTTCCAATTGCCCATTTTTATTAAAAAAAAAAACAGGACAAAGTATAACAAAACAGTGGTTTTGGGAAAAAACAAGCAAACAAACATTTATTTAAACTTTATTCTCTCATTATTAAACTTTATTCTCTTCAAATAAAGTCTTCCCAGGATCTCAGTCTATAAAGCATACAGAAATGGAACAATCCCAACTGAAAATGGGAGAGGTACACAGGATCTCAGAAGCTCCTTTGTGGGCTCCCCAGAACCTGTTTAAAGATCTTTGCAATATTGTATTCATATTTATGCATTAAACACTACTGTATAGCCCAAGGTGGTGACATTGTCAGAAAGGAGTTTGGCAAATACTACTATTAAATAGTTCAAAGTGTTCATTTGTCAGCTTATGGAGGAAAGTCTTTTTTGGATGAATCAAGTATCTTGGGTGTCGGCATGTGCTATATGAACATACAGGTTGTCTGAAAACACAACTTTTGAAAGTGAATGACTATCTACATTTCACTGGTCTCTAACCACCTGTCTAGGTGCAGTCCTGGATAGCTCTGTCCTCTTCCCTTCTCTGATGAGTGTTCTGCTGGCCCCTTGCCTTGAGCCCTACCCTTCCACTCACCTGTCCATGGCCCTCTGCTCTGTACCCTCTGGCCACCTAGGCTGCTTCACAGGCACAGAATGAGGAGAATGACTTTTGAAGGCTTTCAAGTTCTTAAGGCCCGTGCAGTATGTGGCCAGTTGGACCTTCGACATCAACCTCACACAAATTTTTATGTTGGAATTGCTGTGATGTCAGGTGTTTCCCTAAGTCTTTACTCTGTTCATTTGGAAAATTAGTTCTTTGTTCACATTTGTTAGCTTTTTATTCAACACATATTTGATGAATGCCCAATACAGGTAAAGTACTGTGCTAAATGTTGTGGGTCCTCCTCCACCTCCTCCCCCTCCTCTTTCAAAAGCCTATGCAAACAGTACCTCCTCCATGAACTTTTCCCTTCTTCATGCTGTAAAAGTAGGGCTCCTGGCTCCAGCAGGTGCTTTATACATAACTATATGCAGGCACTTATTACAAGCTACAATTTAGCCATTCATGGAACTGTCTTCCACTTGTATATGACCTTCTTGAGGACAGAAGTTTGCCTTAATCATTTTCGTCTCACTCATCATGGTGTGATTTGCACATATCAGGCTGTCTACATACTGAAGGAAGGAGGGAAATCTGTGTGCAGTGGATATGCCTTAAGGTGGCCCTCAGTGAGTCATACCCTTGTATATCCCCTCCCCTAGAGCGTCGGTGGCACCTGTGACTTCATCAGACAACAGAATATGGTAAAGGTGATGTTGTAGTCTCTCCCATCATTGTGTTATGTTATGTAAGACTCTGTTTGAGCAGACTGGAGTGGAAGATACTTCTGCTAGTTTTGAAGAAGTAATCTGCAGTTTGTGGGAGGATCTACAGAGGGTTTGTGTAGCAAGGAACTGAGGGTGGCCTCCAAAAGCTGAGACTGGCCTCTGGATGATAGAAAGTGAGAAAACATGAACCCGAGGCATACACTTGCAAGGAAATGAATTTTGGTAACAACTCGAGTAGGTTTGTAAAGAGATTCTTCACCAGTCAAGCCTCCATATACAAATGGATCTCAGCTGATGCCTTGATTATACCCTTCTGAGAATCTAAGTGGAGGTCCAAGATAAAATGCCTGGACTCCTGACACATGGAAACCGTGAAATGGTGGATGTATGCTGTTTTAAGCTGCAGAGTTTATGGCAATCTGTTATGCAGCAGTAAAAGAATTATACGTGGGAGAGGATGTTGAGCAGGACTTCTTCCTGTGGCTACAGAAGAACCACCTAGAGTCCAGAATAGAAGGCAAAGATACAGTGGTTCTCTTTACCTAAAGAGAGCTGCTAGCATTCCTCATAGTCGGCAAGACAGATCTTGCCAAAACCACTCCTTGGTTCCTCACTCAGATTACAGAGGAAAGGATGGGGAGGAAGAAGGGAGAGAGCCTATAAGTTTTGCTGATGGAGAGTGTTCAAGTGAGAAGTGACTGCTCCACCCCTCGCCCCTCAAAGTCAAGTGATAGGCTTGTAAGATTGGGGCCAGCCACAAGAAGTGGTGATGGTAATCTTGGTCCTTAGTTATCCCTATTCTTGGGTTATGGGTTTGACTCTTGAGCAGAAGAAAAAGGAATGGGAATGAGTAGGCAAAGTTCAAGAGAGGCTGGCAACCAGGTAATCAGTGCTCTCATCATTTGGCGTGCCCCAAGTTGTGATTTTCCTGGAGGTTGAGAGAATGCTGCACAATAAGCTGGGATTGATCAACGCAGGCCATTTACCAGTAGGGAGACTGCAGCAACAGTGGGAGCTGAGTGGGAGACTCGAGAGGCAATCCAGGTTTCCCACAGAAGAGATCTGTGCTTTGCAAAAGGGAAGACTTCATGGGACCCTGGAGGGAGGCACTCAGGAGAGTCAGCACATAGATGCCCACCATATAATGGGCATCTATGGTTGAAAGCAACAAATATAATGAGATAATTCAACAAATTTAGTTAAGTAAGGAATAATTTGTTCTTTCCCTGTTCCCCCCATTTCTTCCCTATTTTCAATAATGGAAGAGCTAAAAGTCTGTCTTGAGGGAGAAAAGGAAGGAAGTGAAAAATTAGATGGAATACCCTCACCTTCAAATTCTCTCAAACCACATGTCCAGCCCACAAGACAGAGGAGAGTAACTTTGTATCTAAGATGAAATTGAAGTTTTAAAATAGAGAGGACTTTTAATTACTAAAAGTAACCACGAAGTTATGTATTATACCCAAGTGTCATCAAGGGATGGAAGAGAGGGTTTCAACAGAGTATGGCTGAAAGCAGTGATTGGAAAAGAGACTGATTATTTCATGTATGTGACCCCAATGAGTTAAGACTCCCTAATACACTTAGGCTTTGCTTTCAATGAGCTCACAGGTGAGTAAAGGCGATATAATAAAGTCAGAAATAATTTAACATATACTAGAGAGGATGAGAATGAATGTACCATATCAAGTGTTCTGGGAATTCAGAGGATAGATGGAATTTTCTGATTGGAAGACCAAAGGAGGTATCACATGTTGTCCATAAATTTTCTTTAACATCAGCTCAATAATTATGATATGTGTTTGAAAGCAAAAAGTTCTCCATGGCTAACATCCCAAAATCATAAAAGATGTTGGACTATCTTTGTTTCATTTATTTTATATATTGATGGATTTTTTACAGGATTGGACTCTGCACAATTGGCTGAGTATCAAGCTAAAACCTCTGAGTTATGTTCTAGTTTTTCTTCCACTGCTAAGAAATGGCCATTTAAAATAATAGCTTAAATTGTCTTTTCTTCCTCCCTGTCCTCTCAAATGTAATCTTAGTGAAGATGGAAAAAACAGAAATGTATGTTCTTGATATTATGGTAATTCAAAATAATAATGAACTCAATCCTTTTCTGATAGTTGTGTTTATTTAATGCTGAGCCTTGGAAAATAAGGAAATAAGAGTCAAAGTATCATAGAAAGTTAAGTTGGCAAGGATATTAGAGTTTATTTAACATGACCTAACTAAAACAGTGACAGTGAGAATTGAGAGGAGGGGATGGATTTTCAAGTTCCTCAGGACTTGACTGTTGGATGTAAGGGTGAGTAAGGGAGAATGAGGAATACGTAAGACACCTAGATTCTTCCTTGGGCTTCTGGATGGGATGTGGTATCATGGAATCAGAGAATCCTGGAGAAGGTGCAAAATTTAAGAGAAAAGTATTGCGTTCTGTTTTGAGTTCTGTGAAAGTTTGTTGAAAACAGGAAATACAATTTATATGAGTTCAGTGTCTGTCTCCTGAAGTTATAGGTATTGAAGTGCTTTAGTCTTGGTGGATGTTTCTGCTTGTGAAATAGAATATCAAACTACCACAAAGGGTACAAAGGCAAATGGACATGTATGTGGACATTCATGCATACATTAATTCAAAAATATTCTCTGTGTGACACTACCTGTCAGGCACTGTTCTGGTGCCAGGAGTAGACTGGTGAGGCAATCAATGGTCAAGGCTCTTGCCCTCCTGGAGCTTACATTTGCATGGGTGCATCAGGCAATAAACAAACAAGTGAACAAGAGTAATATGAGGTTAAACTCAGTTCTATACGAGATGAAAAGGTCAGTTGTGTTAGAGAATGTGTGCCTGGGACCATGTGAGATTGGATATTGTAGTCACTGCTGATTGTCTTTTATTTGTTTTTATTTTTTATTTTTTTTGCTGGTTGTCTTTTAATTGAAGCTATTTCTGCTCCAACCTGCCTCCCTCCTTGTACTTGCTGGCACAACTTTGATTTTTTTCTGGGCGCTTAACCTCTGGTCATCATAGCAGTATGACCCCTTCCAATGTCAATTGTGGTTGTTTCTTCCTTCCTGCCGGTGATTAGTGTGAGTAAAGCTAGGCCTTGGCCAGTGGGGTCAGAGAGGTGGCTGTTGGGGGGACCCTGATAGAGGTTTTTCTTGCTGATAAGAACTGCATGGAAAGAAATTGTATCTTGTTCACTAAACACCATCCTGTCTTCGTGATATATGGAATCTGTGACCCCAAAGGAAACATTGCTGGCCTGCTGAAGGTTCAGAGTGGAAAGTTGGAAGGGACCTAGGTCTTTGATGGAGTCTCAACACCACTGATTTATCCAACCTCAGAACAGTCCTTCCTTCGTGCTATATATATTGTGTGTGTGAGTTACCAAAGCTTTGTTTTAGCTATTTCTCCTAGGTCTTCTTTGTTACTGAAAATATCCCAACTGATATATGTGAGTCAGAGGAAGACTTGTTGAGAAGGTGACTTTCAAGCTAATATATGACTGTCATGAAGGAGCCAAGTTTTGGAAAGAGCTGGGGGGTGGAGAGAGGGGCAGGGAAAAGAGCATTCTAGGCAGTGGGGACCGCAAATGCAGAAGTCCAGAGGTGGGACCAAGCATGATGGGTTCAAAGAAATGAGAGCTGACCACTAAGGTGGTGTGTTGAGTGATAGCAATATATGTAGAGACAAGGTCAGAGAGGTAGGGCATTGCCAACTCACACGAGGAACTTGGACTTTTTTCCCCCCAACTTTTTTTATTGTAGTAAAATAGAGGAACATTAATGCAGTGGAAACTCTGCACAATTGGCTGAGTTTGGAAGACCTGGACCTGGACCTGGAAGAGCAGGTCCATTTCTTTCATTTCTCCATCCCTCACACCCAGCACGTAGTTGAACTAAAATCTAGCTTACAGGTTTTTATTTTGATCAAAATAATTCTAATAACAGAAAGCTCACTTGAAAGTGAATATTTTTCTCTAATGCTCCAGTGTAGAGAGACAAGACCTTTTCCTTGACAGCAGGCAAAGGGGTTTCTCACAATTCTTTGATCAGACACAACTTCAGAAACTAAGTTTACAGGTAAAGAAAGTCAAGAGCACATGCAAAACTGTAGAGATGATGACTGCTAATTAGCTGCATCAAATGACTCTTGGCATTCCTAATTTTCACCTTTTTGTAACAATTCAATTCATTCCAAAGTTTTACCAGAGTAGACAGGCATGAAATGAATTCTCCACGGTAGGTTACCAATGACAGAGAAATTGCGAGCTCTGAAATGGCTGGAAGAAATCATGTGAGCTCTGGCTCTTGCTTTTCCCTAAACTCTGTGGATTCTGTCAACATTAATTCTGTGAAATATGTAGGCTGCATTATTTGGGAGAAATGAACAGTTTTATTTTCTCTAAGCCTTATCTGTATTCCATCTTCTCCCTGAGCGCCGCTCTCATGGGGAGGATATTCGCTAGTGGGCATGTAGTGTAGTGGATGAGAACTAGGAATCAGGATGCCTGGGTGCTCGTTGGGCCCGGATGTGGGAAAAAGATAACGATGTAGGGGGTTTCAGTTGACTGTAAATTGTCTATAAATCAGTAGTGTGGTGGGGCTGCCATCATCCAACAGGCTGAGTTTTCTCTGCTCTCATACTCTGGTATGCCCCCATATGCCAGCCACATGTTACTCTTTGCACTCCATTAAAAAAGTCACACTATTTCCTCCCATTGGATCCTTTAAAATGTACCATTCCTTCTTCCAGGAATGTCCTGACTCTGATTCTCTGTCCTTTAAAATGTAAAGTTTTCTCTCAAGCTTTCTGTGTTGCTCATGAACCTTGTATGCCTTCTCAAATTCTCTCAAGCACCTCCATCTTTCTCATGCAGCTGCACACTTTCTGGGTAATGTCATCTCCTCCTTCCCTGGTATCCTTGAGATCCCTGAGTGGTTGGAGTCTGAGCTGAAGCTCTGAACTTGCGTCACCTTCATGCATCACATGCTGTACCCCTCCCCTTTCAGACTTTTGCGACTGAGACTATAAAGTCCTACCGTTTGGGTATGGGATCCAGGTGCTTGATTAGATGCTGAGGGCCTGGGAGATGCACCTGATGTACAGAGGAAACAACTCACTGTGGGGTGACTTACAGTAAAGAAAGCCAACAATTAGAGAAAGGAGCAGGGTCAATAAATTTCAGCTCCTTTTGCCCTTTCTTGGGTTGTTCAGAGGTGTAGTTTCTCTGCAAAATTTCCCGAGAAGTCTTGCTTGGTGAGTAAACATGCCTCTTGAGTTGCCAGCTATGTCTCTGGCATATTGCTTAGTGGTAGCTGCTCTATTGCATTGTGCTGCTCAGTATCTTTCCTTATTTCATCCCCCCTTCTCCCTGAGCCCTTACCACCCTGGGCTTGCATCTCCTAAGTTAAGTTGCAACACTTTAATTTTTGTCTTGGGACCTTTGTGACCTCTTCCCATAGGGCTTTGTTCCTATCTCTACTGTGGGGCAGAGGAGCCCTCTTAACCCACATCCCCTTTACCTACTCTTGGATTGCTCAATGCTTTCCATTTCTTCTGTAAACTGCACTCTGAATGCTCATTGCCAGTAGACCTCTTGCTGTAGTCTATGTGCACTAATGCTTCTACATGAATTGTATGCTTATCAAGAATTGGTTATGGGCAGCCCTGGTGGCCCAGAGGTTTAGCGCCGCCTTTAGCCCAGGGCCTGATCCTGGAGACCCGGGATCGAGTCCCACGTCAGGCTCCCTGAATGGAGCCTGCTTCTCCCTCTGCCTGTGTCTCTGCCTCTGTCTGTCTCTCTCTCTGTGTGTCTCTCATGAATAAATAAATAAAATCTTAAAAAAAAAAAGGAACTAGAGTCAAATGAGATGTGGTAAATTAACTGTTAAAGTTTAGGGGGGAAAAAAAAGTTTAGGGGGGAGCAGTGGTGCCTCGCTGGCTCAGTCAGTAGAGCATGTGACTCTTGATCTTGGGATTGTGGATTTGAGTCCCATGTTGGGTGTGGAGATTACTAAGAAGTTTTTTTAAATCTTAAAAAAATGTTCAAGGGAGCACTGTAGCATTTAGAAATGTTCTGTAATCATAAGGCTCTCCAAGTGTGTTTAAATTTTTGTTCTACTTTGAAAAAAAACAAAACTAATCAGAGTTGATATATGCAAGAAAGAATACACAGAATGCCAATTCATGGACCAATAGTTACAGAAAAGGCCTTGGACCCATACCAAAAGATTGGCTGCACTGAAAGCTTTACAGCAATTGATGGCTGACTTATACATAGGAAAAAGCCATGCTACCCAGCATTGAGCCCTGGGGGACACAAATTACCTACGGATCAATCTGCTGCTTGAAAATTTAGAGAGGAGCTAAAGTCACTTATCAATGGGGAAAGTTTTCTTAGGGAATAATTGTCCAATAGAATTGAAACAGTTCTAACTGATAAGACATTTTCGAGAAACCATGGTGGAAAAGGTGAAGCAAGTGCTACCAGTATATACAAAATCCAAGTAAAGATTCTCAGCAGCTGCCTGTGGCAATACTGCTGAAATTCCAAATTCTGATTTTTTATTGTTGTCAAAAAGTAAAAATCTCCAAGATTCAAGACATATAAATTATTTGCTTTTTGAGATAGATACTCTTCACAAAAATCAGTGTAGACAGACCCAGAATTATTCTATAAATTGATTTTTTCCCCATAAATTTATACATTCTGTGAGGAAACACTTGAAGAAAACAGACATCTGGAAAGTCAATTCTTTATCAATGTTTTCTAAATTGTAGGTCTTGATTCTTGGGGGAGGGGTCATAAAATTTACTGGAAAAAGTATTTAGAAAAATAAAATGAAATAGAATAAAGTAGAATAGAAAATATCAGTGTGCATTATATGTTGTAAAGGTATTTCATGAACATTTGTTTTCCTCTATGTGTGTATGTGTGAGTGTGGCATGTGCGTATATGGAATATAAATTTTCTAACTATGGTAAAATTTCTCTTGCCTTGTATTACTGGCAAAAACTTTGGAGGTCTATGGTATAAAATACTGCTTCTTAATGTTTTGGTTATGAATACAGTAAAGAAAGAGATTTAAATAAATGCCAGGTTATTATAACAGAATACATTTCTTTGTTCCAAGTTAGGGATCAAGGGGCTATAAAATATTTTAAAAAATAATATTGGAGTTTCATTTTAGAAGAAATAAGAGACAAGACTCGAGGTTACATATAATCATTAAAAATTGCTTACATTAAAGGAGATTTTTTCTTTTTTTTTTCAATGTTGCATTTAGTGGGGAGTGAAATTCCCAGTTCAACATTTACTAAATCTCAGAGAAGAGAAAAATGTTGCCTGAGGTTGACAATATTGGAAAAATTCTGAACTACAAGAGAATAATTAAGAACATGGTTTAGTAACCGATCCCAGACAAATTGGTGGTTCCAATGATTTACAGAGAGATGATATGTAACAATGAACTAATGATTCCTATTTATTGCAGTTGAAACTTAGCATCAGGGAAGAAGGCCTTCAGGCTATGACAAACACAGACAAATAAAAAAATGAACGAAGAAGATGGAAAAGGATGTGTGATATCAAATCTAGAGGCCTGATCTCATCCTTCAGAAGGCAAAGGGCCCCTGGGAGGACTTTGTTGAACTGAATCCGTAGTCAACTACAATATGACGTGTAAAAAATGTAAGTGCTTCAAAGATATGTTCCAAAAGCTGTGTTTCTTTTTCTAAGCAACTTTCAAACATTGACTTTATTAAACAAATTCATATTTATGCATTTTAAATTAAAGTATTTAAAGTTTACATGGGATCATTTTTCTGATTCTCTGTTTTAACTGACTTTCCACTTCCATGATCAGTATAAGGGCTTCTCCTGTTGTCACTGCCTTCTGTTGGCATTGTTTATCTTTCTGTCTTTTGTGCCAGGGCCTGGAGTCACTGAAATGGGCAGTTTCTGGATGCAGACACCCTGGGGAGGGGCCTACCTGTTCCACCCACCCACTGATGAGATCTTAGATATGCAACTCAGTCTCAGAGAGACTCCCTTTGCAAGGATGGGGCTGGGATATTACTCCACTTCATTGGATGAAAACTCAGGTAATGTAAATAAAGCTCTAAGCATAGGGTCAGGCACCCAGCAAATAATCAATGATAGTTTTCTCCACTATGATGTCTTAAATTTATCATTAATGTAATCGGTATTATCTTTTATACTTTCAAAACATTTTTTTTCCAGCATAAGTTTTAGATTGCCTGGCATGGGGAAAAATCATTTTCATTACTCCCAGAATCTTAGGATTTTTCTCAGAATAGTAACAGACAAAAAATGATAACATTAGCTTATGTTTTGATGGCATTTTATAACTTTCAGATTCCATGTGAGTGGCGCAATAGGCCTCATTTTCCGGGCTAGTTCAGGATGACAAATACAGAGAGGTTAATCTCGCCCTGCTCGTGGATGGGGAGAGTGGACTGACCCCAGATCTCCTGACACCAAGCCCGGTTCTTTCCAGCCAATGTTGTCCTGTGTACACTCCTCCGTGTGAGCCAACGATGCACCGCATGGTAAAGCAGCCTTCCCTGAGAACCTGGAAACGGGTCCAACTTGGAGGAATCTCATTATCACTTTTCGAAGCTTTACCCTGACTGCATGTTAAGTTGTATAATTTTTCTGGATTTGGATCTCGGATGGATGCTGGTTATTGGCAAGTACTGTATCTCATTCGGGAAAAATTTTCTTCAACCTGTATTAAAAGACTGGAAAAGAAAAACAAAACAAAAATCTTTCATATGAAAGGCATTTAGGGATTGTACTGCTATTTGACTTATAAAGAAAATGGCAACAGTTCAATAGGTTTATTATCTAATTTTTTTAAGACCTAAGGATTTATGCCATCTGGACCTTATGATTGGTCTCTGTTCAGTTTCTCCATGAAACCCCGCACCTCTTTTTAGCCATGGCTGAAATAAAGCCCACGGCTGGGCTTCTCTCATTGTCCATATACATGACAGTTGTGGACTTTTAAAAATTATACATAATAACTCTGGGAAATGAACTAGGGGTGGTAGAAGGGGAGGAGGGCGGGGGGTGGGAGTGAATGGGTGACGGGCACTGGGGGTTATTCTGTATGTTAGTAAATTGAACACCAATAAAAAATAAATTTAAAAAAATTATACATAAAATAGGATCTTGGTCACTTGGAAATTTGTGACATTAGTGATGTTTGGTACTTTTTATCTTGTATATACTTTTTAATACCATCTAAATTTTCTACATTATTGACTGGGGTCAAATCATTCTGCATTTTTGCTGTGTTTTTTGCTTTCCCCAGCTTTACTAGATTTGGAAAGCTTAATTTATTCTTTTCTCTATTTTATTATGCTCACATTCACCCTTAAAAGAATCAAAATCTCATCCAGAAACAACTTACTGGCTTCTTCCTAGAATTTATGATTTTAAGAGAGCAGCAAACTGATTTAATAAAATGGAAGTTCTTTTTTGAAACTGTTTTTGCCATTGTGCATGTTCATTTCTGTTGTTTTTTTCCCCTCATACTATAGCATGTACCCAGCTAGACCTGGTTTGAATCCCCAGCTATTTTTCCATTCCTGTGAATTTTTAGGGTCCTGGAAGGACAGATATGTCTAAGAAGGAACTTTCTGAGGATCCCTGGGTGGCTCAGTGGTTTAGTGCCTGCCTTTGGCTCAGGGCGTGATCCTGGAGTCACAGGATCGAGTCCCACATCGGGTTCCCTGCATGGAGCCTGCTTCTCCCTCTGCCTCTCTCTCTCTCTCTCTCTCTCTCTGTGTGTGTGTGCCTCTCATGAATAAATAAATAAAATCTTAAAAAAAAAAATAAAAGAAGGAACTTCCCATGTCCTTGCCATACTTTAGTGCGGTCTGCACTCCTCACGCGTATTCCAGAATGATCCCTTGCATGTGGCTATTTGGGGCGTGGCGAGGGAAAGTCAGGATCAAGATAAACACTAGGAGGAAGGAGTGGGAGGATTTGGAAAAGACTGTTTCTCTCAACAGCACACAATCATGTTAAACAGAGAAGCTAGTGGGTGGGATTTAGATATGCTTCAAGTCCACAAGAGAGGTGGTTAAAGCTTAAAGTTAAAAGCCTTGATTTTTCTAGAATAAAACTTCCCCAAATTTAAGAATGTAGGCAGTTCAGAGATCCTAAACCTTTTGAGGTTCAGCCATCTTCACTTATAACATAGAATTAACACTTGTCTTGAAAATACACAAAACAGTCCTTTTTAAATTATTTTTATTTTTTTTAAAGATTTTATTTATTTATTCATGAGCAACACAGAGAAAGGCAGAGACACAGGCAGAGGGAAAAGTAGGCCTCCCTGCAGAGAGCCTTATGTGGGACTCGATCCCTGGACCCCAAGATCACGCCCTGAAGCAAAGGCAGATGCTCAACCACAGAGCCACTCAGACTTCCCCACAAAGGAGTCTTTTCTGGAAGATGAGTTATTTAGGAATTTTCCTACAATGGTAAACATTACCTACTCTTTTTGTACATATAACGCTCTTGAACACCCTTCATCTGGTGAGGAATTCCACTCGGTAGAGTCCATTCCTCCTAAGGTAGAAACCCAAAGTCTCTTCCCCAGACTCCTTTATAGCTTTGGTTTATTCACATGAACAAAAATCTATCTGCAGACTGCCAGTCAGTCTAGAAGCTAGTGATACCCAAAGGTGGGGTCCCAGAGAATCCATGCTGTGAGGATGGCACAGCTGCAAGGGCAGAATCCAGTGGCTGCAAGGGCAGAGCTCCTGGTGGTATCAGAGGTGTGGGTTCAGTGTTGCAAATTACAGTGCTTTCTCTGCAGGTGGCAAGTGATTTGGGTTTATTCCTTTACCCTTTAAACCTTTATTTGGTTTCTACAGTGATAAGGACAGAGCTGCTCATAGAAACTCATAGAATTGGTGGGAAGATGAAAAGATAACGCAGGTGAAAACATCAGCACTTGGACTTTCTAGTTACCATGAAGGTCGGTTCCTTCCTTTCTTTCCCCATAGTCTCTGTTCTATTTCTTTCTCCAGGGTCCTGGGCTAGTTTTCTCATGAACTCAAGAGTCCTGAGCTGACTGAACAAGCGTCTACTAGATGTAAGTCCCCAGTTCTTTTTTTAAATTTATTTTTATTTTTTTAAAAAAGATTTTATTTATTTATTCATGAGAGAAACAGAGAGAAAGGCAGAGATGTAGGCGGAGGGAGGCTTAGGGAATGATCCTTTATTCATTTTATGAGCTTAAGTTGTTGCTCAAAATACAAAAATGTTTCCATATAGAAACCTTCATTTTAAGGTACTGCATGTTTAACAAACAAATACTTTTCATCTGTATAATGTTATTTAATCTTCATAAAAATCCCTAATAGTACATTATATAATTTTCATATTGGAGATGAAGAACCTAAAGTTCAGATAGATAGAACAAGGATCTTACACAAGTTCTAGGGCACAGATTAATAAATAATAATACAATTAATGGACTTTGGAACTACATAGTAGATTCAAGTCTCTCTACTTCCTATTTATTGGGTGACTTTATTCAAGTGACTGAACTCTGTCTCTCAGTTTCCTTATCTATAGAATGGGGTGATGGATATGATAGTACCTTTCTCAAAGCCTTATGATGATAACTAAATGAGTTTTAACTATTCCTGGGACAGGTCTTGGCATGCAGAAAGTGCAGTATAAGTGTCAGATATTATTGCTATAAAACTAGTAACTGATAGAGTCTGAACTTGAACTGAAGTCTTCTGATGTCAAATTTGGAGCCAGAAAAACCTAGATTCTAATTCTTACTGCACTATGTCAAGGCTGTGTGAATTTTTGGGTGAGCATTTTCTTCAGCAATTGAGAATAAAAAATACATACATAACAGACTACTCATGAGGTTAAATTTGTCAATATAATAAAGAAACTACATAAATGTACTACAGGAGCCTGATGTACATCAGCAGTACAGTAGACTGTTCCACTTCCAAGTCCTGAGCAAGTACTTTTATGTCTCTATTTACATATGATATGATGATTAATAACGATTGCTATGGAAAGCTTAGTGTACACAGTGCTACATTTCTTGACTCCTTTACTTTTTAAAATGCAGGGAGCCCAATGTGGGACTCGATCCTGGGACCATGGGATCACTCCCTGAACCAAAAGCAGATGCTCAACCCCTGAGCCACCCAGGTGTCCCTAAGTCCCCAGTTCTATGGCAAAGCAAAGAAGAGGCATTCCACCAGCCTAAGGGATGAAGACAAAAGGGCAGGGGATGGGGCATCTAGGCAGAGGGGACAAGAAAGCAAAGGATAGGCTCCAAACCACTTGGCCTCAAGAAGGGATAGAAACAGGAATATAATATGGTGGTCTGGAGGGCTTGGGGGGGCTTGCGGTTCTGCTCTTGCAGTCTGTTTTGATGCTGCATAAACATAATTATTGACATGGAAAGTTGTTTACAATATGCTGTTAAATGATAAAAGTAGGTTACAGAGCAGTAAATGCACTATGAGACCATTTTTGTGTAGTGTAGATGTACCTATGCATGTATGTGCATATGTGTATGTATTTTATAGAGTATATATATATACATTACTACAGTATATACTCATATAAATATCTGTTTTAACAATATTTAATTTTAGGTTGTGATATTGTAGGTGCCATTTAAAAAAAGTATTTTAAATTACCTATAGTTGATGATTTTTCTTAAATGAATATGCATTGTTTGTGTAATAAAAAGTTAAAAAAGAGAAAAAAAATCATGTTCCTAAATAGTCTTCAAACACATGATTTATTTCACTGATGGTCTGTTGTTGGATATTATGTGGTTTCCAGTTTGTCCCTATTATAAAAAATGCTGGCTTTAATCAAGTAGAGTTTTGTTTGTTTATTCACTTTTTTCTTAGAAAAGTATTTGTGATTACTTGAGTGACTTAGTTTAGCTGTTTTATATCTTTTTCAATATATGTATTTTAAAGACTTTATTCTTCCATTTGACAGAGAAAGAGAGAGAGAGAAAGAGCACATAAGCAGGGGGAGCAGCAAGCAGAGGGAGAAGCAGGCTCCTTGTTGAGCATGGAGCCTGACATGGGGCTTGATCCAAGGACCCCAGGGTGATTACCTGAGCCAAAGGCAGCCACTTCATCGACTGACATACCCAGGTGCCCCCTTTACAATGTATTTTTAAGGAAAGAAATTCCTTTTTTTACGTTCCCTACTCTTTTCTACTTCTTTATAAAATGTCCTTGAATTTCCAGAATAGATGAAGCTCCAAGGTAAGTAAGCTGGAACTCTAATTTTCTGGACATTCACGAAATGAGATAATACATGCCAAATCGCAAACGGAAGGCAAGTGTTGCAAACTGCTCTCTCCATCCTTAAGTAAAGAGAACACTTCACACAAAGACTAAAGGTGAAATACCCATGCTGAAAAGGCTCTTTAAAACAGTAGACATTTTACATTTTCTCACTTGATCATCAAAACAAAACCAAACTAAACCATAAAGAATATTTCTTTTCTACATGTTCGTTTTGCCAACACATTCCTTTATATTAAAAATGAAAAGACCTTAAAATACCCTCACAGATAGCAAAGCCTTGGAGAGCAAGTTTACATGCAGGGCTGGAGATATTCATTAAAATTGTAATTAGACTCACGATTAAATTCATTCACAGTAGAAACTTTGCTTGTAAGTGTTGCTACAGGAAGAAACCTCCGTCTGAAAATTAGTTCAGCAGTCTGAGCGATTTTAATTATGCAGAGTTGATTATCGCTAGAGAAGGAAACCTTTATTGCAGCCACAGAATGAAGATCTTCTTCTTTTTTTTTTTTTTTTTTGGTTTCCTGAGCTAATAATAATAATATAGGTCTATATTTTGATATCCAAATGTTTCTCTAGGCAAAGAAAATGTGAGAAAATTTCCACAGCAGGACAGCAGAAATTTTGAAATGATCACCCTAGGAGTAAGGTACACAATGCTGCATCTTTTTTTCATTATACACTGATCATCTTTGTTTGGTTAAGGGAAAGGCAAGGAGATGGAAATGGCATTTATTTAACATCTACTACGTGCCATCCTCTGTAATAGGCAGTTTCTTTTCCCAGGTCCCACTTTGTTTTTGTTTTTTTTAAATTTGTTTTTATTGAAGTTCGATTTGCCAACATATAGTATAACACTCAGTGCTCATCCCATCAAGTGCCCTCCTTAGTGTCCATCACCCAGTTACCCCCACCCCCTGCCCACCTTCCCTTCCGCAACCCTTTGTTCATTTCCCAGAGTTAGGAGTCTCTCATGGTTTGTCTCCCTCTCTAATTTTTCCCACTCAGTTCCCCTCATTTTCCTTATAATCCCTTTCACTATTTCTTATATTCCCCATATGAGTGAAGCCATATGATGATTGTCCTCCAATTGACTTACTTCAGTCAGCATAAATACCCTTTAGTTCCATCCACATCGAAGCAAATGGTGGGTATTAGTCCTTCCTGATGGCTGAGTAATATTCCATTGTGTGTGTGTATCACATCTTCTTTATCCATTCATCTGTTGAAGGACATCATGGCTCCTTCCACAATTTGGCTATTGTCCAGGCCCCCCCCCTTTTTTTTCCAGGTCCCTCTTTGTATTACTGCTTCCATTTTATAGATGAAGAAGCTGGCAGTGGGGAACTCAAGTGATTGTCCTGGAAGGAGGGCTGAATTTTGCTGTGTCTGACCTCAGAGCCTGTGTTTCACTCTCTAATTAGGAGGAAGAAATCCCAGGGGGGGCTTTCAGAGTTGCTCTTCCTTATCTGGTGGGTGAGCATTCTCATGTGCTGTGTGCTTCCTTTTACACTGTTATACACTATCTTAGCAAGAGCTTGCACTCCGGCCCTACGTTGAGTGAGTCTAGGTGAGTCTAAGGGCAGTGCTTCTAGAGGTCTGGCCCCACTCCCTACCTTGGCCCAAAGCCTCAGAGGCTACAGGGCTGTTGAGTGCTGGGTACAGTGGAAATGCACTTGAGGAGATGTTGGGAAATCTGATTTTTGTTCCTAGATCACCCATCTGTTAGCTGTGTGATTTGGGAAAGTCACTTTATCTCTTTGGTGCTCATTTCTTCCTTTTTAAAATGAATGGGATATGGGCTTGCTTGGTACTGGAGGCTCTCAGAGCAGCAGGATTCCAGGATTCCTTGATGTAGGAATGCAGGCAACACTGACTCTGTCTTTGGCCTTCTATCTTCTTCATGCCGGAGCAATGACCTCCCTTCAGGCTACATGTTCCAGGCCCGTTGGAAGTAATGTATGCCCTGACCTGAATGCAGGAAGGTTCATTCTGATCTTCCCTAAACTTGTTTAGATAATAGAGATAACATAATTTCTTCCCTCCCTTGCTGTGGCATACAGATGGTGCCATGAGATCTGTTACATTTTAAACCATTTGACCTCACCAAAATGACCTCTGTATGTCCCCTTGCTCTATGAAATCTGTGGACTAAGTTCCTGACTTTGTGGAGAATGACTGGATCATCACCTGCCCCATTTCTCAGACAGTAAGTTACCTTAAATGAAACTGTGTAAGTAGTATGGTATCATCTGTTTCATTTTTCTGGGTCTCAAAGTGCCTTGTCAGTTTGAAGGACACTCTACTGTTTCTCCTCTACCTTCTAATATGTGTCCATTGAACTTTCAAAGTGACCACAGGTGGAGAGTCTCATTGGAACTCCAATGCCTCTCTTCCAGAGCCCAAAGCCCTTCTAAGTGCTCCTGAGTTCAAGCCCCACCTGGGGTCTAGATCTTACTTTAAAATCAAACAAACAAAAAACAAAAAACAACTTTTGACAAGTCAAACTGTAGAGAGAAATATAATGAACTCTCATAAACCCATTATGTCGATTTTTATTATTATTATTATTAGAGACAGAGAGAGAGAGAGAGGCAGAGACACTGGCAGAGACAGAACCAGGCTCCATGCAGAGAGCCCGACGTGGGACTCTATCCCAGGTCCCCAGAATCACGCCCTGGGCTGAAGGCAGTGCTAAACTGCTAAGCCACCGGGGCTGACCCCATTATGTAGATTTAACAGTTGTTTACCTTTTCCACATATACCCACAACATTGGTCATATGTATATGGCTGTGCTGAAATTTAAAGAAAATTATAGATATAATTTCATTTCAGCCACAAATACTTTAGCATACATCTCTAAAAAGTAAAGGTCATTTTCCTACATAAAAGTCATGCAATTTTCACACCTAATACAATTAATAATAATTTCCTCAAATCATTAAATAGCTAGTTCATGCTCAGATTTCCATAATTGCCTATTACAGCTGACTTGTTTAAAGGAGGATCCCATCAACATCCCTATATCACATTTGTTTTTTATGTTTTTAAAATATTTTTTAATCTAGTAAGGTCCCCCTCTATTTTTTTCTCTCATGACATTGACTTGTGGAAGAGTTTCAAGAAGCTGGGGCTCATTGTCATGTTGAAAGTTTCTCTTTCTGAATTGTCTGATTGCTTCCTTATGGTGTTAGCTTTCTTGTTCTGCTATACCTCTTGAATAGACTGAACATTAGATCTGAATATTGAGTAGATCCAAGGTAAACATTTTGGTAAGAATGTGTCATGGATGATACCATGTCCTGTACACTTAATAACCTTGGGAGACAAGTGAGGTGGTGGAAGGTTGGCTTCACCCCTGTCAAGTTACATTGCCTTTGTGACAACCATGTAGGCTGTGAATAAAACTTTGTTATCAGGTCAATATATAGTTCCCCATCAATCATTCACCTATGTGTCTTAGTATCATTGATAATCCTTGCCCTTATCAATGATTTCATTGGCAGCTGACAAATGGTATTTCCTTTTTCAACTATTAGTCAACATTCTTCTATAAAAAGGGTGTTTAAAAAAAAAAAAAAAAGTGTTTTCTGAGAACTCATTTTAACAAAGCATGGTCTAGATCCCCAAGGTTGGGATCTTTGGCTTCTTGCATTAAGTCTTATACCAGGATTTAACTTAACTGGCTTTAACTTGGATTTGAAGAGTATTTCTCAGGATTGTTGGATTCAGGATTCCCTTTCCAATAAGCTGTGGCTTCCAAGGAAACAAAGGGAAGCCTAGTTCATAAAATCAGAAAAATTTCCTTTTCTCTTGAAAACCAAAGAAACTCACTTGGAAACAGGCAACGCAGTGCCTCTAGAATATCTTGAAAGTATATATTATCAACAAGGCTCATGTAGATGATAAAGAATTGTCCTCCCCAGAACAACTTTCTTCTTCAAGTTGAACTGTTAACTTCTGACATATCAATTACAAATTGATTCTTAGGAGACACATTCTTAGGAGACACAGACTAAATCAGCTTGTTTCTGCCATCTTTGCTGTGAGCTGGGGGCTTTTTCTCTTTTCTTTGTGAGTTACAAGCATCTTGCTATACTCTGACCCAAAGCTCCAAAAGATGTGAATATTTATAGACTACCAGGGCTTGGGTCTGTGGTCCATGATGATGTGAAATCCAACCTTTCAGAGTTTCCATGAAACAACCAGAGGGTAAGACAAAAACCTCTCTAAAACGGCTCATATATAGGACATCAATTTGGTGGATGCCTCCACTGAATTGATGACGTGCAAGCAAGAAATCAGTGAGAACACTTATTCCTGAAGTATCTGGGCTTTAAACCTCCAAATCTTAAATAGAGAGCCTAGATTAAACCTGAGATGTATCCTGACCATTAGAAGTAAAATAAAACTTTGATGAAACCAAAGAGTTTTTGCAGGGGTGTCACATAAACTGTGTTAGTGCATTGTCTGAAATGATGTGGCTTGGAGTTAGGCAAACCTGGGGTTCCAGTTCCAACCTTTATCACTGGGTCAATGTATTAGCCTTTTTAAAGCTCAGTTGCTTCATTTGTCTATAGCTAGAATCCCATGGGAGCAAAAGTTGGAACTCAGAGATATCTTTGATATCTATCATCAGAAGTATCTGATGAATTCATGGGTCTGTCATGCTAAGAATCATTTGGCAGGAAGGATTTTGGCCCAAGGGGAATGAGAGCAGAGGGTTTTACAGATGCCTGAGGGTGGAGAGGGAGATGTGAGATTTATAAGGAGTCTGTGTCAGATGACTGTCTTTAAACTTAGCCTCAAGGCTATGTATAATCTGGAGGTAGAAGTGGTCAGAAGTTGAAGGGAATCTTTGGATCGTGGCTCTGAAGGTTCACCTACATGCCCAGGAGTCAAAGCGAGGGGGTGGACCTCCATAGACCTTTCCCACACTCTGCATGGAACTCAGCATGGCCACGGTGTAGTGAGGATAACAGAAAACAAGGCCCCCTTTTTCTTTGCAATGTTAAGAGCTGATGATTTTGGAAGCCCCACAGAGGGAGATGCTTGTTAGGAATATCAGTTTTCTTCCAGAGAGAGCCAGTAGAGGGGAGCTGAGGTGAGGTGCCAACTTCAAGGGTTTTTCATAGGCAACAGGCCTCATGGAATGAGTGTCCAGAGCTTTAGAAGGGTGACTGTGAGCTTAGGTGGAGCACTCCAGCATCCTAGAAATCCTGTAGAAGGGATGCAGGTGGTCTTCGAGGTTTACATTGAGAGTGTTAATGTTGGTTTGAACCTATTTGCATTTACAGACTTGTGTGATAATCTTGCTAGGGATAGATTTGCAGGAGTTAGTCCCTACTGCAAAGAATTGCCTTGGGGATGAAATAAAGAAAGTGTCTAACACAACACTTGGCGCAAAGCAGCAGTTTGAGAATCGTTAGCTCCCTCATGTTTTATTTTTATCCCCATCTCCATGGAGATATATGAGGTCTTCTTTTGAGGTCTAACTCTTTGGGTAAGTGTTCCCATTGTAATGTTCATTGGTTTATTTATTTTGCTGAGTTTTCTATACAAGAACACATTTTCTTATTGCCCTCTTGATTCCTTTCCACTGTTCTTAGAAACAATGGCAATAACAACCAAACATGGGTGGCCTTCCATTAAAATCCCACAACTGTAAATGGAGCTGGTAAAAAAGAATGTGTCCAAATTAAAGCGATAAATGTGCCCCCATATCCTTGTTAATGGCACAGATATCCAACCTGCATGACTTTTTTTTTCAGTCGTGCAAGAGGCAAAGGTAATTTACAAACACTCATACTCTCTTTGTCACGCTATTGACAAAAAGACTCAGAGAAAACATAATACACCCTTGTTGAAAATAAACATGAGAAAGCCCTTAAGACATTCAAAGGAAGGTCTATAATTTAGAGCAAATTTTTTAGCCTGAATAAATCACATCTGTTATTTCCTTAGTGCCAAAGAAAGGCTAGGCTCTTCCTGGAATGGGACAATTCTTTCTACATTTGTTTCCCAAAGGGCCTTGATGATGTCAGGAAGTAGTGCCCTCTGTGATATGGTCAGGCAAAAATTGACCAGTAACTGTTAATTATGGAAAAGGATTATTTCTTATGGATCTGAGTCCAGTCATTTGGCTTGAATGATCCAACTGAATCAACTGAAAACATATTGCAAATATACTTTCTGAATTTTAGTAAGAACTCTCTTATTTAGAATCTCTCATGCCTTCTTCCCATCCCAAGTGAACACTTGCTTTCCTTTAAATGCAAATTCCATCACCTCCCACCATCTCCAATATAATAATTTAGCATCCATTTTCCATGATGCCTCTGTGTTCTGTATTTACTTCCGTTGGGGCACCCATCATGCATTTTGCAGATGTTCCCAACTTATCATGATCTGACTTATAATTTTTTAACTTATGGTGTGAAAGCAATATACAGTAGAAACCATACTTCAGATTTTGAATCTTGATTTTCTGGGCTATGACGTGCAGTACATACTCTCTTGTGATGCTAGACAGTAGTAGCAAGCCTCAGTTCTCAGTCAGCCACACAATCATGAGAGCCAACAACAAATACACTGACAGCCATTCTGTACCCATACAACCACTCTGGTTTTCACTTTCAGTACAGTATTTAATAAATTACATGAGATAGGGCAGCCCTGGTGGCCCTGCAGTTTAGCGCCGCCTGCAGCCCGGGGTGTGATCCTGGAGACCCGGGATTGAGTCCCACATTGGGTTCCCTGCATGGGGCCTGCTTCTCCCTCTACCTGTGTCTCTGCCTCTCTCTCTCTCTCTCTCTCTATGTCTCTATGAATAAATAAAATCATAAAAAAATAAAAAATAAATTACATGAGATATTCAGCATTTTGTTATCAAAGAGGCTTTGGGTTAAATAACTTTGTCCACCTATAGGTAATGTAAGTGTTCTGAGCATGCTTAGGGTAGGCTAGGCTAAATTATAATGTTCAGTAAGGTAAGTGTAGTAAATGCATTTCAACTAACGATATTTTCAACTTACAATAGGTTTATCAGGATATAATCCCATTGTATAATCTTTTTATTTATGGAGTTATCTTTAGTTATATTCTTTTTTTTTTAATTTTTATTTATTTATGATAGTCACACAGAGAGAGAGAGAGAGGCAGAGACATAGGCAGAGGGAGAAGCAGGCTCCATGCACCGGGAGCCCGACGTGGGATTCGATCCCGGGTCTCCAGGATCGCGCCCTGGGCCAAAGGCAGGCGCTAAACCACTGCGCCACCCAGGGATCCCATAATCCCATTGTAAATTAAATAAGATCCATATAGATTTTTGGTTTTATGCCTGTGTTCCTTACTAAAGAGTTATCTCCTTGAGAAGAGGGCCTCATTTTTCTACCTTTTTGTCCCCAGAATGGAACTCAGTTCCTACCTGCAGAGTAACGTTCAATAAATATTTGCTGAAGTGGTTCATAGAATCTCAGGTTTGGAAGGAAACTTTTTGGTCATTTTATAAAGAAAACAGAATAGCAAAGCAGAACATCTGAACCATGCCCTCTCCGCCTTTAGCAGAGGGAGTATGGGGCTGGGTGAGGATCACACAGTGAGCTAGTGGCAAGCAGAGGCCAGAATTCAAAAGTCTTGTACAAGTTCAGAGGTATAACATTCTGGGGAACACTTGAGTGTTATCTATTACCATGAAAAAAAAAAAGTGGGTTGTGTATTCCAGTTCACTGGCCAGGATTCACTGTAAAATTTCTTTGTGGTATTTCTAGACCAAGCTATAGTATGTTGCATTTCCCAAATATATTTCCCCATGAACTCTTTTGTCATGTACTATCTCACTGTACTGATGTTCCCCAAAAAGTACTTCGGAAACACAGTTGTGGTAGGCTAAATAATGCCCCGCCTCCCAAATGTTCAAGTTATAATCCTTAGAACCTGAAGATATGCTAGGTTATAAGACAGAAGGGAATTAAGGTGTTGGATGCAATTAAATTTGCTAATAAGCTGACCTTAAGATTATCCTGGGTTATCTGAGTGGATTCAATGTAATCAGATACTTAAAAGTAGAAGAGGGAGACAGAAGAGGCCAGAGTGATGCATGATGGGAAGGACTGAATTGGCCATTGTTGGCTTTGAAGGTGGAGAAAGGGGCCATGAACCAAGGAATGCAGGTGGCCTTTAGAAGCTGGAAAGCACAGAAATGGATTAACTCCTAGAATCTCCAGAAAGAAAATGTAGGTTTGCCAGCACCTTGACTGTAGTAGAGTAAATAAACTATTCTAGACTTCTGACCTCCAGAACTATAAAGTGATAAATTTGTGTTCTTTCAAACCACTAAGTTTGTGGTGATTTGTTATAGCAGCAATAGAAAATTAATATATTTTTGTTGTTGTCACAAACTGCATATTTGTTGTGCTTGTACATAAGCCTGGAAATTGTTTATTCTTAATTATATTGTTTGCATTGATGTCTCTATGGTGAGGAGAAATGATTGGCCTAATTGGCTATAAACTGATCCCTAAAAACCACATTTTCTACAATTTTCATAACTTATTCTGAATTCCATTCTTTTTTTTTTTTTTTTTGAAGAAAGTCACTAGGTCCAGCCACACTCAAAGGGAGGAGATTACCAAGAACCTCAGTGCCAAGAGACAGGGACCATTGGGAGCCACTCTAGAAGATGCCTTCTTCTAGACAAAAAGGGATTAGTGAATTTTTTTCCATGTTTATTTTCTTCTCTTACTAGCAAGTTTGAAAGTTTCTTGATGTTCTACCACAGGCGAGGTGACCATATAACTTATCATCCAAACCTTTTGAGATAATGAAATAAACGGTGCTATAAACAACTATCCTGGGGGTAATAACTATAACACAGACTGTCCCCAGAAACCAGATGTATGGTCACCCCACTTGAAGGTCACATTTCTGGTCCTATTCCTCAATCACTAGCACAATGCCAACATATAACAAATATTTAATACATACCTGCTTATGGAATGATGAAATGATTCCAAGATACACAAAGGCACCTGGGCCACTAAATGTATGCTTCTTATGCAACATAGTCTTCTTAGGAAGGCTAAGAAACCCTTTACTCCATTTAATCCTACCTTTTAATTAAAAAAAAATCTATGACAACAGAGATTACACTCTAGGAATACATACCAACAGAAGGGTGAGTGTTAGATTACATAGCCATTGCCTTTAGCATTTGCTCTCATGAAAACAAGGCCGTGTAGTATGTGGTGAAGAGCTAGCTGGGTCTCTGGCATTGGAGACTTGGAGGCTGCAGTCCTAGTATGTAACTGTGGGAAAATAACTTGACCCTTGTAACCTCAGTGTGCTTACTTATAAATGTTATTTGACTAAATGTGGAAATATGCATAAAGCACTTAGTACATTTATTCAACACATCAACAAATATCTGAGCATTACTATGTGCCAACATTTAGTTCCTGGAAGCGAGAATCTTAGGATGTTTTATCCCCCTTTCAGTTTCATTGAGATATAATTGACATATGGCATTTTATAAGCTTAAGCCATATAGATAATGATTTGACTTACATATATCATGAAATAATTACCATGATAAGCTTAGTTAACATCCATCACCCCATATAGATTTTTTTAAAAAAGGAAAACATGTATTTTTTCTTGTGATGAGAACTTTAAGGATTTGCTCTCTTAGCAACCTTCAAATATGCCATACGGCAGTGTTAACTATAGTCATAGTGTTGTACATTATATTCCCAGTACTTACTTATCTTGTAATGGAAGTTTGTACTTTTTGGTCACCTTCATTCAATTCCTCTATCCCCATCTGTCCTCAAATATATTTGAGATATGTGTATTGCTATACAATCTGGGGTTTACCAGAGCCCGTAACAAACTATATTAGAATTCCTAAACTTACAGTAATTTATCATTTTAACTGTCAGTGATAGTAGGAACTGAAAGCCATAACCAATTTAAGACAATGCTGATACGCCATGGATGAAGACAGTTGGTTCTTTTAAATTACAGGAATTTCAATTATTTACATAAGTTCTTTCAGAGAAAGAAAGTTCTCTAAAAGAACTTTTAAGTTTTGTACCCAGATGGCATGGTAGAGTAATAAATTCAAGTTTTCAGTACATTAAAACTGTTGCCATTTCTAGTTCATAAAAAACAAGTCTTTGTAACCCTTAAATAACTTATAGTTACTAATAATTCATTCTTAATTATACATGAAAATAGGGTTTTATACATTTTGCCTTTTATAGAAGAAATTTGAATTTCAGATAAACACTGAACAATTTTTTAGTATAAGTATTTCCCATGCAATATTTGGGACACACTTGAGCTAAAAATTATTCAATGTTTATCCAACATTTAATTTTAACTGGATGATCTATTGGTTAATTTTATTCCTAGGAATTTTATTCTTTTTGATGCTATTGTAAATGGAATTATTTTTCTAATTTCCTTTCCAGGTTGTCCGTTGTTAGTGGATGGAAACAAAACTAATTTGTGTGTGTTGACTTTGTGTTCAGCAATTTTTTGACATCTTTAGGGTTCTCTATGTTAATGATTGTGTCATCTGCAAACAGGCTATTTTACTTTTTCCTTTCCAATATGAATGTCTTTTATTTCTTTTTCTTGCCTAACAGGACTTCCAGTACTATGTTGAATAGAAGTGGCAAAATAGTCTTCCCTGGGGCACCTGGGTGGCTCAGTGGCTGAGGGTCTGCCTTTGGCTCAGGTTGTGATCCTGGGGTCCTGGAATCAAGTCCTGCATCAGGCTCCCCAGAGGGAGCCTGCTTCTCTCTCTGCCTATGTCTCTGCCTCTCTCTCTCTCTCTCTCATGAATAAATAAATAAAATCATTAAAAAAAATAGTCTTCCCTATCTTGTTCCTGATTTTGGAGGACAAGTTTTTACCACTGAATGTGATGTTAGCCATGGGTTTTTATATATGGCTTTTATAATGTTGAGGTAGTTTCCTTCTGTACCTAGTTTATTGAGTGTTTTCTTTTTTATCATGAAAGAGTGTTGAATTTTGTTAAATGTTTTCTCTGCATCAATTGAGATGATGGTGTGGTTCTTTTCCTCCCCCTTTTACTGTTAATGTGGTGTATTACATTTATTGATTTTTATACATTGAACCATTCTTGAATTCCAGGAATAAATCCCATTTGGCCATGGTGTATAATCCTTTGAACGCCTGTTGAATTGTATTTGCTAGTATTTTGTTGAGCAATTTTGCATTAATATTCATGAGGGATATTGGTCTATAGTTTTTTTTCTTCTTGTATTATTTTTGGCTTTGGTATCAGGGTAATGTTGGCCTTATAGAGTGAGTCTGGAGGTGTTCCTCCTCTTCAATTTTTTTGGGAGAGTTTGAGGAGGATTGGTGTTAATTTTTCTTCAAATGTTTGGCTAGAATTCACCAGTGAAGCCATCTGGTCCTGGGCTTTTCTTTATTGGAAGGTATTTGGTTACTAATTCAATTTCCTTACTAGTTATAAGTCTGTTCAGATTTTCTATATCTTCACGATTCAGCCTGGTATGTTGTGTGTTTCTAGGACTTTGTCAATTTCATCTGGATTATCAAAATTGTTGGTACACAATTGTTCATGATATTGTCTTAAAAAATTTTTTTTAAAGATTTTATTTATTTATTCAGGAGAGACACACAGAGAGAGGTAGAGACACAGGCAGAGGGAGAAGCAGGCTCCACACAGGGAGCCGGCCTTGGGACTCGATTCCAGGTACCCAGGATCACACCACTGGCTGCAGGCGGCGCTAAACCGCTGGCCACCGGGCTGCCCCCCACCAATCTTTTAAAAACTACTTCTCACATTCCTATGTTTTGGAGACAAGTTGTTCCACTTAGGAACTCAATACCCAGACAAGTTTTTTAAAAAGTTTAAGGCTTCTGTGAAATGGCTCTATGCAAGGGTTAATCGCTGAGTTTTCCTTCCTGTCTAAATCCTCGATTTCTTTGGGAAACTACATTGCGTCTTCGATGTATTCACTATCAACTAAATATATCTTCGAAGAAAAAAAAAGTCTAATTTGGCTAAATGATCTATCCCAACTTGTCAGAATATGAATTTTAACAAGAACATTGATAATATTTCTCTTGGCCATTCTTTGAAGCAAGTCTTCTTCATGTACTCTCCAATCCCATATTGTTATTACCACCATGGAGAGAAACTGAAGCACAAAGGGGTTAAATCACTTATCCAAGGTCACAAAGACAGCAAAAAGAACCAGAATCCCCCCATCTTTAGTACTACTTTAAACTGCCTACTGAATTAACGATCAGAAGAGAACTGAACTTAAGGACTACAAGGTACTCTTACCTGTATGAGTTTGAACATGTTGAACATAATTATTTTTTCTGTCTGAAAAATAGTTGCATTTTCCACATGTGTATACTTTCCTTGGAAAATGGTTTCTCAAGTGTTTCCTCCAGTGATACTCGCTGATTGTGGTATATGTGCAAATGATGCACTTGTAGACTCGCTCATTATTCCCAGCTCTGGTGTGGTGTTTCAGATGAGCGGTATAGTGATCATATCGACTGGTATTGTAGCCGCAGCGGTCACAGCGAATGGGGCCCTTGGAGAAATCTCCCTCCTCTGCAGTGGAAGACCCAGATTCTCTGGCTTTTGCTTGCTTCTCTGCACTTTCTTCCACAAAAAACTTCTTGGCACTATGAACTCTGATGTGATGCACAAACTGTTCTTCTGATTCCGCTTCATACTGGCATGGCTTACAGCGAAAAGGTTTGCTCTTCAAGTTCTTGCATTTGTCCTCTGCTCCAGGTGTTTCAGGAGGAAGATCTTTATTTGAGTTGTAAATTTCTGGGGCAGCTGACACCTCAAACACAGGCTGTGGTTCTACAACACTGAGCTCCAAACTTTCCAGTTCCATGTTTTCCAGTCCACTGGGTTCACCTTTTATTTCAGGAGACTCCTCAAGTCCTTCTCCGTCACTATCTGAAAAGTTGTTATCTCCAACAGGCATCAATTCTGCCATCTGTCTTTCTTCACCAACCGGGTAATCACAGCAGCTGCCATTTACTTCCCCAGTTAAGGCCACATTTGCCAACATGATAAGCTGGGGCGCCGCCAGTTCAGCTTTGGAGAGGTCATGCAAGTCATACATGTCATTAGGCAAGGCCATGCCAATGTTGACACTGCCTGTGAACAGCCCTCCTCCTCCAGAAGACTGCCCCATTACCTGGGTGGCCATGACTGTATTTCCCCCACGGCATCCCTGGGCCGCGTGCCCGGTCCTGCCAGCTCGCGCGGGGAGGTGGCCGGGCGCGAGGGGCTGGGCGCGGGGGGCCCTGGCGGGGCGGCCCGGGAGCAGAAATCGCTGTCCAGCCCCATTGGTGGAGCCGCCCGGGCCGCGGGGCTAAGAACCAGGAGACCCGAAGTTGTTCTAGTCTGAGTCTGAGTCTGAAGGTAGGTGGAGACTGATGTCCCATCTCAAAGACAGAGAGAAAGAATTCTTTCTTACTTAGGCTTTAATTCTATTCAGGCCTTCGACTGATTGGAAAAGGCCCACCCACACTGAGGAAAACAGTCTACTTTACTTAGTCTATGAATTCAAATGTTAATCTCATCCAGAAGCACCCTCACAGGCACACCCGGAAATAATGTTTTACCAAATATCTGGGCACCCTGTGGTCCAGTCAAGTTGACATCCCAAAATTTAGTCATCACAATGATTATATACTAAGAATGAATTCCTAGAAGTAAAATTGCTAGGTTCAGTGTATGCCACTTTTTAAGGGTTATGTCTTGGTTTAATCCATTTCTGATCATTCCAGGTGACCATGATAATGGATTTTATCCTTGTCTCCAGTGTCTGCTCAAGCCTTTGCACATTGCTAATGCAGGTCTTATAGGAGGGACTCATCAAGTCACTTGCCTCCAATCTCCCTACTCACTTCTATCATTGAGTGGTTTACTGGCAAAGTCTCCACTATTCTACTGCTCTGCCAAATCTATTGCTAGGTGGCCTTTTTGTTTGGTTTGGTTTTAAAGACATTGTATTACTGACAGTTTCAGGATCAATATATGTTTACTAGACACTATTCTTTGGTTAAAAATCCACCAGTTTTTCCTTGTGTGTGTGTAAAACAGAACACAACTGTTTATATTCAGAAGGAAACTAACCTGACTTTATCTGTAACTTAATTACCATGAAGTCCCATGTGTGGTCTACAGAGCTGCATAAATTAATAATGCTGTAATTGTGGAGTTCACATACCAGGAATCGTTACTGCCCCTCTCTAGAGAACCAAGCTAGCAAACTGGGTTTGCATTAACCTGTATTCTCTGAGTGGACTTTTTTTTTTTTAATCTCCCTGAACAGGGAACCCTGGGTGGCGCAGTGGTTTAGTGCCTGCCTTTGGCCCAGGGCGCGATCCTGGAGACCCAGGATCGAATCCCATGTCGGGCTCCCAGGGAATGGAGCCTGCGTCTCCCTCTGCCTATGTCTCTGCCTCTCTCTCTCTCTCTGTGTGACTATCATAAATAAAAAAAATTAAAAAAAAAAAAAATCTCCCTGAACATTTCCACCCCTGTCCTGCCCTTTTTGTTATGTCCCTTCTACTCTCCTTGGAAGCAGACTGTGGCATGCTTATAATCATTGCTTCTTCTCTGGGTGGCTATTGAAATATCCCCTTAATATTTCTCCATTATAATGCAAGCCGTCAATAGCACAATGCCTTGTTGGCCTGCCTTTCCAGGACAAAGTACAGAGCCATTCCATTACTCTGGCATCCATCAGGACAATAAGCCACAAATCTTTTTCAGTGCAGCTCCAGACGTGGCTGCCTTTGGGCTGGAAGGCAGGGAGAGACAGGAATGTTTCCCCAGTATGGAGAGAAATCAAACGCGTGTATTCTGGTTTCTTCTGCATGTGCTCTTTGGAATGAGTCACCATGTACTTTAACTAGAGGCTGTGATTGGAAGGAAGGAAAGTTTTCTTTGGTGAAATGATTCAGTCGGAGAGATTGCACAAGTCCATTGGGGACAAGACTCCAATATGTGCTTAATTTTCTTTGGAGGATTTGCTAATGATTGGTGGGAGCCCCAGTTCCTATTTATTACTTACTTTTCTTAATAATGAAAAAGAGACCATATGTTGGGTGTGCAGCTTGCTGATAAACTCACTTGGAGCAATGACTGGCAAGTGTGTGTATTTTGTACGCTGTGCTATTAAGGGGGGAAATCCTAAACTCTATTAAGAAATTTGCAGCCTTTGAAGCTGGTACTACTTGGCCTTCAAGGTTTATGCTAATATCAGCTGAACATGTGAGGCGTTAAGTGTTTTATTATTTTTTAGAAGAATTTTGAACATTTCTTACCTCACTAGGAACATCAAAATAAATTCCAGATGGATTAAAGAGTTAAATATTTTAAAACCTTAACTGTTAGAAAATCTGGAAGAAAATAGATGTGAATATTTATCAAACCTCCTGAGGGGGAGAGTTTCCCAAGCTTAGAATTGATGGAATAAATCACTAAGGATATGATTGATAGATATGACTACATCAAAATTTAAAACTTTTATACATCAAAAAAAAAAAAAACCAAGATTAAAAAGCAATCAACAAAACTAGAGATGGTATTGTAGGAAGTTTGACAAAGAGTAACTTTTTTTTAATAAATATAAAACTCATATAGATTCAATAACACAAATACCAGAATCCCAGTAAATACATGGAGAAAAGATATAAATAAGCAAAATACAAATATGAAGTATATTGATAAATGACTAGAAACTTTTTTTTTTACCTTTCCCAACTAACCAAATAAATGCAAATGAAAATAATAGTGAAGGCTTATTTTCCCCTTTCAGAGATTCCCCACTAAATTATCTGGTATTTTAAATGAAATAAAAATATCCAATGTTGACAAGAGTGCAAGAAAATAATTATTCTTATTCATTGATGAGGGCAAAGTTAACAGATAACATCCGTCTCCTTAAAAATCCCTTAAAATAAAAATTTGTATTGTAAATAACTGGAAAGACAACTTTGTATGATGAAACTTTAGACTGGTTTTAAAGAATGTCCCTCTTTTTCCATTTTTTTCTGGTTTTTCTATATTTTCTATGATAGTGATAATATTGCTTTTAATCTAAAGGAAATCATAAGTCTCATCAACTTTAGCTTTGTGGTGCCATGGAGCCCTCAACCAGGTTTTTTTTTTTTTTTTCTAATGCCACTTCTAATGCAATTATACCATTTTCTCTTTCTTCTTCATCTTCTTCTTTTTTAATTTTTTAAAGAAGGCCCCATACCAACCCTGGGGCTTAAACTCATGACCCTAAGATCAAGAGTCAGATGCTGTACCAACTGAACCAGCCAGGTGGTCTTATTTTCTCTTTCTTAGTATCAAAGCTCTAGACCCTTCTATGCATAGAACCATACCCCCCTTTCCTGCCATCAGTATGGCACTATTTTCTGACATTTAAGTCCCCTCCCCCCCCTTTTTTTTTGCCTATGGCCTTGACCAATACTCTCTCCTTCAAATTTGGTTGTTTTCCCCATAAATCTACTTTTAACCCCAACTTATTTTCAATTAACTTTTGTGTCTTTACTGCTAGTGCTTATTCTTCCTGAGTCTTCATTTCCTCATCTATTAATTGGGCACAATAATGGCATCTACTATACAGTAGAGTTATTGTGAGCATTTACTCAAATGAGAAAATGTAAGTAAAAGTCCTTTGCAAGCCTTGACACCCTAGGCCAATATCGTTGTTCTGGTGATTATTGCCTACCCTGGCTATATTTGAATTTCAGAACTGTGGCCACAAAAGTAGTTGAATATTTTCTATCCCAGCTCCTGAGGAATGATCTAATTTGCATACATGCCAGGAGAATGAGGAGTCCTGTGCTCTGGGAAGGAAGTTAGAGAGCTCTGCCTTTGCCTCTCAGCCTCTTTATTTGTCCTGTATCAGAATGACCTTGATGCATCTTTCCATGGTGTGTTAGACTGGTGGATTGCTTTTTACTGAGTGCTTACCTCAAATTGCCAGGCAATTTCCTAGTTCCAGGAGCTCTTCCAGTTGTTAGGTGAGAGATCAGTAAGGGATCTCCTACCCTTCAAGGGTCTACAGCCCAGAGGAGGAACATTGGACCTGTAAACAGATGGTCACAATCAACATGGTCCATTCTATAATGTGCATATGGTTAAGTACATAGAAGAGCTAGTTGGTGGTTCAGTCTATCCAGGCACAGAAGAGTCAGGGACTAGGGCAGGCTGGGGATGGCTTTACAGAAGGAGCCTTTGGAATGAGCTTTGCAAGGTACAGAGTATTTTTCTAGATGAGAGGTGAGTTAAAGATCCTCTGTGCCATGAAGAAGGTTTATATAAAGCCATAGTGAGGTGCAAAACTGTAGCACAGGGCAATGATGAAGACTCAAAATATCTGGAATACATCCTGGGGGAGATAGATGGGTGAGGTTGTAGAGGGTGAGTTGGCAAGACCTTAGCCATTGGGGACTATGTTTATCTTGATCAGAAAATAGGTATCCACATCTGTGATCCAGAAACCTAGAAGATGTACTTCTAGAATTATATTTTTCAGATTTTAGGATATAATACAGTAATTGTACTGTGTGTATCATATATCTCCCAGCAGAGCCTGAGGTAGTGCCCTGTGACAATCCCATTAGTATTTCTGACACTGAATAGTCACACTTAAGAAAGAAAGAAGATAAAGAATCTTATGTTAGTTTAGACCAACTTTCGCTCCCAAATATGTAGGAGGAGACTCTGGATTTCAGAGATTATTGGATTTTAAAATCAAAGGTAAGGAATTATATGTAAGAGGGCAACCTGTGTGGCTCAGTGGTTTAGCACTGCCTTCAGCCCAGGGCATGATCCTGGAGACCTGGGATCGAGTCCCACGTCAGGCTCCCTGCATGGAGCCTGCTTCTTCCTCTGCCTCTCTCTCTCTCATAAATAAATAAATAAATTCTTTTTTAAAAAAGGAATTACACGTAAGAAATGTAGTAGGTTTTCTTGTTTTGTTTTGTTTTAATATTGAGGCCAATAGGTGGCCACTGAAAGATTCTGCACAGGGAAGTGACATAATCTTATTGGGTGATAGAAAAATGTATGTGCAGACTTTGTAGAGGGTAAGGTAGGAGAGGAAGCCAAGGGGTTCTTTGATTTTCTCTGAACTCTCCTCCTGACCCTTTTGGTCTCTTTGAATCTCTTTTGACACTTCTGTTACCACTTTTTGGTGCTCTAGAAGGAGATCTCTTTGTAGGTGCAATCCTAACATGCTGGTCCTTCTTCCCAGGGGCATGACTTCCCACTCATCTTAAGTCCCATTTGCCCTGGAGACTCCCCCTTGTCCTTTATTCCTCAATGTTTACAGTTCTGTTTCTACTTTCAGAACTTCAGCACTCTCTAAGAGAAGGAAGAAGTCATCTATGGGTGAGGATGCGGCCCAGAGACAGATGTGACAGAACAAGTTGGTGTCCAAGATGGTTCTAGAACTCAGCTGCTATGGACCGAGTTTTTGTGTCCTCCACAATTCACACAATGAAGCCTAGTCTCCAGTGGGATGATATTTGGAAGCAGGGCTTTTTGGAGTTAATTAGGTGGTGAGGATGGAGCCCTTATGAATGGGATTAGTGCTCTTATAAGGAGAGACAGAAGAAACAGGATTACTCTCTGTGCCTTGTGAGTAGGATGGCCATCTGCAAACCAGGAAGAGAGCTTTCACCAGAACCCACTCACGCTGGCACCCTGATCTCACGCTTCCAGCCAGCCTCCAGAACTTTGAGAAAGCCATGCCTGCTGTTTAAGCCCCCAGTCAGTGGTATTTGTCATAGTAGCCTGAACTTACCAAGACCCCAGGTCTCCGTGACCCTGTTTTGGAATCTTTTCCTCTGCATTGATGTCAGTGAGCAATGTCATTCAGAGGGCGTGGTATGTGTCTTGGCTGTTTTCTTCTTAAGGGACAATTTGAAAGCAGGATTTTGTGAGTTTATTTTTTATTTTTTTCTTTATGATGCTAGAGAAATGATGGTTTAGATTTTAGTTTAGCCTTTTATACTAGATCAGCATTGATGAGCTGGAGTCATTATTTCATTACTTTTTTAAAAAGATTTTATTTATTTGAGAGAGGGAGAGAAAAAGAGCAGGAGGAGGGGCAGATGGAGATGGAAACAGAACCTGAAGCGGACTTTACCCTGAGCACCAACCCTGGTGTAGGGCTGGATCCCACAACTGCAAGATCATGACCTAAGCCAAAACCAAGAGTTGGATACTTAACTGACGGAGCCACCCAGGCATCCCACTATTTCATTCTTAACCAATGATGTTTTTGATGTGCAATAGTATGGTTATTATTGTTTACGGATAATTATTTTACACTTCCAATTGCTTCTTACTAGCTGAAGAGAAGACAGCTGGCATAATAGGAACCGACTGCTAAGGAAATGCTTCCTAGCTCTTTATTGTTTTTCAAACTATGGTGCTGAATCTTCCTTCCTTTAACCATGAAAAGAAGCGGTTTGGAAAGAAGCTTGTGCAATACTTATAAAATAGCATATCATCTAAAGAGCGTTATTTAAATAGGGTATTCTCTCTGCCAAGTGTTTTAATAAACATTCAGTTACTAGGTAGAAATGTTAAAAAGAGGAAAGAGAAAAATGCATCTATGAAGATTTCACACACCCTAAGCAGTGTATTTTTTTTTTCAGCTATTTTATTTTCCTTTGCCCCCTGCATTTTCTCTGGCCAATGAAACAGGAATTACTCCCACAATACTTTGCAACAGACACATATGAACTATACTGAAACATAGTTCAGGTGGTCTATAAATAGCTCACTGGAACAGCACAGTGCTGCTGCTGGGAGACAGGAAAGCAAGGCAAAATCCAGAGCTCAACAAAGCCTGTCAGAATATTTCAGGAGGAGAAGTTTGATACATTTAGGCCTGGTGATCTTTCGTGTTGGATCTGACTATTGGGGTTTACCGAACTGGCTGTTGGGGATTGCTGGATACCTACCTAACTCATGATCACAGATGATTTCTCAGGGTAGGGAAGACTGGATCTCAGTTGTGAAACACAACCTTGGGCACGTAACTTTTCAAGATAGTTTCTTCACATGGCAAACTGATACATCTGCATCAAAAGATTGTTGTAGAGTCCAAATGAGATAATATGGAAATATATAGTGTTACACTCAGCACATAGAAAGAAATGCTCATGACACAGTAGAGAAAGCATGTTCTTTGGATTCATGACCCCTGGGTGCAAATCCTTCTCCCTCCCATTTACTCAAGATGTAAACTATAGTAAGTTACTTAACTTTTTCAAGATTCATTTTCCTTATTTATAAAATGATGATAACAAGTTGGTGAGATAATGATGCTAAGAGTTCAACTTATTGGGGATCCCTGGGTGGCTCAGCGGTTTAGTGCCTGCCTTCGGTCCAGGGTGTGATCCTGGAGTCCCTGGATCAAGTCCCACATCGGGCTCCCTGCATGGAGCCTGCTTCTCCCTCTGCCTGTGTCTCTGCCTCTCTCTCTCTCTCTCTCTCTCTCTCAGTCTGTGTCTCTCATGAATAAATAAAATATATTTAAAAAAAGAGTTCAACTTATTAAACAATTATTCGTCAAGTTCATAGGGTCAACTAAGCACCGTTCTGGGGGATAAAATAGTGGGTAAGACTTATTCCTTCCCCTTACGGTGCTCAGATACTCATCATAAGGTGGATAATTGAACAAAAAATTATAGTAGAGTGTGATAAACACCATGTTGTGTAATGACAAGGCCCAAATGGGAATGCACCTATTGGGGAAACTAATCTAGAATCTCGGAGTTAAGAGAGATTTTTTAAAAGAAGTGATGGCTCAGGTAGAAACTGAAGAAAGTGCAAAAGTTAGCAGGTTTAAGTGAGACTAGACAGAGTCGGTTATACATAATCATTATCTAAAATATTTTATATTTCTCACTTCATCCTCACAGTGATCCTAAGAAGGTCCTATTATTACCCCAATTTTACAGAGGAAGAAACTAAGGACTAGAGAGAGCCATGTGCAGATTTACTCTAGAAGGCACCTTTTGGAGCCTTTGTGAGCTCACCACAATTTTCTTTCCTCTAGAAATGCCTTCATTCCAGTCCCTGTGCCCACAGTGGTGTCTCTACCAATGGGTTTCTGCCATAGTTATGTATTCTGATCCATAATCGAATTAGACCGAAGATGAACATCTCACCAAAGGTTGGCCACATATGTTACCTTACCATTCTATAATGCCAATACTATTATTATGCTTAATAGAATAAGTGAGGCAACACAGAGTTTAGCTTTAAACATAATCTCAGAAAAATAATGTTTTTAAAATACCATGTGCAATACCTGGCACATAATAGATAAAAATGAATGCTAGTTCTTTTTTCCTCATATCCTTTGTTCAGTAGGGTCACAAATGACATACTGACCTCAACCTAACACTAACGTGTTCAACATGCTAGAGTCATGTTTTTCTCACTCATGTTCCCAGTTCAGATTTAAACTCTTTACATTCTAAAATCTCTCTCCAAAGGCAATCCCTCCTTTATTCAATAACCCACTCACTTGAAACTAGTTCATTAAATAATAGCTTCTAGAATTTTTCATTGATGGCAATGGAAGCTCCAGATGACCATATCTTGTCTATTTCCCTCTGCAGCTAGGGAAGAGTAAGAAGAAACATTTATTTTACCAAGAAAATAATAACTCTGTAACACAAATTAAAAAAAAAACTAAATTATACTTGAACTAAATTAATCTATATGAATTAAGCTGATATTTAAATTGTTTTCCTTTATGAATTTTATTATAGGCACCCAAAACATCCTGCTGTGTGGGGTGTTAAGTGGTTCACGAATAAAGCTGAAATGCCAAAATTAATAGCACAGCTGCATGCATAGCAAAATTTGAGCTTTAACTTCATTATGATTTTCCTTCTTATAGATAAATATTGCTTATATATATATATATATATATATATATATATATATACCACATATATCTTAAGTTTGGGCAAAGGATTTGAGGAAGATGAACCTTCAGATACATAACAAGTGAGGGAGTAGGTACCAAGGTAAGACTAGCACAGGTAGGAAAAATTACTAGCATCCAGACTGAATGGAAACCATCTTTCCTTCACAGCTCTACTCAGCCCCACTGCTCCAAGAATGCTCTGTTGCATCTTGTGATTGGCAAAGCTGCAGATGAACTTCAAATTCCCACAGGCAGCCATAGAACCATGCAGTCTCTAGATTCTTTGGCAGTATGAAGACACCTGGGTTAGTCCACATTAAAGTGATCACAGCCCAGCCCAAGTGAAACAGGATAATCAGGCACTCCCTAAGGGAACCTGATATAGTAAAAGTCCCCAAGTAGACTGCCAACCCCTGGAGAACTGGTACAAAGCCCATAGGACCATCCATCCCTTCCAGCCCTATGTCCTTATAGCTTCCTCAGAATTATAAGACAATGACCTCTTTCCCAGTGGGGTGGGGGAGCTGCATAAGGGTTATATCACTTTGATTTTTCAGATTAAAACTCTCTACAGGGCAGCCCTGGTGGCTCAGTGGTTTAGCGCCGCCTTCAGCCCAAGGCGTGATCCTGGAGACCCAGGATCAAGTCCACAACAGGATCCCTGCATGGGGCCTGCTTCTCCCTCTGCCTGTGTCTCTGCCTTTCTCTCTCTCTCTCTCACGAATAAATAAAATTAAAAAAATAAATCTTTAAAAAATAAAAAATAAAATAAAATAAAACTCTCTACAGCACCCATCTATCCAGATGAGCAGAATGGCCAATACCCTCTCCTTTACTATCCTGAATTATCAAAGAACTTTAGGGTTTATGTAATCCAAAAGATTCCATCCTGCTCCAAAATGGTTCTTGGAGGGGAAACTTGGCAATCATGTAAACCCATTCTTGGCCTCTGTTTTTTCCTGTCATTGCTTTTGTAGCTGTCACATGGCCTTGTTCTGGAAAACAGATTTATGCTCAAATGTGCACCCTGTAGGTGTCATGCCTCTCATCCTGAATTACCTATGCTGCTCTGGGCATCAGGTGATTCCATCTGGTGATAGGGTATCTAAGAGGAAAGGGGAATCTTTCCTCACAGTGTTGTGTCTGGGTTCCTGAGTTCCCAGGAATGTAACAGAATGCTGGACAAGGTCCTCCCATAGTGTATGAAAAAGGACCTTTCTGTCCCCCTCAAAGCTGCATCAGCCAAGGATTCCCTGAGTCAACGCTGGCCTGGACTCTCATAACTCTTGGTTGTTTCCCCTCCGGGCATCAGCCAATCCCCAGGATGGCTGTACAAGAAATTGGCTCTGGAGCCTGTGACCTCAGGGACCCTGATGCTATTCCCCTTCTACCTTCATACTTCTGCTCTGGAATCAATGCCTCAGAAGTCCCTCCTTTCTTTCCAAGTCCCCATCCATTTCTTATCTCAGAAGGAATGATAACTGCTTTTAAGAGTTGACACTGTTCAATCACATGCCAGTAGCAATAGAAAGACTGTTTCCAAACACAGTGGTCCATGTAGAATGAATGTATACAGTAGATTTTCTTAGTGTAATTTTGTAGATGAGGACATTGAGGCCCAGAAAGGCTCAATGACTGGCTCAAGGACACACAGCCAGAGATAGACTCCAGCCAGGTCTGTATGATTCCCAGCTAATGAATCTGTAGATATGAGCATGGTTTTGGGTAACATCAGCTAGAACAAGAACAGGAAAGAATGCATTTGGGTGCACAGGCTGTGATACCAGTGAGTACATCAAGGACAACCCAGAACCCTGGCAAAAATCCATCCAGAGCAATTCATGGAACTGCATTTCCTTAGAACCTTCTATCTCTCTAGGTCCTGCTCTTTACTTCCTCTTTCAGTTCCCTTCTTGTCATGCATCAGGCCAAGATATCAAGTCCTTGTGGAATGCCGGGTGGCATCTCTGTCTTTGTAGATGCTGCCATGGATTGGACCCTGAGGGAGAGAAATGAGGACTTCCTGGGAGTCCAGGACTGAGTAGGTACTAGCCCACTATAGTCTCTTAATTATTGTTTGTCACACGGATGTTCACTACACGTTCACCATGGTGCCTGTTATTTACCACCACCTTTGAAGGATGTCAGTCCCACCCATGACAAATGACCCTTACATAGTTTCTTGAATAAAGAGTTGCTACTTACTAGATTGGTAGTAAATATTTGACTTGAGGGCAGCCAACTCATAGGTTGGCCATTGAGCCATAATGAAGATCGGCCTGAAAAGTCAGGGCAATGGTAATCAGTGACCCTAGCCAAATTTTCTGCTTTTGGAATGTCACTTGGAAAATACAGAAAGCAAACGAGTTTATCAAAGATGAACAAGAAGACATAAATAGAAGGAAAGAATAAACAGCAAAGTCCCAGCATTGGTGATGCCTTGAATTTGAGATAAAAAATTGGCCTCTTTTGTGATCTAGTTTCTTTTGTTGAATGTATGTCCTGACAATAAATGTTTTATATTTTTGAGGTAGCTTAATAGGGTCTCTGTTTGTAGCAAAACCAAAAGAACCCTCTATGAGGTGGGTAAGGACACAGCCCTGTTTTGGGGGTGCAGGCTTTTCATTGATCAATAATTTACTACTACTGCCCAGGCCTGGCCTTGGCTCTGTACTTGGTTCTGGGTCAGGTTGGAATCTTTTCTTCCCAGATCCCCTTGTACTGTTCTTGGCCTCTTCCCATGGGGCAGATAGCTCCATGGCCTCTCTCAACATGGAGGACTGCCAGGGCCTCACATAGGGACACCAAGCTCCAGGGGTGGGTGCTGCATCACTGGGAAGTGGAGAATGTTCATAAGAACCACTTTTTACTACCTTCTCCATCTGTCATGGTTTTCTCTTCACACTGCTTCTTTCAGCAGCCTGAGTTTGCTGCTTCCTTCAAGGCTGTTGTTCTGGATAAGACGTTACCTAGCTGTCTCAGGTCTGGCTTCCTCTTATTTATTTAAGTGTCTCACTGGGTCTCACCTGGCTTCAGGTTTCTTGTGTCATCCTTTGCTTTGTCCAAGATCTCCCCAGAGAGACCAGCCACATCAGCAAAAAGAAAATGAAGTGAGCAGTGAGATTGACCCCTTAAACTGCATCTTGAAGAGATTTGCAAGCCTAGTGCATTTTGGAAGATCACGTTCTCAGAGATTGGCTTAACCCTCTGGTTAATTTAAAACTAAAGTAGAGGGTGAAGACTATTTTCTAGAGTTCTGTTCTTCATGGATGAGGAAATAGGATCATAAAAGCCAACCCCCTTGCCTAAAGTCACACGGGAGGGTAATTTCAGATCCTCTAAGAAACCCCGAAATCCTAGCACCTGCTGCATCTCCTCTCCAACACAGACCCTCTCTAAAGTGTTTTATTGAGGGTGTAAGCCACAAAATCAATCAGCACATTTAGTGAGGTTCTTAGGGAAGGAGGTATGGGACATAGTTTGTACAAATTTTGCGTCACATGTGTTATATTGATACTTCCTCATTTTATCACCCCATGAGTTGCTTATTATTGTACCAACTTCATAACCAGTAAAACCAAGGATCAAGGAGGCTGAATGATAATGATGCTGATCACAGCTATCACTTGCTAAGCACTTGCTATATGCTAGTTCCCAGTTGCTTGCAGGTACAACTCAACCCTGCTCACAACAGCTCAATCAGGTAAATACTCTCACTAAGGGAATTCCCTAAGGACACACAGCTTAGGCTTGAATCAGGTCCTATCACTCTGACAGCTGCCTTTGAGCTGAAGCAGATGTTCACAGAGAATATCAAGTTTCTATGTAAAAATGTGTAGGAAACTTTACTGAACCAGCATCAAGCAGGCAAACATGTTTACTGTGTTTATATTCTAGAAAACAAACAAAAATCTCTGAGAGGTAGATGGACAAAGTTTATTTCATATGAGCTTCCCTGATCCACTTAGCTGGGTAAAGGCTAGCAAGAGTTATTGAGTGGACAAATGAATGAATAACAGATATTTCCATTGCACTGCCATGAACTGAGTTTGTGACCTTGAGCAATGACTTGGGTTCTCTGAGCGTTTATTTCCTATCTGTAAAATGTAGTGGAGAGAAAGAAAGAGGCATGAAGTCCTAACCAGTTAGGTTAACCTCTGTGCTGAATTTTTGGAGGGACTTGAACCACCACCCTGGGGCTTCCAGAGGGCTCAGGAAACAGTGCAAGACCTGAGCCCACTCCTTCTGAGTAACTTTCCCTTTTGTACCCGGTCATGTCAGGAATCATCCCTTAGGAGTCAAGCTGGTCTTACCCAGGTAGGAACCGTGATTCTTATTTCCTGGTAATTGGTCTGTGAATGTTATGATGGTACATGGCAAAAGGAACTTTGTAGTTGAAATGAAGGTTGCTAATCAGCTGACCCTAAAATCAAAAGATTGTTCTGAATTATTCAGGTGGCCAAAATATAGTCACACAGGCCTTTATGATTAGAGGAACAAGGCAAAACAGTGAGAGAGAACTGGCAAAACATGAGGAGACAGGAGAGATAGGAAAGATATGACTTGATGAGGACCAGACCCACTGTTGTTGGCCTTAAAGATGGAAGACGAGGCCATGGGCCAAGGAATGCAGGTAGCCTCCAGAAGTTGAGAGCAGCCCCTGGATGACAGCCAGCCAGGAAATGGAAACCTCAGTTGTACAAGTGTACAAAATTAAATTCTGCCAAGAAGCTGAATGTCATCAGACACAAATTCCCTCTTTACCTCCAGAAAGGAATGTAGGTCAGCAAGATGACCATATGAGACATTCCTTATAGGTATCTCCCCTTAACAAGAGTAATTTGGCCTCCATCCATGGACAAAAGTGCCTTTGTGGGAGCTTTGGGATGCATATAAGAGACTGTAAAACCCCAATGCAGTCCAAGACTAAGAAAAGCCAGTTTGGGAAGGTAGGTCTTCACCCAGGTGGCTAATTCACTGACTGTGGTCTGGGCTATAAACCCAGAAATAGCTCCATACCCCTGAGGACTCGGCTGCAAGCCCCATTTGGCTTTGGTTTTGTCACCAGTACCATTTGCCAAGGGAGAGGCCATGCCTACCCATGTGCTGGGTGATAGACATACAAACCTTCATCCCGGCTGTGATCTCTGAAGTGACCCATAAACCACTTCCAGCCCCTCTTTGTCACAGTGCAGAAACCCCCGGAGGTAAGGCTGTTAAACTCAGTCAGGTGAATTTCTGAAAGGGACCTATAACTAGGCTTCCCCAAATCCCAGCCCTAGTGGCACAGGCAGGGATCACTCTTATCTGTACCCGCAGAGATTCTGAAGGAGGCCTATACTTGACTCCATCCCTCTTACAGCTGCAGTCCATGGGCAGGCCTGCTAGCACTTATCTGTGCCCCCCAGAGGCCCTGAAAAGACCCTAAACTTGACTCTAGCCCCTCCTGCCATGGTCAGAGATTAGTCCAATCTTCTCAGGGGACCTGGCAGGAGACATAGTTATCCATGCTTTCAGAGGAGATTAAAGTAGTAATCAAAACCCTTCCAACAAAGAAAAGCCCAGGACCAGATGGTTTCACTGGTGAATTCCACCAACTATTTAAAGAAGAAATAATGCCAACCCTTCTCAAACTCTTCCAAAAAATTGAAGAGGAAGGAATATTTCCAAACTCATTTTACAAGGCCAGCTCACTCTAATCCCAAAGTCAGATAAGGACACTACAAGAAAAGAAAACAACAAGCCAATGTTCCTGATGAATGCAGATGCAAAAATTCTCAGTTTAATACCAGCAAACTGAATTCAAGAATATATTAAAAGGACCATACACCGTGACAATGGGATTCATCCCTTGTATCATTTGTAGGGATGGTTCAACATATGCAAATCAATTGATGTGACACACACATTGATAGGATGAAGGATAAAAATCATGAGATTCTCTCAATGGGTTCAGACGAAGGATTTGGCAAAATTCAACACTATTTTATGATAAAAGCTCTCAACCAATTTGGTATAAAAGCAACATATCTCAACATAGTAAAGCCTTATGTGAACAACCCACAGCTAACATCATTTTCAATGGTAGAAAGCTGAAAGCTTTTCCTTTAGAATCAAGAATAAGACAAGAGTCTTCACTCTCACCATTCCTGTTCAACATAAGACTGGAAATCCAAGGTAGGCCAATTCAATGGCAAAAAACAAATAATCTGAAGTAAAACAAATAATCCAATTTATGGGCAGAGGACCTGACTAGACATTTTCCCAAAGAAGATCTGCAAATGACCAACAGGTACATGAAAAGATGCTCAACATCACTAATCATTAGGGAAATGCAAATCGAAACCACAACTAAATATCCCCTCACACCTGTTAGAATAAGTATTATAAAAAGGATAAGAGGCAACCCCGGTGGTGCAGCGGTTTAGCACCGCCTGCAGCCCGGGGTGTGATCCTGGAGACCTGGGATCGAGTCCCACATCGGGTTCCCTGCATGGAGCCTGCTTCTCCCTCTGCCTGTGTCTCTGCCTCTCTCCCTCCCTCTCTCTCTCTCTCTCTCTGTGTCTCTATGAATAAATAAATAAAATATTTTTTAAAAAGAGGGTAAGAGATAAGTGTTCTCAAGGATGTGGAGGAAAGGGAACCCTCATACACTGTTAGTGGGAATGTATATTGGTATAACCACTGTGGAAAACAATATGGAGATTCCTCAAAAAATTGAAAATAGAGCTACCGTATAATCCAGCAATCCCACTTCTGGGTATATATTTGAAAGAGATGAAATCACTACCTTAAAGAGGTATCTGTACTCCAATGTTTATTTCAACAATATTTGCAATAGCCAATACATGGAAACAACCTAAGAGTCCATTAACAGGTGAAGAGATAAAGAAAATGTAAAAAAAAAAAAAAAAAAAAAAAATGTGATATATGTGTGTGTATACATATATGTGTGTGTATATATGTGGATGTGTATATAATATATACATATATATATTGTGTGTATATATATATATACACACACATACACATACAATGGGATATTACACAACAACATGTATGGGCCTTGAAAGCATTGTGCTAAATGAAATAAGTCTGATAGAGAAAGATAATTACTCCATGCTCTCACTTATTTGTGGAATCTTAAGGGAAAAAAACAAGCTAAACCCATAGAAACAGCAAGTAGAGTGGTGGTTTACCAGAGTCTGGGGATGGAGGATGGGTGGGTGGGGGAAATGGGAAGATATTGGTCAAAGGGCATGAACTTCCAGTTATAAGATGAATAAGTTCTGGGGATCTAATATACATCTTGATGACTATAATTAACAATACTGTATTGTATACTTGAAAGTTGCTAGGAGAGGAAATTGTATATTTCTCACTACAGAAAAACTGTAATTACATAAAGTGATGGGTGTGTTAACTAACCTTTTTTGTGGTAATCATTTATGTATCAGATCATCACCTTATACACCTCAAACTTACACAGTGTATATGTTAATTATATCTCAATAAAGCTGGAGAAAAAGAAAAAGGAATGGAGCCCCACTGACACCTGGATTTCAGTCTTGTGCAACTCAGAGCAGAGAAACCAGCCAAGCCCGCTGGACTTTTGACCCATACAACCATGAGATAATAAATGTGTTGTTTTAAGCCACTTAATTTGTGGCAATTTGCTATGGGAATAATAGAATACTAATGACAGGGCCAACCATGAAAACAGGGAACACTCAGTATTTGAAACAAGAGAAATTGTAGGCATATACTCAGTTATCTTCATGTAAGAGCTGAAAAGCCAAAGAAGAGGCAGTGAGGAAAAATTTAGAGGCTGGCAATAGCAGGAACAAAAAGGGAGGCTAGATGACTGGAACCCTGGGCAGGATAAGCAGGTGGGATCTGGACCAGGGTGCAGATGCTGTTGTTGCCATGGAAATGACATTTGGTAGAGAGAAATGCATTCCCATTGGCCAATCTGCCGGAAGCTGGAAGCTGGCTGTGTGGAAACCTGGAGCCTGAGGGTGCAAGAAAGCGCAGAACAAGGGGGCCTGTGGTCCGTGAGCAGGAACAGGAGGTGGAGCTCAGGTAAATAGGTCTAGGATTGAAAGTATATCTTCCTGGAGGTTAGGTGGAGGCAGATTCACCCTGTATCATAGATTGATTTTTGTTGGTATATTTTGAGGCCATATTATTAGATCATAGTCATTTATAGTTATTACATAACTTCTTTGACTGTAATGTTTTTGGCCGTAAAGTCTATTTTTTTCCTCTGACATCATGGAAGCAACTTTTTTCATTTAATATATTCCCAGTGTATAGTTTTCTACCCATTTACTTTGAACTTGTGTTCTATTTTAGTGTGCTCATACCCAGCATTCAGCTAATTTTTTGTTTGTTTTTATTTTTACCTAATGGTCTGTATCTTTTATTGATTAATATAGTCACTTATATTCATTGTGATTGCTGATGTATTTGATTGAATTTCTACCTTATTTGATATTTTTTAATCTGTTCTGCTATTTTTATGGTTTTTTCTTTCCAGACTCTTGGTTTGAAAATCCCTCACTGGGACGCCTGGGTGGCTCAGCGTTGAGCGTCTGCCTTCAGCCTAGGGCATGATCCTGGAGTCCTGGGATCGAGTCCCGCATCGGGCTACCTGCATGGAGCCTGCTTCTCTCTCTGCCTGTATCTCTGCCTCCCTCTCTCTCTATGTCTCTCATGAATAAATAAATAAAATCTTTTTTTAAAGTCCTTCCCTTTGTTTCTTCTATTCTTGTTACCCACACCATTTTAACGTGTTTATCTAATTTAGAGCCCAAAATGAATCCAACTTGTCCTGAACATTTCGAGGATCCTAGAAATATCTTAATTCTGGTAACCTGCCTCTGACCTTACTTCCTGTTATTTTCTAGTACTTTATTTCTATCTTTACTTTGTCTTTTTGTAATCTATTTACAATATTTGATACACATAACTTATGCAAGCTATAAAACAGAATAATATAATAAAGACCGCATCCCTGTGACCAAACATTTGGTTTAAGCATTAACCATAAATCTGTGCTTCTCCTTTATTTCATCCTCCTTTGTTTCCTCCTAAGAGGGAATATCTATTCTGAATTTTGTGTTTATTATGTAACTTTTTAAAAATCTGTACTTGCAATAACTATAGAAAACTTTTAAAATAAGCTAAATTTGTTAAACACATTTTGTTAAACAAATTTGTTAGGGCTATTTAAGAATATTAAACTTTCTTCTGACATTGCATTTTGAAAACAAATTCAACCTTATTATTTCCAAGAAAACACATTGTTGTTGTATGTAGATGCATTCCATCCCTATTTACTGCTCTATACTATTCAATTGAGTGAGAATAACACAGTTGTTCATTTCTTTGCTGAATGGTATTTTCCCAGTTTTTTCTATTATAAACAGTGACACTATGAATTGAACCTCCAAGATCCATGGAATTCATTATTATCTTTAAGGCAATTGAGTCGTATTGAGGAAACATTTAACCAATACAAGTAGAGATATTGCTAAGATATCTCATTCTTTGACGTACAAGAGAGGAAATTATTATATGATTCAGTTGTAAATAATATTTCATAAACAGCACATATTGACTTAACCAAAATTATGATATAACAGTTATGTTGGGAGGATGAGGATGGAACACATATGTTGATGTGGATGTGTGCATTATTTACAAGGATAAAATACCCTTCTTGCAAAATAGGAAACAGTGGGAGAAACTGATAGTTGCCTATCAATATAAGTTTTTTTCTTCCATAGTAAGAACATTTAAGCTGATAATGTGGCTGCCTAACGCCCAGAGTTTCCAACCTCCTGTGTGAGAGCCATGATATCAAATTCTGGACAGCGGGATATAAATGGGATTGATATGTACATTTTCTGGGTTGTGCCCTTAAGGGGAAGGATCACGTTCTTTCCACTCCCTTCTCCCTGGTTCTATTGGATGAAATGTGGTCATGGTGACAAGCCGTCTTGGATCAGGTGAATAAGGGTCTTTCTGACTTGATGGTCTGCCATTTAGAGGAGAAAAATAAGCTTCTATTTTAAGGCAATGCCATCTTAGTTTCTGTCACAGTATCCAAACCTATATTCTAACTCAGAAACCAAAAGATAATGTCTGAAGTTGAATACCAAGAATGACTGCCATAAGGATGTTATTTAGAAATATTGAATCAGATACCAGAAGAAATATCTAAAAGACTTGAAAAATGTTACCACTGGGAGTCTTGATTTTATCAAGGGGGTGGAGTAGGGGACCACTATTTACCCTTTTAAGTTATGGACATGCATTATTTCTGGTAAAATTACCTTAAGATTAGTCTTTCTCACACACACACACACACACAAATTTATAATTTGTGATTGCTGTCACCTTGAATGAAATATGTTTTTCACACAGGAGATTGAAATTTAAGGTATTAGAGAAAACAGTTATCAAGAGTCTTATTTGAAACCCTACCACTGCCGACAAAAGCTTGATCAATGACATCACTCTCATATTTGAAATCCCACAGCATAAATATATTATAAGATTAAAGATGGTTTCAAAACAGCCAAACTATCACATGACAGTCAAGCAATTTGAAAAAAAAAAAAATGTTTCAATGAGACTATGGGTCACCATTTCAGGGGTAAATGAAGCAATTACTGCCAAGGACATTGTAAAGCTGCAAACTTACCTTCCTGAAGTATGATCATGATTTCAGAGAAATATATGTGATCCACTTGTGACATGGAATGAAAAATGCTGCACTAGCCTCAGCAATGGTGTAAGAGATGAGAATGTTAACAAGACAGTTCACTGATGTTACTGTTTGGAAATCCAGGGCTGGAGCCACAGTCTCTTCATGTTTTGGTCTTACTTAAAAATATACCTAATGGATCCACGGTTCTCTTATGAGTTTGTAGATAAACAAGACATTTAGGAATTTCAGAATAATCAGGGCCCTGTGGACTAATGAATTGATATTTGTCTCAGAGAAAGGAAATCTGAGAATCTTGCAATATTAAATATGAACGGGCCCCTCAAGGTCATTTCCTGCAACAGTCTCACTTTCTGTGATGAAAGTGAGGCCCAGTGAGTTTTGTTAACGGCCATAGATACTCTGGTTTAAGGGCACTTCTCCCAGATGAACGGGGTGAAACACAGAAGTCACAGAGGAGGGACCATTAGAGACAGAGACCATACTGTCTCCCTGCCTTGACATAGATCCCTGGTCCATGGGTCAGGCCTGACCTTCAGCCAGTTAGGGAGAAGAGAAGGGGAGTGGGGTAAAAGGTTTAAATTGGGTAAGATATGGAAGTTGTGATTTCAATTTCAAAAAGACTGAACTTGAAAGTGAGTCGCAGCTCAGTGTGATTGCTCTTGTAATTGAAAATGATGCAAAAGATGCTCAGGGTGCTCAAAATGTGCTCTGAGGAAGGGCAAAGACAGAAGGTCTAAGTAGCAGCGGTTGATTTCAGTGAAGCACAAGTAAAATCAGTGCCTTGTTGTACCTGACTTAGGCCTGTTCACCAAATTATACTTGTCTATACCCCATCTCACCTGTAGGCCCCTTGGAGAACACAGGGTGGTTGATCTTGGGTTTTACAGAACAAAGAAGGACAAGAGGAGGAGACAATACCAGAGACAGTTGAGTTTGCTGGTATTGGGTTGAAGGGACTCAAGAAATGTCCATGCACAAACGTTAAGTAGGGGGCATACCCTTTCTTTTTCTTTTTTTTTTTTAAGTCCATAGTTAGGAGAAAGATCTGGAATAGAGATAGAATTTGGGAGACATCAGATTTTAGATGGTGGTTGAAATGGAAGGTGATGCCATTTTCTAGGGAGAGGTGATAAGAGAAGAGGCTAAAGATAAAGCTTAGGGAACACAGACACTTGAAGGATGAGCCGAGAAACAGGAGCCACAAAGGGAAATGGAAGGAAAACCAGAAAGACAAACTCATGGAGGCTAAGGAGAGTATTTTAAGAAAGAGTTGTCAAGTAGTCAAAGTCAAATGAAGTAAAGAATTAAAAAGGGAAGGCTAATACTGTCCTTTGGATTTGGCAAAATGAAAGTCATATGTGACCTTGGGTAGGGGAATTTGGGAGAAATGATGAGGATGGAAACACAATATTGAAAAGTGTGTGTGTGTGTGTGTGTGTGATGAGAGACCGAGAATATTTAAAGCTAGTAGGAAGGGAATTTAGGTAGAAAGAGATTGCATAGAAAGTAACAGGGCTTGTAGGTGATGGTATAAAATCTTTGGAAAGGCAGAATGAGATAGGGTTAAAAGTTCAAGGGAGAGGAATTGCTTTTATTAGTAGGAGGAATGTTTCTTCTTCAGATAGGATATTGGAAAAGAGTGGCTGTGGAGGTATCATGATTACAGTTTAGTTGCCATTAGAAAAGCTGATTCAGGGATACTTGGGTGGCTCAGTGGTTGAGTGCCTTCAGCTCTGGTAGTGATCCCAGGGTCCTGGGATGGAGTCCTGCATCAGGCTCCCTAGGGGAAGCCTGCTTCTCCCTCTGCCTAGGTCGCTGTCTCTCTCACTGTGTCTCTCATGAATAAATAAATAAAAATCTTAAAAAAAAAAAAAAAGAAAAGAAAAGCTGATCCATTTGGGCCTCATTAACAGAGGTATGTCATGAAAATCATAGGAGGTGACAACCTCCCTAAACTGTGGTCTGGCCAGACATTCCAGGCAATGCTGTGTGCAGTCCTGGGAGGCAAACTTAAGTGGGAGATTGACCACCTGCAGAGTGTGCTTATAAGAGTTAAGCCCTAATGATAGTGTCTGAAAATGATTGAAGAACAGGGAAATATTAGCCTGGAGACATACAGATTCAGCGAAGTAATCACAATCTTCAAATATCTGGAAGAGAGATCAGGGTTATTCTGTTTTGGTATTAGAGGGCAGATGTAGGCAATGAGGCAAAATTATAGGGGACAAACTTTTTTGGCAACATACTGTGTATTGGATTTAAGTGTAGACTGACTTTTGATAGGAATATAAGGAAAAGTAGTTCATGGGGAAATATCCACTTAGCCAAGCTTTCGCAGAGAGCTTAGGACAACATAAATGTTTCATTCCAAAAGTTTTGAGTTTTTATCATGTGCCAGATACTATGCTGGGCTCTGGCCACACAATCTGAATCAGACAATTAGCCTGGAATCAAGTGTGGGAAACAGACATATAAAAAGATACTTACAATACAACCAGCTGCACTTGGCACATGCCATTCTAGAAGACACTCGTAGCTATTAATACAATATTAATGTGTTCTATTTATTTATTCATATATTTCATTGCAAACAAAATTAAGAATTTCATTCTTGTCAGATACAACGTTTTGTGAGTTCAGTGATAGAACTCCTTAAGGAAAAACACATAGTTGTCCATAACTAACAGTGGGTTTTAAAAGGTAGAAGCAGAATTATGAAATTTCTGTTTTACTAGGAGAAGATCAGAAAGAGCACAGGACTACTATATTCAAAATAATTCACCAAGTTAAAAAAGAAATACAGTTATTGATATCTAGAAATGCACATAGGTTGTCTTAAACACTCCTAACTACCTGTCACTTATTTGTGTTAACATTTATAAGTTAACACACATAGTTTTCACATGATACCTGCATGTTCATTGGTTAAATGACTGGGAGAAACCGGGTACAGCTGAATCTCGGAAACCCATGTAAGGGTTTTAGGTAACATGTTTGAGTTTAGTGCAGAGATCACAGATACCTGGGAACATGAGATCTGAGAGTAGGGTTCCTAACCCAAGCCTGGGTGTGGAATGTGGAAGGAATGGGAGAAGTGGGAGGCAGCAATGGCATGGAACAGAACCAGTCAGAGGGATGGGAAGAAGAATCCAGCCGAGGCAGACCACAAAACTAAGGTCACACATGAGTGAACCAGCCTGGTTCATGTATGCATGCCTAAGTGTGAGTGTGTGTATGTATGCACAAGCGTACTCTCACCTATGGGTGGTTTCAGTGGTGCTGTACAGCAAAGAGGTCAAGTGGGTTTCACAGATGGGATAGAGAAGAAGGCTTCTTGAGCATGGCTAAAAAATCTCAGAGTACTGTGGAGACATCTGAGTGGACTACACTGGAATCCCTAAGACCAGCAGAGTCTGCAGCTGGTGTCCAGAGAGAGGTGATGTGTGTCTGGACCCTGTAGTGGCCCAAGCTGGGGGAAGGAGATGCCCTGAGACATCTCTAAAACTAGACTTTGAAGACGATGTAGGATTTTTTCGTCTACAGTAGAGGAAATGGCCTTGATCAGAGATTTGAAAACATATATATACCTATGCCTTATGTGACCATGAATGTACCCTTGGTAAACCCATCACTTTTTGGGGGCCTTGGTTTGTAGATCTGCACAATAGGGCTGCAGGAGCTAATGGTAAAGGTAACTTACGCACAACAGCTTATGATTCTCTTGTTTTTAGCCCAGGATGAGCAGAGTGTCATTCATACATTCAAGAACTACTTGAGACTGAAGAGGTGGCAGACAGTGTGCTGTAATAAACATATTCCTTCCTTCAGAGGGAAGGATTAGGTCCCCATCCCCAGAGCAAGTATATTCTCCTCCCTGGTGGGGAGGTTTCACCTTCATTGTTATTCTCCTGGGAACCGGACCCATTAAGCGTGATTAAAAACAGGTCTTTATCTAGAGTTGAAGCTGGTGCTCTGGGATGAAAATCCTAGGTCCCGTGAACTAAGTTTCTTGTGAGAATAAAAGAACCCACAGACTGCTGGCCTTGCTCTAGCTAGTGGTCTGTGCTCCAAGTGCAGTATTAAGAATAATCATTTACCTTCATTGTGGGAATTTGTCCTTTTTTGAAAAAAAATTTTTTGAATGCGCACTTTACCAATCTTAGAAAGCTAGTAGTTTTGACAAATTCACAAAATATGTTTCTAATTCCATTCTATTCCTGTTGCATCCCTGTAATTCTCACATTATTTCTGGAAGATTAGCAGACACACAGTTGTAGTGACATAATTAGTATTCAGGGGAGATAATAATGTCAAGGGATTTTGTTGCTCTTAGAACCTAAATGGAAATACAAGGATAGCAAAAGTTGGATTTGCGATAATTTTTTGGCATATATTGCATGCTTGTTCAGAAAAATTTTAGTGCCATAAATGAGACTGTTTAATGAAAACGTGTTGAATAAGACACTTAGAAGAAAGTAGATTTTGTATTCTTTGCTTTATCCATAGCTTCCTCTCTGTAAGGAGAAAGCACTGCTCTTTCTGCAGAATTCGCTTCCTGATATGAAATGGTTAATCCTTAGAACTGTTTCAGGCAATAAAACACTGACTGGAATCTTTCCGACAATACTTTCCTTCTTGATCTTTTTTTATGACTAATTGAAATGAAAGCCTGGGGAAGCTTAATGTTAAGGAAACACTATGTGCTCTGTGATGTGATTCGGTGAAGGGGGTGTCTGTGTGGTGGGGAGCTCTCTGCTCTGGAATTTTAAGTTAGAGACCTAACCAAAGAATCAATATTTCAATTAGATGCTGTAGTGGGTTTGGGATTACTGCTACTGTAGCTGGAAGATTGCTGGGTCTTTTCTTGGGAGGGGTCATTTCTGTGAGCTGTTTTTTATTTTATTTTTTTTAATCCTAGCTCTCAGAGTCTGCCTGCTTTGTCTACACTTGGACCACTGAGGTGACCAACTAGAAAAGAACAAAAAATGTAGATTATTAGTACTTCCCAAAAGGCTGCTAACAGCATGCTCTTCAGTAGCCATGTGAGCTAAAACAACCAGTGTCTCTTATTCTGTAGAGTCCTGGGAGCAGTGACCCTTTGAATTGACAGGACGGGTTTTCAAATGGTGTTTCAGTGATCACCTGGAGACATAATCAGTGAGGAGGTCCTGGGGACAGGGTGGGTGGGCCTCCTGTACCCCACCCTGGATTTAGTCAACCACAGTTGTTCCACTTTGATCTGTTTTATATACAAGCATACCTCATTTCATTGTGTTTTGCTTTATTGTGCTTTGCAGATACTGCAGTTTTTACGAATTGAAGTTTTATGGCAACCCTGCATCAAGCAGGTCCATTTTTTTCCCAAATTCATTTGCTCACTTCATGTCTCTGTGTCACATTTTGGTAATTCTCTCAATATTTCAAACTCTTCTGTTATTATTATATTTGATAAAGTTTTAACAGAGGAGGAGTTGCTTCTTGTGGTTGAGCAAAGGCAGTGATTTCTTGACATGGAATCTATTCCTGGTGAAGGTGCTGGGAAGATTGTTGAGATGACAACAAAAAATGTGGAATATCACATAAACTTAGTTGATAAAGCAATGACAGGACTTGGGAGGATTGACTCCAATTTTGAAAGAAGTTCTACTGTGGACAAAATGTTATCAAATAGCATCTCATGCTATAGAAAAATTGCTCATGAAAGGGAGTCCATTGGTGTGGCAAACTTCACTGTTGTCTTATATTAAGAAATTGCCATAACCCCCTCAACTTCAACAACCATCATCCTGATCAGTCAGGAGCCATCAACATCAAGGCAAGACCCTCCACCAGCAAAAAGATCATGAGCTGCTGAAAGCTTAAATGATGGCTAGCATTTTTTAGCAATAGTCTTTTTAAATTAAGGTATGTACATTGTTTCTTTAGACATAATGCTGTTGCTCACTAATAAACTACCATATAGTGTAAACATAACCTTTATATGCACTGGGAAACCAAAAAAAATTCATTTGATTTGCTTTATTGTGGTGGTCTGGAACCAAACCTGCAATATCCTCAAGTTGTACCTATATTCAATTTCATGTGAAATTTGATTTGAAAAATGATTTTGTTACAAACCATGAGTGAAAACAACTGATGCTAGGTCAAAGGGGCTGGATTTTCTTGCAGATAGTCATCTAGTCTCCACTGAACCATTTCCAGGGTAGGGCACCCATGACTTTGTTATTTTATGTAAAATTGCCACCAGCACCAATATGGATTTGAAATATTTGGGCCAAGATATTCCCACCTACTTTTGAAGTTTTTCTTCATCAGAACCACATTTTGTCACCAAGTGCTGTTCCACAGTATGGCCAAGAATAGTTATTATAATCCTGGGAATAAATGGAATATCTTTCCCTCCTCCTTCGGATTTTTCCAAAAGAGGCTCAGCAACCCCATGAAGTGATTATTTCTTCAGTCTTTTTTATCTATGTTTCTCTCAACACTTGCAGCATTTTTATCTAAAATTTTGTCATATAATATAGAACATGATCTGGAAGAGACATCAGAAATATTTATTCTTATCCAATAATCTTATATTCCCAAACTACTTCACAACTACTGGTATTACACCAGTAGAGTGAAAGCATAGTGTTGGCCAAGTTATAGAAAATTACGTCTTTATCTGTTTTTCCTACCAGCTCTTTGAGAACAGGGATTACATTTTATTCAACTATCTAGCCCCAGCCCCAAGAGCACTGCCTAGCACACAACAGGTACTTAACAAATGCATTTTGTTAATCTGGAATCAGAACACCTGTGTTTGAGTTCCTTCCAAGTCATTTACTGGCTGACCTTCAACAAAGCATTTCCCTCCTCTGAGCTTCCACTTCCTCAAATGTAATTTAGAGAGAATAAGAACATTATCTCAGGTTGTTGAAAGAATTGAATGAAAGACTATGAAACACTATCAAAAGCATAAGTGAAGAAATAAACAGATTATTTGAAGGATTTACAGTCTAAGCATTTATCAAGATACTTAAAACTTTGTCTTAGGGTCAAATTAAATCATAAGACTGCCACATACTTGAAACATTTTATTTGGCCCTTCACAGAGTTTCCATCAAATTTCTTTTAATTATAGTTTTTCAATTATTTCAGTGTGTATAAATACACCATAAGAAACAGTTATAAGAATCTTATAGTTCTATTTCCTATGAAATATTTACAAGGAAGACATTTTACTACAGTGCTCAGAACTCCCTATATGCTCATTTAACTAATGCCATGAAGAGATTTAATTCTTTTAAAGAACTAGTATATTTTGACATTTGAGAATGATGTAACTGACTATGCTACCATATTCCCTTTGGTTTTGGGAAGCTCAGAGCAAAATTTGAGGCTAAATTAGAGGAAATTAAATTACCACCACTAACAGTAAAGGCAACTAATCCGGTCATTCTTTTTGGTTTGTATTACGTAGTCTTGATTTTTTTAACATACACTTTTTCTATCCAGGAGCTGATTCACATTCATGGTGGATATTTTAAAACTATATTATTAAACGTGTTTCTCAAATTACTTATGGAATAATTAACTATAGATAAATAGAAGAGTTGGATATAAAATAACATTTTGTGAAATTTAAGCATCTGCTATTGAAATGGCTAGTACTTAACTCAGCTTCTGTAAAGTTCAGAACAAAATTGAAATGGACCCTAACAGATATTTTCTTGTTAGAATATGGGATGAATTTTTCTCTAGCTGTAAGATTGATTGAGTTGGATTAAGGAAAACAATTAGAGTCATATCCATGATATATTACATGAAACCAGGGGTCTCTGCCTGCCTGATGAATTATAATCCACCATTGCATTCTTAGAGAATAGTTTCCCCAAATAAGATACTGAATACGGAAACAGTGGCTGGAAGAACATGTATTTCATTGGCTCAGAGTAGTAGAGGTTCAGGTGTAAATAACTTCCTTGTAGTGAGCATTGTGGGAGAGAAGGGAGGTGATATTCAATATCCAGCCTCTCTTCCTCTTTAGGGATATTTCTCATTATGTACACAGATTTGGGGGGATGCAGAGCCCACTCAACACCATGTAAAGGATGAAATTTGACAGCCCCTGTAGCAAAGGGCATGAATATACAACTTATTCAAAATAAGTGCAGCCTGGGACTTTAATTTTATAGTTTTGAGAAAAAAAATTCGGAGCTTTTTGGTATAGTGAAGTGTATAAAACAAAGTCACAAACAAAATCCAACTGAAGATAAAGTGGTTACAGAGGAGTGGGAAGTGCTGGAAAGAAAGACAGAAAATAGGTCTAAAGCTATGATCTTACTACATCCAAAACCTGCCCTATCTTTGAAATTTCCAATTATTGTTTAAGTTAATTGAAGTTAGGCTTTGTATTATTTGCAACCAAAGCACTTTAACTGGTAGAGCCCTCACCTCCCAAGTCTAATAATTAATCTATGTATCTATGTTTAGGAAGGCCTAATAGATGCTGGGAATAGCTTAGAAGCTCTATACTATTAACTGTGCTCCATCAGGAAATCCAAAAGCATCAATTCCAGAAAGTCCATTAAATTTGGGTGGGGAAAAAAGTGTAATGTGAAAACAACATAGGGCTTATGAAAGTTACTGTAAACTAAAGAGCACTCAAAACTCAGAGGAGCACAGTTGTTGGAAAATGACTTACCACTGTATCCAAAAGAACATTTTAGGAATTTTTTTTTAAACCTTAATAATGGGGATGCCTGGATGGCTCAGTGGTGAGTCTGCCTTTGGCTCAGGGTGTGATCCTGGTCCAAGGGTTGAGTCCCACATCAGGCTCCCTGCAGGAAGCCTGCTTCTCCCTCTGCCTATGTCTCTGCCTCTCTCTGTCTCTCATGAATAAATAAATAAAATCTTAAAAAAAAATAAAAAAGAAACCTCAATAATGTCAGAAGAACATGGCCTCTATGGGAGAAGAAAAACTAATAAGAGAGCTAACAGAATAAGAAATAATGTGACAGTATAAATTCAAAAGTCAAAGGATAAGATGTAAAGGCAACAAAATGAAGTGAGGAGGGATCTGAGTGAGGAAAAGGATGATTAAAAGGAAACGATTATTGCAATCAGAGAATTAAAATCTGTATTTTAGGAAGTAAAGAGTAAATTTGACCTTAGAAAATCAAATTACATGAAAATTAAACTTCGGAAGCATTCTGAGAGAGACAGAGGTTTATATAAACAGAGGAGAAAATCATCACCTCTGGTTAGTTAGGTGATAGGTGATTCCCCCCCCTTGTTTATTAGTTTTTAAAAACATTTCATCTATAATGAGTATGTATTAATTTTGAAACAAAAAGATTTGTTTTCAAATTGTGTTTTTAATGTGTATTTGACTCCTAGGTATCTATCCAATCTAAAATTCCTCAGATCCAAAACAAACAAACAGAACCCCCAAAATCATAATCCTAATTTTCATTAGGAAGACCAATTAAAAGACCCCTACATTGTTGGAATTATCTAACAAAACTTTTATGTAGCTATTGTAAAAATGTTTCAAGAATGAACGTGAACACTGCTAAAATGAATAGATGGATAGACATCTCAGTGAAAAGTGTAAGGTAAAAAGAACAAATAAAAATTTAGAACTGAGAAGTACAAAAACAAAATAAAAAAATAATTGGAGGGATTCATAGTGTAATGAATATGACAGAAGAGAAAGTCAGTGAACTTGAAGATAGATCAATAGAAATCATCCAGTCTGAACAGTATAGGCAGAAAATACCAAAATGTCTAACATTTGTATTTTTAGAGTTCAAGAAGAAAAGGAAGTGCAGTGCTAATAAAAGGTTTGAAGCAATATGACTAAGAATGTACCAAAATTGACAGAAGAAACAAACCTATTTATTTAAAAAGTGTAGTAAACTGTAAATAGATAAACCCAAAGAAATCTATGTCTGGACACATTATAATAAAATTGATGAAAACTAAAAACAGAAAAAAAAAATGAAAGCAGCTGGAGAAAATTGATGCATTACCTAGAAGAGAACAATGACTCAAATGGCAACAGATTTCTCACTGAAAACCATGGAGTTCAGAAGGAAGTGACACAATATTTTTAAATGCTGAAATAAAAAGGAAATTCTATATTAACTGAAAATATTCTCCAGCAATTAAGATGAAATAAAGACATACTTGGATAAATGATACCTAAGAGAAGTCACTCCCAGTAGATCTGCTCTAAAAGAATTGCTAAAGGGAATTTCTATTGAAGGATAGCAAATGATAGCAAAAGGAAATTTGGAACATTAGGAATAAAGGAAGAAGAATAGAAATGAAAAATATCCGGGTAAATACTATAGACTATCCTTCTCCTGTTGTGTTATTTGAAATGCTTTTTGGTTCAAAGCAAAAATTATAATAGTGCCTGATGGGATATTCAATGTAAGGACATGTAAAAATAAGTCAACAGCATTCTAAAAAGGAGAGTAAAGGAATTTATATGATAATGAATTTCCTACATTCCACATGAAATGATAAGATATTGATTTTAAGTGAACTATTCAAAATTAAATATGGATATTGTAATTCTCAGAGAAACCATTAAAAATATACCAAAAGATATTTGAAAACACATGAGATAAATTAAAATAGAGTACTAAAAAATATTTATATAATCTAAAAGCAGGTGGGAAGTGGGAAATAGAGAAAAAGAAAAACTGAGGAAACAAATAGAAAACAAATAGTAAAATGGAAATATTAAATCCAAACATATAAATATTTGTATTAATTGTAAATGGTCTACACACTCCAACTAAAATACAGAGATTGTCAGAATGGATTCAAAAGCAATATTATACTGTGTGAGGTCTACAAGAAACTCACTTTAGTATAATTATATAAGTATGCTAAGAGTATAAAGATGGAAATATATATATGGAAAACACTAGTCAGAAAAAAATTGGAGTAGCTATATTTATATCAGATAAAGTAGACTTCAGAGCAAAGAAAATTACCAGGGATTAAGAAGGACTATATATTGATAAAATTATCAATTTTCCAAGAAGATATAAAAATCCTAAATATGTATGGCTAAAGAATAAAGCTTTACAATATGCAAAGCAACAACCATCAGAACTGAAAGGAGAAATAGATACTTCTATAATTGTAATTAGAGACTTAAGAACTCTTTTGTCTGCAATTGATAAAGTAAGTAGAAAATTTTTCAAGTATGTAGGACTGAGCACTATCAGCAACCAACTGGATCTCATTGATATTTATAAACTATTTCACCTAACAACAGCAGCATACACCCTTCTTTCCAACCACACAAGGAATATTCTTCAAGATAGATCATAAGAAGTAAAATAATTTAAATTAGGGACACCTGGGTGGCTCAATAGTTGAACATCTGCCTTCATCTCAGGGTGTGATCTTGGGGTCCTGGGCTGGAGTCTCCAGGGAGTCTGCTTCTCCCTCTGCCTGTGTCTCTGCCTCTCTCTCTGTGTCTCTCATGAGTAAATAAAAATCTTTAAAAAAAATAAAAGAATAAAAGAATTTAAATCATACATAGTATATTCTTGATTACTTTGATGTAATTAAAATAGAAATCACTGAAAGTTAATAGGAAAATATCCAAACACCATGGGTCAAAGAGGAAATTTTAAAAGAAATTTAAAAATTCATTGAATTGTATGAAAATGAAAATACAACATATCAAAATTCCTGGGTTACAGATAAGCAGTGCTGAGAGGGAACTTTATAGCATTCAAAACTCATGTTAAAAAGTCTTTTTTTTTTTTTTAAGGATTTTATTTATTTATTCCTGAAAGATACAGAAAGAGAGAGGCAGAGACACAGGCAGAGGGAGAAGCAGGCTACATGCAGGGAGCCCGATGTGGGATTAGATCCCAGGACTCTAGGGTCCCGCCCTGGGCCAAAGGCGGACGCTCAACCACTGAGCCACCCAGGGATCCCCTCATGTTAAAAAGTCTTAAGTCAACAATCTAAGTTTCTACCTTAAGAAACTAGAAGAGGAGCAGAATTAATACACACAAAGCAGAAAAAGGGAAATTTTAAAGGTAAAGAGTAGAAGTCATTGAAATCTAAAAGATGAAAACAGAAAAAGGAGGCAAACCATAGAGAAAATGCCAAAACTGACTCAATAAAGTTGAGATATGTCTAGCAAGCTTGACACAAAGAGAGAGGAGGGCAGGGGAGGCGGGGAGAGAAAGACACAAATTACCAAATTACCAATATTAGAAATGAAAGATAAGATATTACAGACTCCATAAACACTACAACCACAAATAACTCTATACATATACAGTTAATAATTTAAATAAAATGGATCAATTCTTTGAAAACCACAAACTACTGAAATCCATCCTAATTGAAATAACTAATCTGAATAGCCTTGTAACTACTACAAAAATTGAATTCATAGTTAAATATCTTCTGAAATGAAATATCCAAGCATGTATAGTTTTGTTGGCAAGTTCTACCAAACATTTACAGAATAAATAACACCAATTTTACATGATCTTTCCCAGAAAACAAAAGATGAGGGAATAATTTCCAACATGTTTTACAAGGCCATCATTACCCTAATATTAAAACCAGACAAATACAGTACAAGAAAAGAAAACTACAGACTAATATCCTTTATGAACTTATCACAAAACCTTCAACAAAAATATTAGGAAGTAGAATCCATGACCAGTAGGGTTTATCTTGAGGATGTAAAGCTGTTTCAATATTCAAAAATCAATCACTGTAGTTGTGATGGTTAATTTCATGTGTCAACTTGATTGAGTCACAGTGTGCCCAGATATTCGGTCAAACATTATTCTAGGCATTTCTGTGAATGTGTTTTGGATAAGATTAACATTTGAATCAGTAGAATAAGTAAGGAGATTACCATCCATTATATGAATGGGCCTCATCCAGTTATCTAAGGCCTGAAAAAACAAGAGGTTAGTGTTCCCTTGAATGAGAAAGAATTATTCTGCCTGATAGTCTTTGATATGGAATATCAGCTTTTCCTGGTTCTACAGAAGCCTGCCAGCCTTCAGATTCAAACTGAGGCATTGGCTCTCAGATTTAGGGACTTGTCAGCTTCTATAATCACATGAGTCAGTTCCTTATAATAAATATGTTTATTTATTATTTTGGTTCTATTTCTCTGGAAAACCCTGACAAATGCAGTAGTCTATCAAATTAACCTTCTGTAGAAGAAAAAAAAAACATAATTATGTCATTGAGACAGAAAAATCATTTGACAAAATCTCTCAACAAAGACAGAACTTCCTCAAAAATAATAACTTCCTGATAAGGAGCATCGTCAGAAAAACTACTGGTAACATTATTAGTGGCAAAAGACTGCATGCTTTCTCCGTGAAATGAGGAACAGCCACTTATATTCAATATCAGACTGAAAATAATAGCCAGTGCAATAAGGCAAGAAAAAGGCATAAAAGTCATATATACTAGGAAGGAAGAAGTGAGACTATTCTTATTTGTAGATGGCATGATTGTTTATGTTGAAAATCCCAAGGCATAAGCACTCTTTGGACTTATAAGTGAATTTAGCAATTTGCAAGATACAAGATCAACACAAAAGAAATCTACCTCATTTCTATACACTAACAATAAATCTATGGAAATCAAAATTTAAAAGACAATAACAAATGAAATACTTAGCAATACACCTAACAAAACATGTACAGAATCTGTATGCTAAAAACTAGTAAAAATACTAATGAAAGAAACAAAAACTACCTAAATAAATGGGTAGATATATAGTACTTAGAATTGGAAGACTTAAGAAAAATATCAATTCTCCCCAAAGTGATACATAAATTGAATGCAATCAGAATCAAAACCTAAGCTGGCTTTTTATTATATATATACAAACTGTTTTTAAAATTTATATGAAAAGACAAATGACCTATAATTGTCTAAACAATTTTGAAAAGGAAAAATAAAGTTGTAGAAGTCACATTACTTGATCTTAAGACTTACTTTAAAGCTATAGTAATCGCTGGGCATCAGGAGGTGGAGAGAAATGAGCATCAGTAAGAAGTGAGATGCAAAACAGGTCAAAATTCTGAAGGGAAAGGAAACCCAAGTTGATGATGTAATGGGCTGAAAGGAACCTCCCATTCAGATTTTGAATAATTAAAATAATAGGTCTTGCTAGAAGATGAACTTAGCCAGAAGACTTGGGGACATCCAGGTGGCTATATGAGTTACTATCATGTTTCTTTCCTGATACTTGAAATATTATTTGAAAACAAACATACATTTAATGTATGCACATCACCTAAAAATGATTATTAAGCCTACTTGGTAACTTACCTCCACCTATCCTAGTCTTATTGACATAACAGATGAAATGTAAAAATAAGAAGAAATCTGACAGAGTACTGGAAAGCCAGGAGCAATGAGTTCAGCAGATCAGCAAAACAGGAATTTCTGAGAGACATAGAGAAAAAAGATCAAATCTATGATGAAAGCATGTGTGAAGCAATGTATGACACAATGCAGGTTATAAAAAGAAGACCACTGAAAAAGTAAACTTCCCTGAAAGAACCTTGGAAAAACCACAATATCTGGCAATGGCTGGAAGAAGGAAGAGGTCTTGAGAGAAATGGAAGTGTTACTAATTAAAAGGCTGCCCCATGGGGCAGCCTGGGTAGCTCTGCGGTTTAGCGCCACCTTCAGCCCAGGGCATGATCATGGAGACCTGGGATTGAGTTCCACATAGAGTCCCACATCGGGCTCCCTGCATGGGGCCTGCTTCTCCCTCTGCCTCTGTCTCTGCCTCTCTCTCTCTCTCTGTCTCTCATGAATAAATAAATAAAATCTTAAAAAAAAAAAAAAAAAAAGGCTGCCCCATAGCTGAGCCTGTCCAGTACTTTTAGAGTGGTTAGCTTTAGGATTTGCCCTCAGTGTAAATCTATGAGAACCACTCCCCATAAAATGGTTGATTTGCCTAGCTTTTCTTAGCTTGTATCTTAGAGATGAAGAGAAGTGTAGGATTGTGCCAATTTCTCCATTAGGTACAATAGGTATAGTGCCTGGGCCCAAGAAAATATTCTAATAATTTTTTAAATCACAGTTTAAGAAATGAGTATAACCCAGCCTGGATTTTGTTTATTTTAGAGCAATGTAGTAATAAACTGTAATTTAAAATATTTTTTGCAGAGGAAGTGGCCCATGAAAGTCATAATGTTGCTGTGCTCACTACTAATATTAATCGTATATCCTCTAAGTATAAACAGAAAGTCAAGAATCACCAAATATTTGGGAAAAAACACAAATAAAATAGCAAACCCATCTGAAAAAGGATGGAGGGAAAATTCAAAGGAAATGGAGTTAACGGAGAAAAGGCATACACAATTTTGAAAATTCTTAGTGTTTTCAAAGAGAGTCGAGCATTTCACCTATGAAAAGTTAAAAAAAAAAGAAGATTCTCTAGAAACTAATAATTATAGAGCACTTCATTTTAAGCCTTTTCCATGTACTTTTTCATGCCCGACCTTATTTAATCCCCTAAAAATCCTGTGGACGAAGCATCATTACGAGGTCTATCTTATAGAAAAGGAAACCAACACAGAGAGAGGTTAAATAACTTGCCCAATGTCACAGAGGCTATAAGTGGCAGAGGACTGAATTTGAAGCAGTTTTTAGAATTTCAAAATGGGATTGCTAAAATAAAGACTCTGTAGGTAGGCCTAATAATAAAATGATCACATACATGCCTGAAGATCATGAAAGATTGAGTGAAGGAATTCTTCCAGAATGAATGGAAAAGGACAGTGATATAAAAAATTTAAGATTGAAGTTAAGAAACAGGGGAATGGAGCCAACCAGCCAAGAGTGATACAATAGGAGAGAATAGAGAGGCAGAACAAGGCACTCCTCGAGCAAAGTTTCCCTGAGCCTGAGAGAGAGACTGTATTTGTGATAGAAAGAGCTTCCTTTGAGAAAGTCACCTATCATAGACATGGTGAAATTTGGGAATGCCAAGGATGAGCAAAAGGGGTTACAAGCTTCCTAAAAGAGAATAAAAGTGACACTGGGAAATGCTATGCCATTTTAAAACCAAAAAGGGCCTCACTGGTCTGCTGAGCCTGGGAGAGCAGAAAGGTGGGGGCATCTGGCACCTTGATGACATGAAAGAGCTGCTAAATTAGCCAACCCTGGAAGGGGCTGTGTCCAGGTGTCTAATTGTGAGATACAAAATGCCCCACTCTGCAAACAACTGCTTGTGTGTGTGTGTGTGTGTGCTAGGAGGTTTCTTCCTTGAGGGTGAGAGTATCTTGATTGGCATGTAAACTCCATAGAAGAGGGGTTGAAAAAAGGCACACTGATGAGCGAAGCTGAGCTCATAATTATGCCTAAATAATTGTTATTAATGAGGCTGAAATTAAATGGAAAAGATTCCCAGAACATAAGAATCATAATGTTAAAAAAAAGAAAAAGAAAAAAAGAAAGGAAAAGAAAAAAAACCCGAAAGAAATAAAATACCAGGTGTTTTCAACAAAACCTGGGGGAAATGGTGGTGCAGAGGAGACATAAATCTAGGCTAACGATTCTGTCCGCTGGGTAGGAAACAGGAGAGCTCTAGCTCAGCAGTACTCAACCCTGGACGCACATGAACACACATGGTACCTTTAGCGCTCATATTCAGGCCCCACCCTAGATGAAGGAAATCTGGCTTCAGTGCCTGGTTATCACATGTTTTTAAATACACATACCTTACATGCTTTTTAAAACAAGGGTAAAAAAATTCACGTCAGGCCAATGCTAACAAAGGAGAAGCATAGTAACAATATTAATATCACTCAAAATCGATTCAAGGTCAAGAGTCTTAAATGAGACAGAGAGATCCGTTATTTGGATGCAGTAGATAAGAACTGCTCTATAATGTATGGAGTGTTAGCATTCTTAATAATCCAAATTACTTAAATATTTGCTTTAATCTCATCCATCTGATTGACAGGAAGATCAGTGGGCTCCCTTGGGGAGCTGGGCCCCCTCATTACCCTTGCTAACAACGTTGGGAGACTAGATAGCCTATAGAGGTTGTCCATCCTGCTTTGACTGAAGCCAGAAGAGCCTACCCTCCGTACCTCTTCTCCTCAGTTACCTCTCACTGCTCTGCGATAAACACAGGCCCTTCCCAGTCCTACTGACACTGCTAGACCACACTGGAGCAAAGTCTCTTTCATATAAGCTGCTGCTATATCTCGCTGGCCCAGCTACCATGCCCAAGCCATGTAGTCTTTGAAAGAAAGCCTCTCTACTTACTCCGGGCTACACCTTATCTTTTCAGAGATACATCTGCCTTTTCTGAAGTTTTATGCCCCAAATCTATCCATTGGCCTGATTTGAAACAGCAGTACTCTTTTTACAGCTTAGCATTAATTGTGGGAGTAACAGATTTCACTGCATAAACAAATCTTATTGGCTTAAAACAACAACCATTAGTTATTGCTCCTAAATCAGTGGGTGGGGTGGTTCTTCTGAATAGTCTGATTTCAGCTGGATGTCCTCACTGTATCCCCCAATGGTCAGCTGGAAGATCAGATGGGGTCTGTCTGGTGTAGGATGCCGTCTACTAGATTGCCTTGTCTGTGTTCCCTGTGGCCTTCATCTTCTAGGAGTCTGTTCATGTCATAGTGACAGGGTTCAAGGAACAGTAAGGGCATAGGTTTTGAATTGGCATAACAATATCGTGAAACATTCTATTGGTGGAAACAAGTCATGAGGTAAGCCCAGTTTCAGAGTTTGAGGAAATAGACCCCTCCTTTTGGTGGGGAAATCTGCAGTCTAACTGCAAGGATGCACAGATAAAGACAGGGGTGGTCAATTTCCATCTCTGGAAGCATCAAAACTTAATTCCTGTACCTTTCTTGGGCCATGGTGGCCACATTTAGTTGCAAGGCGGAATATTACAAAATTCCAGGAGGCAGGATTCACACTGTAATTTTGTTGCCCAAGGAACAAATCCCATCACTCTTTCTAAAGATGCCCTTCAGATACCTAATGAGATCTGTGCCCTTATCATACACACACACACACACACACACAAACACACACACATGCACAGTTCCCAAGGGCAGCTTAGTCTACTATAAAATTGGTTCCTGGGACATGAAAACAAAGTCTGCTATTCTAAAATTCTGCTAACAATCCTCATATATTACAGGTTTAAATATACTGATTCTCTTTAACGTCAGCTATTTTACAGGGTGGTATTAAACTTGCTTAGGCAACAGAAAACTTACCCTGTTGATCCTTTAAAATAAATATTTATAAGTTCCATTTTCAGAAAGAATTTTTTATATGTCTATTGGTTTGTGCTATCTACAGCTAAATGTATTCTGCAGTAGTTTAACATTAAAATTTCCAACAAATAATCCCCAGGCTTAAATATACATTTCTGGTGAGGCTGTGAGATCATTCATGTAAATGGAGAGCCTTGCCTTTGTTGCTTCACTTTCTTATTTCAGTGAAAAAGGGGACTTTCATTAGGGCAGAGTTTTCATTTTGAAAAGATTATTCCATTAAGGTTGTTGCATTGCTGGGAGAGTAGATGAGTATCTATTTCTGTACATTAAGATCCAAATTCCATGTAAGCCACCTCCTTGAAACTAACGATGCTATTAATAGGTTCTTCTAGTGTTCTGTTCAGCGTGGAAAGTAGGAAAAAGGCTGCGTCTTTAATTTACTGGGGAATGGAACACCTTTATACAACTATTATTTCTGGAAGTAACCTTTACCTTTCTGAATGATCTATTTGTGCAATACGATGGATGTTACAGGTTTGAGTTACCAGAGGTTAGAAATCACTCATTTCTATAATATCTCTGGCAGGCTGATTGCAAATGCATTTTTTTCCCCTTTGGTTCTTTATTGGATTGAACTTGAGGGTTTGTTAATAATCTCAGTTTAAAAAAAATACTGCATTTACATTGACCAAATCTTGCTGAATATATTTATAGCAAAAACTTGTTAATTTGGTCATATTCATTAGGAATCTGTGATTACTTGGATAAGGCCTAGTTGAAATTTATCCTTTAGCATATCTGAAGATGGATTAATAACCCATAAAATGGTTTGAACCCAATTTCAAGGAGAATGTGCATCTCCTAAAGAACGTAATCTGCTTTTAAGTCTTTGGAAACACCTTCTTGCCTCCAAACAACATAAGCAAAGGTCATCTTTGCTGAAGCTGGTATTTGAGTGTGCTAATTATGAAGGATTCTTGTCTTGTTAATGAAAGAAAGCCTTGATAAGCTTGGAGGAGCTAAAACTAGAACTCTGTAAAAATATTATGTCATTTAGACCACTGCTGAACAATACAGTATGGATGAGGGTCAATCAGGAAAAAATTAAATGTTTGCAAGCTATGTTTAATTATTTCCTTTTTATCCAAAATAGGATAAAGCCAGGGACACCTGGGTGGCTCAGTGATTGAGCATCTGCCTTCAGCTCGGGTTGTGATCCCGGGGTCCTGGGATCAAGTCCACATCAGGCTCCCTGTGGCGAGCCTGTTTCTCCCCCTGCCTGTGTCTCTGCCCCTCTTTCTGTGTCTCTCATGAATAAATAAATAAAATCTTTTTTTAAAAAAAAGGATAAAGCCAATGAGAAAATTCATATTGCTTTTCAGCCACCAAAATATTAATATTAGGGAAAGGTTATGGGTTTCTATCTTCTGCCCCTTATGTTTTGAGAACTTGTAGAGTTTAATGAGGTATGTTCGTGTGTAGAACTTCATTTTGCACTCAAGTAATATCCTGAATTAGGTGCTTACTTTATAGACGATGACAGATAAGCTCTCACTTGTTAAGTCACACAGAGGAATGGCCACTGTGCTAAGGTGAAATTGGCCCATTTCATCCATGGGCTGTAAGCTGGGTGCACCACTTACTGTACTAGACAGAGATGCTCCAGATGCACCATGTAATCTACAGGCTCCCAGTCCTCCATCCTGGGCAAGCCTGTCTCCAGTCCCAGCTCATCTGTAAATTTGCATGAAACTGAGAATGACCTTTAATTTTCTGAGCTTCAGTTTTCTCATTCATAAAGGAGACACTTAGATTTGATCAGTGTTTCCAAAACATCATTTTCCATGTACCATCTGTGCAATTTTGGCTATGGCCATCATCCATCAGTATTGTTTGCTTGATATTTCTTTATATTTCAGTGGACTTTGCCTTCCTAAATTTATTTATCTAAAAGGAAATTTTCTAACACTACCTTAAAATGGAAAACCAGAACCAACCAAAAAAATAAATGCCATGAAGCAAAATAATGACTGTCAATCCTTGTGCATGCTATTGCCTGCTTAATGCTCTGCTATTGAAGCCCTCTCTCTGCCAAAAAGGGAGATTGGCAAGTGTTAGAGAGTTGAGAGAGACAACACCTCAGGGAGATTTTTTTCCTTGACAGAACCAAGTAATGAAAGAGAATTGAAAAAGGAGTACCTCTTCTCCTTTGTGATTCCAACTCAATTCTGTGTCTGTGCAGCACCCAAACACCTTCTCATCCACCAGTGGCCTGAGTCCTGTACTTTGAGAAACAGACAGGGAACGGGTCTCTCAATGAGCTTAGAGTTCAGGGCACCTGAATGGCTCAGTCAGTTAAACAGTTGACTTTTGATTTCAGCTTGAATCTTGATCTTGGTGTCCTGAGTTCAAAACTCGTGTTGGACTCCACTCTGGGCATGGAGCCTACTTAAAATATGTGTGAATGTGTGTGTGTGTGTGTGTGCGTGTGTATGCTAATAGTCTTTCGTTTACCTAATTTTAAAGATCTGAACAGTAAGAATCAAGGAGGGCCCCATGGCAATCAATGCCTGTCCTCTACAGCTGTTGGGTGCAGAGCTGGGTTTTCTACTCCAACCCCTCCTGCTGTTCTGGAAGCTCAGGTTATATTAGGCAAGCCTCCGTGGAAACAGAGAACAGCTGTTCAGCATCTTCTCCCAAATTCCATCTTGTGCTTGAAGATTGTTAGTGAGTTACCACTTGGACTTTATTTCTCTAAGCCAAATTATGTCAGGCCCTTAGATTTCTCCTCTTCTGTCTCATTTCCTAATTCTGTTTGTGGCTCTCTGATTTCCAACAAATTCTGTGGCCATCTTTTGGCCTCTTGAATTTGTCCTAGTCTCAGGCCAGGGTGTAGGAACTTTTCTGGACATCTGATATCTAACTCCTGTCTTACTTTGCAGCACAGTCTCCAAGAGAAGCACTAAAAGGTATTTAAGATGACAGTTTCTGTCCCGAGACCAGGGTTTGTTCTGATGTTTCCTGTTTCCAGTTATTTCCTCTAAATCTCTCGACCAGAAGTGCCAAACAGACTGCCCAAAAGCTGGAGCTGGTGCTACTGGTGTACAGCCAGTACTATTCCATGCATGGCCCCTGGGCCGGCAGCATCAATTCACCTAGGAGCTTGTGAGAAATGCTCATTTTCAGATCTCACTGAGACCCATGACTGGAAACTATTGAGTTGGATGCTAGAACCTGTGTTTTAACAAGTTTTCTAGATGATGTTTAAGCCCAATAAAGCTTGAGATTTAGCTGGACCCCAATCCTGTAAACATTTTTGCATAAGCCTCTGACTTTAAAAAGTTAGATGATATACTTAATAATACAACTTTCCAGGTTCCCTTAAAAATCATACTATGTAGGGACACCTGGGAGGCTCAGCAATTGAGCATCTGCCTTTGGCTCAGGGTGTGATCCTGGAGTTCTGGGATAGAGTCCCACATCAGGCTCCCTCTGCCCGTGTCTCCACCTCTCTCTGTGTGTCTCTCATGAATAAATAAATAAAATCTTAAAAAAAAAAATCATACTATCTAGAAATACTAGGCTCCATCTCCCTTCTGGAATCTGGTCTGTCAATGCCTCCACTGGTTGCCCTATGATGGTCTCTGCATGGAATTCTAGTACCAATTACTCTTTTTTCATCACACATGCACTATTTTCCTATAGTGGAGGTAAGGCGAATGTAAAATACTTCTTATGCATATAGTGTTAACAAAAGAAGTCAAACTGAAGTTAGACCTTGAGGGCCATGAGATTCAATAGAAATGAAAATTTCTTGGTGGAAGTGGTCTGGCTTGCTTTAATCCTCTGATGCTTTGCTAGGCCTTTAAACAGTTGCATATGTGACTTCTACTCTAGAGTCTAGATTTTTAAGACTTTTAAGCCTTTTCTAGCTGTAGCACCCTCTTTTTTACCCTGCATATTGCCTTTCCGACCTCTGATTCCTGCCCAAAGCCCCTAACCTACCTAAACCCTTGGTCCTGCTTTCCTGCAGTCCACCCTGTCCCTTTACTATTGAAGAGCAGCCTGGCATCAGGGCTACAAATCACTCTCTCACTAACAACCACTCAGCATTGTAGTATGTCAATCTGTCCAGCATGTGCTGTGCCATGTAGTATAGAAGAAAAGACTGGATTTCAGGGATAGGAGAGCCAGTTTGATTTCAGGCTCTGGACTTATTGAGTTGTTATAAGAATTAAGTGAGAAATACATGGAAAGTCCCCATTACAGTTTCTGGCACATAGTAAAACACCAAGTAAGTGGTATTTATGAATAAGAGTTTAGTACTTGTTTATTTGGTAATAATAATAACTATGTATTTAGCACCTATGTTAGGTCAAGGCTGTGCTAAGTAGACATGAGAGGGCAAAGATGAAGTGAGGGACATAAATATACAGGAACATACATACCTGTAATAAGGGGGTAGGCACCAAGTACTCTGGGATTATGTGAAGAGGAGATTTTGAAAGATTTTGGGTAGGTTCCTGTAGGAGCTCCATAGTAAAGGTTGAGCAAAAATGTCCCAAGTAACGAAGAGAATTAAAGGCTTCAAAGGGCCATCCTGTGTATACTCAATGATAAGAAAGAACATGCTGTGCTCCATGAATGTTCCAAAAGTAATGACGGTTTCCATGTTCCTGGAGTACAGGATATACATACAGAGCAAAAGAGAATACGAGATCAGAAAGGTAGATTAGGGTGAAGAGTGTAGGCACTTTCCCAAACTAGAGGAGTTCAGATTTTTATGTTGGAGTCAGATTTCTGTTTGGGAAGGCCACTCTGGCACCTGAGTCATCCAGAAATGCTTGAACTAAATTATGCTTCATTGATTATGTGAAGAAGATGTAGATACAAGAAAAGTATTTTAAAGAAATTTCCATCCAAAGTGGACAAAATTTTTTAAGGATTAAAGCGTCAGATTTGTTGGAGACTAAGAGAATTGATTCCTCATGCATTCCAGGGAGTTAAAGTTTTGCTGCATCAGACCTTCAGCCAAGTCAATATGAAGTTTGTGATTGAAACTAAAAATTACCAAAGTGGTGAGAGTTGTTGTTGCCTTGGCAACATTGACAAAGATCCAGTGAAGGATTCTGGGTAAGAGGCTAGGCTGTAGGTAAATTACTATTTGGTCTTCTTTGAGCCAGTAAGTTAACACCACAGAAAAGCCTAGCTTGGCATTTCCTGACTTGGAAGTGCTTTAATTCGCTCCTTTCGGCAAAATATACCCATGGGCTTTGCTCTGGGTTGGCCCTTTGTGAGGCAGATGTGTGATTCAATGGGCTTTGACAGGGCTGCCTAGCCAAAAAATATCTTGCCAGGCCCAACATTCCCACTCTGAAATTTTTTTCTACTGGTTAACACATTATTTCCAGAAAGCTCTGTCAAAATGTAGATCCATTACTGGAGAAATATGACACACGAGACAAACAGCAGAGAAAAATGCAGGTAGTGTAAAAGAGAGAAACTGGGCCAGCATACAGATGGCCTGGGCTCTAGCCCTAAACTAACTCCAGCTTAGTACTTTGACTGGGGCAGGACAGTTACTATTATTATTACTATTATTTGAATCTTGGTTTCATCATATATATGTATATAATAATATTTGTTTCCTCCATTGGGCAGTTTTTAAGGGTCCAATGAATGTGGTAAAAGTGTTTTGTAAACTATAAAGTGCTATACAGAAGCTAAGAGGCTGTTATTTTAAATATATCCTGGGGGGAATCCCTGGGTGGCTCATCCTTCGGCCCAGGATGTGATCCTGGAGTCCCAGGATTGAGTCCCACATCGGGCTCCCTGCATGGAGCCTGCTTCTCCCTCTGCTTCTCTGCCTCTCTCTCTCTCTCTCTCTCTCCCTCTCTCTCTTTCTGGGTCTTTCATGAATAAATAAATAAAATCTTAAAAAAAAAAAAAAGAGGTAGATATTTAAATCAATCAATGAATCAATCAATCAATCAATCAATCAATCAATCCAGGACTAGAATCTAAGGCAGTAATACTTTGAATGGAATGAGGAGGGAGGGTCCAATGACTATCACATGGAAAACAAGACTGTGACAGGGGAGAGGAGGGAGGAGGGTGACAGCATGTTGGAAGGCTCGTGCTTGGCCTTCCAAGCCTCACCTCCATGATGGCCCAACCCATCTCTCTGTATCTCAGCCATCCACCCGACAGGCTGTGCTGTTTCATGTTTTTGTTTTTTGGACTAGTCTGTCTGCCTGAATTTCCCTGCTCTGTCTCCTCCAAGTGAATAACTTCCTCTCTTCTTTTCAGATTCACCTGGACAGAGTAGAAGCTCTACCCCCAAAATACACAATACCTTTATGGTATTTGGTTCATCATATTGCAATTGTCTGTACATATTTGACTTTTCCACGTGGATGGTGCTATGGACAGAACTGTGTCTTCTTCGAAATTCATATGTTGAAGTTCTAATACCCAGTGTGACTATATTTAGAAAAAAGGACTTTAAGGAGGTATTTAAAGTAAAAGGAGGTCATAAGGGAGCCCTAATACTGCAGAACTAGTATCCTTTTAAGAGGAAGAGACTCCAGAAGCACACACACACACTGAGGAAAGGCCATGTGAGGATATAGTAAGAAGGTGGCCATCTGTAACCTAAGAAGAGAAACCTTGCCAGACATCAGTCATGCTGGCACCTTAGTCTTGGATTTCTAACCTCCAGGACTGTGAGAAAATAAATTTCTGTTGCTTAAGCCACTAGTCTGTGGTATTTTGTTATGGCGGCCCAAGCAAACTAATACAGATGGTAAGCATCTTAAGGACAAAGACTGTATTTTATTCATTTTTGTACAACCAGAGCCTGGCAAATAGTAGTTGCTGAATAGATAATTCTTGAATGAATGAACAAATTAATTAATGTAGCACACCTGGGCCCAGCTGGGAGATCAGATGAAGTCAGGTGCTATGACTACCTGTTTACTCTGGACCAATGACCATGACCATGGAGACCTAGAGAATGGATAATGGAAGGAACTTTAGTGTGGGTCATAGAGAGAGCCAGGGCAAGCTGATGGAGAACCAGGGACAGCCACAGCAGGCCACAGGCAAATGTTAGGCTGGCCCTAGAATAGATGTCAGGGAAGTCCTATATCAGAGGAGCCCAAGAGGTGTAGTAATAGTTACTTAAAACTCTAAGAGCTCTGTCATCTACTGCATAAAACCCAAGCTTTTAACATGTCAATGGGGCTCTTTATGGTACGGCTCCAACCTGCTGTCTGTGCTCCCAAGGGCTCTGTAGATAGCAGAGTAGGTATTCACTTAGTGTTGCCTCTCAAAGGCAAGGACTATGTCTTTACTTCTGTTGTCATGTAGCACCTAGAAGAAGGCCTGCTGTATTGTAGGCTCAATAAATGTTTGTCTGATGAAGAGCAGAGGATCTAAGTAGATGGACCACCAGCTTCTGGGACACTTGCCTATAGTGTTTCTCAGTGACTGAGAGAAGGCTCTGGACAGAACTCCTTAGTAGGGTCCTATATAGCTTCATATGACTGTTATAACAAATTACCAGAAATCTAGTAGTGTAGAACAACAGAATTTATTGTCTCAAATGAATCCTTCCTCTCTTCTTCCAACTACTGGAAGCTCCAGACATTCCTTGGCTTGCAGCTGTGTAACTCCAGTGTCTGCTTCCACCTCACATGGCCTTCTCCTCTGCGTGTTCTTCTTTCTGCCTGGTCCCCTTCTCTTCTGTTTCAAGGACACCCGTTATTGGATTTAGGGCCCACCCTAATTCAGGATGATCTCATACCCAAATCCTTAATTACCTTGGAAAGACCCTTTTCTCAAATAAAAGTCACATTTGCAAATTCATTGGGAATACACCTTTTGCAGAACCACTATCCAACCCACACAGGCCTGAAAACAGAAAATTTATCACCATGGAATAAGCTAGAGGAGATATTAGTGGAGCTTGAGTCTAATATGAAAGGCTAGGCTCGTGGCTTAGTCACAGAGAGCAGCAGGAAGCAAAGTAAGATCAGCAGCACAGCTTGATTTGCTGCCAAATCCTTGGGCCACTGACCAAGGGCTCCTTAAATTACTTCAGACTAGAACAGGAAGGTAGAACCTGGAGAAAAGACGTGAGGACCAAGTAGCTCCACTGTAGGATTTGGAAGACTGCACAACAGAAAAAATTTTCCTTCTCATTATATTAAAATAGAGTTTAAAAAATATGGAGAGTGATGTTGCCTAGTTTTTAAGGGGCAAGAGGAAAATGCACACTTTCACATGCTAAAGGATATTTGTCAGGGACCTCCAGAGAAATAGAACCAGTAGGACACACACACACACACATACACACACAGATGTACACACACACACCCACATACACACATATATACACCAGGGTGGCTGAAGGTATAAATCTCATCCAAAGGTGGGAGAAGATGTTATGATATATCCCAGTTCAAATAATGAGGCGGGGGGGGGGGGGGGGGGGCGGAAACAGGGCAAACTTCTCCTTCCTCTACCTTTCGTTCTGTTTAGGCTCTCAGTGGATTGGATGATGCCTATCCACATTAGGGAGGGTGATGTATTTTACTGAGTCACTGATTTGCATGATTATCTCATCTGGAAACACCCTCACAGACACACCCAGAAATGATACTTAATCTGGGCATCCCTTGGACACTCAATTTGAGGTATCACAGATGGTGGGGATGAATTTGGCACATTTTGGGTTTCATGTATCATAAGTTTTAAACAAATGTACATACCCTTTGATCCAGCATTTCCTCAAAACAGGCAAAAATTTAGCCAGAATCATGTGCTTTTGATTGGAAAAAACTTATATTTCCAATAATGGGTGGTGATTTGAATACATAATGGTTAGCTGTATGATAGAAATCCATATTCCTATTTAAAAATGGTATTGTTGAAATGTACTCCTTGACCTGGAGTAATGATCATTGTTGGATGAAAAAAGCAGATTAAAAAGTGTGTGTCTACTATAATCCAATTTTTGTTAAGACATTTCTATTTTGCAAAAAGACAGGGTGGTTAGTACTCACATGTGAATAGTAATTATCTCCATTTGGGGCAATTATTTGTAATTTTTTTGCTCATTTTTGTCTTTGCTCTTTTTATCATGAACATGTATTATATGATAAAAGGGAATATTATCTTAAAATATGAAAAATGTGGTCTCCTAGAGTTAACTTTTTCTAGGCTGTATCTTAGCTGTTACTACTATATTTATCTAGGCATATTGATCTCTGATCAAATTTGCATGGTAATGTTAAAAAATAGCATTTCTTCTTACATTAGTAATAAACAAGAGCAGATAAGCTAGTTTGTTTAAACACTACGAGTCCTGGCACCCAGGCTGGCTTGAGGATTTTATAACTAATCATCTCGCTCTTTCAGAACATTTAGCTATAGAAGAATCTTCTGGACAGTCCACACTCTATGGCAGTAAAAGATGGAGATGTAACCACTTCTCACTTTCTTTTTTTTTTCACTTCTCACTTTTGATCTCTTACGTAAAATGACTGAATGCTAGATTACATGAAAGGGAACATATAAAAGCACTCTACAAAGTGTGTGCAGCCACACAGACAAGGAGCTTATCATTGATGTGTCCCAATGTGCTGGGAATGCTGTGGTTCTGGGCACTCAAACTCCCTTCCTTGAAGCCCCTATTTATTTAAGAGTGAAGAGAGAGCCTAAGAAGGGGAGGATTGGGGGCCCACCAGTTCAACCTGAGAGACTCCTCTTGTGTCAGTGGTGGACAATGTGGACTCTCATGCCCAAGAACAGATTGAACTTCTAACTTAGCTCAATCTCCTCATTTCAGAGAAGCACAAACCAAAGCCCAGGAAGGAGAAGTGACTTTCCCACGGTCGCTTAATGGCATAGCTGGAACAAAAAGAGTTTTGATTTCTAATAATGTCATGTCGTCTCTAGACTCCACTGTATGCTCATCATAAAGAAAAACCTGAAACTTCTCATATAAAACAATGGCTGTTCTGATCTGGCAAAAGATATCCAGTAATAATGGCAACATTGCTCGCTTTCCTTTCCCCTTGTCTTCCCAAGAATGGAGTTTGGTCAACAGCAATCCCAAGCTCTAGTCCCGTTCTGATACCTCAGACCCATATGGCAGGTGTTCTCAGGCACAAGGAAATGACCCCATGGAAAGGGTATAGTAATTGGTGCAGACCATGGTTCACTCACAACGTCCCCCTGTGGGGATAAGGCCGCAGCACCTGCTTCTATTTTGGTAAAGACTTTCTCAATAGTCAGTTTTGCTGCAAGATATTGTAAAGGAGCAATTCTACACAGTGCTTCTTCCCCAATCTTACACTCTACTAGACACATGAAGACAGCTCACTTTATTACCAGGCAGAATGGAATAAGCACTCAAGAGAGATTCAAGCAAAATTCTATGGAAGCAAAGAAGAAAGAGTAGTTAATTCTTTTACCACTAACAAATGTGTGCTGGGCAACTACCTGTGTAGGCCACTGAACTAAGTGCTTTATGCAGGAGGTGCCCTACACAGAATAGAATTGTTCATTTGTGATATGATTTCTTTCTTTGCTCAGAAGACTAGAGCACTTTATAATTACATGTGGACTTGTAAATATATTTATCTTTTTTCTACATTCCAGTGAAAATCTTGTAGAGAGCATATCACCAGAACTTGTAAAACTATTTATTACTTTTATTATAGGTTTTCCCACGGAATATAGGCTCTTGTGGTGCAAGGACCTGTTTTATTTAAATTTTTATTTATTTCACCCACCCAGCATGGGACTTTGCACATGATAGACACTCCATAAATGCCAGGTAAATTAATCTAGGTAAAATGGATTCAATTGGCCAGTATCACCCAATCCACAAAGTTGGACTACACAGACCAATACTCTTCTCCCCTCCTTTTTCTACTTCACCCTACACTCAATTTATTCCCTCCATAACCCCTGAAGTTGGCTTTCAAACACACACACAACTTGGTTATCAGATATCTACTCCCTCCCCCTACTGCAATGGTTTTCATTGGTATTTAAGATAAAATCCAAACCCCTTATGAGTTAGGGATGTTTATGTCTAAATTTTGCCAAATAGTTATGCATATATGACCAGACATATTCATAAAGGGATTATAGAAATTACAGATGATAATTTGTATGTCACTAGATTTCTCTCCTTAGTTTGGTCTACACAGCCGTATATGGGTTGGTCTCTGACACTTCTTCAACTTCGTCTTGGCCATTCTCTACATTCTTAGTACATTATAGCCACCCTGATTTATATCTCAAGCACATCAAACTCAATCCCATTTCCTGGCATTTTGCATTTGGTGTTTCCTCTGCTGGGCATAGTTCTCCCCAGTTCTCATATGAGAAATGCTAATATAGGCAAACTTTAGAGATACTGAGAATTCAGTTCTAGACCATCACAGTAATGTGAATACTGCAATTTGGCTGTGACAATTTCTTAGATGAAGACAACAGAAGTTTCCTACATCAGCGGACTCTTCCTTTCATTAACAATTTATCTGTAGCATGAGGTGCTGTTTGGAAGGCAGCTATGCTAACCACTATACCACCAATGTTCTTGCTGCGGTGCTGTTCGATAGCATTTTACTCACAGTAGAACTTCTTTCAAAATTGGAGTCAATCCTCCAAACCCTGTTGCTGCTTTATCAACTAAGTTTATGTGATATTCTAAATCCTTGGTTGTCATTTTCACTATCTTCACAGCCTCTTTACCAGGAATAGTTTCCATCTCAAGAAATCTATTGTCTTTGCTCATCTGTAAGAAGCAACTCTTCATTCATTAGTTTTATCATTTGATTGCAGTAATGCAGTCACATCTTTAGGTTCTGCTTCTAATTCTAGTTCTCTTGCTATTTCTACCACATCTCCAGTTGCTTCTTCCACAAAGTCTTGAATCCCTCAAAGTCATCCATCAGGGCTGGAATCAACTTCCAAACTCCTGTTCATGTGGATATTTTGACTTTTCCCATGAATGACAAATGTTCTTAATTGCATCTAGAATGGTGAATACTTTCCAGAAAGTTTACAATTTTCTTTGCCCAGATCCATTAAAGGAATCACTATTTATGGCAGCTTTAGCTTACAAAATGTATTTCTTCAGTAATAAGATATGGAAGTTGAAATTACTCCTTGACATGTGGAGTATAGAATGGATGTTGTGTTAGCAGACATGCAAATAATATTAATATTGTCCATCTCCATCAGGGCTCTTGGGTAACTATGTGCATTGTCAATGAGAAGTCATATTTTGAAAACTTTCAATCTTTTTTTCTTGAGTAGCAGATCTTAACAATGGGCCTAAAATATTCAGTAAACCATGTTGTAAATAGATGTACTGTCACACAGGCTTTGCTGTTCTATTTATATAGCACAGATTTAACATAATTCTTAAGGGCCCTACAATTTTCAGAATGGTAAGTGAGCATTGGCTTCAACTTAAAGTCACCAGCTGCATTAGCCCCTAACAAGAGAGTCAGCCTGTCCTGTGACCCTTTGAAACCAGGCATTGACTTCTCTTCTCTAGCTATGGAAGTTCTAGGTGGTATCTTCTTCCAATAGAAGGCTGTTTCCCTGGCATTAAAAATCTGCTGTGGCAGCCCTGGGGACTCAGCGGTTTAGTGCCACCTTCAGTCCAGGGCATGATACTGGAGACCCAGGATCGAGTCCCACATTGGGCCCCCTGCATGGAGCCTGCTTCTTCCTCTGCCTTGTGTCTCTGCCTCTCTCTCTCTCTCTCTCTCTCTCTCTGTGTGTGTGTGTCACTCATGAGTAAATAAATAAATATCTTAAAAGAAAAGAAAAGAAAATCTGCTGTTTAGTGTAGCCACCTTTATGAATTATCTTGACTAGATCTTCTGGATAACTTGCTGCAGCTTCTATATCAGCACGTACGGCTTCACTTTGCACTTTGAAGTTATAGAGATAGCTTCTTTCTTTAAATTTCATGAATGAACCTCTGTTAGCTTCACACTTTTCTTCTGCAGCTTCTTCACCTCTGTTGGCCTTCATAGAATTGAAATGAGCTAAGGCCTTGCTCTGGATTAAGCATTGGCTTAAAAGTATGTTGTGGCTGCTTTGTTCTTCTATCCAGGCCAGTAAAACTTCCTCTATATCAGCAGTAGGGCTGTTTTGCTTTCTTATTGTTTGTATGTTCACTAGAGTAGAACTTTTAATTTCCTTCAAGAACTTTTCCTTTGCATTCACAAGTTGGCTAAATGGCCCAAGAAGACTAGCTTTTGGCCTATCTTGGCTTTTGACATGCCTTTCTTACTAAGCCTGATCATTTCCAGTTTTTTATTTAAAGTGAGAAATGTGTGACTCTTCCTTTCACTTAAACACTTAGAGGCCATCATAGGGTTAGTAACTGGCTTAATTCAATATTGTTGTGTCTCAGGCTATAGGGAAGCTTAAGGAGTGGGAGAGAGATGAGGAGACAGCTAGTCAGTGGGGCAGTCTGACCATGCACAACATTTATTGATTAAGTTTGCCATTTTATATGGGTGCCGTTTGTGGTGCCCCCAAATAATTACAACATTAAAGATCACTGATGACAGACCACCATAACACATATGACAATAACGAAAAAGTTTGAAATATTATGAGAATTACCAAGATGTAACAGAGAGACACAAAGTGAGAATATGCTGTTGGGAAAACCCCACCAATAGACTTGCTTGATTCAGGGTCTTTGTTAAAGACCCAGTATCTGCAGAGCACAATAAAGTGAAGTGCAATCAGACAAGTTATATCTGTAATGCAGGGCTACCACAAATGTCACTACTTAGAGAAGAATTTCCCAATAAATTTATCCCTACTCCACACTGCTTTATTTTATTTTTAGATACCACTTATTACTATTTACAAACACCTTGTTCATTGATTTGTTCCCTTGCATATTGGCTGATTTCCGGGCATGAGAATATTAATAATGACAATGAAAGCCAACACCTGTATAGTTTTTACTACATGCTGTACATTATTCTAAGTACTTTCATGTATATTTATTCACTTAATCTTTATCAGAGCCAAAGAAGAAGAAACTATTTTAACCCCATTTTAAAGCTGAAGAGACCAAGGAACAGAGAAGTTAAGTAATTTGTCCAGTGTCTCACAGCTAGTAAATGAATATGTGAAGATTTAAGCCCAGGTGGTTGGCTCCAAAGTCGGTCCCCTTAATCACTGTCTTATGCTGCTTTACGTGTAGATGCAGATCTCATAGATTCTGTTCATTGCTATGTCCTTCATCCTAAAAACACTGTTTATATCCCAATGACCTAGAAAATGAATGAATGAATACAGTATTAAATGTGCTTCCTCTTCTTGTTTTACTAGACATTGGTACTACATTTCACTAGAATGAATCATGAAGAGGAAAGTCAAATGCTTTTTGGTTTAAGTAAAATATCATCACTCTAATCTTTTGGCTACATTTTTCCAGACACAAACATAAGGTTCCTCCCACTCCCACCCCAAAACATGACCACCACCAACAACAACACCTTTGTTTAAGCTAGACAAATGGTGGAAAGGTTCACTGTGTTCCTGGGAAGACATAAAACCTTACTTGCTATGGTCCATAAAGTATCCAGAATAATTCTATGCATAGTCATTAAAGAACTCTATAAAAGGCACTGAATATTGAGACCACTCAAGCAATCTGATTGCTTAATTAAATCTCTAGAAATGCTCAATATGTGCCAATTGAAACTGTATCACCCATAAAAAAGAATACGTGCCTTTTCTTTTTCTTTTCATTTTTAGTTTATAATAGCAATAATGACCTTGGCCCTGGGCATTTCCTGGAAATTAATGATTGGCTAGGCTTAATGGCCCTTAACTGCCCCTCCAGTGGACTACCAACTCCTCCCAGCTTGTCATTCACACCCTGAAAAGTTCCCTGAGCCTCATTCTGGTTTGTTAAGGAATGTTCATACTTGTCAAAGCTAGTGGCATTGGCTTGTGAATAATGATTTGTGGATTCATGAGACCTTTGTGAGAATATTGATGACTAAACAGGAGAAATTCGGGATCCCTGGGTGGCGCAGTGGTTTGGCGCGGGCCTTTGGCCCAGGGCGCGATCCTGGAGACCCAGGATCGAATCCCACGTTGGGCTCCCGGTGCATGGAGCCTGCTTCTCCCTCTGCCTATGTCTCTGCCTCTCTCTCTCTGTGACTATCGTAAATAAATTTAAAAAAATAAATAAATAAAATAAACAGGAGAAATTCCTAACTACCTCAGAGGTGAACTTTGATACACTCAGTGTATACATTGGAGCTTGCTTTCCTTCATTCCACATCTCACTATGGTGGTTTGAAGGAGCTTGCCATGCATTTCTCTGCTTTTGAAGTTTTCCTCTCTTGTCTTCTGCTGTGTAACTTTCTTAAATCTATATATGGACAGAAAATACATCAGACATAGAGAAATTTCTTTTGAATATAGTATAATGCAAATAGGTTTAATTTCCTCTACCTCAGCTTGGTGAGGTGGCCATCACTCTGGAAGAACCTACAATTAGTTGCAATTCTAATTCTGCCTTCTTAGCTTCCCACTTATCAAGAAACTTAACAAAAATTTTTCTCTCACTCTGGTTCCAGAATATCAATCTGGTAAATCCTTAGCTACTGCTTCTCATCTGTACATAGACATGTCACAGCTTTGTAAGCCTGTGTTATTAGTGTGTCCTTGAACCACTTTGTCTACTGTAATAGTGATATTAGCAACAGACTTTTGAATAGCACTTTAGAATTGACAGAGAACTTTCTAGCGGCACATGATTAATCTTGTTTTACAGAAGAGGAAGCTGGGTTCAAGAGATAAAGTGACTTGCCCAAGATCATATATCTTACAAGTAGATATTGATATCTTACAATATCAATATCTGATATTCCAGATATTCAGCCTTTTTCTCAGTTCTTTCAAAGATTTGCCACCTTCCAAAAAGAGCTCAGCATCTACCTTTTTATTTTTTTTTGGGGGGGGGGGGTGATGGAAATGTTCTGTCTTTTTTTTTATAAATTTATTTTTTATTGGTGTTCAATTTGCCAACATATAGAATAACACCCAGTGCTCATCCCATCAAGTGCCTCCCTCAGTGCCCGTCACCCAGTCACCCCCACCTCCCACCCACCTCCCCTTCCACCACCCCTAGTTAGTTTCCCAGAGCTAAGTCTCTCATGTTCTGTCTCCCTTTCTGATATTTCCCACTCATTTTTTTCTCCTTTCCCCTTTATTCCCTTTCACTATTTTTTATATTCCCCTTTTTATCTTTTAAATCATCTCTTTCTTGATGTGTCAGACCAAGTGAAGGAGCCTTAATCAATAGCAAGTATTGCTATTCATTGAATGTAAACTATGGACATACATTTCATATATATCATTTCTGGTTTTTTTTTTTTAAGATTTTATTTATTTATTCATGAGAGAGAGAGAGGCAGAACACAGGCAGAGGGAGAAGCAGGCTCCATGCAGGGAGCCCAACGCGGGACTCCAGGTTCTCCAGGATCACACCCTAGGCCGAAGGCAGCGCCAAACTGCTGAGCCACACAGGCTGCCCTCATTTCCCTTTTTTTTAAAAGCTTTATTTATTATTTTTTTGTTGGGAGAGAGAAGGGAGGGAGAGAGAATGTCAAGCAGACTCCCTGCTGAGCACAGAATCTGACCCAGGGCTCATCTCCCCACCCTGGGATTATGACCTGAGCCAAAATCGAGCCCAGAGCTTACCTGACTGAGCTACCTAGGTGCCCTATCATATATATCATTTCCTTTTATCTTCCCAACTCAGTGAGGTAGGAACTAGTTCCATATTCCAGAGGAAACAACTATAGTTCAAAAAAGGCAAATACCCTATTGGAGTTCATGCTCTGGAAGATCTGATTCCTGAATCTATGCATGTTGGCTGTGCTGCTATGCTGCTGAAAGGGGACTTTTTCTCTGTAGGATTTTTATGGCTTGGCAATTTTTTCCTGTTGCACAATATCAAACATGGCTGATCTGTGAGCCAAGTATAAAATCCTTGAGAGTTCTAGACATATAATGCCACTGACCACAACAAGATGAAAGTATCCCCAGGTAGATGGCAGCCAGAATGGAAATTTCTTTAGTGGTAGTATAGGGTGAACCTTGATATTTTGCCTTAAATATGATAGATACTTAATCTGACAAACATCTTCATGTTTTATATTTTTCCCTGCTGTGACTTCAAGTGATGTATATAAAGAACAGGTGGCTGGTTGTCATATCTCTGGATATAAGTCTGTAAATTTTGTGAGGAGTATTTTGTAACTTTGTGGAGCTACATAGTACTAGAGAAATTGTTTACTTCATCCCTTACATTTTTGGTAGTGAAGAAATTAAAATACAGGAAGACTGGATGAGTTGCTCAAAATCTTTAAGCAAGTTTTGGTTTGGTTTGGTTTTCCTGTGGTAAGTGGTTGATGGGCTGTGTTTTTACTACTTGACAGGACACATAGACACGGGGAACGCTTTGAGGAATAAGATAGACCCAGGCCCTGCCTCCAGTAAGCTTGGGGTCTAGCAGGCAGAGATTTGGATTTTTGATCTGACATCACTCTATAACCAACTGAACTTGTTTGGCAGCTATGCTCATGTATTTCCTCATCTTGAATCCTTGCCTGGTCACGTTACCATCAAGTTCTTGCAATACACCACACGGTATGTCAGCTACACACACACTACTTCTAGCCAGAGATTTTTTTTTTTTTTTCCTTTTTAACCCGATGAACTGGGGTGGGATAAGAGTCAGACCTCCAAGGTACCTATCACAAAATTCTAAGCTAAAAATCAGGTTTGGGCATGCCTGCCTTCTTTTCCCTTCCAGCTGGATTCTAGTGTTATCTTCTGCGGGGGGGGCGGGGGGGGGGGGTGGTGAGGAAAGGCGTCACTACTTCCTTTGAAGACTCTACATCCCTATTCTTCTTGCTCTGCCTATGTCATCTCCTTCCTGTGACTTTCACTTTATGGTGGTGGCCCCACGGGGCCATTTTCTTGTCGTCTCCTCAATAGAGGTCAGAGCTCCCCCTTCAGGTTAAAGTGAGGAAGGCAGTGATGTGGTCAAAAGCACCTACCAGTGGGGATTGAAGAAAATTTTGAGAAATAAAATTGCTCCATCAGTTTTTCAGGTTCTTCATTTATGTGATGTTATTACATAGCCTCAGGAGAACACAAAAACAAAACCAAACAGAAACAAAATAAAAAAAATATAGCACCTTGGAACTCCAAAGTCCATGGAAATTTATTTTCTTAGGAAAGCAATCTCCTTTGGCTCTTCACTCTGGAGAACTTGATTTGCCATCAATATTTAAAATGAAAATAAAGTAGTTCTTAAAGAAATGAAGATCACTTAAAACATAGTGCTACTTTGAATGTCAAGAAGCCATTATGTTTAATAGCATTTTTTAAACTATTAAAGTTGAGTGGTTACTTTTTATTTTGCATTTAGTCACTCATGGGAGACATTTATTTAGTCTTATATGCTACAAATAGTGATGCTGTTAGTAGAGAAGATTCTCATTTTGAATAATGGTCTCATTTATATAATATCTCTTAGTATAATATATTCATATCTTACCCAGGAATGAAAATGCACAAACTGCTAAGAAGGTGAAAATACTGTGAAATGTATGCCCTTGAAACTATAGAATTGTGAAATCAAGAAATGTGGTGTTTTGAGTTCGTCAAATGACATATATATATATATATATATATATATATATATATCCCCATATACATACATCTATACATTTACACAACCTTTGCAGAAAGAGAAATATCAGAAACAAAAAGATTTCAACTTTTTTTTGTCAAGTTTAGGATACAGAATAACCCAGTAGACTTCCATGATATATTCCAAAAGCACAGGAACTGAAAAAAATATGGAATATACATGAGTTTTTTTTTCTCCTAAATGTTATCTTATGAAGCAATTTTTAAATTGTCATCCTGGCTTCTGTGGACAGACTGGTAGTCACTTTTAAAAGACTTAGTGATTTTTGTAGAAATCTCACAACTTTTTCTTTTCTTTTAATTTTACAGCTTCCTAACATATGCATGGGCTTCTCAATAATGTGAGACCTAAATGAGAGAAAATTGCAAATTCTGGACAAAAATGGCATTATCTTTTGGATCTATGGGGTTTTTTTTCTGAGTACAAATCAGAAATGTGGAATGTATTGAGAATACAGTGGAGGATATAGGCATGTGCTATGGGGACTAAAACATATAATCTTCATGTAGATAGCATCTGATCCATGAACACTTGATTATAAACAGATTTATTACTTCAGATTCTGTCAATCTTGGTTCTCATGTGAGTGAAAACTTTAAGGAAAACACCAACCATGTATTGGGTGCCCCCTATATGTCACATGTGTTGTTCCAGACTTACCAAAATTTTATCAATTAAGATTTTTTTGGGGGGGGAGGGTGTAAATGATGGAAAATCATATAAATTATGAACTGACCCAGAATTCAAACAGCATCACCAGGCGCCAGTTTTTCTTCATTTCTCAACTCTGCTTCTTTGATGTTGTCATGTAACCATGTAGTTAGAGCAAGGTTTTTCAACCTCAGCACCATTGACTTTTTGGGACTGAAAAATCTTCATTGTGAGAAGCCATCCTGTGCATTGTTTATTTCTGGCTTTTATCCACTGGATGAGAATAGTAAGCCCTTCCCCCCAGAGTTGTGACAACCAAAAATGCTCCCAGATATTGCCAAATGTCCCCTGTGTGGGGGGCAGGATGGGAAGAGAGCAACTTCCCCTTCCTTCTCCTTCAGTGAGAAACACTGGGATAAACGAAGATGAGTGCCAGTGTTCCGGAGGCACATCAATTTAAACCCAGAAGAGAAAACAAAGTATTTCTGTCCCAGCATTTCCCGGAAAACAACATTCTGAGATTCATCCTTTTTTTCCTTTTTATTTATTATGTTTTTAGTAAGCTCTATACCCAACATGGAGCTCAAACTCACAACCCGGAGATTCATTCTTATTGGACCTGCTCACATAGATGGCCCACTCTTGAAGCAGTCACCCTGAAGTCATCTCTGAAGCCAGCTCTGATTGGTAGGCCTGGGTCATGTGCTTCATTTTAAGGCTGAGGACAGAGCCCCATTCACACCATCTGGATGCAAGTTGGGTGGGGAGGGAATATTCCAGTGAAAACCAGCAGTATGGCTGGAAGAGGAGGAGTACAAACTGGGCAAGGCAAAGAGTAAATGTGTACCAAAGAAAAATTATCTCATCCATTTTCACAAATGCCTTCTGAGGCACAGAGAGAGTAAATAAATCGTCCAAGGTCACATGACTAATGAGTAGTGATATATGTAATCATTGTATTATCTGACTCAAAATAAATGAAGAATGAATAACAGAAAAAAAAAAAAAACGCCTGTCCTACAATTGTAGAATTGCTAAGAGCTAACAAACTCTTCCTATCCAGGTGAATTTATTGTACCTTCCTGATGCTCAGTAATTTGTCATTGTTTTGGGAGAGCAGGGTGGGGATATCGACTCACTAATCTGGCTTAAAAATTAAAATTTATTTCTCTTCAATTACAGTATCATAAGCAATCAAACAATATATTTAAAATTGTGCTACTTTAATATTAACACTTCCTTCTGGTTTATTATAAGTTAAATCAGACTTTTTGCTAACTTAGGAAACTAGCCACAATAGATGAAACTGATCTATAGGAAAATGCATTCTGAATGCTAAACCATTGGCTTTCCAGTGAACTTTTGGAGTGCAGTCCATTTCTAAGCTCCGGGCTGCTGGTATTGTGAAACTGACACTGTACTTTTAGGTTCTTCATTTCTTCCAGGAAACCCGAAGCATTTGTTCAAAGTTTCTACCTGGTGGTTGACTTTCTAATAATAATGAAATATACATAAGATCCCATGTTACAGACCAGAAAATGACCTGAATCTATGAATGTATGAAATCATGGAAACTTGCATTCCAAACATGAGGAATTTACCTGCTCCAAACCATCTATAGTCCCATTTTTGATCAAAGGTCTTTGTTAATCATATCTGGATAGGCTATAAGTCACCATACCTGAAGAGATTACAACTCAATATTGAGCTCAACGTTGATTTACTTGCATTAGGTGGAAAGGAAACACGACTGTTTTTACTTGTGAAATGTACTTACTTTATTTTAAAGCTGCTCAAATATGTAAAAGCAGAGATCTCTGCTCTCTCTAGGTACAGCATTTGGATGTCTCTTTGGAAGTGTGGTACTCATTGAAAAATTTTCTCACCTGCCTCCCACCAGTATCTTCAACAATTTAACAAACTCCCTTAAAATAGACTGCCATTTTGTATCATTGCCATCTTTTTCTCAACTTTTTAAAAAAAGATTTATTTATTTGAGAGAGAGAGAGAGAGAGAGAGAGCACTTGCGGTGTGGTCGGGGGAGAAGGAGAGGGGAAGAATCTCAAGCACTCCCCACTGAGGGACCCCACATGGGGCTGTATCTCATGACCCAAGAGATCATGACCTGAGCCAAAACCAAGAGTCAAACCAAAAGTCAGATGATCAACTGACTGAGCCATGCATGTGCCAATATTTCTCAACTTTTAAGCTACTCTTTTGCATAATATGATGTTAATTATTAGAGGAAATCCCATTACTTAACAATTGTGAAAGTTTAGCTCACTCAAGGGGCCTGTAGTGAGTTATTCTCTTTAAGATACAAAATGAGAATATCTATTTAAAACAAGGTGAAGAGCATCACTGCAGTAATTTTTACTTTTACAAGCAGGTACCTTCAGAAACACATTTTTACCAAGCATATTCAAGAAATGCAGAAAACAGCTGCACAGAATCTTGAGAGAAATAGCTTCTGCTTTCTATAATTTCTGCACTGTTTAAGGACTGCACTGAAGGAATTTAAAATCAAGATGATTGACATTACTAAGCTTTTTTTTATGCTGCACACATGGTCTTTTTTTAAAAAGAGTACTCTGTGCGCAAAACATAATTGCTCTCTGCTTCTGCAAAGGTTTCCCTTCAATAGAATTGCATTTTCCTGATATAACTGATTAAAATAAATTAAATGAGCCACTCACTTATTCTTCCAGTTTGCAAACTTTGAAATTTTTAACAGGGTTTTTACACAGGCATACATTGTGCAACTCTACATACTATTTAGTAAAGTGCATTCTAAGTGCACTTTTAAAAACCTAGATAACAATGTTCTCAATAAAAAGAAAAGATGACAAAATGTCTATCCCAGGGACCATCAAGCCTCTTCTTGCCCCTTGGCCATCAAGCAGGTGACAGTTCATCAGCCAGTTTTTGCCAGTTTTGCCTACACCTTCTGTAAGATGGGAGCTGCCTTAGGTGAAATGTTATATCCCTTCCCACTTTTAGCATAATAATTTGGCAAATGTTGATGAGGGAGAGGCAAAGTTCTTGGACTGGTTTACTTTCCATGTCTTCCATGATTATTAGCTTTACTCCTTAAAAAAAAAAAAAAGTATATATGTATACATACGAGTAGTAGATACTATATTATTTACATTATATTATGTATATATGCATGTATTACAAAGCTTCCTTCAAGATATTTTTGTAAAGAAATCATAACCAAGCTTTCTTGTGTTAGAAAACACAATTCAACTGAGTAAATTTTAAAGATTTTATTGGCTTTATTCCATGATTCATGAATTGGGCAGCAACCAATCTAGCAGATAGGAAGGAGCTGCAGACAGCTATGCAGAATGAAAGACTTTTATAGGCAGAAGGGAGCAGGAACAAAGAAGTTACACTAGAAAAAAAAGCAGATTGGTTATGGCAAGGTCACTTTCCTTTAGGGAATGGTGGAGGGTCTGTCAGGCAGATTATCTAACTATGCTGATTAAGCATTTCCTGACTGACTGGTTTAAGATTCCATTCCTGGGAGAGGCTAAAACTGTAATCAAGTTTCAGTTTGGTTACATGGGGCTTAGCATGAGTGACTCCATTTTGGATTTGTTATCTTTGTTTTTAACACTTGTGATTTACACCATTTATGAATGCATGTATTATTTTAGTTGTAAATCGATGTCACTTGCACTACAGAAAATACATCAGAGTTTATAAAAATGTTGCAAAATAATAGCTACATGGCTTAACCTAACTTATTGAGTATCTGGCAGTTGTTTTAAAAAAAGTTGATGCATTGATCAATCGGACGACTGCAGAGTGGCTATAAACCAAAATGAGAAAGAAGAAGAGAGAACAGAAATCGTCATGAAAGACAGAGCAGCAGAAGAAATATCGGAAATAATCTACTCATTTTCAGTTTTCTTTCTAAATTAGACCATATCTCATTGTGTCTGTTGTCACCAGGTATTATAAACCTTAAATAAATGGTTTATTATGTTTTTTCTCTGAGACATTTGGGGGGAGTTAAGGAGATGGAGCTACTCAAGTCTTTAAACATTCTGATCAGGTTTCCTCCAGGGTCTTGCTGCTGGAAGAATGTCTTATGGGTAAATTTCCACTCTCTCAGCGGGGAGTGTTTTGCATGAACTGACTCCCAGGAGAAAATGTTATTCCATAGAACAAAGCCCAGGCAGTGACTCATATTAAACTGACCAGGGTGGGGGAAGGGAAGCATTGACCTGGAGGGAGGGAAAGGGTAGAGGACACAATTTACTTTCTAAAAACTGACTGTGGCTCTCTGGGAAATGAAAAACCTCTGAAGTCTCTGTGTTTCCCTGTGATGCTTTTATATAAAAAGTATTTGCAATGTGTCATAAGGATTTTCTAGGATGAAATGAAGATTCTTAGTCAAGGGAAGAAAAACCAAGTCTCTTGTAGAAAAAGTAACCAAACTGTCTTTCTCACCTACATCTCTTAGTTATAATATCAACCATAATTGATAGGATGGACATGGCTAATTTAATAAAGCCATTTACTCCTCACCATCAGAAACATGACTTAAAACGATACTGATTTTAAAGGAGAGCCATTTGTTGCCTGAATTTGCATGTTCCGATAAGACACAACCTAGATATGGATTCTTTTCACATTAGCTAAAACAACTTGAATTTCAAACACTTTTCTTTTCCACAAAGGTTAGAGATTCACAGACCATCACTGCCCTGATGTTTCCTGTTGTTATAAAGCTGCTTCTTGATAAAATGATACAGTTCTGCAGTTCGAACCTTTTAATTATCTTTTTTTATTATTATAACATGCACCAGGGTCCTAAACTTCCGAGGATTTATTGATAAGGGCATCTTCCACTTGTACTGCTTCATTTTATTGCTGTTTTTATAATGGTTTCTAACTAATAAAATGTTATCTTATTCATTTTGTTTATGTGTAATAAATCAGAAACCTTTCCCCTTCTTCTGCTATGCAGATATGGGTGTGCCAGTGAGGGAGATTCTATCCATGTGTTAAACCAATGACGTCTTTTGCATACAAATAGAAATTAGTACAAAAGCATTTCATTAAAGAAAGTATCGCTGTTTCTGCATGACCTAAGGAAAATTAATATTCTAAATGCAAAATCACATGACTTGGGGTTTTTGCCTCTTTCCAGCAACCAAAGCTGTGAAAAGATGTCTGGAATAAAGCCTAGATTTCTTCTCCTTTCCTATGAGCGATATTATTTCCTTGATGAAGGAAATAGATATGATGGAGGAAAAAGAGTATGTGCAGTTTTTAGGCAGCTTTAAATCCTGGATGTTATATTCATTCAATAGATATTTATTAAACCCTTGTAATGTGTCAGACTCTGTGATAGGTGCCAGGGTGAACAAGAGACATGGTCCTGGCCCCCACAGAGATTATGTTTTTATAAGGAAATAGATACCAAACAAATGATTACATCAATGAATAAGTAATTTTGATTGTGATAAGGGTTGGGAAGGAAAAGCTTGGAGACTGAAAGGGTATTGCATGTCAAGATTCATCCACTCATCTTTAGACTCAAGCCTCCTACTTTCCAGGGTATGGGCCTGGTTCTGAGATGAAGCGTGGAGATGAAGGCCGACCTAGGCAAACAGTCTCACAGAGCCCCGCGACGGAAATACTGGGGAATTGCATCTCTGGCAGCGCCTCACTGATGGGAGTGGGGTAGGTGGTAATGAAGAGAGAAGGGTTCTTGCCAGAGCCGCCATTTTTACTGAGTGTTGAGAAGTCTTCCAAGCACCAAGTGGCATAGACAAAGGCAAGGAGATGAGCAGAGCTGTGCTTTTAGCAAAGTGTGAATGGTTCTAGGACTAGAGGCTATGGAATATGCAGTGACTGGAGGTGAGCCTAGAAAATCAGCTTGAAAGCAAATGGTGAATGAAAGAGGTTATATGTCTTGCCAAGTCATTTGGACTTTGTTCTGACATTTGTAGGGAGCCATTGTGGAATTTTAAAGAAGAGGAGTTATAGTGGACACAATGGCCTACAGAGCATCTACCTTGTCTATTACGGCTTCCTAAAATTACCTTAATTTACTTTCAAGTATCTATCCATCTCCCAATAGCTACCTGTTTTGTTGCAAGTTGAACCTACCTCCAGATGCAGGGCTTGATCTTTTTTTTTCTTAAGATTTTATTTGTTTACTCATGAAAGACACACAGAGAGAGAGAGGCAGAGACACAGGCAGAGGAAGCAGTAGGTTCCGTGCAGGGAGCCTGACGTGAGACTCGATCCTGGGTCTCCAGGATCATGCCCTGGACTGGGTCTTCAGATCATGCCCTGGATCAAAGGTAATGCTAAACTGCTGAGCCACCCGGCCTGCCCGGGGCTTGGTCCTATTAAGGTAAGGTCCTCTGCTCCCCACTGATACCCCTCTAGATCTAGCTTGACTGGCCACTTGAGCCAAAGTCTATCAACTCACCCTTTACTTTGGCTGTAGGGATGAGTTTAGGGATGGGCATTTGACCAATTCCTACCAAATAGATGCAGAGAGGGGAGTCCGCCAGGGAATTCTGGGAAAGATGCTTCTTGTCTCTTAAGACAAAGCTACTGAAAAGGATACTGTGTCTTCCTAGGGATGTTGTGTTGTGCAAATGTGAAGACTTGTAGGCAGCATACTCCTTGAAGCAAAGTCAACCTCAAAATGAAACTCTTACCCCTTAAGAGTGTAAGCACCCTTAAGGTACAGGCTACATGGGTTTGTATGCTAACTATGCCCCCTACTTGCATGTGATCTTAGACAAAGCACCTCTCAGCCACCATGCTCACATTGAGATAATAACAGTAGTTATCTCCTGAGGGCTTGACAGAGTGCTTGACTCAGGGTAAGTGCTAATAAATATTAGTTATTTTTATCCCTTCATTAAATATTTACTGAGAGCCCACTATGGGCCACGCACTCTGAAGCACATATGTGAGTAAGAAAGACAATCCTGTCCTCAAGAGATTTGCAGGGTGTGGCTTATCTTGTATTTGTCTCTTGCAAGTACTCAATATCCTCCATATTGTAGTTAGAAATTGACACATGCTTTACTCACACTTGAATCTGCTTCATGATGCTTATGATGGTGGCTTTTATGTAGTAAGTACTCACTGAATGTCTGCTGAAAGGAAGTGCCAAAACAAACGTTTATCATATACCTAGTAAGGGCAAGCCCTTATTCAGGCCACCACAGTAATGTTCATGGAAAGGCAACACAGTTTAGTGATTAGAACCAGTAGGTTAGCTTCTGGTATTTACTAGCTGTGTGAACCTAGGTGAATTCTCTTTCCTCATTCATGATGTGGGGATAATAATATCTGTCTTAATGGGGGTGTTATAAGGAATTAAATGACATGAAGGAGATTATATCTAGCACCCAGTGTGTTGTTGAAAGAAAGTAACCACTCAATCAGTTATAGCTATTTGTTATTGGGGTATTTCACTGAAATGAAATTCACTTTGTAATAATTTTGGCATTTTATTTTAACAGGTATCATGAGCTAGTCATTTTTGTTGCCCATCTCCTGAACTCTTTCCCACTTGAGCAAAAACCTAAGGAGGAGGCAGATATTTTCCATCTGGATTCTGGACCAAAATGTGAATGTCACTAATCTGAAGCTTCTGTCTAAGGCTTTCATTCATGAAGAAATAATAAAAGAGACAGGGATGGTTAGACATTACTCACAGCAGCTATACTGAAATCAGGAGTTTATTGGTGCAGTGGTGAGTGCCCAGGGCAACTGAGTCCAGCATTATGGTGGGAGGTGGGTGCATGTGGCCTATGGTGATGGGGCAGGATCCTGGCTGTACTTTTTATTTCCTGAGCCTAGTTCTCCAGCCTTCAGATCCATTCCTTGGATGTCTCAATACCCTCTTATAATTCCCTTCCTATCTATACCAATTGGAGTTGACTTCTATTGTTTGCAACCAGTGACCTCAGTAGAACAAAAAATGTTAGAATTTCTCAACACTGAATTTAAGTTTTATACTTCTATGGTATTGGTGGAATACCTTATGAGGTACTGAAGGTTATTTGTGCTATTAAAAAGTTATTGAAAAAATCACAATGAAATCCTCTCTTATACTCTTCCTAATCCATTAAAAGCCAGATACCCAGGTGTGAGGCTACCATAAAAAACAACTTTATTTTATATTCCTTGAGCTTGGCTAAAATCCAGATGTGATACTGCTCAGATAATGTTATTTTCAATGTGTCATCTTATTTCATGGCAATCTTCACTGTATGTGTAACTCAAGAAAATGTTGACTACAAGCCAATCCATGAAGCCAATACTTTAACTCTAAAATCTGTTCCAACTTTTTACTTTAATTTAGCTTGCTTTTGGAATATAGTCTTTGTAATAGGGATTGTCTTAGTCTTAGAAAAGGGAATCTTTTTATCAACAATATTTAGATGATTTGTAGTTAAAACATTTTTTTTTTCCTATCTGGAAAGTAGTTTCAATAGAGGACTATATTAGGATAAACCCAGAATCTTGAGGCTGCCTGGTTTTTATGCTACTGCTTTCAGGAAAGATTGGAAGCTTTCATTGCTCATGGTGTCTCAGTATGCTGAGCAATATACACAGCAAGATAGAAACAGTGATGAATTGATGGATAGAAATAAATTTGAGGGACATTAGAGATTATCTAGTCAAGAGAAGTCAAAGAGCCTTTCTCATGCATGCCAACTTTAATCAGTGGGTAGGATTGCATAGAGTGCTGTCGAGAATATTTATGAAATTGCATCCCAAGTTCATTGGGAAAGAATGCTATGATCAATGAGTAATGTCTGCTAAAGGAGCTGAAGTGGAGAATGGTGCCACATGTGTCAATTACTTGCACTATGGTCTAATCTAACCCCTTCATCTCACTGCTGAAGAACAGGAACCCAGAAAAGGCAAGGGGCTCTCCAGAGTTTGTTAGCTTGAGGTATTCCTTCTCTCAGATAAATGCTTTAGTTCTCCAGTGATTCTTACAACGTGATTTCTAGTTTCCTGCCCATCCTCTCCTCTGTAGGCATTCCAGTTTGTTATGCAAGGATAGCATTGTGTCTCTCAGGAAAGACATCAGCTATGGAGTCAAGACACATCTGGGTTTGAATCCTAGCTTGTCTACTCCTTAACATCTCTGAACCTTATTATCTTCTTCATCTTAAAACATGATTGACAATGATCCCACTCTATTTGAGTTGTAAAGATTCATTCATTCATTTCACAAATATTTATTGTGCACTTGCTATGTGCAAGGCATTGAGGATAGAACGGTAAGCAAAACAGGCAAATGTCTGGCTCTTTTGGAACTTTCTAGTAGGTTAAAGGAGATAGTGTGTGCATGTGTGTGCATGTGTGGGGAGTCACCACAAACAGATGTTGGGTACCTAGCAAACCCAAGATTACTAGCTCCTTTCCACTCCTTGCTGGCCCTCAACTCTTGCTCCTGTGTGGTCCGACAAGGACAGAGCAGCTAAACTTTACAATAATCTTCCCCATTAGGGACATAAACTAAATTTGATTAAGAGCAGCCTAAGTTCACAAGAGCTTTTAGGAGACAGTTCTTTTGCACCAAGTGTTCTTCTTGGCTTGAGTGGGACATCACTGGCATCTAAGTAGCTATAAAAATATTGCCCTCCCCTCAAATGGTGAGTCTGGCCTGGGTCTTTTCCTGTCACTGATTTCTTTGTCTCTTCCTCCCCTTTTCCCCCTTCCTTCCTTATCCCCGCCCGTCCCCCAACACACACACACACACACACACACACACACATACACACAGCAAGGGAGGAATGAAACTCCTAAAGGATAAAGCCTGTCAGCTCTCAAAAAACAACTCTCTCATTTGCAGAGGGAGGAGAATTCTAAAATCTAGCTGCTTACATCCCCTTGTTGAGCTTTAATGCGATTCTATTTGGAACAGAAGACTAGCTGCCTCCCACACTCACCTGCCCATCTTGTAGTGATTTGCACATCTCCTTCCAATTCCCATCCTGTAAACTTTAGGAAAATCAAAAGTAGCTATTCATCAAGAAAAGACTACATACTTAACAGATTCAGTTCTTGTTGAAGAAAAAAGAAAAAGAAAAAGAAAAAGAAACCTAAATACAATGAATTAAATGTCAAAAGATTTCAATGGACAATTCTTAGACTCTGAAGAAACATATAGTTATAGAAACAGTTCCGGTAATATAAGCCAGAATTGGATCTGTCTCCTTCCTTCTAATATGATTATTTTCCCCAGGTGGCCCACACTCTTACAATGTAACCGAGAGAGCTAAATGCCAAGGGAATTTTTTGGTTCCATCTTTCCTGCTTGGTCTTGGGTGTGCCATATGTTGTGTTCTGTTATCTACAGTTCACAGTCCAAGAGAAGCCACTTGACAGTTAGATTTCTGTTCAGAAATATGGTAGATATCTTTTCATCCAGTGCAAAGATAATGATACTCTTGGTGAGTAAGAATTGGAAGAAGTTTTCTGGGCTTAAGATTTGGGGGCAGTCATGTTGTCTGGAAGCTGCTTTCATGTCTGCTTTTCACCCCCCATCATGTAAGCAAAGAAAGTGGTGGGGTAGATACTTTTAACATGCACAGAATCTTGCATATGTGGAAAACAAATAAGCTTTCAAAATGTTTCACTCCCATCTATATATTTTGAACCCTATAGTGACATTGTGATGCAAGCTGGGCAGATCTTATTTTCCCTACTTAATATTTGAGAAAATTGACACAAAGTAGAACAATGTACCTTGCCCATGCTCATGGAGTAAGACCAGATAGGACCAGGACTAGACACATCTCTTGCTCCTAGATCAGGTCTCATTTGGCCTCTACCTGCTGCCACACCCATCCAGAGGTCCAGAACCCAAAGCTCTTTTTGACAATTGACTCTTGACTTCGGTTCAGTCTTGGGTAATTTGCCATCCAGTTGAAGGACTCAAAATTTGTAACTTTTGCCAGTGACCAAAAAGTGGATTTCCCTGGGTGCATCCAAATTCCCCAAACAAAAGAGGTCATTTGATCTTATGCCACTCACTGATCATGGAATCATAAGACCTAGCTCTTCCATTCACTAACTGGTGATGTCATGGAAGTTGATTTGTTGGAGTTACAGTTTTGTCAAATACAAAGTAGGGATGAGAATTGTTTGCCTCATGGGGTTGTCGTGATAACTAATGGAGAAAAGTAATGTGAAAATGCTTTGTAAAAGATAAAGCACTGCATAAATGTAATTTATTCCTGTATTACATAGCAGTTACTGTGAGCCAAGCCCTGCTTCAAAAGCTTTACACAATATTAACTCAAATAATCTTCACACTAACCCTCTGAGGTAAGTTTTATTATAATAATAATCCTCATCTTACTGATGTGGAAACTGCTTGTCCATGCACACAGCTGGCAAAGGTAGAACTGGGATATGAACCCAGGCAGTTGGCACCAGGCCAGAGTCTACATCATTGGTCATGACTCCATGCTGCTTGTGATGTGTGATTATTAATATTATGATTACAGATGCAGCTAGATTGGTGCTAACTCTGAAAGACACAAACATGTCTCACTTTTTCTCTCGTAAAAGCCTCTGAAAATGAAATTAAATTAAGTGAAGAACAAATCAAGAAATGCTGAAGATAAAAGCATAAATTAATAAATTAGGAAAGCAAAAGATGCAGAAATGATAGATACTTCAAGAACTGGTTCCTTGGGACATCTGGGTGGCTCAGCGGTTGAGGGTCTGTCTGCCTTTGGCTCAGGGCGTGATCCCGGAGTTCCGGGATCGAGTCCCACATCAGGCTCCCTGCATGGAGCCTTCTTCTCCCTCTGCCTGTGTCTCTGCCTGTCTCTCTGTGTCTCTCATGAATAAATAAATAAATCTTTAAAAAAAAAGAAAAAAAAGAACTGGTTCTTTGAAAAGACCCGTAAAAGCAGGAAGCTTCTCAATGTCTGGAGAAGAAAAGGAATAAGTAAAAGCACAACCACAAACACTAAGAATGATGAAAGATATGATCACAGATAGGGAGGAGGCAGAAAGTGTATAGGAGTACATATCTACAGTTCTATAGAAAGACAAGTGAAGATAACGTTCCTAGATCAATTTCCCAAGTTAATTTAGATTTTCCTCGGAAATTGATCTAGTTATTTTTTTCCACCTGTTTTGGCATAGAACATCTAGCATAATTCTTAACTGTAAAACCTAAGGAGTGGGGGTTGTTCCTGAACTCATGTGAACATATCCACTATCATCATTTTATTTCAACCTTGATTTGGCAACTGGAAAAGGAAAAGAAATGAAGCATAATTTTCTGCAGAGTCAAAACTAATTGTAATGATGTTCTTAACAATATGGAATCTCAGCCTAAGAACTAAATTAGTAAGAATTCAGTTGGTGGCAGGTTATAAAATGAATAGCCAAAATTTAGATTTCCTGCAGACTGACAATAATTAAGTTCCAAATGACTTGAAAAAGAACCTCAATCTCATCCATAATCTCAACCAAAATTATAGAATAGTTATGGAACAATAGAAAATGTACAAGATATATGCAGTACTTTAAAATTGGTCCATTAAAATGGTTACTATTTTCCCCCATTGTGGTGACCACAGAGGGCCCCCAGGCACCTCTTCTCAACTCTTTAGAATTGGATGCCTGCAATCTGCCACAACTTTGGCTCCTATGCAATTCACTGAGGAAAGACCATGCCCCTGGCTGCTCCCAGCCAATGAGCAAGGGTGGTGGGTGCTATCATACAGCAAGACTATTTCTGCAGACCAATTCATTGTCTGTTGCCTATCAGCCTACTGGTTACACCGAAGCTCCGCATCAGCCAGGCAGAGACCTTCGCAGAGCTGCACAGCTGTCTCTCGTGAGGTCCTTTTTACCCGCCTCCATCTCTATTTCTCCTTTCTCTTCTTGAGGATGTCATACTGCCAGCGGTGTCTGAAGGTGCTTCTGCCTTATTCTGATCTCTTATCCTTCACAGGCTTCTCTCCCGATGAATCTCTTACTCATTTTGCTGTTTGCTTCAAGGAGAACTTGATTGAAAATCACCAACAATGATTTTTCACGTCTCCTTTCCTCCTTTATTTTTTGTTTATCTTTGTTATTTAACAAGCTCAGTTTTACTTATTTATCTTGTTCATTGTCTTTCTCTTCTGTCCTTTTAAGCTAAGCTTCATGAGGACAAGGGATTTTGTCCATCCTCTGTTGCTTCCCCAATCCCTAGAAAGAAGTGACAAATAAGTATCTGTTGAGTGAGTTAGTGAAGGAAAAGACATTAAATAAAACTTGAATAAACTTCCTGGAAAAGATGAGAATCCCATTACATTTTTAAAATTTCGGGATGAAAAAAATAAAAAAATAAAAAATAAAATAAAATTTCGGGATGTCTGAGTGGCTCAGAGGTTGAGCATCTGCCTTTGGCTCAGGACGTGATCCTAGGGTCCTGGTATCCAGTCCCACATCAGGCTCCTTGTGGGGAGCCTGCTTCTCCCTCTGCCTATGTCTCTGCCTCTCTCTCTGTGTCTCTCATGAATAAATAAAATCTTTAAAAAAAATTTTTTTAAGTTCATCTTAAAAAATAAAAGCTTAATAATAGACAAGAAAATGACAAAACATAATAGCAGTATATGATACGACATATTAAAGAGTATAAAGATACAATAATTAAAGCAGCCTGGAGAAAAAGCTCAAATCAGTTCTAAACTCATGAGTTCGTATTCTAATATAAAATACACACTAAAGCAAATTCGAAAGTTCTGGGGAAAAAAAAGACACCCTGGTACCAATTTGGATGTAGACAGATTGGTCAGTAGGACGGAATACAGGTCCAGCCTCAAGTATTTTTGAGAACTCAGTATATGGATACACATGGCATTTAAAATTTGTAGGGAAAGGAAGAATTATTCAGTAAGCATTGTTAGGAAAACCAGCCATCTGGGGGAAAAAATAGATCTGAATTTTATGCCATATACAACTTATATACCATATGGATCAAAGATTTAAGTATAAAAACAAAATCATAAAGTACTAGAAAAATATGTATTTCTATGTGGGGATGAAGAAGATCGTTATGACATGTTGCCAGAAGCAAAAACCATAAAGAAAAATATTAATAGATTTAATAACCTGAGAAACAAAGCTCTCAACACATCTGTACATTAAAAAATATAAATAGCAGTGGAATGTTCCCAACCAAATTAGTAGCTAGAAAAAGAACGCACAGTGCATATGACAAAGGTTAATTTTTAATGAATGTATCATTGTTTTAATATTATCGATAATTATATACTTAGCAAATGGAGGAATCTTAAGAAATCAGAAAATGATGAAAAGACAAACACAAAAGAGAAAATACAAATAACCTAGACAATTATGAAAAAACATTTAACTCAGAGAAATGTAATTAAACACCATAGGGTGCTGGGGGGTGCCTGGGTGTCTCAGTGGGTTGAACGACCCACCGACTCTTGGTTTCTGCTCAGGTCATGATCTCTTGAGGAGTAAGATAAGCCTTGTGTGGGGCTCCCTGCTCTTCCCTTCCCCCTACTCTCTCTCTCTCTCAAATAAATAAATAAATAAATAAAACCTAAAAAAACAAAAACAAAAACCATGGATGCCATTTTTACCTATAAAAGACAGAAAACGGGCACCCCGGGTGGCTCAGCGGTTTAACTCCACCTTCAGTGCAGGGCGTGATCCCAGAAAGCAGGGATCAAGTCCCGTGTCAGGCTCCCTGCATGGAGCTAGAATACTGGGATGCCTGGGTGGTTCAGCGATTGAGCGTCTGCCTTTGGCTCAGGGCCTGATCCCAGATTCCCAGGATTGAGTCCCTCATTGGGCTTCTTGCATGGAGCTTCCTTTTCCTCCCTCTGCCTGTGTCTCTGCCTCTCTTTCAGTGTCTCTCATGAATAAATAAATAAAATATTTTTTTAAATAAAATAAAATAAAATAAAATAAATAAAAGAATACTTAAATAGAAAAATCATCTATTCTTTATGTTATTGATCATTCTGTCAACAATCTTTTCATAGGATGATTAGGCTCTCTCTCTCTATTTATATATATATTTATATTTATATAAATATATAATAATATTTATATATATATAATTTATCAGTGTTTAAAAAAAACTTAAGTTTTATATATTATTACATACCTTTTGATCTGAGTTTTCCTTCTGTGATTGCACCTTAAGGAAACCATAGATATGAGCAAATATTTAACTAATGATATGTTCCTTATAATACTGCTTAGAAATGAGAAGTAATTTAAATATTCAATAATAAGAGACTGGCTGAATAAATTATGATGAAATGCAATTCAGCCTTTTAATGATTTTTTAGAATGTTTAATGTCAGAACAATGCTAAAGATTGCATTGGTCAGAATAAACTACATTATGCTACTATAATAGCCCCAAAGTTTTCAGTGTCTTACACAAAGACTGCATAGAGCAGGTGATTCTCAAGGGCAACTCTCCTCCATGTATTGGCTTAGCAGTTCAGGCTATTTCCATCTTATAGCAACTTCATATCACGTCAGGGGAAGAGCAGGTCAACTAGTCTCTATTGGACAAGAAATGCTTCCACCCCAAAGAGACATACATCACTTCAGCTCACATCTTAATTGCCAAAGTCAATGGCTACATCCTACCTCAAAGGATAGAGAAGTCATCTTATTAACATGAAAGTAGAGGAGAACTGGATATAGATGAAAAATAGTATTGCTTACCATGAAGATGTATTGTTAAGAGTATAAAATGACAATATAATTTCTAAAACTTGTGTGTTTGTGTGTGTGTGAAGATAGATATCTAGATAGATAGACACACACATCCATATGTAGAATCAACAGAAAATGTCTCAGAGTGGCAGGACCATGGTTGATTTCAATTTTCTCATTTTTTTCCTTATCTTTATTTTCTAAATTTTCTACAATGAGCAAATGTTATTACAAAAAAAATCCAATATAACATTAAAAAAAGCAATAAAGGAACTTGTTATATATTTTCCTCTGTAAATGTACATAATATGCCTATAACTCATTGAAGCCCAAATCTTATGAGTCTTTAAGAAAGTAAAGCTCTTTGAATTTAGCTTCTGCCATTTTTTTTTTTTTATTATCCCTATCTCTTTCTGTATTTCTTTTCTCAGGTCCTTAAGCAGAAGAAATTGTTAAACTTTTTTTGAGATGATTGTCTTTAATTCCATCCCATTCCAATAAGATGGTGTTCAACTAGTTTGATTGAATTATGATTATGACAGTATTAGTTCTCTTGAGAAGACACGGTGAAAGGACAGATGGAGTTAAGTGTATTCTGATGACAAGTGAGCAATTGTCACTAAAAAGATTTAAGATATGACCTTTTCTCTTTTATTCTCAGCCACAAGTGTTCTTAAAGAAAAAGAAAGAAAGAAGGAAAAAGGAACTTCATGCATTTTGATTTTCAGCATCCAAACACCATTTTGCTTAGTACAGAATTTTGAAGTTTGAAATAGAACCCTGGTTCCTCCTTTGTTCTTGTCCCTTAGAATTCAAGTGTTTGTTGGTGAGGGCAAAAGTCCTGCTTGACATAGGCACCCATAAGCCTATACTTCCAGTTGAGTGGGGCCCCTTCAGAGGCTGCTGAGTTTACATCTCCTTGAGTTTACAGAACTGTTCTGCTATGAGCTTGGTGTCTATTGTATACTATTGAGATTGAGTTGAATCTGCCCTAGCAGTAAGGAGGGTACTTGGTGGGATGAGGATTGGGTGTTATGCTATATGTTGGTAAATTGAATTTAAATTTTAAAAAAAATAAAAATAAATTTTTAAAAAACTGCCTTAGATGATAGAGTCTGGTATCCATCCAGACCAGCCTACACACAGGACTGCTCATGTGTATAAAGTGACTCTTCAGGGAGATATATTTGGACTTCCACACATTCTGATGAAATCCTGACTCTCAAATTAGGAGATCCAGAAGAAGGGCTTTATGATCTTAAAGCTTGCATCTCGGTCAATCCTAGAGAATGTTGCAAATCTGCTGTTTACTATAAATCCTGACTTTAACTCTTTTCTGAATCTTTAAAATAAACAGACCCCCAAGAAGACATTGATGAGGATGTGGAGAAAAAGGAACTCTATGTTGTTGGTGGGGATATAAATTGGTGCAGCCACTGTGGAAAACAGGATGGAAGTTCCTCAAAAATTAAAAAAGATAAATACCACTCTATTTAGCAATTCCACTACAGGGTATGAAATGGAAAGACTAACTTGAAAAAATGTCTGCACCCCTATGTTTATTGCAGCGTTATTCACAATAGCCAAGATATGGAAGAAGCCCAAGTGTCCATCTATAGATGAATGGATAAATAAGATACGAGATATTTAAACATATATAATAAATATTTATATAGTACACATATAGTACATTATATACATTTATATGTAGATATATATATATATAATGGAATATTACTCAGGATCTAAAAGGAATAAAATCTTGCCATTTGTGACAGCATGGATGGACCTAGAGGATATTATGATAAATGAAGTAAGTCAGACAGAGAAAGACAAATACCATATCATTTTACTTAAACATGAAACCTAAAAAACAAAACTGAATAAACAGAACAAAACAGAAACAGACTCATACAGAGAATAAACTGGTAGTTGCCAAAGGGATGGGCAAAAGAGGTGAAGGGGATTAAGAGGTGCAAAATTCCAGGTATAAATTAAGTAAGTCACAGGAATGTAAGTACAGTATAGGAAATACAGTCAATAATATTGTAATAACTTTGGTTAGTGATAGATGATAACTAACACTGATTGTGGTGGGCATTTTGAACGTATAAATATGGCAAATCACTATGTTATATACCTGAAACTAATAGTGTATGTCAACTACACGTCAATTAAAAAAATAAGTAAATAAAATAAGCAGACGTCCCTGTTTATTTTACCCACGCAATGTCTGTGCCTGCCAGTCTGTCAATCTGAGCCAACTATTTACATTTGTCAATATGGAGCCATGAAGGGACAGCAATATACTTAAGCTCACGTATGTGCAAAAGATTTACTTTAAAGATGCATTCAGAGATGCCTAAAAATCTGTGTGTTCCAATTCTGGGACAGATGCTCAGAATGATGTCTCTTATCTCAGGGGACTTAGGACCCCATGTCCAGTAAGTGACAGCCTTGGGACAGTGTAATGAATACAACTGTGTCATCTAATACCCCCCAATGGATGCTGTGAGGCAGTTTTCAATGAAGGGTAATTGTAGATTTCTAGTAAATTATTATACAGTGAGGCATGTTATTGAGAACTCTCTTGAGGCTCCCACGGTAAGTGTATCCGTGTGTCCATCAATGTCCAATTGTTTTCCCATTCCTGGTGCACAGAGTACGGCATGCCTCAGCTCCCTTGCAGTTAAGTGAGGCCATGTGATTACTTTTGTGTAGATGCAAGTGCAAGATGCCACTTCTGAGTGGGGGCTGTAAAGGAACCATATGTCATTATCCAGACTTGCTCTTCCCTGCTGAATTAATCAAGGAGGCTGCACAGAATGGTGGCATTTCCAGCAACTTGGAGTTTGAGGTCACCCAATGGAGAATGGCTGCCCTGAAGAGATACCTGGGTCAGTAGCTGAATTTGCAAAAGTGAGAAATGCAGCTTTGTGTGCTAAGCCACTCAGATTTGGGGGTTGCTACTGTAGCAAAAACAGCCTATCCTAATTTACTATGAACAGTGCTTCTAATTCACCCCCAAGCTGGCCCCAAGTCTCACTTTATGTCCTCTTTGATCTGGCTCCTAGTTCAGGCCAGTGATGAATGCTGACCACTGCCTTCATTGTCCATTCAACACTGGATCTTCCAAATCACTCTTAGCAACCAAAGAACTGCTTCCAATCTCTAAGACCTTAACCAAAGGAGGAAGGCAGCCACTATCCCACTCTTCAGATGTGTCCTTTGCTCCCTTCAATTTTTATTCTATAAAGTATTTAAGAGAATGGGTTTTTGATTCAGGTGAGTTTGGGTACAAATTGCTGTCTTAAGCATTTCTAGCTAAGAGAATGAAATAAGAAAGTTGCTTTGTTTCCTTATCTGTAAAATAGAGATTGCAATGATGTGGGAAACAAAGGCAGAAGGAAATAAACATAAAATTAAATGTCCTTACAACCTGCTGTCCTTTGACAAATACTTGAGACAGGCAGAGTATAACATTCCTCCAGGAAGCTCCCAACTGTCTTAATGTTAATGCCTTGCTAGAGGGAAAAACAACCTTAGCTAGACCACAGCAAGGCCTCCGGTATCCAGCGGAGTTTTCTTTAGCATATGAAAAGCCTTTTGGAACTTCCCCTATCTTTACTTCCCCCAACCCCAAAGTATATAATCAGCTGTTCCTCACAGTCCGGGGCAGCAGCTCTTTCCAACAACACTACTCCAAAAACACGTCAGCAATAACATTTGCTCGTAGGACCATCGAGAAGGTAGAAATGGGATAAGTCAAATATCTGGAAGGAAAGTGCTATCACAAAGCACATGCTCCATAAAAGCTGGTGCTGTTGTTTTTGCCAGCTATTCCTGGTTCAGGATCACTTTCCTAATCCCTAAGTACTTTCCGTATGAATCCCATGTCAGCCATTATCCCCTAATTCTGGAAGATGTGAGGATGACCTGACATTGTGCCCCAAAGTCTTCATCAAACAGCCTTTTCTTTGGGGTTTAGAGGCTAGAGGTTTGCCTTTTTAAATGTTGGTTCGAAGGGATAAGCGCTGGGGACTTAGTTCCCTGTTTAAGCATTTGTGTCCACAAGCAACCTCTGTGGGCCAAAGAGCTGGGTAGGAAAGTCTAAGTAGTGTAGCTCCCCTTACTTTGTGTAATTGTTTTTTGGTGAATGAGGGTGGGCTCTGCTTCTAAGAAGAGCTTTCTTCTAAGAAAGAATATTCTCTATTTTCTGCCCTTATCCTTCCTCATTTCCACCCATCCTGCCCTCCAGTCATCCTGAAGATTCGTCAGTTCTTCCAGAACCATGCTTTGCCCCCCTCCCAGCATTCACATATATTCTTTTGATACATGAGAGCTTGGTTCTTGTCTCATGAAGTCGAAGAATGAATCTCGTGGATACATGAGAGTGAGTAAAAGGACAGAAATTTATTTTTATTGTTTGTATATTTTTTTATTGGAGTTTGATTTGCCAACATACAGTATAACACCCAGTGCTCATCCCCTCAGAGCCCATCACCCAGTCACCCCACCCCACCCCCACCTCCCCTTCCACTGCCCCTTGTTCATTTCCCAGAGTGAGGAGTCTCTCATGTTCAGGACAGAAATTTATTAAGAAAAGATACAGAGAAAGTTCTCAGAAGTGAGAGGGGTCCCGACAGGGTTGCCACTGTAGAGTTGGTCTTTTATTGAGAGCCTAATCAGGGAATCTAAATCTTTTTATTTATTTATTTTTAAATATTTTATTTATTTATTCACGACACACACACACACACACACACACAGAAGCAGGCTCCATGCGGGAGCTCAGGATCACACCCTGGGCTGAAGGCGGTGCCAAACCTCTGAGCCACCTGGGCTGCCCCTAAATCCTTTTAACATTACTGTATCACCATTGAGGTGATATTGTAAGGACTATTGAAAACATCTTTAATGGCTTACTTCTTCTTTGGACTGGTTATTCTTTGTTGGTCACAAGTAGCTGTTAGAACGAGACACCCTCCCCACCCACACCTTAGGGCATGGTGGTCTGGCTTGTTCCTTTATCTCTGATTTCCTTACACCTCATTTTGGGGATTTTTGTGATCCTGCTCTGTGCCCCCCTACCTAGCTCTGCCTAGCCCTGTTTGTCCCTAACTCACTTTCCTAGGCCTGGAAAAACCCATCTTCCCCTGCACCTTCACTTCGCTGACTCTTATTTGACTTAAATTTGCACTTAGACATTCTTGGGGAAGTCTTCCCTGACTTGGCAGGCTCTGGCAAGGCTGCCCCTCTTTCCCCCAGCACTCTCGTATGTGTCCTAATTGATCATTTGTTTGCTTCATGCTAGAGGTTAAGCAGCCCAAGAGATTGTGGCCCTACGTATATAGAAATGACGCGGGGCTACCCATCGGGGTGGTTGTTGTAAGCAATCACTGGGAAGATGACAGAGTTCTGCAAAGAGTAAAGTCTTGCATGGGTGTAAGGTGACAGCAGGGAATCTTTTCAAAGTCTGAATTGGCTTTTCCAGTCCCATCCGGTTCACCATTCTTTCTCAGGCTGGGCCCTGAATAATAAGCTAATATCCCTGTCATCTCCTACAGGGCGGGCATTGTAGAGGCTGGGCTCCTTGATGGTGGCCTAGAGCATTCTCCTCCACTTGTTTTCCTTCACTCTCACAGAGAGGAAAAGCATGTTCTATCTTATTAGATTTCAGAGACGTGGACACGGTACAATATTCCTGATTCACAACTGTCAGCGAAAAAGAGAGTACTGAAGTCTTGGGTTAGTAATTTGAAAAAATATTGAGTGGAAAGGGAAGAAAATAGTTGTAAGGCCTCAAGAAAGATTCTCTGATCAGAAAGGCCTCTGTATTTCTCACCCATTATCCTTATTAAAAAGTGAATTGCTTATGCCTCTTAATATTAATGAGAAGGTCACTGACAGAAGCGATCTGAATGGAAGTGGCTCCAGGTTTTCCTCTAAATCAGGCAAAGAAGAGGCAGAGAGGGAGATTGGGGAGGATTATCTGCATTTACATTTGGATAAAAAGCCATTTAAGACCATGATATATGAATGGCCAGAGGAAATGAATGAAAAATTCGCCCTAGAGGAAATGTAAATAATAAACACGCTAGAAAGCTTTCCTGTCTTCTGTAGCCCACACAGCAGTGGGTGTGAAGTGGTGAAATTGCAACCCCTAAACCATACTGGCAGGTAGGATATTTAATAAGTTTCTGGGGAAGTGCCCCTGGGATCCACATTTCCACTCAGGTCAGATTCATCTGAGATTTCCCTTTCCTACCTTCTTCCTTTGGAGCCAGGATTGATGTAGTTTTAGAATGTAGGTGAGGTTTGGTGGGGTGAGATCTGGAGCAGATAACCAAGAAATAATTCTTGAGACATCTTTGGTGCAAATGGTAGGTTTTATTAAAGCACAGGGACCAGACCAGTGGGCAGGAAGAGCTGCTGCTGGGGGTTGTGAGGGGTGGCTGAGTATATACCTGGGAGTTGGGAGAGGTAGGAAATGGGAGGTTTCTGAAAGTATTTTCATATGTTAAAGAAGACTCACAGAATACTGGAGGCCTTGCCATTGCCTAGTTCAGGGTGTTTTTCCTTCCAGCAAGGCATTAACATTAAGAGTGTTGGGAGCTTCCTGGAGGAACATTACACTCTGCCCACTTCAAGTATCTGTCAATGGGCTACAAGTTATAAGGACATTCAATTGTATTTACCTTTCCTACTGGAGGCTAGGTTATTGATAAAAATGCTTAGGGCAGCCAGAAGTGCCTGAGGAATGTCACACATATCCCACGGTAAAGGGGGTAGGGCGTCATTTGCAGGGTATTAGCTTCCGCTTTGTCCTCAACTTGCCTTCCAATCCCTCATCAGGATTACTCTCCTCATGCAACTCCCCCTGTTTGGAACTAGTTCTCACTTGGAACTCTCCTTCCATTGCAAATCAACTCTGGGACAGCAGTAGGAACAGCTGTCATTGGAGGGCATATGTCCTGCAGCAGGCATTTTTCTAAGCATTCATGGGTTAATTTAGTTGCTACCATCACCCTGTGCTGTTGGATTCCTCCATGTTCTTCTTCTATAGACAAATAAACTGAGGCATAGAAAGCAAGTCCTTTGCCTGGGGTTGAGAGCTAGGAAGTGTCTGGGCTAGGATTCCAAACCAGGCAGGCTGACTTTGGATCCCACACTCCACCGCTATTTATTCAACCTCTTTAGTTTTTCACTAAAGCCTCTTTCTTCCTTCTTACTTCACTTTGGCTTTTCTCACTTGCCACAGGGCACCTCTTTGGTGAGGTGTGATTAAATATCCCCCCAGGACAATGACTCAGGAGTCAGATAAATATAAAATCATTCAGATAAGTCACGTTGCCACTCCACAGAATTTCCTGAATTTTTTCCATTTGTAACATGGTTCTCCTAGAAGAGGGTATATCATGCAGTACAGCTCAAATGTGTCTGGTCATGAAACCTATTATTTTAATGCCATCTGGTTGTGCATCTCTAACATCTGGGGGAGCTACTGCCGTGCAGGACACACTGAAGACACCACTTCACCTAAAAAGCAGCTGGACCTGAGAGGGCACCTATTTCTTCTTTGGCTGGAGGCTGAGTTTTCTCCCACACTTCACAGTCTCATGGGGACACAGGCTTGAGGAAAGTTCTCCTAGCTGCTTCCAGACCATTACTCTTTAATCCTCACGGAAATAAAAGCCTCTTCCTTTGAGGCTAATTACAAATTCATCCATACTACTTTTTACTACTTCTCATTGCCTTTATTTGCTTAACTTCTGACCTCTTCCCTTCTTCACTGAAGACTTTGGCAATTGCAAAGCTATTTTCCTCTCCACCCCAATTCCTTCAATTGTCATGGGCAACATCTATGTAGATGAACCACACTGATAGCCAGATCTCTGAAGCTCCTTTTTCTCTGTGACTCCACATGACCCTTACTCCCCTTCAACCACCTATACCCATGGCTATTGCCAGGAATCCTACACCAGTAGGAATGTAAACTTCTGTATCCCACAGTGACCTAAATCCTCCTTCATCCAGCTTACTCCCTTCTCTCCAATGTTTCTGATTCTTCACCACATCAATACCACAATACTCCAACATTTCCTTTGCTACTTGGCCCATCACCCCCTTTCCAATCCTTCACTTTCTTTCCTGTCAGGTCTAGATCCCATGGTGCACAGTTGCAACTCTGTTGCTGGTGTCCTTAGATTTCTCACTCTCTTAACCTTTTGCTAGACCTTTGTAGTTCTGCTTGGTCATCCTTTCATTCCTGCTTCCAAAGGTTCCTCTTCTTAGTCTAGTAAACTCTATTGATTAAAAGAAAAAAGGAGGATGATATTTTTCACTCTCTGTCCAAACTGGGATACCTGTCCACTTCCTCTTCCAGTTATAAAAGTAATAGTGGTTTATACTTTTTCTTCATCTTCCTCCATTACCTCCTTCCGGGGTTATCAGGGACCAGCCTCCAATATTTGTTGTACCTTAAGACATAATCAGTTTGGGGAGTAAATGTATATAATAATTTCTTTGTTTAATCAGAATATCATAGATTACCATTCTCAAGCTTTCTATCTTCTTTAGTAAGGCTTCATATTTTTAACATCACTTTTCATTCCAGTTGTCAATAGGTTGAGCCTGTCCCTTTCACTAGCATCCATATTGCAGAACAATTTCTGTTCCTCTTAACACCTTTTGTTGCAAGCCAATTTAGGCCAAATTAGATTGCTCCTGATTTAATTAAAATTCCTGCTGTTCGGAAGACATTTTGTGATGTGCAGCCAGCATACCCAGGAGAAATCCAAGTGTGTGTTTGTGTGTGGGCATAGGGTGCTTTCATAGTTTACACCTTTTGGGTGCTAGGTTCTTGACCTAGCAAAAATCATGTAGGGTCCTCCCAGGCCCTACATAGGAACATAGCAATACCTATACTCCAGGATTTTATAAAGATGATAAAATAATTAGTTGAGCAAGATTAGTCCTTCATCATGGAAAACAAACAAACAAACAAACAAACAAACAAACAACAAATGTAGGTGATTTGACAGAAGTACTGACAGCAGCCATGAGTACACAATAGTGTTCAAATATCGATGTGTTGATCCTCCTCTATAAGGAACTAGGGGTAATCCTGACTGGACAAAGAAAGTATTTCTTATCCAGACCTGGCTAGATTCCTTTCTGTTTTTCCCTCTCTAGCTGATCTGTAGGTGTGTGCCTTATACCATCTTGTCCCACTGATTTCATTCTCAGCCATTACTTCTGTGATAAATCACTGTTCACTTTAAGCAAAGTCTTCATCAATTTATTTTTATTGAAGTTTTTTGCTTGTCTTTGACAAGCTCTATAAAATTCTGGGTGGCTGCATTTTTTGGTACCTCTGGGGAAGGCTTTTGTTTGTTTGCTTGTATTGTAGCCCTTTCTATATCCTGAGTGCTGAGTGCTGGGTTCCTCCCACCTGAGTTCACTGTTACCTGGGACTAAAGCAGAGGAGCATTTATTCTCATTTGTTGAGTAAGAGAGTACTTTGTGATGTGAACCTAGAATGAACTCCCCTATTGTTCAGAGCCAGGAAAGCCACTTGCTGAACAACAGTTTGTAGTGAGTACTGTCATGGTCCCATCTATATATCTTCTCCCTCTACTCACCTGCCAGTATCTGCATCTCTGTCTCTGGGACCTTTTCACTCCTCCCAGGTTCAACTGTCAGAGTGAGAGGCAAGCTTGAAGTGTCCAGAAATTAATAATCCCCAAGTAATACTTGATCAATGACTCCTAAGTGTGGTTGTACAAATACCCCAGCTCCCTCAGTTCTTGAATAGGATCTTTTGTGAAGAGCATGTTTTGCATTCTTTCCTAGAGTTTCCCCAGGGATGAAGTTCCAGTGACCTACCAGGGAAGCTGGGTTAATAGTGCAGTGTCTGTGGACTGCCTTCTCTTCCATTTATTATTTTACCTGATTCCCTACTAGGATTCCCAGCATATCTTGAATAAATGTCTCATTCAAATCCTTATCTCAGGACCTGCTTCTGAGTTGACTAAATTTAGAAGAAGCATTACACATTGTTTGAGTAGCAGTAACTCAGAAGCACTGCATTTAACCATTTAACACACTCCACTGTGAGCTATACTGGCCAAGGACTTCAAATTTCATTTTTCTCCATTTTTTAAATTGTGATAAAATAGACATAACATAAAATGTACTATCCTAACCATCTTACGTACATTCATTTTGTTGTTCAAACTTCACCATCATTTATCTTCAGAATTCTTCCTTTTATAAAACTGAAATTCTGTACCCATTATACAACGACCTCCTCCTCCCAACCTCTGACAACCACTATTCTACTTAAAAAAAAAAAAAAAAAAAGTCTCTCCTTTTCTTTCATGTCCCAGCCTCTGGTAACCCCTGCTCTACTCTCTATTACTATGAGTTCAGCTTTTTAAGAATTTTAAAAATTCTGCATATAAGTGAAACATCAAAGATATAAGTTCTCTGTAAAGTAACCCAAGAACAAATCTACCTAAGAAAGGGTTATATTTCTCTAGCAGTTTCAGGGTCTGCTCATCCCTCTTAAATGCATTTTTCAGGCTATGAAATACACAGTCATTCCTGGAATAACAATAGTGGGTTTAATTCTTGGGATAAAAAGGGAGCCACAAAGATGATTTCCAATGACACTGAGATTATTAGAGACAGTAGCAGTGTGAACTTTTTAAAATGTGGTTGGTTAATACATTATAGATTTAAAACAATTTACTAAATTATATTCTGAGCAGCCTAAAAGTAAATGTGTTCAGTATGCTTAGAGCATTTGCTTAGCAGTCCAGAAGAATATATTCAAATGTTTCCTGCTAATAGAGAAAGTCTTCAAATGTAGTATATTCATGCATTCATTCATTTATCTATTCTACCAAAAATATTATTGTGCACCTACCATGAGGATCATGCTCTGTTAAGAATTGGAAATAAAAGAGATGAAATCTGAGATTTCCTCCCCTCAAGGAGCTCAGGATCAAATGTGATAAACAATAAGTAAGAGTTACAGTTAAGAATAGATAGGTGTAAGAGAGATGCAAAGACAGAAGGGAGATCTCTGATCAGATGTGGTATTTAGGGGAGTTTCTGAGAGCTGTGACATCCAAGTCTTGAGTGATGCATGTGAGATAATGGGGAGAAGAGAAGGCAAAGATGACACTCAGGGAAGAGGTATCATCAGAAGGACAAGCCTGCAGTGTGGCTTATTATAGTGCTTCTTTAAGGGTTGACCCTATGATAGTATAAGGGTGGAAGGGGAGGCTGGAGAATTGGCCAAATAGGTTTGCATGAGATGCCAATGTGTTTGTATTTACATGGTAAGTAATAGGAAATCAATGAAAATCCTAAGCATGGAGATAATATAGACTTTTATGAACTATCTCAAGCTATAGTGTGATAGTTTTTCATGTTTTAAGTTTGTTCATAAAGATGAATAAGCAACAAAGGAAAAAAGTCTTTCCTCTTCCATGGAAAAAAGCTCTGATTTCCCCTGTGGTATACGGCATATTGCTCCAAAGGCAAACCTCCATTTTCAATCACTCTGTATTTTGCTCCTTCTACTTTAACTCCTTTGACCTTGGCTTTTCTCAAATAAGGCAAGCTCATTGCACTTGCTAGTTCTACTTGCTAGAATATTCTTCCTTTGGATTTTATCAGGGGAAGCACTCAGATAATCTGTCAGCAAAGCCATCCTTTAATCAGTCTCTCTTCTCCCTGGTTCTCTATCTTCTTGTGCTGCTTCATTTTCTTCATTGCACTTACTATTGCCTGATGCTATATATCTATATAGTTATCTATTTGTTTTCCATCTCCCCTACTAGGGAGTAAGCACCATGAGGGTTGGTAAGAGCTCTGTATCTTTCACTGCTTTATCTTCAGAACCTCTAACAGTGCCTGATATTGTTCAATACTATCGAATAAATAAATAAATAAATAAAACCTGAGTTCTTCTCAAGCCCAGAGACATATAAGCTAACTGAACAGACCTGGAAATTCTGGCAAAACATGTCATAATTTCATGACTGTTCTTAGGATTAAGCTGGCTCACTACTATTATGTTCACAAAAAATCACTAGCAATTTCCATAATAAACCCATTTTTCATGGACACATGCCCTTTGCTTGTTTTTGTGGGCTGGTTACAATAGGTATAATTAAAGCAATAAATAAAAATGCCACTAACCACATGGGACCCAGAATTTATTCCTAAGGGGATTCCATGGGTTCTGACCCCTGTTTCACTAAATACACACTTAACTGGAGGAAGGGAAGTACTCATAAATAATGAATGAGTGGATGTGTGTCCACTGGCTGCTGACCTCCGTAATTCAAGGCCATGGCTTTTCTAAGGTGATCTTTCTGTCTATGCACCTAAAGAAGGTCCTCACAATATTGTTTCCAGAGACCAGAGTTGTTTGCAACTTGTCTCTTTTGTATGGTTCACTTAAAGCTATAGAACTTGTTTATCTCCTGAGTGCTAATGGCTAAACTAGGTGTTGGAAGACAGTTTTTTTTTTTTTTTTTTTTTTTTTATTTTTTGGAAGACAGTTTTTTAGAGAGCTCTCTCTTTCTGTACATCTTACAAGAAAAAGACAATCTTTTGTTCTGAACTATCTTTCTGAGCAAATTTATATAGCCAGGGGCCTTGGAAAAAAAAGATAATGCCTCCCTTTGAAGCAAAGTTAGGCAGGTTTGCTTACACACCATTATAAAAGATGGGGTTTCCTAACCACCCACTGTGAGTTGAGGTGTTACCTAGCTCTCTTCATATCTCTCCAGGGGAACTGGGGCTTGGAGAACTGGCATAACAAAATGCTGATACTTCAGCCATTGCTATTGTTGTACCTGTCTCTCTCTTTTCTTAAAATATTTTATTATTCATTCATGAGAGACACAGAGAGGCAGAGACATAGACAGAGGGAGAAGCAGGCTTCCTGCGAGGAGCCTGATATGGGACTTGATCCCAGGACCCCAGGATCAGGACCTGAGCCAAAGGCAGAGGTTCAACCACTGAGCAACCCAGATGCCCCTGTTGTACCTGTCTCTGACACAGAGTCTCATGTCTATTGCCTGCATCCATGAAACTGTAGCAGGTTAATGTGTTTACTTACAAAGAGTGTAAAATCTCATACCTTTATAGTCTTGACAGTTGGCATTGGGTACATTCTTGTTGATTAGATAGGATCTATCTGATGATACATACAAAGACTAGTGACCAGGATAATGAAAATCACATCTTGTGAAGAACAGTTGAAGGGACCCAAAGAGTTCAGCCTAGTGAAGAAAAGGCCAAAGGAGGGCCATGGTCTTCCACTCTCTGAAGAATGATATAGAAGAAAGGCTGTTCTTTGCCCAGGTTGCCACGGAAGACAGTCGAAACCAATACAAGGAAGACCTATCAAAACAGTTTTTAGCAAATGAATAAAGAGATATGCTCTTAACTGCAAGAAGCTGCAAGTAATGCATATGAAGGAACTGAATTTTACAAAAGATGTAAATTATTTGGCTCAGACTCTAATTAGGCATGCTTAGTAGTGGAATGAATTTCCTCAATGGATCCTGTCCTCATGGATAAGAAAGGTATTTAAACACACCTCTGTGATCATGTATAAAATAAGAAATTATTTCAGGTGATATCTTAGATTTCTTGAATAATCGCAGAGTCCAGAAATTTTTTAAAAGAGATTTTTATTTATTTATTCATGAGAGACACACACACACAGAGAAAAGAGACCCAGGCAGAGGGAGAAGCAGGCTCCATGCAGGGAGCCTGACGCGGGACTCGATCCAGGGTCTCCAGGATCATGCCCTGGGCCAAAGGCAGGCGCCAAACCACTGAGCCACTCAGGCTGCCCCAGAAATGTTTTATTATTTTCTTGTCAATGCATCTCTTCTAGACCACAGACCCTGAGAAGATAGAATGGTTTTGTGTGTACATGCCTAGAGCTTTTAGCTACTATTATACTTTTTTGCATACTGCTCTGCCGACATCTTATAAAAGCAAAACTCAAGTCTAGAAAGGAGCTGGAAATGGATATGGGCAATTTGAGGCAGGTGCCAAGTCACACTACCTGCTTCATAATGTAATCATTCATTCACTGCACAATTCTAGACCCTAGATGGGGTGTGGAAAATATGGGAAAAAGCAAAACACTGCTCCTTGTCCTTAAAGATTCTCATCTTGTTGGGAACACATATTAGTAAATCAACAATTGAAGTATATTTTCTTTTTCTTTTCTTTCTTTCTTTTTTTTTTTATGATAGTCACAGAGAGAGAGAGAGGCAGAGACACAGGCAGAGGGAGAAGCAGGCTCCATGCACCGGGAGCCCGATGTGGGATTCGATCCCGGGTCTCCAGGATCGCGCCCTGGGCCAAAGGCAGGCGCCAAACCGCTGCGCCACCCAGGGATCCCGAAGTATATTTTCTTTAGTGCTGAAACAGATGTAAACCTAGAGTCTTGAGAACTTATAGAGAGGGGGAGCATATGAAGTAGATTTAGGGAGAAAAAGAGTTAGGGAAGTTTCCCAGAATAGACTACATGTGAGCTAAATCTTAAGAGACAAAGAGGAGTTGAGCAGTTGTAGAAGTGAGGCTAAGGTATAACCCACAGAAGGAAAAGCATATCCTGAGGCAGAGTGGTGGGAAACAGCCTGGTGTGTTCAAAGAATTAAAATAGCATTGTCTGTCCAAAGCAAAGGGTGCATGTGTAAGAATGACTGGTTTGGAGAGTTAAGTGAGAGCCAGAACACAAAGGCTTCTTGGGGCAGAAATGAGTAGACATGGACAGAAATAACTAGAATTTCCTTTCACAGAGATGACTCTGGCTGCAATGAGCAGGATGGGCTGGAGGAGGGAAAGACTTAGGGGCAGGAAATCAGTAAGAAGGTGATTGCAGTAATGCAGGAGAGAGATGTTGAAAGTTGAACAGCTGAGATTAAGGGACACAGAATTATTGGCATAAGTCTCCTGGATTTGCTTTAGAAACTGTGCCAAGAGTAATTCCAGGGTTCTGAATATTGGACTCTGTAGCCTTTCCAGGCCAGGACTCCATGACAAAATGAGTCGGGACTGGTCCCATGGGAGGGGGCATCAGTGGCTCCAGGTAAACTAGGCTGAGAGGGCTCCCGTCTTCATTAGTTTGGGCTTTACCAGTTCTTCCAAAAGGCATTATAGGTGCTGAGTACATCTTCCCATGCCTATGGAGAACATTTGAAGGCAGGGTACAGAAATACTTCTGAAAGGGAAAGGGCTTGGTTGCTAGGAAACCAATGGCCGCTATTAACCACACCTACAGGGCAGCTCCAGATGAAGTCCTTTCTCTTTAGAAAGGAATTTCTAATTCCTCCCTTCAACTGCCACTGCCTACATATTTAATTTCCTTTTGGGGTGCAGCAGCCATCTGGCCCACTAACAAAGGGTTTCTAACTAATTATGCAAAGTGTTCGGAGCTAAAACTTGGCCAGATGTGAGTCTTTTCTTCACCCCTCCTTTGAAATCAGAAAAAATTGGGCAGGTTTTTTATTTCTTTCTTTGGGACTATGAACAAATAGCATTGTGACAGTACCTTTTAAAGTTTTCACATGCATTTCTTTTTCTAAATAATGTTGATTGAACAAGCACAGCTTCAGACAAAGAACCAGGCTAAGTGTGGAGGTAAATAAGAGGAAGATGTGGAAATTTCCCCTACTAAGTCATGATGAGGTTGAAGAGAGAAGATGACAGGGCAGGAAATGCAGGCCGTAGGAATCAGGCTGTGCTGGCCTGCTTCGTGCTATGGCCTAGCACTTACCATAACTGCTCAGTGTCTGGTCCTCCATGGATATTCAGTACAGATTTGGAAGCAGACAACAAATCTCTGTTGAATCAGAACTCATGATTCCCAATCACCCTTTGCACACATTATGAGTTCCTAACAAAGTGAACAAATAGTCAAAGCAATTCAACCACAGACAATGACATGAGCCTAAGAAAGAAACAGAAGCTCAGGAGAGCAGCCATGTAGAGGGAGCAGCATAATGAGGCTCCTAACTAGGTTCTCACCCCAAGAGCTGTCATTAGGAAGTCAACTAAATCTTAAGAATTGTTCTGGGCTGACTTCTGTCCTTCCACACAAAACATATGTTGATGTCCAAACCCCTAGTACTTCAGGATATGGCCTTATTTGGAGATAAGGTCTTTAAAGAGCTGATTCTGTTAAAAGGAGGCCATTGGGGTCGGGTCCTAATCCAATATGACTGGTTTCCTTGTAAAAAGAGGGAGAGACACCGGGGATACTTATGCATAGGGAAAAGGCCAAGTGAAGACACAGTGGGAAGGTAGCCTTTTGCAAATCAAGGAGAAAAGTCTCACAAGACACAAACCCTGCTGGCACCTTGATCTTGGACTCCCTGCCCCAGAATGGCGAGAAAATAAGTATCTGTTGTTTAAGCCCCCAGGCTGCTGTATTTTGCTAGGGCAGCCCTAGCAATTAATAGAGGAGTTCTTACACAGAGCAACCAAATCTGGGGAAAAGTACACTTAACCTTATCTTTCCCTTTCCTGACTGGAATTGGTGGAAACCGTTTGTAGGGTGGGGCTGGTGAGACATGGGAAGTAAAGGAGTGGGAAGAGGAAGAGCAATGGCCTCAAAGGAGGAATGAGACTCCAGGGCTCCCTGCTGAGTCAGAGGAATGAAGCCAGAGGTTTGTTTGTCTCTTCCTTCCTTAAATAGCTTACTGTTTCCTACTCTCCCATAAATCAACATCAGAAAAGGGCACTTAACACAATCTCAGAAGTGAGAGCAGCCCCTGGGAATTTTAACACTGCTATGTTTAATAGAAGTTTGTGGTCAGTCAGCTGAGCACCTTGCCTCTCTTTCCTGTTCTCTTTCTATCCATCACCATCCAAGACCTCAGGCTCCTGAGAAGATGCACCAAAAGGAACAGTCAATAGATATTCTCAAAGGATGGCTTTGAGGGAAAAAATGAACTGGTCTTTTTTTTTTTTTTTTTTTTTAAGATTTTATTTATTCATGATAGAGAGAGAGAGAGAGGCAGAGACACAGGCAGAGGAAGAAGCAGGCTCCATGCAGGGAGCCCGATGTGGGACTTGATCCCTTGTCTCCAGGATCACGTCCTGGGCCAAAGGCAGGTGCTAAACTGCTGCGCCACCCAGGGATCCCCCCAAAACAAACTGGTCTTAAAAATCACTAGTAAAATGTCAGAGCAAGGAGAATTTCTGTTCAGAGCTAGTCAGTAAGAGCAAGACTAAAAAACATTTAAAAAGTATGGCAACTACAGAAAAAAAAGAAAAGAAGGAAAAATGCATACCAAATATAGAGAACCCAATCTAGAAGAAAACATAACCCAAAAAACAGAAGGCAATTCCCCACCAGTGTTTCTAGTTATCGAGAGCCTAATACAAGTGTGAATTCAATAAAAACAAGTGTCCGATGATGAGATGATAAAGCAATAGAACATGATGAAAAGGGACATTGCAGCCTCAGGAAGAAAAATAGTCAAATAAAATACTTCCATTATAGAACTAAAAAAAATTAAAAATTAAAAAAAGTAAGGAGGGGAATAGACATGGCTAAAAATTCAATTACTGAAAACTCAAAAAGACTTGAAAATAATACAGTGAAGACAGATTAAAAAGAGCAAGGAAAATAATCAGACACTAATAGAGAGGGAGGGCAAAAAAGATAAATCCAATATTCATTCATTTTTGTTTAATAAATATTATGAAGCACATACGTGTGGACAGTCTGTGTCTTCAATGAGTTTAAAGACAAAAAAATCAGTCAATGTGTCATATGATGAAGGGTGCTAAGGAGAAACATAAAGCAAGGTAAGAGGGTGGAGGTATTGTTATTTTATACAGGATGTGCAGTGAAGGCCTCTTAGACAAGGTAACCCTGGAGGTGGCACTGATTAAAGGGAGGCAGTCAGCCCAGAACCCAGGGAAAAGGTGCACAAGTGTAAAAGCCTTGGGGTAGGAACATGTCTGATACATTTGTGGAACAGCAAGGAGGCTGGTGGAGAGCTGGTGGGGACTGGTCATAATGAGAATGGAGTCCTCAATGGGAGGGTACCAGGAATGAGGCCAGAAAAGTGGCAGCAACCAGATTTGCATCACCTTGTAGGCCATGGTGGGGATTTGGGCATGTATTTCATAGACTGTTTTGAGCAGAGGAGGGTCAGGACCATTCTGGCAAATTTGTTGGAAACAGATTGTTGTGAAGTGTGTGTGGAGAAACAAGGAGATGGGTTCAGAGGCTACTGCAGAATGAAGCAAGAGACAATGGTGGGTTAGCCAGAGTAAAAGGGAAAGTTGGTAAGAAATGGTCAGATTCTGGATATTTTAAAGGAATACTTAATAGGATTTGCAGAAAAATAAGATATGGGGTATGGAAGCAAGAGAAGAGTCAAGGATAACTCGAAGGTTTTTGGCCTGGATGGTTGGAAGGCTCAAATTTTCTGTTACGGGATTGGGAAGGCTGTGGTAGAAGCAGATTTGCAGTGGAAACCAGAGTTCAGTTTTGGATGTGTTAAGTTTGACTCTTAGAAGAGATCCAAGGAGACGGTTGGATGTCTAATTCTGGAAGAGTCAGTTAACCAAGGAGAGGTCTGTTTAACAATATAAATCTGTGTGTTTCAGTGCATAGTTGAAGTCCTTGATGTGGAGCACACACAAAGAACAGAAAAATTATTCAGGGATCTTATTAAACAATAATAACAAAGAATCCATGATTCTACAGATTAAGAGCACTTGCTCTGCTTCAGGAAAATTCAATGCAGAGCACCTAAGCAGAAAGAGCATGCAATGCAGAGATAGATCTTGGGTCAGTTGCTGGAGTTCAAGGATAAAGAATGAGCTTTTCAGACATCCAGGAAGAATAAGTAAGTCACAGAGAAAGGAGACAGAAGGCTGACCACAGCATTATTCCATAGTCGAAGGTAATAGACCAATGTCTACATTTTCTGGAGGGAAATGTGATTCAAGAATATTAGATATAACCAAGATGTTGTTCAAGAACAGGGCAACAGGCAGATATTCTTAAATAACTCACATAACTCAGGAAATATTGCACCCCTGAGCCTTTACTGGAAAAAAAATTACTTGAAAATGAAATCAAGTCACTTAAGAGATGAATCAAAGTGTTGAACTCAGGAATGGAGGATGTGGTAAAAGTGAGCATTGAGTCAATTTATATAGACCTGATACTAAATAATGGTGGGAATTATTCTTACAAAGCAGAATGCAAATACTACAAACCTTGACAGTGTAAAAATGATGCTCCAACTAGCAAAAATCAGGAGGTGGTGGGAGGGAGAGTGGGAGGAAGCATGAGGGCACTAATGGAGTCAATCAATGCTGCCTAAAATTGAAATGTGTAGATTAAAAACTAATTGTAGATAAAAACTAATGCCTCTAATTGTGATCTTCATAATTTTATTTCTTAACATCAGAGTATTTTAAAATATCTATTATAGCAAAGATTCATTTCAATATTAACAATTCCTTTCATTTTATTTTAATTTCTTTGTTTTGGTAAATTCAAATAAACTTAAGTGCTTTTAATGAAAAATAGTGCTTACAGCATGATCATATTTTTAGAGAAACATCTATCAATTTTACAGCTATCTATATTTATATATAGAAAAACATGTTGAATAATAATGAACTTAAAATATTGATGATTAGTTTTAGGTGAGATAATTTGAGGCAATATTTTCATTTTAGGGGGAATTTTCTGTATTGCTTGCAGACAATCAGTATATATTATTTCTGCAAAAAAAATATCATATTTACTTAAAATAAAGTAACCATGAGAGATTGCTTGCAAGAGGCTGCCAGAATGATTGAGAAAGGAAATTCTTGATGTTGGTCAGTAGGGAAGGCTTCTTGGAGGATGGTCTTTAAACAAAGAATTCACTGATGGAAAAAAGCTGAATGGGCCTAAGGAAAGGAGAAATGTATGATCCATGAAATCATATAGGAAAGGCCTGGGCACAGATATTTTTTATTCATGAGATATAACAGTTTCCTTATATTTGTTGCCCATTATGTGTCAGAATACAAATATCTATCTTTTTCAAGATAAAGGTTATTATCCCCATGTGTAGTAAGGTGTTAACTCTTAACTCAGCAGACCCAGGGTGTTTAAACCCTGCACATTACAAGAAAGGACCGTCTTCTTTTTTTCTTTTTTTTTTAAATTTTAATTTATTTATTCATGAGAGAGAGAGAGAGAGAGGCACAGACACAGGCAGAGGGAGAAGCAGGCTCCATTCCATGCAGGGAACCTGATGTGGGACTCGATCCCAGGTCTCCAGGGCCACACCCTGGGCTGAAGGCAGCGCTAAACCGCTGAGCCACCTGGGCTGCGCAGAAAGGACTGTCTTAACTGTCCCCTGGGAGACAAAATCTGACTCCTTTGAATATCCTGCCTAGTAAAAGTATCTTTGTATACCTGTGCCTTGGTCCATAGCAGATAGTTTACATGGCATATGCTAGCATGATTTATAGTGAATACTTGTCTTTATTCTCCTGGAGCCTATCCTATATCAATTCAACATCTGAGGACCTTAAGGTCAGTCACTTAAGCTCTCTATGACCAATATGAGTCTACATGACTGACCCTCAATAAAAACTCTGGACACCCAGGCTTAGGTAAGCTTCTCTGGTTGGCAATACCCCATATGTGTTGTCACACATCACTGCTAAGAGATCTAAGTGCTCAGTGTATGAATCCACTAGGAAAGGGCAACTGAAACTTTGCATTTGTCTCTCCTGGACTCTGCCCTAAGTACCTTTTCCTTTGGTGGTTTTTTTACTTTTTTTTTTTTAAAGATTTATTTATTTATGATAGACATAGAGAGAGAGAGAGAGGCACAGACACAGGAGGAGGGAGAGGCAGGCTCCATGCCAGGAGCCTGACGTGGGACTCGATCCCGGGACTCCAGGATCGCACCCTGGGCCAAAGGCAGGTGCTAAACCGCTGAGCCATCCAGGGATCCCCCTTTTGGTGATTTTTTAAAATGAGATTTTATTTATTTATTCATGAGAGACAGAGAGAGAAAGGGAGGCAGAGACAGAGGGGAGAAAGAGGCTGGACAGGGCGCCCAATGCGGGACTCAATCCTAGGACCTTAGGATAATGACCTGAGCCAAAGGCAGATGCTTAACTGATTGAGCCACTCAGGTGCCCTTCCTTTGGTGATGTTAATCTGTAATCTTTTTTGTGGTAATAAACCATAACCATGAGTGTAATAGATTTTCTGTGCTCTGTGAATCCTTCTAGTGGTGAATCATAAAACCTGAGGATAACCTTGGGACCTCTGACATGACTTCACATTACGGATGAGGAAACTAAAGCTCAGGGCATTTTATGTAACTTGTTCATGGTCACACAACCAGTAGACTAAAGATCCAGGATTTAACCCTAGTTTCTTGGCTGTAAAGCCTCACTTTTCTCATGATACCAGAGGTTTTCAAACTGTTTTTATTTTTAGGACTTAATACATTGAGATGTGTACACATGAAAATATAATGGAGTCCCCAATATACAAATTAATTCTAAAAATATGGTACCTTTGTTGTGTTAGTTGAAGGTTTTGAGTTGTATCATTTGGTTCCACTCAACTAACCCCCATTGAGCCACTGAGGCATCATTATTAAGCTGGACCTCTGGGGGCGAGGGTATATCTGGTATTCCTCAGACTGTCCTGGTTTTAGCACAGCAGATCCCATGTCTTAGGAAACCCCTTAGTTTCAGATAAGGCAGTAATGGTTAGTTACCTACTGTCAGTGCCCCTGGATGTGGAACTTGAATGTGGACATGAGTCACCTAGAATCTTGTTAAAATGCAGACTCTGATTCAGCAGGTTTGGCAGGGCCTGCAATTATACATTTCTAACAAGCTCCAGGTGATGCTGCTGCTGTTGCTGGTTCTGGTGGTGCCAGGAACCACACTTTGAGTGTAGGGGATGGAAGCACTCTTCACTTTCTCTCCCTCAACAATTATCATAAAGGATTGTGATCTCCTGTTTATTGTTTTCCCTCACTACCCTGTGAATCCCCCAAGGAAAAGAACCATGCCCTGAGCTTCGGTATTCCCAAAGAATACAGTTTTAATTCTCTATACTAGGGAACACAGGTTTAATTTAAAATCCTACTCAACCCTAATAAGGTACTCAGCACAAAGTAGGTGCTCACAAAACTGGATGGCTAGTGAAAAAAGTAAAATTCCTTACGATGAGCCCAGGATTCATGCCTGAGGACCAGTAAGGATCAGTATGAATCCAATGAACTAAAGGCCGGGGTGTGGATCCTGGAAGGAACTCAAAGGCCAGCTAGACATAGGGATTCTGTTACCCCTGAAAGAGATCACTGGCAAGCATGAACAGTGTCTGGAGGACACTGGAGGTAATATGCAGGTCTGAGATGGAATGAGTTAACTTTATTCAAATCCTCAGGAAAAATGGATGCTGGGAAATGTCTCCTGGACTGTGTCATTGAAAACCTGGGGTGCAAATTGTTTTCTCGAGAGTGGTCTTCATACACCAAGATGATGCTCTGTGCAAGCAAGAGCTATTTTGACTCTGTAATTCCAAAGTAGTTCCTTAATAAATCCTACATTACCTTGATGATTTGTCTTAGGCAGAATCCACAGAGCCCCCATGAGATAGCCTGTTTGGCAGAGGGGAAAGGCTCGGAGAAGTCAAGCAACTTGTCTAAAATCACACAGAGCACAAGCAGCACCCAGCTGGGTACAATTTACTGATGCCTCATTTAGAGCTCTTTCAACTGCAACACACCGAATCCCAGTAAAAAGCCATGTGTGTCCCCCATTGTGGCATTTTCAGGGAACTGGGAAATGGTTAGTTCTACTCACAAACAGAACTATCAAAAGTTTAAAAAATTCATCTTCACGGAATCCTAAAAGAATGGCCATTTGGCCAATGACCTCTGAATTGAGCTGATTGAATCTGCGGGAGGCATTGCCTGGAGCCGGCAGGACTGCAGCCTGACATAATTCCTCATCTGTTCAAGGGATAAAGGGAAAAGCAATGTTACCCCTTATCTTGGAATCCCCCTTATTTGGAGGATTTTGACTAGACCTTGATGTTAATTAAATTGTTTTTAGGGCCTAATGTATTATATGTAATGTTTGCTTTCTAATGACCACCAGATGGTTTTTCAATGCTAATGAGGGGTGTATAATGACTCCCAGATTCCTAGTAGAAGCTGTAGAAGTCAGCATGCTGTCAACCAAATGGATGCTCTGGGCAGATTTAGCACTCCTCAGGGCTTGCCACCAATCCAGGACTTAGGCAGCAATGGGGCAGGGGCTTTGCCACACTTGTGATGTTCATTCTAGTCTCATGGCAATGAGCTCAGGTGCCACTGGGCCCAATGTTATCAGACAGTAAGTACTAGACGAAGCATGCTCATAGAATTTGTAAAGGTCATAGTTGGAATGGATCTTAGAGTTCAGATTTGCCCATCTTTAATGAGTATAAGAGTCTCCTTTTATTATTTAAAAAAATAACTTTCTTTTTTTAACCTTATTATTAAAATCATTCTCTCTGCAGAAAAATTAGAAGGTATAGATAAACAAGAAGAAAAGAAGGAAGAAAGAAGGACATGAAAGTAGCAAAGAAAGAAATAAAAATAGAGTAGAAAAAGACAAGGAAAAAAATAGATTCATTTGCCTAAATCTGGTATGGCTGAAATAAGTTTGTAAGCCACTTGCCAATTCATATATTTGTCTAAAATTCAATATCTGTTGCATCTTTTTGGATCTTACTCTTTGTCCTTCCGTCTTTGTACCATTTCAGGATTTTTAACAAACGGCACTTTTTACTTAAGAGGAATTCTGACTTATTTTTGTATATCTAATTAGGATTGATCAAAATTGCAATGTTTTATAAATAATGAGAAGCATCTGAAAGAGATATAATTTGAGCAAACTACTTGTAGATATTTAAAGAACTAGTCTTTAGGAAAATTGGTTTTAGGTGAAGTGGCTGTTACCAAGTCTATTTACCCATGAGTAACCAGTCTTTATATTTGGCTGTGCGGCTTTTTGACATGAATTTGCTCATGCAATGTAAAGCCTAGTGTATGTATGTCTTCATACACACACATATACCCACATATGTATGTATATTCCATCAGATATAATAAATGTACTTTACCTGTGTATTTTATACAGCTATATTTAAGCAAAATGAGATTTTAATTTAAAACTCTACTCAAGGGCAGCCCCACGTGGCTCAGCGGTTTAGCACTGCCTTCAGTCCAGGGTGTGATCCTGGAGACCCAGGATCGAGTCCCATGTTGGGCTCCCTGCATGGAGCCAGCTTCTCCCTCTGCCTGTGTCTCTGCCTCTCTCTTTCTGTGTCTTTCATGAATAAATAAATAAAATCTTAAAAAAAAAAAAAAAAAAAAACCTCTACTCAACTAATGGAACTATGTATCACCAGAAATTCTGTTATAGCATTACTTTAAATACCCGAGTAGTACTAGAGTCCACTGATAAGTCACTATAGGATATTGCAGTCATTTCCAGTGGTCTGCCATTACTAACAATATGCTCTATTGCTTGTTTTCCATTTTTGCCCTTAATATATTTCAAACACTTTTTCATAACAGTGTGTGTAGATAATTCTTTTGGACACTTACATACTCAACTATAGAATAGATGTACTGTAATTTTTTAAAACTCTTCCTCATTCCTTGGGGATAAACTTGTGTGTGTATGCATAAAATTTCCTCAGATTAAATTCCTAGAGGTGATATGCATGTTTTAAAGGCTCTTGGTACATGTATTTCCAGATTTCCCTCCAGGAAAGTTGTGCCAACTTATATTTTGTCCAATGGGGTGTGCCAATAGCAATTTCCCCACACTGTTCACAGCACTGGGTTGTTTTATTTTTTCCCCCTTCATTCCAAAAACAATACATGCTCATATTAAAAATGAACAAAACAACCCAATAAGTATAGATTTAGAGAAAGCAAAAAGAGCCAAGTCTCCTTCTTTTCTTTGCATTTCTTCCTTTGACACTCCCCTATCCTATTTCCCTACCAAAAGAGACCTCTGCTAAAACTTGGTTGGTGTGATTCCAGAACATGCTCTTATGCATTTATTTTGCATATACTTGATCATAAAATGAATTGGACTATATATACGCTCTATTTATTGTTTTCCTTTTTTCACCTAACAATGTATCTCAAACATCTTTCTATGACAGTGTATTTAGATGATTCTTTTGAACAATCACATATTTCATGGATGGCTGTGCCATAATCTTTTAAGACTATTCCTTATTAATGGACATTTAGCTTCCATATAGTCACTGTTTCTAACATTTAAAAAATTGGTTCATTTGATAAAAGAGAAAATTTATGTTACTTTTATTTTAATACACATTTCCCTGATTTATAATTTTGGTAAGCTTTCTCATACTTATTGACTATTTGTATTTCTCTTGCAAGTTATCAGGTCACTTGTTGAAGCAGACATTTCTAATAATATGCTAGACTGCATTTTCTGGGTCTTTTCTTTCTGAGTGGGGTCAGGTGTCTGCCAATCGAAGGCAAGTGGTAGAAATATGTATCACTTCCAGGATGAGGAGGTTATGAGTGGATGTGTCATTCAGTACTGGGGAGCCCCATGTTGGGGGCCTGTGTTCCCAAATCACTGCTTGGAGCTGAGGCCCCCAATCCACTCATACTGGACTGTGATAGAAGTCAGGAGTAAACTATCTCAGTGTTAAGCCACTGAGATGGGGCTTGTGTACTACAGGAACTAGCATTATGTACCTTGAAAACATATGTATGGGCTTTTTCCTAATCTTCAAAAATTATCCCTGGCTCTCAAATAATAGTAATTTTATTTTTAGTGTTTGGGAATAAACATGTTTAAATTCAATAGTCTGAGGGCATTTTAAAAATTGCTTTCCCTCCTAGGAACATTTCTTCCACACAGTAGGCTGGATCCTTTTCTTCTCTCAGGTCTTGGTTTGATCATCACCTCAGAGAGCCCTTTCCTGACCACTGATCTAATGAAACAGCTTCTCCACACCTTAGTCTCACTCATAGAGAGATGGCTTTCTTCACAGCACTTGTAGAAAGTTTTATTTATACATTTACTTATGTGTTCACATTTGTCTCTTGCTCTTCATGGTAAGTCATCGAAGAAAGACCTGGAGACTAGGTTGCTTTCCTCTGTGTGCTGAGCATTCAGCAGAGGGTATGAGACACAATAGGTGCTCAGTAAATATTTGTTGAGAAGTGAATGATTCACAACATTCTCTACATACATTTAAAAATAGGCATAAGTCCTGAGACAATGCTTGCTCAGTATACAGTTGGATTTATTGGTTTCTTAGAGTAATTCCATAGTTTTAGGAATTTGGGGCCTATGGTTAAGGCCATTGGTGTAATCAGACAAATTCATTTAGGAAATAGCAAAACTGAGACCCCCAAGAGAAAGAATTTGTACAAGGTCACTAAGAGAATGATTGCTTAGCTAGGACTGGAATCGATTTTCCTAATACCTATAGCAGTGGTTATATCAGGCTATGGAGACTCAACTTCACACCCCCAGCTCAGTCACTTACTGACCATGTGGCATTTGGTTGTCTAAATCTATGTCTTTTTCCTTTGTAAGAAGGGGACAATAATACTTCATTGTCACTGGGTTGTTTGGATAGGTCATATGTATAAGGTTATCATGATTAAAGTGTCCCTCTATGAATAGGTGGTGAATAAACAATTATGGTTACAACATATGATTCATATTTAGAGTACCTTACTCATGTTTTACTTATTTCCTCATTCGCATTCAGTTATTGGCCCACTTTTGTTTTATTGCTAGGTCCTTACTGGGTGCCAGGACACCAAAGATATTGAAGGCATTATCTCTGCCCTTGAGACTGTCAGAGTCTTGTGGCCTAAGAAAGACTCATAAACCAATGGTTGAGTAAAGCAGGATCAATGCTGGACACAGGTATGTACAAAGGTAGTGAGGGGCTCCACCTAATGTGGCACTAGGGCACAGAGAATTTTCCTTGATTTCCCTTTCCAGAAAGTAAGTAGCTGCATTTCTACAAATGCATAAAGTTTTCTAGGTGAATAATGTAAGGAGCAGAAACCCATAAAAGCCCAATGATGTAGTGGAGTTGGCATTTTGAGGGACACAGGTGTGTTGAGTCTCTGGAAACCCCTTTACTTTCTCTCTCTCTCTCTGTTTCTCACTCTCTCATCATATCACTGCTACACTAAGAGTTCTCAAACTTGAGTGTGTTTCAGAATCACCTGGAAGGCTTGTTGAAATACAGACTGCTAGGCCTCACCCTCAATAATAGATTGTGGGTGGGGCTTGAGAATTTTCATTTCTAATATTCCCAGGAAATACTGATGTCACTTATCAGGAAAGCACATTTTGAGACAACTGGTCTATTATATGGCTCTCATTCTGGCTGCACGTTAAAATCATCTGGGAAGCTTTAAAAAATAGCAATGCCTGAGCCCTGTCTCCCAAATATTTTATTTCAGTTGATTTAGGTTGGAGCTCAGATGTGGATATTTTTAAAAAGCTTTCAAGGTGATCCTAACACACATAAGAACTGAGTATTATTGCTGTACCAGCTCATGGCTTGGCTTCTTTCGTGCAACACAAACAAGACAAGATTGGAAACCTCATGTAATACCTATTCAGCTGATATCTCTTGGTTAGTTTGCCCAAACTTCCACTTTCTTTCATGCTACTGGCCAATATGTGCAAACAGTAATGTATTTTCATAAAGTCAAGCTGTGTAATCTCAGGAAAATCGTGTCTATGTCACATCTCATGAGATGAAAATGCTAAGTGCTCTTGGATGAATATGGTAGGGCTGGGACCTCCCATTGTACTGAGGTATCTGAGTCCTAGACCCCTGGGTGAAGTATCTTAAATCTTTCCTCACAAAGATCAAGACTGGTGGGATCCCTGGGTGGCTCAGCAGTTTAGCGCCTGCTTTTGGCCCAGGGCGCGATCCTGGAGTCCCGGGATCGAGTCCCACATCGGGCTCCTGGCATGAAGTCTGCTTCTCATTCCTCCTGTGTCTCTGCTTCTCTCTCTCTCTCTCTCTGTCTCATGAATAAATAAATAAATCTTAAAAAAAAAAAAAAGATCAAGACTGGTTCTAAGAATTGTGGTGAAGTAGAAAGAGGGGTGTGAGGAATTAGGTATACCTGATTCTCTGCTCTTCTTTCTCCTAAACTGAAAAGCATGGAAATGTTGAAGTCACTGCCAGCTCTGAAGTCCCTGGATTCTATGTTGAGTTTCTAGTTTTTTAAAAATATTTTATTTATTTGCTTATTTGAGAGAAAGAGAGGAGCGCACAAGCAGGCAGAGGGAGAGGGAGAAGCAGGCTCTCCACTGAACAGAAAGCCTGATGTGGGTGCCATCCCAGGTCCCTGGGATCATGACCTGAGTAAAAGGCATATGCTTAACCGACTGAGCCACTCAGGCACTCCCTATGCCAAGTTTCTAATTATGAATGTAGCTACTGATTCTTAAGCCCCCATCACATAGTGATCCCTGTACTAGGGCTTGTGCATGCATTCCTCCATAAACCTCAGAACTTTTAAATGAGATATTCTCATTCTTTTTCATAGATGAAAAACTAAAATTCTGAGAAATTAAGTATTTTCTAAGAAGTAGTGATTGCTGAGCTGAGATTCCATTATACTGCCGGGCAGTTCCTTTACTTTCATTTTGATCCAACATTGCCTTGAGACATGCTACCCTCCTGCGCCCTACTCCCCTCCTATGCTCCATCACAGCCAGCAGAGTTGGGAATTTGCAGGCTGCATTAGCAGCTCTGCTTGAGGTTCAAGGCTGTGAATTCAATATAAGAACTGTCAGCATGGTTATATTTTTGTCGGGATATTTGGCTATGTAGGTGTCAGCTGAGAGTAGGCAGGGCTTTGGACATAACCAGCACTGGGGTTTAGCTAGGCATAAGGCAATGAAAAGAGAATAGACAGGGAATTGAGGGAATATGCAAGGTGAAGAGTCTAGCCACAGATTCTGGTATCTAGCTTAGAGAGCTACTGTGTGACGGTGAAGGAAAACAGAAAGAAAATAGGATCAGTGGATTGGAGGCTCCCAGAGGATTGAAGAGTTTTTTTGGGCTGGAGTACTAGAAAGAATGATCTGGAAAGTTAGAACATGGTGGCTGGAAAATGGGATAGAGACACAGTGATTGTGGAGAGGGGGCAATTATTGGTAAGGACGGAGTCTAGGAGGATATAACCAGTGATGAGAGGCATTAGGGTGGGAAGACTGATCTTCCAAACAGAGTAGGTCAAGGAATTTAGAGGCCAGCAAATTAAAAGACTCACCTACACATAAAGTTCCAAATTTCAGCACGTTCCACTATCACCTGGAAGGCTCCATACCTTGCATCTTCCCCACATCTGCTACAGTCCAAGAATTTGCACTCTGAACATGTTCCTATGGGGTCCTGATACTGCTCTTCCAGGACCACACTTTGAGAATTGCCGATCTATAAGGATATAGGAATCACAAAAAATCGTGTCAGGAGTAAAATCTTAACCATCAAGGAATCGATTAAAAGGTCTTTGCCAGGATACATTTTTATTACCACACAGAGACATATGTGGTATAGAATAAAGAGTCTCATACCTTATTGTGCATTACAATTATCTAGAAGACTGGGAAAAATGCAAAGTCCTGGGTAAACCCCAAAATTCTGAATACATAGATTTAGGATGAGATTCAGAAGTATGTATTTTAACAAATGTCAGAAGTGTTTCTGAGTCAAGTGGTTGAAGGACCACACTTCAGAAACATTAGTACAGAGTTAAGTGTGAGGTCCAGCTTGGTCTTATCCTGGGCCTGCTTATCAACTTCTCTGAAGTGTAGATTTCTTGTCTCTAAAATGAGAATAAGTAATTTACCTGCAAGATGACTGTATGGATTAAACAGAATAAATGTAAAAACTTTTGTAAATGTTAACTCTATCAGTTGTTTAATTTTTATTAATGCCACTCATTATTTTGTTAATGGAACTTTCCCTGTGTATGCATTGTATCAATTTTACAGGGAGGATAGATGAGAAGAAAAAGAGAATTTGCATTTGTTGATTTCCTACTATGTGCAAGGAATTGTAGTAGTATTTGACTTGTGTTTTTTAGTTTTATTCTCAGCATAATTTTCAGCATACAATTTTCAGGTAAGGAATCTCTTGGGGTTTGTGATGGGAGTAACGAATCAGACTATTTTTCCTTTCAAGTTTCCAATCAGTTGAGAAATAAACGCAGAAGTCGCCTAAGAATCAAATGCCTTAATAATGGTAGAATCAGACCAGAAGTAGAGATGACCATCCTACCTCCCTCTGCTCATGTCATACACACACAGGGATGGACACACAGTCAACATACATGCATGCCCCTTCTGCCAGCTATTACCCTGTTGTCTCTTGGCTCCAATCTGCCCTTTATGCTCAGCTATGTGATGCTGACACTGGAACTGGGGCATTTCTGCTTTGTCATCTGCTCCTTGTTAAGATATGCCAACAGGGGGCAGCCCCGGTGGCTCAGCGGTTTAGTGCCACCTTCAGTCAAGGGTGTGATCTTGGAGACCTGGGATCGAGTCCCTGCATGGAGCCTGCTTCTCCCTCTGCCTGTGTCTCTGCCTCTCTCTCTCTGTGTCTCTCATGAATAAATAAATAAAATCTTAAAAAAAAAAAAAAAAGATATGCCAACAGGGGGTGCTAGGGAGAGAAGAGAGAGAGTGTGTGGGAAGCTGGAAGGAAAAGGAAGTAATTGTCTATGGGCTGCCAGTCTTCCTTTTTCTGCTGGGGCAGAGATGGGTCCTTCCTAAGGGTAGCAGCTGAACCTGGTTTGCTACTTTTTCAACAGAACCAGCCTCATCACACTCCCTCTGCCTCTGGGGCCCCCCCACACCAGCAGATCCCCTCCCCAGAGGTCTAGCTCCATGGGTTCTCCTCTGAGTTTCTGTTTTCTAATACTGGTCTCTTCCTCCTATTCCCCTAGCTCTATGGGTGGTAGCTGCTTCTGGCAGTTACTATCTCTGTGATACTCTTTGAGTTCTCTTTTATCCTTTCAGTTTCCTAGGTAACAACTTTATACCTAGTTAACAATTCTTTATATTAAATTCCCTCTTTTCAAATAACTGGTGTGATTTCTGTCCCCTGAATGCACTTTGACTGATACTCACAAGCACACATCCACACCAGGCAGAGCAAATAAACAACTGTAGACTTCTTCTCTTCATTCCCCCAATACCAGGGTCAAGGCCTGCCCCAGATAGCTTACCACACAAAGGAATGAGAATGTGTATGTAGGGGCAGATTTATCCCTTATACCAAAGAGAAAGAGGGAACTGCAAAGGAACAGAACTATAGCTGTCCAATTTCCTGTTGAGGACTCCACTGATGGGCTGTCAGTCTTCCTTTGGTGGTTTTCTCAAATGTTGAGTCTTCACTCAGTACTATCCTTTCCCCACTCCCCTCCATGGAAGTTAACGCAGTGACATAAAAATCACCCTTCTTAGCAAAGACTCAGATGACATCACCTACACAAACATACAGGTAAGTGACCAGCTCAGGCTCAGGTGTGTCTGACATGAACTCCTGTTTTTCCCATGGTATAATGTGGCTTTTCTCAGCAGCCAAATTAAGTCCCATGAATGGGGATGGGGAGCCCACAACTCCAGGGATTCATCCATCCCTTAGGAAGAGAAGACTTTGCTATGGCCTAGAAAACATCTTATTGGTCATGTCCACTTCTAACCCCAGACAACAGTACCTTCTTTTCCAATTTCCATTTTGGACAATGGCCAAGCTTTTAAAAATGAGCTATTTTAATCTTTTAGTGGCAGAGATGGCAGACGGGTGGAGATTATACTGGTTTCCTAAAGATGAGGTTCTCAACTTTTCCTCTCACCCTCTTTCCCCCTACTTTCTACTACGTAGACTTAGTTATTTATCCTCACAGGGCCACAGGACTCAATATGACTCTCTAGAGCTGACTTGCATTTTTTCCCACCTTTATAAACCTTTGCCATACTCCCTCAGCCCGTTCAATGCAGTTTGGCATGCCATAGAATCTCTTGTTCACATGTCTTCTGCCTCTCCCTAGAATGTAATTTCTTTGGGAGAAGGGACCACATTTTATTCATCTATGTATCTCTCCAGCTCAGGAATTCTAAATGGGGGTTGAAATTCATGGGGCTGAGAATTTGAATAGAAACAGAATACATCTTTATTTTCACTAACCGCTAACAGAAATTCAGCATGTCCTTCAATCATGAATGTAGGAAACAACCATGATAGAATCATAGTACCTATCTCTTTGCTACTGGTAGAAATCCCAGATGTTTTTATATAACATTATAGGTTATTGCAGACATCTCAAAATATCTTAGGCTCATCACTGCTCTGAAACTGTGGTAGCTATTAGACTTGCTGCTAGATTGTGTTATGATGTTTAAATAAAGAAACACATATATTACTGTGTCACAGTTTTTAAAAAGTATTTTGAAAACTGTATTTCAATATAATTGGTTTCCTCTGTAATCCTATATTTTTGTTTTATACATTTAAATGCATTATTCTAAGAAAGGAGTCTACAGACTTCACCAACCTGACAAAAGAATTCCTGTCTTAGTGTCTAACTCAGTGCCTTGTTCAAGGTTTGGTGAGTGAAATATATAGTGAATGAAAGAATTAGATTAAATAATTTGTTTTTAAGGATGAATATTTGGTCTAAATTAATACATGATACTGGCATAACAGAAATTACTTGGCACATAAATCCATTTAAACTTAAAGCTTTTACAGCATACCAAAACCCATTCTAGATCAATTAGTTATGTATATATTAGAAATAAAATTAATTAGACTCATTTATTTGTTGAATGTTTATTGGATGCCTACTACATGCCATACACAATTCTAAGCAAGATGCTGCAATAAATAGAAATAAATTCCCAGTTACAATTGATGTTGGAACAATTGGAATCCATACCTAATAATTTACCCCAAACAGATCATACTCTAAAAATTAAATTCTCTTTTTTTTTTTTTACAAAACTATTTATTTATTTATTTGAGAGAGAGAGAGAGCAAGCACCAGCTTGAGGAAAGGGGAAGGGCAGAGGGAGAGGGAGAAGCAGGCTCCCGACTGAGCAGGGAGCCCATGTAGGGCTCCATCCTTGGACCCTAGAATCATGACTTGAGCTCAAGGCAGATACTTAACCGACTGAGCCAGCCAGGTACTCTTAAATTCTTAACCTATAAACCTTTAAAAGAAAACATGGGTGGGTGGGGGGGGAGTGGCAGCCCAGGTGGTTCAGCGGTTTGGTGCCGCCTTAGGCCCAGGGCGTGGTCCTGGAGACCCGGGATCGAGTCCCGCGTCGGGCATCCCTGCATGGAGCCTGCTTCTCCCTCTGCCTCTCTCTCTCTCTCTCTCTCTCTCTCTCTCTCTCTCTGTCTCTCATGAATAAATAAATAAAATCTTAAAAAAAAAAAAAAAAAAAAAGAAAAGAAAACATGGGGGGTTCCCTGGGTGGCTCAGAAGTTTAGCGCCAGGGTGTGGTCCTGGAGTCACAGAATCGAGTCCCCTGTCAGGCTCCCTGCATGGAACCTGCTTCTCCCTCTGCCTGTATCTCTGCCCCCCACCCCTCCCCCTGTGTCCCTCATGAATAAATAAATAAAATCTTAAAAAAAAAAAGGAAACATGGTACAAAATCTTTGGAACTTAGGTTAGGGAAAGATTTATTAGATATAATACCAAAGCAAATCCGTTAAAAAAATTAATAAGTTGGACTTCATCAAAATGAAGGATTTCTACTCCTTATGAGTTGCCATTAAGAGAATATAAGACAAACCACAGACTGGGAGAAAGTATTTGTAAATCATATATCTGATAAAAGACTGTGTCCAGAATATATAAAGAACTCCTAAAACTCATTATAATAAGAAAATAAACACACCAATAAAAAATAGGCAAAGAATTTAAACAAGCATCTCACCAAAGAACATAAATGGATGACAAATATGTTCATTAATTATGCTTAACATAATTGGTCATTGAGGGGCAGCCTAGGTGGCTCAGCGGTTTAGCACCACCTTCAGCCCAGGGTATGATCCTGGAGACCCAGGATCGAATCCAACGTCAGGCTCCCTGCATGGAGCCTGCTTCTCCCTCTGCATGTGTCTCTGCCTCTTTCTTTCTGTGTCTCTCATGAATAAATAAATAAAAATATTTTTAAAAAATTAGTCATTGGGGAAATGAAAATTAAAACCACAGCAAGATATTACCAATTGCCTATTGGAATGGCAAACAAAACAAACACTGACAACTGATAATACCAAGTGCTGACAAGGATGTAGAACAACTGAAACTCTCATTCATTGCTGTTGAGAGTATAAAATAGTCCAGGAATTTTGGAAAACATTCTCACATTTTCTTATATGATTAAACTTACATTTAATATGTGACTTAGCAGTCCCACTCCTGGGTATTTACCTAAGAAAAATGAAAGCTTATGTTTACAAAACAATATATACACAAGTGTTCATAACAGCTTTATTTGTCAGAGCCAAAAACTGAAAACAACCCAAATGTCCTTAAACTGATGAATGAATAAACAGACTGTAGTATAATCCACACAATGTCATACTTCTTAGCATTAAAAAAGGAACAAATTACTTATACATGCACCAACATGAATGAATCTCATATGTATTATGTTAAGTGAAAGAAGCCATAAAGGCTACAGACTATATGATTACATTTTTATGTATTCTGGAAAAGGTAAAACTAGAGATGCAGAAAACAGCAGTGGTTGCCAGCGACTGGGCTGGGAGGAGGGGCTGGCTACAAAGGGCACAGGGATGTTTTTAGGGGGGTGATTGAACTGTTTTATATTTTGATTGTTGTAGTGGTTTCATGACTATGTATTTGTTAAACTCATGGCTTCTATACTAAAAAGGTTAAATTTTATTACATGTAAATCACACTTAATAAGAAATGAAAAATTTAGGCAAAAAAACAATAAAATCCGACAAATTCCTAGCTCCTTTGAGGAAAACAGATTAAAAAAATACACAAAATCATACAAGTCACTTAATGCTAAGGAGTGTGAAGAACAGAGGAGCAAGAGGGGGTCAGGAAGGAGGGAACATGTGTGTATGTTTATAGAGGCTGGCCAGGGAAGCCCTCACCGATAAAGGGAGTTTACAACAGGGACCTGAAGAGAATTAATTATATTTTTAAAATTGCAGGAAGAGGAAAGGGAATATTTATTAGACCTCTCTGGGGGTGATGATTTTCTAAACTCTATGATGGCAGAAAAAAATCAAGAAGATAAATAGATTTTCCTTTCTAGTGCTTAAAAAATTCTGGAAAACCAACTCCTTAAAATTCTGCCGAAGATAGTAGCTGGAGCAATTGGAGGAGGGGCCTGTGCATTAGGGAGTGACTGGCCTGAGTGTGGGTGTTAAGCAGAACATGAGGGCTGCAGGTAAGGAAGGGTAGTGAGACAGACTCCTGGAAGATCCCTTCCTGCACCCTAGCTCAGGGACCTGTTCCCCCCGCCACAGGGCCCTCCACCACAGCCTCAGTGCTCCTCTCTTTCTGATTGGGGTTCGGGAGGTTAAATGAGTAATTTCTCTTTGCAGGTGCTGCGATCAGGTGTTCTTGTTCTATATATAAAACTCCAGTGCTCATGTGCAGATATCCAGAAAGCTCAATTAATCCCAAACATCCCTTCCCACAGAGATATCCCAAAATAAAATCTTCAGCACATGTAAAGTGGCTTAACTGTTTCCTTGACTTAATGACTGAATTTAAGCTTATGAAGGGTTTTTATGAGGAGGATGCTGTGCTTTATTCCCTAGGTTCACGGGCAGCTGAGTTATTAGGAACTCAGATAAAAGCTGGAGAGTTTGTGGCTGGATGTAAAGGAGAACTTCTTAACCCACTGAGAGATTAAACATAAGAAATGACTATACGGAGCCATGAGGGAAGTTCTAGCTTTACAGGTATTCAAGGAGAAAAGAGACATTTCAGTTGTCTCATTGACATTTATTGATAGGGCAGAAAATCATGTTGTATTAATCTTTAAGCCTATATATGTGGCATAGTGTCTGGTACATAGTAGACAAACCTGCTTGAAAAATGGATAAACAAAATACATGAATAAGTAAATGAACTAGTGAAACAATGCCGATGTGACAAATAAGATGATTCCCTGAAGAATTGACATCGGTGTTCAGGGGCCCCAATAATGCTGCATAAAAACAACCACAAAACTTTAGGGGCAGAGAGCAATAGGCATTTAGTTCCGCTCAAGAGTTCATGGGTTAGTGGAGTGGCATGGCTGATCTGCCCTGGGCCTTGGCTGGGGCTGCTGGGCTGACAGGGCTCTCTTCCCTGAGGTCTCTCCTCAGCCAGCTGGGTGGCCCATACTTATTGTCACGGCAGACACAGAGGTTCAAGAGAGCAGATGTGAGCAAGAATACCATTTCTGCAGCCACATTCTACTGAGCAAAGCAACTGCAAGGCTAGTCCAGATTTATGGTGCAAGAAATAGACTCTATCTCTTGAGGGGAGAGGGTGCTGCTAAGCAATGTTGCAAAGCTTGAGTGGGGCAGTGAGTGGGCAGGAAGGGAGTGGCAGGAAATGGAGTATTTTTTGTAATCACTCTGTAGCACTTCCTTTCTAGTCACTTTTTACTTAAAAAAAAAAAGACAAAAGCATGAGCATAACAGAAATTTAAAATGTAATGGGGCATACAGAAGGACATAACTGCATTGAGTCAAGAAGGAAAATTCACATAGGAGACGATATAGACTGTGCCTTAAAAGATACATATATTTTGCAAAGTAGAGATGAGTTCACAGACATTCCAGACAGAGGAATAGATAAGAACATAGGCACAAAGGAAGGAAAAAACATGATGTACCTGAAGTGTGGAGAAATAGGGTCCAGGTAAAGTGCATATAGGGTAGAAATGGTAGGAGGGGAAGTTAGTGTAAGATTGTACAGTGAAAGCATTTCATTTATTTACATTTACTTGCTTGTGATCCATCTTCCTACTGGACCATAAACTCCATGAGAGCGGTGACCTGGTGCACAGAGCTCTGTCCAGCACATCTCGAGGAGCTCAGTAGGTGTTTGTTGATTGAATGGATGAAGAATAGCAAGGTGGCCTGGTAAGTGAAGTTGGACTTCAGCTCAGGAGTACTGGGAGGAGGCTTAGTTTGTTGATAAGCAGGTGATGATTGTGATAAGACTTAAGTTTCAGAAAGATCACTGATTCTAGAAGAAATGAAAAAGGAGGACGGAGAGAGGACTCGTGGTAAGGGTGCTAGCGTCAGGGGCAGCAGGAAACCAGCTAAGAGTCTCATAGAAGGAAAGGCTACTGATCCATGCTTTCTATAGTGACCTTGACTGCTGGAGGGACCTTGCTAGGGCATTGAGGAATTGCTGATCTGCACAACATTTTACAGAGAAATTTAGTGAGACCAAGAACTCTTGATGGAGGTTTTCCTTTTCTTGAATACTTATCATTCAACACTTATAATTCATCTGTCATGATCCAGAAACTGCTGCAATACACAATTTTTATTCATTGATCTACAGAGACTTTTATGTGTGTGCTTCCTCAGTGTCAGTGGTGAGCTCTATAAGCTGAGTGTGCAGAGTCATAAGAGCACTGAAGTTAAAACAGACGTTGTAACTTCAAGTTCTAGCTTCCTACTCATCACCGTATGACTCTGAGTAAGGAACCTTGCTTTTGAGCTTTGTCTTCCTCATTTATGAAACAGGGTGAATTGATCTCATTCCATCTACTTCAGAGGTGCATTACAATAATCCTATGAGATCCTGTAGGGAAAAGGCCTAATATTTAATGTCAAGGACTCTGCAAAGCACTTGACATGCATGTTCTCATTTAGTTTTTATAATAATCTATGTGGCACTATATATAGTGCTATTATTATAGCACTGTTCCCAGCTTACAGAATTCATAACTGAGGCTAGGAGATAATTAAACCTCGCATTGTTTCACAAGCTGTAACATGCTATTTTTTTTTTTTTTTTTAGATTTTACTTATTTATTCATAAGAGACACACAGAGAGAGGCAGAGACACAGGCAGAGAGAGAAGCAGGCTCCCTGAGGGGAACCCAATGCGGACTCGACCCTGGGACCACTCCCTGAGCCAAAGGCAGATGGCTCAACCGCTGAGTCACCCAGATGCCCCATGTAATGTGTTATTAAAAAGAAAGTGTCAGTATTACTTTTGCTTTAGGGGGAAAATATGAAAAAATTTCAATCTATGGACCCCATCTCCTGAGATTTGAATGACTTTGTAAATAACTGAAGAAAGAAAGAAAACAAAACAGAAAACAAAACAAAACAGGCAAAGCAGCATTCTGTGCAAAGTAAGACTACTACCAGGTTTTGGAGCAAGATAGACCATGAAAAGGAAGAGTTGAGGAAAGCATCTATAAAGAACTGATGTAAGGAGATATTTATTTGCAAAGAGACAAATTATTCCCTAGAGTTTTTATCCATCACCTGCAACCTTGGAATGCTCAGGATTGGCTGGAATCTGATTGGCAGCTTTTCTCTATTTCTCCTCTAAAGTGGCTGCCAGGAGAACCTGAAGGTCATTGGAGCATGAAAGGAAAAGCCTTGTTCTGGATGTTCTCCCTGTGATGAGGGGCATTCCCATATGTGTCTTGGGGTTGGGGCTGCTTCTAGCCCCAGAACCACTAAGGACTTGCATGTGAACACGTGCACACACACACACACACACACACATGGGAGATTTATTTCAAAGCATCGGTCCATGCCATTATGGAGGCTAGTAAGTCTAAAATCTGCATGGTGGGCTGGTGGCTAGAGATACAGGGGAGAGCTAATGTTGCAGTGCAAGTCTGAAGGCTGTCTGCTGGTGGAATTTCCTCTTGCATGGGGAAGGTCAGTCTTTGTTTTTTCTATTCAGCCTTCATATGATTGGTTGAGGCCTACCCACAGTGGAGAAGGCAATCTATGTTACACATAGCCCATCAATTTGAATGTTAATCTCATTCAAAAACACCCTTACAGAAACATCCAGAATGTTTGGCCAAATATCTGGGTACCATGGTCCAGCCAAGTTGACACATAAAATTAACCATCACACCTGGCTTCCGACTCAGAGTTTGTAGTTTCCACAGCTCAGTTGCTGAAAGAACATCAAATACTAGGCTTGCTGTGGATTAAAAGGGGCCAAGAACAACCAGCCCATCAGTTGGAAAATTCAGCAATAGTCAAATATTCCTTTCCAGCTTTTGAAAACATTCTCACCCTGGTGTCTGGTGCAGACTGGCCCAGGTGGTGACAAGGAAGGTCCATACCAACTGGTAAGACTTGAGTTTCAGAGAGATAACTGGTTCTAGGAGATTCTATGATGTATGACCTGGGTCTTCCTGCCCAGGCCCCTTTACTCCTTCCTCTACACCCTGCTGGGAAGGTTGGGCTAAAAGATGAGTCTGTCACAGCACACCCCCTGAGCCCCTAAAGAGGAATCTTGTATGGCCTACAGTCTGCCATAATCCTGTCTTCCTCTCCAGCCTCCTTGTTTGCCTTATCCCCCATACAAAATCCTGGCACATTACAATGCCAGGCCTTTGATCATGACATTTCCTCTGCCTGGACTCACTTTGGTTACTTGGCAGGAACATCCCCTTATTTTAGGGCTCACCCTAAGTGTTATTCCTCTGAACATACAATGGGTTTAGCCTCTCTTTTATATATATATATATATATATATATGATTTATTTATTTATTTATTTATTCACAAGAGACACAAAGAGAGAGAGAGGAAGAGACATAGGCAGAGAGAGAAGCAGGCTCCATGCAGGGAGCCCAATGTGAGACTCGATCCTGGATCCCAGGATCACGCCCTGAGCCAAAGGCAGACGCTCAACCACTGAGCCACTCAGGCATCCCTAGCTTCTCCTTTATAGAATCCATGACACTTATTTGTATTTATTCATTTGTTTGTGTCTCTGTCTTATCTATTGACTGAGAATAGTGCTTGGCACATAAGTGGTGCTCAATGCTTGCTTACTAAATGTAGAACAAATGAATGAGTGGCCAGACAGAATGAATGGTGTCCAAGGTTATACCACTTGCAGGGACAGAGCTGAGATTTGAACCTCCATGTCTCTGACTGCAAAGCCACTGATGTTTACCTCAAAACAATGATGCCATGATGACAATCTGCAGATGGTGCCACACTGGCTATATCTGAATCTCCATGACAGGTGCCTGGGTAAAAATATAGATTCCTGGGGGCCACCCAGACCTAATTAATCAGATGTCTTGGCAAGCTGAGTTAGAAAGGAAAGGAAGGGTATTAGGATGCCTGGCTTAAAAATCCTACTTGAAGTTGTATCTCTAGGAGTCTGTCCTCCAGGAATTATGCACATATACACATAGATGTAGCACATAGATGCTCTTGCCACTTTAAGATAAAAAGAAAAATTAGAAACAACCTACATTTGCATCAAGACGAGGAATGGTGGCCAAATGAACGATGCTGTATTTAGACTCTGGAATACTAGGGAGACATTACAAGGGAATGAGAGAAGCAAACTGACATGGAAAGATCTGTGAGACCCATTTTAACTGAATAGGGCAGGTCATGGGAACAGAGGCATGCTATGATCCTATTCATCTGAAGTAAAAAATCTGACACAAGTAGCTATTATTTACTTACGTATGTTAGTGCATAAATGCATTGATAAAAGTATGGAAAAATATATACCACACTGTTAACTGTTTTTTTTCCTGTAACTTAAAAATAAAGTGATTTAAAATAAATATCAAAAGTTTTACAGGCAAGAGGGAATATGTTGGGGGTGTCAAAAATGTCACAACTTGATTGTGGTGGTGGGTACACAATTGTATAAATTTACAAAAAATTATCGAATTGTACACTTGTACAATTGTGAACTTGTAACTCCTGCCTCAATAAAGTGGTTTTATAAACAGGCTTCCCAGGTGATTTTGAAGTATACCTAATTGGGGTAACCTCAGCTGTAAAAGGCTTTTCCCATTCCTTTCCTTTTCCCTGCACCCTATCTTCCTTTCCTAAATGAATGCATGTTTATCTTTTGTCAGAAAAGATAATAATAAAATCAAGAACACATAATAAAAATCAAAATATCATAAATATTTCTGCAGATTTGCTATTACTTGGTGTACTTAAGAATTAGTGAAATGAAAACACACCAGAATCAGAGGCCCTTAGAGAATTTTGAGTCTTTTGATTCAACAGGATGTCTGACTGTGGGCCTAACCATTGGAGTCTATGGCCAACCTTCATCCTTGAAAAAACTGTGCCTACAGGTATATATTTTGAAACATGGGACTTAATAATACCTAAATCACAGGGCTAAGATAATGAAATAATTGTATTAGATGGATGTCAGACAAACTCTGCATACCTGCCTCACCCTGGTCCCTACTTGGGAAAGCTGACTCGAGGACTACCCCCTCCAGACTCAGTGTATCGATCAGGGTGGGCACTTGCCCTGCTAGCAGTTGATTAATGGGTTGGCAAGAGCCTGAATGGTCAACTGGCTAAGTAAGATCTTTAACTGCCAAGACTCATTTTGACCCACTGAACCAAACCCTCTTTCTAGTGCTTTTCGAAGGCACTAAACCATAGAGAGAGTCAAGTCATTGCCCTCATAGTGGAATATCCATTTGGTCCTGACTGCTGCCAGATGGCCCAGGGTAGTGCTTCCCACATGCTGAATAATCATAGTGTCTGCGTGGTCTGGCTGAGCATCCCATGCCATGTTCCTCATTTCCTGAGCATTTGATGGAAAACTCCTCTTTCTTGCTGGAACCTGAATGAGTTCTTCTGCACCTTATAGTCAAAGAGGCTTAATTCATCCACCCAAGAAGTGGCCCAAGAAGGGAGCTTGCCAATGAACAGATCTCTCTTACTCATGTTGCCCTTACATCAACTCTATTCTATACACATCAACAAATGGACTCTCTCCTGTCCATTTGAGGTGGGTACTATTTTTATCATCATTCCCATTTTATAGAGGAGGAGACCGAGATATAGGGGGGGTGGTCACACAGTTAGAAAGTGGGCTGGGGATTGGACGTGGCAGTCTGGGGTCAGAAATATGCCCTAACTATTGTACCATTCTGCTTTCAATCAATATTAGCTCTCTTCCTTCCTTGTTTTTCTTCAGAACACAATTCTTTAAGAGTCTTCCATTTGCTTATGAGATCAAATTAGGTCACTGCTTAATCCTTCTGTTTACTTTAAAGCCCAGTGATTCCAGAACTTCCACCACAGCAGATTCTGCCTTTTTTCCAGCTCACTCTTTCCTCTTGTGATTTGCATAACAGAGTATCTCACATTTCTTGTGCTTTAACGCAAGGGAGCTAAATGTGTTCTGCAGTAGACAGAAGCATAAAACAGAAGGGAATATAGTAGAAGGAAGAAACTTCAATATCTGACCTATTTTCTTTTTTGGTGTTAGAAACAGGTATGACTTTAGAAATACAAATTATAACTTGAGGGACCATGGAAACTTTAATCATGCTGGTACAATTTTCAGACAGTTCTTTCAATACAAAATATTTTTTTTTATCTTGCACATGAACTTTTTCCCTTTTAAAATGCAAATGTCCACAAAGAAGACATGCACATGACAAAAGAGCATGAATGAGTTTATTTTTGGTACAAAGAAAGACTTGGAGTTAGATGGTCTTGGTTTCCATTTGCTGGCTGGGTGGCTTTGGGTAGGTCACGGGGTCTCTCTGACCTTCAGATTCTTCATTTGTAAGATGACTTCTGTGTAGAACCATATAGAATGGTATGAAGTACCTCCTAGATGATTGGACACCTCAGTGTGACACTAAGTGGTATGCATTATTGTGAGCAGAAATAGCAGTATGTTCCCTATTCTTGCACCTTCACAAGCCATGAAATTCTTCATCTGGGGAAAATCTCTTCTTTGGAGGATTACAATGGTGTTATTTACAATAGCAATGATGTAAAATGATTTAGAAGATCTAAGTTGTTGGTAAACATAAAGGATATAGTCCTATATCAATCCTTCATTCCAAAGATACTTCGTGAGCAGAGCACATACCATTGTCAGAGAGGGTGTCATGATTGCTGTTGTGGTGACTGTTTTGTGGGCACAGATATGACAATGGTAAGGAATGTTAATGATTTGGAAGAGGAGGTAAGATTAGTCAAGGGGATAAGTGAAATTAGAAGGGGATAGTGGAGAGAAGGCAAAGCTAGTGGGGGTAAAGGAGGGTTGAGGAGGATGGTCAAGGATAGATGAAGTAGTGAAGTAGTAGACAAGGGTTAACTGAGGGAGGAGGGTAAGTGAGAGAGCTTCTGAAATGGGGCAGGGGAATACCAGCTGGAGAGGGGATGAGACAGAAGCATTGTGTTTGGGGACTAAAGTGAGGCCATGGTAGTGGTGCCTTCAGTGAGGTAAGATGGAGTTCATCATTGTGAGGAGATTGAGGAACTAAGGGATTAAGATTTGACCAGTGCTATAGACTAAGTATTTGCGCCCCACCCCCATTCATATGTTGAAACTTAACCCCCAGTGTGATGGCATTTAGAGGGATGGATTCTGGGAACTGATTAGGTCATGTGAGTGGAACTCTCATGAATGGGGTTGATGCCCTTATAAAAGAGACCCCAGAGAGCTCCTTGCCCCTTCCCCATGTGAGAACCCAGAGAAGACAGCTATCTATGAACCATGAAGGGAGCCTTCACCAGACTAGAATCTGCCAGTGCCTTGATCTTGGGCTTCCCAGCCTCCAGAACTGTGAGAAATAAATGCTTGTTGTTGAAGCCACACAATCTGTGGTATTCTGTTATAGCAGCCTGAACAGACTAAGACAACCAGGGTCCTGAGTCTGAGAATGAGGGAGGTTGCAAAAACTAGAATCCGTTCCTAAGCAATGCTGTGTCATGTTGTTATGCTACAAGCACCCCAAAGTAGCTGATTTTTCTTTTTGCCTTTAATTAAACATTTTCATGCTATTATTGATTGACCAGCCCTCTTGTCTGGGCTGTGAGGGGGAGGAAGCTATGATTTCTCTAGAAATGGCTATCTGAGCTTCTGTTATGATGAACTGATAGCTCTCTGCAAGCAAGGAGACTGGATGGACTACAGGGCATTGCTGTGGCTGCTTCCGAAGGTGGGCGGGCAACTGAAGACCTCTCCTCTCTTCTGTGGCAGGGCAGTGACAACAGAAGGGAGAATGAGATAAAGGGGCTCATCTCTCTGAAGGTGCCTTCGTGCATCTGCCATACCCAGAATAGCCGATTTCCCATAAAAGTTTAGAACAGATCATCTTAAAAAGGTTAATTTCCTGACATGCTTGCTCTGCGTTTCATGCTAAGATTGTCTCAAAAGTGACTTTTCAAAAGGCATAGATCTATTCTAAGATCATCTGTGGCACCCCACTGCCAATCAATAAAATTCAAATCTCCTAAAATAGTATTACCTGGCCCCAGACTACCTCTTTGGGTTTCTCTGCCATTCTTTGTATCTCAGACGCCCAATGCGGTTCCTGAATTCACCACCATTTCCCAGATAGTCCCTGTGATTTCCCACCCCATGCTTTTGTCTCCTTCCTGAGTGACCTCCTCCCAGTCCCTGTGGACTTTGTAGCTATCCTTTGACACATCCTTTATAGACAGTGCACCCCATTCCCAGAGGTTGTCAGTCTGTAGATGAAGGCATCAGGGCTCACATAGCAGTTTTGCTGACAACTCTTTATAAAGGCAGGTGTGAATCTGAGTTTAATATTAATTTACAATATATATGTTCCCACTTCTAAAAAAAGCATTTGAGGTGGCAATTACATACTTTCATCCATCAAAACTCGTGTTGAACACACGTCCCTTTCTCCCTGCTGCAAACGTGGGACTGCCTGGGCTGGGTTCCTGTGGTACTGCAAGCATTGTTGTTTTATTTTCTGGCTCTTGTTTTTCATAGATATTTCTATTTCCCACAAACCAGCCTGCTTGCTCACTGGAGGACTCCTCCTTTCCCCACAAGCTTTACCTACCCTGGATTTCAATTTCAAAAGGAGAGCCATAAATATGTGTCCTTCAATTTGAAAAGGCATGCTAAGAATTCAGCAGCCAGGCAAGGGAAGCTAGAGAAAAGAGTTTCCCAAGGGGGAAAAAGGAGATGCACAGTCATAAAATCACAAGAGATCCAGGGTGTTGGAGTTTTGCATGCCAAGTTCTTGCTACTTATAGACCCAATAGTCCCATTTAGGAGGCAGGAGGGAGAGAATCCTTAGCATGTGCAGAAATAACAAGTGGCTGTACATGTCTTACTCCAGGACAGAAGGGCAGGCAGGATCTGCAAACGACCTGATTTCCGCTGGCTAAGCATGAGCAACAGCAAGGTCTCCCAGATTTGTGACTCCACCTTCCAAACTGGACATTTCTGTTTGAATTTCCAGGGATTTTTCTCCCCAACTTTTTATCTAATTCCCCTTTAGCTTGTATTGCTTTGGTAGTGCTTTGTGATCCCTACCCAGCGGCTATTTTTGTTGGATTGATACACAATAGTATTGCAACTGTACTGGAATCTTTGTTCAGAGAGAGATAGATCATGTTTCCGTTTCAACAAACTCCAAGAAGCAGTCAATATTTCTGCCTGCCTGCCCCTTTTCCTTCTTCCCACCCTTCCCCCCTCCATCCCTCCCAGCCTCCTGCCTTTCACCTCTCCTTCCAAAGGTTTCAGGCAATGCTCAGTTTTGCCAGAGGGACAAACAATAGCGAAGAGGAAAGGCCGTGGGGGAATGTCTTCACTGATCATCATTCAATCTGCTTGGCTTTTTAGTTTGTAATTTTGTTTTCCATACATGTTTACAAAACCAATTTCCGGGGGACTGATTTTGTCCAGACCAGGGACATTGGGGGAGATTTTAGTTGGTGGTGTCAATTTCCCCATTGGGATGGCAGATGGCATCCTGTGTTGAGAGAAAGTGGCTTTAGAGTGGGCTTTGGTGGAGGCAAAGGCTGGAACTCATGTCAACTTGTTCTGATCTGAATGGTTTCTGGAGTCTTGTTATTTTAAGGGTGCAGACCATTTTCCTTAGTCTTTATATCCCAATTCCTCTGCCCAGTCTTACCCTACTTGCTGCCTTTCACGCAGCAAGCCCTCAAAATTGCTTGCAGAATTGAAAAAAAATGTGAGCTAACACCTTTTTATCTCTTCCCCACAACACTTCCCTCCCTTCCATGGCTTCTGCCCCATCCCATACAGCCTCATTGGACTTACTGAGCTGGGCTTTCTAGGATATCAAAAACGGAGGGATCACATAATGAATTTTGGTTGTAGGTGATAGAGACTCAACTGAAATTTCCCTGAGGAGGGGAAAATGGGGAGGGCCTGGAAGGACATGTTCTCACAGAACTATAAAGTCCAGAGAAAGAAACTAATCCAAAGGACCACACAAGAACATCAAGATAAAGGCTCTCTGTCTTCTGCAGGTCTATTTCTCTCTGGATAGGGTTAGTCCCCTTCCCTTGGTGGCCCTCCAGTAATTTGGTACTTCGGTTTTATATAGGAATGGTAATGAAAGATCATCTCTATCAACAGGTTCCAGAAACATGTTGGGACTGAGTCTCTTTGGGCTTGTACTGGGTGACTCTTTATGAACCTGTCCCTCTGGCCATGGGGATGGAACACTAATTGGCCAAATCTGAGACTCGGATTGGGCTGGAAGTCAAGGGTGAGGTTAGACCCAGCCACATTCAAGGATTAAAGAGAAGAGTGGCTTTTTGGGTGCTGATAGGAAAAGAAATGAAGATGGATACCAAGCAGGAAAAATTGAAATGGTACCCACCATGTCTTCTTTTCTTCCTGCTTCACCATCACCCATGTTTGCCGGAACTATTAAATCTTATTATTCAAGCCATCAGAAAGAGAGGGGATTCAAGGAACTATCAACCCACCTGGTATAGATTGCCTCCTCTTTTATATTTGATGGCAACTAATGAACTTCAAAGTGGCATTTCTTTGCGTGTGGCCGGTCCTAAGTGGCTGGCAGTTCAGCCAAATGCTGTCATGATGAACTCAGAAAGTCCATTTTCATACTCTCTGGTTCGTCCATCCCTAAAGATATTTATGAGCACTTAGAATTGCAGCTTCCGGGCACCGGCAGAAAACATCACCATCATGCGACATTATGATCCTAATGCCAATAAATGGGAAGGGAAGCATAAATGATAATAAGCTGGAAAAACCATCTTCTCCTTCTCATTTCCTGTCTGTTAGCCAGGCTGTGCTCTGTTTTGACAGGAAGCAGAGAAGGCATATGTGAGTGTGTCCCTCATCTCTATCAACACTGCCTGTCACTGCCTAGTGTCAGTCATCATGATCTCTTTTTTGGACCACTATTGGTCTCCCAATCCAGGGTCCCCCCACAGCCACCCTTTACCTTAGCTTGTCCTACATGCTGCTGCATGATCCTTCTGGAAAGTGGAGCACAGCCCACAAACACTGCCCTGCAACCCGCCTCATGTCATTTCCTAGGCTTCCATCTGATTCTATGACAATATTCCTTAGGCTTTTTGCTGTGTTTCTGTATCATCTGTGTTTCTGTATCATCTCCATAATGTTGTCCTCAATAACTTCTTTAAGTTCATTTTCTCTAACACCTTTGTCCTAAGCAATAATCTTCACTAAATTTCAATTTACATGTGCTAAGACTTTTAAAATTATGATTATTATTAAACATAAAGGGAAATTAAAATAACCAAATACTGATTTGAAAAATGTTTCTAAATTGATCTGATTGCCAACAAGGGTATACATACTCTTCTTTGGGAACACTAACTCTCAGGATTAATTCCAAACACAACGTGGCATCGATTTCTTAATTTGGCCCCTGTTTATCTTTCTGGCCTTGACCCTCTCCAGTTGGTTTTCTAGATTCTCTGAATTCTTTGCAAATTCACATATGGCTTTGCACATGCTGTTCCTCTGCCTGGAATTCCAGGCATTCTTCCACTTTCCTTCTTTACCAGACCAACCATCCTTACCCTACAATACTTACTCTAGTGCTGAACCTGTGAGGGATTGTTATTCCTTCAAATGGCTTCTCTAACTACAGGCTAGATGTATGTTGGATGTAATCCAACAACCTGAGTGTTGGATTGCTTCACTCACTTTCTGATTCCCTCCATCCATGAGCTCCCACCAAGTATGGGGCAATCTGATTTCTGTCTGTATCCTGCTGGTGACCAGCACAAGGAGCTCCTCAGTCCCTCAGCAGAGGTTTGCTGTACTTGCTACAATCTCATTCAATCGCATCTGTTCTATTCCCTTTTCTTTTTTCTTTTTTTTTTTCTTTTTTTTTTTTTTTAAGATTTTTATTTATTTATTCATGATAGTCACAGAGAGAGAGAGAGAGAGAGGCAGAGACACAGGCAGAGGGAGAAGCAGGCTCCACGCACCGGGGGCCCGATGTGGGACTCGATCCCGGGTCTCCAGGATCGCGCCCTGGGCCAAAGGCAGGCGCCAAACCGCTGCGCCACCCAGGGATCCCTCTATTCCCTTTTCTAATAGTGATGGGGATCATTTTACTTTTTAAGACTTGCAATAGTAGGTATTTGTAGAGGGTCCATAGCATATTTCAAGGGTACTATGCCTGCCACAGAACCACCTACTATATGAATTCTACAAAGCAGTGCTTGTTTTTTTTTCTGGTCAGCTATAATAGTAAGTTATGACAAAAAATGTTCAAACATACAATGCTCTACCTTGGAAAAACACAAGATTATTATCTATTGTTTCCTAAATTTTTAAAAAGATTTTATTTATTTATTTATTTATTTATTTATTTATTTGAGACACACAGAGAGAGGCAGAGACATAGGCAGAGGGAGAAGCAGGCTCCCTGCAGGGAGCCTGATATAGGACTCCATCTCTGGACCCTGGGATCATGCCCTGAGCCAAAGGCAGACACTCAACCTCTGAGCTACTCAGGTGTCCCTCCAGTTTCCTAAATTCTAATTGTAACTCTATCCCTTTCTCTCTCGTCCAAGACAGAAATTTTTAAGTGGCAGCGAGAATGATATTACCACAGGAATAAAGCTGAATCCACACTAATTCATTATTTAAAAAGAGAATCATTTGAAAATTCTTATATTGAGGTGATAGTAAAAAATCATCTGTGAAACAGTATTCTCCAAGAAATCTGCTTTATTTCTTTTCGTAGTTCACATGTACATACCCAGTCCTTGGGCACAGTACCTTCAACATAGCAAGCACATGGTAAATATATTTTTTTAAGATTTTATTTATTTATTCATGAAAGATACACAGAGAGAGAGAGAGAGAGAGAGACAGAGACAGAGAGAGACCAAGAGGCAGAGACACAGGCAGAGGGTGAAGCAGGCTCCATTCAAAGAGCCCTACATGGGACTCAGTCCTGGGTTTGCAGGATCAGGCCTTGGGCTGAAGGCGGCACTAAACAGCCGAGCCACCCAGGCTGCCCGGTAAATATTTTTAATAAACTATTTCACCTATGTATACCTGATTTTGAGTTGAGTAACTGACTGTGTGTGGGTGTGTAGGTGGAGAAGAGATATTGCAAGGTAAGAAGACACGTGCACAAAACATCTATAGCCTGAATGAATCATTTACACATGCCAGTGTGACATTTCAAGCAGGTTGATGCTAAATTTACAGTAGCTGTCACTGAATTTTCACAATCAATAAACAGTAACAAAACAACTTTTCTTCTGTGAGGGAGTATGACATGATAATATATATGATATTATATCCCTTTAGTATAGTATATATGATCCCTTTAATAGGTGGTCCATACAGCTATTATCTTTGAGGGGGACAAATTATGGGTGTATTTTATGATCTCCTCTTTTACTTGTTTTACATGTCTGTAATGAAGGGAATCGCTTTAAGAATCTTTTTTTTTTTTAAAGGGGCTGGGGGGAGGCACAGAGGAAGAGGGAAAGAGAATTTCTTAAGCGGGCCCACCATGGAGCCCAATGCGGGGCTCGATCTGACAATCCTGAGATCATGACCTGAGCCGAAAGCAAGAATTGAACACTTAACTGACTGAGCCACCGAGATGCCCCAAGATCTTTTTTCCTTTTAACACAGAAAGATTCCACCCCCCCCCACCCCCACACCCACCCCCCACTCTTTACAAAAGGGAGGGATCTTCATTTGGGACTCACTGTTCTAAATACACCTCCTTCTTTGCCCGGTGTTCCTTTTTCTTCCCTGCCTGGCACCCCTTCACCCCTAAGAACCCCGATGCTTCTATTATCCCTTTATTTCTCTCAGCCTCAGCCGTTTCACCTCATAGTTGATGGTAACAGAAGAGAGGAACGCTCTGAGGTACCAAAGCAAGCAGATAAGGCAGATTAGATGCTCTTTGTCTTCCTTTTGCCATGAGATTATGTGCTTTTAACTGGGAGGTACTTGACAGGACAGAGGGGAAGCTCTGCTTTGAGCTTTGAGCTTCTGTCTGCCATTTTGCTTCCCCTTAACAGTATGCACAGATATCATGGGCTGCCCCAGGGCTCTGGCAGTTGCCAACATGCTGGTGCATTAACCATTTTTAATGATGGTGAGAGAGCTGGGGCAGAAACATTAAAGGCTTCTGCTCCTTGATGTCCAGGGGAATCCTAGAAAAAAGCACATGCCCATCCCTCCTCACTATCCCATAGCCCTAAATTGCCCCAGAGAGTCTGTCACCTCTAATGTTTCCACTTTACTTTGAGCAGAAGTTAGGTCCTTAACAGCTTCTAGCCAAAGATTGGGAATGGTATCTAAAGGAAATACATAATGAAGTCAAGGCCCTAAACTAGATGCCACAAGAAAACAAATCAAGCAAGGCAGAGGGCTCTGGTTTGGGTTCAGGGTCCTGCCCAGCTAGTCAAGGCCTGTGTCTAGGTTGTCCATTTTGGTGTAGGAAAACCTGGCCATAAATAATACGCATCATTTCTTACTGAGTCTTCAAATTAAAAATATCATGGGCTTTAATACCTCACCTCAGCCTCCATCAACTGAACTTCTTTTATAAGCTGCAACTAAGGCTATTATTTCTGTGGTGATTAAAATCAGAAGTTCACTTTTAAAGAGAAGATCAAACTTGAAAGGAAATGTAAAGTGAAAAAAATCAGAATTTCAAATTTTAATCATAATAACGCCAGCAGTACCATTCTATTCTTGTCTCTGATTTATGCTTCTTACAAATAAAGATTGGTAAATTGAAAGTTTTTATTTGGCATTTATTGTGCATTTTGGAGGATTTGTAAATTTGGCTCCTGATTTGTTGACATTATGGCTGCCTTGTAGGACCTGTAAATCAGTTTTCTGATGTGGCAAATCAATTTTGTTTTAGAGATGAAGCTCAGTGGCTAAATTAAGTGGTGATATAAAGGGACATAAATACTGTGAGCTTTAGATGGAAGAGTGCCATGGGCAGAGCCAGTGAAAGCCCTTCCTGCATGCTGGGAGGATGAAGGTTTCGAATTTCCTCTTTTGGGGCTTGTAGACCTTAGATTAGGGTCACAAACTGGCTACCAGGGGCCAAATATAGTCCATAGGATGTTTTGTATAGCTTGTGAATTTTCTTTTCTTTTCTTTTCTTTTCTTTTCTTTTCTTTTCTTTTCTTTTCTTTTCTTTTCTTTTCTTTTCTTTTCTTTTCTTTTCTTTTAAATTTTGAATTATAGGACACCTGGGTGGTTCACTGGTTGAGCATCTGCCTTCGGCTCAGGACATGATCCAGGGTTCTGGAATCGAGTTCCACATTGGGCTCCCTGTGAGGAGCCTGCTTTTCCCTCTGCCTGTGTCTCTGCCTCTGTCTCTCTCTGTGTCTCTCATGATCTAAAAAAAAAAAAAAAAAAAAAAAGATTTATTTATTTAATCATGAGAGATAGAGAGAGAGAGAAGCAGAGACACAGGCAGAAGGAGAAGCAGGCTCCATGCAGGGAGCCTGACATGGGACACAATCCCGGGTCTCCAGGATCATGCCCTGGGCTAAAGGTGGCACTAAACCGCTGAGCCCCCTGGCTGCCCTAAATAAATACATCTTAAAAAAAATAAAAATAAAAAATAAATTTTGGATTATTGTGCTCCGAGGGAAAATTTAAGTGGAAATTCAAGTAAAAGTGCTATCTCTTGAAAAACAATCAGAAATTCTGGCTACTTGACTTGTGCCTTCATTTCAACAGCCAGCCTGGAGTTGTAGAGCTGTGGTCCCTTTACCTGGGGCATGCGCACCCTAGTCTGCCATAGTTCCTATTTGGTCTGCTCTATTTACTTACATTACCTATCTGGCCCTTGCAAACATTTGATCTTGTGACTCTGTTTCAGACACTAGAACATTCTGAAGACTAGGGTTGAAGAAAAATCATATTAAAATTACTTGTTGGGACACCTGGGTGGCTCAGTGGTTGAGCGCTGGCCTTTGGATCAGGGTGTGATCCCAGATTTCTGGGTTTGAGTCCCACATTGTGCTCCCTGCATGGATCCTGCTTCTCCTTCTGCCTGTGTCTCTGCCTTTCTCTCTGTGTGTCTCGAGTGAATAAAAAAAATCTTAAAAAATAAAAAAATAAAATTACTTGTTGTTTACCTGACATTCAAATTTAACTTGATGTTCTGTATTATATCTGATAATCCAACTGCGATAGGCAGAATTCTAAGATGGCCCTCAAGATTTCCACACTCCTGATGTGTGTGCTCACCCCCTGAGTGTGCATTCCTGTGATTGGGTCATATTACAGAAGGGGAGGAATTTTCCAAATGTATTCAAGGTCTCAAATGTGGTTGACACTGAGTTAATCAAAAAGGAGATTGTTCTGGGTGGCTGTGACTTAATTAGGTTATACCTTAAAAGAGACTTGTTTCTTCCTGAAAGGAAAGATTTGGAGTGTGAGAGATTCTTCTTCTGGTCTTCAAGATGTTGACTGCCATGTTGAGGAGAGGGCCTAGGCGCCGGCCCATGTGACCGTGACCTGGCAGCAGACCCCAGCTGACAGCTAGGAAGAAACAGTGATCTCAGTTATACAGTCACAAGGAAATGAATTCCACACAAAACCAATGAGTTTGGATGGGGACCTGAGCCTAAGATAAAAATACAGGCCTATTAACACCTTGATCTCAGACTTGAAAGACCCTAAGCAGACAACCCATTTGACTTGTGCCTAGATTCTTGACCCACTGAAACTGTGAGATAACACATTTGTAGTGTTCTAAGCTACTGAGTTTGTCGTAATGTATCACACAGCCCTTTGTGTGATAGGGCTCAAAGTCTCAGTTTCTTTGTCTTGATTTGAAAAAATTTCAAACACATTTTGCTAATTACAAAGAAACTCATAAACCACTAATGAATAAAATGACAAGTTGTTTTCCTTCCTAACTAGGTGGTGCTCAAGGTTATTTTAATTGGCTTCTGATATGCTGACTACCATGCCTTGCCTGGGTAGGGGAAGACTGAATATAAACATATATCTATGTGACAATATGGGGGTTGGGGAAGGGTAAGTGGGATTGAACTGGACTTCATCAATTCCTTCATGACTCATCCTGCCTTATGGCTTCTCCCCATCATGGCCTCTTTCCCAACCTTATGGACTTCTAACTTTTTTTGCTACTGTCATTTACTTTTTCTTCTTTCCCAATTTTAGCCTCTAACATCAAGAATCTAATGGGACCAAGAGCTCCCTGTTTCTAAAAAGTTTTTGTGCCAACCCACATGATAATGTCTGGGAAGCAGAGACTGAGTGGGAGTTCTGGTAATCTATTGCCGTGTAAAGATCTGCAATTTGTGCCAAGCTCAATGGGTTCAGCTCATCTCTGCTTCATGAGGCATCAGCAGGAGTGGCTCAAATGGGGCTAGAGGATCCACTTCCAAGATGGCTCACCCACATACCTAGGAAGTTGGTGCCAGCTATTGGTTGGGAGTTCAGTTGAGGTTGCCAGCCCAGGACTCTCTTTTTTTTCCCACATGGGTATTTTCACATGGCTCCTTGGACTTCTCTACAGCATGAGCCTCTCCCCTTAACAGGTGGGTGATATAGAATTTGTGGTCATATTTTTCTACCAAAATATCTGAATCATCAAGCTATTATTACCTGTTCTTGGATCAGGTAACCACTTCTGGCCAAATCATTATGGCTGAGGAGTGGTTGTGTGGTACTGAATATGGCTCTCAATATGAAAGAAAAGACAAAAATGTTTTAAAATACATTTGCATCCCTTAGCGAGACATGTGGTTGAGGGTTCAAAGAGTGTGACAGATAGGGCCTCTGTTAGAGCATGCAGGGCCCTGGAAAAATAAATTTTTTTGTGGGGCCTCTGTTTATATAAATAATTTGTTTAAAAATGGGCTCATGGAAGTATGGTGACACATTGACATAGAGATTTAGAATAATGGATAGAGAAGACGTCTTTATGTATTAGTTTGTTGTCCAATCAGAATACATGAGAGTCACATAAACCAGTCACACCATTCTGGAGACCAGTCTTCTACAAGACCCAGCAGGCAGTAGCAATCACTTACTCGACACTCTCTTAGAACCTGGGACCAGCTACAGGAGCCCAGGGCAAATTGATACATGTTCCAGCCCTCCTCAGAGCATCCAGTCAAACATGAGCATGGAGTAGTGGATCAGAGCATGTCCTGGAGGGAAGTAGGGACTAGGAACTGAGGAATCTTAGAAAATTTGGGGGGAGGGATCCCTGGGTGGCGCAGTGGTTTAGTGCCTGCCTTTGGCCCAGGACGCGATCCTGGAGACCCAGGATCGAATCCCACGTCGGGCTCCCGGTGCATGGAGCCTGCTTCTCCCTCTGCCTGTGTCTCTGCCTCTCTCTCTCTCTGTGACTATCATAAATAAATAAAAATTAAAAAAAAAAAAAAAAAAAAGAAAGAAAATTTGGGGGGAGTCCTCTAAAGTGAATAGCTTGGAACAGAAAACTCTCTAATGGGGTTTAAGTGTGGCAATAATGGCAAGCAACATATTCGCAAATAATCAGGCTTCTTGAGTACAGTGACAGATAGATGTTGTTTTCCTGTATCCAGTACTCCAAGCTCCTTTCTTCAAGCAGACATAAACCTGCCTAAGAGGATTCCATTCCACATATTCCAGAAAGGACCACCCTGACCTGAGTCCTAGGCCACAGGCCACAGTAGTAAGTGCATGTCCCGGACTTACTTACATCACTTTCTATATCCCCTGGATGTGGTAATTCATTTAGAGATGGGCATTTCGTCAGTTAGAATATTTTGGGGGAATTTTATATATGGCTTCTCAAAGAAAGAGAATCTGTTCCCATTGGGCTCACAAGTGAGGATGCAGTAATTGGAAGCTGTCTATAGCCACCTTTCTTTGCCCAATAAAGGAAACCGCCTACAACAGAGGAGAACAAGACCAATATGCGAAGGAAAACAGAAACCAGCAGAGAAGGAGAATAAATGCAACTATGACACCTTCTGAGCCCCTGGATTCCACTGTGCCTGAAACTATGATTAACTTAAGGTGCCCTCAGGTACTCTTATTTTCTGTTATGTGGACTAATTATCTTTCGTGCTTAAGCTATTCTGAAATGGGTTCTGTCTTTAGCAGTTAAGTGTCCTCAATACATATCTACATAAGGAAGAGTAAACCATTTTCCTGCACACATATCAATATCATTCCAGCAAACTTTAGCATAATTAATTTCAATGAAATGGTATCAGGTTCTATTATATTCCAATCATTGTGCTCAACATTTTAGATGATACAAATTGTAGTCAATAACTGTGTTAGGTCAGGTTTCCTAGAATCAGAGCTGGAGAGGAGAATTCATGTGTAAGTGATTTATTGAGGGTGTGCTCTCAGGAGACCTTTGTAAGTGAGTGAGGAAAGAAGGATAGAGAAGAAGAAGATGCCAAATAAGGTCAAATCTAGCCTCAGTCTTTTCCTGGGGGAAGCTTAGGAGTGTAATCTGTACCATAGAACTTGTCCAGCTTTAAAGTAAGGCATTTTTGTACCCCTGCATCAGTCAATCAGCTATTGGCTGCTCTGGAGGAGATAACTTGCCAGGGCAACCCTCCAGAGAAGATGGCTGGTGTGAGCTATGAGTGACAGTGCTGGCATCAGCGGGCTGGGAGGCAGGCAGGGGTGTGTGTGGGGGGGTGGGCGGATGGGGTGGGGGGAGTGGCACATCCAGCCTGCGAAAGGGACCCCATAGAATCTGATGAGGCACTTCTACTGTCTGCTGTAAGAACAGTCCTGGTCTTCTAGGTACGTAAAATTTGGAAAATATTGGTGAAATTCATAGACATAGTTCAGACACATTTTTTAAAAAAGAGTGCTTAATATCAGTTGTTTTGTTAAAATGCAAAAGAAGATAGAAATGGGGAAGGAGGGACTACAATATTAAGTAAAACTGTGTGCAAGAGTATGTGTCAATCAAATATCGTGTTTATTTGATTCATTCATCTTTCTAGTATATCTCTGGGTCTCTTACTCTATGGCATTTATGTGCTGTTCTAAGAAAGGTAGACTTTTTTAAAAAATAATTTTTAAAAAGATTTTATTTATTTATTCATGAAAGAGACAGAGAGAGAGAGAGAGAGAGAGAGAGGCAGAGACACAGGCAGAGGGAGAAGCAGGCTCCATGCAGGGAGCCCGATGCAGGACTCAATCCTGGGACTCCAGGATCACACCCTGGGCCGAAGGCAGGCGCCAAACCGCTGAACCACGCAGCGATCCCCAGAAAGATAGACTTTGACTGGAAAAGTTCTAATGAACATGTTGGGTTGGGCCCTCAAGCATAAGGAGAACTTTGATAGAAAAAAAGGGAAGAGGGATCCCTGGGTGGCGCAGCGGTTTAGCACCTGCCTTTGGCTCAGGGCTTGATCCTGGAGACCCGGGATCGAATCCCACGTCGGGCTCCCGGTGCATGGAGCCTGCTTCTCCCTCTGCCTATGTCTCTGCCTCTCTCTCTCTCTCTGTGTGTGACTATCATAAATAAATAAAAATTAAAAAAAAAAAAAAAAAAGAAAAAAAGGGAAGAGAAGAAAGTAGGCATTTAGTGGGAGAAGCTACTTGGGGAAAATGATAAGCATCTGTGTGCAAGTAGAATTGAGGCATAAAAATCCAGGACAAGGAACTGGGAATGACTGGTTTGTAGATTTAGTAAATAGTCTTGAAATGCCACTTGTGAAGCAAAGTTAAGTTTTCTTTCTTCATCAAAAAATATGGTAAGGCAATTTCTCTTTGATAATATGTTCGCAGTGTGCACGAGAGTAGACTGACTATAATCCTCAGTTTATATCCCAGGATCATCCTTTTCTGTTATTGCTTAAGCTTCCTTTTGCTCACCCTGCTTTGTGCCTCACAAGTATAGTTTAATAGTAGGGTATTCAAAGAATATATTGATGTAGTTCATTAATTTTCACTGCTGTATGAAAGTGTATTCTGTGACGATAGCACAGCCTTTCCATTTTCTTGGCAATGAACATTTGGACCATTTCCAATTTGTTTGCTATTTTGAGTAGTATTACTAAAAAGATTCTTGTACACATCCCATGGTACGAATGTGAAACAGTTTCTCTTGGTATATGTCAAGAAGGGAAATTGTTGGTTGGTGGGATATGCAAATGTTTAACAGAGAATGCCAAATTACTTTGTAAAGTTGTTAAACCAGTTTTTATTCTTAATAGCTACACGTAAGAATTCCTTTCCATCCATATCTCCAGAATTCGGCATTGTTCAAACTTTTAAATTTTTTGCCCATTACAAATTTGTTCCCAAAACTGATCATTTGTCATCATCTGGGTTTATTTTTTATTTATTTATTTATTTATTTATTTATTTATTTATTTATTTATTATCATCTGGGTTTAAATGATATTTTTTATATTGATTTTTATTACAGAGGTTGAGTTTCTCTTATATCATTTTTAGCTAGTTGTATTTCTGCTTCTATTTCATTTCCATTCATTCTTTTAATTTTTTATTACAATATAATTGTTGCATTTTGATTTTTAAAAATGTTTTATTTTAATTTTTTAAAGATTTTATTTATTTATTCATGAGAGACACAGAGAGAGAGGCAGAGACATAGACAAAGGGCTTCTCACAGGGGCCTTCATGCAGGACTTGATCCTCAGACCTGGGATCATGCCCTGAGCCAAAGGCAGACACTGAACTGCTGAGCCACCCAGGTGTCCTTGATATTTTTTAAAAATTTTAATTCCAGTGTAGTTAACATCTGGTGTTGTATTACAGTTTCAGGTATGCAATACAGTGATTCAACAATTCCATATATTACTCAATGCTCATCAAGATAAGTGAACTCTTACCATTCATACTTTTTAAATCTATTTTTCATTTGAATATTTTGTGTTTTTATTATGCATGTAATACATTGATGCATATCTTGATATATTCATTTTAGTTGGTTGTCAGTTGTGTTGCAAATATGTTCTTTCAGTTGATAATTTGTTGTTCTACTTTCTTTAAGGTGTTTTTGATGGATGACTAAAAGCACCTTAAGTTTCTTCCCAATTTTTTTATAACAAATATATATTTGTTTTAAAGTAGAAAAAAAATGTTTTGAAAGCCCCAGGTGAAGGATGTAATATAGATTTCACTTTGAAAATGTGTTTGCAGAGGCGCTTGAGTGGCTCAGCCAGTTGAGTGTTAAGACTCTTGATTTTGGTTCTGGTCGTAATCTCAGGGTCCTGGAATCAAGCACTGCATGAGGCTTTGCACTCAGCACAGAGTCTGCTTGGGAGTCTCTTTCTCCATCTCTTCCTGCTCCTCCCCCTACTCAAGTGCTCTCTTCTTCTTTAAATAAATAAATAAAATCTTAAAAAATAATTCAAATAAAGATGTGTTTGCAGGGCCACTGGATGGCTCAGTTAGTTAAGTGCTGACTCTTGATTTTGGCTCAGGTCATGGTCTCAGAGTGGTGAGATAGAGCCCCGAGTGGGGTTGGTCTGTGCTCAGTGTGTAATCTGCTTGAGATTCTCTCCGTTTGCCCCTCCTCCTGCTCTCTCTCTCAAATAAATAAATAACATCTTTTAAAAAGATGTGGTTGCAGATAAATAAATAAATAAGTTTGCCTGTGTGTGTTTATTTGGAAAAGATATACAAAATTTTTAATATTTATTATAAAAAATAAGATTATAGATATTATAAATGCTTTTATGTTGTATTTTAATACTATAAAATGAATATTCAATTTTTGAAAATCAATATGGAAATTAATGAAATTTCAGACAAGTTAAAAATCTTACCAATAAAAAGAAAGTGTTCCATACCAAAAATAAGGTGATTCTAAAATGGACAAAGGGAAATAAACAACATCTAAAGCTTTACGTAGTGGGGCCGTGCGCCATTCATTTCAAATCTAAAACATGTAAATTGATTTTAATTTCTTAAAATCTATAGCTCCAGAAGACTTTTAAAGTAATATCATTAATTAGAATTATCATTACTGTATCAAAGAAGCCAACATTCAATACTGGGCTTTATGATGGAAACCAACATAAGGTAAGCCACACCCACTGCTTAGGCCCCACTAGCTACAAGCTTGAGTGGAACTTTTTCCAGAGCCAGAAACAAGGCCATGATGAGGAAACTCATTACTTATTCCGTACGTGAAGAAGCAAATGGACAGCAGTAGGCTTATAGTTTCTTTCTCACCACTTAGAAATATGATCTACAAATTTATGAGGCTGATCGTAAGTAACCCTTAAATCATACTTCATGGCGTTGGAGAGGGTGTGTCAAAACTAGTTTAGCAGAAATTGTAATATATTGAGTTCATCATTTATTAAAAATTTAAATAGTAGCTTTCATTGATTTTGTTGCTGGAAGGTAGTACTTACATACTAAAATAATAATAACCATTGATGAAAGGAAAAGACCAGGTAGGAGTTACAAATTGAATTTGAATTTTCCTATATGATAAGAACTATTGTTTGTATAATCCACCAATTTTTTAAAATGGCTCTTAACTTCATTAATTCACTTGGTCCCATGATAACTTTGTGAAGCACACAGGCAGGAATCATTAGTTCCAATGAAGCAAACAGGTCTCAGAAGGTACACATTCCCAGGGAAATATAATGAGCAAGTCATGAAGCCAGGATCAACCTCAGATCATCTTTCTCCAATTTAAGTGTTTAAAAAACACTTAAGGCAGAATGGAACTTAGGAAATATGGCCAGTCAGTAATAACTGCTAGGGATATCTGTTTTCCTATTTCCTACAAGTAGTTGAGAAATTAATCAGTTTTACAAAAGAAAATGCATTTCATTATGAAACAAATCAACTTCCCTCTTCCAAGGAAGAAAGGAAAGTAACAGTTTAGCTATTCAAAGAAACAAAATGAAATATGGAGGAAAATGAAAGCCAAGGAGCGGGTTGGAGAAGCACTAAAGAGTAACACACAGATGTCAAAATACAGACACATCATGGGGAAAGAATGCAAGACTCCTGCCAGGCTCTACCTTAATAAAGCATGCAATTGTACACACAGGTCTTTTAGCTGTGGGATAAGTGGAGTCAGGGGAAGGCAATGCTACCAGAGTAAATCTGGGGTGTCTGGTTTCATGGAGCAAATTGGGAATGGGTTGAGGAGAGAATGCAGACTGTATTAGTAAAGATATATAGTTGGTTGGGTCAAAGAGGCTATGTTGGAGAGATGAATTACAAACTTCAATACAGAAAGTGAAGGCCTTGAAAAATAGGAGGATGATACTTACTGAAATAGATTTAATGAAGTTTATAACCAAAACAGATGAACAAGAATTATTCATTCATTTATTCACCCAGTGAATAAACATAAATCAGGTGTTAGAGGTTTTAATTAGGAAATACTGAGTTAGAAAATAGGCAATTTGAAAAAATACCAAACTGCTACTGAATATACAAATTTATTAAGTAAAATCACCCTCTGCTCCTCCCCTGCGCACATGCTGTCTCCCTCTCTAAAATAAATCTTTTTAAAAATGCTGTTTAAAAAAAAAAAAGCCACTTAAAGACGGTAAGTCATGGAAAATCATACAATCAACTAAAATTGGAGAATGGACCGAAAGGAAATGTGACATATACCAATTTTGTCATTGTTTTAAAATTTCAAATTTCATTCTAAAGAAAGATAGGCTTGGGGATCCCTGGCTGGCTCAGCGGTTTAGCGCCTGCCTTTGGCCCAGGGCATGATTCTGGAGTCCTGGGATTGAGTCCCACATTGGGCTCCCAGCATGGAGCCTGCTTCTCCCTCTTCCTGTGTCTCTGCCTCTCTCTCTCTCTCTCTCTCTCTCTCTATGTCTATCATAAATAAATACATCTTAAAAAAATTAATAAAATAAAGATAAGCTTAATATATTATTTGCTGTGATTATGAAGAAATTATCTAGAAGAAATATGTAAACCTTCCAAATGATCAAAAGAAACACAACAGATGATAGGGGTGCCTGGGTGGCTCAGTTAAGTGTCTGCCTTTGTTTCAGGTTATGATCCCAGGGTCCTGCGATTGAGCCCCATGTGGGACTTCCTGCTCACCTGGGAGCCTGCTTCTCCCTCTCCTTCTGCCCTTCTGCCCTGCTCATGCTTGTGCTCTCTCTCTCTCTTTCTCTCAAATAAATTTTTTAAAAATCTTAAAAAAAAAAACAAAACAAAACCCTATAGACTAGGGAAACAGTTTTAAAAAGTAAAGAAAAGGGATCCCTGGGTGGCGCAGCGGTTTGGCGCCTGCCTTTGGCCCAGGGCGCGATCCTGGAGACCCGGGATCGAATCCCACGTCGGGCTCCCGGTGCATGGAGCCTGCTTCTCCCTCTGCCTGTGTCTCTGCCTCTCTCTCTCTCTCTCTGTGTGTGTGACTATCATAAAAAAATAAAAAATTAAAAAAATAATAATAAAAACAAATAAAAAGTAAAGAAAATCCATGCAAACAGAAAGCATACTATGATGCCAACATTAAGACAAAACATATCTGCTATATCAGTAATTGTAAATGGGCCAAATACCATGATTTAGAAAATGCAAGTGGATTACAGAACAAAACCCCATTATATGAAGAGAAAAGAGAAATATTTAAAACAAAGAATAGTTGAAAAATAAAAGTTTAGAAAAAGCCTACTAGGCAAGAAAGAGTAAAAAAAAGTAAGAGTAATTAACTGAAAACAATTGTTGAAGGGCATCTGGGTGGTTCAGTCAGTTAAGTATCTACCTTCTGCTCAGCTCATGATCTCAGGGTCCTGAGATTAAGCCCCTCATTGGGCCTCCTTGCTCAGCAGGGAGTCTGCTTCTCCATCTCCCTCTGCCCCTCCCCCTATTCATGCTCACTCTGTCTCTCAAATAAATAAATAAATAAATAAATAAATAAATAAATAAAATATTAAAAAAATTTTTGAATTAATAAATAAAAGTAGTAGTTTTTTGGGGGGGGAGAGGATAAATAAATAAACTCCATTGGATCACCCAATCAGGGAAAACACAAATAATATGCAAATTAAGCAATGAGAAATAAATAATTATGGACAGAAAAGTTGAAAGAATTATGATACTACTTTTTAAACAATACACAAATATTGGAAGAGGCAAATATAATGAATGTAATGAATTATTATCTAGGAAAACATGGATCACTAAGAGATGAGATGAGATGCAGATGTGTGCTTATATACACAAAACCTGTAAGAGCAGGAGTGGGTTCTGGTTGTAGGGTCTCAATGCTTAAACAATTTTCTCACCCTCTTTAAAAAAAGATACAAAGTTTTGAAAGAATAAAATTAGCAAACTGAATGTGTATTTGGAATGAAAAAAAGGGGAAAAGAAACACTAAACCATAATGTAAATATTATAAAACTCAGATAAGTAATATAATATTAATTCATCTATGATACATTTTTTTCTATAGTTCTAGGCTACATACTTTGTGACCTCTTCATATGACAATGATTTTAAGCATCATTTTCTACAGAAAGGCAAAAGGCAATTTGGTCTTTCCCCTAGCAATATTAATTAAAATTCATTTTTCATTATTATCTTTTTCCACTTTACATCTCATTCCTGATCATATAAAAAACATTTTAGGAGGGGATCCCTGGGTGGGTCAGAAGTTTGGCGCCTGCCTTTGGCCCAGGGCGCAATCCTGGAGTCCCGGGATCGAATCCCGCGTTGGGCTCCCAGCATGGAGCCCGCTTCTCCCTCTGCCTGTGTCTCTGCCTCTCTCTCATTCTGTGTCTATCATAAATAAATAAATAAATAAATAAATAAATAAATAAATAAATAAATAAATCTTTTATAAATAAATAAAATTGCTGTTATGTAGTATTGAGCTGCATAATTGTGTTATTAAATTACTCATAAAATACATGCATTGACATACTGATACAAATGTGTGGTTTTTCCCCTGCAATACTTATTTATTCGAGCTCTTTTAGTTTTGGGTAGTAATTTGGCATGCCGTTTGTCTGGAACCTTCTAATCTTGCATATGTGTACTTCAATATCTAGGGATACAAAAACCAAGACCAAAAACAAAACATGCAACTTCACATACAAGTGTACTTGCTGTTTTCAGTACTGGTACCATTTTGTGCTCTTCACATGAGAATTCTGGTATGTTCTATTTGCACAGTATGTTCTTTTTTTTTTTTTTTTTTTAATTTTTATTTATTTATGATAGTCACAGAGAGAGAGAGAGAGGCAGAGACATAGGCAGAGGGAGAAGCAGGCTCCATGCACCGGGAGCCTGATGTGGGATTCGATCCCGGGTCTCCAGGATCACGCCCTGGGCCAAAGGCAGGCGCTAAACCGCTGCGCCACCCAGGGATCCCTGCACAGTATGTTCTAATTTTTTTTTAAGTGTAGTACTTTTATGAATGTATATGCTGTATTATTGCATATTTTCTTCCCAGGAGAAGTTTTCCATTTTTACTAGGTATTGATTTGACAGTTACATGTGTGACAATTAGAAGACTTTTCCACACATTAGCTTCTGGCTACATACACTTCAATCTTTATTTCTCCTCAAAACCAGATACATCTAGAACTGAGTACCACAGGACAAGTTCATAACTCAGGATAGCCTCTGCTGTACTTCCATGTTGTGATGCCAGTAAGTAAATATAGTGGGAAGTAGGAGTACTCTGGAAGACATTCCTATATACCGCATTAGCTAACAATAACAAAACAATACACAGAAGTGACTGAAGACCATAGTGTGTGGTGTGTGTAAGTGTGTGTGTGTGTGTGTGTGTGTTTTGTATCCTATTAAAACCAAACTAAATAAATGCTGAACTTGCTTTCCTATTGTAGATTAGATTCTCCAGAAGCAGAAGTTTGAAAGCAGTTTGGAGTGGAAAATGCTCATTAGGGATCAAGACTAGGAAGGAGAGGAAGCAGGCCAGCACAGAGCCTGTGATGAGAAAGCCCTAGAGATAGGATCACTTGTTAGAGTGCTCTGCACTGGGCTGAAGTGCCTGGGTCTTTGTATCTCTCCTCAGTCAGTCACTGGAGGAGAAGACAACCCGGGGAATGGTGTGACCTCAGATAAGGTGTCTCTCTACATCTAAGGTAGACCCCAGAGGAGCTTATGGCTAGAGACTAACTCTAACTACACTCTCTTCAGTTGAGATGCGAGTCCTTTCTTGAAGAGAAATTTGGGGGGTACATCTCCAAGGCTACCATGTTTTCCTTAGCCAGATCTCCCAAAATGTTTGCAGCTGCTCCAACATTAGCTGAAAAAAACAGAAGGGTGACATAGAAATTAGCATGGAAGGAGACAATGGCCTTAGCCAATTGTGATTAAAAATATCTTTGCAGATTTCACAAAAAGATATGACCCAGTGAACACATTTCTTGGGCCCTTCTAGGGCTTTGTTAGGGTTCCCTTCAGGAGTCCCAAACTTAAGTTCCATTAATGTACATTAAACCTGTGAGCATAATCAAAGTGTTACATCCCCCAAAAGCAACCACCCCAGGTGATTTCACACAGCAATTCCATCCAACCTATAAGGGAGAGGTTAACCCAGTGCAACTTACAAAGTTCCAGAACACAGAGTATAAAGCAGTTTTTGAAGTTCTCTTCTTATGAGGTTAGCATAATACTGAAACCTAAATCCTACAGAAAAGGAGAAAAAAAAATAGCGGAGCAGGCTAATTTGCATATATTAACTGCTATGCATTGAATTGTATCTCCTTAATATTGTATGTGGAAGTTCTATCCCCCAGTGCAATGGCATTTGGAGGTGAGGCCTTTGGGTTTAGGTGGGGCCTTTGGGTTTAGACGAGATCACTAGGGTAGGGCGCTATGATGGATAAGTGTCCTTATAAGAGATGCCAGGCAGCTAGCTCTTGTGTATAAGCTCTCTCTCTTCTCCCTGTTTCTCTTTCTCTCCTTTTCCCTCTCTCTCCCCCCCTCCTCCCTCCTCTCCTCTCTCCCTCCCTGTCTCCACCCTGTTATGACCCAGTGAGAGGGCAACTGTCTGCAGGAAAAGGGCCTTACCCAGGAAGTGAATCAGCCAGCGTGTTGATATTGGAATTTCCAGCCTCCAGAACTGGGAGAAATAAGTGTCGTTTGTGTAAGCCACCCAGTCTTTGGTATTTTGTTATAGCAGCCCAAGCTGACTAAAGCAGCAATGAACAGAACCCAGAAGCAGATTAAAAGAGTAATGCAGTAGACCGAATTAGTGGGAATGAATTCCAGGGTGTCAAAAGGTTGAGACCCCACCCATGTAATTCATGATAGAAATATGTCAAAAGAAGAAACTTATATGATTATTTATAGAGATGCGAAAAAGATACTGGATAAAATTTAGTAGCTCATCTTTATAAAAACTTTAATAAATAAAGTCATAAATATTTCTTCACATGATATATAGTTATGTGAATATATATTTTAAATTTTATACCTTACCCTCAAAATCAACATCATGCTTAATGAAGATATAATATAATAATTCTCATTAGATTCAGGTTCAACAGGATTTGGGGAAGTTTCTAGATAAAGTGAATATAAAATTAATATCAAAGTTAAACAAATAGAGTCAAGAAAATGCTGGAAAAGAAGAGTAACAGGGGGGAATTGAGGTTTTCCAAGTTTTAAGACATATCATACATCTATGCTAGTTAAAAAGTGTGGTACTGCTACATGAATAGATAGATTAGTGAACTCTATCAGGAATCCCAGAATATAAACCCAAATAAGAATGATAATTTAAGGGCAGCCTGGGTGGCTCAGAGCCACTGTCAGCCCAGGGCCTGATCCTGGAGACCCAGGATTGAGCCCCATGTGGGGCTCCCTGCATGGAGCCTGCTCCTCCATCTGCCTGTGTCTCTGCCTCTCTCTCTCTCTGTGTCTGTCATGAATAAATAAATAAAATCTTAAAAAAAAAAAAAAAAAAAGAATGATAACTTAAAATATGAAAAAAAGACAGAATAAATTGTTCAAAAACGGAGTTGGGAAAATTGGGAAGCCATCTGAAAAAAAAATGTAGCTGGCTCCTGATGTCACCTCACACAAAGAAATAAGCTCCATATTTTTAAAAGATTCAGTATGAAAAAATTCAGTATGAATTGAAGCCATAAAATACTGGAAGAAAATATGAAAGAATTCTTTTAAAATCATCTTGGAGAGAGGAAATCATTTCTTACCATAACACAAAACCAACATGAAGGGCAGCCTGGGTGGCTCAGCGGTTTAGCACCACCTTTGGCCCAGGGCATGATCCTGGAGTCCTGGGATCGAGTTCCACATTGGGCTCCCTGCATGGAGCCTGCTTCTCTCTCTGCCTCTCTCTCTTTCTGTTTCTCATGAATAAATAAATAAAATCTTTAAAAAACAAACAAACAACAAAACCGACATGAAAAGCTTATAAATTTCACCACATAAATGTAAAAATATAATTCTGCAAAGGAAAAAATAAACATAAAGCCAAAAGACAAACCATAAAGTGGGAGCAAATATTTGTGACTCAGATTGCAAATACAGAGATTCTCTCTTGTGTAGAGAGCCTCTACAAATCAATAAGAAAAAGACAAAAATCTAAAAGGAAAATAGGCAGAAGATTTCAATAGATTCTGATTTTCACAAAATCAGAAATACAAATGGTTCTAATATATGTTAAAAAAATGCTCAGCCTAATAGTAAAATAAATGCAAATTAAAACCACAATGAAGGTACCATTTTCTACTTATCAAATTGATGAAGTTAAGAACATCTAATAAAATTCTGTGCCAGCAGGGTGTATGGGAAGTAGAAACTCTCACACACTGGGAATGTACTTGGTACATCCTCCTTGGAGGGCAATTTAGCAATATCAATTCAATTTACAAACGTCTATCTCCTTTAATCCAGGAATTCTGCTTTTAGAAATGTATCCTTTTAATGAAAATTAGGTTGAACCAAGTAAAACTGATATAGGTAGGTCAAAAATGGTTCACTGTCTTCATTTGTATATGGTCCAAATCAACACTTGAAAATGATTAGAATAAAAAAAGAAAAAGAAAATGATTAGAATAATGAACATACAAGGAAACAACCTACATGTCCATCAATAGGGGATTGGTTAAATAAATTATGATACATCCTTTCAGTGGGTGTAAATATTTTTTTAAATGAAGGTGGAAACAAATTTTTTTTTTGGTAAGTATTTTCTCTTATACTAATACAAAATAATTCCATGTTATATTGTTCAGTTAGCAAAATAGTATGCATAGTATGTCACCATTTGAGTAAAACTATAAAAAAGAATATAGCCATGTATATTTTTCTGCATACGCAAAAAGTATCCCTGGCATGATACATGATACATGATACATAAAAAAAAATCATTGCTTGCTTTTGGGGAAGAAAACTCTGTGATTGGGGGCAGAGACACACACAACATACTCTTGTAAAGTTTTTGCAAGAAATATTGCAAAAAGGGAATAACCTAAGATATGAACTTTGGTAATAATTATGTTGATTTACTTTGTAATTAAACTGATATTTATTGAGTAGTTACTATATATACTAGACACAGTTCAGGTTATCAGGGGGCAGCCATGAACAAAACAGACAAAATCCTTTGCTTTCCTGGTGATTACATCTTAGCAGAGGGAGAAAGATAATAAACAAAGAGGCATATATACCATATAAGCATGTAGTAGGGTGATAAACACCATAGATGAAATAGAGCAAAGCCGGGTCAAAGAAATTCTGTCTAATAAGGCAGTATGTGAGCACGGGCTTTGGGGGTAAGGGAGCCAAGAAAATCTGAGAGGGGAGGTCTTTCCAGACAGCAGAAAAAACAAATGCAAAACCGAAGCATGAGTTGCCTGGCATATCTGAGGAGCAGTAAAAGGAGAACATGTGGGGGAGGAAAAGAGACCTGGGGGCAGAATGTTGGAGGGGGTGGACCTTGTTTGCTTTTTGGGCCAGATTAAGGACAGAGAATTGAATAGTTATTTACACTTCAGTTTCCGCCCTTCACAAGCAAGAGGGATTGATGGAAAGCAAGATGCAGATAAGGAGAGCAAGATGGAGTTCAGAGCCCAGAAAGGAATAGGAGCGGGCCCTGGAAAGAGAAAGAGGATGCAGGAGTGGAGGCTGGACTCAGAGCTCTGAGTCCCACTGCATCCATCAAAGAATGACTGAAGCACCAGGAGCCAGTCTGGCAGAGAGCACGGTAGGCCAGGATTCAGAAGTTAGTGGAGTAGGTGGTCCGAAAGAAGCATTAAACCCACCTTGTATATTCCCATGGAAATGAGCCCCCACAGAAACAGTAGGCTCTTGTCATGTAGTGAAGAGATCTGCGACGTTCACCTCCTCTGGATAAGCACTGTGACTATATGGATCTATCTTAAGGATCTTACTCAGCTGCACAAATATTCTCTACCCTTTTACAGACCCTAAGTGTTTTATTCCTTAGGGATTGTGACCTTCTCAAATATGTTCTCAGCACCCTTAGAAGGTACCTCTTTGAAGTTTGCTAACAAGGCCCCACATCTCTTCTTTGTTGAGCATTGAAATGTCTTACCTTTTCTATGGGACTTGAGGCCCCTCCTCCTCTGTGGAAAACAGGGCAATACAGGAGAGCTCTTGGATTAAACACAGGTATCAAAGAAAACTAAAATTTTATGTTAAGGAATTGTCCTATGACGGCCTTAGGCTTCTTTCTCCTGCAGTGTAGTTCTCATAAACAGCAAAGACTTCTTGTTTTAAATGGGTAGAGTTTGCAATAGGATAGATCGACTCCGTCTAAGATCAAACACCCTAACAGACTGTTCAACAATGCGGCACAGTGCTTTAAAAAGAAGAAAACAAAACAAAACAAAAAAAAATAAAAATAAAAAAATAAAAAAAATAAAAAGAAGAAAACCTGGGGGGGGGGGCGGCGGAGTGGGGGGAACCTGGGTGACTCAGTCAGTTAAGCATTTGCCTTCAGCTCAGGTCATGATTCCAGAGTCCTGGGATGGAGCCCTGAGTCAGGCTTCCTGCTCAGTGGGGGATTTGCTTGGCCCTCTCTCTCTCTGCTCCTCCTTTCTGCTAGTGTGTGCTTTCTCATTCTCTCTCTCAAATAAATAAATAAAATAGTTTTAAAAAGAGAGAGAGAGAATATTCATCTAGAATATGAGGGACCACTTTCCAGAGATATTGAAGAAAGAATTCATGAATAGACAGAAATTTGGATGAAATACCTTTAGGTTTCTTCCAACTCGGAAATTCTATGAATGTGTCATGCTGAAAGTGTACCTTCGCTTTTGCATTCTGTACTTAGTATTTTGTCAGTTCTGGATCATACTCAAGGTGTTGGAATCAACGAACAATTCCACTCCTAATAGAGGCAGGTTATCTCTTCAGGCTCTCCCAAACTAATAGGATAAGAATCTGGATCACAGACAAAGGAGCACATAAAGGATGTCCTAGGCTGAGTTTGCCAGAAGCAAATGCTGGGATATAGAAGCATTTCAAGGAAATACTGGTAAGGTAGTGGGGAAGCAGGGCAGGAAATGGCACAAAATCAAGCAAGGATGCCATTTCAGGCAAAGTCCCAGCCTCAGTCTGATCCCATTGGGGGACCTCTGGAGTATAAATTATTTTTCAAAGTTTGCCCAAACTTAAGGGGAGGGAGCTGGGCTCTCATATTCCTATAACAGCCAGCCCTGGCTAATAGATGCAGGGAGGATCTCGGTGCTTGTGAAGAAAGAAGCTCCAGTGACTCATGGGAAGACCTCCAAAGAGAATCACAGGTGTGGATCTTCAGAGGCAAAATCACACAAAATCCCAGGGAAGGACATACAGTAAAGTTAAAAAGAATCCAAGTGGATCCGGGCAGAAAGCTAACAGTGCCTCCTACAAAAATCATAGCAAAGAATATGGAATTCAACTTCAAATCCAAATCTTAAAACCATAAAAATGTATCAGAAGCAAGTTCAGATATTGGTACAAACGGATGCAAGTGGTTCAGGGCTGCAGAATTTAATTTTGTGAGAGCGACGGAGGCTTAGATTTATGTAGTGTATCAGTTAGGGTTCTCTCTCTATAAATATATATAGACATATATTACGGATATACATTTTATTTTTATTTTATTTTTTAAAAAGATTTTATTTATTTATTCATGAGAGACACAGAGAGAGAGAGACAGAGACAGAGACAGAGACACAGGCAGAGACACAGGCAAAGGGAGAAGCAAGCTCCATGCAGGGAGCTCGACGTCGGACTCGATCCTGGGTCTCCAGGATCACGCCCTGGGCTGAAGGCGGCGCTAAACTGCTGAGCCACCCGGCCTGCCCATGGATGTACATTTTAGATATGTAATATTATTACATATAAATATATGTATGTATATTACAGATGTGTCTGTATATTACCTACATATCTACATGTATATGTATCTATAAGTAAAGGATTTATTTTAAGGAACTGGATCACAGGATTTTGGGGGCTAGTAAGCCTCAAATTTTCAGGACAGGCTTGTAGGCTGGAAACACAGGTGGAAGTTGATGTTATAGTCTTGAGGCTTTTTCAAGGCCTTCAACTGATTGGATTAGGCCCACCCACATTATCAAGGGTATCTCCTTTATTTAAGGTCAACTGATTTTTTTTTTTTAAGGTTTTATTTATTTTTCATGAGAGACAGAGAGAGAGAGAGAGAGGCAGAGACACAGACAGAGGGAGAAGCAGGCTCCACGCAGGGAGCCCGATGTGGGACTTGATCCTGGGTCTCCAGGATCACGCCCTGGGCCAAAGGCAGGCGCCCAACAGCTGAGCCACCCAGGGATCCCAGGTCAACTGATTATAAACACTAATCACACCTACAAAGTATCTTCATGGCAGAAGGCTAGATTCGTATTTCATTAAATTTTGGGATACTGCCTCCTGGCCATGTAGATACAGAGAACTGCATGGGGAATAGTCTTCCTATCACTAAGGCTCTTCCTAACAGGTTAAAGAGATTTTGTGGATTTTAGCAATGCAGGCTAGAAATTTTAGGAGTATTTTAGCCAGTTTTTCTGGTTGCTAGTTATCCATATTCTTCTACAGATGCAGGATTCACACCTAGTCTCCAGCTAAACCTCATTTGGGTTAAGAATCTCATAATGGGGCTTGGTTTCAAGCATGGCATTTAATAAATGAACATTTGATGCAATGTTTGTATTAAGGAATCAAAAACAAATTCATTATTGAGAAGCTCATTTATAGTTTTTTTGGAATGAATAATCATCTATTGGCTCAGGGAAGACTTTGTGTCTATCTGAGAATTTTCATGGTGTGAAAACATTGATTGAGGGAGTCTGTTACTAAAAAAGACTTGCAAATCATGGTTACTTGTGAGCATTGTCATTCTTTTCCTTACTGACTGGCAGGCTGAGGCTATAGTAACACACAGGAGTCCTCAATTTCCAACAAATAATGGTTATGTTTGACAATAGAAACTTAGCTCTGACTTAATTTAGGTTGATGGTTCTCAATTTTTCCCACCCAACACATCTAAAGGATACAATTTTCTGTCATTAACAACAGAGGCTCTCTCAAGAGGTGATGAGGGAAACATGGCCACAGCATCTCAGTAGACAGAGAGGGGAGTTCCACAGCATGGCTCTGCCCTATCTCCCTAGTGTATTGAGGACTGAGAATTCCTCCTCCATATAACAAAACTGTGTTTAGCAAGTTGTCCTACATATAATAGGTATCAATATATGCATCTTGTGTTAAAACAAGATAGACTTTATGCAGGATTATCATGATGGGTATAGGAACTACTTCAGTGGGGCTTTGCAGTAGCAGAGATATTGGGCTCAACTTCAAATACAATAAGGAAAAATAGGGATATGTATCCAGAAAGTAGTGTGGGGGTTGGTTGTGGGGGTTGGAGGGTAATGGAGGGGAAATTACGAAGAGGAAATGTCAGGGATAGGGTGATTCTTCCTAAACCAACTCAAGAGGATTCTTGCTGAAGGTAGGCCAGGGGTATCAGACATCACCTGGAGGATAAAGCAGGGAATGAGGAAATTTGATCAGATACTAAGGGTGGAGATTCTCTCTTAATTAACTACTTAGCAGGATTCTTGCTTAAACTGGACTCTACAAGGATGGTGCTAGGAGCCCAAGGTCAGGCCTACTTGAGGAGAGTACTAAGAGGACCTTAAGTTTGGTGAGAAATAACCTGTTACTTGAGTGGAATTGAATGTGCTAGAACTTCTATGTAAGATTGAATAAGCTGGCTGGATCAGTTTATTCAATGTTCCCTCTCTTGACTCTCTACCATGGAACTGTAACATGAACTACAAATGGTGGTTTCATTCATGAATTTGTTCCTAGAAATGTAGAGGGAATGTAGAGAAATGTAGTCATAGCTTCTTTAGGGATCTATATAATTTATCTATGTGTACAATAACACTGCATGATGAACAGCCACAGATCCTTTGTGGCAAATAACAACTGTGTTTTTGGTTTGTGAGTCTTCAGGGTTTAGCTTATCTGGGCTGGTGTCTGCTGACCTTGATTGGGGTTGCTCATGTGTCCGCAGGCAGTTATACATCATCTAGAGGGCTCTGCTAATGTGGGCTGGGCCCACTCCAAGTCTGGGGGTTGGTTGGCTGTTGCCTGATCTTTGACACGCTCATGTGTGTTGATGGAGGCAACTCTACTTTGCTTGGTGTGCTCCCTCCTCTAAGGAGCTAAGCCAGGCATATTCTTTCTGCATTTCATAAGGGCAAGAACAGGCAGAAAGGGCCAAAGCCTTCTAAGGCCTGACTCAGAACTGTAGCATAGTCACTTTTGCTTTCTGTGACCTTTGTAAGTCACAAAGCCAACCGTATTCAGTGTGTAGAGAAATAGACTTCACCTCTTCGGTAAGAAGAACTGCAAAGTCACATGGCAAAGGGAATGAGTACACTGAGAAATGAGAAAAGGAGCTATTATTATAGTTGATCTATCATGGGCTCCACATTATTATCATCAAATCAAACTCTAGCCAATCTATTTTCCAGTCCACCCACAGTAGCAGGCTTTCATCCCTAGTAATAAGTCAGGAATGAAGTAGCAGGAACTATTCTCCTGTATTGCTAATTGAGAGTTCTGATAGTTTAAGGGGCTTTGCATTAGCCAGAGTTGTTCCAAATTCAACTGACCATTTGGGGCATTGGACACAAGACTGAAATACTCCAAATCCTCTCCTTCCCTGTGTCCTTTAAGTCTAGATCATAGGTTATCCTGCTTTAGTGTTTATTTTATTCCTTATGTCTTATTAACATCATATTTTAATTACTAGAATAGTCTTCAGTTTTTATAAATTCCTGTCACTTCATAAGTGCTTAATAAATGGTAGCTATTATCATTATAGTGCAGATACTCAGAATAAGGTGCTATATTTTGGAACAGATCCAAAGTTCCTTGGTTACTAAAGTACAAAAGGGGCCTTATGATAAGCCTGCCTGGCCCATTAAGAGTGGTCTCCCAGGACAGCAGTGTAAAACGCCAGGGTAGGCATTCCATCGCAAGACTTGCCTATCAGGATCATCATCCAGCTTCTAGTCATGAGATCTACATTTATGCATTTGTGACTGTTCATTTTATTCAACTTCCACACCTCTACAAACTTAATTCAATGTCATTTTCCTATGGGAGACCTATAAAAATGGGAAGAGGATGCATTAAACAAATAAGAACTCCTAATTTTTTCTAGCCATTAGACATTAATTTATCAGTGCTCTCATACATAATTAATGGTCTCCCACCACTTGTGACGGCTGGTTTTTTATAGGCCAAACCAACTTTACTAGGTTAAGATTTGGAGGTTTGCCACCAGAGGCTAGTTAAGCCTGTCACTAACTCCTCATTTAATATTTTAAAGGCTTTTCTGGTGTAGGAGCCATTTGCCTGGACTCACTTTCCTCTCAGCCTACAAAGGCGTGACTTCAGCTTTGTCACTCTACATATCCTCATCTTGTCTCCAACACTCAGAGAACCGGGGTTTGAAAAGGTCAAATCAACACAGAAGAGAAGTTTATGTAGAAGCTCAAATAAAAACACGATGAAAGTGCATAGAGACAGCGTTTAGTACTGGCAGCTCATAAAACAAAACCATGTTGTTAACTTGTCCAAATATCAACAAATCATTTTCCCAGAACATACTGGAGAATAAAGGATTAGAAATAACCATGAAGGGTAGAGTTGGTGTCATCTCACTGTGTGGATGGCAATGTTAATCCAGTCTCTTGGGGGAAGGCAGAGAATTCCCATGTCCTGGGCCCCTACTATAAATGGCATCCCTCAATATTGAGATATTGAGGATCTCTCATTCCTGGCAAAAATGTATTTGCTCTGAAAAGTTGTGATTACCAGTCCCATTATAAAAAGGAGAAACTGAAGCTCAAAGAGTGGACCTGATTGGCTCGAGGTCACATGGCTGCTTGAGCCAGCTCAAGGCAGAGCCAGACTTTGAATTCAAGTGTGCCTAATTCCAAGGCTAATGGGGCAGATCTTCTCCACTTTGAATGGATGGCTAATTTGGTCTACTGTGTGGGAATTTAGAATTCAAGAGGCTCTTTATGTTGCTATGGATGGCAAATGGTCCTTTAAGCACATACAATCGTGAGTGTTGGCCCTTTATGGCTTAGTGTCAGATGGGAGAGATCAGGGTAGAAATTCACCAATGGGTTCTCTCTAGTGTCACCTGTCCTGCTACCTGAGAGCTCTTTCTGGGTATGGAAACAAACCAGGCAGAGACAGTGTTTCCGATTCCTTCCAAGTGCCCTATTAAGTGCTGTTATTTGTCAACAACTACAGTAGGCACTCTTTTAGGGGATCCTATTTTCATCTTCACAACAGCCCTGTTGGCAATCATCGGCACCCTCAATGTTACATATTTTGGAACTGAGCCAGTTCCAGGGATGTGAAATAACTCATTCAAGGACACACAGCTAGGAAGCAACTACTCTAGCACTGAACTCACTTCTATCTGACCCCCAGCCTATGTTGTTTAGATTGTACTCATTTTTCTTTTTGTTTTTCTCTTTTTTAAAATGCAACAAAGATGAATACCTTGATATTACCTATTTTTCTGAGAAAAGACACCTAGAACCAACACCAGAGAGTGAGTCTCTTTTATCAGGGACACATTTCTTGATATTTGGGATTAGCTAGAAAGGATTTGTATCTCCTGGATGGGGCTACAGAAGTATGGTTTCAGGCTGGGGTAGGTGGTGGTGGTAGTTTTATGAAGACGGTTCTGGAATTAGGGTCTGACTTTTATGTTCCTGGAGATAGGAGCCCAGACTGGCTCTTTTTTGGATTTCCAAATTCAGGAAGAGGGTCAAAGTAAGGCCATACAACTGGTAGATTTTCATGTCTGGCACCCTACTCCCCCACCCTCCAAATGATCTCAGGTTATTGGTTTCTGTAGAAAGTTTAATTCTTTTACCCATACCTGGCCTTCTTGACCCAGGGGACAACTTCAAGTATATGTCACACATTGCTTATCTGACCCTACAGTGAAGGCATAATGGAATCTCCTAGTGTGACATAAATGCTCCAAGAAGGTAATAGTGATCAAATCAACCTGGTAGATTTGTGATTTGGGATGATCAATCGATTTAGAGCAGAAGGTCAACAAGGAGACTAGATACTTTTGAATGGAGGGTCCTGACTGACAAGAAAGGGTTAAACGGGTTGCATAGATCATAGTCACCTGGACAGAATTCTGGCCAGGGCTCTGGTCTTAGTGGGACTTTGAATTTGGGTCAGCATTCAGCTTTTGTGTAAATTAGGGAAAAGGCACTTTCCTGGGTAGATGAAGAGCAAAATGTGTTTCTCTTTTAAGTGAATGTCAACTTAAGTCTGGTCTCACAGTGTGGTGGGGGATTTTTGGCCTTGATTCATTTCCTAAGACAGGAATATTTGGACAGTGCACAAACTGCATCACTGTTCATGGCCACCTGGCCTGGATAAGAAATAGAAACATAATATTTTTATACTATAAAGATAATAATAATAGTAATAAAGTTTTTATGAGGATTAGAAGAGATTATAATATGATATGATAGGACATATGATGTGATATAAGATCACATAGCCTAGTATATACTAAATGCTAGACCAGGGTTTATTTACTAAATAAATCCAAAACTGGGTCAGTTTGGTTGTTTCTTCTTTATGGTGCTTATCAGACCACTAAAGATAGTTTTCCATCTTTAAGTCTGTAACTACTCAGAGTTTACTCTTAGAAATACAGAAGTTTTCCACACAACTTAAAAGCTTGTCTACTTTGGTTTACTTTTCTTCATTATTGGCCCATCATCTATTCAGTTTTCCTCTTTCTACTAGTCTTACAATTTTAGAAATCTGTGGCCATTTAGAGTTCAGATGCCAGATACAATACCCATCTAATAAGAGTTTCTCTTTAAGAGACGTGTGATGTTGCAGGAGAATGCTTAGCTCTTTCAAATGCCTAATACCTAATGTTGATCACCACAAGCTGTTAGCAGTGACTTTTCTTTTCATTGTGCCATCCAGTGTGGTCCTGGCTCTACTTCAGGCCAGTAATCTGCATCCACTTTACACTTTCTTCCTCTGCATCAAATGGGTCCCACTAGACAGTTTCCCTGTGCTACATCTTCCTTACTTCTCACCTAAACCACTGAGATAATTTAATAAACTTAACAGATTTTTGATCACTGAATCATATTTCTCTAATCCTTTCTCAAATTGTTAAAAGGAGCTTTCTTAAATTAAAATCTCATCCTAAAACTGTTGACTGTCTCTCCATTTTCTTAGGGGGAACAAAATTCTCTTTATTTAATCAGGAGCTTAAAGGTCTCCCCATGGTCTGGCTCCAGTCTAACTTCACAACCTCCTCACTAACTGTTTCCCCCCAGAGAATCTATGCTAAGCCTGGTGAACTAAATAGAGTTTTCTCTGCTGTATCAAACTTGCATCTTTGCTGATTCTACCCCGCCCCCCCCAAAAAAAGGGAAAAAATAATTTCTTCATGCATATTCATCCTTCTCTTGCCCAAATGATAATCTATTCATCTTTCAAGAAAAAGATGCAAGGGTTTCTCCTAGTTGATGATTTATTTGCTCTTCCACTGTGCCTCTCTCTTTTCATGATGATATTCATCCCCTGGGTTGCAATTACACATCTACATGTTTCTCTGCATGATACTAAGGGTTTGTGGGGAGTGGAAGGATGCAGGATATTTTCCATTTAGCCCTGCAAATCTATATCTACACATTTCCTCCTGACTCTGTATCCAGGACTGTGTATGCCCTATATCTGTGAGATCTCTTGACCCAGCTGTCCAGGTGGTTCCAGCCAATGGGAGACAATGGAGGGGAATCTGACAGAAGGAGAAGAGTGAGATTGGGATGTTTCTCCCCCACATCCACTAACCAGGTTGTGCATTGGGTGTTTGTGCATTCTGTGAGAAGCCACAGCTCCTGTCCACGAGTTATATCTACTGTTTCTGGGATCCAGAATCCTCTGGGGGAGGTAACAGCTCCCCATTGTTGCTAGCACCAGAGTACTGCACCATCTCATGGTAATGCCTATACTTTAAAAAATGGTCCCTTCATTAAAGTCTCCTTAGTTAATAAGTATATGGAGGCCATCTCTTTCCTTCCATGCCTCTAATAGATACATGGACCATACCTTTTTCATCTTGGTATTTCCAAAGTTTGGCACAAATCTTGGACATCTGGTAGCTGCACTCTTCAGTGCCTGAAATCTCAGGCCACAGGGCCAGATAGAACTGGTGCTCATAGTGAGCCAATTACTCTCAACCTATTTCCTCCTTAAATGATGGAAATAATAATAATAATTACAAATTTATGAAGATTAAATGAGATGATGAATATAAAGTGCACATTACAGTATTATGTGTAGTAAAGATTTTGGCCTTGCTCATAGAAAAAGAGATCTGATCTTTGTCCTGGCTCCTGGGGAGGTAACTTCTAAATCCTAGGAATTTCATAATGCTAATGAGATGATTCATGCTAAGCCCTCAAACCACCTGATTTCAGCCCAACTTCCATGGTAAGAGGTGGCAAAAAAACAGTTCAACCACACGAGTAATCAATCATGCCCAAGAAATCTAGTTCCAGTAAAAGGTCTGGACATTAAAGCTCGCATGAGCTTCTAGGTTAACAATAAAAGTGTATATTGAAGGAGACTGCATCCTGAGGATAAAGACAGTTTGACTCCAGAACCCACTCAGACTTTGCCCTAAGAGTCTCATCTCTTACCTGATCTTAAGGTGTCTTTTCCATGTAATAGACTGTAACTGTGAGTCTATCAGCTTTCAGCAAGTTTTGAGTCCTTCCAGAAAATGATCAAACCTGAGAGTAGTTCTGGGAAGCCTTCAAACTTGCAGTTGGTCTTGGAAGTCTTAGTCAGACTTGGCAGCCTAGAAGACTGTGCCCTCCCTCATAGTGTGGCTAACTTTGGGTAGTTTGGTATGTACTAACTGCCCAATATATTTTCCTACTAAATGTTGATTTAAGGAGTGATTGATGGAATAATAATGGTAAGTCGGCACACATACCTCTTTTCACAGTCAGGGGAATCTTGGTTGTACCTGTGGGTCCCTTATTCTATAAATATGCTTGAAGTCCTTACTAAACTTATCCACATATTTCCTTTTGAACAAGAATATCATATTTGATTTGGGACCAAGTGGTAGTATTTTGGTTATGAGCTTAGAAAGTGGAAATGGAACAAAAATTAAAAAGTTTAAAACTTTCAAATTACCAGACCAGGGAGGGTTTTTATTCCAGAATTTTTATTTTATTTTTTTTTTTAAGATTTATTTATTTATTTTAGAGAGAGAGAGAGTAGAAGGAAGGGCAGAGGGAGAGGGAGGGAATCTTAAGCAGACTCTCCACTGAGTGTGGAGCCCAAAGTGGGGGTCAATTCCACAACCCTAAGATCATGACCTGAGCCAAAATCAAGAGTTGAACAGTTAACAAATTGAGCCATCCAGGTGTGCCTAAAATATCTGTTTTCAACATTTTTTGAAAATAGAAATTGAATCCCACATGCCAATGGAATATTCCTTGAGATAGAATGGCTCTTCAATGTCAAGAATATTTTCCAAGCTGTGTGGGAAGTCATGCCTCAGCCACATTTCCTTTGCAGAAATTCCCCTGTTGGGAGCAACTGTCCCAGTTTGCCAGGGACTGAAGAGTGGTCCCAGGATATAGGACTTTCCATTTAAAAACTTATTAAATGGTTCCCTGGGATGTAGAACTCTTAGTGCCCAAAGCAGGAACTTGAAACAGAGACAGTTGGCCCACTGGTAGTCCAGAATCAAAAGATATCCAGAGAGAAGAACCCAAGATGGTAAAGCATGTTATAATAATGGATGAAATCTACAGCGTGACCAATGAACTCTGCTGTTGAGACAGGATGCCAAAGCATCTTTGAATTCTGAAAAGCCATTTATTTTCCCATCCTTTTCCTGTGTCCATGAGGCCTGTTCTCTTCTCATGATGCCTGGTTAAACAGTCAAGATTTCTGCTTTTTTTTTGTCTCTACATATACTTTTTTCATGAACCTTTCCTTTCTCAGGTTGAGAGCTGAGCAAACTCTGTCCTACTAAACCAAAAGGCTAAATGGAACATCTACAGTGGATATTATGGAGAATTGGGAAGAAAAAAATCAAGGAAGATGGCCATGTCACTCATGGGTTGGTCAGAATCCCTTTCTAGGCCACTGTTGTCCCATTCACCAACGTAGAACTTGGTTCTGTTAAGGAGTACATCCTGCTATCTCTCACTGTGGGTCTTTGCATTCACTGGGGTCTGAAGCTCTATGTCTCCTTTCCTCTCTATTCTTCCACACCATTCTGTATCTAGCTTCACCTAATACATGATTCAGGTATAACTTAGAAGTTACCCCCTCCAGGAAGACTTCCATTTTACCCCGAACCTGGGTAAAATTTCCCTCTCAGGAATTTCTTTAGCACTCTGCTGTCCCCATCCAATTTGTTGCAATATCCTATTAATTCATCTGTTTCCCCTACTAGATAGTGATAGAGACCAGAGTTGACCTGCGTAACATCATAGCTCCAGTGTACCTAGCACATAGTAGGTATTCAATGAATACTTTTTGATAAATTAATTAATGAGTAAAAAACCATGGAGTGAAAAACAGCCAATACCAAGAAGCTTATAAGCCAATCAAACAAAGGAACAGCAGTGGTCACCAGTTACTGAGTGGCCAGTGGGCCCTAGACATTCTGTTATGTCGTCTATTTCATTTCATTTTTATGATGGTTTTTGAGGCGGGCATGATTACCCCCTTTTGAAAGGCTGAAGGTCAGAGAAACATCACCTGCCCAGATCATTCAGCATCAGAGCTGAGATTCCAAACTCATGCTTGGAATCCAGGAATATGACAGGAAACCAGAGCAGAAAGAAGTGAGAGGTCCTGCCACCCTCCCTGGGGGCAGCGCAGGGCTGGAGTGTGTGGTGGCCTGGTTTAAAGGTTCACACTAGGAGACCTGCTGGGGACAGGGTTGGCCTTTTGTGAAGAGCTCCCTTGGCCCACTGTGGAGAGCAGATCCCTAAAGCTTGATTTTGTTTGTCAGCATTTCTTGTTCGGCCCACGCAACATTTCTTCTCGAGTCTGGAGGGAAACCAACACTGCTTTCCACAATCAAGTTTCTCCCATTACCCAGGAATAGCCAACCTGATTGGGCTTGTTTCCTCTGCTGTTTTTCAGAGAGCTTTTGTGCTCCCCCTCCGCCGGCCTCTTTCCCTTCACTTCCCTCAGTAAGGTTGAATTCCCTGATGGTAATCATAATTATAAGCATATGTTGTTGCTCTCAGCTACCATTGGACTTGTAAACTTTGGTTTTAAAGGCAAAAAATAGCAAGTCATTTTTGGAATACATTTTCTGTGAAGGGGCAGTTTTTGTGGACAGAAAAGTGATCGTCAAACACATTCTTCCAGCAGATTTGCATACTAAGCACGAGTTGGAACCAGGTAGCCATGTCAGGCAATTACCGCATCAGCAGAACAGTGTTCTATAGCTTTAATGTGATGGTCACAGGATCTGAATCGCAGAGACTTGTTGGCTTACAAAATGCTAATGGGGAATTGAAAACTCCAAAAAGCATCCCAACAATCTTTGCAAATCAGGCTAGGAATTATTTTAAAAGTCAGACATTTTTGTAAACAATGTTGATTTGTTTAACTCATTGTAGCCTTCTTTAAGAAAAAAAGAAGAAAAAAATCCTCTCCACTACAACAGAGGCAAGCTGTTCAAATCTTGGTTCACTTTATCCCCCGGCATCTGTGTGGGGACAGAGCAGAAGGATGTGGGTGGAGACATGGGATGGTATCTTGGTCTGTTCAGTGTATGTGCTAGATTTTGGTCAGCCTGGCATCCTTTCTAAGGTCTCCACCGCATCACAGGGGGAAACTGGAGACTATATATCCCAAAATTCCCTCCCCCCAACTCGCCTGTGAGAGGCACCCACACAAGATCTGGAAGTTGCAGAGCAGAAGTCAAGATTCCCTGGAGGCAGTTGTAGACGTGTGCATGGGGGTGTAATTCACAGAGACGTCCTGACAAACCCTTGAGGACCACCTGCTTCAGTGCCACAGGCTAAGGGCGCTTCAGCACTGGCTCCCGTGTCCTTCAGTGATGGCTTCTCCGTCATCCCTTCCAGCTCTTCCAACAGTTGTGCACTCACCTGATTCCCATCCCTGGAATACTTAGAGTAACTTCTGGCTTACTCAGTAAACCTTGGTTAATACAATATGTTTTTCAGAAAATTGTTAACACTTCATGGAACAGAATCTCTCTAGCAATTTCTTTTAGTTATTTCTCAGAGAATCATAGTTTGTTGAAGCTGGAATAAGTCTTTGAGATCATGTGAGCAGATTGTTCCTCAAATTTTGGGTTTCACTGACAAAATTTTAAAAGTTGTGGGACTGACCTGGAACTTGTGGTTTTGATTTTTAAGAATATTTTTTATGTTTTTCTACTTAATAATCACAATCACTTTTAGAAGAAAGAGTGTATATCACTTCTCTCCAATGAAGAAGACTCTAATATCAGTAAAAAAGGATGGAATTACAAAGTGAATACATTTGGTATTATAACAATTTTACTGTAATATTTTTCACTTTGTTATAGGCAGATCTAAGCCTAAGTCTTCATTTTATGGACAAGTCAAGTGTCTATTTTACCTCAGAACTTATTCAAGGCAGAGCTAAGACCAGGACTCAGATGTCCTTACCTCTGATCTAGGGTTTCTCAACTCTAGCATTGGTGTCATTTTGGGTTGCATAACTCCTTGCTATGTATAGGGGCTCTGGGGGAGGGGTGCTGTACTATGCACTGCAGGATATTTAGAAGCTTTCTTGGTCTCAACCCACTAGATGCCATATCATCCCCCAGTGGTGACAACTAAAAATGTTTCCAGGCATTGCCAAATGTCTTCCGCTTGAGTCCTGCTGCTCTGGTCTAAGAGATTTTCTTCTATGCTAAACTACTTGTGAATTCCTTTTGACATTTATCACCAGTAACTAGATGGTAAAATAAGCAATTTTTTAAAATATCAATTATCTTTTGACTGAAGATAAACAAAAAAAAGACTTTAGAGGCCATATGATGGAGGGAGAGGCATGGAGAATATGTGGAATGTATGTCTGGGACTATGGGAGATCTCTGTACCACACCAACTAATAGATTAAGCCACTTCATAATAATATTCTCTGTCTATTGAATCTGCTGAATTAGGCATTTTGCAGATAAGATCTCTCTCTCTCTCTCTTTTTTCTATTTAGCAAGTCTGCAGGGTAGATATTTTTAACCTCCATTTCTACATAGGCAGAAACTGAGGCTCAGAGATTGAAATCACCCAGCTGAGCAGTTACAAGGGAACCAGATCTACCCAGACCCTTCCACTAAGCCAACTGTCTAAGTTTTCACACTAGAGGAGGCACCTACCTTGCCCCAACCTCCATCCTACAGCTTTCCCTAGTGTTCCAAGTAGCTCAGCCAGGTTTGCAGGCTGCTGCTTAGGCATGAAATCTGAGGAAGGCTCATGAAGCCTGGGGCCCATTGGTACCACCATTCTTAAATCTCCAAAGAAGCTTCTGGAGTTCCAAATGCCTTTCTAGTCTTTTCTTCTGTGATTCTCCTAAAGAAGTTTTTCTTTAGTTGGGTATTTTCCTCTAGTGCTCTGGAAACCCTCATAATTTTACACCTTTCCATTTTATTTACCCTATTCCTTCCACCTGGATGCCCATCTTTTCACTCACCCCATCAAGTACATGAATCTTATTCTTCAGGGTCTGCTTCATTAGTCATTGTTCTATGAAATCCCCCTGGGCCAGACCAGCCTTTTTAAAAGATCCTTTAAGACCACAGTGATCTGTGGCTCTAAGTACATATTCCCCTTATTGTTATAGATCTTTTCATGGAAATACACATTTATTATATTTCCCTAGGCAGACATACACTCCTAGAGATCAGAGCCTAGGGTATTTGGCTCCATCTTGATCATGCCATTTACCAACTCTGTGATCTTGACTATGTCATCCAACCTGCCCAAGCTTGTTTCCTCATGTGAAATATAGGGATAATGGTAATTCCCCTGTCTGTTGCTGAAAGGATGAAGTAAAAAGGCAAGTTAAAGTCCTGTATAAATTACAAAACTCATCACGATTATTTCTATTACAATGATTATTACAATTTTCAAAATCCTCACACTCCCTATATATGCTATATTGTCGATAAATAATTGCAGGGGGATCCCTGGGTGGCTCAGTGGTTGGGTGCCTGCCTTCAGCCCAGGGCATGATCCTGGAGACCTGGATCAAGTCCCATGTCAGGCTCCCTGCATGGAGCCTGCTTCTCCCTCTGCCTCTCTCACTCTGTCTCTCATGAATAAATAAATAAAATCTTTTTTAAAAAATAAATAATTGCAGATTTATTAGCTGGAACAGTCTCATTGGTTAATGTGCTAAGCAAAGACAGGATTAGATGGGGATCTCTGAAGTCAGATGATGCCCTAGGGCTCACTGCACGGGGGTGAGTTGTCCTGGTAGGTAGGATTCCAAGCTGACACCCAGTGAGTCACGCCTTTCTATAATCACCTCTCTTTGAGTACAGTAAAATTTTCTAGCCAGTGGAATATGGCAAAAGTGATAAGATTTCACTCCCACACACAGCATTATGTAAGACTCCATTTTAGCAGACAGGAGCAAGGGATTCTCCTAGCTTTGAAGAAGCAAACTATCAAGGTATGAGATAGCCTATGAGAGGGTCACAAAGCAGAAGCTTTGACCCTCACTGTGTCACTCCTTCTTTGCAAGCTATCTTCCTAAGCTCATTTGGAAAGACCCAGTCTCAGCATTTATCTGCTGGTTGGGAAGAGGAAGTACCCCCTCCCCACTCACCACCAATAGAGCTACATGAAGAATCAAATTTTGGGAACTTGCTCTTTGCTGTAGTGCTTCCCCAGCCTACTTTTCCCACCCACATCTGAGATGGGGACCCTATAATTCTGTCCTGCTCTTTCTCCTTACCAGTCACTTCCTGTCTCCAGAGTGTTATAGGTTTTACTCACATAGCTGAAAGAAGAAGGCTCCATGGAAGTATTGAACAGTTAAAGAAACCAAGCCTTAGAGTAGGGAAGAGACTTGCCTATGGTCATACATAGTGAATAGGCAGCCAAGTGGGATCTCAGACATCTAGTTCAGCTTTAGACCAAGACCCCACCTGATTGCCAAACCACACAGTGTACTGGGGACTGGTTGATGGCAGGCACCCAGCTATGTCCATTTGGTATGTTTGGTATCTGCACGTATAGAATGATATTATAAATAGTGTTGTTCCCTAGTCCAAATTAGGGTTGCTGATAAGGTTGATTCAGTGTTGAGAGGGAGCTGGGAGAAATATAAAATGATACTCAAAGACATTGTTGTTGGTTCCAGTACTTAAAAGCAGATGGTGAGAAATAGCTCCAAATCTGTTTAAAATATGTGTCCGGTCAAAGTGCTTCCTAAAATCCCAGTGCACAGCTGCAGAGAGAAGGCAGAGGGAAGCAAGAAGGGGTTAGACAGTCCCAGAAGGATCATAAAGTCCCATTTTTCTGGGATTGTGGTGGGAGGTGGAGGGTGTCAGCAATAGCCCTTTCAATTCAGTTTGCTTGGTGCTGGTAGACAGCAGCTGTGAACAGGCTGACAGGAAACAAATTTAGGAAGAGCAGAATGCTTGCGACAAACAAACAAACAAACAAACAAACAAAGCGATTACTCCTGAGAACTCTGGGAATGCCTAGGAAACATGGGAAGGCCTCTCATGAAGGATGCTGCTGACAGCAGCACGTGGCCTCCAGTCACCACAGCAGTTTTAACATCACCAGTCAGATGCGTGAACAAATTGCAGTACTTTCAGCATGTGGTTCATATTCTCCCCTCATGGCCTGAAGAGAATGCAGGCCCATCAAGCCAAGAGTGTAGACGTGGAGTGGAATGAAGACATTTGAAAGCAGCAGATTATGCAGAAGAAGATCTTAAGAAGCAGGACTTATTTATTTCCAAAAGGCGATGGAATGTCATAGTTGAAAGGGTCTCTAGGTGTCATGGAGTTCAGAATCTGCTAACAGGTTGAATCTTGAATGGTGTCTCTGGTCACTTCTGAAGGCACAGTGTTGAAAGTGGGCTTGGGTGCAGTGGAAAACAGTGCTACGATGGATTAGCAATGTCTGTTTGGGGGGGGGCAGGAAAAGGAAAGGTAGCAGGTAACACATATAAGCTAGTTTGAATAATTCAGTCAATACATTTTACAAATGAGTGAACAGAGGTTTAAGAAGAAAAGTGACATATCCAAGAGACAGTGGCAGAACATGTCTTATATTTTGTGAGTTTACTACTCTTTCCTAGAGTTTATTCATTTATTTATTCACTTAACAAATACTTAGTAAGCATCTACTTTGTGTCTACAAGTGTCTTTACATTTCCCTTTAATGCAAATGTGAGCTTGGCTCCTCGTCATTGCAAAGCATCTTTGCTTAAATCTTGAGACAAATTTGTTTTAACTTTCTGGCAGTGGCATTGAATGCTTGCCATGTGGCAGGAAACATCTTAAACACTTTATGAACCTGAATAGTATAACATAGTGGTCAACACCATAGACTCTGGAGCCAACCTTCCTGGGTTCCTAATCTTGGCTTTGACTTACTCAGCTACAAATTATTTAAGCCCACAGCATCTTCATTTCCTCATCTATTAAATGAGAATAATAATAATGGTATTTACCCCATAATGTTGTAGTGAGGATTAAAAGAGTCAAACCATGCAAAGCCCTTAAAACACCGTCTGGCATATAGTAAGTGCTTCATAAATATCTATTATTATACTTTTAAATTTTAATCTTCACAGCAACTCTAGAAGGTGAGTATGATTAGTGTCCTTGTTTTAGGGAACAGATTGTCTGGGTGTGGATCATATCTCTGCTGCCAATTGGCTTGGGCATCAGTTTTCCAACCATAAAAAGGGATAGTAATAAAACACAGTGTTGTTAAAATAATTAAGTAAAATAGTGTACCAAAGTGTTCAGAACAAAGTAATTGTCAATGAGTGTTACCCATCACCATCACTACTGCCATCATCACTGTACTGTCACTATCACCACCATCATCATCATCATCACCACCACCAGCACCACCACTACCATCATTACCATCACTATCATAATCACCATCACCATCATCACCATCATCATCACCACCGTCACCACTATCATCACTATCACCATCATCTTTAGCATCATTACCATGTTTAAGGGCTAAAAATGATACAGAGTAGCTCAAAATCTGAAAATTTAAAGATCTTTGTATGAATCTGTACAGCTAACGAATACTATCTTGCACCCAAATATCCAACTACTTATTCAGCTTCAGTTGCTATGTCTCAAAATCACCTCATTTTCAATATTTTCATAACCAAACTCCTGATTTCTCTCCTCTCCTCTTCCTGCCTGAAATTTGATCCTTCCCTGGGGAGCCTTATCTCAGGCAATTATACTGCCTCAGGGACTGCCACACCATCAGGCTTATGAGACAGGCACTCTGACATCTCTCACTCTGGAGATCTGATCCATTCCCAAATCTTGTTAGGTTCATCACCTCTTTCTTGAACCCCTCACTCCCCTTCATTCCATTGCCTCCTCTGTAGTTCAAGTTACCACCACCTCTCCTAGGACAACTTAGTAACAGGCTGAAGAGCCTCTCTTATCTACTCGTATCCTTCAACATTTTCTCCACATTGCAGCCCAAGAGATTTATGTAAAATACAATTTTTAATTATTTCATGCCCTTCTTTTCCATTCATCCCACCCTAAATACATGCTTAAAGCCTCAATTCTTATTCTAGGGTCGTTGTGAGAAAGACCACATTCCCTAACATGGCCTGTAGTAAAGAAGGGTCTATGGTCACAGGCTCCCACTTTCCTCTCTAGTCTTATCTTGAGGCTCACTGACCTTTCTTTCCTCTAATGGCATGCTCTTTCTCATTGCTGGGCCACTGCATATGCTGCTTTCTGCCAAGAAGAGCCCTGATTCCACCAACCTTACTCAAACAACTTGTATTCATCCTTACCTCTCAGGAAAGAGGATAGGAATCTTTTTCAGATACAACATTTGGTATAAGAAATGACACACTATTTACTTTAAAAAATAAGATTTTGAGTCCCAACTCACTAGGAAGACAAGAAATTCCATGTCTATTCTTTTTTAAAAAGTTTGGTGAACAAGGGTAGGGTCATGTCCAGGGTATCTAGTCTTCAGGACATCAAGGTCACTGCGACCATGTTTATTGTCCAAGCTCAGAAGGTCTACTCCTCTATGCCATGCATTGACACCAGTGCTGAGGCTAGGAACTTCCATGAATGATGCCAGCCCCTATCACATTGCCTAGCTGATTCCATGTGGAGATCAGGTCCTGGCACCTCCCTATTACTGCAAAAGGGGCATTACTACCTTTTATTGGCAGGAACCACTCAAACCTCCAAATACTGGGGCATCTCTCCCTCTGCCAGACTGAATTATTTCTGTTTCTATCTATCAGCTCTTCCCTGGGGAACTCTTCCCAACTCCTCTGGGGTGACTTTTACATGGGGCTTAAGAAACACAGTGAAGACCTGGGGGTTGTGGTAGGGAAAGATGACATCATTTTTTTTTTTTTTTTTATTGGTAACTTTACTTAGTAACATCAGTTGAAAAGAAAAAAAGAATTTATAATCATTTTTGTATCAACGATCCCTTTGTCATTCTGATGAAGTCTATATACCCTTTCCTCAGGATAATCTTTTTAAATCCCCAAAACACACAAGAGTACAATTTGACTGAACTAATCTATCAAAATATATTTTTAAAAATTGTTGTGCCACAATATATACTTCTTTATTCATTAAACATTAGGAAGGTATAATAACTATAATAATTTCAAAGTAGTGATAAGTGTACAATATTTCAAGATCTCTGTAAGCACTGTGATACTACCATATTTGTTGGCCACATTTATAAACTGAAGGAAATGCTAAGTTTCAGTTAAAGGATAGTGAAAATAAAGTTGCAATGTCTTCCTATTTTCCTATTCAAGTTCAAGCCTCCTCCTCAACCTCACTGAGCTGTTAAGCCTGGATGGAGAAGCCCTTCTCCTAACAGTCTTCTTCATCTTCCTACCCATTTGTCCCTGAGCTCCCCAAGCTTTTCTGCATATCCCATTTCATACTTTACAGTTATGCATTGATTTGTATGATTATTTGATTATATAATAGACTATAAACTCACTGGGGACAGAGAACATTTTTATTTACAATTATATTTCTGTATCAAGCACAGTTCCTAGTACTTAACAAATGAGTGCTTAACAAATCCTTTATGAACAAATGAAAAATGAATGTATGTAAAAAATTCACCATTATAGGATTTGAATAATGGATTGTGGTTATTTCAGTGGTCTACACTCTCTGGCTCTTCTTAGACACCTGGTAACTCCCTCAGGAAGGAAGCTAGGTGTCTGGGCTGGTAAAAGTGAAGGATCTCAGGGAACTATGAAACTGGAGCCAGTGAAAGAGGAATGAAATGGTGCTGGAGGCTGTGGAAATGCAGAACATCCAGGTGTAGAAGTTTATCCAAGTGGGTTGTTGGGACAAAAGATCTTGGAATGAGTCTTTAGAGCTTTATTTCTTAGGATACTTTCAGCTGCAAATAATAGGATATTAAACAAAAAATGATTAAAATGATTAAAAGTGGGGCACCTGAGTAGCTCAACAGTTAAGTGTCCAACTCGATTTTGGCTCAGGTCGTGATCTCATGATCTCAATCTCGTGACTGAGTCCTGTGTCAGGCTCCATGCTGAGCATGGAGTCAGCTTAAGATTCTCTTTCCCTTTCCCTCTGCTCCTCCCCATCCCCACTCTCCATTCATGCACATGTGCTATCTTTTTCTCTAAAAAAGAAAAAAAAAAGATTAAAAGAGTATGGGTGGTTGCCTACTGTGCCTGGAGCTATGGCACTCTAAGAATGGTTTAGCACCATGTTGCCAGAGTCTGTTCTTCTCACCTTTGCAGCTGGCCACCCCAGTAGGTTGACAATGCCTTTTTTTATGAAGACCTGCAAGATGGCTGCAGCACCTTCCACATCAAAATATCCCCAAAAAAGAGGTGGAGAAAGTCCTCTTTATGTCATACTGGTGAACTAGGTCATTATAGTCACTTTGAAACCAGTCTTTAGCATATGGAAGAGAGAGTATACTGGCTGGTTTAGACCAATCATAAATCATCCCTTTGGACATATTGCCAACTAATTTCTGGAGTGATGGGAGTTTTCCTAGCAGGGAAGAATCGGGTAACGGCTGCACATAGATGGTAATCAACTGTGTGGATTGAGGTATGGAACCATGGTAGCAGAAATAGATGAATACCCTCTGCCAATGAAATGACTCACTCTTCACTGCTTGTAACAGGGCATTTGCATTGAGGGGACAAATCCCTTGCTGAGAACAACATAGGGCAAATTATTGTGCAAAATCCCAGAGTTGCTATAACCATTGCTCTATTATCTATCTATCTATCTATCTATCTATCTATCTATCTATCTATCTATCTCTGGAGAAGGAGGGGGAGGGTCAGAGGGAGAGGGCAAGAGAGAATCTCAAGCCAACTCTCCACTCAGCACAGAGCCCAACTCTGGGCTCTATCCCACAACCCCCGAGATCATGACCTGAGCCAAAATCAAGAGTTGGACACTTAACCGACTGAGCCATCTAGGCACCCTATAACCATTGCTTTTAAAATTTAAAGAGTTGTAAGGATGCCTACTTTTTTTTTTTTTTAAGATTTGTTTGTTTATTCATGAAAGACACAGAGAAAGAGAGAGAGGTAGAGACACAAGCAGAGGGAGAAACAGGCTCCCCTCAGAGAGTGTGATGTGGGACTTGATCCCAGATCCCAGGAGGACGCCTTGAACCAAATGCAGATGCTCATCGGCTGAGCCACCCAGGGGTCCCAAGGATGCCTAATTTTTAAATAAAATTGTTCCCCCTGACATATTTATGTAAACATTACCTGTATTTGCATATGAATCTTCTAGAAATATATACAACAGTTGACAATGGTTACCTCTGGGAAGAAGTGGGAGACAAATGGTAAGATAGAGGCTCACTGTTTGTGCATGTCCTTTTGTATCATTTGAGTTTTTAGCATATGCATGCAATATTTTTTTCAATTAAAAAAACTTTCAATTTTTAAAAATAGATTCAAGTGATTATTTTCCATTTTAAAATTTCCACTAGCAAGACATACCCAACATAGAAAATCTAGATTAATATTTTTAAAGTGACTTTATTAATGCCAAATAATTGTTCATTTATTATTTCATTTTATCTCTACAACAGTCCTACTTACAACCCTGTGTTATTGCTATTTTACAGATCATAAATGAGGGTCAGTGAGATTAATGACGTTGTCCCAATCACAAGTGACAGACCTAAGATTAAAGTCCAGATCTGTTTAACTTTAAAGCCCATAGCTTTTCAACAATTATAAGATGACTCTCACTGTGTGGTTGTGGAAAGAAAAGAAGGAGAGATGCAGTCACTTCTCATCCTTGGCCGCAGTTATGTTTTATAAAGTTATCATGAATACTGAATTAGTGAATACCAAATCATTGCTTCTAGAGGAAATATAGGAGTAGTTTCCTGTGAGGCTCTGGTTGCAACTGTCTTATCAACTGATCAATACATAACTTTGTTTTATGTGCATTTTTATTTAAAGCCACCTTATCTAAAGTATATTGTTGATCCTTTAACACTGAACTCAGCCAACAGTAAATTAATGAATACACATATTTTCTCCATAAGGCACGTCACAGTCTTCTTGAACTTAAGAAAACTAGATAACATTTCAACACTATGCTTCGGGGCCATTTAAAACAGCAAATCATTGACAAAAAGCACAAAAAATCTGAAAAACACTACACTAAGTAGACCTCAAAAAGGATGTTTATTTACAATATGAAAGGTGAAAACAGAAAGCAGAGTACTACTTTGTTGTACCTCAGCTGAGAAGGTGCATGCGACTGACTAAAAATTTTTGCCACTCTGCACGTATCTGCAGATAACTGTAAAAATGCCATGAGTATTGATTTTGTATATACAAACAAATTCTAGCAAGAAAGCAAATTTGCAAATACAGAACTCACAAATAATGAATAGCTATATACTATTCACATTTAGGTCAGATTATCTAACAGTATTTCTGAATTGAAGTCAAATAAATGACTGAGACTCTTCTAATCACTCACATAAAATAGTGTCCCCATTCATTGGAATTCACTGGAATGTGGCTTCCATCCATTCCAATGCTCTCTCGTTTTTTTTACTATGGTTAATTTGTATACATAGAGAGCCCTTATGGCCACCTGATCCATTATTTGTTTAATGAGCTGCCTCTTCCACTTGAATATAAGCTCCATGAAGACAGGCATTTCATTTTGTTCAGTCTCGTATTCCTATTCCCTCTAAAGTATTCCATAGTTGGCTCTTTGTAAATATTTTGTTGATAAGGGAATAAACAAATGACTATTATGTGCTTGGCATTTGAGTGCGGTGGAGCACCACTGCCTTATTGCAAGCACTCAAACATGTATGATTTCTCTCGAAGGCAGTTTGATGGCGCTGCCAGGATTCTTGGCTTATAACTGTGTGTATAAAACATTCCCACCCACCGCCGTAAGGGAAATCCAGCACAGGCTGTGTTTCTGAAACTCTGGTGAAAATGCGTAAAGGTTAAGCTCAGTGCTAAAACCACTGACATTTGAACAGCCTCAATGAGAAAGCAAAGTGGTTGTGAGAAACATTCATTTGAAGTTTTATGCTGGAAGTGTGAGCACCCACGGTAATGACTCTTAAAGAACCATATAGACTTGCTGGAAATTTGTATGGGGGGCGGTGGTGGAAATGCTTTCATTAAACTAACAACACACATATGCTGGGTCTTTCTAACTGAAGGTCGGTGGAGCATGGCAATGGAGGGTCAGGTTTAATTATCAATGCACCATAAACAATGTTCTTTGCTGGGTAAACTCTCTTTGCACTGGAATACAGTAATAGCTGCTTGTCTTAACTGTGCTTCAAGAACAAACTCAAACCATACCATTCTGCAAGAAGCTTTCTCAGACTCCCAGGGTGGGAACTTATCCTCCTGGTATCTGGCTGGTGCTAAAGTGTACCTTCTACAGCATGACCAAGCCATCCTGTCTATTTGTGGAGGAGCTGTCTCTTCCACTATATTTTACATTTTGACCTACTTTCCAGCAACACCTTCCTTCTTTGTATCCCAGAGTTCAGTCTTGCCCCTTCCTGATCCATCTAGGACCAGAGTGAGCCTGGCTGCAAACCATGCAGTTTTCCTGTTTAAAACCCAACAGGGGCTCCCTGTTGTCCTTCAGGTAAAGTCCCAACTCCTTGTGTGTTTTAGTCTCCATTTAGAACCACTCCCAGGTCCTCTGAGCAAATAACACTGAATATGAAATGATAGTATTTTAATTGATTGATGAGCAGATGGGAGTCCATTATAGTAATCTTTCTAATCTTGCATATGTTCAAATTTTTTCCAGAAGAAAAAGAAAAAAAGAAATGAGACTTGGGTTTGAAAGATGTCGGAAGGAGGTTTTATGACCTGAGGGAATAGCATATCAAAGCCCTACAGGTTAAATGGAAACTTTGTGCAGGATCATACAGTTGATAGAGCACTGATCCAACAGGTGTTTTACAGTTGCCCCATCAGAGACAGACCTAGCTGGGCCAGTGTGCACCATTAATGCCTTCTCAATTTTGTCAAATCCATGATTTCAGTTTATCTGACTTACAGCATATCAAAATTATATTTTGATACATTTTACACAGACTGAGGCTGTACTGAGAGATACTAGCCTGTTCGGGACAGTGGCTCAGACATTCTAGGAGTTGAGTGTGGAGAAGGAACAGCCTGGGTGGTCCCAGTGAGCATTTAATGGCTGAGTGAATGAGTGCAGCAGACAGGAAAAAATGCCTGAGACATGGAGAGGCTTGAAACAGAATTCCGTTGGGTAGAAGACACTCAAAATTCTTAGAGGTGGCTATTTATCTGGCAGGAGTGATAAGGACTCACATTTGTTGGCTACCCTATGATGTGCTGGGCACTGTCCTGGGCCTTTGACTTGGCTTTTAATTCTTTTACTTGTTCTAATTCTTTGACTTGTTCTTTTACTTCTAAGCTTTAAGAAGTACTCAGTAGGAATCCATGTAGTAAATAATACTTCATGGAATACCTGGAAATTCAGATGGTCTTAAAGTGCTGTCTTTAATGAATGAGTAAGTGAGGAAGGGCTGTGGAGACATCTGGTCTTAACTCTGATTTGTTTAACAGTAAGTTGACTGCTTTAAAACTAGGTTTTCTCACCACGTGTGAAGTGTAGAGTCAGGGATTTTTCCTGTTGCCACAATAGTTCTGTCAATGATTCTTCAGGTGAAGCATTTGAGGAATAACTGAATTGCAGGCAAAACATGAATCCAGAGAAGATAAAAAATTCCAGAAATTTAAAACTCAAATAGTCCTTGAACGAGAACAGGTAAAATAGAACACACATACCTCCTTCTTGTGTTCTTTTTAGGTCATGTTTCATGAGTATAATCCCTAAGAAGAAGGAATTCTGTGTAGCAAAGCTCATCTCTTCCTTAAGGGCCTATACAAGCAAGCTTTTGTTATCTTGTTATAGTCGCTTTTCACATACATTGTCCACATAGAATGGTGTTTTTTTGCGTTGCTGATCTACTTAATAATTTTTCAAAAACTAAAGGTTACAGTGTTTATCATATAGAATTCATTTTCTAAAGAAAGCATCAGGGATAGAAGGTGAAAAAGATGTTACCTGTGATACATGGAATTTAGGAAAGGAATTGAAAGAAGAAAGAAAGAAAGAAAGAAAGAAAGAAAGAAAGAAAGAAAGAAAGAAAGAAAGAAAGAAAGAAAGAAAGAAAGAAAGAAAGAAAGAAAGAATAAAGGAAGGAAGGAGCCTAGGAAGGAAAGAAGAAAAAGAAGGAAAGGGGGAGGGAGGGGAGGAAGAAAAGAGAGAAGGAGGGAAGGAGGATAGGAAGAAGGAAAGAAGACAGGGAAGAAGGGGAAGGGAAGGAAGGAAGATATGAAAAATATTTTGCCCATTTTCCAACGGAGACCTTTGGCTTATAAGGCCACAAGACATGTTAATGCAAAGAGACTGGATCTGTGAGAAGAAGATGGGCTTTGATGTTGGAAAGACCCAAGTTTGAATCCTGGACGCATTTCTGACATGATCTTCTGATACAATCTCATCTATAATGTATGAGAAAACCAGAGGATGGTTGTGAAGATTGTGATTACAAGCACATAGTAAGCATTGAGCAAGTGTTCCTTTCTTCATCTTCTGTTCTTCCATCAGCATTACTTCCCCTAACTTTCCTCACCTAAACATAAATCAGGAAAGAAAATGCAGCTAAATTCCCATAAACCAGTCATTGAATCAAATAAATATCCTGGGGCTTATAGGAAGAAGAAATCTAGGTCTGAAACACTAACAAGGTGGTTTTTAGTAATGCGTGTGCATGCTTTCAACAAAATATAGGAAGCCACTCAATTGTTATCTGAAGTTTATTATAATAGAATTTACCTATGTTTATAACGTTTATCCAAGCATCATGTTTCACATGGTATTTGTCCCTTCAAAAATTTTTGACTAAGGTTGTTCATATCTATATGAAGGTCAACATTGACTGTGGCTGTATTTTGGATATGGAATGTGGCAGTGGGGTTGCTCTGTGTCCCAAGGGCTGACCCCTACTTCCTGGGGCTCCATTGCCTTCTGGCTCTTGGTTGGCCTTGGTCAGTGGGAGGTGCTGGGTAGAGACAGGAGGCTATAGGAGAGGGAGTTGGAAGCATGGGCTGCCCCATCTCTCCCTGCTGCAGTGCCAGAGTCCAAGCCATGGCTGGGCTTCTATACAACATTCTGCAGTGGGTGACTGTGTTCATTGTCTCAGGTCTCACTACTTTCTTCCTTTGCTCCCCCAGGCCTGGGAGTGGTACTCCTTTTGCCTGCTTGCCGGTGCTTGGGTCCTTCAATGTCCCTTGTTGGTTCCTTGACCTTATCTTATGACCCTGTTGTCTGTGCTTCCTAGGACCCTGTTTAATGCACTAGTGCTTCTCTGGAGGTAAGATCCTCCATACCAGGTCTCTAATTATCACATGATGTTCTCTCCTTGATTAGCAGGAAACTTTCTGCTCTAGACTTTGGAAACTATTTGTGGCTGCCAAGATACCTCATGCTGTCTCTTGCTCTCTCTAAATGAAGCACCTTTCTCCTTTCATGTATCCCTTCCCAGACCGCTGGTGTCTTGTCTGGTCCCTCTTGTCTCAGCTCAGGCTGTCATCTCCTTCAGGACATATTCCATGACATTGCCAGCCGGGGCCAAATGACCTTTCTCTCATTCCCACAGCATCTAGAACTCCTGCCTCCCACTATAATTGAGGCATTCTCTGGGCAGGAACAAGAATGTATCTGCATCCCAATGTTCATCAGAATGACTGGTATGCACCAGAGGCTTAATAAATACCTGTGGAAACAAAATTAATTGTGTTGACTAGCCTTTTACATGATGGGTCCCTCTTCACTCAGGAAGACAGGAAGAGTAGCCAATTAGAAGGTTTTGATGAATAAACAAACACATAACTTTATGCTTAGAATCTTTGGGTAGAGTCACATTTTCTAGCATAAAGAAGAGAGAGAGCAGCTCGTATCTCAATCTGAAATGAAGCAAGTTTCAACCCTACTGGCTGCCACATAAGCTTCAGTTCTAGTCCTTCTTTAAAGAAATTTTAGAAAAGAAAAATAAAATTGGTTCATTTCCTCCCTTTACCTATATTCTCTTACCTGCCTTTCAGTGAAAATTATCTGCCTGTGAAATATTTTTGCAAAGGAAACTAAAACTATCACTGATCTATTGAATTTAAAAATATTTTAAGGGTGCTTTTGGTGCCTACACTCTCAGAGTCCCTAACATTGCAAAGTGAGAATTTAAAAAGTGGGGATAGGGCAGCCCCGGTGGTGTAGCAGTTTAGCGCTGCCTGCAGCCCAGGGTGTGATCCTGGAGACCCGGGATCGAGTCCCACATCAGGCTCCCTGCATGGTGCCTGCTTCTCCCCCTGCCTGTGTCTCTACCTCTCTCTCTCTAGCTGTGTCTCTATGAATAAATAAATAAAATCTTTTAAAAAAAAGTGGGGATAATGTGGGGGGAAAAAATCCCACCAAAATTAAATTAATTTTACCCAAATAGACATTAATAATCTTTGTTCTTATAATTTTTACTACCAAAAAGAATTTTAAAAGAGTCATTTACTCATGTGCTTACATGAAATATAGGTTTCTTAAGTGCATACTTTATTTGCACTTAAATCTCCTGCTTCCTGTCTTGGTGTTAGGACCATAGGAAAGGAGAGACGCTGAGCTCTGATCTGTACCTGCCAGATGTGGCCCAAGATGAATTTGTCAGGAGTGTTGGTACTCTAAATCCTCTTGTGGTATGACAGGAAGCGTGAGCCTGAACCCGTTTCTGGGGATACTGAGGCCATGTGGGATTCTCAAGTTTTTCTCTCAAGGGCTGTCATGCAGGCGACATCACGACACATGAAAAATACTTTAGCAGTCTTCCATTTCTCCAAGAGGTAGAAGAAGCCCATTCCCCAGGCTAGCAAATAACTGTAGGACAACTTTCTCCATCCTCAAGTTTAATGAATTCCATCCCAATGAATTAAAAATAAAAGCCTCACACATCTTTAGCCTTTGCAAATATTTGTTCTTTGGTTCCAACCTGACCTTCATCATGAAGCTTTCTCTCCCTTCTCTGCATCCCTTGATGCTTTCCCCTGTACCATTTGCTTGGTCACTAATTAGCCATCATCTTGTGACAGTAGTATAAATCACTCTTTAGATTTGTTATTGGGCCGCCTGCGTAGTTCAGCGGTTGAGCGTCTTCCTTCTGCTCAGAGAGTGATCCTGGGGTCCCGAGATCGAGTCCCACATCAGGCTCCCTGCATGGATCCTGCTTCTCCCTCTGCCTATGTCTCTGCCTCTCTCTCTCTCTGTGTCTCTCATGAATAAATAAATAAAATCTTAAAAAAAAAATAGATCTCAGTTATTATTTCCTTCTTTTCACTATTTCTGGCCTTTATGTTTGGAGCATGTGGGTACCACTTCCTGAAACACTCCTCTGTTTCTCTCCCTGTGAATGCCAACTCATCCCCAAAACCTAAGTCTTACCTCTTCCTTTGAGCCTTCACCATCTTCTCATCTATAGGGTTAGGCTGCATCTTCTTCTAGACCGCAACATTTCATTTTCATGTTTTTATCCTGTGACCATATTTACCACAACAAAAATTATAATACATGTGAAACTAGTGCAAGTTTGGAAATGGATGGGGCCTTGCAACTGCAGCACTCAGCAAATTGCACTGAAGGCTTTGGCACACCATCTATGTGCATAGTACACGATGTTAATGTTATTTTTATCTCTCTGGACAGAAACTCCTTGAGAGTAGGCATTGTGTTTCATCTTTTTATTCCCAGAGCAATTTACAACAACAGGCACAGAACAGATACTCAATAAATGTTAAAGAGATGAATTAATAAAGGAATGAATATGGTTCTAAGAGAAAATGGTGCTCTATTTTTCTGTATATATTTGTTAAATGTAAATGGGAGATATTTGTGGGTGTCAAAAGAAAGGAGAGTAATGAATGATAGATGTTAAAGAACCAGATACGTTGATGGGAAAAGAGGATTACAGAAAATAGTTCAAAGAGAGATAAGCACATTAATCTGAGATACACTGCCTGGTTTATTAATTGTGTAACCTTGGGAAAGTCACTAAATTCTGGATATGTCTCTAAAATGAGGAACTCCAAAATACTTTGTATGCTTCTCAAAGCAAAATAGACTTTTTTTCTGGGTAGTCTAAAAAATGGGGAGTAAAATAAAGTATGATTATAACTAGTACTATTGAAAAAGAATCTGTAAACTCTGAAAGTATTGCACATACATCTAGGTTTGTGGTTCTCAAACTTTTTGGTCTCAGGACACTTCACATCCTTAAAAATTATTTATGAGAAAACCTTCATGACCTAGGGCAAGGCAAAGAGTTCTTAGATTTGGTCCCAAAGGCATGATCCATAAAAGAAAAAAACATCAACAAATTGGATTTCATTAAAATTTAAAAGTTTTGCTCTGCAAAAGATCTATTAAGAGGATTAAAAAAAAAAAAAAAAAAAAAACAACAACCCCAGACTGGAAGAAAATATTTGCAAATCATGTATCTGGCAGAAGACTTGTATCAAGACTGTATAAAGAACTCTTTGAACACAAGGAGGAAACAAACAACCCAATGAGAAGAAGGACAAAGGCTTGAATACACACCTGATCAAACAAAGAAGACATATGGATAAGTACATAAATATGTCCAACTTTAGTAACTGTCAAGGAAATTCAAGCTAACAGGACAATGAGATACCACTACACACTCACTGGAACGACCAAAACAAAAAATACTGACAATAAGGGATGCCTGGATGGCTCAGCAGTTTTGAACCTACCTTCGGCTCAGGGCATGATCCTGGAGTCCCAGGATCGAGTCCAACATCAGGCTCCTGTGGGGAGCCTGCTTCTCCCTCTGCCTGTGTCTCTGCCTCTCTCTCTCTCAACTCTGTGTATTTTCATGAATAAATAAATAAAAATCTTAAAAAAAATAAAAGCCAGTCTCTAAGGGTTACATGCTGTATGATTCCATTTACATAATGTTCTTGAGGTAAAAGATTTAAAATGATAGAGAACAAATCAGCCATTGCCCAGAATTCTGGTTGGGGGGCAGGTGTGACTATAAAGGAAGAACATGAGGAAATTTATTTGTGGTGATGGAACAGTTCTGGACTATATGTTGGTAAAAGTTATAGTTACATGAATCAATGTGTTAAAATTTCATAGAACTTTACACACACATACACATACACACAAGATACATAAAAAAACTGATAAGTACACATAAGACCTGTAGTTAACAGTACTGAACCAATGCCAGTTTTCTGTTTCTTACAATGCACCATATTTATATAAGATATTGTCCTTGGGAGAAGCTGGGCAAAGAATACATAAGATCTCTCAGTAATATCCTTGCAACTTTTCCACATTCATTTATTATTTCAAAATTAGTGAGGTCTTAGGGTGTCTGGGTGGCTCAATGGGTCATAGCTTTGGGTCAGCCAAAGCTCAGGTCATAATTTCAGGGTTGAGGGATCAAACCCCTTGTTAGGCTCTATGCTTAGTGGGGAATCTGCTTGGGATTCTCTTTCTCTATCTCCCCTTGCCACTCCCCCCCACCTAAAATAAATAAATAAATCTTAAAAAAAATTAGTGAGATCTCAAAGAGCTTTTGCTCTAGCAATATTTACTATATTAGAAATTGACACTGAGATTTTTTTACAAATGTATTAATTTAAAAATCACAGTAAACCAATTATGCAATGACATAAACATTTTTATGAAAAGTAACAATATTTTCCAAAACAAAACAATATGAGGAGAATGACATTATTTTAAATTTTGCAAATCTCTTCAAGGTCTGGCTGAATAGAAGATAGCTGAATTGTCCTACCTATCTGCAGTCTGCTGTGACTTTATATGTCATATCATCTCTTAAAACTCCATTGCACACTTAAGAATGAAGGCTAAAAAAGGCAAAAACCGGTTAGTTTTATTATAAGAAGTGTTTGGACCTCACAGACTCTCTGAAAGGGTCTTGAGAATACCCAGGAGTCCCTTACTGTACACGGAGATCTACTGATCTACGTGAAGACATGTGCCACAATACTCCGATTATTTGTTTTTCGTCTTTATCCCCCACATGAATGTGAGCTATAGCAGAGCAAGAATTCTAATTCACTCCTGTTTCCCGGGAGGTTAGCACTATGCCAAGTACTTAAGTTCCAAGTAGGAACTTAATACATGTGGTAAAAAGAACAAAGAATGGATGAAGGAAACCATTTGTTGTTGTTTTTTCCTTTGTCTTTAAAGGTCTGCAGGTGATTACTGTTTTCAAAGTGTGAGGAGAAGATCTGAGTCTCCAGAGCTGTGCTGTCTGTAGGAAGAGGGTCAGTTGGTCCAGGGTGCAGAGGACAGTGGTGCAGAGACCCACCAAGGCAAGCCAAGCGATTTGCATTCATATTGTTGCGTTTGACTTCTCCCTCCCCTCGTCTCCTGCCATCTCTGATTTTTATGTTCCCTGTCAGGACACAGGAGTACATACAGGATATACAGCATATGTTGTGAGGTCCAGGAGGGCTTCTTTGCGGGACCAGGCACAGCCAGGATCAATTAAGTAACAAGGAAGGTAGAAAATATAGCTGCAGCTGGAACAAATCAGTTACTCAGGCACGCGGGTTGCAACCCATAAAAGGTCAGCAGGCAACTGGCGTGAGTAGCTGTGAGTGAAGCTTTTGGCTCCGGGGAGCTGGAAGGAGGCAAGCGATCAAGCGTCTTCAAATTCTGATTTCCAATCGGGCACATGGTGGAGGGTGAAGATTTTGCAAATGATGGGGCTGGTTGTGTCCCAGTGATGCTTCTCATCTGGCTTCTTCTGGATGGATTTGTCCCTTGCCCCCCTGCCCCATGTGAATTATTTCACCCCAGTGACAGGTTGGTTTTATGGCTTGGAGGCGGGCCTCAACTACTAAATCTCCATGAGTGAGAGGAGCTGGACCTGTGTATGAATCAAGGGACTTCTTGGAAGGGCGGGGGGTGGGGGGGGTGGCAGCATGCAGATGCCTGTAAAAAAGCAAAACCTCACATGCCATCTTACCACACACATGTTATAGCTCGAGATCACATTTCAGGTTAATTTTCAACAATGGATAACTTCTTGGCAAATTGATTAGCTATCTGCTCTTTTTAGGTCCATAACAAGGGGTCATTATTTCTTAGCCTGACTCAGTTTCCTACCCTGTTTTCTTCAGAATAATCCTTCCATATACATGCATGTGTTTATATATATTGGGTGGTGGTCATAAGGGCAAAAGTCTAAACAGATGTGTAGAAATGTCTTTTTGAGTATCCGTACAAAATTAAGTACATTTTCCATTTTGATCCAAATTCAGGACACAATTAGGGAAAGAAACCCAAATTGAAATGAAGGATTTTAACTGCAAATAGAGATGTAAACACGATCCTAATGACCACATGTGTTGCAAGTTCATCCTTTCATTCAAGAAGTAATCACTGAACATCTGCACATGCTCATTGATCCTGTAAAAATCAATAAAGAACCTAGAGGTTAGGTGGGGTCATTTCGGTACTGCCGGCAGGGAAATGAGAATGCACAGTAGGACCACAAGGAGAATGTAGTAGCCTCTACCTGTGACTTCATGGAGGGTAGAGTCTTAGAGGAGCATGTTGGCTTACCATTCACTTTCCCACAAGAATATACTTTTTTGAATCTTTAATATGCTTGAATTATTATTATTACTGTTACCATCCGGATTTGATTTGAGAGATTATGCCTTGTGTTCAAATTCAATAAGGTAAAGGTAAGCCTCAGATTCAGATCTTTTAACTGCGGAACACTTTCTCAACTATTGTTTGGATGAGAACTAACTTTGGAAATTTATACATAAAGGTCCTGTATTGTCACTTTTAAGGCATTTTCTGTAAAGTGATAATTGTAGCAAAGATTAAGAGAGCATAATCCCTTGCCTTTTTAACACTTTCAAACACCTTTATGCTTAAGTACATTCCTTCCAATTCAGTATTTATTGAATTTAGGTGCTGAGCCCATGCTTTGTACCTTGGGGAATACTAAAAAAAGAGGGGCATAATAAATTAGCCCAGTCCTTTTGTGTTTAGGAATGAACATAGCATGCGTGGTTAAAGAGTAGGACTTTGGAAGGAATCTTTAAGAGGATGCAAGTAGCAAGGAAGAACAGGCTTCTGACAGAACCTGGTTGGTTCCATGTGGGACATGAGGATCCGGAAGTGCAAATGATACGAGAGAGCTTGGTTCCTGTTGGTTCTTGTCTCATGAGTCGAAGAATGGACAAAGGAGATGGAGTAAAGAGATACAAGTTTATTAACTGAGGATACAGAAAAAGCTCTCAGAAGTGACAGGGATCCCACTGGTTGCCACTGAAGGCTTGTAGGGTTGGTCTTTTATTGGAAGCCAACCAGGGATCCTAAATCCTTTTAACATTATCTACTGATATCACCTTTGAGTAAGGACTAGTGATAACATCTCTAATCCCTTACTTCTTTGGGGTCTGAATAATCCCTTATTCTTTGTTGGTCACAGGTGACTGTCATAAAAAGACACCCTCCCCGCCCACAGCTAGGGCAGGGTAGTCTGGCTTGTTCCCTTATCTCTGGTTTCCTTAAACCTCAGCATTTTGGGGATTTTTGTGAGCCTGTTTCCGTGGCCCCCTGCCTAGCTCCATTTGTCCCTAACTCACAAGGGGATGCTTTGGAAAGACAGGCCTAGGACAGGGTTACTGGCAGGATCAACAGAGCTGGAGCAGCAAAGTCTGCCTGGAGGACCTGTCCTCCCCAACAAGAAAGTACAATGCTCTGAATTTGAGGCAGCGTTGGGTATATGAAAATGTGTGTTCTGGTGAGCGAGAAAAATACAGAATGTGTTCTGGAAGCACGCGTCTGAATCTGCTGGGCTGTGATGTCTTCCCTCTGTGTTTTGCTGGAGAGACAATGCATCGTAGCTGGCATGCTGCTGAGTCTTCAGCTTTGTACATTTGGGTGTTAAATGTTCACCAAAATAACCGAAAGCCTGGAACCAAAGCCACAGCAGCTCTGGATTAGAAATGAAGGGGTGCAAGTGAGGGAGAGAGAGTGCAGAAGCAAGCCGAAGTGTTTCCTTCTGATCAGGGACTGGAATCTGCCATAGTGAGGGGCAATCCTGTTCTTCTTAGAAAGCTTTGATGATATAAGACATTGGAAACATTTAACCCTGGAATAAGGAAGTCCTTTGGGACATAAATTTGACCCTGGTAAAGATCCTCACCAGTTTGTAGAAGGATACTGTGGATTGTAACCTATTAAGCTTGGATCAAGGGCTGAGTTTTATAGTTAGGGACCTAAAGCAGAAACATGAATTAGAACAAGCACTTTGTTGTGTGTATGTAAAATTGGGGAGCAGAAGCACCAGTAAGGAATCCTCTGTTCTACCTTTCTTATTTCTCTCTCTCTCTCTCTTTTTTTTTTTTTTTGAGTAGGTTGAAGAGATGAAAAGAGCCCCAATTAGTTCAGGAATGAGGAGGTGGGCTGGAAAGACAGCATGAGTCAGTGTTGAATCATTGTTCTCCTAAAATAACGACAGGAATGAAAAGGAGGGAAGACAACTCCAAGCCTGCTAAAAAGCAAAGCACTCTTCCTGGACATGAGCAAGTTGTCAAAAGGCCTGGGTGTGACCTTGGGTTGTCAGTTACCCAAAGAGATCACTTGAGCCCCGTTGGTGCAGGGGGTCCAGAGCACTGGGACCCAAACAGCAGTCCCATGTTGTCACCTGGGAGTGCATTGACACTAGTTTCCAACTCAGAACCAGAGTCGACTCTCCCCGAGGGAATCCAGGAAGCTATTTATTTGAACAAAGTCCCCTAGAAGTTTCCTTAAAGCCAGAAACCTGTGATTATACAGCAGCCTTCAGGAGCAAGGGAACGTCTGAACTCTTCTTTGAAAAGTGCAAAATCCTGACTCTCTGAATATAGTTGGTTCTCAACAAGGGTTTGAATGGATGCACTGATCAGACAAACTGGGGGTGAGTACACATGGTTTAAATGCAGCAGAGACCATTTTCAACATGAGAAGCATAGCTGGAGAGTGCCCGGAGGTCAAGCTGGACAGAGCAGAGTGATTCTTAGAGCAGCAGAGATATAGGATCAGTTCCCTGGGGTGGAGAGGTAAGAGGGGAGTGCACACAAGACCAATTTTCTCTGCTGTAGATCTTTGACAAGGGACTGAGGAAGAGGTTTTCTGGAGCTGAGAAGTCAGAGGGACGTAGGGAAGAGGCCATGTGGTGCCAGAGACAGCTGTAGGGCTCTCAGTTGTGCCTTGTCTGGCTGCCTTAGATCAGTTCTGGTTCTGCCAAGTGAGGCTTTGAGACATTGGGTCAATGGCATCAATCCTTTGTGCCTCAGTGCCGCCTCTGCATGTGGGGGCTGTGGAGACTGACCACAGCTCCTGGAGCCCCTCCTGGCTGGCTGCAGCAACGTGGCCATGGGACCAGAAGTCCCCAGGAGTTCCTTCTGGCTCCGTGAAACAAACCTCACACCAGGAATGAGAAGATATTGGCCATGTGGGAGCAGGAAGTGGGAGTTATATCACTTTTACACACAGGCTGTGTGATGTTGATTGACAGGCAGTCAGACGCAGGGGATGTGAATTTTCAACTGACTGGCTCAGGAGTGCCTTGCAAGATGGCTATTTTAGCCAGAATGGGCTGGGTGGGGAAAGGTGTTGAACAAAAGATGGAGGGGCTCTCCCTGGGAAGTCCTGCAGAGCAGTGGTCCTGCTCTCTGAGACCTGGTTAATTATCATGATATTAAATGAAGTGCCCTTTCCTCTAATCATTTTTTAAAAATCACAGAACATGAGGGCTAACAGCATTTGGGGCCAGCCACTGACCCCCATTGTACCTCAGTATCCTCTCATAAAATGGGGGGGGGGGTGTCATAGTACCTACCCAATAGATATGAGGTTAAAGAGTACCATATAAAACATCAAAAGTGCTTAGAATAGGGCCTGACTGACTCAGATTCAGTGCTTATAAACATTAGCTAATCCTACTACAAATAGTATTTTGTAAAAAATAATGGACAAAAAGTAGAATCAGGTATTTGGACCCCAGTGAGGGACTTTTTGGATGATGCTGTAAAATCCTATGTGATTTATTTTCTTTGTGTGCCTTTCTTCCTCTTGTACCATCAAGTGACAAGCAGAGCCCCTGGGTGCTCCACCCAAGCCTGAAGACTGTCACAAGGTCTATCTCAGCTACGGGCCCCTTAGGCCCAGCCCCTGTGTCAGAAAGCTTGCTAGCTTAGGCAGTTTAACCCACTCATTTTGCAGGTGAGGATCCTAAGGTATATAGATGTACCTGAATCCAACCCACAGGAGCTGGAATTACAAATCCCCGAGCCCATGAGCCAGTTTTTTTTTTGTTGTTGTTGTTTGTTTTTGTTTGTTTTGTCTTTTGCCCTGTTTTGTCTCAGCCTCCAGAGCCAGGCATAGAGTGTACTGTCTAACATCGGCTTTCTGGCTCACCGGCTTTCTAGACTTCAGGGCATATTCACTTTGATACATCGTACAAATTAATTTTGTTTCTAAAACAGGGGTGGTAAATAAGAATGACTAGGGGCATTCCTGCATTTTATGTGCACGACATTTATGGAAGTATTTACAGTCGAGAGTGGTAGGGGGAGGCGTGGGATGCAGAAGAGAATGGATTTGCCATAGCAACGGAAGTGAGCGTTGGACACGCTTCCTTTTGTTTCTGAGTTACCGGCACACTTTATCTCTAGTGGCCTAAGTTGGAGATGTGTCCCACCACTTGCAAGTTTGGCTCTTTTTCCTTCTCTACCTTCCCCCTCTTTGGTCTGTTAGGTCACATCCCTCTTACCCCTGGTCCCTGAGTGGAGGGCCCACAGAGCCCATGGAGACATCTCTCCTGTGTTGATTTGCTGATTTGCTGCTGGGTGAGCATAGAACCATGCCTCAGAGGGCTGGTGCATTCTTATCCTGGGCTGCCCTAACATGGTGACACAAACTGGGTGACTTGAATGCAGAAATTTATTTTCACAGTTCTGGAGACTGGAAGTCTGAAATCAAGGTGTTGGCAGGGCCACGTTCCCTCTGAGGACTCTAGGGGAAGATCCTTCATTACCTCTTCTAGCTTCTGCTGGTGGCTGGCAGTCCTTGCTGTTCCTGACTTTCCAATCTCTGCATTTATCCCATGGCCTTCTTCCCTGTGTATCTCTATATGTCTTTTCCTCTTAAAAAGACACTAGTCAGAGTGGATTTAGGGTCCACCCTAATCCATTTTAAGTGAGCTAATTACATCTACAGAGACCCTATTTCCAAATAAGCTCACATTCTCAAGTTTCAGGTAGACATGAATTTTAGAAGACTATCTTCAAACTGCTGTTTTTTTTTTTTTTGTTTTGTTTTTTTTTAAAGACTTATTTATTCACGAGAGACACAGAAAAAGAGGCAGAGACATAGGCGGAGGGAGAAGCAGACTCCCTGTAGGGAGCTTGAAGTGGGGTTCAATCCCAGGGCATCGGGATCGTGACCTGAGCCAAAGGCAGATGCTCAACCACTGAGCCACCCAAGGTGCCCCCCTGCTGGAGTTTCAAAAGTGCTTTGGAGGGGGTTCTGCAGAAAGGCATCCGGGCTAGCCTGTGTCTGGTAGCTCTTTGAATCAGAGAGGTTTAGTCTCAAGGCCTCCCCAGGCTCAGGGCTTATCCATCACCTCTAAGTCTGGGCTCTTTGATCCTTACTGGTCAAAATCTGTTAACTTCATAAAGGACATTTGGAGCTGAGTAACTGAACTGTATCTGCTGTTACTTTCCTCAGGAACATCCATCTCTGGTATCTTTCTCCTCCATTGGCCACCTTCATCACCTCCTCATACAACCTTCACTTCAAACAAACTATCCAGTGTCCCCCTAGCGCATTTCCCACCTCACCCCTTTAGGCTTTTGCTCTGCCTTGATTGCCTCTTTCCAACTTCAGGGACCTCCGTTGTCATGGCTGGCTTCTATGGAAACTCCCTCCTACCCTCCTCCCCACCCCATCAGCATATGATTGTACACACCCTGATTACTGCACTAAGCATGCTGCGCTGAGGTTATTCCTTTAAGAATCTGCTCCTTTATTAGGGCTTCCTGTGCACTTGTATTCCCAGGCTTGCTTGCCCCACAGATATTCTCCCTAGAGACCTCCCTCCATGCACGACTGCATTTCATGACCTCTTCTCCCTTCATCTTCCTTCTGCTTCAGGTGACTCTTGGAGGAAGATGGCCTATAGGGTAAAGGAACATCTGAGTTCTTCCTCCTCCTCCATCTCCTGGCAAGAAAAAAACATGTGGAGGATGAGTCAGGTTCTAGAATGACAATCTAATCATATTACTGGAGGATAGAGTGTTAACAGAGGACTATAAATAAACCTGAATAGAGAAAGGTGCCTCTCCTCTCCCTCTCTCTCCTTCTTTCCCTCTCTTCTTCTTACTCCAATGTTTGAAATAATGGTGCTTGGACACTGCTTCTTCCATTGAAGATATACCTTTCACATCTCACTGTTTTATTGCCACCTTAGAAAATCCAGTAGGTACCAGAGGGAGGCCCCAGAGACAGAAACTCATGAAAGCATATTTAAGGAATCTTCCTTTTCTAGGGAGAGAGGGTCCACATGGGATCTGTACACTGTGGCAGTGACTATTAGTGGTCTCTTGGCTTCTGTTCTCTCCTTTCATTTTCTCTCCTTTAAAGATTTTTATTTATTTGAGAGCGAGAGAGAAAGAGTGCATGCACACTTTCCAATGTGGGGGAGGGGCAGAGAGAGAAGCAGACTCCCCGATGAGCAGAGAGCCCTAATTGGAGCTCAATCCCAGGGCCCCAGTATCATGACCGGAATTGAAGGCAGACTCAACCTACTGAGCCAGCCAGGCGCCCCATCTCTTCCTTTCTTTATAAGAGATTGCCAAATGTGAGCTGGGCTCATTGCTACTCTAAGGATTTTATTTCCAACCTTCCAAGCAGCGGGAGGTGAGAGGTTGTAATATGAATGAGTTCTGGTAAAGGGGTGTAAGAAGAACTGGTAGAAGTGCCTACCAGTTCTTGGGGTGTGCTGCTGATCCTCCTCACTACAGCTGCCTGGACTTTGAACATGATGGCTGAGCTTGAGCAACCTTTTTAGATCATGAGGAAGAAGCCAGTGCCCAGGTCATTGTGGAGCTGCCATATCAGGCTTAGACTCCTCATTTCTGGGATTCATTGATGTGAGAGGGGAAAGCAAGTTCTGTCTTACTGAAGCACATTTTGGGGCAATTTCTGGTGCTCACAGCTGAGCTGGGATGACAAATCTCTGCTGGTAACGAGCCTCCTTCTCTCTAAGACTGGCTCTCTGTGAGTCACTCTCCGGGCTTAAGGTAGGTGATAGTGGAGGGACAACATAGGAAGATTAGGACTCCCATGTTCCTGCTACAAAAGGAAAAACTTTTCACTCCCCTTTGAGTGACTCCATGCTGAGCCCTGACTGGCTCTACTCCATATCTCTCAAACTTTTTTTCACTCTTGACTCCTAAGGGCCTTTTTAAGGTATTTGAACACAGATACACTATACATTTATGTATGTATTGCATATGTATTTGTGCTTCATACATAGAAAGTGTCAGGTTTTTTGTACTCCCACCAGGAACCAATTTATTCTTCCTTGGGGGCATTATTATCCCTGTTAAGAAAACATTGAAGACATTTTGCTGACCAAGGAACATTGAGACTTGTTTTAAATCAACCTATGCAGACCTATGGAATCGTTAAGTCTGTCTTAGTCTCTCAGGTTGTTTTAACAAAACACTGGGACAGGTGGCCTGAATGGCGGAAATTACATTTTCCCTAGTTCTGGAGGCTGGGAAGTCCAAGGTGCCAGCATAATAGGGTACTGGTGAGGAAGCTCTTCTTGTCTTGTAGATGACAGCCTTCTCATTGTGTCCGCATGTGGCACAGAGAAGAACCTCTGGTGGTAGCTCTTCTTTTTGGATAATTTCAAACATCTATCAAAGTAGAGAGAATGGGGTAGGTAAACTGCCATATTACCCTCTATCCTCCATCAATTATCTACTCATGGTGATTCTTTTATTAATTTCAAGCATACAACACAGTGATTCAATATATGTGTATGTTGCAAAATAATCATCACAGTAAGTCTAGTTAATGATGAATGATGACTCTTATGAAGGCACAAATCCCATTCAGGAAGCTCCATCCTCCCAAAGGCTCCACCTTCTAATGCCATCACCTTGGATGTTTGGATTCAACATATCAGGGGTGGGAGGACAAAAAGTCAGTTTCTAGCACTCTCCAAGAATGTTCCCCTATCCTGCTCTTGCTGTTCCTTCTGCCTGGGGCACCTTCCCCTATGTCTTCAGATTGCCTGTTCCTTTGGAACTTAAAAAAAAAAAAAAAAAAAACAAACCAGTATCCCTCTCTCCTGTACTCTCTGCCCTAGCATCCCACTTTATTTTTTCTTGACACCCATTTTATTTTCTCTTTTGCTTACTTGTTTGTTTACTGTGTTGATGTGTCTCCACCAACTAGGAAGTAAACTTCCATGCAAGGTCTTATCTGTCTTGTTGACTGTTGTATCCTAAGTACTTAAAATAGGACCTGGCACACAGCAGGCACTCAGTAAATATGGAATCCATGAAGAAACACCCATCAGGCACTAAGTGTAGTGAGCAAGCACGCTGTCATTTTCTTGCCCTTTTCAAGCAGGGTGGTCTTGATCTCTCATAGAGACATGGCATTCTAGAGTTTATAAAAGACTTTCCTATTCATTTCTCATTGAAGGCTCTCAGCCTTCCAGGCAGACAGGTATAATTAGCCCCATTTTGTCGGGAAGACTTTCTTGGAGTCATGTATCTGGCTGGTGGAACTGAGGCCTTCTGACCCAAGGCCCGCCTCTATGCATTATAGACCCTCCTTCACTAGGGAAGGACCTTCCCTATCCATTACAGAGTCTCCACTTTATAGCCTTGAACATGAGAGAACGACTCAACTCCTCAGTCACTCAGGCTCTGGGTCAAATATTGATTCAACTGATGACCACTAAGCCTTACTTTGCACTTAGAAGTAATTGGAAAGATTTTTATTCTGCTCTTGTTTCTTAGCTTTTCCCCAGCAAGTCCTTGGCCTGGTACCAGCCTCCTTCTGGACTTCAGAAACTCTCTGCTTCCATTGCACTTGGAAGACAGGTCCTGCAGGAGCTTGGGCAGAGTTGCTGCTCCCAAAGATCTCATAGTAAGGGGAATTCTGGTGAGAGGCAATCAGGAGCCCAGGTGATGGCTTTTATTTGATTAGCTGTCCCTTACACGTGCTTTTGGAAGGGTCCTTCCTTGGATGATGAAATGGGTTCTCTTCTGGGGATTTCTCCTGAGGACACCATCCTAAATACACAGCAACACAGAATTTGTTTTTGAAGAATTAGCCTAAATATCCAACAATATAGGAATGATTAAATAAAGTACAGTAAATCCATGGGATGGTACATAACCATTCTGAATTTTGGAAATGGAAATAGCTAATAATAATCTGGGAAAACACAAAACACCCACAAAACATTAAGTGACAAAAATGGGATGCAAAATGGTTTGTATACTCTAATAGCTACAACACAAAGGAAAAACAATAGCTAGAAAAACCCTGCAAAGAAACATATGCAATTCCATGAGAATCTCCAAAAGAAAGACTGTATTGCAGTGTTGGGTTTATGAGTGGGGTCAGTCCTTTTGTTTTGCTAATTTTCTGTAGTAAAATTTCTAAGTTATTCTTCTTTAAAAAGGTTTGTCTAAATGTTTTTTTAGCTCTAATAATTAAACATGGTTTTAAAAGGAAATGTCAGAAATGAAAATGTTAAAAATTTACTGATATTCCCACCACTGGTAATATATCAGGGTATAGCTTCCCTGTTCTTTCTATATGCATATAAATCCACAAAGTTATAAGCAAAAATAAAATTATACTGCACCTATAATTTATAGTGTATATTTTACTCATTCATATGAACATTTTAACATGTAAATATTTTACATTATTTTAAATTCTGCTTAGTTTGTGTTCTATAGATGTATCACTATTTGTCATAACATCTTTAATTTGTCTCTTTCCAACTAGTCTCATACATTCTTGATGATTTGTGTAAGATAGCGTTTATTTATTTTTAAAGATTTTGTTTATATATTTGAGAGAAAGAGTGAGAGCACAAGTTAGTGGAGGGAGAAGAGGGAGAAGGAAAAGCAGACTCCACTCTGAGGATGGACCCTGATGCAGGGCTTGATTTTGTGACCCTGAGATCCTAACCAGAGCCAAAATCAAGAGTCAGATGCTCAAGCAACTGTGCCACCCAGGTACCCTAACATTTTTAACGTGAAAATTTTGAGTACTGGGTATGGTTTATATGTTTGTGTGTGTGTATGCATCAATTTATATTTATGTAAGTTGTGTAGGAAAGAGCCTAATTCTCACAGTCTTACCAAATTTTGGTCATTATAATTTTTATAACTTTGTTCATTTAACAGCCATGAAAGGGTATACTAGTTAGGTTTTCTTGCCACTGCAGTTTTTAAAAACCCAACCCAAACAGTTTAAGAAGGCAGGGTGTAAGGGAGGGAGGGATTGATAGCTCAGATATCTGCAAAGTTCCAGGGGTAGATTTGATTTTAAGTAAGCCTTGATTTGAGTTTGAAAACATTGCTGGTACCTGGTACTCATTTCTGGACTTGGCTTCTTCTGAGTTGGGTGCTTTCTGCTCTGTGTGGGTGTCATATCAACATCTATGCCAGAGAAAGGAAGAGCCCAATCAAAATGGGGACCTAGTAGAAACCTGAGAACGAGATCTTGTTGCCAGTGGCCTTGACCAGGTCTACCCAGGATGTGTGGTCCCCAGTGAACCAACAAAAGGCCAGGGCATGGAGCCTGGCACATCTCCTCCCCAGAGTCTTCCAGGCTACAAACAGGGAAAGGGTACCTTCCTTAAAACCAAAGCAGGGTGTGGCTGCCAGCAAAAAGGGAGTGGATATTAAGTGGCTAAATGTAAAAGAATACTGTAAAGAGGATTCATCATTTGAAAAGGTAACATACAAGTACATCAGACTTTGTATCTGGGACACCTGGGTAGCTGAGTGGTTGAGTGTCTGCCTTTGGCTCAGATTGTGATCCTGGGATCGAATCCTGAATTGGGCTCCCTGCAAGAAGCCTGCTTCTCCCTCTGCCTATGTTTCTGCCTCTTTCTGTGTGTCTTTTGTGAGTAGATAAATAAAACCTTCAAAAAAAAAAAAAAAAAGATTATATCTGTGTGTTCTTAAAGGAAGGCCTATCTCTCCCCTTCTCCCCCAGCTCTCTTTTTTTTTTTTTTTTTTCTCAGCTTCACTTTAACAACACTGCCTTTTTATCTGGGGCAAGCCTTAATTTCTCTAGGCTTCAATTCTCTCATCTGTAAATTGGGGTTATTAACCCCTAATTTAACTTAACAGGTTAACAGTAAGTCATACAAAATGAACCCATGTGTGATAAAACCTTTAATATCTCATGTTTGAATAGATGTTTCCTACCAACTCAGAAAGTGGACTCATAGCAAAGGCACTTGACCATGATTTTTGGACTATCTCTAAAGAAACTCGTGTGCCCTTGGGAAAGGGACCTAATTGTTTGACATCTGTTTTTCCTCTCTATTAAAAAAAAAAAAAATTGAGCTAGAAATTCCTGTCTTCAAACACGTAATAGTAACGTAAAGAATAAAGCCCTGTATGAATGCAAGGTAGATCAGACTATCCAATAAATAAGTCCTTATTTGTGTGAAGTGTGGTGTGTGAAGTGGTGATATGTCCACTCTCCAGTGGCTGCTGTTTCCCAATCCTGGCCTGAGTCATGAGGGACACTTCCTCAAGATTTTCACCAAGTGCTGTCCATGGAGAAAAAGCCTGTAAATGTGTATACGCTCCCTCATATCTGTGGCCCCAAGGGCTCGGTGCTCTCTTAGCAGCCTCCACTTAGGAGCTATTCTAGTTGAATTCTTCCTCCTGGCATCTTGCTGCATCTGCCTCAGGTAAGCAGCTGCCACAGGCAAGCAAGCCCTTGGATCTTGTCCCCTTTTGTGGGTGACTGTCTCTCCTTAGATTGTGGGCTAGTCCATTGCCCTGGGACCTCAAATCTTTGACTATGGAAAATTCATTAGCCTGAAGTTCCACTTCTGTTGTAAGATCAGGAACATCATTTGTTTTAACACTATATGCCTGAGCAGAAACTGGAAGTTCTTTCCAAGTTTTAACTTGAATCCTTGCAGTGATTATAGGAGATGGGCACTGTTAGTGTTTTTGTTTTAAAAATGAGAGCCACATTCAGAGTTAGCTTCAAGATCCCATGTAACTTGGAAAAAGTGGAGCTGAGGCTTGAACCCAAAGCCTTATAAGCACTATACATACTTACTTCCTAAATATATCTTTCAGGAATGGTGTGTTCTTTTCTGTGGCTAGCCTGTAGCTTAGGTTGGGATGAAGCTGAATGGGAACGTTGGAGACAGTTTATAGAAGGCTTTGAATGACAGGTGAGGAAGTATGAACTTTGACTATAGTCAGTCACAGATTCCAGACCAAAGTGTGACTTTATATTCAGGAGAAGAATAATAACTGCCCTTTGAAAGGAATGGTCTGGTATCAGTGTGGAGGATGCATCAGAAAGGCTGAGTACAAGAACTTTTTTTTGTTGTTGTTGTTGTTTGTTTTTTGTTGTTTGTTTTTTTGTTTTGAGTACAAGAACTTAAATGGAGACAGTGGGGATTAAATTCTTGAACCGTTCGGAACAGAGGAATCAATGGGACATGATGGACATGCTGTAAGAGTAGAGATCAGGTGTTGGAGAATCTGATTTGTGCTTTTGAGGAGAGAAAGGTGAAATGAAATTATTGTATTCAGAATCAGGAGGACCACCTGAGCTGACAAGGAAGGTAGATAATGAGCAGTAGGTGTCCAGCCCACAGAGAGAAGTTGGATGCGTCCCTGGGAATAGAAATCCAGAACACTGGAAGGAGGTCATAGTTATTGGCTAACCAGCATGGATCTCTGAGGCATTGTCTCTCTCATTTGTACACCTGTGTATCACCAAACAGGGGCTCCAGTTTTTGGAAAGCTTAAGTAGAATTAACAACTCGAATGGGAATTTTTCAGGAGTTTTAGTGAAGCTTGCATTAAAAAAAAAAAAAAAAAAACAAGTGGTCCTTCTTCCTCTCATGCAGGAGCTCATCATGCAGTGACAATTTGAAATTTACGACTCAGACATTTAACATGTTTCAAGGAGAACATTATCATTTGAAAACCTTGTAAAGAGAAATGTGTCTGTACTAAGAAGCGACACTATCTTCCTTTTGTAAAGAGACCCCAATCATTTACATTTTCACGTTTGCTTCCCATCTTGTGTTAAATAATTCTGACATTTTCTTCAAATGCAAATTATATTTCTGAAAATTTCTCAAATGTGAGGTTTCATTTTTCCAAAAGAGTAGAGGGGGAGAGAGAGGGAGAATGAAAGAGGGAAAGAGAAGGGAGGGAGAGAGGGAGGAAGGGAGGGGAGATTTTTCTTTCGTGTGACAACTCTGGCCATCTTCTGGGCCTGGGTCTCTAACTCCCACCAGTCTGGTTAAAAAAAGAAAGAAAGGGGCAGCTGGGGTGGCTCAGTGGTTTAGTGTTGCCCTCGGCCCGGGGTGTGATCCTGGAGACCCAGGATCGAGTCCCATGTCGGGTTCCTGCTTCTCCCTCTGCCCGTGTCTCTGCCTCTCTCTCTCTCTCATGAATAAGTAAATAAAATCTTTAAGAGAAAAAAAAAAAAGAATGAAAGAAAGAAATGTCCTAATTTCATCTGTTTTTTTTCTGCCTGGCAATGCAACTTCTATCAGAAAATGGCTCCTTGAGTTTTAAATGGCTGGGGAGCTAGCTATTTAGATAAATATTCAAAGTGTTTAATATTAACATATATAATAAAACCTTAACTTTGGGGTTGGGAGGACCTTCAAGGTCACAGGATGATAGATGGTGCCCTCCATCACTGAATTTCCATTAAACCTCTCTACCAATTGGGTATTGCAGCCAGAACTTACATATCTTCAACGGCTGGTAGAAAAGATATCCTTAAACTAAGATAATCAAATTAAATTTCAATTACATTTGAAAGCTTCTACACATCGGTCCTAGTTAGTCACCTGGTCTGTCCTAGGCACCGAGAGGCAGCATCGGGTAGTTTTTCATGCTTGGGCTTTGCAAACACACACATTTGGTTTCAAATCCTTTCCTTAATGTGTGAATCATATTTTGTGCATCATCTGCATCACCAGGGAGCTTGTCAGAAATGCAGAATATTGGGTTCTACCCCAGACTTACCGAATCATGATCTGTATTTTAATAAGATCCCCAGGTGATCCCCATACATGTTAAAGTTTTAGAAGCATAACTTGGGGAGGGAGGTGGGAACCCAATTCAGTTAATTACTCATAGCTCAGTTTCTTGTCTAAAAATTGAGATGGTTGGACTTGATAATCTCTAAAAGTTCCCTTCACTTAAGAAGACATTAATAAATACAGGGGCACCTGGGGGCTCAGTGGTTGAGCGTCTGCCTTTGGCTCAGATCTTTTTTTTTTTTTTTTTTTTAATTTTTATTTATGATAGTCACAGAGAGAGAGAGAGAGGGGCAGAGACACAGGCAGGGGGAGAAGCAGGCCCCATGCACTGGGAGCCCGATGTGGGATTCGATCCCGGGTCTCCAGGATCGCGCCCTGGGCCAAAGGCAGGCGCCAAACCGCTGCGCCACCCAGGGATCCCTGGCTCAGATCTTGATCCCAGGGTCTTGGGATCGAGTTCCGCATCGGGCTCCCTGCAGGGAGCCTGCTTCTCTCTGTCTCTCATGAATCAATAAATAAAATCTTTAATAATAATAATTAATACAGAGTTTATAAAAATGTATTGGCAGAATATTTTTGAAAAGGGAAAACTTTAACAATCTAGATATAAGACAATAGGGAAATTTTAAACTGTTGGTTAGCCACTCGATTAGACTATGTTTAAAATTACATTGGCTAAAATTAAAATAGAAGACTCTGAAAAAAATATTTTAAAAACCAGGATATAAAATTTACTGATTATATTCAGTAGATGGAAACAAATTAGAAACATACCAAAATATCTTAAGTGGTTAGACATGGGTGACATAATTAGGAATGGTTATCTCTCTCTCATTTAGTCTCTTCTCACCCCATATTTATTAAGTAAATGTGATTTTAATAGTAGGGTAGACAAGACAAAGAAGCACCTTTATTTTTTGATCAACATCGAAGACATGAAAATTTCAAGTTTTACAGACAAGCACAGAATTCATTTTATAATGAACGTGTCAACTCCATTCTTCATCCTACAGAATATGTCCTTCAGCTATTGTCTTTCAAGGCTCAACTCAAGTCCCACTTCTCCCAAATCAGCCTCTCTTCATATACACTCTGAGGTCAGGCATCTTGCCTGAATCCACTTTTGACAAAGGAACGGACTCTGATTAGGTACAAAGTAAATGTGAAGGGAAGGAAGGAAAGATATGGGGAGGGACGGGGGGGGGGGGGGGGGGGGGGAGGGTAGGAGCGGAGAAAAAAGGGGAGAATGGAAGAACAAAAGAATGAAAGCACACAAATAAGCCCCAGTGCTGGTTAAACTCCAGCCCCTTGGGAATCCTGCAGAATATTTCTGAGCCGGATCTGGCTATTAATAATAAATGGCCTTGCGTTGTTTGCTGTAGTGTCATGGTCTTGCTTCTCCAATGGGATTTCAAGTACCACAAGGAGAGAAAAACACGCTGCTTTAAAATCATGTGTTTGGGTAATTCTTTTCTGAAGAAGTTTAGTTTGGAAGATACATTGTTAATCCCAGTCATGCAGGAACAGGGTAAGACCTTGGGACTGTCGAAAACAGAGGGTGCAAGGTAGGACCAACAAGATGCTCTACTTGACTTTTTAAAGTTGTGAATGTACCAGAGTATCTTGAGTGTGTGTGCATTGCAACAGTGCTTTGAATACATGAGGCCAGGATGGATAGAACTGAAAGGTGAATGAAAGAAACCTGCAAATAAAGGAGATTTCATCCCTCCCCTCTTAGTAATAGATGGAACAACCAGAAGAAAATTAAGGGAGACACAGAAGACTTGCACAGCTCACAGCCAACTTGATCTAATTGGCCTTTATAAAATATTCCACCCAATAATGGCAGAATTAACATCTTTTTAAGTGTACATGGATTAGCAAAATAGATGATTTTCTGGGTCATTAAAAAGTCTCAATAATTTGGATTAAATTCATAAAGAATATTATCTCTAGATTAGAAATCAGCATCCAATTATTTTCAGATCTATTTCTGTTACTAAGTATCACACTCAAGGATCAGAGAAGAAATCAAAAGGCAAGTAAGATAGTATTTTGAACTGAAGGAAAAGAAAAACACAAGGGTATCTGGGTGGCTCAGTGGTTGAGCATCTGCCTTTGGCTCAGGTTGTGATCCCAAGGTCCTGGGATCAGTCCCGCATCAGTCTTCCTGTAGGAAGCCTGTTTCTCCCTCTGCCTATGTCTCTTCCTCTCTCTGTGTGTCTCTCATGAATAAATAAATAAAATCTTAAAACAAAAACAAAAACAAAAAACCTTTCCACAAAGAAAATGCCAGGCCCTGACAGCTTCATTAGTGAATTCTACCAAATATTTTAGGGAATAATAATACTAATTTTACTCAACCTCCTCCAGAAAATTGACATAATCAAATATGTAGAAAATCCAAAGAAATCTACGGAAAATATACCCGATCTAATAAGTTAGTTTAGCAAGTTGCAGGACATAAGATCAATATACAAAAATTGTGTTTCTATATACAAGCAATGAACAATTGGAAATTGAAATTAGAAAAAAAGTGGGGCACCTGGCTGGCTCAGTTGGTAGAGCACATGACACTTGATCTCAGGATTGTGAGTTTGAGCCCTATGTTTGGGTGTAGAGATTACTTAAAAATAAATCTTAAAAAAAAAAAGAAAAGAAAAGAAGATAGCATCAATAAATATGAAACACTCAGACACAGCTGGGATGAGGGTGAGCTGCATGAAGCACTCACCTGAGTCCCAGAATTTAAGGGGCACCAAAAATTCAGTAATCAAGATAAACAATATTATACTATGATCTTTTAAAGTACAAAAAGTAATGCAAAGTGATGAGTAAAATATCCACATTGTACATAAAGACGGGATGTTGTTTATTTTGTGATCTTGCGTTATTACACAAGAGGAACACTTGTTCCCAGTCAGCTGGTGATTGCAAGATCTGTATACTGAGAATTGCAAACCTAAGAGACAGGAAAGAACACTTAACCCCAAACTGGAGAGCTATACTGTGTCATGGATCAGAGGACTCTGCATTATTAAGATGCCACTTTTCCCCCAAATTGATCTATAGATTCAACAATTCCAATCAAAATCTCAGCATGAAAAAAAAATTCCAGCATGATTTTTTTTTTTTTTTGGTAGAAATTGATAAATTGACTCTAAAATTCAAATGGAGTTGGAAAAGATATGGAATAGCTAAAAACAATCCTGAAAAAAATAAAGGACTTTTGCTATTTCAAGATTTATAAATCCACGGTAATAAAGGTAGCATGGTATCAGCATCAAGATAGACAGAGGGACGTCTGGGTGGCTCAGTAGTGGAGTGTCTGCTTTCCGCTCAGGGCATGATCCTGGGATCAAGTCCCACATTGGGCTCCCTGTGAGGAGACTGCTTCTCCCTCTGCCTGTGTCTCTGCCTCTCTGTGTTCCTCATGAATAAATAAATAAAATCTTAAAAAAAAAAAAAAAAAGATAGGCAAACAGATTAATGAAGCAGAGTAAGAAATCCAGAAATTGACCTGTGCATATGGGGCAATTGATTGTCAACAAAGTTTCAGGGATCCCTGGGTGGTGCAGCGGTTTGGCGCCTGCCTTTGGCCCAGGGCGCAATCCCGGAAACCCGCGATCGAGTCCCACATCGGGCCCCCGGTGCATGGAGCCTGCTAATGATTCTGGAACAATCGATAGCCTTAGGTAAAAATAAAAATAATAATAAAATAATAATTTGTTCATTTCTTAATACTTCTTGAATAATTTTTTTTTCTTTTTTTTTTTTTTATTTACTTATGATAGTCACAGAGAGAGAGAGTGAGCACTGGGCCAAAGGCAGGCGCCAAACCGCTGCGCCACCCAGGGATCCCAATTTTTTTTTCTTTAAAGATTTTATTTATTTATTTGAGAGAGAGATAGAGATAGCATGAGCAGGGAGGAAAGAGAGAAGCAGGCTCCCTGCTCAGCAGGGAGCTCGACACAGGGCTAGATCCCAGGACTCTGGGATGTTGACCTGAGCCAAAGACAGGTGCTTACCAACTGACCCCCCAACCACCCCAGTTCTTAAACAGTTTTGAGCAAAAATCCAAACTATAAAATTCACAGAAGAAAGTCTTATAATCTTGGGTAAGACAAAGATCTCTTTCTTTCTTTTTTTTTTTTTTTTACATATTTTATTTATTTATTCATGAAAGACACAGATAGAGAGGCAGAGACATAGGCAGAGGGAGAAGCAGGCTCCTCACAGGGAGCCCGATGTGGGACTCAATTCCCGGACCCAGGATCACACTCTAAGCTGAAGGCAGACGCTCAACCGCTGAACCGCCCAGGCTTCCCAAAACAAAGATTTCTTAAACATACTATCTAAGCATGATATCTAAAATAAAAATTATTAATGTGCTTTCATCAATATTAAAAACTGGAGCTCTGTGAAAGAGCCTGTTAAGAAAATGAAAAGACAAGTCACAGACTGGAAAGAATATTAGCAAATCATATATCTGATACATGGCTTATATCCCAGAAAATATAAAGAACTTTCAAAATTCAGTAATAAGGAAACAGACCCTTCCCCTCCCAAATAGCAAAAATATTTAAAACACATACTTCACCCAAAAAAGATACAGAAACAAAAAATAGACACATGAAAAGAGGTTCAAGGGACGCCTGGGTGGCTCAGCAGTTGAGCATTTTGGCTCAGGGCATGATCCCAGAGTCCCGGAATCAGGTCGCACATCAGGCTTCCTGCACGGAGCCTGTTTTCCCTCTGCTGTGTCTCTGCCTCTCTGTGTCTCTCATGATTAAATAAATAAAATCATAAAAAAGAAAAAAAGATTCAATACCATTAGTCATCAGAGAAATGCAAACTAAAATCACAATGAGAAATCACTGTACATCTATTACAGTGGCCAACATTAAAAACAATGAGCATATTAAGTTTTGGCTAGATACAGAGCAACAAGAATCCTCATACCCTGCTGGTGGAAATGTGAAATGGTACAACCACTTTGGAAAACAGTTTAGCCATTTCTATGAAAGGCTGAACATATACCTACTTTATGTTCAGTCACTCTATAAATATATGCAAGAACAGGGGTTTGGAAAATATAAATATTTTAGGCTCTGCTAGCCAAGATGCTACATACTCTATTGTAATGCAAAAACAACTATAGACAATAGACAAATGAATAAATTCATGAATGTGGCTGTGTTTGTGGAAAGTACAAAATGAGCCATAGTCTGCTGACCCCTGCAGATGTATAATAACCTCTACATGAATGCTCAGAGCAGCCACAAACTGAAAGCACCTGATTTCTGCCAGCAGATAAATAGATAGATTGTGGTATGTTCATACAATGGAATAATACTCAGGAAAAAAAATATTGGTGAATTATGGATATAGAGAACTGTCGCAGGATTTCTCTTGCCGTGGTTCTTGGTCACACCGCTTTGAAGAATGAAGAGGTAGACCAGACGAAGAGTGGTGGGCAGCAAAGCAAAGTTAATTGAATAATAGTAAAGCAAAGGTTTTGAGGGATAGTACAAAGCTCCCAAATAGGAGGGGAACCTGAGGCAGTTGCCACCAGAGTTTCCACGTCTAGGGGTTTTTATGGGCTTATTGGTGGGCTGCTTTAATCTGATTAACACTCCATGTGCCTGTCACCCAATCGAGTTTTAGTCCTCTATCTATGGCATGGGAAAGAATGGAGGGCTCCTTCTAGGGTGGTGTAAAATTCTTTTTAGGTTGATTTCCTCTTAGGGTAGGGGCCTCTTGTCCCTGCCTGCCTTTCTTCTGACTCTCCTTCATTAGAATGACATGACAAATCCCCAAATAATTATGCTGTATGAAAAAAACCAGACCCTCCCTTCTTACAAAAAGAGTATGTGCTGTATGATTCCATTTATATATTATATTCTAGAAAACACTAATTAATTTATAGTAATTGAAAGCAGATCAGTGGTTGCTGGCACAAAGAAATAGAAGTAGGAAAGGTGAAAAGTATTATAAATATACATGAGGAAGCTTTTGAGAGGGAAGATATGTTTATGATCTTGATTCTGATAATGATGTGGGTATTTATATATTAAAACTTATCAAACTGCATACTTAAAACATGTTCAGTTTATTGTGCATCAACTATACCTCAATAAAAGGGGTAAAAAACCAAAATAAAACATGTACCTGGCAGTGGAAGAGCAGGGTCAAATTGGTCTCAGAAAGGACCAAAGCTGGGTGCCTGGGTGGCTCACTTGGTTAAGCACCTGCCTTCAACTCAGTTCATCTCAGAGTCCTGGGATGAAAACCTCAGATTGGACTTCCTGCTCAGCAGGGAGCCTGCTTCTCCCTCTTCCTCTGCCCCTCATGTTATCTCTCTCTCTCTCTCTCAAATAAATACTTAAATAAATTAATTTCATTTAATTTAATTTAGAAAGAAAAGAAAGGGCCAACATCTCTAATACCATTAGGACTTACTCTGACCTTGACTACTCTCTACAGATTCTTCTCTCTCTGAGACTAGCTTGTCTGTGTGGAGAGGCCCATGGGGCCTTGCTCTGCTTTCCAGAATAACACAGAATAAGCCTTGTAGGGAGGCAAGTGATGTCCTGGAAGGGACATGGTATAGGAGACAGATAGACCTGAGTGAACATGATATCCAACACTTACTTGCTTCGTGATTCTGGGAAAGATCAAAACCTCAGTTTTCTAATCAGGAAAATGGAGGAATTGCTTATTTTACATGATCATCTCAAGGATTAAAGAGGTGAATGCAAAGTCAAGAGAGGCTTGGTGCACCCATCAAACATGAGTTCTTTTTCTTTTTCTTGTGTGTGTGTGTGTGTGTGTGTGTGTGTGTGTGTTTTGTGGTTTGTTTATTTACATACCACCTCCATTAGTCAGAGTTCTCCAGAGAAACAGAACCGATAGGATGCATTTATATATCAGGATGTATTGATAGAGAGAGAGGTTCAATTTAAGGAACTGGCCCATGTGATTGCAGAGGCTGGCAAGTCTCTGCAGGGCAGGCCACAGACTAAAGAACCAGGGAAGAGCTGATGTTGGGACATTGAGTCCACAGGTAGGTCCTCTGTAGGCAGAATTCTTTTTTCCTCAGGGGATCTTGCTCTTTCCTCTTAAGATCTTCAACTGATTGAGTGATGCCCAACCCATTATAAAGGATCCTCTACTTTACTCAAAGTCTACTGCTTTGAATGTTTTTTTTTTTTTTTTTTTTAGATTTATTTATTCAGAGAGAGAGAGAGAGGCAGAGACACAGGCAGAGGGAGAAGCAGACTCCATGCAGGGAGCCCAATGTGGGACTTGATCCCGGGTCTCCAGGATCACACCCCAGGCCAAAGGTGGCACCAAACTGCTGTGCCACCGGGGCTGCCCTACTGCTTTGAATGTTAATCACATCTAGGGGCACCTGGGTGGCACAGTCAGTTAAGCACACTCTTGGTTTCAGCTCAGGTTGTGATCTCAGGGTCCTCTATGCTCAGCATGGAGTCTGTTTGAGATTCTCTCTCTCCTTCTCCCTCTGCCCCTCCTCCTCCTATATGTGCCCTCTCTTTCTCTCCCTTTCAAATAAATGAATCTTAAAAAAAAAAAAAAAAGTTAAGCACATCTAAAACATACCTCACAGCAACACATAGACTGGTGTTTTATTAAATAACTGGGCACCATCACCTAGCCAAGTTGACACAAAATTACCTGTCACACCAACCCTTCAACTCTTTGAGGAGGAAATTGTGATGGGTGGCACCCTTCTCTCTCAAAGCGAATGGCTTTGACTAGTGACTATTCTTTTCACCTTCAGTCCTCAGCTCTCTCAGGTCTTTTTCCAGTGACTTAGAAATCCTCCCCTCCCCCACCCTGTGATATTAGATCCATTCTTCCACATTTATGGACTTCATTTCCTTTGCATCTTGAAGTGGCCTTGGTCTTAGACAACAGGCTGCCCTGTTTAAAGAGCTTGAGCTGTAATGAAGTCCCCACACATTTTTAAGATGCAAAACTCTCTCCCTCCATTAGGCTTCAGCAATTTTATGAGATCTCAGAAAACACAAGATGAGCCCTAGGGCTTCAGCTACAGGCCATATGCTATAAGCCGGACTGCATCAGAGCAAAAGAATTTTAATTCCTTCACAATAAGATTTAGTCTTAGCTGGTAAGACTGTGCCTGGGCTGGGAATTTAAATGTCGAAGAAGTAAACAGGTTGCAATTTCATTGCTTCTGAACATGCGACTGCCTCGGGGGCTTCTGATTTATTTATTTTTTTAATGGAGTGCGAGGCCATAAACCCTTCCTGCTGGCAGGCTGGCAGGCCCTGCACATTTTTAGAGGTATACCACGCTGCAGCAGAGTGGTATCTGGAAGCTGCCTGAGTCCCGTAATTAAAACCATGCTCAGCAAATGCTCCTGATTCCAGGGGTCACATCTGATTTCATCTAAAACATTCTTTTTGGTCCCCTCTTAACCCAGTCTTGACTTTTGCGCATTCACATCATTACCACAGTGGAGAGTGGGAGGATGTGGGGGGTTGGGTGGCAGAGGGCAGAAAGTAAGTTATACACTGAGGGTTCAGAATGGGGTTTTGTTTGTAGTTTGATACCAATTGGACATTTGCTATACAGTATTGGTGAGTAGCTAGCATTGTATTATTTCTCTGTATCACCAACAGGTTTGTTTTTTTTTCTTTTTTTCAGGGTACTTTATAAAAGGTATGGCTAAAAATGAGCTATTTAATCTGGGTGGGTATCCCTTATCATTCGAGCCTCATATCCAATTTCTATCTTTTTCTAATGGAAAACATACTTTTGTTATTATTCACTGTGGCCAACACACATTTCCAAAGGTCAGCAGATTTTTTTTTTTTTAACTTGCAGGTATCATCTGTTGAAATTGGACTTGGCCTTTACCTAAATATTTGGCTGTACAGAGCATCAGTTTCACTTTGGATTAACGTTTTGTTCAGCGCCTGAAAAGTCTGTGCAGTGAACGAGATCTTTACTTTTCAAAATGGGGAACTTAGTCCAAAATGGCTTTGCAGATGTGAGCCACGACTTTGGAGATCTAGAAGGGATCATGGCCAAGTATCTAATTTGAATAAGAAAAAGGGTGCTCAGGGTGCTTGGGCAGCCAGTAGGTTGAGCATCTGACTTTTGGTTTTGGCTCAGGTCATGGGCTCAAGTCATGATCTCAGTGCCATGGAGGACCCTCCATCCATTCCATACTTAGTGGAGTCTGCTTGAAATTCTCTCCCATTCCCTCTCCCCAGACATTTGGTGTGTATGCATGCAGGCTCTCTCTACATTTATTTATTTATTTATTTATTCATTTATTTTTTTAAATTTTTATTTATTTATGATAGTTACAGAGAGAGAGAGAGGCAGAGACACAGGCAGAGGGAGAAGCAGGCTCCATGCACCGGGAGCCCGATGTGGGATTCGATCCCAGGTCTCCAGGATCGAGCCCTGGGCCAAAGGCAGGCGCCAAACCACTGCGCCACCCAGGGATCCCTACATTTATTTTTTTAAAGATTTTATTTACTTATTTGAGAGAGAGAGAGAGAGAGAGGGAGAGAATGAGCACTGGGGAGGGGCAGAGGGAGAGACAGAGAGAAGCAGATGCTCCCTTGAGCAGGAAGCTGGACCTGGACCCTGAGATCATGACCTGAGCTGAAGACAGGAGCTTAACCAACTGACCCAGCCAGGCACCCACCTCCTCCCCTCTCTTTAAAATAATAAAGAAATCAATCTTAAAAAGTGTGCACATTACTTGCTATAGTGAAATATGTTAGCAACTTCTTTGTGACACTAAATGTTCTGTTTTCTCAGATTTGGTACCTGTTTCTGCAACTATTTTTAATTTAGTACCGTCATATTATCTTTTATATTTTCATACAGTTTACCTACAACTTGGGGAGGAGGAGAAACGTTTTAGTGAGTTAACAAATATCTACTGAGTGCCTGTGGTGTGCCAAACAATGTATTGACACTGAAGAAAACTAAGGAGAAGACGCCCTTCCTTTCTTTGCCTGAATTTCCAAACATCTGGAAAATGAAGCCCAGCTGGTGTGGTGCTAGTACCCTGGCTCTCCAAAAGGGTGAGAGAGGAAGCCCTGATCATGATGTTTGCCCTGGCCATGGGGTAAAGAATCCACAATGGCCGATTTCAAATTATAAACAGAAAGACACTGAACACAGATCTGGATAGAGATGTGCCTCATCAGCCGGCACCAGTAAAGCCGTGTCCCATCCAGGGTTCAGATCACGTGCTACCTTCCTCCCAGAGCCACCTCTGAGCCTTGCCTACTCTCTACCCTCTTCCCCCGCAACAGACACATCAGAGTATCTGACACCCGTAGGGCAACTCTTGTCTTTTTGTGAATAAATGAATATTAAGTAGGAACTGAATACCCTGAATTTTGAGCATTAGCTAAAGGCTATATGCAAGCACACCCCTATCTATCAACTCATTGGATCTCCTGTAAAGGGAGTAGTTGTCCCCCTCCCTTTGCAATTCATATACTTCTGAAGAAATGGCTGCTCCATAACCACGTTCTCTTCCTGGAGTGTCCCTAAGCCACGTCGCATTGCCATGGGTGGAAGCGTGGCCTGTGGCTTTAAGTCTTGCCTTGCGGTTTCCTTAACTTAAAACCTTAAACCAAGCTCTTGAAAGAAGCTACACGAAAAGTAATGATCCTCAAAAATGAATGCATTGTAACGGCAAAGAAGAAATTTAATTAGCCACCATAATAGCATTAGGCTTCTTTTTTCTTTTCTTCCTTTCAGAAATAAGTGCAGTGACTAGAAATCATGGGCACCACTGCCTTAGTCCCTTTAACTCAATGATTGGGATAGAGTTGGGGGTGGGGGTGTGTCTATTTTGCATCGTCTAGCTTTACAAAGAGTCATCTGATTTTTAAAAAAATAGCAATAATAGTATAATTTTTTTTAATGGCCCCTTAAGCAGAGCAGGGAGGGTTGTCAAGATACAGTGAAAGAGTGTAAACCTATAGGAGTTGGCCTGACAACCAGGGCTACCTATAGTCAGCGTTTTGGTACCTTTGGGTTGTAGATTCCCTCCATGTAACCTGACTTGCAGAGCCCTGAGTGAAAGGGGCAGGGATGACTCAGGCCAGTGGTAACTAGAAATTCTGTACTTGAGAGACTTAGGAGGGAGGGAGTCATGACCAAGGGTTGTGTCTTTCCATTGGAGCCTGTGTGATTTAGGGTGGTTTGCGGAAGGACTGATGGACCTAGATAGAAATAACCAGGTCCCCATGTGCCCAGGAGCCACCATTTTGATTGGCTCCTCTCTCCTTCCATTGACCTCCTCACATTGCCCTGTTGAGACTTCTTTTCCCTTTGAGCTTGGCCTTCAAATTCCATTGGCTATAGGCAATGTTTGCTGGTATTTAGGAACACGTGGTTGTTGTTGTTAACAGTGTAACCTTGGCTAAATTATTTAACCTAATAGACACTGAGATTCCTCACCTATTAAATAGGGGCAAGGTAGTACTGACCTCAATGGTTGTTAGGACTATCATCACATGAGATAATGAATGTGAAGTGCTTAGCACTGAGGTGAACTCACATGGTTTTTCATTGAGCAATAGTGACAAAAGCTGTAGATAAAAGATCAGGGCAGGATACTGATGACCGTATTTGGAAGGTGTTTAAAGGAGAGAAAAGGGGGACTTGGGAAACATGAAAGAGAGAAGGGGGACTTGGGAAACATGAGGGTTTTGGAGCGGCTACTGTGACAAGTCCCCAGCATCCCTTCATGCCTGAAAAATTTATGCCCTCAGCTTTGAGAAGGTATTCATAGCTCTCAGCTATACCTTGGGTGCCAGTCCACTAATTAAAGTGGGGTTAAAAATAATAATAATAATAAATTAATAATAATAATAATAATAAATAAAGTGGGGTTAAACGTCTGGCCCCATACCCCAGTTTGGAACAATTCTGAAGGGCTATCACAGCTTCAGAGTTCCTTTTGATTTGGCTGAGGCCCTGCTAGACTGAACATCTGTGTCCCACCGCTGCCCCCCTTCCCATTTCCTAGCACACCACACCTAAAATCCTTGGAATCTCTGTAGAGATCATATCTTTTGGTATGCTAATGAGATGCCTGGTGGCTGGGGGCTCCAGGATAGCCTTGGAGAAGGTGCTAGTTGCCAGGGGAACCAGCCTGGTGAGTAAAGGGCTGGAACTTTCAGCCCCATCCCCCAACCTCCAGGGAGGGAAGAGAGACCATAGATTGAATTAACCCAGGGTCCATGATTTAATCAATTGTGCCTATGTAATGAAGCCTCCAAAAAAAATCCTAAATGACAGGGTTTGGAGAACTTGCAGGTTGGTAAACCCAAGGAAGTGCTGAGAGGGTGGTGCCCCCTGAGAAAGGAAGTGGAAGCTCTGAGCCCCTTTCCACATGCCTTGCTCTATGCTTCAGTTCCATCTGGCTCCTTCTGAGTTGTATTGTTTTATAATGAACCAGAATCTAGCAGGTAAACTGATTTCCTGAGTTTGTCAACAGTTGTAGCAAATTATCAAAACTGAGGAGGGACCTCTGACTTAAGGCTGGTAACTGGAAGCCCAGGTGGCTACCTGGACTTGAAGTTGGCATCTGAAGGGGGCCAAAGGCTCAGTCTTGTAGGACTAAGCCCTTAACTTTAACAGATAGACGGCATCAGAATTGAGCCACATTATAGAACCCCCAGTTGGTGTCAAAGATTGGCATGGTGTAGAAACCACACATTCGGTGACCAAAGTGAGGTGGTATGAGTAGGAAAATAGAAGAAAAACAATTTTTCCTTAGCATATGGAGCATAATGAGAGAAACAAACTCATAGCCCAAACGTCCCTCTGCCCACTTCTACAAGGGTTCTCTTTCATGAACTTCCTGCTTACCAATGTCTCTCCAGGGCTTACTTCCCAGAAAACCCAGGCTACAGTGGCTCTCAAGGCCCAGGGAGTAACAGCACTGGGACAAGGAGGGATGACAAAGTCAGGCAAGGTTTCTTATGACTAATGGCATTTGGTGTGAGGAAGAACATTGTAAGAGGTTGGCTCTCGCTGTCTGCTCAGAAATTGTTGCCACTGGGGAGGCTGATATAAATAACAAATAGTGCCTGATTTTCCTCTGGCTTCTCACACAGACACAGAATGCCAAGGTTCTTCAATTGTATAGACAGGCAACTCAAGAACATGTCTCATCTTCAATAGCCCCAGATTTTTTTACAGATACATCTAAACTGCATGAGGTCAACCGAAACCTCAGGGCATGTTGTCTGAAGACAGTCCTCAGCACTCACCACATCATAAGCCTAAAGCCAGCTGCTTTTTCCTGAATGACACTTGATTAAGAGGGAGGGATAGATCTGATGACACTCTCTGCTCCCAATCCCATTGGAGAACGTATGACCCAGAGAGGAGCTTCTTTCCTTCCTTTCCTGGTCTTTTCTTTTGCTTGTGCAGTAATTAAATAGATCCTCACTATTCCTTTGTGGAGATACTTCTGCATTTGCAGAATTAATGGTTATATTTCAAAAGAATTATTAAACCCATATCTGCAATTGATTAAACAAGTTCAAATAATAATAATAATAATAATAATAATAATAATAATAATAATAAGTCTCCCTCTTACTGTAGACCTCCCAAACTCACTCCTCAGAAATAATCATGGCGAACAGTTGTGTGTCTCCTTCCAAAAATTTTCTAGGCGTAGTTACGCACATTTGTATATAAGAGTTTTTAAAATTTTTGATTTTTAACACAAATGGGTAATACATTCTACACTTTTCATTTGTTTTGCAGTTTGCTTTTTAAAAAAAGAAAAAAAAAACACTTCATTTACAGAACATGTTCTACTGTAAGTAACCAAAAATCAAACTCCTACTGTCCTGAGTAATAAACAGGGACTTGTTGACTGGTATAACTGGAAGTTCAAAAAAAGAGCTTGGTTCAAGGTTGATTTGACTCAGTGGTTTCATTATGTTATCAGAGGTCTGTTTTTTTTTCTTTCTGCCTGCCACTCATGGTGTGATTGCTAAGTCTGGCTTCCCAACTTGCCTGAAATATGACTTGTTAACATCCCCAGGGCTACATACTGATATATCCATATCTAGGCAGAGAGAGAGAGGTTATTTCTTGAAGTTCTCTCAGAAGAGTCAAAAAGCTTTAATTTTATTATTGTTTCTCCCTGGAGGCTCAAGCCAACTACTTTTCAGATCTCATTGACATTAGTTGGGTCCCCTGCTCCTATCAGAACCAATCCCCCTAGAAAGGGATGTGGCTACATGAATTACTTAGGCCTGAGCCAAGAACCCACCTAAGAGCCAGACATAGAGCTATCATTTCCCAAGAATATGGGCAGTGAATGGTAGGTGTGAATTAAATTTAAAAATTAAAATATTTAACAACATTGCTTGATATTCTGTTACACACTTCTTTTTGTAACCTCATAGCTATTTTCCTTAATCAAATTGGTGGGGCACCTGGGTGGCTCAATCAGTTAAAAGTCTGACTCTTGATTTTGGCTCAGATCATGACCTTAGGTCATTAGATTGATCCCCAGGTCAGGCTCCACACTCAGTGTGGAGTCTGCTTGAGATCCTCTCCCTCTGTCAGCTGTTTCCTGATGTGAAGCAATTTCTTGGTGAATAATCTATATGCATTTTTGCACACACATGGATTATAGGTACATCTATGGATAAATTCCCAGAAGATGAGATCAAGAATATAATCTGTCTATATTTAGTTTCAGAACATCAAATCTACCCCCCGTGATAATAAGGACTCCAGTTGGAACTTTCAGGAATGATTCTCAACTTTATACTGTTGAGACCATCTGCCAAAGAAGCAGCAGCCTGGTTGAGAAGTTGTTGCATAGATGTCAGTTACTAGGACCACACTGCTGTGGAGACACGACCAGAGGCGCCAAGATCAGTACTCAGTAGGGATCAGGAAACCACTGCTGTCAGTGCTTCAGAACTGACCTGCACCAGGAAATGATGTCCTGTGCCCTGGACTGACCTGACACCCACAACAGTGATGACCATACATACAGTAGGAGCAAAGTGTCTGCCTCATTTTTGCCTTCCACATCTCATAGGGTGCTTCTGATTGACAGAATCTAATTTACATTTGAAACCTTATCTATAAAGAAGTCTGGGAAATGCCTAACTTTCTAGCCCCTGCTGCCAGGGAGGCACACTGAGAGAAGAAAGACACACGTATCAGTGTCTCACATATAAGCGAGAGTACATTTTTAATTGAAATACAATCCTGCCAAAATGCTCAGAAGAAATTCTGTTTGCTGCCTCTAAAACTAAGTTCTCTCTGGCCAGTATGGCTCCTGCCCCAATTTTTCTGTGACTCTGTAGACCAAAAGCAATCCTTCAGAGCCTGCTCTGCAACTTCAACGAAGATGCAAGGATGGGGGAACCTTACCTGCCTGACTGGAAAGCAAACACAACATCTTTTCTAAGGGCATGAAAAGACAAAATACAAGCTGCTGACTGTTTGGGCAATGTGGACATCTCCATGGGCCAGTTTCTGTACCATGTCTCTCTCATGAAATGGGTGCCATAGTCTCCAGGGTGGATATGCAAATGGTGCATACCGGCACATCCCTGGTGGGCCGACTTCTCTTTTAATGGGTGGTATGTGTACTGACTAGTTGTTAAATATTTTGAATATAGCCCTTGATCATCTCTATTTTATAGATATGAAAACAGAGGTTCTAAAACAGTAGAACATTTCCCCAAGGCCAAGAGGGTGAAAAGTACCCAGGATTTGAGCCCCGTGGTGCATGACCCTAAAGGTTGCTTTTTTCTACCATGTTCACTGCCTTACTGCTGACTCAAATACTAACATGCTTATATGGTATGGTGTAGTTTTAGAAGAGTCTGCCTTTAAAACACATTAGACACATTACTTAGCATTATTGAACATGTTTTCTGGGAACAAAATTGGGACATTGTGATGATTAATTTTGTTTTGATTAGACCATAAGATGTCCCCTGATATTTGGTTAAACATTATTCTAGGTGTGTCTTTGAGGGTGTTTATGGTAGATCAGCATTTGAATCTGTGGACTGAGTAAGCAGATTGTCCATAGTCTGGGTGGGTCTCATTTAATCCCTTTAAAGCCTGAATAGAACAAAAAAGCTGAGACAGTAGAACTCACTTTCTTTGCACATCTTTGAGCTGGGACTCCTGCAGTCTCGTCTTGTGTTCAGACTTAGGCTTGATCTGGAATTTACACCATCGAATCTCCTGGTGCTCAGGCCTTTAGACAGCTCTCCTGGGTCTCCAGCTTGCTGACTGCAGATGTTGGGATTTCTTGGGTTCCATGGTGGGAACTGTTGGAGGTATACGCAGGGTCTTTTATTGGCCAGTCTGTCGTAACATCTAAACCCCAGCCCTTCGAACCCTTCCCCAGACTCCTCATTGGGAACTGCTGGTGGCAGCTGCAGTTCTCTGTTCAGAATCAGTCTGTAATACCCATTCTTTGAGGTCTGCTGGCTCAATCCTTTCCTCTGTTCTTAGGTCATTGGTTGCTGCTTGTATATTGAGGCGTGCATGTTTGTTTATCTCTATGTGTAGAAAAAAGCTATTGCTAATGGGAATCTCAGAAGCAGCTGCAAAATTGGTGGGCACAGATTGAGCATTTAAAAGATGTTAGAGTACTCCCCACTTAACTCAAAGACTCTTGTGTTAGGATAATTGGTCACAAAACAGGTTGATTGGCACCAGGTTACTCACCAACCTCAACATTTCTGTACAATGAGATACACCTGTAAAACATCACACTGTCTCCAACCCTGTGGCACATCTCTTAGGTATTAATCTGGATCAAGAGACCCAAAATGCTAGCTAAAAAGATGAGATCTTTAATTTCAAAAAAATGAAGCATGCCACCTTCCAGCACAATTGTTTATTTTATATCGAAGAACTGTGGTCCTGGAAGCTGGAAGCTGTAGATATCTACAAAAATGGTGAAATCGCACCAAAAACAATCTAGAATTACAGTGACAATTATGAAAAACATTTCAATTAAACAAGATAATTTTAAAAATGCACTTGAAAGCAAAGATTCCCAGATCAAACAAACAGAATGGGATACCTATTTTCATTGGGATGCAGATGCCCCCCAAAAGCTTTCAAAATTCCAAAATAGCTTCATTGGAAAATGTATTGCAAAAGGCTGATGAAAAATTAACACTATTAAAGGTACCTAAAACAAAAGACTGTAAGAATGACTGTTCCCTCCATTCATCTTTCCCTGAGTACCCATTCTACTAATCCTATGTCTGAATTATTTTCCACTCTGAAAAGACTATATGACCATGAACAAAAGTTTGCCAAGTTAATGGCTTTCTAGACACTTCCATATGTACCTTCAGAAAAGGGCCTCTATCTGGGCCCCTCTCAGAGTTGATGAGGCTCTGACAAATTTTCTGGTAAATTGCTACATTATTCCCTACATTGAACAGCCTAGGGAAACTGATGCAGCTGGGTCCAAGGACCTGGGGCGGGGAGTTGGGGTTGGGGAGGGAGGTCACACAGGACCAGCCAGAAGGGTTCTTGGCATCTAGCAGGAAAGAAATCAAATGTGAGCTGTGAGAAATGAGAGTAGAGTTTATTGAATTGTGTTAAGTGATTGGGTATAGGAGATGTAGTGTCTGGGAGATTCAGAAAGGAAAGGAGAGAGTCTTATCTTTGCTTGGGCTATGAGGTTTTCACTGAGAGTGGTGGTCTAGTGTAGATGTCCTCTCAGGCATCCAGAACCTGGTCAAAACAAAGACAGTGCTCAGGTGTCCTCCATAAATCTCTTACGCCTTGGAGCCAGGAGTCTTGGCATCAAGATGCCTGGAGTCAGTGGTCTTAGGAAACATGCATGAGGACCCTACCTAGTCACTCCTTAGACATTATCTATTGCTGGGAGAATCCAGAGAAATTTACTTTTATGAGGAGGATGTACATCATTGGTACTGAAGCATATATAAGGCAGAGGTGCAGATTCTAGCAAGAATAGAGGCAAGAAAAGGAGAAAAAAAGCAGCTTGTTTTTTTCATAGTGTCCCTTCAGTTTCCCTGACTCAAAACTAAAATTAAAATTATTGAAAACACTTTACCACATTCAGGAGATACCTGAGCCTACAGAGGGGTTCCTGGAAAACTGGCAGAAGCCAGGAACTATGAGAATTCTTAACAGAGCTCTTCTGAATCTCTGCCTGTAGTGAGTGCCCAATTAAGAGAGAAAGATAGAATTTCATATTGTCCCTTTCTTTCCAAATCCAGACATTATTAGTTATTGAACCTTTCTTTTCTTTTTTTTTAAAAATTTTATTTATTTATTAATGATACACACACACACACACACACACACACACAGAGGCAGAGACACAGGCAGATGGATAAGCAGGTTCCATGCAGGGAGCCCGATGTGGGACTCCATCCTGGGTTTCCAGGATCACGCCCTGGGCTGAAGGTGGCGCTAAACCGCTGAGCCACCAGGGCTGCCCTGAACCTTTCTTTCTCAGGGATAGCTACTGCCTTCTTGCTTATCTCACTTTGTATCCAAAGAACTTGCCTTGGCTTCCTGCTTGCTTGGGACATGCAGATGGTCAGTTCTTTTAGTTATCTTTGGGAGTGCTTACGTTTTGTGAAACCAATATCTTTTGCACACTCCTTGAGGACACTTTTTGAGTCCATGGGGTTATTTAATATTACCAGAAATATTACTGTTTTCCTGGCTGAAACCTTATAAGATACTTGAAAGGATTTAATAACTCTATGAACAGAAAGTTGGTCAAATTGGAAGCTGTAATTCAAACTTTGATAGGAATATATTTTTGCTCTTCTCCCCTAAGCTAAATATACTAAAAGGACACAGATGGATGGGTGTGTCCCAACCTTGCCTGTTAATCTCACAGACTTGTAAACTTTGTAAAAATTCTCACTTTAAGGGAACAAAAATCCTTGAGAAGGAACCTGTATTCTTTCCCTGTGCCTTTGAGATGTAAATGTTTTACCCAGTCTTCTCTGGGAATTCTTATCTAGGTCATTTCTTTAAAATACCAATTTCAAGGAAGTAATTCTTATCAAAAGAAAAACAAGGGAACTTTTGAAACTTAGGTGAGTAATATAATAAGGGTAATAAACCCTTGAGTGTCTTCTCCAAAATACCCATCTCATGAGTAAACTTTAGAATGGAGGGGTGCCTGGGTGTCTCAATCAGTTGAGTGTCTGCCTTTGGCTCCGGACATGATCTCCATGTCCTGGGATTGAGTCCTGTGTCAGGCTCCCTGCTCAGTGGGGAGCAAGCTTCTCCCTCTCCCTTGCTGCTTGTGCTCTCACTTGCTCTTTCTCTCTCACATAAATAAACAAAATCTTAAAAAAAAAAAATTTAGAATGGAAGCTATGTGGTATGTATTTGTATCTGTCTGTATGTTCAATTGCAGATTTGTGATATTTTCTCCTCTAGATGATATTGCTAAAGTTATTGTATCAAAGAGCGCTATTTGCTTGGCTTAAAGAAAATTAGCACTTACATAATTTAAATATTCAGAAATGTAATAGAAATTGATCTAAATGAATTTCAGAAAATATTTAGTATTTGGTAATAGCTGGTAAAACCAGTTTAAGGTTGTTAGCCTTATTAAAACAGGCGTGTCTTTAGAGTTATCAGCATTAAATATAACACTTTCATTCTACCTGGGTTTACTAATCAAGTAAGCTCATGTTATCTCATAAAATTTTTCAGCATGAAAAATAGCTTGGTATGATGGCTGATTTTGTCTAATGTCTTATGAAGTTTTTGTAGGTAATCTAAACATAACTGTTTACAACACATAATTAAATAGATGTAAGTAGGATAAAAATTTTTAGGTGAATTTTTAAAAGACCTTTTCCAAACCTTTTAAGACCTAGAGCCTTAAATTTTTGCTATGTTAAATTAAATGATGGTAGTTTTTGAATATAGATCATTTCCAAATAAGATAAAATACTAAAATATTAATTGCTGAATATAGGTTTATGACTTTTGGCTTCCTTTTACAGAGAAACTTAGAGATAGTTGGGTCTATTAAGCATGTTTTGTACCACACTGAAAAATTTACTATAAGAAAACATATGCTTCAAGAAATTAAAATGATTTTTTCTTATTCAATAAATTAATTTAATTTAATTCAATAAATTCAATAAATAAATAATTCAATAAATTAAAGATTGTATTTGTAAATTTGCCAAGCCATAGAATGCTAACATAAAAGTTCACAATTATTTACTTCTTTATTTTCACTAAAATTATGGTTTGGGTTTCTTGGTTTTAAATTTTTTTCATTGGGCAGCCCCGGTGGCGCAGCGGTTTAGCGCCGCCTGCAGCCTGGGGTGTGATCCTGGAGATCTAGGATGGAGTCCCACATCGGGCTCCTTGCAGGGAGCCTGCTTCTCCCTCTGCCTGTGTCTCTGTCTCTGTCTCTTTCTCTCTGTGTCTCTCATGAATAAATAAATAAAATCTTAAAAAAAAAAAACTTAAAAAAATAAAATTTTTTCATTTACTTGACAGAGAGAGAGACAGAGAAGGAGAGAGCTCAAGAGGAGGAGTGGCAGAGGGAGAGGGAGAAGCAGAAGCAGGCCTCCACAAAGCAGGGAGCCCAATGCCTACAGGGCATCGGATCCCAGAACCCCAGGATCATGACCTCAGCTGTGTGGAGGCCAAGAAAAATTAAGGCCATCCCACCTAAAGTTTAGCATTAGGACAAGTATAGCCATTTTAGGCCCCTGTGAATAACAGCTGAACTTTATAGGAAAAACTGCAGAATGTCCTCAATGTCCTCGGCAGGTAATCCCATATCAGAAAGACAACAGAGCCCACGCCCATGGTAGAAAGTCTCATATTAGAATGAGAACAGAGCTCAATGCCCTTGAAAGCCCCACATCAGAATGTAAACAGAACTTGGAGAAATTCTTCCCCCCTTCTGAAAATCCCCTACACCAGCCTATAATCAACCCAGCTGTAACCCACTTCGAGGTCCAAGTCCCTGCTCCCGCTGCATCGGGCACACTTGGACCCAAGCTCGAGCTTGCTAATAAACCCTCATGCCCTTGGTGGTTTATCGGATTCGCAATCTTGGGCACAACAAGCTAAAGGCAGATGCTTACCCACATAGCCTAAAATTAAGGTTTTTAAGAGTTAAAACTTGTAGTATATGTAATTAAAGCTACTAGAAATAAGGGAAATATCACTGTATGCAAGGAAAGTAGGATATGTGTATTCAGTAAGAGAAGCTATGAGGAAAGGAGGTGCATTTTTTTAAAAGATTTTTATTTATTTATTCATGAGAAACAGAGAGAGAGAGAGAGAGAGAGAGAGGCAGAGACATAGGCAGAGACAAGCAGGCTCCATGCAGGGAGCCTAACATGGGACCGGATCCCGGGACTCCAGGATCACGCTCTAAGCCAAAGTCAGAGGCTCAACCACTGAGCCACCCAAGGGTCCCTGGAAGTGCATTTTTTTTTTTTTTTTGAGAGAATAGAAAGTAATTTTGTCCTAAAGGACAGCTGGTAATTTTACAATGGGGAGGAGACTAAACAACTAATTAAATAGGAAGTTGAGAAGAAAGAAAGAGAATTTTATCTTATTTGGTCATGTTGGCTAAAATCAAATGAATTTATTATAAGGATTATAAAATTAAGCTTTAAAATCAGTAATGTACTTATGTCAACTGTGACTTAACTTTCATCTGCCAAAAGGACAGAGTTTTCTTGGACCTTTGGTCTGCTCTTGATAAGAGATAAAATTTTTTTCCTTGCCTTTTAAGTAGTAATCTTCCTAGAAAACAAAGAATTGTGTCTTGCCAAAACAATTTCCTGTGTTGCCTGTCTTTATTTATTTATTATAAAAAATATTTTATTTATTTATTCATGAGAGACACAGAGATTGAGACATAGGCAGAAGGAGAAGCAGGCTCCCTACGGGGAGCCTAAATAGAAACTCCATCCCAGGACCCTGGAATCTCACCTTGAGCTGAAGGCAGAGGTTCAACCACTGAGCCACCCAGGTGTCCCTCCTGTGTTGTGTTGATTAAGTCTTTTGATTACTTAAGAAAGTGGAATCTTCTCTGTGAAAAGAGTTAAGTTTTTCTTTTCTTTTTTACAATTGTTAACTTTCTATGTTTGCCTGCATAGTCTTAATTGTCACTAGATAGTGACAAAGCATTGTTAAGTAGATAACAAAGCATTGTTTCACAGTGACCTGTGACCCTACTTTACTAGGTGTTTCTAAAACCTCTTGATAGAGGTTTTACCTCTTGTTTTTTAAAAGATTTAATTTATTTGAGAGAGAGAAGGTGTCTGAGTGAGAGCATGAGCCGGGGGAGGGGGAAAGGGAGAGGGAGAAGGAGACTCCTTGCTGAGCAGGGAACCCTCCGTGGAGCTTGATCCCAGGACCCTGCAACCATGACCTGAGCTGAGGGTAGATGTTTAACTGAGCCACACAGGTGTCCTTATAACCTCTTGATATTTTTAAAGAAATTTCCCCAAATCAAATTTTAAATAAAGTCTCACCTGGAACTAACTAAGAATTTTAAGAAAGTCCCTGGGACATCTGCAAAGATTTTTTTCCCTCTTTTTATGAAAAGAGAGATGTTAAGCTAAGTAGACTTATTTGATATTTTAAATTACATGAGGAGCATTTGTCAAATAGGAAGAAATACTAACCTTCTTTGTATTTGTATAGATATAAGTATTCCAGAACTTTTATAAAATTCCTAAAGTCTGATATGTCCTGGTACAATGTTATCATCATAATTCTAGTTATTATCTTAAAATGTTGCCTGTTGAAGAAATAACCAAATTTCCTTGTCAATTTTAGTATAATGAATTCTCATCAGACATTTAATAATGGGCATTTAAGTCTTGTTATTTGCCAGGAGTTATTGTTTAACTCAGATGCTTTTGCAAAAGTGTTCCTACAAAAAGTGCTTTATCTTCAAGGAGATTCATGGAAAGGACTCTGGTAAACGCAGGTTTCTGATAACTTTGAGATCATAAATGGAACTGGGTAAGAATTTCTAGAACTAGTAGAAAAAAATAGATTCGAGTAGAACAAGAATTAATAACACAGGACTGAATAAATTTAGGAGGATGACTGTAATTTTTTATGACTTTTTTCTAAAACATTTCTGATTCCTTAATATTTTTTCTAGATTTAGGGAAAACTTTTAAACTATCTATGGCTTACAGAAATATGGTAAAGTATACCTTTGTAAACAAAGATGAAGTATTTATTTATGCTTCCTATCTGATTCTTCCAGAATTTAGAAACTCCTGAGTATTCTTTCCATGGCAATTTAATTAGTTATATGTATAAGTAAGATAAGAATCTGTTCTAAACATTGGTTATGTTACCAAAGCTTTGAATAGAATGTTATGTTTGAGAGAGATGTGCAGAGATTCATATATGACCAGACAGCTTCAAGAACTAAGGTTGACTTTATGAAGCCAATAAAATCCCTCAGAAAAACTGGCCTGTTAGCTTGCTTACAGGGTTCCTGATGGCTTTATTATGTAGCATCTGATGGCGAATCCTTGCCTTGGCTTCCTGGCCACAGAGACTTTTGTAAATTCAATCTGAGATTCCCTATGAAAGATTCCAGCACAGTAGTCTTAAAAAAAGCTTAGATGGTCAATCAGTATTCTTTCTTCACTTCTATAAGGAGTCAAGCTAAGTTTAATGCAAACAAATTAGTTTTACTGTGATTATCTTTGGTAAAAATGAAGGTGTTTATGGAGAGAAAAATTAGTTTGTACCTTTGTCAATTTTATTTTATTTTATTTTATTTATTTATTTTTTTTAAAGTTTTTATTTATTTATGATAGTCACACAGAGAGAGAGAGAGAGGCAGAGACACAGGCAGAGGGAGAAGCAGGCTCCATGCACCGGGAGCCCGATGTGGGATTCGATCCCGGGTCTCCAGGATCGCGTCCTGGGCCAAAGGCAGGCGCTAAACCGCTGCGCCACCCAGGGATCCCCCTTTGTCAATTTTAGATTTTAATCCTGTTGCCTTTGGGGTTTTGTTTCTGTAGCTGTAAATCTATGACTCTCCAAACTCATGTTTCCAGTTTTCTCTCACTCTCTGATTTAGGATCACTAAGAACAAAAACTGCCCCTGGATATTCTTGGAAGGGACTAGACCAAGTCCTCCTCACTAAATATCAGGGACTGGAGTCCTACGTTCATATCTCACAGCTGAAGGCTTCATCCGATGTCAGGCTTTGTACAAACACTGGAGCCCTCCAAATCAAGTTGACCAGGAAGAGAAGAGATTGACTGCTGCCTCCCAAGAGGCTGGATCAAGACTTCATAGTTTAACCAAACATGAAAATCTTTCTTCTCGGGCAGTCTGGGCGACTCAGCGGTTTAGCACCACCCTGGGGACCAGGATCTAGTCCCATGTCAGGCTCCCTGAATGGAGCCTGTTGCTCCCACTGCCTGTGTCTGTGTCTCTCCTCAATAAATAAATAAAATCTTAAAAAAAAGAAAACCTTTCTTCTCTTTCTCTTCTGTACTCTGGCTTTGGCCTGTAAAGATAAACACCATCATCTGTATCTCTCAGGCAATTGATAAGGGGTGGGAGAGGTATAATTCCTGGAATTTAGACCAGTTTTTTATTTCAGTCTTGGAGAAAACTTAATTGATCCCTGGCTTGACCAGGCAAATGCAATAATCTCTGCCATTAACAATGCTACCTTAGTGGAAATGATTTCTGCCCAGACAAGACTTATCTTTGACTATGGTTGTTCCATCCATCCTTGTCCCATGGATGTCTAGATGGCTGGCACATAACTGGGAAATGCCTCTTAGGTTATCTGATTGTACCCCTAACTGTTCACAGACAGACTGAGACACTTTGCAGGTCAAATCCCCTGAATTTATATTGTTGAGTTAGAAAAGACCTACCAGGAGATAGTCATGATTCAAAATTAACTTCCTTTGGTAGATCCCCACTTCCATGGCTAGAATGCAAATGAGAATACGATCAGGAACCACACCTTAACTGTTGAAATATTACAGATTCTGCTGCCAGGCAATAGCTACCTGAGAAAAGCCCTTAGACTCTCTGGCCAAAGTTGTTCTTTGATAATAGGATAGCTCTTGATTATCTTTTAGCTGAGCAAAAGAGGTATGTTGTGGCCAAATACCACCTGCTACACCTGGGTTAATGCTTCTGGGGAAGTTAAAACTCAATTATGGAAGATTACTGAGCAAACCACTTGGCTTAAAATTGTGACCTTCTTAGCAGGATGTTTCTTTGACTTACGTGATTTTGATTGGTTTGGATCTTGGGGCCCGTGGGTCTGAGGTGCCCTCCAGACATTGGGAATTATCATGCTTATAGTAGTCATAATAATCTCCCTGGTGTGCTTTATATTCCCAAAAGCTCTAAATGCACGTTTTCAGCCACTAACCACCAAGCAGATGATCTCCCTAAAACTGGAATGCCAGAAAAGGAATGGAGAAAATAAGCAACTAAAAAATTGTGAACCTGAGATTATGAGCTGTGAATATCACACATAGGATCAGTAAAAGTCATAGAAGCTATCAAGTAGTGGCTGAGTGGTTCAAATGCCTTAAATTTTGATCACAACTCTCAATTAGGCTGAAAGTCTAATTAAAAAGAGGGGGGATGGTTAAAAAAAGAAAAGAAAAAGGTCCAAATGGAGACACTTGTCCCCAGGACCACAAACCAAGATTTAATTGCAGTTTCAACCTCTCCCAGGAACGTGACCTTTAACCAGTTAATCTGAAATGTCCTGATCAACACTAGTGAGGTGATCTGCATGATAGATGCCCTTCTTCCCCCAAAGAAAGGTGGCCTTGCCTGAAACAATCTACTCTTTGTTAGAAATGTCCTTTTCTGCCTCCTTCTTTCCAACAACCTTCCATGTGGTACAGTTCCTCAGAGCTCCTTTCTATAGGCTAGATGGGATGCTACCCAATTCATGAAGCATTGGGTAAAACTAATTAGATCCTCAAATTCCTCAGTTGACTTTTGTTTTTGCACACTCTTAAATAAAGTTATAATCTTCTTGTTCCCCATTAAAATTTGAATTCAGAAAACTATATCTTAACCATTTTTAATATCTTTGATATCTGACATGTAACACAAACTTAGAGGAGTATGTGTGGTTGGTTGGTTGGTTGGTTGTTTTTCCAAATAGAAGGCTGAAGTGGTAAAGTTCTCTGTATTTTACAATTCCTCCATTATAACCAAAATCCTAAGTTATGAAAACAAATATATTGTCAACAACTCTAGAATAATAGGTAGTATCTTTTCATGGAGCAAAGTCAATGGTAAGTAAGGAGTAGTGAGATAGTGTGCAGGCTTTGGAGTGAGAAATTACTATATTTGAATCTTACCTCTAACGCTGGCTATGTCTACAATGAGGAGTGACTTCACCTCCTTCAACTCTCATTTCTTCATTGAAAAGTAGGAATGATAAGTTTGCTTTTCTCATAGGCTATTGTGCAGCTTAATGAGATAGGGAAGTAAGCATCTAGTACAGTGCCTGGCACTCTGTCATCTAATAGTGATGCCTCAAATAGAAGAGGAAAGTGAGTAGTATCTATGATTTGATCATGGCACATTCATACTTCTTCCCCAGAAAAAGAAAGCATTAGATTTTCATTTATGTTAAAATAGCAGAATTTAAGAATTTTGTTTAATGCATGCAACATGTATGTTTGGAGAAATCATTAGAAATAACCTTTCCAAGGGGCACCAACCACCATCCATCTCTATAGAGGAGAGCTAACCTACAAAATGTGGGTGAGAATGTTTCCCCTCATCTCCACAGAAAATTGTTGCTAGGTAGAATCACACTAGGAGATTAATATCTTGATCCTTGGATAAAATTAAAATATAATTAATAAGAAGCAGGATCACAAATGGAACCACAACTGAGTGGGGATCAGGGAAGAAAACTTTGCAACATTGATAAAATTTGCAAAATAGAGATCCAAAAGTTTCATAGTACTGTGTAGACTCTGAGCCAGGGACCTGGGACAAGGTGCTAGCAACTTCACTAACTTGCTGTGTGACTTTGAAAGTCTTTTTTTTTTTTTTCTTCCTAGCCCATTTTCCTCTTGCATAGAAGGGGCATGAAAATTCCTGTTTTGGGGTAGCCCCGGTGGCTCAGCGGTTTAGCGCTGCCTGCAGCCCAGGGTGTGATCCTGGAAACCCGGGATCGAGTCCCGCATCAGGCTTCCTGCATGGAGCCTGCTTCTCCCTCTGCCTGTGTCTCTGCTTCTCTCTCTCCTCTCTCTGTGTATTCTCATGAATAAATAAATAAAATCTTTTAAAAAAAAAAATTCCTGTTTTGAAAACAGGAGTTTACAAAGCACCATTCAGATGCAAGAAATTTGGTATTAGTGAGGTTAGGGTCAGCATCAACTAGCCCCTTCCTGCCCCTCCCTGGCACTTTGACCTGAAGGTCACCATCCTGTGGTAGAACCAGATGGATGATACCTCAACTTTCATGTTCTAGGTCAGAAAGTAATTGAAACTGAAAAATAAATGGGAAAATTCATATCTTGTGCTTTTTACAACCTCTGTACATTTGCTCTGAAGTTCTAAAAAAAATGACTTCTAAAATATAAAGATATTCTTAAACCTTAAGTTTGACAATGAGTATATATCATTGTATATATAATTTTAATGAAAAGCATATTTTATTAAATCTCTAGTATTCTTCATTTTAATTCTTTTTCTTCTCTTTTTTTCTTTTTTGTAGTTTAATGTAAGCTTGTGTGTGTGGTGGGGGAGGGGGAGAGTTTTACCATTGTAAATCATTTATGGAATAAGACGGTATATATGTACATATACTTAAATATATCATTTAATTCTCATCACAGATTTATGGAATGGGGCCCCTTTTATAAATGAAATAACTGAGTATCAAAGAGTTTATTTTTTTTTAAGATTTTATTTATTTATTCATGAGAGACACACACACAGAGACAGAGAGAGGAGAGAGAGAGAGAGAGAGAGAGGCAGAGACACAGGCAGAGGGAGAAGCAGGCTCCATGCTGGGAACCCAATGTGGGGCTGATCCCCGGTCTCCAGGATAATGCCCTGGGCTGAAGGCGGTGCTAAACCTCTGAGCTACCTGGGCTGACTTTTTTTTTTTTTTTTTTTAAGATTTTATCTGGTATCAAAGAGTTTAAATAAACGTCTACCTCTCAAGACCAAGAGGTGACACAGCTAGGATCCCAATCTAAATCTGACTCCACAACTCTCAAGTTCAGGATGTGGCAGGAACTTAACTCAGTGGTGCTCTTTTCCTACAGCCTCAATGTACTTCAGAGAAGTCCCAAGGCTGAGCTGGACATTCTTGCTACTTGTTCCTTCTAGTTATGCAAAGAGCAGGTATACCTGGATAGAGCATTGGATTCAAGTAATTTTCAGCCAGGAAAGAAAGTGATGGGTCAAGGAAAGAATCCAAGATGTTTGAAGAATTTTTGAAGGAGACATGCCTTCCTGCCTGTTTATTTCTTATCTGAGCACTTTAGCCAAGAGTCATGTACTCGAACTTCCAAATTTCTGTTATATCTAAAACGGCTGGACCTCTCAGGTCACTTAAGGACATCTAGTCTGGTGTAAGTGCAAATTTGCATATCAATTGATGAGAAGTGTGGAAAACCCTTTTATCTTCGGCTTTAATTCTTGGAATCCTCTCTCAATCCAAAATTTGCCAATTCCTTTCCTTTCCCCACAAAACATCACCAGGAAGTGAGAATTCATCCTCCTCCCCCCCATGCAGGTGTCAGTGATCCAGTGCTCCTGTAAACAAACCCTACTGAAGCTTCTTTGAGATTTGGGCTGTTGTCAATATCACAGGTCTTTTTAGAAGGAATCTTAGATTTCTGCATTTCAAGGCTAATCATTGAAATGCAAGCGATTGTTTTTGGAGGGCTACTCCCAAAGGGTCTCAAATTCTCTTTTGATCTCTTCCCTTCTCTCCCAGCCTTCTCCTCATAATGCTCACTTTTCCTGGAAAGTGAAGCTCTTCTTCTTCTATTTTCCTTCCTGATTTTGAATAAGGCTGGGAATTAGGTGTTGGGGGGTGTCAGGGCTCCCTGACATGATTTGTTTAGCTCTGTTGGGGGTATCTGTGGAGGATTTACTTAACGTTTCTGTCGAGCTGCCAAGAAGTTTTCACAAAAGTCTTCCCTAGTCACTACACATCCACTCACTGAGAAGACAGGCAGTACATTTCCTATTTTCCCAAATATAAGAATATGTCATTAAATGAGTCTAAGAAGAAGAAAAACAAGTCCCTAAGGTCACTGCAACCAGAAAGCACACTATTTCATTGAATGATTTTAGAAAGAAACATATTCATATAACATTTTAGAATATTCTTGATGTCTAATCTGAAAAGGGCAACTGCACTTCTAAATTTTGCTTTTAAACCAGTGAAATAAAAGTATTCTGGACAGAATAAATTGTGCTTCCCAAACCTAGACATAGGTGATCCTTTTTAAGCTGGCTGCCTCCAAACAAAACCTGGAGCAGAGCCTAAATCTGGGTTTCAGAGAGGGCTCTAGAAAGTCATGCGAACTTTTGCAACAGTATATGTGAGCTTAGCATTTTCTAGGGACAAGGCACATAACTTTCATTGATTTTTATCAGGGACTCATGGCCCTAAAGGTTTTACATAAAATGACTTAATGCAACATTGGGAAGCATTTTCAAGAATGAACTGAGCCTGTGCCCTATTGATTAGAGGAAGTGAAAAGATGAGGAAATGCCTCATTTAATGAACTGCCATCAGTTTGATTCAGTCAGTCAGTCAACAAACATCCAGCCAGCACTCGCTTAGTAGAAGGCTTGAGATTTGACTGTCTCTCTTTTAGAAAGTGCAATCATAAATGCAATTGTTAACTGCAAATTGCCCAGCCCTTTTCAAGTCTCTGGCGTAGGATTGAAGTCTCAAGCCTTCCAATTCCCAGGGGAGACTACATGCTGTGTGATGAAGTGTTCATTAGTTGATTTGTGTAAAGTGCTTTGAAGATCTGAAGAACCAAAGTGCTGGGAAGTATTATCAACCTCCTTAAACTTTCTTTGTCTCTTTTTTCCCTAAAGGCAACTTACAGTACCCAAAATACAGGCATTGCCCCAAAGTCCTCGTTCTCTATAAGTAGGCTGCCCAAATAGGGACATTTCTTTTCTCCTTCCTGAAGAAGGGAGAACTTGCCTCTCATGAGGCTAGTTTAGAACAGGTGCTTGCCCCTGTTGAGCACAAAGTCAACTTTATACAGAGATGCTTATAACACGTTAAAGCCTAGAGTGTTGGTGATAAATTACATCAGAAAGCCTGCTGGCTGGGTGCCCCACTGCATCTGGGAGGCCAGCTTCTGGCAGTGTGATCTGCATGAAGCTCAGGAAGCCTCTACAAGGGGTAAAAGGATCAGAATTTACAATCTAGTATGGGCAATAAGATAAAGAAGCACACCGATCACTACAATATAAATTAGGATGCATTCAAAGCTATCTGAGAGATGAAAAGAACAGGAAGGGGATTGGAAATTGAGGCCATCACACTTCATGTCTTGAAAGAATTTTTGTGTGGCTTTGGAAAGACTAACACACATTACAAACAATATTCATTGAGTCCTCTCTGTGTGTTCACTGAGTAAAATTCTTTCCAGGTATCATGTCATTTAATGGACCTTGACTGATGAGCAAGGTCATGCCTGGTGGTTATGGCTGAGACGGCATTGCTCAAGGGAAAAGCAAGGGCAAGAGCCAGTGTCTCAAGCTCTTCTCTACAAATTTTCTCTCTGCTTTGCATCACTTTTGATTCCATACATACAAATGTATATATGTGAATTTTTGTTTTGAGTGAGCTTCTACTTCTCCTTCTAACATATGCCAAGAGCATCAATATCGCTATCTCAATGTTTACCTCAATGTCTTGATTATACAGATCATGTGGGGTGTAACAGCAGCTCTAGAGCATCCGTGTGAAATAGGATGAGGCATCTGTTTAGCAGGACTGTCGGGCGCTTGTCAGGGTGAGGCATTGCCTAGCAAGCACACCATATTATCAAAATATCAAATAAATATTTAATTTATTTTAATTTACCTGAGTTAGACCCTATAAAAAGAACACTAGTGGGACAGTTTGTAAAATTTATTTTTTTAAAAAGATTTTATTTATTTATTCATGAGAGACACAGAGAGAGAAAGAGAGGCAGAGACACAGGCAGAGGGAGAAACAGGCTCCACGCAGGGAGCCCGAAACGGGACTCCATCCCAGGACTCCAGGATCACGCCCTGGTCCAACCACTGAGCCACCCAGGGATCCCCAGTTTGTAAAATTTAAATAAGGTCTGTCAATTTGCTAATAATGTTGGATAGAAGTTGATGTCCTGATTTTGATCACTATGTTATAGTGCTATAAAATGTTAATATTTGGGGACACAGGAAAGAGTATAAGTCAACTTGCTGTACTATTTTTTTTAGCAACTTCTTTATAAGTCAAAGTGAAGAGTTAAAAATAAAAATAAGTAAAAATATTTATGTGCACAGTGACCAAGGTGGGTCTGTGTTTGGGTGGGGTGGGGTCCCTTTCCTTGATTTCTTTGCCACCAGAAAGCCTACTGTAAGCACAGTGTCGGGCGCCAGAAGCTTTGGGAAAGGGGCCTGTATTTGGACAAGCTTCTCCAGAGGATCTTTCTGAAGAGTTTGAGTGTGGGAAACAGCATCTCACTTGTACCTCTAAGTCCCCTGGCAGGTGAAAACCTGTTTTCTGCATTGCAGGAGGGAGAAACTGAGGCCCTGGGAGGTTAAAATGCCTGAAGTCACACATCTGGTAAGTGGTAAAGCTGCAATTCTCCTAACTCTAATAAAGCTTTTCTTAGGACTCTCATCCAACCTCACCCTCTTTGTATACTTGCCTTTCCCAGAAAGTTAATCAAAAAGTCAGAGAGTCCTGGCAGGCACTCTACCCTGTGCCTCCCTGTCTTCCCAGCAACCACCTCGATCCCAACACATAAGGAGGCTGCTTTATATCCTCATTGGCCTCTAGTTCCCATAAAATGGTTTTTATCCTCTTGGTTGTCCTGTATGTGTGTCTCACCTGGGGGCTACAAATTGAAAAAGTATTTTTGGCTGAGAAAGCTCCTGGATTTATAGCCTTTTCACTTTGAGAAATATTTCTGTTGATTTTAATTTAATTTCAGGTATGTAAAACACAAGCACATAAGTGGAATCAAACCATTTCATCTAGGGTCAAATATTAATTAAAAGATTAGGAATACAACTTTGATTAAGTGATTTAAAAGCTGGGAGCAGGCTTCCCTTTAAAATTGTATCCAACCCCAGAGCCATTCCTGAGCACTTTCTCTCCTATTGTAGAAGCATCAAGTCTGATCTTGCAGGTCATTGGGAAATAGGCTCCATGCATCCAGCATTGCTGCCATGTTTCTGAGATGACCAAGCAAGATCTAACATTCTGGGCCCTTCACTCCCAGGCACTCCTGTTTTAGTCTCTCCCATTCCTGATACCAGGAGTAGAGGAGAGGAGAGAAGCTGTATGAGAATCAGTGGAAGGGGGCAAGAAAAAAAAATCCATTTCATCACTGAAAATTGTGGTTTATAAATAACTACCTGTTTTTTTTTTTTTTTCCTGCCAGAGGGTGCCATGGTATCCTTTCCATAATATCTCAGAATACATTTATAGGCACTACTTTTAAGTCATATTCTAGAAGACTAAAATAATAAAAGCACAGGGTTCAGATACAGGCCTACGTTTAGATCTAAGCTCCATCACTCACCGGCTATGGGATTGAAGCCAGCCACATACCACATATTGGCTCAGTTTCCTCACTCGTGAAGCAAGGCCAATAGCGCTGGATGTAAATCTAATGAGAGTCCCCCACCCCTATAAGGCACAATCTGCAGTAAGGTCCTCTCCATGCCCACAGTCCTTCTTCCTTTCAGCACTGAAATACCAAGCACCAACATGCTGCCTGTGTTCTCTGGTTGACAAGGGTATCCTGGTTCCTTCTGTTCTCAGTGGCACAGGAGACGCTCCCATATCTTTTACTCCATCATATCAAAACTAAAGTCTTATGCCCTTCCCTCAGCACATTGCCCTCTGTTTACCCCTAGCTCTAAACAACAAGCCCTCTGCTAAATTGCTCATATTTAATAACTTAATGGGCCATTATGGGACTTGTCCAAAGCCACTCAGTAACTAAGTAAGAAAGCAAGGGCTACAGATCAGGACTCCTCACTTCTAAAGCCAGGCTGGGCAATATCTACTCTGCTTCTCATTCCATCTGGGGCCCCTGAATGCTGCCCTTCAATCCCTTTATCTAGTTGGGGCTCTAGTGGCTTCATCTTTTGACATGATTTACAATTTTGAATATACTCTGGCTTTGGGATCCAACTCAGAGACTTTTGGGACTGATAGTGAAGTTTTGTTTTTTGTATTTTTGCTTTTTGTGTTTTTCCTTAAACCAGTAGAATGCTTTGAAAGGGACAGCATGTCAGCAGTAGCTTGGACTTCATACTTTTACATTTAGTTTGCTCTTAGCTATGCTTTGAGGAATTGGAGAAAATGCCAATTCCTGCACTGCATTGCAACATATTGTGATAGATGCTTCTTCTGAGATCCCATATGCTTCATATTGTCATGGAAAAAGCACTGGCATAGCAAGATTTTTTTGCTATAAATTTCCCTAGAGATTGAATTGGATTTCTGTTGGTTGCGTTTACAGCAACATTGTCTCAGCAAGGAGAGAGAGAGAAAGAGAGAGAGAGAGAGGCTGCACATTAACAATCAGAGTGGGTTTTAATGCGTACTTGCTTTAAGATAGCAGCTTGGAGGACATGGCCCCAGAATGTTTCTGGTTATAATTCTATGAGCTAATATTAGAAGGGACTAGTCTTGAAACAATGGAGAAATAGTGAATTTAGGAGAAGGAAGCCACAAATCCTGACTTGGCCATTTACCGTCTCTGGATGGGAGGCAAGGGTATCAATTAGATTTTTGCTGAAGTGTTTTAGTAATTCAAACATACTTTTTGAATTTCTCACACTCTGGTCTGGGCTGGCTCTGATAGGGTTGAGTAGTCTAAGGTAACTTTACTCATGCATCTGGCAGTTGGAGTTGCAGTCAGTTGGGGAGATGGGGTAATTTGACCATGCATCTCTCATCTTTGGCTAGCACTAGCTTGGCCCCGTGGCAATGGGCGTCATATTGGCAAGACAACCTTCAAAGCCTCTGTGTTCATCACATTTGCTAATACCCAACTTGGTCAAACCAAGTTACACATTTAAGTCTACATTCAAAGGATGGAGAAATAGCCTCTCCCCATTGAAGGGCAGTGTCACAAAGTCACACTGCGTAGGGGTGGCATAGTCAATCTCCTGCAGCAAGTCAGTTATGCTCTCTGAGCCTGAATGTCTTCAGAATTAAGATGGTGACCACTATATACCTAGTAGTACCAATTTATCATGTTAAATGTGAACTCTTGACTCCATGTGCCACACCATTCCCCTCTTCCCTGTCCCTTCAAGCAGCACCAGAGGTTCCCTGAGGAGCTGAAAGCAGAAACCTGAGCATCACATTTTACTCCCCCTCTTCCTCCTGTTATTCCTTACATCCAATCCATCTGCAGAAAGGTCTAAGAACTCTAACTCTAAAAATTATCTTGAACTCTGTCCACTTCTCTCCCTGCTTCTGCTCTTGCTCATTCAGCAAGAATGATCTCTCTTCTTGGAATAATTTTCTTTCAGATATTCATGTGGCTCTTTCTGGTCTTGGTTCAAGGTTACATTCTGAGTGAGGCCCTCCTTGACCACCAGATGTTATTGTCAACCCTACTCCCACCCTACATTTTTTTAACCTCTCTTGCTTTATTTTTCTCCTGTATACTTATCACCATGTCATGTATCTTTTAATTCTCTGCCTGCCCCACCAGAAATTCAGTGCCATGAGAACATGAGGTTATTTGGTTGTTTTTTTGTTCACTATTGAATCCCTTCTACTTGTACTAGAACATATTTATCAATATCAGTTTTTAAAATAAATAATGAAGAAAGATTTTAAGGAATGTGTTTAACTCTGTTATTTAAGTTAATATGTTAACACCTAGGTTTGTCCTGAATTGTAATAGCCCACAAAGGCACCTAACTCAGACCTAAAGAGTCAGAGAATTTGATAAGTTCTTTATAGATCTTGGATACTAGCCCTTTATCTGATAGGTCATTTGCAAGTTCAAAATAGAGCTACCCTGTGACCCAGCAATTGCACTACTGGGTATTTACCCTAAAGATACAGATGTAGTGAAGTGATGGGACATCTGCACCCCAGTGTTCATAGCAGCAAGGTCCACAATAACCAAACTGTGGAAAGAGCTGAGATATCCTTCAAGAGATGAATGGATAAAGAAGATGTGGTATATACATACAATGGAATATTACTCAGCCACTAGAAAGAATGAACCTACCATTTGCATTTACATGGATGGAACTGGAGGGTATTATGGTGAGTGAAGTAAGTCAATTGAAGGAAGACAATTATCATATGGTTTCACTCATATGTGGAATATAAGAAATAGTGAAAGGGAACATAAGAGAGGTGGGGGGACTGAGTGGGGAAAAATTAGAGAGGAAGACAAACCATGAGAGACTTCTAACTCTAGAAAATAAAGTGTTGTAGAAGGGGAGGATGGTGGGGGTATGGGGTAACTGAGTGATGGGCATTAAGGCGGGCTGGAGATAAGATGAGCACTGGGCATTATACTATATGCTGGCAAATTGAATTTAAATAATCATTTAAAAAAAGAATCAGGGCAGCCCCGATGGCCCAGCAGTTTGGTGCCGCCTTCAGCCTGGGGTATGATCCTGGAGACCCGGGGATCGAGTCCCACATCAAGCTCCCTGCATGGAGCCTGCTTCTCCCTCTGCCTGTGTCTCTGCCTCTCTCTCTCTCTGTGTCTGTCATGAATAAATAAATAAGGTCTTAAAAAATGAAAAAGTAAAAAAGGAATCAGAGAAACCTGGCAGAGAAGTGAAATCTGAGACCTAAATGATAAGTAGTAATAAAAAACAGGGGAGTGAGACGATAAAACAGGATAACACATTGGGCATATAGGTAGATCCTCCATTTATGTTTACTCTTCATAAGAATAGAATAAGCTTTACCCATTTTTAATGTGCTGATTAGTACTGAGGTCCTTAGTAAATTCCCATGTGAGATAAGCACAGGTCTCTAATAGTCTGAGGCTAATGAGACTTAATCAAAAACACTGATCAAACTAGTTACAACTAAACTAAACTTCAAAAAATGAACAAGCCACTTGGAAATTTTCCTGGTGACAAAACCAACTTGTATTGCAGGTGATACTATTAAAACAAGCATAAGGGGATCCCTGGGTGGCTCAACAGTTTAGCACCTGCCTTTGGCTCAGGTCATGATCCTGGAGCCCCAGGATCGAGTCCTGCATCAGGCTCCCTGCATGGAGCCTGCTTCTCCCTCTGCCTGTGTCTCTGCCTTTCTCTGTGTCTCTCATGAATAAATAAATAAATTAAAAAAAAAAAAAAAAAAAACAAGCATAAAAGAAGACCAAGAAGGAAGAACTGATATTTCATCTCCTCCTAAAAACAATGACAACCTAATCAGATTAGACAAAAAGGTCTGGGTGAAGGAAGGTGAAATTGCCTTGTCAAAGCAATTTAAGAAATAAATTTTTATTAATTACAGTTAATTCTGAACAGATTATGTTCAAGCTATTAGCAAACCAGTGGTATGAAACATCATGTTGAAGAAGATGTAAAATATTGCTCACAGAAATTTTAATCTTATTTTAGCTTCCTTTTTATTCAGATATTTACAAACAATAAACTCTACAGATGTTAAGTGTTTGGTTCAATTAATTTTGAATAATTATACAATTATATAATAACCACCACCTCAAACAAAATGTGGGATATTTTGATCAACCTGGACATTTATTTATGCCTTCTTTTTGAATAAATTGCACCTACCTGGGCAATTCAACCATTTCCTAACCTCTGCCACCATAAAATGTCTACAATGTACAGCTGTGTTATTTCTATCACTAGTTTGTTCCTTTTTATTGCTAAATAGCATTTCACTGTATAAATTAACCACACATTTAAAATTCTTCTCGTATTGATGGACATTTGGGTTCTTTCAAGTTTCTAGCATTGTGAATAAGGCTGCTATGAACATTTATGTACAAGTTTTATTATTTTATTTTAAATATTTTATTTATTCTATTTATTCATGAGAGACACAGAGAGAGAGACAGAGAGAGAGAGAGAGAGAGAGAGAGAGAGGCAGAAACACAGGCAGAGGGAGAAGCAGGCTCCATGCAAGGAGCTGGACAGGGGACTCGATCCCAGGTCTCCAGGATCCCCTGGGCCGAAGGCGGCGCCAAACCGCTGAGCCACCTGGCTGCCCTATGTATTTTAGTGGACATTTTACTTTGTTTCTCCTGTATAAACACTCAGGAGAGAAATGGCTAAATCAATGAATAGGTGAATTTTTAACTTTATAAGTAGTGGTAGCATTCTACATTGACACCAGGAATGTACAAGTCTTTTAGTGGCTTTTCATCCTTGCCAATGATTCATGTTATATCTACCTAATTTTAGTCATATTTTTTGTGATAATATCTCATTATAATTTTCATTTTCATTTTTGTGTTTCCCATTAACAGTTGAGCATTTTTTCACATGCTTGTTGGTTATTCCTATATCTTTTTTAGTTCAGTATTCATTTTTTCTACCCTCCTCCTTTATTTTTTCAACTATTTTTTCACTGTTTAGTTTATATATTCTGAAAAAACTTATCAAATATTTGTATACCAGTATTTTTTTCCTGTCTGTGTCTTGACTGTATTTTTTTATGGATATCTTCGAATGAATCAATGATTTTAATTTTGCTAAAGTATGATCTATTTTTTTTTCTTTTTGATAGATTCAAATGATTCAGATTTCTGTATCCTCTTGTATCCTTTCTGTATCCTCTCCAGGGAATACTTTCTTGTCAAAAGGTTGTGAAGAAAAAAAAAAAAAAAAAAGGTTGTGAAGATTTTCTTTTTTACTGTCTTTTTTTTTAGGAGACTTACTATTTTCCTTTTATTATTAGGTCTATGATTTACTTGAAATTAATTTTGTGTATAGTATGGAGTAAGAATGCAGGCAATTTTTTTCTATATGGATACTTTTAGTTTCAGTGTATTTGTTGAGTGGACTTTCCTTTCTCCATTGCATTGCTTTGCACCTTTGACAAAAATCAATTAACCATATAAAAGGATTTATTTCTGAACTACATTCTGTTCAATTAATTGGTTTATTTATCCTTATGCAAATGCCACTCTCTTGAAGGCCATAACATTATGGTAGATCTTAAATTACTTAGTATAAGTCTTTGGCTGTGTTCTTGAAGATTGATTTGGTTACTCTAGATTGTTTGCATTTTGGTATAAGTTTTAGATATATCTTACAAATTTCGATTTTAAAAACCAGCTAGCATTATAATTTGGATAGTGTTGAATTATTAGGGAGAACTGACAGCTTAACAATAGTGTTTTTAGCTCTAAACAGGTCATATCTTCTTAATTACTTAGGTCTTTTAAATTTTCTTACTGTAGACTTAAAGTTTTGAAACTTTTGAAAAGAATTTTTGTCCACTTTTAATTTTTTTCCTAAATGTCTTAAGTATTTTGACACTATTGTAATTGAAATTAAAAAAATTGTTTTCCAATTGTTTGCTGATAGTACATAGGAAAAATTAATGATTCAGTGCTGGCCTTGCTTGTTGAATTGTGAGATGTAAATTCACAGGTTTTTTTTTTTTTTTTTTTGAGAGGGAGAGGGTCTGATTCCTTATGATGTTCTCTATAAACAACTACAACTTGAAAATGGAGAAGTTTTACTTCTTAATTTCAAATCTTTACGTATTTTATTTCATTTTTCTTGCCTTATTGAATTGGCTAGGGCCCTAATACAATACTGAACAGAAGTGATGAGAACAGGTAACCTTAATTTCCTCTTGAATTATGAGAACATGCTTTAATATTTTATGGTTAATTATGACTTTAGCTCTAGATTTTCCATAGTTGTCTTTTATCATATTGAGTAGTTTTACTTCTGATTGTAAATTTTACGAGTTATTATGATGAATGAAAATGGAATTTTATGCATTTATTGAGTTGACCATATAGCTGTTTTTTATTCTGGAAATATGGTGAATTACTTTGATTGACTTTCAAATGTTAAACCAAACTTGCCTAAATCCCAGTTAGTCATAATGTATTATCCTTTAAATGTATTGCTGTATTATATCTTCTAAATATATTTGCATCTAAACTCATGAGGGAAAAAAAAAAAAACTCATGAGGGATATTGGTATATATATATTTTTTTCTTGTAATCTTTGTCAGGTTTTGGTATCAAAATAATACTATTGTCATAAAATAAGTAGGTAAGTGCCCCGTCCTCTTCTTTTTGTTTGAATAAGTTTGTGTGGAAATGCTATTTGATCTTTAAAAAATAGTACTTTATTTTATTTGATAAAATTAACCTACCCCTAGATACTTCAGTGTGAAAAGATTTTTCAGAATAAATTCAATTTAAGAAATATGAGTCTATTTAGATTTTGTAGTTCATCTTTTATAAGTTTCATTAAGTTGTATTTTAATATATTCATCTATTTTGCTGCATTTAATGGCATGATGCTATTCAAATGTTCTTTTATGATCCTTTTCATGTGTATAGAATCTTTAGTGATAACTTCTTTTTCATAATCGGTGATTTTTTTCTTAAAGATATTATCTATTCATTCATGAGAAACAGAGAGAAAGAGAGAGGGAGGCAGAGACATAGGCAGTGGGAGAAGCACACTCCATGCGGGAACCCCATGTGGGACTCTATCCCAGGACTCCAGTATCAGGCCCTGAGCCAAAAGCAGACATGCAACTGCTGAGCCACCCAGGCATCCCTAGATTGGTGTTTTATATATTTTCTTCATCATCAGTCAGTGTCCCTAGGAGTTTATCAGTTTTATGAATCTTTTTAAGAAACTAATTTTTTATTTTGTTGAATTTTTTATGTTCTCTATTTTTATTTGTTTTCAATTTTACTGATTTCTACTATGATCTTTCCATTCTCTTATATTAGGATTTAATTTCATCCTCTTTTTCCAGCTTTTTAGATTGGAAAATAGTTTTTAAGTTTTCTCTTTCTTATACAAGAATATTGGATATAATTTCATTGCAAATTGTCTCCCATAATTTTTGAGAGATTATATTCTTAACCTCATTCAGTTCAAAATATTTTCTTTTTTTTTTTTTTTTAAGATTTTATTTATTTATGCATGAGAGAGAGAGAGAGAGAGGCAGAGACACAGGCAGAGGGAGAAGCAGGCTCCATGCAGAGAGTCTGATGTGGGACTCAATCCTGGGACTCCAGGATCACACCCCAAGCTGAAGGCAGGCATTAAACCGCTGAGCCACCTGGGGATCCCCTCAAAATATTTTCTAATTTTACTTTTTATTTATTCTTAGACTCATAACTTGTTTGGTTTCCACATATAAGGGAGCTTTTCTCAATATCTTACTGGTATTAATTTCTAATTGAATATTATTATGGTCAGAGAACATACTGTGCAGATCTCAGTGTTTTGAAACTGATATTTAACTTGTTTTATGGTGATTTATAAGACTATTTTGTTTAGATTTTATCATTGTTATCTGAAATTCTTATATAGGAAAAATAAAACTTAAATCACTATCTAGTTTCTAATCAAGTTTCTTCACCTGCATTAGTTATCCATTGCTGTATAACAAATTATCGCACTTTAACAGGTTAAATAGCAGATATATTGTCTTACAGTTTCTGTGTGTCACCAGTCTGGGTATGACTTAGCTATGCCCTTTGCTCAGGGTCTCACAAAGTCACATTTGAGATTTTGGCTGGTCTACAGTCCCTTTTGGACCTCAGGATCCACTTCTAAATTCATATAATTGTTGGTGGGATTCTGTTTCTTGACATCTCCATTTTCCAGAGGTCAGTGGCAGATTCCTGCCATGTAGAACTCTCCATAGGTTGATCACAACATGGTGTTTTGTGTCTGAGGCCAGCAAGAGGAATCTCTTCATCTTTCTCATGCATGCTAGGAAAATGTGTGTGTATATGTGCAGGATGCAACATGAGGGGCCAGAGCTCATGGGGCCTATCTTAGAATTCTACTTACCATACCACTATTACTAGAAGGTAGAATCTATTTCCCTTTTTGAAAAATGTATTTACTACATACAGAATTCTGTATTGACAGGTTTTTTTCTTTCAACACATAAAAGACATCATTCCATTGTCTTCAAACTTTTTTACTCTAGGGAGAAGTTAGTTGTAATTCATATTGTGACAATAGGTTTTTATTGTCTACTCCCACAGCCCAAGCTTGGTTTTAAGATTCAGTTCGTAATTTCTTATTTTCAGTCAAATAGCTGATTATGATGTGCCTGCATGGTGTTATTTGTGTTTTTCTTGTTTTGGGCTCATTTGGTTTTTAGATATATAAATTGAAGTCTGGAAATTTTGAAATTAAACTTTATTTTAAGATAATCATAGATTGGGTTGCAATCGTAAGAAATAATACAGAAAGATCCTTATGTACACTTTGACCAGTTTTCCAGAATGGTAGACCCTGGTAAAACTAGTACAATATCACAATTAAGATCTTGACATTGATACAGTCAATATACAAATCATATCCATCACTACAAAGATTCCTTATGTTTCACTTTTATGACCATATGCACTTTCCTCCCAACTTACTCTCTCCTTAACCTCTGGTGGCCATTAATCTGTTCATTATTTATATAACTTAGTCATTTCAAGAATTTTAGGTAGGGGATCCCTGGGTGGCACAGCGGTTTAGCGCCTGCCTTTGGCCCAGGGCGTGATCCTGGAGACCCGGGATCGAACCCCACGTTGGGCTCCCAGTGCATGGAGCCTGCTTCTCCCTCTGCCTGTGTCTCTGCCTCTCTCTCTGTGTGTGTGACTATCATAAATAAATAAAAATTAAAAAAAAAAAAAGAATTTTAGGTAAACGAAAGCTTAAGTTATGTAAACTTTTGGAATTGACTTTTTTTCATTCATCATAATTCTTTCTGTATCAATAGTTTGTGTTCTTTTTTTTTGCTGAGTAAGTATTTTATCATATGAGTGCACCACGCTTTGTTTAAACACTTGCCAGTTGAAGGTATCTGGGTTGTTTCCAGTTTGGGAGTATTACAAATAACGCTGCTACAAGCATTTGTGTACAGGTTTTTATGTAAACTTAAGTCTTTATTTTTCTCAGACAAAGGTTTAGGAATGCAGTTGCTGGGTTATTTGGTAGCTACATGCTTAACTTTTTAAGAAATTGCCCATTTTAATGAGTAACTGTATAGTTTTACATTTCCACCAGGAATATATCAGTAATCCTCTTTCTCTGCATCCTCCCCCACACATGGTGTTATCACTATTTTTTAATTTTAATTTAAGATATCTAATTACAGTTTTAATTTGCATTGCCCTATTCATGTGCTTATTTGCCATCTGTATATCTTGTTTAGTGAATGTTTCTATATGTATTTTGTCCATTTAAAAATCAGATTATTCGCTCCTTTACTGTTCAGTTTTTGGAGTTCTTTACATGTTCTAAATGCTAGTCCCTGTTCAGGTATGTGGTTTGCAAATACTTTCCCCCATATATTGCCTGTCTTTTCATTCTCTAAACAAGGTCTTTCACAGAGCAAAAATTTTTGATTTTGACAAAGTCCAATTAATCAAATTTTCCTTTTATGGATTGTGCTTTTAATGTTAAATCTAAGAACTCTTTACTAGCCTCAAATCCCAAAGATTTTCTCCATTTTTTCCCTAAAGTTTAATGTTTTTACATTTTATTCTATAATCAGTTTTGAATTAATATTTGTATAAGATTGAAGAAAATTTTCATATCCAGCTGCTCCAGCAGCATTTATTGAAAATGCTGTCTTTCTTCTGCTGATTCACTTTTTTTGTGGGGGATGTCAAAAATCAGTTGGGCATATTTGTTTGGGTCTATTTTTGGGTTTACTAATTCTGTTCAGTTGATCTATGTGTCTATCCTCATGTTCATTCTTGTCACAGTCTTGATTATTATATCTATATACTAAGTCTTGCAATCAGGTACACTGATTCCTCCTACTTCATTCTTATTTTTCAGAATTGTTTACTTATTCTAGTTTCTTTGCTTTTCCATGTATATTGTAGAATAATCTGTATCTATATTATCAAAATATCTTGCTGAGATTTTGATAAGAATTGTATTAAACCTATAAATGGGTTTGGGAAGAATTGAGATCTTAACTATATTGAATCTTCTAATCCATAAACATGGTATGTTTCTTCAATTATGTAATTCTTCTTTGATTTCTTTTATCAGCAATGTAGCTTTTATAATACAAATCCTGCCCATACTTTGTTAGATTTACATCTAAGCATTTCCTCATTATTTTATCTAATGTAAATGCATTGCATTTTTTATTTTTGTGTACACATATTCATTACTGGCATATAGATATACAATTGATTTTTATATGTTTATTTTTTATCCTATGACCTGGTTGATACTAGGAATTTTTTTTTAATAGAGTCCTTGGGATTTTCTATGTAGAAAGTCATGCCATTTTCAAATATCAACAGTTTTATCATTTTCTTTATAACCTATATGACTTTTATTTTATTATTTTTTTCTTGTGGCACTAACTTCTAACATTATGTTGAATAAGACGTAGTGAAAGCAGAATTCTTGCCTTGTTCTTGACCCTAAGGGAAAAGTATTTATTTTTTCACCTTTAAGTATAATGTTAACAGGTTCTTTTTTTTTTTTTTTTTTTAAGGATGCTCTTTGTCAAGTTGAGGAAGTTCTCCTTTATCCTATTATTTAGCACCTAAATAATAGTTAGTTTAGTGCTAAACTGTCTAATTCTTTTTCTACATCAATAAGGTCATGTGATTTTTCTTCTTTAGCCAATTAATATAGTAGATTGCACTGACTGATTTTCAAATATTGATCTGGTTTATATCACTGAAAAAGAAAACCTCATTTGGTTATGGTGTATAGTTCTTTTTATATATTGCTGAATTCTATTTGCTAATATTTTGTTAAGAATTTTTGTGCCTGCTTGACAGGATAAGCACTGGGTGTTATGCTATATATTGGCAAATTGAACTCCAATAAAAAATATACAAAAAAAAAAAAAGGAAAAAAAGAATTTTTGTGTCCGTATTCACAAGGAATATTGATCTGAGGTTTTCTTTTCTTTCTTTCTTTTGTACTGTTTTTATCTGGTTTTGGTAATACTAACTGTATAAAATAATTGGGAATTATTTCTTCCTCTTGTATGTCTGAAAAAAAATTGTGTAAAATTGTTTTTCATTCTTTTTTAAGCATTTGGAAGAATTCTACATTAAAATAACTTGGGCTTGGAAATTTCTTTCTTGGTAATTTTTAAATTAAAAATTCAACTTCCAAAAAAAAATTCAACTTCCTTAATATAGGGATATTTACATTATCTGTTTCACATTGGGCAAGTTGTGGTAATTCATACTTTTCATGGAATTGGTCCATTTTATCTGTCACAAAGGTATATGTGTAGAGTGGTTACAATATTCCTTTTGATGCATGAAGAGTCTTTAATATCTCCTGTTTCATTCCTGATATTGGCTATTTGAATCTTCTTTCTCCTTGTCAGTCTTGCTGGAGTTTTGTTGATTTTATTGATCTTTTCAGAGAACTATTTATTTTATTGACTTTCTTTATTGTTGTTCTGCTTTTAATTTCAATGATTTCTGCTTTATCTTTATTATTTCTTTCCTTCTGCTTGCTTTGGGTTTATTTTGCCCTTCTCTTTCTAGCTTTTTGAATTGTGAGCTGAGATTATGGTTTGAAAATTTTTATCTTTTCTAAATGTCTATGTTTAGTTCTAAAAATTTCCTTTCAACACTGCTTCAGCTATGTCTCACAAATTTTGGTAAGTTGTATTTTTAATTTTGTCTTATCTTATATATTTTTATAATTTCCATTAAGACTTAGATTGGCCCATAGGTTATTTAGAAGTGTGTTGTTTAGTTTCCAAGTGTTTGGAGCTTTTCCTCTTGTTACTGATTTCTATTTTGATTACACTGTGGTTGCAAGACACACTTTGTTTGATTTCAGTTCTTTTAAGTTTGTTGAGATTTCTTTTATTTCTTGAATATGGCCTATCTTGGTTTATGTTCTTTGGGCCCTTGAATGGAATGAGTATTCTGCTATTGTCCTATAAGCGTTGATTAGATCTTATTGTTTGGTAGCATTACTTAGTTCTTCTATAACTTTGTTGATTTTCTGACTAGTTCTATCAGTTATCGAGAGGTGGGTGCTGGAATCTCTAAATGTAACTGTGGATTTCAAAAACAATTTCTTTTGACTTTTTATACTGTAGCTGCTCCCATAACTTTTCTTATTTATGTCATTTTTATTTTAGTAATATCTTTTATAATAAAACAATATATCAATATAGTAGTGTATAAACAGATATACATTAGGAATGCATGTTGAAAAATATTTTTCTGATTAGGATGTATGATTAACAACTTGGAGAAACCACCTGAAATAGTAGCAGGGATTGTACATTATGGAGCCTTTTAAGTCATGTTAAAGAGTTTGTATTTTATCCTGATGGCATTGGGAAATATTAGATCTTAAATATGATGCTAAAGTGAAGAAATAGATTAGATTACTTTTGCTGCAGAGTAAAAGACTGGTATCAAAGGGATCATTTGGAAGTTGGTGAAGTTCTAATTCCATAAATAGGTTCTCATAAGTTTATACTGGTGTGGCCATGTAAGTGTTCACATACAACATATGAAAGTTATAGAGCTCATAGCAAACTTTTCCACCATTTTTTTCTGCCTCATCTTGGGTGTCTTTAATACCCCCATGAATCATGTTTCTCTTGGTCTCTTGGTTTCTCTAACTTCTTGACTCCACGATCTTTGATGTTCAACCATCTTACCCTTCCACTGTAATAGTCACACACTACACTTTGTCACAACCTTGACTTCAAGCATTTGTCTCTAACTATCCCTTATCTTTCCAACATACCTACTTTAATACTCTAAATTTAGCAATTATTTTATTTCATCAAGACTCCAAGTCCATTGACTTTTTTTTTTTTTTTTTTTTTTTTACCATCAATGACCTCTCTTCTGCTTGCAAACATGTCCCACTGATTCAGGATACCCTAAGTCAATTATGATAATGATAATCCATTCATTCCCTCTACCAGTGATTGATTAAGGTGTAGGCATGTGACCCAGAGCTGATCAATGAGAAATCATGGTAAGTCTGTATGGCATTTCTTCACACTAAAGGAAGAGAACTTGGGAAGAAAAAAAAATGCATATGTATGTATGTATGTCATATGTTATATATCAGCCTAGATCTGAGGCAGCTACCTTAAGGCCATAAAGGGAGCCATCTTGTAGGAAATCTGATATGTTGGAGGTAGAATTGCTGATTTATGAAAAGAACTTGGCTCCTAAGTTGTATTGTTAAGGCACTGTTGAATCAACCACCTTTGATCCCAAATTTACCTTTGAACTTCATCTGATATAAGAAAATACTTCCTACTGTTCAATTCAGTTGAGTCAGAGCTTTTTTTCTCACTCTTTTTTTTTTTTTGATGGCTGAACATATCCAAAGTTATACTTTTTCTCTTTATGAACCTTCTGAATGTGTCCATGTGCTCATCTTTTACCTGACTTCGTGAGCCATTCTCCAACCCTACCCTCCTTGAAATCCCCTTTCCTCTCTTACTTATCTTCCCTGTGCACCCCCATGGTTGATTATATTTTCCAAAGATAATTGCAACAAAATTCTTATCCCATAATGTTCTGCTAGAATCTTGCTACTCTCTCATCAAGCTTATGTATCTTCTTGAAATATTTTGATGGGTTGATGAATAAAAGACTGTGAAAATAACAGTCTAAGTTACAAGACTAGGTCATAAAAGACAGTTCAACTTCTGTTTTTGTCATTGGAATATTCAACTACTGTGGAAGCAGTCCAATTGCCCTGAGACTGCCATGCTGTAAGGAAGCCCAAAGTAGTTCTTCCAGAGACACTACATGAAGGATCCCTGAAGCCAGTTTAAGAAAGAGCATCCCTATCCATTTCCTGCTTTTCCAGACTTAGCCAAGCCTAACTACAACTCCAAGAGAAACCCTGGACCAGACCCACTCAGCCAAATCCTTCCAGAATTCCTGACCACAAAAATCATGAGATAATAAAATTATTATTATTGTTTAAACTACTAGATTTAGTGGTGACTTATTGCACAACCAATAGAAAACCAATAAAATTACCCTCATAAGAATTAAAAGTAGGGATACCTGGGTGACCAACAGTTGAGCGTCTGCCTTTGGCTCAGGGGGTGATCCCAGGGTCCAGGGATTGAATCCCACATTGGGCTTCCTGCATGGAGCCTGCTTCTCCCTCTGCCTATGTCTCTGCCTCTCTCTCTGTGTCTCTCATGAATAAATAAAATCTTCAAAAAAAAAATTAAACGTAATGTCATGTGAAAATGTGAGTGTTCTTTTAATATTTGGACTTCTTTGTGAATGGATTGAATTAATATTCTGTTTTTAGGGACAGAATGTGAGTGGGTAGACGAAAGGAGAAGGACAAATCAGACAGGGCAGCAGCAAACAGTTGTCTCTGCTGAAAAGATCTCCTCTGCTTCTTGGCACAGCTATCTTCTTTTCATGCCCAGGTCTCTACTAAATGGCCACCTCCTCAGAGAGGCCTTCCCTGAATCTATGAAATAGCTTCTTTGTGCTGTTCTTTGTCACTACACGAAGACTGATAGTTGCCCTCATTGCATTTATAACAGTCTGAAACTCTATCTTTATTGGCTTGTTTTCTTGTTGATTGCCTTTCCCCTTGCTGGAAATCAAGGAGAGAAGAACAAAACCATTTTTCTTTACCATTGTCTGCCCAGCATCTACCTCAAGCACCCAGTCACGCACGGCTCAATAAAGATTTTTTGAATGAATAAATAAAAGAGTTAATAAAACTTGCTTGGGGCTCTTAATTTAGAATCCATTCACATGGGCCACTTGCCTGTTCTAATGTAGTGAGGTCTGTAGCTTTTATTGGAGCTCCAAATATTAGGAAATAATCTATGGAGCTCCAAATATTAAGATTCACTGATTTGTGGGCAGAGTGTGAGAGGGGACCCAAAAAAGAGGCAGGAAAGAAGATTGTGAAGAAATGAAGATGTTCTATATCTGGATTGGGATGGTATTTACATGGGTATATACATTTGTAAAGGCCTCAAACTGCACTTAAAATCTGTGCATTTTATTAAATTAACATTTCATTTAATACTATTAATGGAAAAATCCACTGAACTCGCTTCATCATATTCTTTTGCAAGCTAAAACAAAGAAAAGGACTCTGAACAAACTATACATTAATTTTAAACCCTCACTCTGCTCTGGCCTTCAGTATGAAGAATTTAGAGCGAATCAGTGTAAGCTCTGAATTCTTGTTACAGACCTTTTTCACCCTTTTTTTTCACTTACTGTCTTTCCCCAGATCACCTCACTTTTTTTTTTCCCTTCCTTCTGTGCACACATAGGAGAAGCCAGCTTACAACTCTTAAAATCTTCACGAACACATGGAAAATGAAATAATTTCTGTTGTAAAATTATAATTGATGACAGAAAGCAATATAAGACCAAAAACCATGGAGAGGAAATGTGCTTTTTGACATCAATTAGAAGTTAGGGCTTCACTCTTCTTTTCTGTAAAAGGAAGACATGAAAAAACTAATAGATATTGCAATTCCTTTTTTTTTTTTTTTTTTTTTTGATATTGCAGTTCCTATATGCATAAGACTCTTCTTGGGTAATTTTACATCATCAAGAGCCCACAAAGACCTGCCTTGGTGAGGTTAATTGTAAATGTATTTGGAAATTGAAATCCAAAATGCCATATGTGCTGGTGCTTTGGAAAGTAAAAGGATTTCACAGTGTGTGAGAAATTTTTCATAACAGAAATAATAATGACACTTTTATTTTCTGAGTTTGTTAGGTCTGGAGATTTCAGTGGCATTCATTCATTCATTTTGTATTTGTAAAGACTTCCTTTGTATAACAGACCGTCTCAGGTCTGGGAGTTCATGAGTAAACATGGATTGGTTGCCTGCCACTAAGGAGTTTTCTGATATAGTAAGGGACAGGGACTTAAGAAAGAATAGTAGGACATGGTAAGTGTTGTAATGGTGGTACATGCCACATGGAATTGGAGTATGCAGGTGGAGGATCATTTGTGGCTGGGAAATCAGGTAAGCTTTCACCCTGGTGGTTAAATTTTTGCTAGGTTTCCAGAATCTGATTTGATTGACATTTTATTAGTTATTTCTCTGTTTGAAAATTAACAACACAAGAAACAACAGGTGTCAGCAAGAAAGTGGAGGAAGGGGAACCGTCTCGCACTGCTGGTGGGAATGCAAACTGGTGCAGCCACTCTGGAAAAACAGTAAGAAGTTTCTTCAAAAAGTTAAAAATAGAACAACCCTAAGATCCAGCAATTGTACTATTAGATATTTACCCAAAAGATACAAAAATATAGATTCAAAGGGGTCCATGTGCCCTGATGCTTATAGCAGCATTATCAACAATAACCAAAAACAAATAAATACAATAAAATAATAATAAAAAAACAATAACCAAACTCTGGAAAGAGCCCAAATGTCCATCAACAGATGAATGGATAAAGAAGATGTGGTTTATATATATATATATATATTATATATATATATGGGAAGGGGGAAAGAAAAAGGAGAGAGGAAAACAAGCTATAAGAGATTTTAGCAATAGAGAGCAAATAGGGTTGATGGAGGGAAGTGTATGGGAGATGGACTAGATGGGTGATGGGAATTAAGGAGAGCACTTGCTGTGATGAGCATTGGGTATTGTATGTAAGTGATGAATCACTGAATTCTACTTCAGAAACCTATATTGCACTATACGGCAACTAACTAGAATTTAAATTAAAACAAAAATATAAAAGGAATTAGACAGTTGGAAAAGGGCATTTCAGACCCTAATCCCACTGTCCAAAATGTCAATATGAACAAAAGACTCAGAAGTATATCATTGGCTCAAGAAACAATGCAAAGATGGCAGAAAATTTTCAAGTTCCTATCCCATTATTTTTTACATTTTTCCATTCTCATGGAATGTCCTTCCATCCCAGCTGTATCCATTCCAATCACCATGATGAAGTTCCAGCTCCAATAATACCTTTCATACTCAAGTATTATTCTGATTACTTATTTTTGTCAAATTTATGGTCTATGATGTCATACATCACAAATTTGGAAAGAGGGGTAATAAAATTGCCCTCTGAGAGCTCAAATAAAAATTAATAGCTAAAAAAATAATGACAGAGATGTCCAAAGTCTAAGGAGAGAGAATGAAATCCAAGTCATAAGCCACATTAGCAACTTGAATTAACAGGTAGGCATATGAGAAGATCCATAATGAAGCATGGAGGGGTCCCAGAGAAAATCAGAGAGGGTTCTTCTTAGAGTAGTCCATAAGAGCCCACATTTGAGTCTTCAGATCTTGATGAGAAGATGATCATTATGGTAAAATGTTTTCTTTGGGATCAATCAGATAAACATTCTAATATTTTGACAAACTCATTTTGTTCCAATCTGTGCTCAGCTAGCACCTTGTAATTGGGGATTACTCCCTGAGCAGGTTGGCTTGCAGCAAGAGGAAGGTATTGACTATGCCAAAGAGGGCACTGTGGCCCAGTGGACATCATTCTTAGTGTGAACTAATACATTGGTGTCCATATTAGAGAAGACTTGGGGGGGAATACTCTGTAGGTGTGAGACCCTAAAACATTACCATGGGATGACTTTCTGGACTTTCTGCTCACAGGCATCAAGTGAGGCTGGCAGACTGTGATACTGTAAAAAAAGAAAAAAAATTGATGTTCTCTTTTCCATATGTAGACCACATTAAAGATGGAAAAAACCATCACCCCAGAATAATCCTTTGTCCACACCTTCTTTGTTTACAGTTTCTACTGGCTTCTTTTCTATGCTTCAGTTATAGAAATGCAAGACCCGTGGTCATCTGTGACCACAGCAGCAAAGAGAGTTGTGACTGTTGTCTATTTCTTCTCTCAAGGAGGACAACATGCAGGATTAGAAACATGGAGAAAGATTGTCCACCTGGCCTGAGAGATTCAGCTACAACGCATGGATACCCCTTTCTTCATTGCCGTCAGAACATTAAGTGATTACATGCCAGCTCAGGATGTAGTATCATTTGCACAATTAAAGAATCACACTTGAGCGGAGAGCTGGCAGCTGGGCTAGTGACATCTCAATTTGCCATGGCATTGCATTTGTCAGGGAATAAACAATGTATCTGGATAAAACATAACCTTTTTGTCCCTTTGTTTTGTTCCTTGTCTTCCCCAAATTTCCATCTCTTTGAAAGTAAAAACAACAGCGACAACAAAGAAAACAGAATGAGAGTGGAGTAGTCTCTAATTTTGGAGGATGCAAAAAGAGTTTTGTGCCTCAATCATGTGAACTTGGTTAGAAGGGGTCTGCCCTTAAGATATAGAATTATTCTTTTTGCATTATCAAAATCGAGTATTTGAACCTGAAGTGCCAATGTAAATTAATCAGGACAAAGCCTTCTGGTGAATGTCCTTGGAAGGGAATCCAGGTGCCTCCTCAGTCATGAGCTCTGATCATGCATCTTTCTTAAAGGGAACTGCTAGCAGCCTTCTGTGCAAGTCAAGGTAATGAATGTTCTCAAGGATAAACACATGAATAAGACAAGCTTTCTAAACCTCAAGAAACATCTAGGGGTCAAACGGACTTGCAAACAACTCATTTTTGCATAGGGCAGAATATTAATGCTGAATAGCTGTATGCTTTGGAAGCACAGAGTAAGGAGTGATTTCTTTTGCCTGGAGGGTTGGGAGCTCTTCCTGGAAGAGACAGCACTTGAGCTGTAAGACTCTGTGACAACTGGACAACAGAAGTCTAAGAGATAATGCCTGGTATGGAGCAAGTGTCCAGTCAGAGTGGGTGGACAGCTCATGTACTTCAATTCTTCCTTCCCTGGACTCATACCACATTTATGAGTCAGTATCACGAAAATACTGTAGCTCCTCTACTTTACTTTTTTTTTCTGGCTTATTCTTATATACTAGACTATACCTCCCTTAAGTCCACATACTGTATGTATGTCTTTGAATCCTTGCAGCTGGTGAGCTGCCTGGGACACATCAGGTATTCCAGAGATCTTGTTTCTGTAGTTGGGTTATTTAAAGGTTCATAAGCAGCATCTATAATAAGTCTCTTGAGTACTTTTCACTTTCAATATTTAATGCAAAGTTGCTTCATACAGTCGGCACATAATAAATGTTGCTGACTATGCCACTGAAGGATTAAGAGAAAAAAATCCACCTCTTTTGAGATTCTGCACCTGTCTCTCTGGGCTAAGGTAATTACACAGATAATTAAGGCAAAAAGAAACTTGCTGTTTTCATTTGCACTAAACTACCAGGAGTCTAGGTCTGTAGTGATCAAATTCTCTAGTTGATGATTTAACTCTCTATTTCCCCAACTTTTACAGACAAAGCCAGAACCCTGAGCCATCCTAGAGAGGCAAAAAGAGCTAGAGTTAACATAATGGACAAGCATCAGCTTTAAGAGGGAGAGAGGAAGAGAATAGACATGTCATTTTTATCTTTAGAAAAATGATCACCCTGCTTACTGCATTTTGGTAAATGATGGGTAGATGCCTATTAAGGTAATGATTGAAAAGCTGAATGAAATTGCAGAGAGAGGTCAAGAGCAGACTGCGGGAGACAGGTATGTGGTATTTGGTAAGATAAAATATGGTGCCCACTCCCACCTGCCCCCCCTCCCCATTTATCGCTTAGGATGAGGTCTTTTCTTGTTGTCATTGTTGGATAAACTCTGTCTACTAGACATAAGGGAAAATTGAAATCCAAGAGAATAGTGATACTGTTGTGTTCTCCGGGCACACTCAGAGGAAAGGTCCCTTTCAGGCCCATAGAAGTGTGAGGGACAGGAAATGCAACGTGAGCTGATGATGAGGGTTCCTGGGATCCAGGCTTGTCCCTGGTAAAGATGGGCTAAATAAGGTTTTATTTATTTATTCGTGAGACACACACACACACACACAGAGGCAGAGACCCAGGCAGAGGGAGAAGCAGGCCCCATGCAGGAAGCCCTATGGTCAAATGGATCCTGGGTCTCCAGGATCACTCCCCGGGAGGCTGAAGGCGGAGCTAAACCTCTAAGCCACTGAGGCTGAAGATGGGCTACTCTTGTGACAGAGGCAGAAGCCTCTTCTCTGGGGGCTCTAGGCACTTGTCCATACAACCAGCAAACAAAACAGGTGCTGGCCTACACTTTCCTTTTTGTCATCCACTAAGGAATTTATTAACTATTTTTATAGCATACTTATGCATGTATAGTTAAATGAATGCATATAAATAAACACTATTGTACTAAATTTAGTATTACAATGACTCTGTCAAGATTGCATTGAAAAGTGTCAAAGAGGTACACCTGGGTGGCTTAGTGGTTGAGCGTCTGCCTTTGGCTCAGGGTATGAACCTGGGGTCCTGGGGTCAAGTTGTGCATCAGGCTTCCAGCAGGGAGCCTGCTTCTCCTTCTGCCTATGTCTCTCCCATCTCTGTGTCTCTCATGAATAAATAAATAAAATCTTAAAAAAAAAAAGTGTCAAATAACTGGTATGAAAAATAGAATTATATGCTTCTTCCTAATGCAACAGGTCTTAATTCTTTTAATGTTTCAAATAAGAATCACTACAAACAGTAAGCAGAGGACTCTCAATTACTATTAAATACTGCTGAGCATTGTAGGGATGATGGTTTTAATCATTCTTTCCTTTTTGAATTTATTGAGGAATAATTTTTGCACAATAAATAACATGCATTTAAAGTGTACAATTCGATGAGTTTTGACAATGGCATACACCATCACCACAATCCTGCTTCAGAACGTGTCCATCATTTGTGAAGGATTCCTTAAGCCCCTTTAGAGTTCATCTGTTGTTCCACTCCATGCCCCAGGCAACCACTGAACTGCTTTTTGTAATAATGGATTGGTTTGCTTTTATATAAATGGAATCCTACATGTATCTGGCTTTTCTTACTCAGCAAAATGCCTTTGAGAGTTATTGACATTGTTCCGACAATCAATGGTATATTCCTTTTTTACTTCTGAGTAGTATTCCGTTGGATCTTATACTATAGTTGGCTTAGCCACTCACTTATTGATAGGCCTTTTATCTCCCTAGTTTTTGGCTATTGTGAATGAAGCTGCTGTGAATACTTACATACAAGTTATTGTGTGGGCATCTGATTTCATAATACTTAGAAGCAGAATAGCTCTTAGGTCCTTTTGAAAATTGAAAGAACTATAGTTCACAGAGATAATGTAACTAGCCCAACATCACAGATAAGTGACAGGGCTGGTGTTTGAACTCAACTTGGTTTAACTTCAAACCAAGATCTTTTCTGGAATTGCACACAAGATGGTATTGCCGGTTGAAAGTACCGGTGCTTCCAAAGCCAGAGAGAATCTAAATCCATGTTAGCTGTGTTAGTCCTCTCAATTTGGCTTATTTCTAAAGACTTTTGCTGAGCTTTACCCCATGCTTGGCCCTGGGTCACATTCCTGTATCCCTGTCTGGAGTCTGTGTGGCAGTATTATCTGGTGGGGTCAGCAGGCAAAGTACATGTTCCATGTGTTACAAATAAGCAAAGCTCAGATTCAGGCTGAGAAGGCATATGGAGGAAATGCAAGCTGTTCAGCATTGCTTAAAACTGGGAGACAGGAAGTAGGGAGAATGGAGGGTGGGGGTAGATAGTGACTCTAGGGCAGCCCAGGTGGCTCAGCGGTTTAGCGCCGCCTTCAGCCCAGGGCATAACCCTGGAGACGCCAGATCGAGTCCCACATCAGGCTCCCTGCATGGAGCCTGCTTCTCCCTCTGCCTGTGTCTCTGCCTCTCTCTCTGTGTCTCTCATGAATAAATAAAATCTTAAAAAAAAAAAAAAAGAAAAGAAAAAGATGGTGACTCTAGCAAGAGGCACAAATTCAAATGTCTTGCAGGCCAGATAGGTGGCTTGAAGGAGGGATGCAATAGAGAGGGGTGAGTACCACAGAGCATTCTTGCCCCTCCCAGGTGGTGCACATGCCTCAGTTCCAGCTGACCAGGGCCACACCAGCATCTGCTGTCATCTTACTGACCATGCACTGGTCAAGCATGGTTTCATTTATACTGAGAAAATTAATTTTATTGAGAAAAGAACCAAGGCATGAAGAGTCATTTCTCAAGAGAAGTTAGAAACAGACAGCATTAAATGGAAATATTAAAATTATTAGGGCATTTTGGGCTGAAAAACATCCTTCTCTGCAAAGTGGAGGATGGGTTTAAAGGCAACAAACTGTGTTAACAAGGTGGGGCTGGGGGAAGCCAGGGTGGCATCTAGGGCACAAGATGTAAGGGGGCACTCACTCTCAGGGCCCTGCTCATGCCAGTGGTGGAAGACTTGAACCAGCTTAAAGAAAGGATCTGAAAGGTGACTGCAGAATTATCAGATCTCTGGGCATGGCTGGATGGGAGATAATGCAGAAATGGGGATGTTCTTGGGCTCAGATCACATAATGATGCTGGCCCAGGGTTTAGGGTGAGTTTATCTGCATTTGGCATCTGGCACCTTCACTCACTCTCCCTGAGTCCTGGTGTGGATCTCTTGAACTCTCTGAGCCTCAGTCTCCCCTGTAACTAAAGGTGAGAATTTGCTCTGCAATTGGTGTCAGTATCAAAGGAAATAGAATCTTGTAATCTGGAGGGAAGGGGTATTTATAAGAACCCCACTGGGGGAAGGAGGAACTCCTTCTAGAAAGCTGGGTCTGGTGATTCCCGATCCCTGAGAAACTTGTACCAAGTCAGGGCACCATGATCCTGGCTCTGCTCCTTCCTGGCTATGTGGTCCTGAGTAAGTCTCTTTACCTCTCTGGACTTACTTCCTTTTGCAAAATACAAAGATTGGTTTACATTTGCAAGGTTCTTTCTGACTCTGAAAGAGAAAACTGTGTGTCTATGATTCCATAAATATAGAGGAAAAATTAAACTATACTAAAAGGTTAAAAAAATTTAAAAACCTCCTGGTCCGAAATTATCACACTGTGTGATACAAGTGGACTTTTCCTTTTCTGCCATAGATAACCCCTTTGTCTTCTCCAATCTGGATGGTGCTCCATTGTAAGGAACCCTGCTGATGTCTAAGGGGCTTGGTGGTATAGTTCTGAGTCCCAGCCCACCCCTTCTACTAAATACCTCCATTGAAGATGCCATTACCATGGTCCTTTGTTGTGTGGGAGGAAAGGTTCTCCTAGAAGCCTCTTTAAAATGCAAACACTCAGCTGAAATTTTCCCTGAGGGCAGCTCTTGTTCTTGTATCCTGACCCTTGGCAAAGCTGCCTCTCCCCACTTCTCCTTTCCCAGGTCACCATGCATGGCAGGCAATAATTTGGCTTCTCCCAGAAGGGCTGGCTGGGCTTCCAGATTCAGCAAGAGCCCGGGCTTCTCTCTGCATTTCCAGAAAAGGAGGGAGTGATTCAAATCAGAGCCCTAAGATTAAGAGGTTTTATCTTTCTTCTGAGAGTTAAAGCTGGAGCCAAACCTTATGTAACAAAGCAGATATGTTCATACAAAAACAATAGCAGTTATAAAAAGACCAACAACACCAACAATAGCAGTTATGGGAATTTATGGAGTGGGGTGGACAAAGCATTATTAGCAGCTGGCATTAGTGTTTGTTTTAGGGAGACGATACATTTAGGAAAATCCTTTGATAAACCTCTTGGAGATGAAACCCTGAGGGCATGGATCAGCAGAAGAAAACACTGGAAAAATGCTCGCATTCACAAATGGAGGGCGAATTGGGAAGGTGGTAGATAGATAGGAAGTTAATATAGTGGAAATTTGAGGCCAGTTTGAGGTACTCAAGGACATTTTTAACAACTAATGGGAGGGAAAGTCACAGCTAACATTTCCTGGGGTGTTTGTTGGTTGTGGAGTCCTCCATCCTGTGGGAGTAGAATTCCTTTTTTCTTTACTTGGCTCTACTGGAGGACTATACCCTGTTGTCACCTCTCTGAAGGCCTTGCAGTCGCCCCAGTAGAAGGAGTTGCTCTCCTCTCAATTTGGTGATGCCCAGCCTGCTCCTCCTAGTTCATTTGTTTGTTTGCTCATTCAGAAAAATTCTGCTCTTTGCTCTCTGTTAACACCTTTCATCTGGCTCCTGGTCCACCACCTTGCAGAGAGGAGGGCCAGAGAGGACTGTTGTGCCGTTAGCTTTGCTGCTACCACATGCTGTGTCATGCAGGGCACTGAGGTTGTGTTTAAGAGCCCACAGACCTGGGTTCAAATCCCAGCTCTGCCCATATCTTGCCATGTGACCTTGGGCAAGCCATATAATCTCCCTGTGACTCAGTTTTTCTTTTTGTAAAGAAAAAGGGCTCCCAAAGCATAGGGCTGTTGGGAGAATTAGAGCAGTAGCAGGCACAGGGTTAGTGCAATAGGTAAGTTAGCTGGTGTTCCATCTGTCCCTGCCCCCAGGCAGGAAGGCCAGAGCTCAGAAAACTATTTCCAGGATTCAGATGTGGCAACTGAAGCTTACAGAGAACCGTGCCTATCCAAATGCAGAGCTCAGGAGCTGTGGGACTGGAGCAAGGACTCACAACATTCTGACCACTTTCAAGGTTCACTCTATACCTGTGACTTAGATGCTGATTTAAGTTTATATATCTTTGATGTAAATGAAGGTCCCAAATCAGACTTTGTATTGAACCAAAATTTCTACCAAGTTGGGCTTTTTTTGGCGAGGGGTGGGGGGGAATCTCTACTTTCAGAAGGATAGACTTTCCTAAGAGCCTAGGATGGTGAGAAAAAGGAATTTGGAGGTAGATAGATACATGGTAGGTGTTGTGTAGCAAATAGCCTTGGTGGCCTCAAGCACAATACCAGGCAGGCTACCCCATAGGTGGCAGAACAAGAAGGCTCATAGACCAAAGTGAGATACTTGAGTCCGTTTATTTGATCAATGTTAAAAACTTCTGCAAAATGCAATAGAAAGTAGAAGGTACAGTTTAGCACACTTAGGATAGGGTACAGTGGGGTAGATTCTGGGTTAGTCCATTTTCATATATCCTCCCTTTCCCCACCCATGCCCGCCCCTTCCACCAGTCTTCCCCACTGGCAGTGTGATGTGGGGAATTAGAACCGAGGTTTGGTGAGGGATGTGGCCGAAGGAAGCCCCTTGCTCTATTGGAGACATCTGGGGAGGGTGGCAAGTATGACTGGATACCAGCTGTAGGGGGCCCATCATCTGTTGAACACCTGCAGGTTTTATCTGTATTTCTTGGGCAGAGCCCACCCAGAACCAGAATGAAAACACAGTGGATACTGCCAGTGGGAGCAAGTGTGTGTGTGTGTCCTGGAGTGGGGTGGGGAGACATGAATTATCAGCCTACTGCTGCTGGTAGGTACCTTATGACTGGATCATTCCATCCAGAAACACTCTTGATTGTTCCCTTAATTTCATTTACATTTAACACACGTATATTCTAGTTGCTTTATCAACATGCCTCATGAGCTACTTGCTTCTGTACTTGGTTTCTATTTTTTATACCAAAAAAAAAAACTTTTAAATAAATCAAGCAAGCATACTTTATATCAGATAAGTCACTTAGGTTTCCCAAATCACAGGATTGATGAGAGGAGCCAATGAAATAGACATAAAAGTGTCAATGAGAGAAAAGTGTTATACAAACACCGATTTTTAGACCTGTAGCCGTGGATGTGGTGTAGGACATTGGACAAGACGCTAGCACTTTCTGAGTGGCAGTTTTGCCATCTGTAAAATGTGGATATTCATGCCTCACAGATCATGGTGAGGATGAAGCTACCCGGTTGTGGGAGAAAGCTCCCAACCCACTGGGTGGCACAAGGAAGGAGACTAATGACCATTAGCGTTCATCCTTTCCTGCTTTCCTTTTGTCTCCTACAATTAAATCACGGGGTCAAAATTGAACAAAACGTTACTACACTGAAGTTCTTTTAAAAGGAATCAAGGGATCCCTGGGTGGCGCAGCGGTTTGGCGCCTGCCTTTGGCCCAGGGCGCGATCCTGGAGACCCGGATCGAATCCCACGTCGGGCTCCCGGTGCATGGAGCCTGCTTCTCCCTCTGCCTGTGTCTCTGTCTCTCTCTCTCTGTGTGACTATCATAAATAAATAAAAAATTAAAAAAAAAAATAAAAAATAAAAGGAATCAAAAACAGGGGTGCCTGGGTGGCTTCATGGTTGAGCATCCAGCTGTTGGTATCGGTTCAGGTCATGATCTCAGGGTCCTGAGACTGAGTCAGGATTGCTCTGCGCTCAGCAAGGGGTCTGCTGGAGATGCTCTCTCTCTCTCCCCCCTGCCCTTCCCCCTCCACACACTCTCTCTCTCTAAAATAAATGAATAAAATATTAAAAAATAAAAATAGAAATAAATAAAAAGAAACAAAATATCCAATTCGACTCTTGGGATTGAGTTAATGTCAACCAGCAAACTCACACATTTTTATGGAGCACTTTCTGTGTCACTTCATAAGCTAGCAGCCTGCCAGTGTCCCATAGTTTGATTGCAGAGGAAGGGATCCCTATGCGTCTATTCATCTCTGTCTTTCTTTTTATCTATCTATCTATCTATCTATCTATCTATCCATCCATCCATCTTCTATCTAGATATATCTTAGTTAAAATGTACACATTACTCATTGATTTATTCAATAAATATATTTTAAGCATTGTATTGCTTTGCTAGAGCTGCCATAAAAATACCCCAGAGCTGCCATAGCAAAATACCCCAAGTGATTTAAACAATAGAAATTTGTTCTCTCACAATTTTGAAGGCTAGAAGTCTAAGATCAAGGTGTCAGCAGGGTTTCTTCCTTCTAAGGTCTCTCTCTTTAGTGCCCAGGAAGCTTGCTACTCCCTGTGTCTTCACACAGTCTTCCCTCTATACATGTCTGTGTCCTAATCTCTTCCTATAAGGACCAGTCAGATTGTTTTAGAGCTTAATCTAATGAACTTAGTTTTCCTTAATTAATTCTTTAAAGACTATCTCCAAATACCAGTCACCTTCTGAGTGACTGGGGGTTAGGATTTCAATGTACAAATTTTGCAGGGGACACAATTCAGCCCATCACAAGCCTCTACTACATGTCAGACCACTGTCCTAAGATGCTAGAGACACAACAGTGAATGACAAAAGTGGGGAGAGGTGATTATTAGTAATAACTAACGATAAGAAGGGAGAGAGAAGGAGGGTTGCATTCTTGGAGGTCTCCTTGACTGACAGGAGACACTCTTGCCAGGTGTTACACCTCTGAGCCACGTGGTCCTGCAGCTGGCTTTCTTGTAGCCTGTCCTCCACCCTCTCAAGGGGCTATAAGTCCTCCCCTCTCTGCTTCCTGATAAAGCTTTATCATCTCATCTCATTGTGCTGTAATTTTTAAAAAATATATTTCTGACTCTCCTCCTGATTGTGTGTTCTCTAAGAATAGAAATGTAATTTTATTCCCCAAGCTGGTTCAGAGCCTAGCCCAGTGCCTGATGTATAGAAGATGCTCAATAAATGTTTGATGAATAAATGAATAAAATGGGAGCAGGCTCTGCTCGGCAGGCTTTGCAGTCAGGGGCCTGTGGGATCAGGCTATGGGTGAGACAGAATTTTAATCAGCAGCGGAAAATTCAAGAATCGGAGACATCTAAAGGCGGCTCGTCTGACTTCCCTGCCATCAGCTGCAGGGTTTCTGAAAGGCAAAGAAGGATAAAAAATTTTGTGGGTTGGTTAAAATAAAAATCCGAAGAGGGAAAGTTTTATTTTAGTTTTTAATTGTGAGCCTTTCTGCGAGAATTGTGGAAGGAAACCTCTGCTTACCTGCAAATGTAAGTCTGAAACTGTGATTTATCATTTTTTTAATCTTAAAAGTGCAAGGCAGGAGGTAAGCATGGTGGGGGAGAGGTTAAGATTGGGATATTGGGAGGATAATGAAAAGTAATATTTATTTTGCTCTGACATGCCTGGCACATTGCTCAACTTGTTACAAACATGATCCGATTTCATCCTCATGTCAACAGACAAGAAGCTTTCACTTTAAATATAGGAAAACTGCTCAGAGGGTGGAAGAAACCAGCTCCAGGACACACAGCATTTCTGTCTCAGTGTCAGGATGCACCCCGGGCCCTCCTGACCCTCCATGCCCCTGCTTTGGACCTCTCTACCTAGATCATCTTTCTCCTGAGAAGTCTCCGTTGCCTTCTCTCAACCCTTGAATTCTTTCCTCACCAAAATTCTGCTCCTAGACTACTTCACTTGAGCTTTGCACTGTGATTCTGCATTTAAGTCAAACTCTGGTGCTCAGGGATTCTGAGTCAAATGAACAAACCTTGAAGCTCAGCAGTGGAGCTAAGAGGTAATTTTCATTTTGTTTCCCCAGTTTTTATCTTTGCAGAGCTTGGGATTCAGTACAAAAAAACCAAAAGCTTTTAAAAACCAAAGCAATTAACTCTCAAGAAATCACAGTGCCAAATTTTGCTACGTGAAAGGACAATGTAGAATCTTTCTCTGATAGTATGGTCCCCATCTCAGCTTCGGCTGCTATAACAAAATGCCATGGTTTGGGTGGCTCAAACAATGGACATTTCTTTCTAATTGTTCTGGATGCTGAAAAGTCCAAGATCAATGTCCTGGATGATTTGGTTCCTGGTGACAACTCTCTTCCAGAAGGCTGCCTTCTTGCAGACTTATGGTCCTCACATGATGGAAAGAGAGAGCTGTGGTCTCCCTTCCTTGTCCATTAAGGACATTAATCACATCATGGGAGCCCCACCCACATGACCTCATCTAAACCTAATTACCTCCCAGAGGACCAGTCTTCAAATAACATCACAACGGGGATTAGGACTTCAACATTCCAATTGTGAGGAGACGCAAACATTCAGTCCCCAACAATTCCTTCGGCTGATTTTAGATAACTTAATCTGGATCTTTGCTTACTGAAAAAGAAAAGAAAAAAAATAAATAAAAAGGAAAGAAAGAAAGAATGAAATAAAATAAAATCTGTTGTGATCCATAGAAAGCTCATCAAGGTGAACGGGAGACAGAGACGATCTGGGCCTGAGATGAAGAACTATTTTGATGGGTTTGCAATCTGATAGGAGGAAACACAAATTTGGTAGCTCAGTTTCACGAAAGGTTTTGACTACAAGCTGAATGCCTACTTCTCCTTGAGCAGCCTGATCTGTATTGATACCACCTCAGGAGCATCTTTCTTCTACTACATTATTTGTGTTGTGAGGTGAAAAAATAAATATTTGATGGAAGAGACTCACTTACCCAAGTTAGGTTTCCTAAAGTGATTTCTCTTCTTGAGGTGCTCCTTGGCATCCCAGTGAATGTAATCACTTGGAGTGTTTATGAAGGTTGGAGCACCCATCTGTAAAAAAAATGCCCAACTCTGTCACCCTATGTGTGAATCCTATCCATGTGCAATATTGCCAATAAAGGAAAATCATATTTTAAAAAAGAACATGCAGGGGCACTTGGGTGGCTCTGTAGGTTGAGCGTCCGATTCTTGATTTCTGCTCAGGTCATGATCTCAGGGTCATGAGATGGAACCCCAAGTCAGACTGTGTGCTCAATGGGAAGTCAGTTTAGGATTCTCTCTCTCCCTCTCCCTCTGCTCCCCCCGTCCCCATGCACTCTCTAAACATATAAATAAAACCTTAAAAAAATAAAATAAGAACATCTAAAGGCAGTTCTGATTAGAAATGTAGGGCTATTTTCTGTGCAGATATGGAAAAAAAGTGGTTTATTCGTTCGGCAATTATTTTTCACTTGGTTTAAAATTTTACCTTGTTCACAGAAGAGAACTACTTCCTAGTCTCATCCTCCCAAGTTTATACTCTGTGCTCCTTCAACAAATCCAATATGATGAGTGTCAGGAATGGTGACCTTATCAGGGAAATAGAGAGAGGGTGCTGCATGCACACAATAGAGCCACGTCCCTATGTAAGGTGTTTTTTTTTTTTTTTTTTTAAGATTTTATTTATTTATTCATGAGAGACACACACAGAGAGAAGCAGAGACACAGGCAGAGGGAGAAGCAGGCTCCCTGCAGGGAGCTGGATGTGGGACTCGATTATGGAACTCCAGGATCACACCCTGAGCCAAAGGCAGACGCTAACTGCTGAGCCACCCAGACATCCCCGTATGTAAGGTTTAAATATCACTGGATGTTGAGCTAGATATGGGTTGCTAAACTCTCAGCCACGATGCTGGAATCAGATTGTTTGTTTTGGATTTCAGAATTATTGAAGGTTTAGAAAGGTAACTCAGTGAATATACATTGGATATATCCAAGATACCCAAGGCAGAAGCTATGGGGGGCACTCAGTATTCCAGCATTATTATTTCTGAAGGAATATATACTAGTAAACATACCAAGTGGGATAAAGACCATAAGTAACCGTTAGGTTTTGCAGCCTTCATGAATTTTGAAGAAACCTTCCTATTTCGGGTATTTTGGGTTTCAGAATTCCAAAGAAGGGATCGTGAAGCTGTAGTGTATAGTTAAAAGAGGGTACAGGCTTTATAATCTCATTTTCAGGCCATCAACTGTCTTGGAGAAGAAAATCCTCTGGAGAAATCCTGGGTAAAGTCTTTCTAAGACTTCCTCTCCCCATCATAACTTGCCTCAATGAAGCACACCAGGAATTTGTTCAATTTTGATTCAGTGTTAGAGAAATCTCTCTTCTGCCTCCCCACTCCTTACCCTATTTCCTTCCTTGGTTTGGAATCATAGAGATTTTAGAGTGGGGGTGAGGTGGGGCAAATGAGTGGGTTTTCTGTTTTGTTTTGTTTTTAGCTTTATTGTTCTTTATTCCTTTTACAGAAGTCATATAAATGCCTGGAAAAATCGAATACAAAAACAAGAAAAAGGGTTTTAAGCTCCTGACCACCCAAAGATACTGTCAACAACTTGCTATGTATCTTTCCAGATTTTTATTTTTCTAAGTGTTTAGCAGTCTTTTTCAGCAAAATGAATAAATACTATGCACAATTCTGTAACAGAGGATGTTTAGAAAAAGCAACACTGTACACATGTGGTATCTATTTTCGGCAGGCAGAAATTAAGAACAGAAACATCTGTAATCCCACTGTTAATATTTTGGGATGGGGCTTTAAAAAAGTATTTTACATTTTGTTTAGGATTTGTGTTAACTTTGTGGGCTTCAGAACCCCACTCAGAACCTCAAAATGGAGCTGTGGATGCCCAGATCTTTGGCTTCCTCTTTTTTTATTTTTTTAAGATTTTTTTTTTTTTTAAGATTTTATTCCTTTATTCATGAGAGACACAGAGAGAGGCAGAGACATAGGCAGAGGGAGAAGCAGGCTTCCTGAGAGGAACCTGATATGGAACTTGATCTCAGGACCCCCGGAACACGACCTGGACCAAAGGCAGACACTCAACCACTGAGCCACCCAGGTGTCCCCAGCTTCCTCTTTATAATGTGACATGCAGACTAGAGAGAAAATATCATGAAATATTAGAGCTGGAAAGAAATGGAGAGATGAGGCTGAATGGGCAACCCTCTCATTTGACAAAATCCTTGGGGCCAGTGGGTGGTTCACTCCTAAAAGTCAGCAATGTTGGGTCCCAATGCTTGGGGTCTATGCCAGCTACCTTATTGGGTAAATCATTTACCTCCTCGGAGCTTCAGCTTCATGACCTGAAATGGGGTCATACCCACACCTACTTCATAGGGCATCGTAAGGGAGAAGTGAGCTGACACACTCGGAGGGCTAAGCATAGAGCATGGCGGCTGCTCATGAGAGCGTGGTGAGTTTAGCTCTGCCTGCTGATGGCAGAACTGGAAGAGGGACTCAGACTTCTTTACTCCCAGCCTAGGGCTCTTTCCCTAACACTATCCAGGGAGTCCTGGGGGAGTAGTCTCTGAGGGATGGGCTTCCTGAACCATGAGGTGGTGGGAAGGGGTGAAGATCAGGAGAGAACAAGCTGGTTATGCTCACCCTCTCTCTTCCTTTAGAATAATCATTGCTGGGGCGAGCTGCTGCGGGAACAACATTCCTTTTATAACTGAAAGCTGAACCATAAGTGGAAGGCCATGTACCTCATGGCTGTCTCAATAGCAGAATGGAGAGGTGCGTGGCCGGTGATGCATGGTAATGGAGTATGGTTCTGGAAGGGAGTCATTGTGGAGGGTGCAAGGACATCCATGAGGCAGGTACCTGCCCCACAAAAACAGTCTCTCTGCCTAAATATGGCTAGACTTTTTATTAAATTAAAATGAAATCTGCAAAGTGTAGTCACATGCTAGGCAATAATGTATAGATTTCCTCATTAGTGCATGAACACTGGAGTTTAATATCAACTTGCTACTTGAAAGATGTAAAAAAACAACAAAATTTGGCTTAAGCTTGATTACCAAAGAAGTAGACATGGAACATTAACACAGATATGTCTGGCTGGAGGAAATATTAACTGCCCTTGGTGTTTCAAGCCACACACACTCACACATACACACATGCCTATATGCACTCATGCACGTGCACACACACAGAGTTACGCATGTGCAAAACATACGCACACTCATACATAGGCACACACATGCACCCTTGCATGTACACATACACAAACACACACAGACACATATTCTCTTAAATTTCTTGGTGACCTGGTGAATTAGCAAATCGGTGGGCTCATGATATATGATTTATTGATCATGTGATCCCTTTTCTTTGCTGAAAATCCTTCCATTGTAAGATCCATCATCTTATTTCTATTATTTTTTAAAGAGAAGCTGTCACAAAAGACAAGCTGTGTTTGCGGCAATCAGCCCTGTCTCCTAATCATATTTACTATTAGATTTCAGGAAATCTTAAATGTTCTTTTAACTTGGAGGATTCAAAGCACCCAAGCCTCTTGGAAGACTATGATATATAACCTTAATTTACTTAAAAGAAAACCCTAACAGGGTCCAATAATTTGTGGCCTGATACTAATTTTTATGCAACACTGGGATGGCCATTCATCCTTTTCCCCAGGGAAGTTCTGGGGGGAAGGTGCCATGCCCCTCTAAATCACAAATGGAATTAGCCTGCAAGCTGGAATGGTATTTTTGAAAGAACAAAAATTCCACACCATTTCTCTTCATTGCAGTCGTTGTTCAGAGGAGCCTGCTTGGTGATCCCTGGGGAGTAGAGAAAAGAATTTGGGGTTTAAATATAGTTTGGCATCAGTAAAAAGAGCAAAAGGAATCTAAGACTCAACTTTGGTTTATTAAAGAATTGGGGAGGAGCTGGAAACAGAGGAAAGAAGGGAGAGACTGAACTTATTTACCTATTTGAAGAAATGCCATCCACATTTAAAGAATCAAACCTATTTTATCCCTTTTATAGGAATTAATCCATGAGGGCTTCAGGAATTCCCTTCTTGGGTGTGTCTTCTTGACACATTTGGAGTGCATGCTAGCACAAATGGATAATTTATGAGAAAACCCCAAAATGGAAAAATAGAAAAGCCCAGACCATGCAGCCTTAACAGTGTCTCAAACTTCCATGAATCAAATCTTAAATGGACATAGGAAAATATTTCTTTTCCCCTTTGAAAGAATGAACACACACACGCACACACACATACACACACACACACACACGCACAAACCTACTTTGTCCTTTACCAGGAGAGGAAGAAATCGCATTAAGACTAAATTTCAGGTCCTTCCAAATGGGAACCAGGAACCCAGACCCACGCCGTGTGCACTCCTGTGCTGTTGTTTTAAATGCCCCACTGTGCCTCCATGATCTGGGTTCACGCCTGCCTTTTGGAGACGTGCACGCACATCTAATCCAGCGGTACAAAGCTGCCCAAGCCCTACCCCCAGGAGGCTCTGAGCTTCTGGCAGAATTTCAGCTTCTCTGAATAAGATGGAAATTTATTAGGAGGAAATTATTCTGGTGTCTTCAGAAATACAACATTCCTGATAAAAATCTTGCTCCTGACAGCAGACTAACAAGATACATTTGTTAGCTGTTTCTGTTCCCAGGAATCCATGGTGAATGCACTGCCCTTTTATAGCACCGTTTGAGGGAGATGCATGCAGTGACAGACATGATTCAAGTTTTTCATTTCGCAAACATTTGAGTTGGATGTTACGTGCCATGCACTCTACTGAATGCACTCTACCTGCCCTGCACTCTTTGAAGAGAGGCAGTGTGGTGAAGCATGCTCATCTCATCAGCACCATTTCCTGAGCACCTACTAAGTGCCAGCAATTGTATCATTTACAGGCAATACTAGGTGGCCTAGTTCCTACAACAGGGGATCACTCCCTTATCAGTCTTGGATAGGTCACTCCATCTCTTGATCTCAAGGTCCATTTCTGTAAAATGAGGACTGGAATAACTATTTCACGTGTGTGTGTGTGTGTGTGTACGTATTAAATGAGATTTGTAAAGCATTTTACACAGTGCTGGCACATAGATAGGTACACAATTGTAGGTGCAGAACAAATAATCACTATTTTAAGTGTTTATTGTTAAGATACAACTTTTGGGGCAGCCCGGGTGGCTCAGTGGTTTAGCGCCGCCTTCAGCCCAGGGCCTGATCCTGGAGACCCGGGATCGAGTCACGTCGGGCTCCCTGCATGGAGCCTGCTTCTCCCTCTGCCTGTGTCTCTGCCTCTCTCTCTCTCTGTCTCTCATGAATAAATGAATAAAAATCTTAAAAAAAATACAACTTTTGCCTTTAGAAAACTCAGAACCTAATAGAAAAAAAGATAGCTGCAGATACTGGATACAGGGCCTTTGCATAGGCTCTATGTCCCTGACTCATATACATGTCAAACTCACATAGAAGCATGTATGCACTTTACTTACCAGATCACCTCTTTGAAAGCTGAGCTCCTATTTATTTCAGGAAATGTTGTTATAAGTTACTTTTCTGATTTTCTAATTAATTGTGTATCAGAAGCAGCAATTAAGAAAGGCTAGAGCAAAAAAAAAAAAAAAAAAAGAAAGGCTAGAGCTTGCTAGAAGCAAGCACAGAAGCAGCAGCATGGAGGTGTCCTAAGTCATCTAGAGAGCAAAGAAAGAGATGGAACAATTATAATAATCTAGCTAAAGAGTTCAGATAGCATAGATGTGCAGGAGGGTGGGGATTGAAATAGAGATTGATAGTCTTATATTACACCTCAATACATTACCACATTTAAGAAATGGATGTTACTTTATACAGTTATTTATGACCCTCAGTTACCAAAAGAAGATGAAGAAGAAGAAGAAGAAGAAGAAGAAGAAGAAGAAGAAGAAGAAGACAACTCAAATCTGTTTAGAGTGGTGTATTGAAGAAAACTGGGAATATATGATTTTCTAAGAAAAACCTAAGAGCAAATGATAAGATGTTGAACTTTTGGCACTTTACAAGGAAGCTTCGATATCTGGACAATTGGCTGATATGCTTTTCTCATTATCTACTCTGCAAGAAAAATAAGATCTCACGGCTTTTGAGGAAGAAATAGATCCCTGATTTGAGTAGAGTTTACCACATTGCATAATTGTCTTTCTTCTTTTTTTCTTTCTTTTTTTTTTTGAAGGGATACTTTGATTTATTAGTGAGTAAATAACCTACTATACTGAGTCTAAATTGTTTTAATTGGTTTTCAAAATACTTTAGTGTCTGTCCTCTTCAAACTATATCTTTTCTTCCACAACACACTGAGTAATTGCAAGGAAGAGAAAGGATGTGTGCTTCTACTAAGTTAGAGTTAACAGAACCTTCTAAATAATTTCTGTAAATATGAAACATAGTTACTGAATTGTTTAGGATCATGTGTTGGTTTTCTGTTGCTGTTGTAAGAGATGAATACAAACTTCCTGGTTAAAACAACACAAATTTATTGTCTGATAGTTCTGGAGGTCAGAAGTCTGAAATTAGTTTCACTGGCTAAAAGTCAAGATGTTGGTTGGGCTATTTCTGCATGAAGGTTCTGAGGGGAGGATCTGTTTCCTTGCCCATCCCTAGCGTCCAGCAGCCTTCTGCATTCCTTGTCTCTGGGCCTCTCCTTCCATCTTCAATGCCAGCAGCATGGCCTTATTACCTCTCTATTTCTCCTATTCCTTCCCTTGTCACATAATCTTTGCCTTTTCTGTAGTTAAATCTACCTCTACTTCCCTCTTACAAGGACTCTTGTGTGTGTGTGTGTGTGTGTGTGTGTGTGTTAATTTTAAAGAATTTATTTATTTATTTATTTATTTATTTATTTATTTATTTATTTATTTATTTGACAGAGATTGAAGAGAAAGAGAGGGATGCCTGGGTGGCTCAGTGGTTAAGAGTCTGCCTTTGGCTCCTGTCATGATCTTGGGGTTAGGGACCCTGCAGGGACCCTGCTTCTCCCTCTGCCTATGTCTGTCTCTCGCTCTGTGTCTCTCATGAATAAATAAATAAAAATCTTTAAAAGAGAAAGAGAGCGTGAACAAGCAGGGGGAGAAGCAGGTAGAGACAGAGACAGAGAGAGAGAGAAGCAGGTTCCCCACTGAGCAAGGAGCCCGATGTAGGACTCAATCTCAGGACCTTGGGATCATGACCTGAGCCAAAGACAGGTGCTTAACTGACTGAGCCACACAGATGCCTTTTATAAGGACACTTGTGATGACATTTAGGGTCCACCTGAAAAATCCAGAATAATCTCCTGATATCAAGAGCCTCAACTTTATCATATCTGCAAAGTCCTTTTGCCATGTAAGATGATATTGCCAAGTTCCAGGGATTAAGAATTTGTTATCTCTGGGGACCCTTGTTCAGCCTACCACCGATCATAAAGAATCATTGGTAGGGGGAAGACTTCTTCCCCACCTGATCTGACTTCCCCATATCACCTTGATCTCATTCTGCCCTCTATCCCCTTTCTAGCTGAAGAGGAGAAGTGATTTAATCTGGTTGGTAAGTATGAAAGGACAAAGAGTCATCCTTGTATCAGCCTGCCCCATGCAGTAGTCTTAGCCTTAAAAGCTGTGTCCCAAGGCTGGGGGGTTGGGGGAGGCTGGAACCTCTAATATGAACTCCATTAGTAGTGATAATGTCATTTATGGCCTTAATTTCATTACTGTTTTGTCATATATCACAATTGATGTAGGCCTTAGGTAAAGAAGAGAGATGCTCTGTCCAGGAGAAACCCTATAGTAACACATGCTTCTTATTACAATTAGAATGATACACATTTCATAAAATAGATTTCATAATCTTTCTCCTTAGAGATAACGGCTATGAATACTTTGATGTACATAATTGAAAGTCTTATGTATATTTAAATAATTATATATACATTATCTTCCTTTTTCCACTGAATAATATATCATGATTATCTGTTCATGTCACTATATATATAGATCTGTTTCATACTTTTCAACAGAGGCATCCCATTGTGTAAATTAACCCTGATTTATTACACTAACCACTTGATCTGTAAGGATGCACCCAAGTGTCTACTATTATAAACAATGGTAGAGTCAGTTTGCTTTCATAGTTCCCAGGAAACTTTGGGGATGACAGCAATATCTATCTCAAAGCATTTTTTTTTTTTTTTTGGAATTCAAATAGTTAATGAGTGTAAAATGCTAATCACTGGTAGATAATTCAATAGATAGCTATTATTTACTATTGTTTTTATTATTATTTTCATTATGACTACGAAGCATCTATTCACATGATCTTTATTGACCTCTTTGGATGATTTCTTAGAAATAAAATTACTAGATCAAAGACTATTCACATTTAAATTTTGATTCATATTGCCAAATCTCCCTCTGGTATGTGATATTGTGTCTCCATGCCCCTTCATGAATACTAGGCAATTTCCAATATTTGAAGTCTAATTAGGTAAGATATATATTGCATTGTTTTAATTTCTATTTACTTGATTAATACTGAGATGACATTCTTTTTATGACCTTTTTCATTTATTCACTTATTTAAGATAGGCATTTAAAAAAAAACGAAATCTCTTTTTTCTTGTTGATCTGTAGAAGCTTTTTATATATAAAATTTTTCTTATTCTTTCTAGCTCATCTATTTTACAAATATTTTCTCACACCTTTTCTTTAGTCATCAAACCTTGTTTATATTTTCAACACTTCTAAAGCATCAACACTCTATAATGGCACATTCCTAGAAATTGTATAGTAATAGGAATATTCTGAATAATATTTTAACAACCAGTAAGTAATTCAAGTAAATGTTGAGTTACTATACCTCCAAGAGTGAATGGATAGTCTCTTTTCATTCATAAACGATAAGAAACAAGTTAGGAGATAGATTTTCTTAATTTTTGATTAACCCACTAACTTATTGGCTAGTGAGAACTAGTAAACAACAAAATTAATGAAGAACAGGGCAGGCCTGGTGGCTCAGCGGTTTGAGCGCCACTTTCGGTCCAGGGAGTGATCCTGCAGATCCGGGATCGGGTCCCACATCGGGCTCCCTGCGTGGAGCTTGCTTCTCCCTCTGCCTGTGTCTCTGCCTCTCTCTCTCTCTGTGTCTCTCATGAATAAATAAATAAAATATAACAAAAACAAAATTAATGGAGTACAGCAAGCACATACTAAAGAGGAAATTTAGAAATAATCATACTTAGATAATAATTTTTTCTCATAGATATATGTGCTTATTGGAGTGTTTTTATTTGGGATATTTCAAGTAAATATCTTGAAATCTGTATCTGTCTATATCTAGCTAGCTTTCTTTAGAGCTCTTATATCCTTTTTATTTATTTAATTTATTTATTTATTTTAAAATATTTTGTTTATTTGAGAGAGAGAGCACAAGAAAGTTACAAGTGGGAGGAGCAGCAGAGGGAGAGGGAGAAGTAGGCTCCTCATGGAATAGGGGGCCTGATATGGGGCTCAATCCCAGGAACCTGAGGACCATGACCTGAGCTGAAGGCAGACACTTAACAGAGTCACCCAGGTGCCCCTCTTATATAATTTTTAATATTCGTATTATGAATTTATTCAGTTAGCATTTGTTAAGTTTATAAAACTAGGCTTATGAGGCAGCCAGGGTGGCTCAGTGGTTTAGCGCCACCTTCAGCCCAGGGCATGATCCTGGAGACCTGGGATCGAGTCCCACATCAGGCTCCCTGCATGGAGCCTGCTTCTTCCTCTTCCTGTGTCTCTGCCTCTCTGTGTGTGTGTCTCTCATGAATAAATAAATAAAATCTTTAAAAAATAAAATAAAACTAGCCTTATATTTGTAACATATAGTTTTTCACAGTGTAGTGGGTTGAATTGAGCCCTGGATTTCCCAGTTTCTTCAACCACAAATACCTTCCTTTCCCTGGTTCTCTCATGGTATGTCATTTCCTCCTCCACATCCCCCCACCAACACCCCGGCATTACGTGATTTTATTATCTTCTGTCATGCATCAGAGTGACTCCTAGTAGATTGCAAACTTCTTGAGGGCAGGTGGTTATCCTGTTCACTAAGTATCTCCACAAAGCCTAGGACAGTGATTTGCTCATGCAAAGGGCTCATTAAGATTGTTCTCATTGGAGGGGTGCCTGACTGATTCAGTTGGAAGAGCATGCAACTCGTGATCTTGAAGTTGTGAGTTTGAGCCCCACATGGGGTTTAGAGATCACTTAAATAAATAACAAACTTAAAAAAAGAGTATTCGTATTGGGTGAGCTGAAGATCATATGTCAGGTTCTGTTGTTAGCTGTGTGACTCTTCAAAAGTCACTTAATACTTAAGTTCTTGATCTGTGAAATAGATGGTTCAAGATAGAGGACAGATGGGCCAATGGTGTCATTTGTCCTGCCAAAGCCAATGATGTATAGTGGCTTCTTGGAGTGAAAGATGCAGAATAGACAAACACTGGCAGAGAAAGAGACTGTCATTGACTACCACTGTCTACCATGGGGACAGCTGAGGAAAACAACAAGCCATGGTTCCTCTTCAGTGGGCTAGAACAACTCTATGGTTCTTTCTAGCTGGATAAGTGTACATTTTAATGTATCTGCTTATTAATCACTCAACTCCTTCCCTTTTATTTGAAACATACCGAGCATATAGCATTATTCAAATTGAAAGTAGCTTTTTTCCCTCCTTACTATTCCGAAACTCAGAGGGATTTACAGCCTGTGGAAAGTTGCCCATTTAAAGCCAGTGACACCAGATGGTCCCCAACCAAATATATAATTACTTCTGACTTGAGCTAACAAACCAAGCAATGAGCTCATGAAAAGGTAATCGTGAGGCATTTGTGATTTTGACAACTTTAAAAATGACTTTGGTTTTTTAGCAAATAAATAACTTTGGAATTTTTATCAATAAAATGGGGCTATGATTTTGTTGTAGACTCAAAATGCATTTAATCTAAAAGAATATTTTAAAATACCCATAAATCTACCACCCAAAGATAACTTGCTATTAAGTGTTTCTGCTGCCATTTCAGACTTTTTTCTACCGTGAATGTTACATGTAAGTAAATGTAGGTGCTGAAACAAAACCGGAATCACAGCATACATTCTATTTCTTAATCTTTTTTTCCTAATGATATATAATGAACATCATTCTATCATTCCGTCAATAAAAATGTATCTTTTAAATTATTTTAAATGCATTGCACAGTATTCCATAGTATTATGTTGGAGCTTTGAGAATACCCATAAAATAGCCCCATCCTTGCTACCTGAGTTCTGAACTATTTGAGATATTACTCTCACCTCCATCCTCGATGAGGCTGATATTGGACATAGCAGCAAATAGCTGCAGACTGGTGAATTTTCTAACATGGAACCTTATAGTTATATAATCTCCTACCCAGCCCCAGGCAGTGTTGGGCAGGCAGGTCCTGCTCCTATGAAGGACCCCCTATGGGCATCTCATTCCCAAGAGACTGGAGAGAGGAACTGACTAAGCATGCCCAGTTTTCTCTTCCAAACTCACCCATTAGAAAAGTTAATCCTTCTTTCCTATGGAAGAGTAAGAAGGGTAGTGGAGACAGATAGAGATGACTGTGCTAGTGGACCTTCCTCCACATCAAAGGAAGCATCAGAAATGGAGAAGAAGCTCCCTCAAGGTATGGATGCAGCAGAATTTATGTACCGTCTTCGTGGGATATTTGGCTTATTTCCAATCATTCCATTAGATCACAGATGATTTTGTCTGGACATGATTATTGCTCCCCACAGGTACAGAAAGGGATGCTTGGTGAAGTTCCCTGCCTTACCTGGAAATACATGATCAAGGCTGGACCTGCACTTTAAATTCAAGTTCTCCTGACTACAAAGTCCAAAATCCCACAACTCCAAGCCGACTCTGAGATTACCCAGGCCAGTCCTCAGGCAGCTTTGGGAAAGTCTTGGTAGTAGTGTGGAACTTGCTGGGTCTTAACTACAGAGACAGAACAACCAGAAGATTACTCAAGGGTCTGTAAAACAAATGTGTGATGATCTGGTGCAGACCAAGTGTTTAAATGTGGCAGGTGAATGATCCCAGCGGAATGATATTAGGAAGGCAAGATTTTACGAAGAAGGAACTTGTGCTCTGTGCTGCCAACCTTTGTAAACACCCATGTCTGTCCTTGAAGCTTCTCTCTAAAGGACTGCCCCACTTCACTTCAACTGACAGTGACCATGCCTTACCTTCACTTCCTAGAATATGACAAGAGAAATTACAGACATGTGTCTTTAGAGCCCAAGTCCCAGAGGCTTTTTATTGGAGACTTTGTCATAAACTATAAAGTAGAGAAAGCAGCGCCCAGGTGTCAGTGATGAAATTCAAATGGCAGGGGTTGGCAGCCTTCTTCATATACCACAAGTCTGATCTGAAGATGGATGTTTCATTGACAGCAGGCACTTCTGGTGTGTCACATCCCACACTAACAGATCACTCTCGTTTTCTGGTTTCTGGCTTAATGGTCTGCCGTATGTAAGTAGTTTTTTCTTCTCTTTGTATCTCAAAGCCCTGCTATTCACTGTGCCTTGAGATATAGTCATGATCTTGCTTTTTTGTTAAACGTATGATGTACTTCCTTTAGCTGGGTCCTGCTAAGATTCTGTAGATAATATTTTGCCCAAGCATTGCTGCATTGCTTGAGCTGGTTTGTTTGGAAGCAAGTCTTTTTTTTTTTTTTTTTTTTGTATTTATTTGACAGAGAAAGAGAGAGAGAGAGAGCAAGCACAAGCAAAGGAATTGGGAGAGAGAGAGAAGCAGGCTCCTGCTGAGTAGGGAGCCTGACTTGGGGCTCAATTCCAGGATACAAGGACCATGACCTGAGCCAAAGGCAGATGTTTAACCAACTGAGCCACCCAGGCCCCCCTGGTAACAAGTCTTGATTCAATGCTGACGGTTTGATTCAAGGAGAAAAACAAGACTGCCCAATAGAAACTGGAAGCAGATGGGTATGAATAGGCAGAGGGGAGCTCTGGTTCAGAAGAGACTGCAGGCAGACACAAAGGAGAAATGGAGCAGGGCCACAGGAGTGGAAATGCCAGAGAACTCATTCATCCCACTATTTATTCCTTCTAGCCTGTAGGCAAGGTGCTTAGCATGTGGGAGGCTCTGTATGAGGAACTGCTTTGTGTAATGTGCTTGGATGATGAAAAAAGGAACAAAACATATTCCCTGTTCTCAAAGGGCTTAAAAATGAGGCATGTATACAGCTATAAAGTGAAACAACCTGTGATACGCGTGTAAGGGGACCGCTTGTCTAGATGTGAATTTGTATCTTGTTTTCACTTTACTTTCCCTCCTCCCAGAGTTTCCTGAACCCTCTATATACTCTCTTGCCCCAGGGAAAGGTTCTATTGAAGAGAGAAAAGTAGCCTGCAGGCCATGTATTGGCCAATGCTGCCTTAGATGATCTGTGTCTTTGGGGATGAGTCTAAGCCTCGTTAACCTCTTAAATTATCTGACTCATGTTTAGTTTTAACAATATTTATTTAAGCCCCACCTTAAAGCCTCATTATTATTGCAGTAGTTGTCACTGGTGTTGCCCCCATTTAAGAGAGGAGTAAACTGAGGCCCAGAGTTTAAGAAACATGTCCCAGGTCTCACTGCTAAATTAGTAGCAGAAATGGGATTTAAATCCCATATTTATCTCCATTCCAACCACTTTCCTTGGATAAAAGTCTTGGATGATGGTACTGCAACCATTTCCTTGCATTTGATCAAGAATCAGTCCAGCTACTGTTCAAAGTATGAGGACTCCATAACCTGAGGAATTGAGTAACTCACTGAGGGCTCAGCACTGAGCAAAGGGAAGGCCAGGCAGGTGTAGTGAAAATAAGATGATTAATTGGTCTGGAGTTGGGTCTCACCTCCATCTTTAATTACTGTGTAATTTTGGATCAGTAATATCCCCCTCTGGTCTCATGCTCTTCCCTTTTACGATGAGGACATTGATGTGACAAATTCAGATCTCTGCCTGGTGAAAGTGCATTGAAAAGAAAGTTTAAATCCATTCTATAAGAAGAAAGAAGAACTGCAATTCTTAAATGTAGACTTTTGAAGGCTGGATGAGCATAAGGCTTCAGGGTTAGAAAGGACACATTCCTTTAAATATGTATTTGCTAATTTGTATTTTTTCGGGAGCCTGGTACCTAGAGCAGTGCCCAATATGTAACGCATTTCCTTACTGACTGACCACAGTTTGTATTGTAGGAGCTGAGATTTAAGTCACATTAAAAAAAAAAAAAAAGTGGCTCATATTAAACTTAAATATCAAATTAGATATTGGAGGAAAATCAGGAATCTCTGGTCTACTGATTCTAAAAATTAGACAAATGTTCATCCATTTTGATCACTAAAATAATTGTTTCCTGAAGTATATTTTATGATGTACTTGTCTTCAAGGTCTTATGTGATGAAAAGGTTTATGTTCATATAAGTTTAGTGAATATTCATTCATGTCATACCTCTTGTTAGAGATTCAGTATATACATTAACACATCAAAGGCCCTGAGAAGTCCTGCAATAAATAAATCCATTTAATTTCATCTAAAATTTCCCACCATCACCTGCTTTTCTCTAAAAAGGTGATATTTAAATTCAGATTAAGCTGCAGTTTTTTTTTTTTGTTCAAATGATCTTGATTACTGGAATGCACATTTTTAGAATATGTGAACAAAAATTTTAAAACCTGAGAAAATTAAAAAATCAAGTACCCTTTATTTACACAAATGGAATGAAAAATAAAGTACTCTTTATTTACACAAATGGAATACATTTCTTGAAGCACTAAATTAAATATAGTTAATCCAGGAAAAAGAAAAATGGATTACATAATTCCCAAAAGTCCTATTTGTTGCTATAACATTTAGGCATTATAAGTGCAAGGCTACCCCTTCCTCTTAAATATTTTGAGATAAAAATAAATAAATAAATATTTTGAGATAAATCTGTCATTTTACTTGATTTTAATTTAATTTTTAATACTTGATTTTAATTTTTAAATGGTCAACATTTTAAAAACAATATTTGGAATTCTATTGTTAGGTTCAAAAATTTGTTTACTGCTCCTTTGCGGTCATTTTCCTGCTTTCATAGAGCAACTTTATAATCTAGGGACATCAAATTGCTTTTAAAGATATATTACTTCCTTCCTCTGGAAAAATAGTATTAGACAATGTTAAAGATAAAGGATTTAAGTCCATATATTCTCAGAAACTTCTACTTTCTAAGGAGGGTGATCTTTTGAGCTGAGAAAAATGAAGATAAATCTGTCTATAGATATATATAGTAATATTCTATAAATTGAAGTATTACCCAAATATTAAGATGAGTCACTGTTATATTAATCTAGAAAGTTGGTGGTCCTAGACATATATAAGATGAGATTCTTTCATGTATAATTTCTAAGCACTCAGAATAACAAAGCTTATGATTCCAAATTTCATGTTCTTTCAAACCTACTGAAACATTTCCCCTCCATATCATCTCAAATTTTTCTTTCCTTTTCTTTTCTTCTTTTCTTTTCTTTTCTTTTCTTTTTTTCTTTTCTTTTCTTTTCTTTCTTTTTTAAGATTTTATTTATTTATTCATGAGAGACACAGAGAGTGAGAAGCAGAGACATAGGCAGAGGGAGAAGCAGGCTCCATGCTGGGAGCCCGATGCGGGACTCGATCCTGGGACTCCAGGAACACATCCTGGACTAAAGGCAGGTGCTAAACCACTGAGCCACCCAAGGATCCCTCAAATTTTGCTTAACTGCTGATGCTCTACCATCTAAGAAATCCTGTCTTCCCCAATTCTCAAATTATACCCACAGTTGACTCTAAAGGGTTTTGATGTTAGCAAAAGTAGTATCTCCAGCTCCATGTCTAAAGCTGAACATATCATCTGTTCCAAGGAATTTGCTTCTTTATAAGTAAGTTGCACCACTATTCACCAGGAATTCGTTATTCACCCACTGTTTACCCAAGCCAGCTTTCTGAACAAATCTTTGATTCCTTTATAGCCCTTGCCAACCCCAATGAATCAGTTAGCTAGTAATATCTCCCAAATCTGTTTATTTGATTCCATTCATTTATAGATTGAAACATGTCTCCCTAAAAAACATGTGTTCAGATCTTAAACCTCAGTACTTGTGAATGTAAGCCTTTTCTTTGCAGATACAATCAATTAAGATGAAGTCATTTTGGATTAGGGTGGGCCCTAATCCAATACTGGTGTTTTTATAAAAAGAGAGAAATTGGGATGCCTGGGTGGCTCAGTCAATTAAGCATCTGCCTTTGGCTCAGGTCATGAACCCAGGGTCCTGGGATCAAGTCCTGCATCAGGCTCCCTGATCAGCAAGGAGTCTGGTTCTCCTTCTCCCTCAGCCTTTCCCTCTACCAGCCAAGGAACACCGAAGATTGCAGCCAACCACCGAAAGCCAAGCAGAGGTAAGGAACATCCTCCCCTAGAGCCTTCAGAGAGACAGAAGAATGGCTTTGACAGTTTCTTATTTCATACACCTAGCCTCCAGAATTGTGAGAGAATATATTTCTGTTGTCTTAAGCCACAAAGCATGTGATGTGTTATGGCAGCCCTAGGAAACTAATACGCATGCCAGGATTATTTTCCTGGTTCAGGGTCCCATCAGCTCTTGCCCGGGTGGCTGACTACAAATGCTGCCTGTAGATCTGCTTGCTCCCACCCTGCCTCTCAGCTTCCCAACCAAGTTCCATTTTGTATTTGGCACCTGAATGATCCCACTAGGACCCATGCAGGTCCTGTTCCTTTCTGGGTTAAAATTCAGTGCTCTGGGGGATCCCTGGGTGGCGCAGCGGTTTGGCGCCTGCCTTTGACCCAGGGCGCGATCCTGGGGACCCGGGATCGAATCCCACGTCAGGCTCCCGATGCATGGAGCCTGCTTCTCCCTCTGCCTGTCTCTGCTTCTCTCTCTCTCTCTCTCTCTGTGTGACTATCATAAATAAATAAAAATTAAAAAAAAAATTCAGTGCTCTGAAGATAAAGCCTCCACACTTTTTGACAAAGCTTCTCAGCTTTCTGCCTCTCTAACTTAGCTCACTCTCCATCCTTGGCTTACGTGACCTGTCCACTCCCCTGATTGAGGGCAGTTGTCTTCTTGTGATATTAGAATCACCAATTTGCTTGTTTCTCTTCACTTAGACAAGAGACTCTGAAGAGAAGTCCTGGGTCAGTCTTTATCACTGCTGCTTTCCTGGTCACAGCACACGCAGACATGTAAATGCTCACTATATTAACTAATGCATCACTGCCTGGGTAGAGCTGTAGAAACGGAGGCTTGGTGTTTTGCATGAAGTCTCAGGGTAAATGTCATGGAATCACTAGCATTATACTAATCCTAGAGTAGCCTGTATTTGTTGCCAGGACTGGAACATCTTCACAACAGTTCTTCAAGGGGGATTCCTTTATTATTCACCTTTACAGGTGGAGCAACTAAGGCACAAGAAGGTTAAAAGACCTGCCTCCTGTCATACCACTAGACAGTCATTGGACCCAGGTAGTCTGACTTCACACCTCACACTTGACTTAGCTCCATTTTCCCAAGATTATTTGGGTCAAATATTCAAATCTGTTTTGGACCATGTTATTAGAAGGTTATGTGCCTTTATTTTTGTTTTCTGAGTATACAGTCACTATGCAGTGCAAAGAAACAGGCATTGTCCATATACCTTCTGCACAATGCTATACTGAAGCCTAGATAACAGAGTTCCAAGTCTGACTTTATCTTTACTCAGTATCATTGAGTAAGTATCTGCCATGCCCTCCAGCATTATGACAGAGACTGGACAAACAGACATGAGCACCACCAGGCTTGGGTTCAGGAGCTCACAGTTGGATAGGGAAGATAAGCAAATAAAAAATATTGTAGTTCAGTGTGATTAATACAGCTGGGGATTCATATCCATGGTAAAGAGGTAGTCCTGGGTGGGTGGGTGGGGCTAGGCTAGTTCAATCTGGGGAAAGGGAGCAGAGGAAAAGCTTCTGGCTGTTGAGTTGTGAAAGATGGAAGAATGTTTCCCACTGGGAAAGGGCAAAGACTTGGGAGATAGTACAATGTTTTCTTTTTCTTTTGTTACTATTCTAAGCAGTTTAGTAATATCAGGACAGAACAAAGAAGGTAGAGAACAAACCAAGGGAAAAAGGCTGGAGCCAGGAAATAATGAGATATCAATATTGTTCTATGAAACCTGGATTTGACCATGGCAGTGACATAAGTACTGAAAAATTTAATGAAGAGGAGATTCACAGAGATTTGCTTTAAAAAAAATCATGTAGGTAGTCTTTTCACATTATAAAAAGTGTGTTATATTTATATTACATGTACATATGTGTATTTTTTCTGTGCCTGCATTTTCATGTGGTTATTTATATGTATACACGTATACCTGTACCTCTACTATTATTCAGTTGAACTATATGGTATTGCCATTTTTATATATCAAAAAATGGTCCAATATCACAATCTCACAGTTGGACCTATGATTTATAGTGTGGTGGACAGATTGTACAGTCAAAAGCTTTAGGTATGAATCTCATTGTCTTGGTTTGAGTTCCCTAGAACCAGACCCTGATACATGACTCAAAGTCAAGGAGTTTATTCAGCAAGTGAAGGACATGCTAGCTGGGGGATGTGACACAGACATAAGAAGGCCAGCAAAGGGTATATTACCAAGCCAGCTACAGCCAAGGGCAGGAAAAGCTTGATCTCACTGTGGAAATGTGGAAATGTAGATGCTCTTCTCAGAGGTTTTATACCCAAAGGCAAGGGGCTGAGGTATTTATATACCTACTCTCATCAGTAATTGGTTGAGGGCTGCTCCCCAGGTTGGTGGGGGATGGAGGTTGTTAATTTCAGGTACTTCTTGCGGAGAGACAGGTAAAGTGACTTTCCAAGCTTCAAAGAAAGCCCTCCCACCCCCACCAAGAATGAGGCTCAGATATTGGCAGTTGGAAGTCGGCCAGGCTGCATTAAAATGGAGAGGCCCAAGGGACGCGGTCCATCACGCCCATCCTTACCTGTTAACAGCTAAACAGCTCTGACCTGGTACCTTACCTTAATTTCTCAAGGCTCATTTTTCTTACGAGCAAAATGAGGACAATAACTATTTCACTTGGTTTTATAGGCTGAATTTTGTCCCCCCTCCCCCAATTCGTAATGTGACTGTATTTGGAAATAGGGTTTTTGAAGACGGAATTAAATTAAAATGAGAACACATGTGGAGGAGGTCTTTAATCTGATATGACTGCCATCCTTCTAAGAAGAGATTAGGAACTCAGACACACGCAGAGGAGTGACCACATGAAGGTACCAGGGGAAGACCGCCATCAACAAATCAGAAGAAAGACCTTAAAGAAATGAAACCTGCTGACACCTTGGTTTCAGACTTCCAGACTCGAGAATTATGAGAAATTTATTTCTGTTGTTTAAATCCTCTGGCCTGCGATACTTTGTTGTTGCAGCTCCTAGTGCGCCAGGGGAGGATGAATATATTTTACTAATCATTTACTGTGATCTAGACAAATACTACTAATATGGTATATTTCAAGTTCATAAACACCAAAATACATAGCCATCTCAAAATTCAAGAACAATTTCACTTCTCCCTTGGCCCTTCTCATGACTGAGCTTTCTACTCCCGGAGAAGTCTGATAGTTAAGTTGTGTGAACTGAGAACACTGAACTCCATGAGCTTTTAGAATTGGGAAGTAAGTTATGCCCATCCACAGTATTCCTTCTAGTCAAATACAGCCCACTTATCGCTGATAATATTTCTGCTTCTTCATCCAAGGAGGAGGTCAGGGGCAGGGTCACTTGGGTGGCCTATAGAGAAAGCCAGCACTGTTTCCATGGTGTCGCACTAAGAATTCTGGATTGCTACCAAAGTAAGAGAAGTTCAGACCTCAAGGATGACTGACTGCTCTGCATTGATGCCTAAGCAAAGCCAAATTCAGGTTTCTCAGGGTGATCATAAAGATTCCTGAACCACAGGTTTACCACTGGCAGGAAGACCAGGTAGGTGTGTCCTTCCACCTTAAAATACCTCCCTTCCTAATGTCTGAAATCCCACCATTACCAACACAATCCTTTGTGTTAGGTATTTTCTCTCTCTCTTTCTTTAAATGGGAGTATAATTATATAGGGTAAAATACACAGATCTGAAGTAGAATTTGATGGGTTTTGACAAATGCATACACCTGGGTAATCAATAGCCCACGCAAAATAATAGAACAATTCTGCCCCCCCAGAAAGTTTCCTCCCACCTTTTTCCATTCATCTTCCCCCGACAACCATTGTTTTCATTTTTATACCTGCAGATCAATTTTGCCCAATCTCAGAATTCTTAACAAAACCATACAATATATATTCTTTAGTGTCAGGCTTTTTAAATTGAACACAGTGTTTTCAAGATTCATTGATGTTGCCATATGTCACAGTAGTTTGTTCTTTTTAATGCTGAGTAATATTCCATAGCCTCATATGTTAACCATTTCTCTGTTTTCCTGTTGGTGGACATTTGAAGTTTTTTCATTTCATTTTATTTTTTGCTATAATGTATAAAGCTGCCATGAACTTTCTTACACAAGTCCTTCTGTGGACACATGGTTTCATTTCCTCAGGGAAAGTTCATTGGAATGATGCTTTACAAAAGAAGGTATACAAATGCCCAATAAACACATATGAAGATGTTCAACATGGATAGTCATCAAAGAAATGCAAATTAAAATCACTGTGAGATACCACTACATTTTGTTAGCATGTCTACATTTTAGAAACACTGTTAGAATGGGCAAATTAACCTGGAAAGAGTGTTCTCTTAAGTTTGTAATGTTTTTATTATGAAAGTTTGAAATACACAATAGTAGAAAGATAGTGTAATGAACTATCATGTACCCATTCCACAGATTCAACAATTATCAAGAGTTTGCCGTAATTACTCTGTCATTTTTCAACAACAACCAAGTATCCAATTCTCCAACACCAACTGAGTGACTTACAACTCAATTCAATTCTAATACTAATTGGAGTAAGCACAGATGCCCAAAAGTCAAGGGCTCAGTCCCATAGGATTACCTTCACTTCAGATGCCAGAACAGATGGGGTCCCCAGGTTACCTGCACTTCTGCCTAGCTAACTACAAATCTGAGCATTCCCAGGCTACCTCCCCCAGATTTGATAACTCAATAGAATGACAAACAGAACTGAAAAAAAAAAAACAACCCTGCTATGTTTATGATTATCCTTTTAGGATAATGGATACAGCTCAGGAACAGCCAAAGGGAAGAGATGCACAGGATAAACTATGGTAGCAGGGTGGCTCAGAGTTTCCATATGGCCTCTCCAGGTGTACCACTCTCCTAACACAGCAATGTGTTCACCAATCCAGAAGATTCTCCGAACTCTGTTTCTTTAGGATTTTTATATGGGGTTTCATTCATCATACAGATGCAGTTGATTGAATCGTTAACCATTGGTGATTGAACTCAGTTTACAGTCCCTTTTCCCCTCTCTAAAGTTGGGAGTGGGGCTGAAAGTTCTAATCCTCTAATTCATATAGTTGGTTCTTCTGGTGACCAGCCCCCATCCCGAAGCTATCTAGGGATACCATCATGAAGCATCTTAGTAGCATAAACTCAGGTAAGGCTGATAGAGCTTTCTTTTGTGTAGAACAAAAGACAGTCCTATCACTCAGGAAATTCCCAGAATGTTAGAAGAACTTGTCCATAAATAGAAGACAAAGACCAAATATATATATATATATTTGTATATTTGTATATATATGTATATATTTGTATATAAATATACAAATAAGGCATAGTTGGAGTATATATATATATATATATATATATATATATATATATAGTACTGTGTACTCCAACTATGCCTTATTTGTATATTTATCAATTGTTCTATTGATTTATTTTATTTTATTTTTAAGATTTTATTTATTTACTCATGACAGACACAGAGAGAGAGAGAGAGAGAGAGAGAGAGATAGAGGCAGAGACACAGGCAGAGGGAGTAGCAGGCTCCATGCAAGGAGCCTGACGTAGAACTTGATCCCCGGTCTCCAGGATCACACCCCGGGCTGAAGGTGGCGCTAAACCTCTGGGCCACAAGGGCTGCCCATATTTATTTATTTTAAAGAGAATCCTTTTTATCACATAATTTTACCTTTAAGTAAGGACATTTCACATGCAACCAAAATATTTTCATACTTAGTGAACAATAATAACTAAATATCTCCCTACTCAATAATAACAATAACTTAATATCTCCCTACTCAGAATTCCTAACCATCACAAAATATCTTATAATAGGTTTACACATTGCATCTGGTTGCATTTTTAAACTTTTTTTTTTTTTTTTCTAGGAGAGTCCCCCTCCTAGCTTCCTTTTTATCCATGCCATTGACTTATTAAAGAAACCAGGTCAGCTGCCCAAAGAATCCACATTATGTTTGTTTCCTGATAGTATCATGTTACTTGTTTCTCAATCTCTGTTTTTTCTCCAAACAAGAAGTTTGATCTAAAAGACTCAGGATTTTGTGCAATACTTTTAAAGCAAGGATGTTTATAGATGGTATCATTTTTTGGGGAAAGCATTTTATTTTAATTTTAATTTTTTTTAGGGTTTACCATGCTTTTTAGTTCTGGAAATTGCAACAGTAAATACCATATGTCATAGCCTTGCCATTAGAGATCTTACAGCCTCTTGGGGGAGAAAGGTATTGTGGAAGAAGAAAAATAATTTCCCCTCTACCCTTCCAGGTTCTTAGCTGAGACATTTCTGCAATAAAAAGACAGATTAGCAGAAGAAAAACAAATAAGTTTCATAACTTGTTTACCTCCTATATACATGGAGATATGTAGGAAAAGCAGTAAGTGTCTGAAATAGTCCAAGGCATCACAGGTAAAAATTATCTTCAACTAAAGCAAAAGCAATATGTTTTGGATTGGGGCACCACTTATGAGAGGTTACCAGAAAGCACAGTAAACAAAGGTATGATTGTAATGAAGATTTAAGTCCTTGCATTCTGCATTGGTAAGAGTTTCTAGAGATTTGGCCACCCCCTCTTTCTGGTATAGTAAGGGAGGCAACCTACAAATGGAGATTTTCATAATACGTGTACATCTCTCTTACAAAAGGTAACTTTTTTTTTTTTGGTTATTGGAGTTTCCCGTGTCCATAGTTTCTTAAAAACAATCAGATTAGGAATCCCTGGGTGGCGCAGTGGTTTAGCGCCTGCTTTTGGCCCAGGGCGCGATCCTGGAGACACAGGATCGAATCCCACGTCGGGCTCCCGGTGCATGGAGCCTGCTTCTCCCTCTGCCTATGTCTCTGCCTCTCTCTCTCTCTCTCTCTCTCTCTCTCTGTGTGTGTGTGACTATCATAATAAATAAAAATAAAAAAAAAATCAGATTAAAATAATCCTTATCCCAAAATGGTGTATTTTGAGGTGACAAATTCTGATCCCCTCTAGCATGTAAACCAATCAATATAATAATAAAAGGGCCATAGAGGATTGGGTGTGGATATAAATTCTGAAGAGGCATCAAAGCTGCATGAGGAAGTGATAAATGAGCTGAATCTGGAGGGAAATGCAGGATTTGCTAGTCAAAGGAAAGAGTGTAGAGAAGTACCTTCTTTTTCCTGGACTGCTGAGTGATGTATCAGTCCCAGCTGCCTGATGTCCAGCCATGGATGACTTCCTCAAGCCTTTTTTGCATACTAATGATTGGAAGAGTAACTGTATCACATACATCAAGGGAATCAATAAATGAATGGCAGGTCCCCAGTTCTGGAAGACTATCAGAGTGATTCAAAGAAAGAAAGAAAAAAAATACTGGTTGGAAATGCTAGAGCAGAGAGAGGACAGCCAAATGTCACCTCACCTGATTCATCCTTGGCTGAAGATGGGAGTCCAGAGGCCAGATGTGAGACCATTGCAAAATATTGACTTCCACCTCTTATGCATACACAATCCCATCAAGGTGGCACTTAAGTACCTCTTTTTTTTTTTTTTTTTAATTCCCAAGTAATTTTAATACAACTGAATTTGAAATGTAGAGGAAGGGGTAGAAAAACTGCCCAAACCAAGAACTTTTCCTCTTCTATTTTATGTTTGGTAGCTGAGGTCTGTGAATTAAACTAACAAAACATAGATTAATGGGAGAAAAGGTTAATTTTACATGCATGTGGAGACTTCACAGAACAGAAGTAAAACACCAAAGAAGTGGTTAGACCCAGGGGTTTTTATATACCATCTTAACAAAGAGTAATAAAACCTGGAGAAGACAATAGGTAAAGGAAAGTAGAGATTGGGACTAAGAAAGTAAGGTAAATAAGAGTTAATCAGTAAGATTTGTTATGCAGATTGAAGTCCTCCCAGATGGTAAGAACCATCTCCTGAGAGGAGAACACCTTTACAAATGAAGTTGTCTTTCATAAAAAGGAATTTTATGTTCTGCTTTTAGGCAGAAAGAGAGCAGAGAGCTCCTCCTGTGTTTGCTGTTTCTTCACTGCCTTTCGCTCAAAATAAGCCTAATGCTAAAGCCTAATATTTTGGGATGACATATTCTGATCCCTTTCACAAACAAGGGAGCGAACACAAGAAAGGAAAAATCAAGCTAGATGGGCAGATAAGGAGGGTGTGGGCCAAGGTTAAGACAGACAGAAAACTTCTCAGGAGCTTAGTAGGAGTTAGGGGAGGAGGCCTATCTATTTTTGAACAGAATTCGCTTCATAGGTCACACATGATTACAGAGATGTGACTGCTATGGCAGTGAAGAGATCCTAGATGGCCAAAGCAACTGAGAAAGAATCAGATTTGCTGCATGGTATTGGCCAGCATTGACCTAGAGACCAGACCAGGTGTCAATGTGAGTGTTCAGAAGCACCTAACTAAAGAGGAAGGCATTGAATTAGTCTCTTGGAGTCCTCTGTCATCAACAGTCCTGGTACCCCTTAGTGTAGAGCTCTGGCTGTACATTCAGAGTTTGCGTGGAATTTTTAGTAGGCAACAAAGAGCCTGTGTTCTGTAGGAAAGTAAATGATTAAAAACAAACAAATAAAAAAACAGCCTAAGCTTCAATCTTCCAGGAGATTAGGACACTCAGTGAGGAAACATTTACCAAGTATGAAGTGGGAGTATGGCTTCTGTTGGACTCTACTGAAGCAAGAGGTGTGCTGTTTCCCTGAGAGACTGAGGATACCATATGTTGGTATTATGAACTCCAAAGGGTATTTTTCCAAGAACATAAACTTTTATCAGTAAACTAAGTGGGTGTTAGCAGAAACAATTGTGAAGTATAAGTTGTTCACAGACAACTATTTACAAAGGCCAGTAAAATCAAATACACACACACACACACACACACACATATATATATGTATATATATATTTGACTTTTACTGGCCTTTGTAAAGGAGATAAATATATATATTTATCTCCAGTGATATATATATATATACATATAGACTATATATATATATATATATACACATACATATAGACTATATATATATGACTATATATATATATATATATCACTGGAACTAGTTTCACTTCATTTGCAAAATCACTCAGGGAAACATTATGATCTTTGATTATTAGAATAACCAAATGTTATTAAACACCTCTTTTATGCTTCTCTACTCATTAATTTTTTCCACGCATATTTCACTAACATACTATATAACTTATTCCTTTAATGTGTATTGCTTACTATCTTTCTCCTCTTGCTAAAAGATGAGCTTAGTGTCTGTGTTTAGCAACTGTCCCAATTCCTAGCCCAGAGCCTTGCACCGAGTAGGTGGTAGAAATAACTTATTGAATGCATGAGTGAAGGGTGATGGATGCTGGGTTTCTGGGGATCAGAATTTATCCTTAATGTAATAGATCACATTACAAAATAGGGTAGAGGGATCCCTGGGTGGCGCAGCGGTTAAGCGCCTGCCTTTGGCCCAGGGCACGATCCTGGAGACCCGGGATCGAATCCCACATCAGGCTCTCGGTGCATGGAGCCTGCTTCTCCCTCTGCCTATGTCTCTGCCTCTCTCTTTCTCTCTGTGACTATCATAAAAAAAAAAATTAATTAAAAAAATAAAAAATAAAAAAAAAACAAAAACAAAATAGGGTAGGGCAGGGAGTCTGGGTGGCCCAGTGGTTGAGCATCTGCTTTTGGATCAGGTTATGATCCCGGGGTCCCAGGATGGAGTTCTGCATCAGGTTCCCCAGAGGGAGCCTGCTTCTCCTCCTGTCTATATCTCTGCCTCTCTCAATGGGTCTCTCATGAATAAGTAAATGAAATCTTAAAAAAAAAAAAAAAAAAAAAAAAAAACCACACACACCACACACAACAAAATGGGGTAAGGCTTGATTTAGAAGTCCAAATTGCAATTTATGAATTAATGCAATCCTTTCTGGGTAAGTAGAAAAGACCAGAAGTTTGTTGTACAGGGAGCAGTGGGTAGGTTCTTTCAGAGAACAAATCAACGCCAGAAGTCAACATGGTGAACAAAATCACAGAATAGTTCCATTCTTTTAGGCTATGTTCATCTAGCTGGGATACTGCAAACATAGATGTAGGGGCAAGGGATGGATTTTTCTATTTAGATCGTTGGAACTAGTTTCACTTCATTTGCAAAATCACTCAGGGAAACATTATGATCTTTGATTATTAGAATAACCATGTTAGAACTGAAGAAACAGATTTACTTGAGGCTATAGATTGTTACCATCTCAACACCAGTGACCTAGTTTCTCAGGGCTAGCACACAGAAGATGCTATGTTCTTTTTTTTTTATTTTTTTTTTAAATTTTTATTTATTTATGATAGTCACAGAGAGAGAGAGAGAGAGGCAGAGACATAGGCAGAGGGAGAAGCAGGCTCCATGCAGGGAGCCCGACGTGGGATTCGATCCCAGGTCTCCAGGATCGCGCCCTGGGCCAAAGGCAGGTGCCAAACCGCTGCGCCGCCCAGGGATCCCAGAAGATGCTATGTTCTTAAGTGAAACCTAAGAACTTGTCCCTAGTTCATAAACAGAAGGGTCAAGATTTGAACTAGGTCCATTCTTTTTCCACTGCTCAGGCTGATGATAGTCATGATCATTGAAATTTCCTGAGTGTTATCTATGTGCCAGGTACTGTTTTAAGTACTTTGTATTTTATAACTGAAGTTCCAGATGAGAAGGCATTGAGTCCAGGCTGCTTTCTTCAACACAAGTCTGTGTGTTGTTACATTTGCATTTTAGTATCTCTCAGATTTGTGTTTGTACAGGGAAACACTATTCAGAAGTTTTATCTTGCCTTAAACAATTGGTATTCAATTTATTAAAGTTACGGATTCACAAAACTTAGGTCTTCCTTAGGATTTTAGTTTCATCTTGTAAATTTATGCTTCACTTATAAATCTGACAAATGTTAGCAATGATGATGTTGACTATTTTATTATTTTATTTTGGAAAGTATCAAATATACACAAAAATAGAGTGAATAATATAATAAATCCACATGTATTTTTCACTCAGTTTCAATGATTATCAACTAATGGCCAATTTATTTCATTTGTACTTCCACCCATTTGCTCTCTGTTATTATAATGATCTAATCTTCATTATCATATCATTTCAGCCATAAATACATCCATGTGTGTGTTAAAAAGGTAAGAACTCTTTTTAAAACATAACCCTATTTCATTACTATACATAAAAAAATAGCCATAAGCTAGCAATATCAAGTTTCTAGCCTTATTCAAATTTCCCATTGTCTCATAAATGCCCCCTTTTCAAAAACATTTTTTTGTTTGAATGAGAATTCAACAAGGTCTATCTATTGTGATTGTTCGATGGGTGTTTTAAGTTTATTTTAATTTACAGCTTGTTTCTCTCCCCCTTTTTCCTACAGTTTGTTTATATTGAAGAAAACAGGTCATTTATTTCATAGTCCATCCTTCACTGTAATAAAATTGACATTTGACATAATTACTCAACTTCATTGTTTCTCAATGCAACTACAATAATCTCCAAATAATGTCATAAACAATATGATTACTTTAAAAAGTGTACACACATTTGTTGGGGGGCAGTTCTTTTTGTCCTTAAGGTAATATCCCACTAGGAATAAAATATCAACTCACTGTTGTTCATAATGGCTTGATTTTCTTTTTCTCTTGTGGATTTGACACAAACTGAACTCTCAGCGAAGTTCACCTGTTTTGTCTTACATTTTATTAAAAAATGAAAATTCAACTGAGTAAATCTGATGACCTAATTGGCTTTGTCCAGCAATTCATGAATTGGGCAGCATCCCATCTAGGAAGCAGAAAGAGACTGGGGAGCTGTACGGAATGAAAGACTTAGGCAGAAATGGGTTGAGACAAGGAAGTTACTAGTTAAAGAAAAGAATTGTTTCAGGCAAGGGTCCTTTCCTTTGTGGGGGGAAGGGCAGGAGTCTATCTTGCTGATCACCTCACTAATGCTAATGAGGAAATTCCAGATTGATTGGGTAAAAGGTCACATTCTTGCAATTAAGTCTTGGTTTGTTGTCATAGGGGCAAGTGACCCCATCATGGGCCTGTTGTTTCTTTTCTTTTTTAAACACTTTCTATTGTCAGTAATTGATAATTTAAAATTAAATTTTGTTTTAAAGTAGGTAAATAATTTGAATGATTTGAGAATCAAACCTATAAAACCAATGTCCCATAGGTACCCATTTTCTTTTGATTTTATGGTTTATCTTCTAAAGGGATTCAAAATGAGCTTCCCCAAAATGTGCCATTTGGCATGTGGATTACTTTGAACTGAAATTAATCAAAGTCCAAAACACTTAGGAAGATGTTTTACCTCCTCCTTAACTGCCCAAAAGAATTTAGATAGAGGGGCTGGTCTAGAAGAGAATTATCACTAGGGATAATTACAAAGAATATGGGTTAGGTGTGCTAAGGCAGGGGTAGGCTCAGCAGAACCTGGAGAGCCAATTCCTCTCTGTGTCCCATTGTCTCTGCATGACATAACAAGCATTTGTTTACCAAACCTCTGCTCTTCCTAGCTACTTATAAATTGTTTTTCTCTCCTTTAAAGTCGCAGACCCCTAATCCCTTCTCTTTACCTCAGAATGGCATATAAGCTTCAATCGCCTGATTATTTAAGGGACTCACATTCTTAGAAGGCTCTGAGATTTATATAATTAAATTTGTTTTTCTTCTATTTATCTGTTTTTTGTCAATTTAATCCACAGACCAGGTAAAAGAATCTAGAAAGGGAGAGGACAATATTCTTTTCCCCTACACTTTTATCCTTTGCTTTTTATTAATTTAAGCAGGTATGAACTTCTACTCATACTCCCTTTACTTAAAAATAGCACATTGTTGAAGCACCTGGGTGGCTCAGTTGGTTAAGCATCTGACTCTTGATTTCAGCTTAGGTCATGACCTCAAGGTTGTGTAATACTCCACAGTTAGCAGGGAGTCTGCTTGAGGTTTGTCTCTCTCCCTATGCCCCTCCCTGCCATGCCCTCTCTCTCTCTCTCTCTCTCTCTCTCTCTCTCTCATAAATCCTTAAAAAAATAACACACTATTCACATTTTTCTTACCTTGCTTTTTTCATATCACATTTCCCAGATATCAATCTATAGTAGTATAGGTAGTGCTATTCCTTATTCTTCTACAGAGCTTCATGTTACAACATTGTGTGACTGTATCAGAATTTATTCACCAATCCCTTGTTGATGGGCATTTGGGTCATTTCCATGTTTTCGCTATTATAATTAACACTGAAGTTAATAATCTTGAAATTGTAGTCCTGTCTTCCTACCTTTCTTTCTGTCTTTTGCCAGTGTATCTTTAAGATGTATTCCTAGAAGTGGAATTGCTAACTCAAAGCTTAAATGAACATACGATTTTGTCAGGTATTGTCAAATTCCCTTCTATAAAAATTGTGCCATTTTTCACTTCATAAACTATATGAAACTACCACCTTGCTTAAAGAAGCCTTGTCCACAGGATTTTTGTCAAACTAATAAATTCAAATTTGCTCCCTAATAGATAAGAAATGACATCTCAATCTGAAGCAGATTACCTTATTATGACTAAAATTGAGCAACTATTCATATGATTAAGTTGTCTAAAATTTTTTTGTGTGTGAACCATTTGTTTATTCTCTGGTCTGCTTTCCATAAAATTGTAGTTATTTAAAAATTTTTTTGAAGCTTTATATGTGTTAAGGATATTTACTGACACAATTTATTGTTATATAAGGAGCTAAGGTTTTTGCCAGTTTGGCTTTTATCCTTTTTTGTTTATGATATCTTTTCCTATGCACAAGTTTCTTTTTTTATATATACAGTTTATTTTTTCTTATAGTTCTTCTGAATTTTGAATAATAAGGAAACATTTTCTAACACTAAGTTCTAGTATAAATTCACTCATGTTTTTTCTAGTACTTTGTTCTAATTTTTTTTACACTTAAATATCATCCATTTGGAATTTCTCCTGGAGTGTGGTATAAGAAATAGATATCTTTTTATCTTTTTCATATTACTACCCAGTTATCCCTATGTTACTTCTCAAAAAGTTGATTCTCCACTGATTTGAAAAGATACTTTTATTATATACTAAATTTGCTATTGTAATTTTATCTATGTCTTTTTTAAGGAGGGGCAGAGGGAGAAGAGGAGGAATCTTAAATAGGCTCTCTCCCCAACATGGAACAAGACATGGGGCTCGATCCCACAACCCTGAGATCATGACCTGAGCCAAAATCAAGAGTCAGATACTTTACTGCATGAGTCATCCAAGCACCCTTTTAATTGTGTCTGTATTGTTTGATCTTCAGTTCCATTGGTTTGCCTGTCTTCAGGCATCAGTATTGCATGTTAGATTTACAAAAGCTTGGTAGTGTGTTTTAGTCTCTGAGGGGACTACACTCTCTCCAAATTCTTTTCTTCTAGGGTTTTTCTGGCTAAGCTTGCTTATTTAAACTTTCAAATGAATTTTGTAATCCACATGTTTAGCTTGGAAAAAAAACAAAACATCAGCTGTGATTCTCATTAGGATTGCACTATATTTATAAGTTAACTTAGGAAAAATTGGCATCTCTGTCCAAGAACATGGGTGACTTTCTTTTGTTTAAATCTACTTTTTGGGTCTTGCAGGAATTTTCTTTGACATATGAATATATATGGATTATAGAAAATTATGTTATAGTAGTTAATATTATATGCATTTTCTATTTTGTCATATTAACAAATATAAAACTTACATATACAACCTTAGCAACAGGGCCAGAGACTTCCACTAAAATAAGAAGCATGAAATCCACTGCTATGTAACATTTTGTTGGAAATGTATTAGTCATTGCAAATATTACATAGCAATGGATTCCATGAGCATCTGTGTATAAAAATGGTGGACGTCACTCTTCTCACTACTAATTTTGTGGCTTTGGTGTTAAGGTTATATATGTAACTTTTTATATGTCAAGGAAATATCCATCAGTTCTATTTTATTGTTTTATTTTTACATAAGGGTGTTAAATCCATAAATGGATTTTGGTAGATGCCCTTTTTGCATCTCTGGAAATAATCATCTAATTTTTCTCCTTAGGTCTATTAGTTTGATGAATTATATACATACAACTCCTAATATTGAAACACTTTTATATTCCTCAAAAAATGAACACTTTTTGTATTTAATTGAAGTACAGTCAATACGTAATGTTACATCAGTTTCAGGTGTGCAACCTAGAGATTTGACAATTATATACATTACTCAGTGCTCACTATGGTAAGTGTACTTACCCTCTGCCACCAAAGTTATTACAATGTTATTGACTATGTTCCCTATGCTGTGCTTTTCATCCCCATGACTTATTTATTTTGTAACTGGAATCTTATACCTCTTAATCTCCTTCTATTTTACTCCTCCCCTAATCTCCCTCCTTTCTGACAACCACCAGTTCTCTGTATTTATGGCTCTTTATTATTTTCTTTCTTTTGTTTTTTAGCTTCCAAATATAGGTGAATTCATATGATATTTGTCTTTCTCTGTTTAATTTATTTCACTTAGCATATTACTGCTTAGATTCATTGATATTTTTGTGAATAGTCAGTTTTCTTTCCTGTTTTTATGGTTGGGTAATATTCTATTGTGTATATATACCACATCTCCTTTATCCATTCATCTATCAATGAACACTTAGGATGTTTGAATATCTGGACCCTTTTTAAAAAAATTTTATGGGATCCCTGGGTGGCGCAGAGGTTTGGCGCCTGCCTTTGGCCCAGGGAGCGATCCTGGAGACCTGGGATCGAATCCCACGTCGGGCTCCTGGTGCATGGAGCCTGCTTCTCCCTCTGCCTGTGTCTCTGCCTCTCTCTCTCTCACTGTGTGCCTATCATAAAGAAAAAAAAGAAAAAAAAAGAAGAAAAAAATTTTATTTATTTATTTGAGAGAGAGGGAGGGGGCTAGAGAGAAAGCACAAGCAAGAGAAAAGCAGAGGGAGAGGGAGAAGCAGACTTTCCACTGAGCAGGAAGCCTGATGTGGGGCTTGATTCCAGGACCCGGGATCATGACCTGAGCCAAGGGTAGATGCTTAAACAATGGCCACCCAGGAGCCCCCTGTACACATGGTTTTAATGTGTATGTTTTTAGTGGCCTTTTCGCTCTTTTTTATTTTTTTAGAGATAGAGAAGATGGAGTAAGAGGGGGAGCGGCAGAGGGAAGATTAAGAATCTTAAGCAGGCTCCATGCCCAGGGCAGAGCCTGATACAAGGCTTGATCTCATGACCCTGAGATCATGACCTGAGCTGAAATCAAGAATTGGATGGTCCACCAACTAAGCCCCCCAGAAACCCCTATTTGCTCATATTTTATTGAAGACTTTAATGTGATTAGTCCATAGTTTTCTTTTCCTGAGGGGTACAATTTTACCAACAGTTAGTATCAATATATTTACTTTATAAAATGCATTTAGGATTTTTCCTTATTTTTAGAATATTTAACCCTTAATATCACTACAGATTGAAAAATATATATTTATTAAGAAGCACTTTTACTATTCCAATTGACTAAGTTTGCCTAGCCATTAAGGAAGGCAGATAGCATCTCAAGTTAACTATATAAGAGACTTTGCCTATGAGTGAGGGTTGAAGCTGTAGATAGCTATGTGTCAGACTTTCAGAGCTATTTTTTCTCATTTTAGAAGATTGGATAGCACGTAATAAGTGCTCAAAACTGTTAGACAATTTTTAAAAATTGTTAGACATTATAAGATGGACAAAGGAACATAAGTCTAATGAAAATCATGAATCTGAAAACAAAATCAGTACACAAGTCTAAAATATTTGAAACTGGGATTCTGGAAAATCCTGGGTGTATAGTTATGGCATTAATAGACTCCCCAAAGTTTAATTGACTAACATTTGCCTCATAAGGAGAAAAGAAGCAAAAATAAATGAACTAACATTGAGAGTATTTACTAAGTGTGAAGCTCTGTGCCAAGAGCTTGATATTAGGAATTTAAACTAAAAATCTGTGGGGGTAGTTATAAGTTATTAACACTATTTTTAGGTGAAATACTAAGGCTTAGGGTTGCTAAGTAACTTAAAAACTAACTTTCTGGGATCCCTGGGTGGCTCAGCGGTTTAGCGCCTGCCTTTGGCCCAGGGCGAGATCCTGGAGGCCTGGGATCGAGTCCCATATCAGGCTCCTGGCATGGAGCCTGCTTCTCCCTCTGCCTGTGTCTCTGCCTCTCTCTGTGTGTCTTTCATGAATGAATAAATAAATAAAATCTTTTTTAAAAAAATTAAAAAGAAAACCTAACTTTCTAATTCATAAGTTTAGGAAGTGACCAAGAAAAAGTTGAAAGGGAACTGGACATTTGGTTACAGAGCCTAACTTATCAACTATTGCATAAGAAACTTCAGCAGTTCTAAAATTATTGGGGTAGTATATATCAGTGGAAAATTTAGAAAACAAAAATGAGAAGAAAGGAAATGAAAATCTGAAATCGCATCATTTAAGAAAATAAGTTTTGAATATATCCTTCTAGAACTTTTCCTGTGTAAATTCATTCATATAAATATGCATATACACATTTTTTTAAGCAAAAGTGGGAATGTTATACACAACATTTTATTAACTTTTTTTGGTTTAATAATATGTGGGGACTTTCTGAGTTTTCAAAATTCTGCCTTTTTCATTTTAATAACAGAATTTTCCTTCTGGCTCAGATGTGACCATGTGCATACTTGGGCATCTTTTTTGTAGACAGTGATGGTTGGGCTTGATTTCTCTGCCATTGCTTCTTAAGGGGTTGTACATATTTTATAAGTAAGAGCAAAAGGGTTGAGAACAGATGGCTAAAGCAGGACCTGGCAGATGTAGGTGGTCAATAAATGTTTGCTAATTGAATTAAAGAATTCATGATGAATTACATTAAAAAAATGTAAATGCAATCACTACATCCTTTCAGCAAATTATGAGGGATGCAGGTCATACACTGGCAAGTTCAAAATAAGAAAATATGGAGATGAGCAATTAACATGAAAAATAATCTCACTCATATTCAAAGAAATGTCAATTATTATAAACACTTAAGTGCAAAATTGTTGTGTGTATGCAGTATACATTTTGTACAGATAAATTACCTCCCAAAAGGGCAGTACACATTTATACTCTCCTCCACTAACAATGGCTGTTTCTCCACATCCATGATCACTTTGGATCTTTTTTGTTTGTTTCATTAATGTAATAGTAAAAAAAAAAAAAATCTACGTAGGGTTTCATCTTCTTGATTATAAGTGTGGGTGAATGTCTTTCTGCATTGTTGGGGATACATTTTTTCATTCTCTTCTTCTAGGTTCTTTGGCTGGTCTAATAATTAAACTGATCAAAGATTAACAGGGAAAAACAAATTTAATTTCATATGTATGAGAGCCCCAAACAAACATGAGATGCAAAGGCAGTCAGGCAATTGAAGCCTATATGCCACCCTGAGCTAAGGAATAGGAAAAGGGCTGGGGCCTCCACGGGATGGAGGATAAATTACAGGAAGATAAAAAGAGTAGATGTTTGCCTAGTCCTGTAGGTAAGTCATATAGAAGTTATCTCCAGTAGTATCTCTCTTTCTGGGCCACGCCCTCTATCTAAATTCTCTTAGGCAGTTAAGAGAGAGGTAAAGTTTTTCTTGAGTCTGCTAGGTCTTTTTTTTTTTTTTTTTTTTTTTTTGAGTCTGCTAGGTCTTGACTGCTTTCAAGTCAAAAAAAAATTTCATATTATGAATTTAATTTAATTTAATTTATTAAATTAATTTAATTTATTTATGATAGTCACACAGAGGGAGAGAGAGAGGCAGAGACACAGGCAGAGGGAGAAGCAGGCTCCATGCACCGGGAGCCCGACGTGGGATTCGATCCCGGGTCTCCAGGATCGCGCCCTGGGCCAAAGGCAGGCGCTAAACCGCTGCGCCATCCAGGGATCCCCCCCCCAAAATTTTTTTTTAAAGATTTTATTTATTTATTCATGAGAGACACACAGAGAGAGGCTGAGACACAGGAAGAGGGAGAAGCAAGCTCCATGCAAGGAGCCTGAAGTGGGACTTGATCCCTGTACTCTGGGATCACACCCTGCCTAATTGCTGAGCCACCCATACATCCCGCTTTCAACTCAAATTAATCCACATGCCAAAGTGGCACGTTTTGGCATGGTATATCCTGCTCCCCTTCAATACTCTTTGGTTATCCATACTGGTTGAATTGTTTGTGGATATCTCATGTTCATTTTCCGTGTCACTGTTTTCTTTTTCTTATTAGTTTGTACAATTAAAAAAGTTAAGGTTCTTAATCCTTAGTCATTTGTTTTGCAAATATTTCCACCAGATATTTCATTCATCTTTTATCTTGGTCTGCTGTGCCATAGGAACATCATGTTTTTATTGCCAGATTGTCACTCCTTTCTTAATTACCTTCTTGGCCTTGTGCTTAACTTTAAAATATCTTTTCCATTGAGATTATTCCCCTCCATTGTGGTATTATAAGAATATTCCCTTTAAATATTATCTCTAGGTTTCTTTACATGAAGCTCTTTACTCTGCCTGGAATTTTTTTTTTTTTTTTTTTTTTTTTTTTTTTTGCATATGGTGTCAATACAGGATCTCTAGCAAATTGTCCTCTCAGTGCTGGAATATAGAGTGAAAAGAACACCACAGTTAATTATTTCTATCTGCTATGGATGTTGCATGGGAGAATGGGAGGATCGATTCATTTTTTTTAAAGATTTTTTTTTTTAATTTTTATTTATTTATGATAGTCACAGAGAGAGAGAGAGAGAGAGAGAGAGAGGCAGAGACACAGGCAGAGGGAGAAGCAGGCTCCATGCACGGGGAGCCCGATGTGGGATTCGATCCTGGGTCTCCAGGATCATGCCCTGAGCCAAAGGCAGGCGCCAAACCGCTGCGCCACCCAGGGATCCCGGATCGATTCATTAATAAATGCACATGGAGCCCCTTCCTACCCTTTGGCTCACATGTCTTCAAGCGCCAGGAATGCAGAACTGAACAATACAAGCATGGAGCTGCCATTGAAGTGGCAAAAGAAATAACTTCATATAATGATAAATACGAAAAAATGTGAAGTAGTGATGAGTGCCGTGAAAAACTAATGAAAAATAGGGCAATGTGATGAAAAGGGGTTTCCTTAGTTGGGGTAGTTAGGAAAGACTTCTTTTTTTTTAATTAATTAATTAATTAATGATAGACATAGAGAGAGAGAGGCAGAGACACAGGAGGAGGGAGAAGCAGGCTCCATGCCGGGAGCCCGACGTGGGACTCGATCCCGGGACTCCAGGATCGCGTCTGGGGCCAAAGGCAGGCGCTAAACCACTGAGCCATCCAGGGATCCGCAGAAAAACTTCTCTGAAGAGGTTATATTTGAGCAGAAACCTGAGTGATGAGCAGAAGCTAGGTGTAAAGAATCTCAGGGAAGAAAACTTTGGAAAGTGAAAAGCAAGTACAAAGTATTCAATGTTGATACTAGCCAGGAATATTTGAAGTCAGAATGAAGGCGGAAGTATTGGGAGGAGGAAAAGAGAAGGTGGTCGAGGTAAGCAGAGTCCAAATGGTGCTTGGCTTTATAGAGCTTGGTAAAAAAAAAAGGGGGGGGGTTATTCTAAATGATGGGGAGACACTGGAAGATTTTTAACAAGGGCACCCTCTGGTGTGATCTTCTGCTTTTGGGTGCAATTGTAAATGGGATTGACTCCTTAATTTCTCTTTCTTCAGTCTCATTGTTAGTGTATAGAAATGCCACTGACTTCTGGGCATTGATTTTGTATCCTGCCACGCTACCGAATTGCTGTATGAGTTCTAGCAATCTTGGGGTGGAGACTTTTGGGTTTTCTATGTAGAGTATCATGTCATCGGCGAAGAGAGAGAGTTTGACTTCTTCTTTGCCAATTTGAATGCCTTTAATGTCTTTTTGTTGTCTGATTGCTGAGGCTAGGACTTCCAGTACTATGTTGAATAGCAGTGGTGAGAGTGGACATCCCTGTCTTGTTCCTGATCTTAGGGGAAAGGCTCCCAGTGCTTCCCCATTGAGAATGATATTTGCTGTGGGCTTTTCATAGATGGCTTTTAAGATGTCGAGGAATGTTCCCTCTATCCCTACACTCTGAAGAGTTTTAATCAGGAATGGATGCTGTATTTTGTCAAATGCTTTCTCTGCATCCAATGAGAGGATCATATGGTTCTTGGTTTTTCTCTTGCTGATATGATAAATCACATTGATTGTTTTACGGGTGTTGAACCAGCCTTGTGTCCCAGGGATAAATCCTACTTGGTCATGGTGAATAATTTTCTTAATGTACTGTTGGATCCTATTGGCCAGTATCTTGTTGAGAATTTTTGCATCCATGTTCATCAGGGATATTGGTCTGTAATTCTCCTTTTTGGCGGGGTCTTTGTCTGGCTTTGGAATTAAGGTGATGCTGGCTTCATAGAACGAATTTGGAAGTACTCCATCTCTTTCTATCTTTCCAAACAGCTTTAGGAGAATAGGTATGATTTCTTCTTTAAACGTTTGATAAAATTCTCCTGGGAAGCCATCTGGCCCTGGACTCTTGTGTCTTGGGAGGTTTTTGATGACTGCTTCAATTTCCTCCCTGGTTATTGGCTTGTTCAGGTTTTCTATTTCTTCCTGTTCCAGTTTTGGTAGTTTGTGGCTTTCCAGGAATGCGTCCATTTCTTCTAGATTGCCTAATTTATTGGCGTATAGCTGTTCATAATATGTTTTTAAAATCGTTTGTATTTCCTTGGTGTTGGTAGTGATCTCTCCTTTCTCATTCATGATTTTATTAATTTGAGTCTTCTCTCTCTTCTTTTTAATAAGGCTGGCTAATGGTTTATCTATCTTATTAATTCTTTCAAAGAACCAACTCCTGGTTCTGTTGATCTGTTCCACAGTTCTTCTGGTCTCGATTTCGTTGAGTTCTGCTCGAATCTTTATTAACTCCCTTCTTCTCTTGGGTGTAGGATCTATTTGCTGTTTTTTCTCTAGCTCCTTTATGTGTAAGGTTAGCTTTTGTATTTGAGTTCTTTCCAGTTTTTGAATGGATGCTTGTATTGCGATGTATTTCCCCCTCAGGACTGCTTTTGCTGCATCCCAAAGATTTTGAACGGTTGTATCTTCATTCTCATTAGTTTCCATGAATCTTTTTAATTCTTCCTTAATTTCCTGGTTGACCCTTTTATCTTTTAGCAGGATGGTCCTTAACCTCCATGTGTTTGAGGTCCTTCCAAACTTCTTGTTGTGATTTAGTTCTAATTTCAAGGCATTATGGTCCGAGAATATGCAGGGGACAATCCCAATCTTTTGGTATCGGTTCAGACCCGATTTGTGACCCAATATGTGGTCTATTCTGGAGAAAGTTCCATGTGCGCTTGAGAAGAATGTGTATTCAGTTGAGTTTGGATGTAAAGTTCTGTAGATATCTGTGAAATCCATCTGGTCCAGTGTATCATTTAAAGCTCTCGTTTCTTTGGAGATGTTGTGCTTAGAAGACCTATCGAGTATAGAAAGAGCTAGATTGAAGTCACCAAGTATAAGTGTATTATTATCTAAGTATTTCTTCACTTTGGTTAATAATTGATTTATATATTTGGCAGCTCCCACATTCGGAGCATATATATTGAGGATTGTTAAGTCCTCTTGTTGAATAGATCCTTTAAGTATGATATAGTGTCCCTCTTCATCTCTCACTACAGTCTTTGGGGTAAATTTTAGTTTATCTGATATAAGGATGGCTACCCCTGCTTTCTTTTGAGGACCATTCGAATGGTAAATGGTTCTCCAACCTTTTATTTTCAGGCTGTAGGTGTCCTTCTGTCTAAAATGAGTCTCTTGTAGACAGCAAATAGATGGGTCCTGCTTTTTTATCCAGTCTGAAACCCTGCGCCTTTTGATGGGGTCATTAAGCCCGTTCACATTCAGAGTTACTATTGAGAGATATGAGTTTAGTGTCATCATGATATCTATTCAGTCTTTGTTTTTGTGGACTGTTCCACTGAACTTCTTCTTAAAGGGGAATTTTAAGAGGCCCCCTTAAAATTTCTTGCAGAGCTGGTTTGGAGGTCACATATTCTTTTAGTTGCTGCCTGTCTTGGAAGCTCTTTATCTCTCCTTCCATTTTGAATGAGAGCCTTGCTGGATAAAGTATTCTTGGTTGCATGTTCTTCTCATTTAGGACCCTGAATATATCCTGCCAGCCCTTTCTGGCCTGCCAGGTCTCTGTGGAGAGGTCTGCTGTTACCCTAATACTCCTCCCCATAAAAGTCAGGGATTTCTTGTCTCTTGCTGCTTTAAGGATCTTCTCCTTATCTTTGGAATTTGCAAGCTTCACAATTAAATGTCGAGGTGTTGAACGGTTTTTATTGATTTTAGGGGGGGATCTCTCTATTTCCTGGATCTGAATGCCTGTTTCCCTTCCCAGATTAGGAAAGTTTTCAGCTAGAATTTGTTCAAATACATATTCTGGCCCTCTGTCCCTTTCGGCGCCCTCGGGAACCCCAATTAAACGTAGGTTTTTCTTCCTCAGGCTGTCGTTTATTTCCCTTAATCTATCTTCATGGTCTTTTAATTGTTTGTCTCTTTTTTCCTCAGTTTCCCTCTTTGCTATCAACTTGTCTTCTAGGTCACTCACTCGTTCTTCCACCTCGTTAACCCTCGTCGTTAGGACTTCTAGTTTGGATTGCATCTCATTCAATTGATTTTTAATTTCTGCCTGATTAGCTCTAAATTCTGCAGTCATGAAGTCTCTTGAGTCCTTTATACTTTTTTCTAGAGCCACCAGTAGCTGTATAATAGTGCTTCTGAATTGGCTTTCTGACATTGAATTGTAATCCAGATTTTGTAACTCTGTGGGAGAGAGGACTGTTTCTGATTCTTTCTTTTGAGGTGAGGTTTTCCTTCTAGTCATTTTGCTCAGTGCAGAGTGGCCAAAAGCAAGTTGTATTGGGAAAAAGAGAAAAAGAGAGGAGAGAAAGAAGGAAAGAAAAGAGAAAGAGAAAAAAAAAGGGAAGAAAAAGAAAAAAAAAAAACGAAAAAAAAAAAAAAAAGAAGAAAAAGAGAAAGAAAAAGAAAGGAGAAAAAAAAGGGGGTGGGGGAAGGAAACAAATCAAAAAGCAAAACAAAACAAAAACAAAAACAAGAACAAAGAAACAAAAAAAGAACCACCGGGGAGTATCTTCTGATTCTGTGTTAAGTCCCTTGGCTTCTCCTGGAAGTTGTCCGTCTAGCTGGTGTTCTGGGGGAGGGGCCTGTTGTGCTGATTTTCAGGTGTTAGCAGTTGGGGGAGCTGCTGTGCCCCTGCCTGGTGCAGGGCTCGGTGGGGGTTGTTTACCCCGTGAGGCCGCAGGAGGAACAGCCCCAGTGGCGGGGCAGCTCTGGAAACCTGGATTCAGCTCCGGAGCTCTCCGTCTGCAGGGCCTGGAGGCTCCGGGGCGGGGCCGCTGATCTGCTCAGCTGGGGCAGGAGCGTCCTTGCTGTCCTGGGCCCTCCCGGCCTCTGCCTGTCCTGGGGGAGGCGGGATCCTGGGCTGTGTCCCGGCGCCCTGTGCTCCGGGGCCTGCGCTGTTGGATTCGCGCTCCCGGGCCGCGCAGCCCCCTCCGCGGAGCCGCCGCCCGAGCCCCTCCGAGCTGCTCCTGGAACCGCGCAGGCCCCTCCGCACGGAGCCTCTTCCTCTGCCCGAGCCCCTCCGAGCTGCTCCCGGGGCCGCGCAGCCCCCTCCGCGGAGCCGCCGCCCGAGCCCCTTCAGCTGCTCCGGTCCCGCTGGGTCCCGCCGTGCGCGCTGCAGCCCTTAGGGAGCTCGGCGCACTCTCCCGGGGCGCAGGTGCCTGTTAGTGTCCCCGGGAGCCCGAGGGCATCCCCGCCCTCCTGGGTCCTGCTCCACCTCCCCGCGAGCCCCTTTCCCCCGGGAAGGTCGGTGCAGCTCCTGCTCCTCCGGGACGGGGCTCTCCTGTCCTGGGGACACTCGCCCCGGCCTCAGCCCGGCTCCTCGCGGGGCCCCTCCCCCTTGGAGGCCTTTGTTCCTTTATTTCTTTTTCCCCGTCTTCCTACCTTGATAGAAGCGCGAACTCTTCTCACTGTAGCATTCCAGCTGGTCTCTCTTTAAATCTCAGGCCGAATTCATAGATTTTCAGGATAATTTGAAGGTTTTCTAGGTAGTTTGGTGGAGACAGGTGATTTGGGGACCCTACTCTTCTGCCATCTTGCTCCTCCCCCCTGGTGTGATCTTCAATTTGCATCTGTACACCTGCCATCCTGGAAGCTGCCACTAGAGGGAGGCAGGGGGAGGTGGGGTAGTCACCACTCAAGCTCCCCAGTTCCCATCCTTCCCCATGGAAATTCACCTTCCATTAGGGCATTACCTACGTAGAGAGGAAGAAATGACCAGGAGGGGAACAGAGTGTGTGTGATTAGGAAAGAGGCCAAGAACTTTGTCTAATTAAAGAAAAAAATTTTGAGTTAAACAGATTTTTATAGATACATTTCTGAGATTGTTTTTTTCATAGCAACTAAAGAAAGATGCATCCTTGGGACTGACCAGATAGGTGGTTCCTGGTGGCCATGCAAACCTCACAAGGTGCCAGAGACTCTGGTGACTTTTTCAGGATGTAGGGCCCTTTAGCAAGTTTAGGAGTTTGATGTTTTATCAGTGCTCCCAAGGCAGTAGTGATAGAGGCTGAACTATTTCAGTCACTGTAGAGAGACTGGCATCTACAAACCAGGATAGTCTTATGCCAGATTACAACGAGGAACCCCCACCCCCGGCCAGGCAGGTATGCCCTTGTACATTGTTCCTCTAATAAAACAAAACTGGAAGTGAAACCTTTGCCAGCCACATTGTTTAGTGAACAGAGTATATATAAAAGAGTGTAGATATTTAATGGTATCTGCCTCTGATTTTCACAGGTAGCTGCTAGGTTAACATGAATTTGGCAGTGGTGCAGGGGGTGCTTTTCTGCTGGCAGTTCTTGAATGAGCATAACCAGCATTTGCCTTATTGGCTCTCTTGGTTGCAGGTGGCACTCAGCTTGGCACTTCTGAGAGCATATGTTGGCATAACACGAGTGAATTTTAATTGTGGTGCAGTTTCCCACTAACTCTGTGATCTTGGGCAAGTGATGAGCTATCTGAGCTTTACATCCCTATCTCTATAAGGGGATGATGGGATAATAGTGTCCACTTCCTAAAATTGTTGTAGGACTGACTAAATGAGAACAACGCAACACTTGTCACAGGGCCAGCTTGTGGCAAACACTGCAAAATGGTGGCTTTCATCCTGGGATCAATGCCCCTTTTTGATTTACAGTCTTTCCTTATATATACTCAACTAATCTGTTGGATTATGTTTTCATTGTTCAATTCTAAATGGTCAATCATATTCCAGATATGGGGTGGGTAGGTCACTTTCTCTTTAATAACTATATACTGATTATATACCATCCTACAGAGCCACCATCCCCTTCCCCTTGGTTCAACATCTAGCTTCCAAAGCAGGAACCCTTGGGCCACTACCACCATCATCTTCCAAAACTCCACATCCCCTGGATCTTGGGTATTTATTCAATTTCACCATTACCTTGAGCAGAATCCTATAAATAGCATAAATGGATGGGTCAAATTTTCTTACAGGAAATGCATTGGAAAGAAAAATGTGTAATCAAATTAGGTTCCAGTAGATGACATGCTTATTTTTAAAACTACTGAAACTCACGCATCACAATTCACATATAGCAAAATAATTAGGATTATGTCTTAGATTTTAACATAGCAGAAGGTCAAACAAAAGAGCTGATATGAAGACTTTAATGGCAAAAGAGATGTCTTCACCACATTAGGTTCAGAAGAAGGTTCCTTGCAAGAGAATGTGATCTAAGATCTGAGTCACTGACCACATTGACTACTGCAGCTTGACACATTGTGGAATTCTAAGACATTGTTGCCATTTATGTGGTGACTATATGAGGTATTGAAATTCTAACTTGTCTTTAAAAATATATAGTTATAATAAGTACTCTAAAGCCAAGATTAAAGTTACTCAGTGATTGGGAGACACATGGTAACCCATAACATCCTAGAACTGGAAAAGTGAAGATGACCACGAGTTTTCTTTTTAAATAAAGCAAAGACATGAGTCTCTGCCTGTGTCTGCCTCTTTCTCTCTCTGTGTCTGTCATGAATAAATAAATAAAATCTTTAAAAAACAAAACAAAACACCATAAGACAACTCTTAGCATTTTCCAGAAATAATCACTAGGAGATATACAGATGTAGATAATAGATATAGATCCCATTTACAACCCTGTCAGGCAAGAAGAGTGGATGTTGCAAATGAAGTCTGAAAGAAGTCTGTTGGATAATTTTCTCTCACCTCTGGAAGATCGAGTTTTTGTTCTATTTAGGCCTTCAACTGATTGGATGAGGCCCACCCACCTAATGAAAGACAATCTGCTTTATTCGAAGTCCACTAACTTAGTGATAATCTCATCCAAACACACCCTTGCAGAAACACCCAGAATAATGTTTGACCAAATATTTGGGTATCCCATGGCCTAGTCAAACTGACACATGAAATTAATGATCACAGCAACCTACCTGTAGAGCATGTCTTTAGGTGAGAACACACACTCAGCTTAGGCGACATGATGGTTTCATCAAAGAAAGATGTTTCTGTAAGCACTAAATTTAGGGATGTGCTGAATAGAAGGGCAAGAGCAAACGTCCCTTTAGGCCACAGCAGACATACTGAAAATCTTGGAATTTGTTTCTTCAACTGTAAAAGGAACATAAAGATATTGTGCCTGTCCTCCTTCTCTGGTTTTTGGCCAGATCAATTTGGAATCATTACACATCTGAGAGCACATTTTAGAAGGATGTTGGCAACCTAGAATGAAAGGTAGGTTGGTAATGATAGTGTTGAATTCAACCACTGCAGACATTACTTGTCTGTACACACAGTAGGACCTCAGATAACTGCAGAGTGAGTTTCTGTTGATGAGAATAGCTTACGCAAAAGCATAGGAACTGCAAGCACAGTTTGGAGCAGAAGGTATGGTTTGAGGACTCTACAGAGCAAGGTCTCTAACACAGACTTGGGCAAGAGGACCCAGTGGGCACAGGAAAATCATAGTACAAATTCTACTGGTAGATATAACTTTTTTTATATAGAAAACATTTTATACTTACAGAAAAGTTGCAAAGATAGTACAGAGACTTCTATGTGCTTCACCCAGCTTCACCTTCTATTGTATCTTACGTGATCATATTGCAATGATCTGAGCCAGGAAACTAACCCTGAGACAGTACCATCAACTAACCCACAGACTGAATTTGAATTTTGATTTTTTTAACATCTTTTTTCTAGTCCTGGATCTAATTTAGGATTCTACATTGATTTCATTGCCATGTTTACTTAGTCTTGTCCAATCTAGAAGAGTTCCTCAGTATTTGTTTTTCATCTTTGAAGGTTACTGGTCACTTATTTTGTAGAATGGCCCTCAGTTTGGATTTGTCTGATGTTTTCTTATGATTTGACTGAGGTCATGCATTTTTGGCAAGAACTTCACAGGAGTGATGTGCCCTTCTCAGTACATCATATTGTATTGCATGTACATGATGCCAACATGTCTTGTTACTGGTGTTATGAACTGTGATCACCTGATTGAGATGGCATTTGTTAGGTCCACTGTAGAGTTATTAATTTTGTTTCAGCAATGATAAAGTTTAATGGAGAGAGAGTTTGAAACTATGCATATAGCATATTCTCATAGTACCTTAGCCCACTAAGATTAGCATGCACCAGTAGCCCCTTTCTGCAACAATAATTATTGTGGTATTTGCCTAATAGTGATTTTTTAATTTTATCAGAATATAAGAGAGGAGTTTAGGTTTATTAATATTTAATTGGATTTTCACTGTTGCTTTTGTTGGGTCTATAAATCAAGATACATATATAGGGTTTAAAAAGAATAAACTGCAGATCTGCCCAATTCCAAATTTGATATTATCAAGAAAGCTATTTAAAATATGAGTTTTTATGCCCATTATCAATAATCATAAACTTTTTCTTGGGTACATATTGCATGTATGAACTTTTTCTTTTCTTTTTTTTTTCTAATTTTTATTTATTTATGATAGTCACACACACACAGAGAGAGAGAGAGGCAGAGACACAGGCAGAGGGAGAAGCAGGCTCCATGCACCGGGAGCCCGACGTGGGATTCGATCCCGGGTCTCCAGGATCGCGCCCTGGGTCAAAGGCAGGCGCCAAACCGCTGCGCCACCCAGGGATCCCGTATGAACTTTTTCAACGTAGTTTTTCAGTCCTGACAACTATGATAATCAACTATATCCCGTATGAACTTTTTCAACGTAGTTTTTCAGTCCTGACAACTATGATAATCAACTATATAAATAAATTATACTTAAAACCTAGTTTTGGGGGTGCCTGGGTGGCTCAGTGGTTGAGCATCTGCCTTTGGCTCAGGGCATGATCCCAGGGTCCTGGGATTGAGTCCTGCATCTGCATCGGGCTCCCTGCAGGGAGCCTGCTTTTCCCTCTGCCTATGTCTCTGCCTCTCTGTCTGTGTCTCTCATGAATAAATAAAATCTTTAAAAAAAACCCACAAAAAACAAAAATCTAGTTTTTAAATACTATATCCCTGTGTTAAACTATGATTCACCAAAACCTATTGTTATTACTAAGCATTTATCTATGATAACTTTAGTAAGATTTCTCCCAAATTGTCATTCATAGTGTTTCATTTTTATCTAATCTTTTAAAACTCCTACACTGGGGGTAGGACATTTTTTGTAGTTATTCATGGAATTTGTTTTCCTAATTAGGATGTATAAGCAGAAGATTTTAGAGTCTGTTTTTTTTGGGTTTTTTTTGAATAAGTAAAATTTCAAAAATGTTTCCAAAAGTTGCTAGCTTTTTTCATTTTTTCCTTTAAAAATCCTATATTATTTACTGACACATCATTTACTAAAACAAAGATCATCTCAATACTGAAAAGATAAGAGGACATAATCTTAAAGTACAACCCTTAAATGGAATACATGTAGCTTCACTTAAAACATATGTGATAATCTTTCTTACTGTTCACTGGGGAAGCTTTCTAGAAGATCCTAATATTATAGTTGAATTGTATGCCTCCTTGAGAAAGATAAGTTGAAGTCCTAACCCCCAATACCTTAGAAAGTAACCTTAGAAATACTGTCATTACAAATATAATTAGTTAAATAAAGATGAGGTCCTTAATCCAATGTAATTGGATCCTTATAAGAGGACAGCCACAGGGAGACAGAGGCACAAGGGGAGAACACCATGTGAAGACAAAGATTAGAGAGATGCATTTACAAGCCAAACAACACCTGGGGTTATAGAAACTAGGAGAGAGACAGGAAGGAGACATATCTTCGAAGCTTCAGAGCACTCTGCACAGAAGCCAATATTGTCTATAACTAGCTTTTGGATTTCTAGCCTCCAGAATTCTGTGTGTGTGTAATATACTATAAATAGAATTTTTATATATTTATGTATAAATGCATGCACATATAGTATGCATCCCTAGGAAACAAATGTATTCAATAATTAGCAATATTTTGGGAGAATCTGGGTTATACTATATTGTGAAAATTCCATACAGAGTTTATATTTCTTTGACCCTTAGAAGATTTCTGAACAGAGATGTGGTCAGTCAGATTTGAGCTTTACCAAAATTATTTGGGCAGTGAAGTATAGATTAGATTACAAAATGAGGGGATCCCTGGGTGGCGCAGTGGTTTAGCGCCTGCCTTTGGCCCAGGGCGTGATCCTGGAGACCCGGGATCGAATCCCACGTTGGGCTCCCGGTGCATGGAGCCTGCTTCTCCCTCTGCCTGTGTCTCTGCCTCTCTCTCTCTCTCTCACTGTGTGCCTATCATAAATAAAAAATAAAAAAAAATTAAAAAAAAAAAAAAGATTACAAAATGAGGTACTTAAAAGTGGAGAGCGTGGTCAGAAGATGACTGCAAAAATTTGCATAGAAGGTGTCAACAACCCAGCCATGAAAAAGGTCCCTGAGAAGGAACAGATAGTCTCAAGATTAGAGAAATAATGGAGTTTTTTTTTAATAACAAAAATTTCATACTCATAATTGTCAGAATGTTTATTGAATAGGAAAGAAGTTTTAATATTGTTCAAAAGCCTTAAAATTGGTTCTGCCTTTAGAACTTAGAATCCCATTCATGGGAATCTCTCCCATGGTGGTCACAAAAGTGCATCTCTCAGGTCTCTGAATGCCAGGAGCATAATTGACTGACATCCCAGCTGCTGCTCTCTGAAATCCACCATTGCTGCCCAGCTGAGGCCACTGTTGCCATGGGCTGCTGCAGCCAATGGCTGAACTCAACAGGGATACGTAGGCAGGATGCTCCTGCAAGAAAATAAGGGACTCTTCTGATGGGTAACTTTGGTTTGACTACTCCCCATTAGACTTCTGCCATTTTCTTAAAAGTGCATGTCTGGTTAAGACTCTTCTACCCAACATTCCTCCCTTCCATTCTCTTTTGTAGGGGTTAGATCTGCATTATGATGCCAGCCTCTCCAGGTCCCTTCCCATTTTCCCTCAGGCACTTCCCCTAATAATTCTCTTGCATTTCTAATTCTGTCTTGTGTCTGCCTCTCAGAAAACCTGGCCTAAACTATCTCTAAAGGAGGTATTAAGAGATGGTGCTGGAAACTTCAAATGAATATTCATCACAGTTTTTTTCAAAAGAGCAAAAAAATTGGAAATTTCCTAAAAATCTAACAACAGGAACATGGTCATATCAGTTGTGGTATATGACCCCCTAAACTAGAATATCATGCAGTTATTTAAAACTATGTTTTTAAGATTAATGATAAGAGAGAATTGTTTCATTTATATATATATATATATATGTAAAATATTAAGTAAAACTGTATAAAAAGTTAAATGTAATTTTATCACAATCATATTTAAAAATAGTCTATGTATGCATAAACTAGGAAGAAATATGCCAAAATGTTGGTGATTATTTTCCTGGGTGATAAAATTTCCTCTTAAAAAAAAAAAGATTTTTTATTTATTCAGTTAAGACAGAGATACAGAGAGAGAAAGCTTGCACACAAGCAGGGGGACAGGTAGAAGGAGAAGTGGACTCCCACTGAGCTGGGAGCCCAACTCAGGCCTCCATCTTAGGACCTGACGATCCTAGGACCTGACGTGAACCAAAGGCAGGCACTTAACCATCTAAGCCACCCAGGCACCTGAGAATTTCGCTTGTCTTTTAATTTTTAAAAATTTTATAACAATTATTACTATAATTATAAATGGAAAACCACTTCACAAATAGACTGTTCCTTCAGTTTTACTTAAATATGACAAATAAAATATATAGTATATCTATTTTATTGCTTCTCTGTTTCTCTATTTTATTGCTTACATTTTCAAGTGCTCTCTCACTTAATTCCTTTTTGCAACTCTTGACTAGTTCTTGTGTAGCTCTCTCAGGGAAAGGGTGTTGGCATTTCAGAAGAAACAAGTCAATAAAAGAGTGTGGTATGGTGATCCCAAGAAGAAATGACCCGTAGAGTCATGTTCACTGTTATGGGAAGACTTCCTAGTTCTCAGGGACTGAAATGAATTACTCTGCACTCCCAATGTCCTCAGCTTTCATCCTGACCACTCAGCAATCTTCACTGCAAATCACATTCTAGGTACACACATTATCTTGTAAGTACCTCGAGGGCGTGCATTTTGTGTCACTCTCAATACTTAGTATCAGGTTCCAACCATCTGACTATGGTCTGGATCATCGAATTGAATTATCTATCACCAATAAAGCAACCTACATTTTTTCTTAACCAATGGTACCAAAAATAGTATTTAAATGAAAAGATATATTGTTTTCACATCACTTCTGTTATTTCATACCAGAATCTGTATGTGGATAGTCTTTGATGTGAATATGCTTTGTAATTCTTCAGGATTCTGGAGTTTCTAATCACTTAATGGTGATCTATTCTTCTATGATTTTGCATATTCCACTCTCTTGGTCTTGAATGCTATACAACTTTCTTTCTTTCTTTCTTTCTTTCTTTCTTTCTTTCTTTCTTTCTTTCTTTCTTTTTCTTTTTTTTCAACTTTCATGTTTACACCTGATGATGGACTACTGCTGTGCATGCCCAACTTTATGGTGTGGTGGGCCAGGTAAAACCCAGTTGATGCTGGGTAGCTCAGGTCAGAAGAGAAAACTTGGTGGCCTATGGTTAAGCCTTCAGTTTCTATTAAGGTCCCATAGCAGGTCAAGAGCTGTTTTGCAAAAGGAGAGTAGTTATTCACAGAAGATGGCAAGGCTTGGTTTAATATTCCTAAGGCCTGTGCTATGATTCACCTACAGGAATGCCAAAGGCTCCAAATTGCATTCCTGTCTGCCACTGCCATTCCAAGCACCATTGGATCTGCTGATTACATGCCCCAAATGACAGAGCAGCTTGCATGGTATCTCTAAAGGAGGATCTATTGTAAAGCTCTCTTTTGTTCGGAGACCTAGTCAAAACTATCAGCTTTTAGAGTTACTTGGTAAAAAAAAAAAAAAAAAAAAAAAAAGAGTTACTTGGTAAATGGGCCAGAGTAAGAGTAATAAAGAATATGTTGCCTCCCAAATCCAAAGATCCCGCTAAGTACTGTGCCTCTTTTTTTTTTTTTTTTTTTTAAAGGATTTTATTTATTTATTTGAGGAAGAGGGAGAAGCAGACTCCCAACTGAGCAGGGAGCCCAAGGTGGGGCTCTGAAGCCAAGACCCTGGGATTATGACCCAAACTGAAAACAGACACTTAACTGACTGAGCCACCCAGGCATCCCATTGTTCCTCTTTTTATAGCAGATGCAACAGTTTATCTTCACATGTCCTATACCATCGAACCCTTAGAAATCTAACTGTAATAGAAGGCCCCTGAATTTTTTGGATTTATTTCCCATCTTACATGAAAATGTTTTACCAATAAGTCTAACCTAGTTGTCACTTCTTATTCACTAGGACCAATCAGCATAATGTTATCAATATAATGGACCAATGTATGTGGTATAGAAGGGAAAGGTGATGGAGATCCCTATGAACTAAATTATGACACAGGAAAAAAAATTATGACACAGGGCTGGAGAGCTGATATACATCTGAGGTAGGACAGTGAAGGTGCCTTGCTGGCCATGTCACTTGACAGCAAACTGTTTCTGATGGTCTTTATTGATTGGTATAGAGAAAAAAACCATTTGCCAGATCAATAGTGCATAATTACCAGGCGATGTGTTAATTTGCTCAAGCAATGCAACTATATCTAATACAGCAGCTGCAATTGGAGTCACCACCTGATTAAGCTTACAATAATCCACTGTCATTCTCCAAGATCCATCTGTCTTCTGCACAGGCCAAATATGCAAGTTGAATGGGGATGCACCATTGAAGGCAGATGCACCATCCCTGCATCTTTCAAGTCCTTGATGGTGGCACCAATCTCTACACTCCCTCTAGGAATGCAGTTTTGCTTTTGTTTTTACTACTTTCCTAGATAGAGGCGGTTCTAGTGACTTCCACTTTACCTGTTCCACCACAATAGTCCTCACTCCACAGGTGAGGGAACCAATGTGGGGATTCAACCCGTTACTGAGTATGTCTGTTCCAGTTATGCATCAGAACTGGGGAACTAATCACAGAATGGCCCAGATGCCCAGTGGCCCACCATGAGAGGGACCCAAGCTAAACCTCCATTGATCACCTGTACTCCATAAACCCCTGCTCTGACTGGTCAACCATGGTGATGTTTTGGGTCTCCTGGAATCAGTGTCAATTCAGAGCCAGGGGCCAGTAGTCCCCAAAAAGTCTGATTATTTTCTTTTCCCCAATGCACAGATAGATACAGACAGAAGGCCATTGTTTCCTTTGGGAGGAGGTTGAGAGAAAGATAAATGGTGTAAAATTTTGACAGGGTACTGTGATCCTTCTTCAAAGGGACCCAGCCTTCCTCTCATTCAAGGGCAACATTGGTGAGTAGGTCTTCAATGACAAATCCACTCCCGATCTCTTTACGCCTTTGAATCCCTCCATCTACAATGAAACAAGCAGGTCCAGCATTTTCAGCTTCTTCACTGTGGATTCCTTTTTGCTCCGTGTTTCACTAAGAAACCAAAATCTCTTTTGTTCCGGGACCTAGAGCCCTTTCTAACTCCTCAAGCAGCAGCCTTAAATGAAGAATCTCTTCTTAGTGAGCCCAGTTTGTTCTGATCCAATTTTCTGTTCCTTCCATCACTATCCCATACCCTTAATATCTATTCTTACACATGTTCCTCAGATTTCTGCCAGCATAAATTGGAAAACTTGAGCAATTCTTTTGCAGTTGAGTGTGTGTCCTCATCAGTCATGCTTTGTACCTCACTTTAAGGGCCTTCTGGGACCTGAGTCTAGTTATAGGTCTAGAAACAAAGAGGGGTAGTGAGTGGGTTGGTTTTAAGGAGAATCGGTGTTGTGCATAATAACTGACTCAAGGGAGGCCATTCCTATTTCCTTGGATGACACATATTAATCCCCCAGAACAAGGGAAAAGCAGCTCACATTGGGAGTGGAGATACCTATTTCACTAATAAAGAAGATTTATCCAGAATTTAGGGGCTCAATGTCCCCAGCCTCATCTGAGTCCTAGATATCTTTATTCCAACTTCCAGGATTCCATTCATCCCCAGTCAATGTCCTCACTTCAAAACAAACACACTACAAGCTGGGGCATTCACCCACGATACAACTCAACAGGTCACAGGATAAGATCCCAACTTTGGTTTGCAGCAGTCCCAGCCCTGTGGCTATAGAAAATCAAGAACACCCACAGAAGCTTTCAGGTCATTTATTCAGTGCTAGAGCTAAGAATTTGAATCTCTTAGCTCTTCCTTTTTTTCCCCCACTTTGATCAGTGACATTAGGAGCAACCAATCAACCCTATTGTTAGTTTGACAGAAATGTTTAATAGTATCATATACACAGTCATTTAGATCATTGCTTCTTATAAGTGGGTTATTAGGAGTATTCACTGATAATATTGTGTGTATCTCCATTGCAAAGTCATGCCTTGGATTGTCAGTGCTCTCTTTACTATCATAAATAGAGTCATTAACATATTTAAATCTAATCAGAGAACCTATTCTGGAAACCATAATTCAGGAACTTATCCTTAAAACTCTTCCTCTAGAACCACTCTCAGTTCCAAAATCTATGTTAGTCCCATTCTCCAGAGAAATAGAACCAGTAGGATATTTATTTCTATCTCTCTGTCTCTAACTCTATATGAAACTTATTAAAAGGAATTGACTCACATGATTACAGAGCTGACAAGTCCTGAGATCTATGGATCATTCAGCAAGCTCAAGACCCAGAAAGCCATTGTTTTAGTTCCAGTCTGAAGCCTGACTTGAGATCTAGAAAGAGCCAATTCAGATCCAATTCAAAGGCAGGAAAAATTCTTCTTTAACTTGTGGGAGGGTCAAGTTTTTTCTTTTTAGACCTTCAACTGATTAGATGAGGCCCATCCACACTGGGGAGGGCAATTTACTCTATTCAAGTGTTAATCTCATCCAGAAACACCTTCACAGACATAACCAGAATAATACCTGACCAAATATCTGAGCATACTGCTGCTCAATCAAGTTGATACATGAAATTAACCATCACAGTCCCCAACTCTTGCCTAGTATCTGATACGTCATGATGCCAACAGATGTTTATTCAATTGAACTGAGCATACAGGGCATTGTGTGTATAAAATATTGATCCATTTTGAAATTAGGCTGTAACTAATAAGACATCTCACAACATATATGTTTTGAAATATTTGGTACTATCAGTAAACGCATCCAGACTTCGCTTGTCACGATGTGCTAAGTACAAGAGATCATGTGGGTGCTAGTTTCTATTCAGAGGTCTCAGGGCCTCTTGGTCCAGTTAATGAGTCAGAGAAAAGTTGAAATGTGGATTGGGGAGTTGGGGAAGGCTCCTTAAGAAAGTGACATTTCCATCCATGCCTGAAGAATGACTATTGGGCCATTGTTTTTCTGCAATTGTGAGAAATCGGAAACGAGCTAGGGATCTGTCAACTCCAAAACTATACATCACACAATGGATGCTCTTCTACCAGTTCCTAGTGGGGGTATGACAGCTGAGGGGCCTCACAGAGATGAGTTGCTGGGTCTTCTCATAGTGTATGCATGGAGAAAACCAGGTGTGTTTCACATTTTTCTTCATACTGTGAAGTATTATGTAAAACTTCTTTCACAGGTATGAATCATGCTGGTGGACTAGATCCATCTAAGTCATTTATAGGGCAGTTTGGCAAAGTGCACAACTAAAGGTTTACCAAGCACATAACCTTTGCCTTAAAATGAGTTTACTTTTAGAATTCTGTTGTGATAAATGTGGATGTACCAAAAGATATAGATCGCCACACAAAAAAGGGTAACCGTGTGAGGTGATGGATGTGTTAATTAGCTTGATTGTGGGAAACATTTCACAGCATGTATATATATCAAATCATCACATCGTACACCCTAAGTAGATATGATTTTTATTGGTCAATTATCCTAAATAAATCTGGGGAAAAGGATAGGATAATATTCATTCAAGAATTGTTGTATTAGAAAAAAAAAGAATGGTATTAGAGAAAAATTGGAAATCATGCAAATATCAACTCTAGGGGACAGTTCAATCAGTTACGGTCGATTCATGGAAGGAAATCCTCCACAGGTCTTAAAAACGATGTGCAGAGAACATGGTAATGACAATCCACTTGGGAAATAAGCAGATAAAAGCAAAAAGTGGACTGATAAAGCAGTGGGTAAATGATAAGTCCTTAGCAAATGGTAGGAACACTAAGTGCAGTTTTCAGGAACATGGGAGTTTCTTTAAGTTACCTTAGCTATTAAATACTTCAAAGCCTATGGCAAATGACAGGGGGAACCTGGCCAGTTCTAGAAAATGTACCATTATGTGCAGTTATTTTCCAAAATAAATTGTTTGATCTTGGATTAGGATAGGGCTTTTATGAAAGAAACACACACACGCACATCCGATGTCAGTTTCAATAATAGAAGGACTCAGAAGTCAATTCCAAGCAGGCACAGGCGTCTGGGCTCCTTTGTTCGCGAATGATTGTCCAGGTCCGAGTTGCGCCATCGAAGTTCATCCTTGGCAGGCTTAGGAGACTGTGCAGCCCCGCAGTCTTTCCTCCAGCTTTCAGCCTGTCTGCTGGAGTCCTGAGGTCTGCAGCCTATCTGCACTGTGAAGCTCTGTGAAGCTCCCAGGGAAGGAGAGGGAGGCAGGGGACTGAAATCCAGATGAGTGAAGCTAGTTCCAGCAGGTTTGGGTGGGGGGAGGACAGCCCTGAAAGTAAGGTGGGGTGAAACAGAGCAGGAGAAAAAAGTGAGATCTCAGATCATAGCTTTCAGTATGTTAGAAAATAAAAAATTGTGTAACAGTGAGAGATTTAGCTAGCACAGGCTACCATTTATCCATTTGTGAAATATTTACCATCCATTTTATTTTGTACAAACACAGCTTGGTGGTGTGATACAGGTGCACATGTGTTTGTGATTTGGGGAGAGGGTGCCATATAAAGATTAGTAAGATACAGAACTGGCCTTCAGGGATCTTACCCATAATTTCAGAACGAGGACCATATTCTGTGTATGGTAGCTCCTTCATGCAGAGAAGGAAAGATATCTAACTCAGCAGGGGCATGGTGAAAGATAATTTTATGTAAAGCACCAAAGTCTACATTTGCATGGCAATTAGTAGGCAATCAGTAAACGATGCTATTATTATTATTGTTATTACTCTTATTAGTACAAGAAGAGACAACACACAGGGTCTCTTTGCACTGCCTTCCAGCTCACATTGTTTTGAGCTAAGCAGGCATCTTCTTTTTCTTTTTCTTTTTCTTTTTTTTTTTTTGCAGGCATCTTTGTGCTTGGATATCAGTAGCTACTATCAGTTGCCTACCAGACCCATTTTCCGTCTATTAAAGTTCCGGGGCTACTGTACCACACACTGGGTGACTTAAATGATCAGAACTGCATTCTTTGAGAGTTCTAGAGGACAGGGTCATGCTCCCTCTGAAGGCTCTAGCAAAGAATCCTTTCTTGCTTCTTAGCTTCTGGTGGTTTCTGGCAGAATCCTTGGTGCTCCTTGGCCTAGAATGGCATCACTGCAGTTTCTGCCTCCCTCTTCACATGGCTGCCTTCCCTCTCTGCGTCTCTGTGTCTCCAGCCTAATCCAATAAGATCTCATTTTAACTTGACTATATCCATGAAGACTTCATTTACAAATAAGGTCACATTTACAGGTTTTGAGGATTAGGACTTGTTAGGGTTATACATTTTGGGTGGACATAGTTTAACCCAATATTCCTCCCTTCTGCTAAGGACCCAGCCATTCAGTCAGGCCCCCAGGTTTAGAAGGATGAACTCTGGCTCAGGCTGGAAAGGAACAGGTGACCTAAGACTGACCACTCTTTTGGCCACAACGATTGGTTTAGATGTGGGTATTTATGTCCAAACCAGGCAGTGAGAGTGAACACTGACGTTTTTATTGGTACTCTCATGGAGGAAACTTCTCTCTTGGCTAGGCTAATTTGGACAGATAAAGGCTCAGTCCTGCCTGTGGTCACATGTGGACAAAGCCTGTCTGTCATTGAATGAGGAAAGCTTGTGTAGTTTAATGTGGGCCCCTGGATCCTATTGTAACTGAACTCAGATCTTTCAACTTTTTTCAATGACGTAAGCCAATAAATTCACGTTTTTTTTTTCTTCTTTGCTTATGGCATTGAGAGTAAGTTTTCTTTTACTTGTAAACAAAAGAGTCACAAATGATACCTTGTATCCTCTCATTTATATTTTTGTTTCTTCATGACAATACGTGTTGCATGTCTATGTGGCCATATACTAGGAAAGGTCCGTTCTCTGTTCTTGAGCATCTCATGACCTAGTGTGGAGATAGACAAAGGTTGTGGACCATATTGGTTGGCAGCATCAACAGAGAGAAGTCGGACTGCCTGGGTCCAGCTCCCATCCCACCAATTACCAGCTGGGTAACCTGGGGCAAATTATGAAGCCTCTGTGTGCTTATGCTTCCTCATCTGTAAAATAGGAACAACAATAGTCTTTATCTAATGGGATTGTTGTAAGGATTAAATGAGTTAATCTTTACAAAGTGCTTAGAACAATGCCTGACATTTCATAACAGCTATATCAGAGATTAGTTATTGTTATTAAGTGTTCTTCCTTGATTCCCATAATGGCCCTATGACGTTAGGATTATTACCTCCATTTTACAAATAAAGAAACTAAAACTAACTTCAGTCCTACAGAAATTGTGTGGAATTCAGTTCACCCAATGGGAAAGTGACAAAACTAGATCCAGAGTGCAGTGTCTTTGACACTTGGCCACATGGTCTCTTGTGGGTTGGAAACCGATTACAGACATCTCAATAGCAGCTCTGAGATCTCTTGGACATTGAACTATTCATGACAACAAAGGCCCTGATAGATAACTTGATCCTGGGAAGGGGGTCTCTGAAGTCATAAAATTTGCCCATTGTTTTACTCAGTACTTAGCATGATACCTGACTTGTAATAAGTACTTAATACATAGTTTCTGGATGAATAAATGAATGAATGAGTAAGAGCTTTCATGCATCCTTATTAAATGGAGAGCCTGGCCTGGAATTAGGGAATGCAAATTGCTAGGATGGCTCTCTTGGGATTCATTCTGATAACTTTTCATCCATTTATTTTACAAAAATATACTGAACACCCACATGTGCCAGGCAGCGCATTAAATTCTGAGTGTGAATGGGTGGATAAAACTAACACATCATGCACACTCATAGAATTTACAAGCTCATAGTGAACAGGCAACATACAAGCAAATAGCAAATGCAGACCTGATTACAAATAGTGATCAGTGGTAAAGACTGAACCAACAGAATTCAGAGTTAGAAAGCAAGGGATCAGGGATGGGTTTTTAGATTGTTTGGCTATGGATGACCACTTCAGAGAGGTGACATCTTGAGCTGAGACTGAAGGCTAAGGAGGACATAGTCATGCTGAGGACAAAGAGAGAAGGGTTTCTAGAATCTAGAGGAATGAGTTTGATGTGTACTGGGAATGAAGTGGTAAGAGAGTCATGAGAAGAAATCAAGGTATGGATGTGGCTGGAAGGGTAGGGCCAGATCGTACAGAGTCTGAAGGGGGAGGGTCCAGCACACAGTAAGCCCTCAGCGAATACTTCTGGAGTGATGAAATAAATGTTGGATGGTCCAGGCTGTGGGCTGGATTTTACAGTTAATACTTGAGAAGTGAGTTGTTTTCAGTGGCTACTGCCTTCCTTAGTCATTACAATTACTTATTAGATTTGGTTTAGTCAAGAGGACATTAGAGAATGACAGTGAACACCACAAGAAAGGAAACCCAATATGTCTTCAAAACTGCAGGGTGGAGACAGATTTTCAAGCTCTTGGCACAGTCAGCAATGCCCTCCTCAACCACAGACTAACTCCATTTATAAGTTTTAAATGCCTGAGCCATGATGACTGGTACCAATGAGAAGATGGCCTTTAGGGATCCCACAAAGTCATCAGTCATTTTAATTCTAGGTGAGAGCCAAGAGCAACAAGAGCCTCTATTCTGGGTCTTCTGTCCGAGATGTTTCAGAGAGAAGTTTCTGAGCAAATGTATGTTAGGGATGCCTTTGAGTGAAACCAAGTTCCCAAAGCAGAGTTTAATCCTTGGGTCTAAGTCCGATCTATTGTCCTCATGTCTGCAAGTCATCTTGCTCAAACAAAGCACTTATCTTGTCGTTTTCTGACTCCCTGGTGCCCATGCAATAAACTGTACTTTCCTTAAAATGGTATTTCAGTCTTCCAGAATTGAGCTTCAACAGCTTCTTACTGTTTACTTTCTCAAAGTTTCTTGACTTTGCTTGATTTCAAACAGGTTCACTTCCATGGTGTCTCCTCGGCTTGGCAGGACCTTTCTCAGACTTTCATGTCTATCTCTCTGACAAATCTGTTGAGTTAAACACAAATGCCATCTCTCCTCTGAGAAGCCTTCCTTGGTTTAAGTATTTTGAATGAATCCCTCCTTCCTTGGAGGCTCTTTGTAGATTAGCATTTCATTTATAAGTTTGAAGATGTCTACCATATTATGCCTTAGGAAAGGCATGCCTTAGGTTTTTTTTCTTTCATACCTCTACTGTTAATTCCTTCTTCCTTATCCCAACCTGTCTATTAAGTTTCACAGTGTCGCTTTTACATTTATTTCTGAGATTGGGGAATCCCTGTCACCTCCTCTTATAATAACAGTATTGTGAACACTTACTAAATGCCAAACGTTCTTCCAGTCAATTGACATGTAATAACTTACTTAATTCTCAAAAGAACCAGAGGATTGTTATTTGCCTCATTTTACAGAATAGAAAACTGTGCCACAGAGAGGTTAAGGGCCCAAGGTCACACAGCTATATATGCAGAATTCAAGATTCAAGCCAAGTCAATGAGGCTCCAAAGTTCATCCCCTAAAAGATTATTCAAGGCTGCTTCTCTAACATAAAGACACTGGAGTTGGGGATTGGTTCTGTGTTTATTGTTCTTGTAGCTATATGCTCGGCACCTGGCACAGTACTTAGTACAGTGTAAGAGTTGAATATATACTTGTCATCAAAGAAGGAAGCACACATTCATATATCTCTAAGTCACCTGAAAACAGAGATCATATCTATAGAAATCACTTCTATATCTTTGGTTGTCTTTATCCCCCTGCCACATCTCAGGTGTATTTTGCACATGTATGTTAGCTGGATACTTTTTTTTTTTTTTTTTTTTTTTTTTTTTTTTAATAATTTTATTTATTTATGATAGTCACAGAGACAGACAGAGACAGAGAAGCAGAGACATAGGCAGAGGGAGAAGCAGGCTCCATGCACCGGGAGCCCGACGTGGGATTCGATCCCGGGTCTCCAGGATCGCACCCTGGGCCAAAGGCAGGCGCTAAACCGCTGCGCCACCCAGGGATCCCGTTAGCTGGATACTTATAGGATGAAGGGGCAGAAAGAAATAGGGCACAGCAATAGGAAGGAGAGCCAAGAGGGGAACTGAAGAATGGTAAGAAAACTAGCCTTCTGAAGCAAACAGAGCTTGTAGAGAATTGGAGAGAGTGCAATTGAATAGATTTTAAAAAGGACAATGATTTTAATACCTGAAGGGATCAGTCAGGTAAATGGAAATTAGGGACATCGGCTGGAGAGGGCCATGGAGTGAGGAGGCACAAGTGCTAATTGTCAGGTCCCACTGCATGCCGCCGTGCAGGCGGGGATGCAGCCGAAGGTTGCCAGAGCTTATGATTTTTCAAGACAAGATGAAAATCTGGATTTTATTTATTTATTTATTTATTTATTTATTTATTTATTTATTTATTTAGATTTTATTTACTTATTCATGAGAGACACAGAGAGAGGCAGAGACACAAGCAGGCTCCATGCACGGAGCCCGACATGGGACTCAATCCCGGGTCTCTAGGATTATGCCCTAGGCTGAAGGCAGCGCTAAATCGCTGAGCCACCGGGCTGCCTGAAAATCTGGATTTCATATGAACTTCTTTATTTTTGGAAACTGTTGGCAAGTATTTCAAATTAAAGGAAAAATAAACATTCTGTGGGTTAAGCCTAGTGTGACTATAGCAAGATGAGGTCCCAAGTGTAAAGGTCATGCCAACTTTAAGTCACCTCGAAAGTCTGTGTGAGGACTTTTGGAGCCTATTTAACACTCACCATACAAAATTATATGTAAACTCATGGCTCAGTCTTTGGGGGAAATAGAACTGTGACACCAGGGGTTAGGCTTGTACATTCTTCTATGGTATACAAACATTGCTTATTGAATTTCCCTATGGTTTCCCAAAGGAATTGATTTGCAGCCTTAAAATGAGCGTGTCATTTCTCTCACTTATCATCCTCAGCCCTGGGCCAGAATAAAATGAGTCATAGTTGGTCCCTCAAGAAATAGGGAAGTGACAAAACCAACCAGGTGACCTAATTGTGCAAAGCGTTAAAGACCTAACTGTGCAATTTTAGGAGTATGTTCTGGAAGATTTGGGACAGTAAGAAAAGTGGGAGTAACTTGGCAAGGCTTCAGGGAGAATGGGTAGAAATGGGGGCAGGGGACAATGAATGCCTGAAATTAAGAAGGACAAAGAATAAAATCCAGGTAATGGGACACACTTCATCCTCTTGTCTTCTCTTCCATTTAATTAGGTGTGTATGGTTTGAGCACCTACTGTGGGCTTGGTACCATGCTGGCCACTGGGGTCGAAGAACAGAGATGCCGCAATGATGAAGATGGACCTGGGCTTCCAGCAGCAAAATGCATTAGAATCTTGTCCCTATCACTTATTAGTTGTATGCCCTTGAAGAAGTTTCATAGCATCTTGAAGCACCAGGTTCTATATCTGTAAAATGGGGAGAGTGGTTGAATCAATCACATAGGTTTATGGTGAGATCAGTAAAGAATATTTGTGTAAACCACTCAGCACAGTGCCTCCCACATAGGGCAGCAGCAGTTAGCACATTTACATGTAAATTCTCCAATGGAAGAATACAGAAGATATAGTGCTGACCCAAATGGGGACATTATTTTCCATCTCTTGCTTTTATTTGCAGCAGTACCTATGCACCTCTTCTCCCTGGATTTGCTTTCTGCAGTTTCAATTACGAGCCGTCAGCTGTGAGCCAGAAGCAGATGCTCCTCCTCCTGACGAATGGTCAGCACATCATGGTAGGCCAGCACTACGTCACAATGCCTATGTCATTCGCCTACTTTCCTCTCATCATACAGAGGCTTTATCATCTCACATCATCACAAGAGGTGTGAGTACAGTACAGTAAGATATTTTGAGAGGAGACCATAGTCACATGACTTTTATTACAGTATATTGTTATAATCGTTCTATTTTATTATTATTGTTGTTCATCTCTTACTGTGCCTAATTTATGAATTAAACTTTATCAGAGATATGTACATGTAGGAAAAAACATAGCATATATATATATATGTTTGGTACTACCGGCAGTTTCAGGCATCCCCTGGGGGGTCTTAGAACGTACCCCCTCGGATGAGGGGGAACTACTGTATTCCCTTCATAGCAGACACTACAATTTTTAAAAAAGATTTTATTTATTTATTCATGAGAGACACACAGAGAGAGGCAGACATAGGAAGAAGCAGGCTCCCTATGTGGAGCCTAATGTGGAACTCGATCCCAGGCCCCTGGGACCACGACCTGAGCCAAAAGCAGATGCTCAACCATTGAGCCACCCAGGTGCCCCAGCACACACTACCATTTGAAATTATGTTTCCAGAGTCTTTTTAGTTCTCCTATGTGGTCTCCCCTCTTACTGTCAGTGACTTGCAAGGGGCAGAAAGGCAGGGAGCCTGTCTACTATCCACCTTCGCCTCCCAATGTTCCCTAGCACCCAAGCATATATTAGGTTACCAATAAACATGACATATATATATATATATATATATATATATATATATATATATATATTTTAAAGATTTTATTTATTTATTTATTTATTTATTTATTTATTTATTTATTCATGAGAGACACACAGAGAGAGGCAGAGACATAGAGGGAGAAGCAGGCTCCCTGCAGGAAGCCCGATATGGGACTCCATCCCTGATCCCGGGATCACGCCCTGGGCCAAAGGCAGACGCTTAACCGCTGAGCCACCTAGGCATCCCTGATATATTTTTTTAAGATTTTATTTATTCAAGATAGATAGATAGAGATAGAGATAGAGAGAGAGAGAGAGAGAGAGAGAGAGAGAGGCAGAGACACAGGCAGAGGGAGAAGCAGGCTCCATGCAGGGAGCCTGATGTGGGGCTCCATCCCGGGTCTCCAGGACCACGCCCTGGGCTGAAGGCGGTGCTAAACCGCTGAGCCACCCGGGCTGCCCAAGCATGATATTTTTTGAGAACTTATATGTGTGGGTTCTAATACATCATAGTGCGTTATCTCATCTAATCCTTTACAACAGTCTTTGGATTGTTACTCTCTTTGTCTCCAGTTTAAAAATGGGGTGGCCGAATTACAGAGAGGTGGAGTCACTGACTCAAGCTCTTAGGGCAGAAAAGTGGCGGAAGCAGGGTTGGAAAGTGCTCTGGCCAGTGGTATGGTCCATGCCCCTTTCTACTGTGAATGGAATATCTGTGGAATAAATGAATTAGTGAAGGAAGAATGAAACGATTCAGAGGAGAGGAGACAATTTAATTGGATAGATAAATGAGTAGGAGTTGCAAGGAAACAAGGGATAAAAGTACAAATGTGTGCATGCATGAATCAAGATTGTAACTGTAGGAAGACCAGGTACAACAAACAAGCAAGCAAGTAAATGGTGTGTATGTGTGTGATAGAGACAGAGAGCGAGAACGAGAGCGAGAGTGTAGGTCTTGAGGAGCCCTGTGTGCCAAGCTAAGGAGCACGGACGTTTTTTTACTTGGGGCAGGGAAACACTGAAGGGAAAATATGGGGCAAGAGCAGGTTTTCTTTTCGGCAGTCAACATTCCGATTATAACAAGGATGAATCACAAGTTAGAAAAGAATTGTGGATCTGAGCAGGGAGGCCAGTTTGGAGACTCTGGAAGTAGCAGAGATGAAAAACTATGTGGCCCAAGCATTATAAACTTTCAGATATTTCTGAATTTGGAGTCTTTAGGTATGAACAGGAAGCAATATTTCCAATGATAACTTGGAATGGCCTGCAAGAATTAATGAGAGTAAAATTTAACCTTATTAGAAAGGAGTTCCCTAAATGGATTTTTGAGCTTTTCCTTTTTTTTTGGATCAATATTGGGCTGTACATGCCTGCTAGGTGTTACTTTGCTTCTTCCGAAACAGCCACGTAAACACAAACTCGGGCAGGCACTAAACTCTTGGAGCGTCTTTTAGTTTGGGAATCTAAACACAAGGAGCCGTTAGATTTTGCAGTGGCCATCATTCCAAAACATAAATCAAGCCAAATTTGTTTGAAATGCTGTCTTTAGAAGGTTGTGTGTTTTGACAAACCTTGCAGCAAATTTAGTCCAGCTTTTGGATTTGTAATGAAACCTGAAACCAAGCATGCTGGCTTGCCCTGGGGTCTTCGTGAACAAGTTCCAAGCAGCCTTAGTGTAATGCCTCCCCTAATCTCATCCTGGCAAGGGACATTACTGTGTTGGGTTGCACTGGAAGTTTGGGGTGGACTCTCCAAACATTTCATACAATCACAGAATAGGACTGATCAAGACAGCAATTTGGGGGTATTTCTCCTCCTGAGTATTCTTAAGAGTGTGAATTACAGAATTAGCAATACCTTATCCCCTGTTGGCTAGTGACTTGGAGATACCCCAAGCCATGATTGGGGCAGAAAGTTAATTAATCTGCTTATTAAAAAGAAGAAATGTCTCATTTGCATGCATTTACATTCAGGTCTTGCACGCAACACCCTTTTTGGTGGTCTCTGCTTCCTTTTCGTAATACCACAGACCTAGCTAGGTATTAGCTCAATACATTTACATTTTCCGTGTCTGGGCTTTGTTTAAGGGTATATGTCTGGTTATCATTGGTTCCAGTAGAATTTGATTGTCATATAGATCATTTAATTCCCTGTAGAGACCCTTACCCCTCCCTAAGCCTTGCAGATTTACTTCCCCTTATCATATACCTCAGTTGCAAAAAGATTTATGTTCTTGACCAATCTTGTAAAATAAAGACCTTGCCTCCATCAGAGTTGGACATGTTATTTGGGGATGAGCCATTCAATTATCTGCAATTTCCTACTCAACTGAATTTTCCATGGTCATTTTTGTGGGTGTTCTCTCCTTCTTGCTTTTCCTATCTCATTCGGAGGTTGGCTTTGGGAGTAGCTTTTTGCTTGTTTGTTTTTGTTTTTGTTTCTTTCCAAGAAGGAAAAAAAACAAAAAACAACAACAACAAAAAGCCACTGCCCCATGGATGTAACTGAGGCATTCCACCTTCCAAATGATTGTTTTTACCTGAAAATGCTTCCGTAACCTGAACCCAGGCCCCCTTTAAACCTGCCCCAGTGAAGCCTTTGGAGAAGAGGGGGAGAGGCTGGGAAGAGGGTTGATGGGGAGGGGGTGAAATGCGAGGGTGAGGAGGGGGCGAAATGCAAAGGCTGGAACAAGCCCTTAGAACAACAGCAAGTAAAACCAAAACTATAGAGGGAGATGAGCGCTTGGGAAATCTTGGCATGCGAGTGAGTCGCCGGCTCTGATACGGGGGACCAGGGTGCGGTGTTGCTGTATTTTGTAGCAATCACATTTCTGATACATTACAACCGTGTGGCTGTCAGGGGTGAGTGGCTCAGGCAGCGGTTAAACCACCTATATGCTAACAAGCTCAGCAATCAGGTTGTGAGGGGTCCTGGCTGGAGGAAAAAAATTAAAACCAAGCCTTAGACTTCTGTCAGACTGTGAGGAGAATTGTATTTTTGAACTAGTCTACAGTGTGGACAGGAAATGACCTCTCCACAAACTGCTTCTTTAAAAACAAGCAGTGGTGCCTAAAGCTATCCAGCTTCTCTCTCTCTCTCTCCCCCTCTCATTCTCTCCCTCCCTCCCTCCTTCCCTCCCTTCCTCCCTACCAACCTCCCTCCCTCCCTCCCTGAAGCTCCTGCTCTCTCCCTCTCCCTCCTCTCCCGTGCTCCCTCCCTCCTCCCTCCCTCCCTCCCTCCCGCTCTCCCTCTCCTCTCCTGCTATAGAGGGCTCCAACAGCAGTTCCCAGCCAGTGTGTTCAGCCTGCCTGCCTGCCCGCCTCTGTGTGTGTGTGTGTGTGTGAGTGTGTGTGTGTGTGTGTGAGCGTGTGCGTGCGTCTACTTTGTACTGTGAGGAACACAGCCCATGTGCTCTGCATGGACGTTACTGATACTCTGTTTAGCTTGATTTTCGACAAGCAGGCAAGATGTCCAGCACACCACATGACCCCTTCTATTCTTCTCCTTTCGGCCCATTTTATAGGAGACATACACCCTACATGGTACAGCCAGAGTACCGAATCTATGAGATGAACAAGAGACTGCAGTCTCGCACAGAGGTAAGTACTCCAACCTCGGGTGTGTGTGTGTGTGTGTGTGTGTGTTTGTATTTTTTTTTTTTTTTTAAACTGTGCATGGGCTTTTCCTGGGTCGCTGGCTGAATTCTGCGGGAAGTGTCCCACTAGATACTACCACGGACGTGGAAACGAGCGCCAGGATGAATCCAGTAGTTTGGACGCTGGCTTTCCAGGCGCAGCAACTCTTGGAGCTGGGGACAGTTTCTGCCGGAATCTTGAAATAGACAGCCCGGCACTTGATTCGCCTGCCGGGTCTCCAGAAATGCTGGTTCTTCCCCAACTCTGGGGCTTGCAGGCTCGGAAGTCGGTCCCGCTGGCGTTTCGTGAGATACAATTCCAAGGGATCTGGGGGATCATTTGCATCTGGCAAAAGAGATTTTTTTTTTTTTCCCACAAATCCCCGAGGAAGTCTGCTTTGACCTGCATTTGCTTTTCAAAGTCAGCAAAATCGAGGTGGAGGGGGCAGCGGGGTAACCCCATACACTTTTCAGAACTAGCCCTGGAGGGACACATTGTTTGTGTATTTCCGTGTGAAATTCAGAAACCAGTTGCTCGGGGCAAGGGGGTTCTCCACTTTCTCTGATCGCTGATGGGAGTGTCTCCCCAGAAGCTCTACCTTCCTTCGGAGCTGGCTCTGCATTCAAGTCAGCTCGAGTTTTGCATATTTGTAATCCTGTGCCTGAGAGAGGGAGCGAGCCTCTGCCTCCCCGGCCAGCAACTCTGGGAGCTGAGAGGAGAACAGGACTTTCAGAACTTTGTAAATGCAAAACTCCAGACTGCCTCCTGCAATTTAAATATTTAATGCCAGTTGACTTTTTCTCTGTGCTAGCTGGGCTGGCAGGTCTTGCTGCCGGGCTGTCCCTTTGCCTGCAAGTGGGGGCTTTGTGCTGAAGTGTTCTGAGCAGGAGTTAGCTGTAGGTGCACCAAAGTCACTTGAGGAAGTAGAAATCGCTGGGAATCCCGTCTCCTCTGCCAGAGTGCAAATACCCAGAGGGTTGATGGCAAAGAGCTTTGGGGAAATAGCTTTGCTGGAATTTTAGATTGGAGACTGACTCTCAGCTCTGGAAGGGGGACTCAAATCAATGTTGTATGATAAAATAAAACATACTTGCCTAAATTGTCAACAGAGCCAGGAGAATTCAGGACGCTTGATGTATTTAATACAGCTAACAAGATGTGACCTGCTTTCTGATTGGCTAACTGCTGGACAAGGACTGATTTTTCTTTTTTTTTAAACTGGGTTGTCTTTAGCACTGCTATTTTCTTTATATATTCATACATCATAGAAGTTAAATATCATTGATGATACCGTTGCTCTTCTCAGAAGCCCGTAGCTTTCACAGAAGTGTGAAACCCTGTTTTGCTTAGGGCGCTGACCTGTTGGCAGTAAACGATATTCCTGTGTTTTGTCGTGTGTGTTGCAAGGTTGTATATTTCATTCAGTGTTTTTGGAACTATCTGTTGGATTCTTAAATTCTTGCATAAACTATTGGTTGTCATAGCCTGCTTATCAGAATTAGGGAGATAGGAAATGTCTTGTACTTCAGATGCACATTAATTGCCATACAAATTTGGAGTTCAAGGGGTCTTAAAAATATACTTGGTTGAAAACTGGAGAACGAGGGCCATTAAGGCTTGGTTCTTGAGCAGGATTTAAAAATAACCTGCGTCCAGCTTAGGTTTTAGAAAGTTTCTGAGAAGTTGTGGAATGAGGTTTTGCTGCCATCCTCCTTGGTTAGGAGAACAGGCAGTTTTCCTTGATATCTGTGCTCCCTTGTGCTCCAAAATTATCACTTGGCCAGTTCAGAGCTAGGTTATCTGGGGCGCTTCCCTGTCCTGGCCCTCACGAAAATCTGCAGATGCAGAAAGATCCCACATTTGTTTCCCATTTGAGAGAAAAACCTTCGAAAAGTTCCTCATTTGTAGTATGTCTCTTAAAAAATGTCACATTATCTTTTGTGAGAGCTGAACTCAAGAACTCCTATCTTTTGGATTATGGGGTATTACTTTTAAAGATTTTCCTCTGAGTAGAAAAAAACAGCTTCATAGCCAAGAAACAGGAGAGGAAAGCTTGCTGTGACAAATCTTAAAGATTTTTTTAAAACCTCTCTGACCATGACAAAAAAGTACTGTGAACAGTTTTCTGGTATGTTCTAGAGTCAGCCCCGAACATTACCCCCCTTAATTAGATCTTTTTTACAATTATCCAAATAATTGCCCTGACACTTCTTTTCTCTTTGCCAAGCAGTAAAAGATGTCATGAACCCAAAGGCCATCAATTTGTTTTCATTTCATATGAAAAAAAGGAGAGAATAAAATAATTTCTCCTAAGATATTTAAATATAACATTAGGTATTAAATTTTGGTCACAGTTTGTAATTGGAAAAGAAAATGTTTAGATAAAAAAAAAAACTTTTCATGAGAAAGTTAGATTGTGCCTTCACCGAACTATGTTTATTGATGATGAAGTTGTTCTGAATCCTAGAGACGGTTGAAACAAAATATAATAATACCCAGCAAGAGTTACCAGGTTATTCACACACAAAATCAAATAGATTGTTGAGTGACTCTTGCAACTTAACCAATGCATTCAATCTTTTTGGCAAGAGAGACTCACCTTTTTCTCCTCTGTCTTCTGGTTGTTGATCCTATATTACATGGTATTATTTCATTGATTCCTAACAACACACACACACACACACACACACACACACACACAATTTGAGTAAGACTCTCAAGTCCCCATTCCTTTTTTTTTTTTTTTTAAGATTTTATTTATTTATTCATGAGAGAGAGAAAGAGAAGCAGAGACACAGGCAGAGGGAGAAGCAGGCTCCATGTAGGGAGCCCTACGTGGGACTTGATCCTGGGTCTCTAGGATCATGCCCTGGGCTGAAGCCACCCGAGCTGCCCCCGCCCCCCGCCCCATTCCTTTTTGAACATAGACTTGGCTAGGAAGAAATCATAGTAAATCAATGTTGATGAGTAAATTATAATCAAGTTCATTGAAATTTCCTAGAAACCTCATTCTTTATGGAAAGGAAAGAAAGTGGTAAAGAACCATGGGGTTTACCTATCCTTCCATAGCTAACCCTCCCTCCCCCAGGCATTCTGTCCTGTGATTGGTGCATTTCTTCCAATTAAATCAAATCAAAGTCCTTCCGAAACTGGGTAGTGAGAGTTTAAAGAGCTTTGGATTGGGAGGTAATCCTGTTCCTTTCTTGTTTCTGTCACTTCCTAAAACTATTTGGCATAGATCATGGTTCCTCATTTGAAAATGGTTCCTCATTTGAAAATTACCTTGTGGTACCCCTAAAATTCTCCAAAATTTCAAATGCTACAAAAATCCTGGGTTTGGTTTTCTTTTGTACGAGAAAGTATTGTGAACCCAGCATGAAGAGCACAGACATTTCTTTGCTCATGGTATTCAGTTCAAACTCACAAACAGTACTGAAAACAATGAAGTCATGGTGGAGAAAAAGCTGAAGGCAGAGACTCTGCCAATCTTGTTTTAAAGTAGCGCTCGGAGCTCCCAGTTCCTGGGACAAAATAGGTACTCAGTAAACATTTGTTAACTTGCCAGTCAATGAGTCAGTAGGTGGAAGAGGAGAGAGTTTGAGAACCATGTCACTGGAATTAGCACCTTTCCCCAGAAACACAATCCTAGTGCCTCTGGGGTCCTGCTATGCCCTGAAGCTGCTTTGGGAATCTGCCTCCCATTCCCCTAAAAGTGTTCATGTGGGGACATTCTCCACCTTTATTTTACCATGATGTGACTTAGGTGCCTAATCTTTGTGGCAAAGGAAACCAAATGTCTAAGAGATTATAGAGCCTTTTAAAAGGAATATGAATGTATCACAGAGCAAACCAAAACAACACAAAATATGTTTTAAATGCTATTGGGAAATAAAATTTATTTGCAACGTCAGAATCTCAGTGGAATTTCATAAAGAAATATGTGGGTGTACTCCCCCGCCTCCCCGGCTTTAAATGAAATTAAGAGAAACTCTTTGAGCTTTGCGTCACTGTTGGTCACTATAATTCCCAGGCAGTAGGAAGGGGGTGACATTTATGTTGTGTGTGTTACCATGATTTACCCGACGTCTTCCAAAATTCTCCTATTTGCATGGTCTTGCTGTCCCAGATGTATTTGGGAAGAACACAACTGCCCAATTATATAGTTAGTTTAGCATTGCTCACAGAGTGCAGTCGGATAGGCTAGAAAAAACATGGTCTGCAGATACCAGAATTTGTTCTGTAAAAAGCTTCAGTATTCACAAAAAGCAGTATTTTTTTCACTTCCTGAGGTCTGTGAAATGAAAATATAGGTAAAATATGGGACACATCATAGTGACCTCCGTTTTTAGTGAAAGGATTTCACTGATGTTGGATTACTATAGAATTTAAGAAAGTTTATCAAGTTACAAAAAATCTTCATTCTCGTAGATTAACTTTCTGTACCTTTTTTTCTCAAGTGACCCAACATGTCTCCATTGCAATAAAGCTGTTTTAAAGTATATATATATTTTTCCTGCTGGTAATACACTAATTTTAATAAAGTACCACAAACTCCAGGAAAGTGTGGGTTCCATTATGCATTTCTTCTGTTTCGAGTTTTTTTTTAATTTTTTCCTTTTATCAACATTACACATCCCACTCCAAAAGAGAAAACTGTGATTACAATTGGAAGCCACACACACAAGGTTTTTATTAGAATTACAGTTTTTGGTTTTGCAGGATTTAATATGAACGTGAAAAATGTTTGAAGACCTTGAAATTTAAATCTGCTGCTTGCACCCCTCCCTGCTCAACTCTCTAGCTCCCTGGGGAGGGCGTGGGAGGGGGTGGGGGGTTCTCATTCTTCTCTTTCAGTTACATTTTTATATACTTCAGTCCCAGGGTTTCACGTTGTAACATCATGTTTATTCATGGGGTAGCTTAGTATCCTTGATGTTCAGACGGAGTCTAGTTAAAATGAGATTAGGTATTTTGGATAGGTGGAAAAACATGAGAAATGCTTTGTGATAACTTGGATTTTTTTTTTCCTAGAAATTTAGAAAGAAAAATGCTGCTGTTACTCTGCCTCATATGAATGATTTTCAGTGTTAAACCAGAACTTTCCAAGTTTTTCCGAAGGGGGTTGTGCGGAGTGGGGGGAGGGGGTATTGGTAGTGGTAAGGAAAGCTGTTTTGAAAATGTTAAATGAAACCAAAAGTGCAGTTTTAAAAATGAGAACTTCCAAACTCTTTTATTTTTCAAAATCTCTACATGACTTCAGAAAACAAATCGCAGGACTCTTGTACTGATTTTATTTTCCTGACATCTTTCTTCCCCACTATGTTCTTACTATGGGAACTGTTTTTAATTAAAAATTGCTGCAAACTAACTATTAGTAGGAGGCCAAGAAGGAAAAAAAAAAATCTCTCAACTCACAGTCAACACAGATTCTTATCAGTCTAAAATCAATGCACATTTAAATTTCACCCTTTCTGGTGTGTAAATTATGATATAGGATTTAAAACCGTATGCATTTTTTATGCATTTAGCTTTTTGTTTGGGTTTCAGAAAGAAATTAATTTAAATTGTATGGAGAACAGGGCTATAAATCTCCTTTTATTACATTTGTCCACATTAACTCATTTTTCATGAGGAACACAGAACACCTCCTTTCTGAACAAGCAAACAAAACATAAAACAAACAACCTCAAATATCCAACTTTATCCATTGTCAAGAACAAGAGTCATAAATTTATTTGGATTTGGTTGGTGGGTCTCAAAATACAATTGATCTGGGAAAACAGTCTCTTTTTAAAAGTGTCAGAAAACAGAGCTTTAACAAATGTTCAGTTGATGTAGATATTACATATACCTTTGTCATTATCTGACAAAGATATTGCTTGCTTGGTTTCTTTCCTTCTTTCCTTCTTTCTTTCTTTCTTTTTTTTCTTTCTTTCTCAGTTCAAGCCTAGAATTTTTTTTTAAACTTAAATTGTAGAAGCATGAACCTGGACATAGGCAACTATTAATACATAAAACAAAATCCAATTATTTCTTCAAGAATTGCCATATTTCAGGCAATGACAATACCAGAGGCTGGAAATACAGAGATGATTAGAACATTTTCTGTCCTCTAGAAGCTTACAATTTGGTAATGAAGGAAGACATACAAACTTGGTCTTACAATGAGGTGCCATGAGAGATTAATACGTGGTGTATTATGGGTGTGTCCACGTACTGAGGGGTAAATGCCCTTCTGAAAGGTGGTCAGAGAGAGTAGCTACATCTGTGGGCTGCTTACTATGTGTTGAGCACTGTGCTGAGTGCTTTCTGTACGTCAGCTCACGGAAGCCTCATAATCACCTCTGGAGGTGGGTGCTCTGATTGCAGTTTTACTGAGGAAACAAAGGGTTAAGGAAATTGTCCAAGGTCACACAACATGCTAGTTGAGTTTTAGTGGTTGTGCTGTTAATTTCTGTGCTCTAGCACCTCTCTTGAGAGAAGTACTAGCTAGGATTCTAGTTTCACCTGTGGAAACTTATTTGGTGAACAAATTCATTTTTTTTCTCCCTAAAACAGGTTGACTTTTGCAGTGGTTGGAAAGGTGACCTCATCTATCTGACTTGATTTGACTATTTGTCTCTCAGGTCTCTGACTGATTTTCAAAAGACACCATGTGAAATTTCTAAGGATGGTGCAAAGAGCTAGACAATATACCCTGGTTATTGAGAAAAGAACCGAAATGACACTCCCTCTAGAAGAATGAGTGTCTTCGATATTCACTGAAGTGATATTCTCTGAAGAGTCACTGGACTGATTGTAGGATACTATGCATAATCATCTAAAAGTTTACTTTTTTACTTAGAAATATTTAGGTTTCCATCCAGGACTTGGCTCTTCTCAGGCATGCTCTGTGGAAGATGGTGTTTTGTCTTAAACAATGAAATATTAGGAGATTAAATTAGGATTAGACTTTGGGATGACCTTGGCTTCCTTTGCAGGTACTCATTGAACAATCTTAGGGAAAATAGAGGCATACAGGGCTTCCTGCTCACCAGTTTGATCCTCTTCTAAGAGGCAATCTCCACCCTCTGTGTCTCTGCCTTTCTTTGTGGGAGGTGATGTCCCCTACCTACACGTGTAGCCTACTTCAGGTTCCAGTGAGGCCCTTGCCTTTATAGTAAATGCTTACCAATTTTTGAACATAGGATGGATTTCCTCATTTGATCTACCCCAAACCTGAGATGCTTGCATTCTGGTTGTCCTTTAACAGATACCAGAAAAGTGAAGCCCAGAGACATGTAGACTGAGTCCATACCTGGGCATCTCTGGGGGCCACATCTTCTGACTCCCCACTTCAATGTTCTCTTCCAAAGCATGTGTGTGGTACAGGCCCCTTGCACTCCTTTAGAGGTCCTGACTTGCCCTCACTTTTTCACCACTTTTGACTTACCTAATTTGAAGTTTTAGTCTTCCAACTAAAAACAGAAGGCACAGGGTTAGAGATTTTTGACAGACCCCTCTGAAGAAGAGGGAGCTACTCTGTTCTGGTGACATCACAACCCCATCCTCTCTTTTCCGGGTTAGGATGGTTTCCTAACTGCCCTCCCTGTTCCCTCTCTTCATCTTAAAATCTATTCCCCATGAGCAGCCAAAGTGATATTTTTTTTTTTTCAAAGTGATATTTTTGAAGCATAAATTGGATCACATCACTTTTTAGTGTTCCCTTATGCCCAGAATAAGCTCCTTGCTTTAACTGTAAGAATGGATTGATCTGCTCCTTCCTGAGATCCAGTCTTACCTCCTTCCACATGTTCTGCAGACTCCAGCTACAAGGAGCATCTTTGGATCTAATAACTCTCCGAGCTTGTCCATATCTCAACACCTTTGCCCTCAGCGGTGGGATGGATATACAGATTCCTCTATAATAACCCATACAAGTATTAGAAGATCTAATTTGAATTAGAATTTGACATGGTGTCGGTTTTATTTGCAGGTAATCAATTAAATATCCCAAAGAAGGTAATGACAATGAAGGGTGAGAGTCCCAGCACTTAGGAGATCCTCTCCTGACCAGCTTAAATGTCCCCTTCACAGAGTAGTTTTCCTGGATCACCTCAATTAAAATGACCTTCCTTAATCCCATTCACTTTCTATCACATGTCCCGATAATTCCTGATAATTTTCTTCATAGAAATGGTAGCAAACTGATATTTTCTTGCTTCTAGTTTATTTCTTAAATATCTGCATGTTCCCTATGGAATATGAGCTGTGTGGACACTGGATCTTGAATCTCACCAAAGAATCTGTGAGCCTAATAGCCCGGTGAGTGCTCACTGATAGAATGCTCAGCCAGACTTGCAGGGGGCGGGGGGAAAAAAAAAAAAGAAGGCTGGAATGAGAAGAAAGGGTTGACCTGAGAATTTTGCTTTCTGGGTGTTATGAATCTGTTGGGAGTCTCCTGACTTCTGATTAAAAATATTTACACTTATCCTAGTGTTTTTTCTCACTTGATATATCTACCACTTCTCTCTCTTTGGGTATGCCAAGGGGCTCACAGCCATGAATTAGGATATGAATCGTGAGTGTAACTTATATTTCCTGGAGCACTTTGCACTTTGGGAAAGGGCTTTCAGGGCCATTAATTAGCTATTTGAAGTGATTTACACAACAGAAAATATGGAAATTTATGTTAGTACGTGATGTTGTGGTTTATAATAAATTTGTGTTTGCTAACTGTAGTGTGAGACAGAGATGCTCTCCCCAGTTGGATTGTGTTTGTGTATGTGTGCACCTTCTAGGTAGGAAATATGCACAGTATTTCCACCAGTGCTTTTTTCCTTTGGAGCAAAAAGAGTGACGTCCCTGGAACGTAAAGATCTGAACGGAAGTATGACCTATAACAAGTCAGATCTGGATCCAAACCCTGGCTTGCCTCTTGCTTGTTCTGTGATCTTAGGGAAGTTTCTTAACTTTTCTGTTTGTTTTCTTGGCTTGAGTTTTAGGTTGGGAGATGAATGGCTAATGGATGTAAAATGCCTGGTATAGGGGCGCCTGGGTGGCTCAGTTGGTTAAGCGTCTGCCTTCTACTCAGGTTGTGATCCCAGGGTCCTGGGATGGAGCCTTGCACTGGGCTCCCTACTCTACCAGGAGCCTGCTTCTCTCTCTCCTTCTGTCTGCTGCTCCCCTTGCTTGTGTTCTCACTCTATCAAATAAATTCAAAAAGATCTTAAAAAAAAAAACCTGGTACAGTAACCTCCCCACTCTCCCACTGCAGTTTTGCTTTGCTTAGTTTTGGTTCCATGCAGTCAACCGTAGTCCAGGAGCAGATGATCCTCCTTCTGCTATATTGTTAGAAGGTCAATAGCAGGCTAACGCTACATAGCAATGCCAGTGTCATTCACCTCACCTTGCCTCATCACATAGCCATTTTATCATCTTATATATCCCCGGAAGAAGGGTGACTGCAGTACAGCAGATATTTTAAGAGAGAGACTTCATTCACCTAACTTTTGTTATAGCATATTGTTATAATTATTTTATTATTAGTTATTGTTGTTAATCCCTTACTGTGCCCAATTTATAACTTACACTTTATCCTAGGGGTGTATGATGGGAGAAAACATAGTACATATAGGGTTTGGTACTCTCCATGGTTTCAGGCATCCACTGGGGGTCTTGGAATGCATTTTTCACAGATAAGGGGGGATTTCTGTGTATAGTAAGTGCTCAACGAATGGGAACTAAGATGAGGATGGTGATGATGATTTGAGGCCCCTATTCTCTATCCTATCAGCAAATTAAGTCGCATAAGTAATGTAAGACTGCTTGGTATCCTGAAAATATCTTTACAAATTAAAAAAAAAATTTTTTTTAACAAATACTTTTTACATAGTTTGTACTAGCACATTGCAATCTAATGGACAAAACTTGTAATGATGTTGTAAGACTTATCGATTCCATGTTCTTTTTTTTTTTTTTTTTTTTTTTTATGATAGGCACACAGTGAGAGAGAGAGGCAGAGACACAGGCAGAGGGAAAAGCAGGCTCCATGCACCGGGAGCCCGACATGGGACTCGATCCCGGATATCCAGGACCATGCCCTGGGCCAAAGGCAGGCGCCAAACCGCTGCGCCACCCAGGGTTCCCCTCCATGTTCTTATATAAGATAATGCCATCAGGATTTTTCACTGTTATATAGTAGTGCTGACATAATAATCTTATACCTTCTTGTGGCCATGATCTCCCCGTACATCCAGGTTATAATGATCTCTGAGATATACCTATAGTTAAGGACTAAGAATTGACCAATGTGTGGGACACACGCACTCCATTCTGTTGGGAGAAAGCTGTGTTCAGGGTTTGCTCCTGCTAAGGTCAGCGGAGAGAACAGAACGTCGAAATATTCTCTGGTACCAGTAGCACCTTTGCAGGGCCACCTAATGGGGACCCCAGGGAGGGCCGAGGAGCACACACCTGCTGTCCTTGACTGGCCATTTCGTCTAAAGAGGCGCACTTCTCAATATGTGGCTCTGCACAGTCTTCTTCAAGGGAGCTGTGTCAGCACTGGTCGGAAGGAAGCCTGAAGCACCACCTGCGTGTCTGGACTGCTAACAGCCCTGCCAATTGATCCACTGTGACACCTTGTGGCTTACTCCTTAACACAGTGAAACTGCACTCGCGTGGAAGTGGTGGTGCGCTGAATGGTGCCATGCGGGATCGTGCTGGCCAGAGGGATCACATTGATGGGTAGGAAAGCTGCCTCCTTCCGCTTTCCTTAGAGATGCACCTGGGTGTTAGTGTGCTCATTTGTCCCATTAATTTCAGTGTAGGGCTTCCTTGATTTTTCATTATTGAATTCTTTAAATTACACATACCTTCCTACACTTCATCTCTTTGACCAGGTCATTGGTGATTTTTATTTAGAGTTCCACGTTAATAATTTTTTTATCAGTCTTTCTAGTCAAGATCTTGCGTCACTCAAACATTAAATAGTTTGCATATATATATGTGTGTGTGTGTGTATATGTGTATATATATATATATATTTTTTTCTTTTTTGGAGAGGGTAGTGCTTGTTAAATTTTGCTCCCCAATATGGGTCATTTCTAAGGACTCATGAAGATTTTATCTTGAGACTGAAAATTATGTTGACAAGCAAAAGCTAGTCAACAAGGCGAACCATTCATTCGATGGTACACACATACACAAGTCTTCTTTTTTTTTTTCACAAGTCTTCTTATACCTTCTAATTTTAGTCATGATTATGCTGCAATTGGTTAAAATTTCTTGCTTGAAATTGAAATTAGGCAGTTGGTACATATCTCCTACCTTTGAAAGGTTTTGATGGAGAATATTTAATGGAGCCTACCATTCTCAAATTGACTGAATCCTAGAATTTCAGAGCTGGAATAGACACGAGAGGTCATCAAGTCCAAGCTTCTGATTTTGGAAGTTCAGAAACCAGACACAGGTGGGACTTATCTGGACCTTGAAGTGCTGCTAAATGGTCTCAGGTTTTGTAAATCGTAACACTTGTTGCCTGGTAATAACCAGGGATTGGCCAAATTAAACACTCTTACCAACCACTAATTTGTTCTTCAATCTTGCAAAAATGTCTGTTTCAAACCATTTTCTCCTTTTCCAGTTTTCTGGTTGCCCTAAAATAGTATCAGTCTTTAGTATCATGCTACTGATATTGAAAAACACAACACTAACCTACCTTGTTTTAGAATGTGTGATTGCTTTCTTTGCCAATTTATTTAAAATTAAATTGTGTGTGCTTTATAATATATATTTAAATTTTCTGATTTTAAAAACATGATACATCATCAATATGGAGTATTTATAAAATACAACAATGTGCAAAGAAGTAAATACAAATTTTCTCTAATTCTACTATGCAAAAAATTGCTTTTAACATATTAGTGTATAAATGTAATATACACAAGTATATACGTCAACTTTTTCATGTCTGGGAGCATTCTGAACACTCTTTTGAATGTAGCTCTTTTAACTAAAATTATGAGTGTTTCACCATGCTCTTAAGCCTTTTAAAAATATATTTTGAGTTGTCTGAATTCTTTATACTTATGCTTATGTTTTAAAAATTAATACCATATAAATATTTTAAAAATTATCTGGCTCCTTTGTACCATGATTTAAACTCAAAGAATTAGTATTTTTAATAATCAAGCTTATCTCCCAGTAAGATGGGATGCTGGTACTAAGGATTTAGCTATGGTGACTATTATGATTACTGTTAGCATCTAATACTAGGCAGAAATCTTCACCGAGGGTTCCCTGTCTCCTTTTAAGGATTTCCCCTCCCATTTGAGGACAGATGTTTTTCCCCCCTTGTTTTTCTTTCTCTTGTATTATTTCTGAGTCAAGAGGCAGCTGGCATGCAACCTTGTGCAAGGTCCATAAATCAAAAGATTTTTTGCACAATTTATACTGGGAAGAAGGAGCTTGAATTAATGTTAAGAGTTAGTGTTGATCTAGAACCAGTAGGTTGAGCTATAGCGAGTTAATTTATGACACTGTTTGAAGGACATATATTCAATTCAAGGAGAAAAGTGAAATCTCAAAAAGTGAGCTATGTCATGAGTTGTATGCAATGTTATCTTATTTTCTCCATTGGATCGAAGAGATCCTTGGGGTCAGGTACTATCTTATTCATGTTTGTATCCTTCGTGATAATTTACATTCTCTGTTCCAATAGTGGTCTTTTTTTTTTTTTAAAGGCACATTTCACAGAGGCAGACATTTTGTAACTAGATTCTGAGTTCTCACTGTTTTAATATGGGTAATATGCATTTTATAGATAAGCTTCATACACATATGCTTCTATGAAAATGTTGTGGTGTGCAGTATTGTCCCCTACTACAGCACTAGCATTAAATGATTAACTTCTGGAGTCATGCAGATTTATTTTTCTTACTATTTGTATGACCTTGAGTGAATTAATTTACCCCTTCTTGTCTCAGTTGCCTTCTTGGGTAATGTAGGAGTGATGATAGAAACGAAGTCTTTGGGTTTTTATGAGGACTGAATGAGATCATTCTTATAAAGTAGTTAGCATAGTGCCTGTCCCCTAGAAGTGTTAACCACTGTTATCATGGCTTATTTGTTCCGTGGATATTGAGCATCTACCTTATGTGGTCTTACTGGTCTAGAGATGAAGAGGGTGTCATCCCCGTGGTGAAGGAGCTAGTGAGAGCACAGTAAGGATTTATGGGAAGGAGGGTGTTGAGGGATGAGTGTGGGGTCTGCCAGTCTGAGAAGGATGATGGGAAGGTGGTTTTTGGCAGAAGGAATGGCACATGCAAAGACACTGAGCCTTGAAATGTGTCTGTTTGATGAAGGTGAGGATTTTAGAATGACTGGGGCTTATGGTCTGGGGAGTCTGTTCATTATATGCAGGTGGGGTTGGCGAAGGTAGGAGATAAGCCTGGAGAGGAAGGGGGGAAACAGATGATGAAGGTTTTGGTATGCCACTCCAGGACCTTTGGTCTTCATCTTTCAGAGACTATCTATTGGACTTACCATGGTGACTACAAACAGGGCCCTGATGTGATTGGTTAGTTTCTCTGTGCTTTGGTTTCCTCATTTGGAAAATGATACAAAAGTAGTTCCCCTCTCACACGATTGTTTTGAGGAATTTAATGAGGTAAGGTTTGTAAGCCCTTAGACCAGCACCTCAGACATAGTAGGGATTAAATCAATATTAGCATCTACTGTACTGGACAAAGGGAATTGATAAAAGATAGTTTTTTGCCTGGGTGGGGTGTGTGTGTGTGTGTGTGTGTAACAATTTGATCTGCTTTTGGGCAAGATCACTCTGGTCACTTTGTGGAGAGGAACAAGCCGTCTGTCTTGGAGCATATTTGTCTGCTGAGAGAAAGGAATCGGTGAATGGGGAGATGCACAAAGGAAAAATCACACACAGTTACTGGCTGACTGAGCTATTTTTAGCCTAGTGTGTCTGAAGCAAAGGATGGATTTTCATGGCATTTTTTTTTAAAGATGCAAAATTACCGTAAGCCAGAGTTATGTAACTTGCCCAGGGACACTTTAATTGTCCACCAGTGAGGCCCATGATGTGGTTCATGAAACTTTTAGCAGTCATTTTTAGAGGATGGGTCCCCAGGGTCTCCAGCCTGACTTTTTTTCCTGCTTTGCCAGAAACGGGAAACCGGAAGTAATGGCCTATGCCTTCTGGGAAAAACCTCCTTACATGGTAGCCAGCCTGGCACCAGGACCCCATAGTGATGTGACAGTGAGTCAAGTGAAAAGGCAGAGTGGGGAGAAAGAAGACAGAGTTGAAATCCTACCCTATCCAGGACATGTAACGTGAGTCTCAGAGACTCAGTTTCCAAAGTGGCAGATTGAGAACAACACTACATCAACATCAGGGACATCTTGAACACTAAGTGGGACCATGGAGGTAAATTGGCAAGATTGGGATGGTATCTGGTAGCGACCCTTCCCTTCCCAACATGGTGCTTCATGTGATGTCACAGGTCCACAGGCTTGGTGTATTTTAGGGGTGGGTTTCCCATAACTCTTCTCTCTAAACATGAGCCTATGGCTTTGGATAAATCTTTCTTTTTTCCTGAGCCTGTATCCTCTCCCAACAGCTCCGGTGTAGATGAGATGTGAATGGCAAGGTTCTCTCATTGGTCCCAGAGTCTCTGATTCCCAATAGATGGACTGTTTGCTTCTGTTTTTAAGCTACCACATTAAAAATAAAATCAGGCTAAATAATGTGTTATTGACTCCCTGTCAAGTCTCCTGTTCTTTTTCTCCCACCCTCATTGGTGAAGGGAACTTGCTGAGTCACAGCGTCTTGCTTTTCCACACCAACTGGCTGGAGCTGGAGAGCCATGCTTCTCCCAATGCTCTGTGCACCATTGTCTTAAAACCTGCACATGAAAGAAGGTTCGGGGATTGTTTTTTCTGGTCATCGTAAAAGAACTTCGAAATGCAAATGCAGGATGTACTGAAATTACAGAGATCAGTGGGTGCCCTGTACTGTCAGGTTTTTTTTTTTTTTTTAAGAAAGGTTAAAATTCATCTGAACCAAGACTAGAAAATAAGCTTAAGGTGTTAGGTTATTCTGAAAAGACTGTTAATGCCTGTTGGCTAAGTGCATTAAACTGCTTTGAAATGATCACTTGTGTGTACTATTTTAAAACCTGCTTGCTGGGATGGTGATTTAAACCTGTTTTTTTCTGGACTCAAAACTTCGCATTTGTCTGTTGAAAAAAATACTGTATTTGAGATAAATAAATATTAAAATATAGTTTATTATATTTCCAGGCATTTGTCTGTAAGGAAAATATGTCAAGACACTTATAGTTAGAAACTGAAATCTCTGCCTTAATTCACTCCATCGTATTTCCAAAGAGCCTAACCATATATATAGTATTACTAGGTCTCCAGAGACCTCCTTGAAGGGATACCAGATACTCATGGTATAACAGGAGAGTGGGAGGTGGGGAGAAAATGGTGGGGAATGGTTTCCAGTCCTAATTCTATATTTCCTGTGATTTTTTTTTTTTTAATGGAAGCAGGGGAAAAGGAGAGACGAAAGAATGCTGTTACTTTTATGACAGCTTTGATTCTAGACTATTAAAGAAGTAGCATTTACTGTGGCACCCTGGAGTTTCTATGGTGGGATTGCATGGCTTATTCATATCTCAATAACTTATTGAGCTTTTTTATTATGTGCTTGGTGATGGGGGATGACAAGCAAGCCCTGCCCTCAGGATGCTCATCGCCTAGTGGGGAAGACAGCCGGCTAAATAGATACTTTTGGTGAAAGGTGACCAGAATTCTGATAGGCAAGACTAGGCTGTGGAGAGCAGTGAGGATGGACATCATCCTAGCAGAAAGTAGTATTGGGACACACACACACGTACATATGCACATGCACATAAGTGCACATACCCATACATGTGCACATTTCACACTCTAAGTTGCTTATCATATGTAGTAAATTGTGACCCAAATATTCATATTTTTAATCTAGGGCACTCCTAACTTTTTGACAATGCTGCTTATCTGGTGATCTTTAGAGGTATTAAGCTGCTTAAACATCCAAACCCAGGGAGATAAAGCCGTGAAGTATTAAAGTGATGGCTGCAGCATTAAAGTGATGGCTGCAGCATTAAAGTGATGATTGCAAGGAGGCCCTCTAAACCTCAGATGAGGGAGAGAAAGAAGGCAACCTCTCTAAGCCTACTTCAAAAGCCAAGATATAGCAAAAATAGTCCTTTTGTTTTTCCTTGGCCTTGAGATATTGTTTGTGTGTAGGGTAGAAAACTTCATCCTTACCACGATGCTGATTGTAGTAATTTTCATGAAACTTCTAAACTTCTAAGTTGTTACTTAATGAATCTAAAAAAACAAAAACAAAAACAAAAAAAACCTCTTCCAGCTATGTTATCTAGTTAGACAATGCTGAGAAAAATTGAGGAAGAAAAAGATCATGTGAAACCTTGAATGGTTAGGAATCCCTAAAACTGAAGGCAGGGATTTATTTTTTTTTCTCTTTTTCTTTTATTTATTTATTTATGATAGTCACACACAGAGAGAGAGAGAGAGAGAGGCAGAGACACAGGCAGAGGGAGAAGCAGGCTCCATGCACCGGGAGCCCGACGTGGGATTCAATCCTGGGTCTCCAGGATCGCGCCCTGGGCCAAAGGCAGGCGCTAAACCACTGAGCCACCCAGGGATCCCAAGGCAGGGATTTAATAAGAGTAAAGCAGAATCTCAGAATGCAAGAGCAGGAACAATGGAAATCACAGTGAACATTTACTGAGTGTTTTGCTGCATGCCAATCTCATAGCTAAGTGTCTCAATTAAGTCACATACCAATAGTAGTATTGGTAATATTATTAGGTACTAATAACAGTACTACTAGGGAGTATTATTACCTCCATTTTTCCCACAAGGACACAGAGGCTTTAAGAGGTTTAGTAATAAGCACAGGGTTTCACAGCAAGCAAGAATCCCACTGTGGCTGCACTCAAATTCAGGGTTAATCTTCACTCTTTAATTCTACTGACTCTCCAGATAGTGCTCCACTTTACAGATGAAGAAACTGAGGCCCAGAGAAGTTACACAGGCCTGTGGTCACACCGGGAAGAGCCTTTTTCATTGGTTGATGATTTTGTCTTCAGTTCCTAAGTGGGAACCAGCCTGTGTACACTGAGAATCCTCTGTGAGTGTCACATCACTATGAATGTCATATCACTGTGGCCTTCTTGAGGTCACGGACCACGCGTGGCTCATCTTTGTGTCAGTGCTATAGAATGCAGAGCCAAGTGCAGAAGAAATGCTTTAGACTGAATGAAGAATATGAGAGAAGTAGCAGGCTTGGAATTTTGAACATAAGTAACTGTAGACTCCACCCAGCACAAGCTTGTTTGTCTTTCCAGGCATAGCAGCCTATAGGATATGTTTAAGTGAATTAGTAAAAGGTGCTCCCTCTAGGTGAGCCTACAAAGGGAAAGCTTTCTGGTTTTCCTGGCAGGGACAAGCTCCATAGGACTTTGTGAAATATTTTGGATTTCAGCCTCCTCTTCCTATTCTCTTGGCCAGCTGTCTTTTTGCAGTGTGAAAACTGCTCAACTGTACAAGGAGGCCTGTTTTTATTTAACTTAATCATTCAGAATCTAATACAGGACCTGGAATCTGTCTGATAGTCACTAAATATCGATTGAACACATGAAACATTTTAAAGAGGTGCTAAGTTGTCTTCTGGCCATATAATGCAATAACTACAGTAGAGTGTTTGGGCTGTGTGTTGTGGAGGAGGTTGGTGTTGAATTGGTTCTATAAGGAATTATAGGCTTGGGATTTGTTGGAGGAAGAAGAAGGGAATCCGATTTGGAAGGGACAGAGGACTAAGATGCCACCAGGCAAACAGATGAGGGGCTGGAATTGGATATGGGTGGCTGACCTCAGCTCAGAGAAGTCTCTGCAGGTGTGAAGGCAATTGCACATCTGAAAGCGGTACCAGTCTCATCCATCCCATGCTTGATCACCATGTCCCCAGAATGCAGTGTGAATGGGGCTTCATGGACTTGTTTAATTTACTTCTTGTTTCTGAGGGAGACACCCTACCTTCTCTGCCCACTCAAAGTTCTACGTAGAAACAGAACTACTAGGATGTCTCTCTCTCTGTCTCTGTCTTTATCTCTATCTATCTAGGAAGACATTAATTATTATAAAGTATTGGCTCATTTGATTATGGAGGCTGAGAAGTCCCATGATCTGTCATCTGCAAACTGGGGATTCAGGAAAGCTGGTGGTGTGGTTTGAAGACTGGAGAGCTGGAGGGCCGATGGCGTAGATTCCAGTTGGAGGTCTGAAGGCTTGGGAACCAGGAGCCCCGAAGGTGGGAAAAGGTCATTATTCTAGCTCAATGAGTCAGGCAGTCTATCAGACCTTCCTCTGCCTTTTTGTTCTATTCAGGCTCTCAACCAATCGGATGATATCCACTCACACTGCAGAGGGCATCTGCTTTATTCGGTTTACCAATTGAAATGCCAGTTTTGGGGCCCCTGGGTGGCTCAGCGGTTGAGGGGCTGCCTTCGGCTCAGGGTGTGATCCCGGGATCCGGGTTGGAGTCCCACATCTGGCTCCCTGTGAGGAGCCTGCTTCTCCTTCTGCCTGTGTCTCTGCCTCTCTCTCTGCGTCTCTCATGAATAAATAAATAAAACCTTAAAAAAAAATGAAATGCCAGTCTTTTCTAGAAGTGCTTCACGAACACATCCAGAAATAATGTTTAACCAGATAATCTGGTATTCCATGGCCTGGTCAAGTTAACACATAGAATGAACCATCACACTTTTCTCTGCTAAATGTTTGTTTTTTCAGCTGTAAAACAGTGTGGTTTGGGAGGTACTTGAAAATTTAGCTGAAGAGTTTAGATTTGACTCTGTAATAATAGGAACCATAGCATGTTCTTGAGCAGATCCCTTAAAATCTTATTGATTCTCTCATTCAGTGCATTTATGTTGAGTAGGGGCCAAGTGTTTAGCATACAGTGATACAGAAAAACAGACATGGGCCTTTCTTGTAGGATACAACCAAGTAGGAAAGGTATATAGCAAGTACATAATCATATTAATTAACATATAGTTATAATGGATAAAATGCACTATATAACACAGTGTGATAAATGCACCAGAGAAATCAAGCATATTTCTGTAAAGCATAGCATAAAGAAATCTATGTTGGTGGAAGCAGAGATCAGGAAAGCCTTCTTTGAGAAAGTGAAGTTTTAGCTGTAATTTAAAGAACAAAAGAGATTTAACTAGAAAAATGGGATTTAGAGCACCAAGTTGGCATTTTAAAAGAGGAACAGCAGGTGCTAAGGTCCTGTGGTAGTTGAGGGCCAGGTTGTCTGGAGGAGATGTAAGATGCAATCTGAAGCTAAAGATACATGCTGGGGCCACTTCATTTTTGACTGTGATTGGACCATGTTAAGGAGTTTGGCTTAAAAAAAAAAAACTTACTAATGGGAAGTGTACTCCTTTTGGTGGGGTTTAAAAGTGGATATAATATACATTACTCAGGCTGCTGAGTGGAGAATGTTTTGGAAGGACTTAATAGCAGATGCAAGAAGACAAGGAAAAGATGACAGTGCATTGGGTCACCTGGAGAGGGGACAGATGAGCATGGATGGGACAGTGCTTGGTGTAATGGATTGGCTGTGGATGGTGTGGAGTAGAAGAGGTCTCTAGGCTGGGATAGGAGTAGGAACTCTTCTCGGGTTTCATCTCTACCTAGTCTTATCAACAGTGTGTACTTATGTCCTCAAGCTCAAAATCAGTGTATAGTTTAATGTTTCCCAGAATCCACTTGAAATAGCTATACCAGCATCTTCTGTGTTTATCAGTTCTGCCAAACTCCTTTGTAGCCTTATCCACCTCCCCTGAGGATAAGCACAAGCTCCTTGCCCAACTTACTTTTGATTACCTTCTACTTTCACAATATCTTCATTACTTACCAGTTGGTTTGACATTCTTTACATTTTTTTTTTTTAAAGCAAAGATTGAGTTCATTCTCTTCTTCATTTTTGAGTCTCATTATTTCCCTGTTTCTTCCTGGTGATTAGTGGTCCTGTTTTCTTTCAAGTGCCTCTTATCTTTGAAAAGCTCTTGTGATTCTCTTAAACCCATTTGCCATTTTGTTGGCCTGTCTTCCTTTCCGCTATAAGCCTTAAGTATGGCATTACAGTTTTCTTTCATCCCCTTTCCTTCTTCAGGTACAACTATAGACACTTCACTACTCTAAGATTGCCAAGCAGTGTCTGACACAATATAGAAGCTCAATAAATATTGGTTAAATTTGTTCCTTTTATTGCATGCACAGACTTTGATGGAACCACTTAAAATGCTTCTTGTACCTGCTCTCTTTTATATTTAAATATGTATGTGTGTGGCTATCTGAATCCAGGCTTTCCCTGGGGACACTAACAAAAATCATTCATTTCTCTGTGACTTGGTAACAGGGAGGTAGATGTTTACCCATGCCTGCGAGAATGCCTCACAAGTGTTGGGTGAGCATCATAAATGTATGTCAGTTCGATCAATTCTTATCAATGCATTTGTTTTCCCAGTTAATTGCTAGATGACTTCTGATATCTTTGCATAATGATTATAGGGCTCAGTTTCTACATCTGTTAAGTGACAATAATCAAGGAATTAGAAAAATGTAGGGACATTTAGAGAGTATGTATTTATTTCACATGTGGAAATTTTACTAGATTCCAAAGATGCAAGGATGACTCAGACCTGGAATAAGAAAGAAAAGAGGATGATTTGTTTAGTGAGCCCCTTGAAGATCCAGATGAATATCAAAGGATTGTTTGCCCTGGATTTGAAGTATAGGTGACCTTTGAACCACATGGGGGATTAGGGATGCCAACCCCAGTGCAATTGAAAACCCATGTATAAATTTTGACTCCCCCAAAACTTAACTGCTCATTGCCTACTGTTGACTGGAAGCCTTATTGATAACATAAACAGTTGATCAGTGTATCTTGTATGGTATATGTATTACACAGTGTGTGTTTTTTGTTTTGAAAGAGAGAGAGCAAGAAAGAGCCAGCACATATTTACAGGGAGGAGCGGAAAAGAGGAATAGAAGGAAAGGAAGAGAGAGACTCTCAAACAGTCTCCACACCCAGCACAGAGCTCGATGAGGGGCTCGATCTCACGACCCTAAGATCCTGACCTGCGCCAAAATCAAGAGTTGGATGCTTAACTGACTAAGCCACCCAGTTGCCCCACACAATATTCTTACAATGAAGTAAGCTAGAGAAAAGAAAAAGTTATTAAGAAGATCATAAGGAACAGAAAATACATTTACAGTACTGTACTGTATTTATTGAAAATAATCCATGCGTAAGAGGCCCCGAGCAGTTCAAACCTGTGTTGTTCAAGGGTCGATTATAGTCCCTAAAGTGAGGTCATTTCTTCCCACAAACCCCGTCTGGTTGTCTCTCTCACCAGATGAATGTTAAAGCTCAAATGAGGTAACAGATTTAAAAGTGTTTTGAATAAATAAAATTACAAATCTATGCTGGGCAATTATCACTGAATCGGTGGTTGGAAGGCTTCTACAATGGATGGGGCATTTGGTTAGTGGAAGGAGATTTTTGAGGATCAATGGAAATAGTTATTTCTGGAAATAGCCTGTTGTTTGCTGATACCTGTTAGTTGGCATCAGTTTAATGCCTTCCCCTAATGTACCTAGAGATTTGTGATGGAATTATCTATGCAAATTGAATACTTTAAAAAAACTCGCTACAAACCTTTATGTTATATTTATAAACTTTACATTGTACTAAAGTCAGCAAATGTCACAGAATTAAAATCAGTAAATGCAAAAGTGAAGGTTTCCATAGCAACAGTAACTAACCCATATTGCATGTAAAATGGAGTGTACATTAGGATTTACAGCTGATCGTCTATTAGTAGAGAAAAATACTATATAGAACAGGTGCAATATGGACACATTCGGGTGACCTTAGCAGCTCTTTATCTTTTACACTTCAGACTTTAGCTGCTCTAACTCTTTTGTATCTACCAAGTTTAGACTCCTTCAAGGAAAATGAGGTAGGAAAAATTAGAGGCGACGCTAGGGCAGAGGTGCGTACCCCTAGATTTAAATGCAGCAGAACATCATTCTTGCATAAATTATCAATCAACTCGGTAGTTGTTTCAGAGAAAGAAATAGACCCAGAATACTAAATGTTTAAGAAATTGTTGCACGTAGGGTACTTAAGAATTTCTGTCTCCATAGTCAGTTTATCCAAACTAAAACATGGCAATGCAAGATGATCTTGTGGTTTTGAGCTGGCTGTGGAAAAGTCCAACAGGAGAGTGGCAGAGGCTACAAAGATGTGGGTCAATGCCCCAGATCTCCATTTCTATGTATCTGCATCTAGCCTCCCTCACTGAACCTCATTTTCCTCCTATAATGCATCCTTTGCCCACTACCAAAGGTTCTCAGTATCTCAAATCAGAATGGGGGGAGGAGGAAGAGGATATGGGGTACTTTCTAGATTCTAAAGCCCCCTATATGGATGATGGCATTGCTAGTGCGTGCACTGCCTCATAAGCAAACAACCTCCCCTCCACCCCCCAAAGTTAGACTAGCTGTGACTCTCTTCCCTGGGGAGGGCCCGTCCTTGGCTGTGGCTTACGTAACAGGATGTCTCTTTGCTCTGCAGGCTTTCCCGGCCCTTCTGGTTGAGAGCTCTGAGTCATCGCCCAGAAACAGTTAGGCCTCCCTCTCTGTGAGTCTAGATTGGGAGATGGCTCTAGATAGATACTATTTTATTGGACAATTTCCTTTTATAAAATTGGAAGAAATGTTGGTACTGACTAAACATGATTCATTCTAAAATGCAGTTGATTTTTAAAAATAATTTTAAATAAAATCAATCATAAGTCCTCCCACCACATAAACTTGAATCGTCTTTAAGTATTCTTTGGCTCCACTCTTGAGCTCTCTGATATCGTAGTTCTGAAGTAGGGCTCAGGATCTGCTTTTCATCAAGTAACCATGGTAATTATTAAAAATTTATTTTTAAATCAATCAGTTAATTTCATATAGCTTAAATGGTTAGGATGAGGTTATCTGACTACCACCGAGATCAGAATTTTGTGGCCAGCCCGGAAGCCCTGTCCTAGCCACAACCCCTCCTTGTATAGTATCAGTGAACTTTTTTTGGTATTAACTTTCTGATGTTTTTCCTACCAGTTTCAGCTGCTATTTTCAAGTTGGCCTGCCTCACTTTCCAGTGAATACCTGTTGGCTATTTTGGTTCACTTATTTTCTGTTCCATAAGATGAGCCATAGCTTCCCTCTGCTCCTTCCTGCCCAGACTCTGGTAACATGCATGTCTTAGGGTTGTTGGTGATCTGTCCCACCTGCTTGTGTTTGGGGGCTCATGTCACATTTTCCTATTACATAGACTTTTTATTTTATACTTACTGAAAAAGCTCTTTCAGCCTTTGACTTTTTTTTTTTAAATCCAACATCCCTCCTGTGCATACATAAACAGGAATATAAATAGGTTTGATATTCCTAAGATTGTTCATATTCAGGATCTAACTTTTCAGAATTGTTGACTCATAGCTGTCCATGATTTTCCATGTACCATGATTTCTGTACATTAAACATGTTGGTGAGACAGCAGTCTTCAAAATAACACATTAAAAAAAATGGGGCTAGATTCTGACCACACTTTGCATTATGTAGAGCTTGCCTACTTTTGAATTCAGCTTTCAGGAATGTAGCTAATCTTGTTGGATGCACAATCTCCCTGACTCTTCCTTTGAAACATCGATTTTGAGTGGTTGAAGAGGGATCCATTTTTGTCTTGCATTTTCTTTTAAGTCATTCACACCTATTCTGCAAATACTGATGCTTCTGTTTTCAATATCTGCACATATGCAATGACAACAATGGCTTGACAGAAATGGTAAATTTTTTTTTTAAATTTTTATTTATTTATGATAGTCACACACACAGAGAGAGAGAGAGAGAGGCAGAGACACAGGCAGAGGGAGAAGCAGGCTCCATGCACCAGGAGCCCGACGTGGAACTCGATCCCGGGTCTCCAGGATCACGCCCTGGGCCAAAGGCAGGCGCCAAACCGCTGCGCCACGCAGGGATCCCCAGAAATGGTAAATTAAAGTCTACTTGGGAAACATGCGCTGAGAACTCAGAGCCCAGAGCCATTGATATTGGAAAATATGTGCATCTTTAGAATTAATGAAGTCATATACAGATATAAATAATTTTACTGCACTTATTATTTTATAACCTACTTCCCCACCTGAAAATATATCCTAAACATTTTTTTTCATTAAGTATGTTGTAAAATTGGACTTTAAGGTCTGAATACTTTCTACCCTATGTAGCACCATGGTATATATAATAAATATCTTTCTTCTTCCAATTTTGTTGTGTTTTCCATGGGTTCTTGATATTGCACAACTCTGTTTGGTTTGTGTGGGGAGTTGAAGGTATTTCAAATGATGCTATTCATAGTTTGTAACAGTCAAAAAGCAGAAATAATCCATATGTTTACTGACTGTTAAATGAATAAACAAAATGTGGTATATCCATTCAATGGAAGACTTTTAAGCCATCAAAAGGAATGAAGTCTAATACATGCTACAGCATGTACCTCAAAAATACGCTACATAAAAGAAGTCTGTCACAAAAGACCACACACACATATTGTGTGATAATGTGAGTGGACATGGAGTGGGAACAGAGTTCCTGAAGTGGGCACAAGGAAAATATGCTGAAATGGGTAGTGATGAAGACTGTATCACTTGGTACATTTACTAAAAGTGAAAACACATGAATATTATAGTTTGAATATTATACCTCAAGAAAATCACTAAAAAAGCTATCTGCCACCACTTTTGTTTTCCTAGAATATAAAGTTTAAGACCAAGCATATACTAAAAATATAAAATATTAAAATGTCATTTGATTTAGAAAACTTTTTTAGAATTCAAGTAATTTAGTTTATTTTTTTCCAAGGTATAAGGTTAAAAGTGTAGAAAGCATAAGGACAAAGAGTATGTTTTGTCAGAAAATCTTCAGGTGAACAGACAATATTTCCTATTGTGTGAGATTTCCAATTGTTAGAATGAATATAAAAAATTAAACTCAAGTCAGTTTTTTCATCACTTTCAATCATAAGTCCTTTTCTGAGCTTGTACAGAACAAGTTCATTCTCTCTTCTGTAAGATCACCCTCTACTCTCTCAATATTGGGGGCTAATTAGCTCATGGCTCTAGGTCCTCTCATTGCTGGGTTCACTATTCTTAGGGGGTCAGCTAGTCCAGTGCTGTAGAGACACTGTGTAGGTACACAGGCCATCCTCCTTCATGACATTTTTGACATTTGGTCTCTTGTTTGACATCCCATTTGGACAGTGGCATCTCTGTTGCCTGGTTGCTTTCCTAGCCACTGAATTATTAATGGGACTCTTAGGATGTGTTAGAAGCAGGAAAGCCACCCCACAGGGGATGTGGCCAGTCTTAGTTCAAATATGGTGGCTTCCCTGCTTTGTTTACAGATGTCATAAGAAACTTACTTACAGATCTTATCACCTTTTACTGAACAATCTTGGAAGTATTATAACAATCTTGAAAGTATTACAATTTTTTTAAAAGATTTTATTTATTTATTCATGAGAGACACAGAAAGAGAGGCAGAGACATAGGCAGAGGGAGAAGCAGGCTCCTTGTGGGGAGCCCCATGCGGGACTTGACCCCAGGACCTCAGGATCATGATCTGAGCCGAAGGCAGACACTTAACCACGGAGCCACCCAGGTGCCCCAGTATTAAAAGAATATTGAAAGTATTACAACAATCTTGTAATTGTCAGAGGCTAGTTATACAACACTGATCAGAAGCTGTAAAATATTTTTTTTTCTTCCTCTCTTCTTATACTGATTTCTAGATTACTTGCAAATGTTCTTATTGAGTGTAACACAATGAGAGGGGTCTAGAGTCCTGCCAACATTGACTTATAACAAACGATCCAACAAATTTACCTAAGAATCTGAGAATGCCAGTTGTATTCATTCATTTTTCAAAAATATTTATTAAGTGCCTGATATGTACTGGGCTTCTATTTTCAACACAGGAGAAAAATAAGCAGTAATCCAAACAAGTTATTTTTATTTTTTTGTCAGTTTAAAAATTATAATTCAGTGGAGGAACCAGAAAACAGGTAAATAGATACATATATGATATAGCATTAAGTAATGATAAATACTATGAAGGCAAATAAAGTGGAATAAGAGGATAGAAAGCCATAATAAACCCCACTAATGTGGTCTGAGAGGACTTCTCTGAGCTAATGGTGGTTAAGCAGAGACCCAGATAAAATGCAAGGGATGACAGGTATGTGGGTAACTAGCAACTGTTTCTCCAAAAAACAAATAAATAAATAAACATATTATATATACATGGGTTTTAAAATGAATTTTACTGATAAAAAGATATATAGTTCATAGTATACATATAATAAACAAAACACAATACTCTTTATGTTAAACTCTATATGGCCAGTTAATTCTCCTAAAAGGCTTTCGTTGATTTTTGCTGAACTCGGTTGTAATTATAGCCAAACCATAATTTTAACTGATAAGAGTAGTTCTGACATGAATGCTAGCTGATATTTTCTTTCACCTTAATGAATAAGAAAAAGTGAAACAACAGAGATGAATATCTGAATTTCACCCATTCATCAATGTCATTAGGTTACTGCTCTTCTGAAAAGGACAAGAGTTTTCCAATACTGGGAGATGTCCTCAAATGCTGTGCTAGTCACATTGTAACGGCTATCAGCATGATACAATTTTATGCTTAATCTACATTACTAGTATTTTTTTTTTCATTACTAGTATTTTTATCCATTACTTTTGTAAGTCTAGAAAAATAAGGAAAGCAAGCCCTGGTTTGTAGGATGTGCCAATTTCTGTAAATATGCCCACGATGGCTAGTTTTAAGCTACCAACACGAAGTCATGAATGTGGAGTTGTAGTCCCACCAAAAGGATACAATACACATAAATAACCTCAAGAGCACAGGTAAAAGTGGGATGCAGCAAAATAATTAGGAAGCACTGGGCATTTATTACCTTTGTCATAAAACAATTTTTTTTTAAAGATTTTATTTATTTGAGAGAGAGAGAGAAAGAGAAAGAGAAAGCACAAGCTAGGGGGAGGAGCAGAGGAAGGAGAAGCAGGTTCCCCACAGAGCAGTGAATCCAGATGTGGGCTGGATGATCCCAGGACCCTGAGATCATGACCTGAGCCACAGGCAGATGCTTAACTGACTGAGCCACCCAGATGCCCCACCTTTGTTTTTAATATAGTAACATTTAACCGTAAATTAACAACTGTCTCACAAAATTCCTGAAAATTTGACAATAATGGACCAGATCTGAGCTGGTTCCAGCACACTGCAGACTGAGATACATGGGTATTTGAGGAAAGAGCATTCCAGGCAGAGGAAGAGGTATGTGCAAAGGACCTCAGGCAGTAGCAGGCTTGCCAGGTTAAAGGAAAGCCAGGAGGTTGGGGTTGTAGGCACAGGATGGATGTGAGGAGGGAGGTGGGCAGCAGAAATAATGGAGCCAGATCAGAAAGGACTTTGCACCTTGCGGAGGGCCTTTTGAAGGGATGTGGGAGTGACCCACAGGGCCCCATACCCTCCAGGTAGGGCCACCCTCTATTCGTACACACCACCCACCCTCTACATAGATGCAGAGCCCTTAGTCAGCTATGTGACTTTGAGGGAGTCACTTACCTTCCTGGCCATCACTTTTCTTACTTGTAAAACAAGGAAGTGGACTAATATGGCATTTATGTTTCCTTCCAATTCTAACAATCTCTGAATCTAGACAAGGCTTCAAATCCTTTTCTTAAAATGAATTCATGGGTCCTGCTGCCTCTTCACTGTCTATGTGGAGACTCCCGGGCTTCCTCAGCACTTCTGCCATAGTAATATGGTTATTTTTTTTTCCCCAATCACTGTGAATCCCTGTCTCTTCTGCATCTCCTACTTGCCTCTGAATTTGGTGGCCTGTTTTTGCAGCTGTCTTGCAAAAAATACAGTGACTGGCTTTTTCCAGTGAAGCATTTGGGCTCAGTGGAGAGCAGCCTCATTCATTTTAAATGTTGCTGGCTAGCATGCAGCTTGGGCACCCACTCACATCAGCTCATGTCACTGTCACCCAGAATGACCAAGTCCCCAGAGACTGAGATGCCTGGCTGAGGAAAGGGGAATGGACTCAAGGAACTCACTGAGCGCTGCTCTTGGATCTCCACATTGTTCTTCTAGACCACTCCCAAATTAGGAACTGGCAACAGCTGGCTATTCTTTAGATTGTTAGGATGAAGGATGATTGAAGGCATCCTGGGGAGAGTGACTATCTACATATGATCAACTCCAAACTCAAGAGATGAAGTACATGAACTGTATCTTATGACCTAGGAACTTTCTGCTTCAAAAATAATCGTGATTTTTAGAAACACTCCTAGTGCAGTGGTTAAAATTTCAGGCAGTTGTACCAGACTGTTGCATTTGCATCCCAGGCCAACCATTCCTTGGCTAAGTTATTGGGCTGTAAGTCAGTTTTCTCATTTTTAAATGAAGGTGGTAGTAACAGTAACTACCTTGGGAAGTTATTAGAATTAGATGAATTAATGCTGTTACATCATGTTTATAGGATGTGGTAGTTTCAGAAGCCCCACCATAACCTATGATTTCATTTTTTCTTTAGAACAACCTCTGTCTTAGTGAGTTTGGGCTGCTATAACAATAATATCATAGACCAGAGGCTTAAACAACAAATACTTCTTTCTCACAGTTCTGAAGGCTGTGAAGCCCAAGATCAAGGCACAGGCAGATCTGGTATCTTGTGAGACATACTTCTTGCCTTGCAGGCAGCTGCCTTCTTGCTGTGTCTTCATGCGGCTGAGAGAACAGGCTCTAATCTACTTTACTTCTTCCGAGGACATCAATCCCATCAGTGAGGCTCAACCTTCTTTACCTAATCACCTCCCTAAGGCCCCATCACCAAATACTATCACACTGGGGGTTTAAGATTTCAACACATGGGATGCCTGGGTGGCTTAGCAGGTGAGGTCTGCCTTCGGCTCAGTGTGTGATCCTAGGGTCCAGGGATCGAGTCCTACATCAGGCTCCCCACGGGGAGGCTGCTTCTCCCTCTGCTTTTGTCTCTGCCTCTCGCTGTGTGTCTCTCATAAATAAATAAAATGTTTTTTAAAAAAAGATTTTAATACATGAATTTTAGTGGTGTGAGGGGGAACAGATATGAAGCCCAAAACAAGTCTCTGAAGAAGGTTGGCCAATATCTCTACCTCCTTTTCAGAGGGGTCATCATAGCATGATCTACTTTTCCTGAACTTTAGGCATTTGCAAACTATTTGTTAGGATTTTTGCAACATGTGTACTGGAATTCCACTTCTGTAGCTGGCCTGCCTGAGTTTAACTTCTAATTTTAATCATTTTACTATTTGAGTATCTTTCGGGGAGTTAATTAACTTTTGTAGGCCTGTTCCTCGCCTGATAAAAGGGGATGGTAATAACAGTAATGATTACCATGCCCACCTCATAGTGGCATGGAAATTAAATGAAGTGATCTTTATGAAGCACTGAGGCACTCGGCATGGTGCCTGACAAAGGGTAGGACCAGCCATCATCATTAGTAACATTATTCTCATTAATATCATCATCATTGTTGCCAACATCACCACCACCACCACCACCACCACCGTCACTTTCCCAGGGGAGGAAACAGAACTTCAAAGAGGTTAAGCCACTGGGCTACAGAAGAGCACCAAGGTGAAGGGTCTCGGGCAGTGAGTGCCCCATGTGAACGAGAAATGTTTCTACGTTACACTCTGCGTATGCATGGTTAGGATTACTTTGGTTTTTATGCTTTGAAAGGATTTGTCCCTTCTCAAGAGACTCCTTTGTTTGACTAATGATGAAGCATGATGCAGTGGGGAAAACACTGGGGCCCGGAGTCCAAGTTCTGCTTTCTTATTCTGTCTCTCTTCATTGACTAACCTTGAGTGTGACCTTGGGCATTCACTTTCCTTTGAAGCTCAGCTTCTTCATCTGGCAAATGAGGGTGTGAGAGCCGACAGCCTCTATAGTCTTTGAGAATGTTACAATAGTCTTTGGTTTATTTATTGGATTTAGTTGACTTACATACTTATGTACTTATTTATTAAATAAAATTCTTAAAATTAATACTGTTATAGAATAGAATTTCAAAAAATAAAGTATTATTACTTTTTATTCCATCACCTAAATTTCATACTTACCTATTTTATCTGCATAATTTCCAGTGTAGTTGCAAGTGAGTGTGCAGCTCTGTAACCCACATTTTTCATTAACCTTGTATCATGTGTACTTTCCATATTGAGGACTTTTTCTTTGCGTATTGATTGTTTTTAAACAGCACTCTGAAAGAAAAAAAAAAAACTCTGCACAATCACCTTCCTTTTCTCCAGCTCTTAGCACCCAGTTCTCTGTAGATATTGTTAGGCTAGAACAACAATTATTAAACTTTTGCGTGGCAAGAAAGCTTTTGAAGGAAAATAAAATGGGACAAGGGGTTAGAGAGTGACTGGGGTCGGGACAACTGATTTCGAAATGGTGATGAAGGGAAGTCTTGCTGAGGGAACCCTGAAGCAGAGGCCACCTGTAGGAAGCAGAGACATGAACCATGTGAAGGTCTGGGGGAAGAATAGTCTAAGCAGAAAGAGAAGGGGATGAGTCTGGAATGTCTGTGAGGTAGTAAGACCACTGTGGTTGGAGTGGGAGTAGAAGATTCTATCCCTGAGCTCTCTGGGATGAATGACCTTTCTCTTCTCTTTTCTTTGGATCCTTCCCAGAGTGACCATAGACAGTCACGAGGCAGAGTACCAATCACATATTCTAACTCAGCTGCTCTGCTGATGTGAGGCTAACTTGGTTTAAAGAGAAAGGGAGGAGTTGGGAGATGCTTCCTCCTCCATCTCAAGGGTTGGCTTCACAGGTGAGGGCATATTAACCAGATGGAAAATGGTCCTGCTCTTCAAGGCTGTGCAGTATCCTATTGCTGGGGCTGCCTTGTGAAAACTTCCTGGATTAGTCTCCAGCGGGGCTTTTGAGAGTCCTGAGCCTCAAAACATCGGAAACATCAGACACACAGTTGAGAAGGCAGAGGCTTCTTGGCATAGGGTGGAGGGCAGCGGATTCTGAATACCTATTTGTGGAGCCCAAGGGGGTCTCAGAATGGCCCATGTGAAGTCTACGCATGGGCCCGTCTGGCTCCCTAGTTCTTGGTTTTCTGGCCGATTCTTTTGCATTCCTGGAGAAGGGCCTTTAATTCCCTGGGGATAATTACCTACATGTCTTTAGTCCTTGCTTTTTACTGAAGTCTAACACTTACTGAATTAGTTTGGCACCAAGACTGGTAGAGATATGAGGTGTAACCTGGGCTGCATAAAGGAAGTTCAAGAGACTTATTCTATTTTAAGCCATTTGCATTCTCATATCTGAGGATAGGATTGGGTTTTGATGTGATGAATCAACTTGGGCTTTCCTCTGTTTACCAATTTTGCCCTTAAAACATTTACCTTGAAAAAAAAAAACAAAAACAAAAAAAAAGAAAAAAAAATTTACCTTGGATCTTTAGAATGAAGATCTAATAAAATTGGAGAAGAGAGAAGAGTAATGTGTATTTGTCAGGTTAGACTAACCACGCTAAGAAAAATTCCAGAATCTGTGGCTTAATAAAATAAAGTTGTTGTTTCTCCCCCTCTCGCTCTTGTGACAGTCCAGTGGTGGCTTGGTGGGAGCAGGGATGGAAGTCCACTCCACTCATTCATGCATCCAACCAGCCAACGACAGACAGTGTGAGGATGGTGCAGGACGTCTTTGAGCCAGGTCTAGAAGTGGTCCAAATTGCTTCTCACCACACTGAACAGAACTTGGGTCAACTGCCCCAGCTCCATGCAAGGGGGATGGAAAAATGTGTTCTGTTCTGGGAACAGCTGTCGAGTAAGAGAGAACACAGTTATCAGCCCTGGTGTGGTGTTTCTCAAAGTGGTTTGCTGCTCACCTGCATCACATCTAATTGGTGTGGGAGGTGAGTGGTAAGAAGCACATTTCCTGGCCCAAACCAAGATCTAAGGAAGCAGAAGAGTGGAGTGTGGGCCCAGGGACCAGCATTTTAAGAAGCTGCCCCAGCCTGTTTTCAACACCCTCATGTTTAAAATTCACAAGCTAAGAAGGTAGGGGGTGAACTTATATTGAAGTCAACATAATAAATGTTCCTCTTGTTCTGCTCTCTCTACCTTTGGCACCTTTTCAAAGAGGAATTAAATTAATAACTTGTTGATTTGTAACTCTTGCCCTTTAAACATGTAAGCTCTCAGCACGCTGGATGTCAGAATCATTAGTCAATACATCAATACTCTTAAGGAGTCTGTTCACTTAACTAATAAAGCAAAGCCAAGGTTGTTTTTTTCCTCTGTCCTTGGCCGGCCGGATCTGGTGCCCTCTGTGACTGGAAACGTGCAGGCTGCCCGGGAAGCGTTGGTGATGGATGGTTCCTTTGCTCAAGTGGCTGTGACCCTCGGTATCCTCTTCCTTTTCCTGGTGACCAATCTCTGCAGGGCTTGGCATCCTTATAAGCGTTACACAAAGAACTTCAAATTCACTGGACTTCAGGGGTGGAGGGCTGTGGCATTGTTCCTGTTTCTCTTATCGTTTGGTTTAATAATTCCAATTTCCTTATATTCCCGTGGGAAACTGGAAACCTTTTGAAAAACTACTGATGGTTGCAAACAGTGTGGGTTGCAGATAGCACTGTTTAGAGAGAACTCAGCCAGGGCCGGAGCTGGAGGGCTCTTTGATTCCCACAAGATAGGACTGTTTCTATAGTTACACTGGTATCAAACTTGTATTCTTGTCTCCGAATATTTAGGGGAAAAAAATCCAAAAACCAAAAATGGAAAAAACGGAATATTACTCAGGATTCAAGAGAAAGAGACTTGAAGGCTTTTGGTTCTATTTCTGTATGCCAAACGCATGAAGATCTTGTAGCCAAGAAAGTGAGCCCGTTCTTGTAAAACAATTTTCATGGATTAGTGAGAATAGCAGGATAAAAGAACTTTTCACTGAAAATGTTATTATGTGGCAGCCACTTGATGTTCTTTATTTCTCACAAAAATCTTGAGAGGAAGGTGTCAATAGTGCCCATCTTACAGATGAGGTAACTGAGGTCTGTAGTGGTTGGGTAGCTCTGATTGAGGTCAGGGGCTGGGACAACTGAAAATAAGTCATTTCCATTCGGTTCAATTCCAATAGCTCTTGAGCACCTGTGGAATGTACACAGCAGGTGCCTGGGTTCAGGAGGATGAATCACACTGAGATCAGTCCGGGAGGACAGGAACAACATTGTAGGCAGAGGGAAGAGTATGTGCAAAGGAAGAGTGGCAGTGCATAGTGGTCTGGGGAATGTGTGGTGTGTGTGGCGGAGGTATCAGGGCTGGGGCTGAAATCAAGTCTAGAGGCCACACAAAGTTGTCTGCATGATTCTGTAGCCAATGAGGGAAAGGTGTGAGTTTTAAAGCAAGGGTTCAGCATGATACTACTAGGATTAGAAGGAGGGCTGGTATTGAGAAAGTTGGAAGGGAATCACCTGGGAAGGAGAGAGGAGGCCTGAGCCAGACCTCACTTCAGGGGAGCTGGAAACTTATTATCCATCCTGTCCTTCTTTGAACATCTGTAGCCTTGGCTTTCACTTGGGGTGATTTTGCCTCAGAACAGAACCCTTGTCAATATCTGGAGATAGTTTTGCCTATCAAAACCAGAGGGGAGAGCTACTGACATCTAATGGGCAGAAGTCACGGATGCTGCTAAATATCAGACAATGTACAAGACAGTCCTCTACAATCTACAATCCAGTCCAAAATATCAATGGTGCCATGGTTGAGAACCCTGAGCTACAGTGATTTGGGCAAAACTGGCTGGGTTAGGACTGAACATCACCATCTCCATGTTCTTTTTAAAAGATTTTTTTTTTTTTACCTCTTTTGATTAACTTAATGAATCTGTTCTTGCATTTCCTCATCTGTAAAATAGATATAAGAAGATACTAGAAAGACTCCAGTGGTGAGACAAAAATTGTTCTGAATTCTCCAATGATTATTTTTAATAAATATGTTCTTTATAGGTTTACAGTCAAGCATGGGGAGAAGTTCTCCATACCTGAAGAAGTAAACTACTTGGTGGGGGTGGTCCTTTTAGTTAATATGTCTGTTACTTTTAAGCTCCAGAATCCTTGTTTCAGGACTAATGCCCACCTTTTTGGCAAATTATTTTAGATTGATTTTTTTTTTTTTGTAGCCATAGTTATGCCTCTGAGGTATTCAGTTTTTTCCCTGGGCAGATATGGATCCCTGTGGCAAAGAACCACAGTGTTGCTGAGATCAGTATATTGCTAGATATGAAATAAATTCTCCAACTGTGACTTAGTCCACAAATGTGGACCACTGCCAACATTGCTTCAGCATTATAGAGTCTCTCACTGAATAGGCTGGTCATGAAACAAGTGCTATTTGAATGAGATCATCTTAGAATATTTTGTCAAGGAGCCACAGAGCATTGGATGGGAAAGACCACTAATTTTGTTCAGGCCACATGTACTTTTATAGATGAACAAATTGGGGGTCAGAGACATCGAGTGATTTGTCTGGGGTCACACAGCTGATGGATGGCAGCCTTTGGGGCCTATTTATAAGGGCATGGACTTTCAAAAGCAGACCAATTGCACCATACTGGCATCCTATATTCATAGATGACCGGGCAGCATTTGTTTGTTTGAGCAAAGGTAGATCATTTAAATAGACACCTTTGGGTCTCCATGATATTCATTGAACTGAGAGGGTTGCACATCTGCTTATACAAGAGGACTACTTTGTTATCTTTGTGACGGGGGTCTGTCTGTATCTAAGCGATCAAGGCTTTGAAATGGTCTGGAAGTGCTTTTATAACACATTTTTTTAAAGTCCCATCAGTATTTAAATGGTACAGGAAAGTACAGGTAAAGGAAAGTGCCTGTGGGGCCAGCAGATAATATTACTTTCCAGGCTACCGAAACCCATCTATCTTTCTCAGTGTTTGTCTCAGCAGAAATCCATAGTTAGGAAGATCCATTTCAGCTAGGTTAAGGCATCAAACAGTGACGTTCTATGTGCATTCTCCCCGTGTATGCAGTAAAACCAGGGCCATCTTGTCAGAGAGGGCTGGGGCTTTGAATTCTTTCTCTATGACTGAGTTACCTCCCTGACAGGTTTTATCCTCTGTCAAATGGGAATAATAATAGTACCTGTCTCAAAGTTGGAGAGGATTATTTTTTTTTAATTTGCGTTAAGCATTTTGCATAATGCCTGACAAATTATAAGAGCTCACTATATATTAGCTATTATAGTTTTTATTATTGCTATCATTATTTTATTATGAAATGTGTCATTGAATAAGAGGTTTTTTTTCTTTTTTTTTTTTTAAAGATTATATTTATTTATTCATGAGAGACACAGACAGAGAGGCAGAGACACAGGCAGAGGGAGAAGCAGGCTCCCTTCTGGGAGCCCGATGTGGGACTTGATCCCAGGACCCTGGGATCATGCCCTGAGCTGATGGCAGATGCTCAACCACTGAGCCACCCAGGTGCCCTGCATAAGAGGTTTTCAACAAATGCTACTTCTTGAGTAACTCCTCTGCTAGCAAGTGAATGTGTGGCCTGGGAAAAAGCACCCTCCACTTGGGGCCTCGGCTTCCGATTTTGAACGAAATGAAGATGGCCACTCCCAGCTCTACATGGTCTCTGTTGGGAGTCTCTGAGTCTTGTGAATCTGGTCACACCACAGTTAAAGAATCCAAAGTGACAGTGTCAGGGAAAAAAGTGATGTGAAACTACTGTCAAAAAGGACGGTGGCTCACCATTGTTGATTCCATTGTGAGGGCTCGCCCCTATAAGCAAACAGAAATAATTAGGAGGGGAAAATAGGAATGAGGCATTGTGGCAGCTTCAGTATTGCCATATTGCTTATGGCTTTCAAAACGCAGTTTAACTGGGTCCTATTAACTGGCACCCAGATGAATCACGCAGGCATACTACCAGTCTTGACACCACGAATGGGATCCGTGCTCTGCAGAACCATTACTCACCAAACTCAGGTGAACACAAGTTAAAGTGGGAAAATGCTTCAAGGAAAGTCATTCCTCTCATCTCTAGGGTAGAGGTCTGCGGGAAGGCTTCCGTAGACTAGCGTACCCACAGCTGTGACTGACTGAGAGTGCAACCTAACCCCTTTTCCTGACTCCCACTTTTGTCATCTGTAAAATGGGAAACAGAATTAACAGTCATGGAGGAGGTAGTACTTTAGTGAGATGATGCACGGTATTGTGCTGGGCTCACTGTCATCTCAAGAAATGCTATTCCAGGGGCGCCTGGGTGGCTCAGTGGTTGAGTGTCTGCCTTTGGCTCAGGGCGTGACCCTGGGGTCCTGGGATCCAGTCCTGCATTGTGCTCCCCCTGCATGGAGCCTGCATCTCCCTCTGCCTGTGTCTCTGCCTCTCTCTCTGTGCCTCTCATGAATTAAAACAAAACAAAACAAAACAAAACAAAAAACACTTAAAAAAGAGAGAAATGTTATTCCATTATTATTATTATTAATTTAAATGTAGTGGTTGAGCAGTTTCTCGGAGGCTTCTTTTGGTTTAAAAACGTGTGATTTCGAGTGTGCAGCGTGGGCTGACCACATGGCCACGAGCACAGTCTTCTAACAAAATTTTAAAACATGCCCCCAAAGAGCGTGGGCAACAAACAGTACAGAAAGCACTCGATATTGACGCAGTTTGTAGAGTTCAATAAATATTGTATTGGGTCCAGGGTGGAAAAAGGATGTTGCCAAAATAATTGTGATGTGATCGTCTAAAAAAAAAAAAATAAATAAATAAAGGCAACAATAGGCCAGGGTGCGGGCCAGCAGGAAGCGCCAACAATACCCCCACCTTTTTCCTGTACCTTACCCGGAGTTCCTTCCAGGGGACACAGATAACCGGCCGGTGATAACGTCGGACCCCGCTCGGTGCCAGCTGAAAATAGAAGAATTGGTGTCAGCTCGTTATCTGATCAGAAAGTGGTCTTAGCAAACACCCTTCCCGAGCCCTGTCTAAGAAAGTCCCGGGTGGGGGCAGAGGCTCCCTCTGCACCTGCCCGGCCCCCCTGCGCGCGCTGACGAGGCCGCTCACCCGGAAGTCAACGGGACGCACTTCCGGCTCCGGGGTCGGGGTCACATCCGGTCTAGAGCCCCGCCCGGAGCGCAAGTGCGAACGAGCAGCGGCGCCCTGCCTCGCGGAGAGCTCCGTGCTTCCAGCGCGCTCGCCCGCCCGTTTGTTTTGGACTCTGGAGGCAGCTCCTGCTGTGACTCTCCCCCCCCACCCCTCGGAGCCTCAGTGACCTCCTCTGTAAAGTGGGAGATGGTGTTCCGGACACTGCCATTGGGGTCGTTGTAGAGATCTGGGGAGATCAGGCTGGGAAAGGGTGCAGCAGCCTGCCTGGCCTTGCTTGCTAAACTTTAACGATGAAAACATGATCTTTTTAAAGATTTCATTTATTCATGAGAGATACCGAGAGAGAGCGAGAGAGAGAGAGAGGCAGAGACACAGGCAGAGGGAGAAGCAGGCTCCATGCAGGGAGCTCGTCGCAGGGCTCGATCCCAGGACTCCGGGATGACCACCTGAGCCAAAGGCAGACGCTCGACCGCTGAGCCACCCAGGCGCCCTGAAATAATAATTATTAACAAGAATCTTGTGAGGGGTAGTATTATGTCCGTTTTTAGATGCGAGGAGCCTGAGGCTCAAACCATCAGTATTTTATGGAGCAACGGTGCCCCGGGCACCGTCGCCGGTTGGGCCGAGGGGAGAGATGGTAAGCAAATGCACATATAAATACACAATATACTGCATTCTGGAAAGTGGCATGAAGATCTGTATCCCCGAGGAAGGGAAGAGAGACTAAAGGAGCTGGATGGCGTTGGTCGGCTCGTTTAGGTAGGGTAATCAGGGATAGCCTCCCTGGTGAGGGCACCTTTTTGCAAAGACCTTCCTGAGTCTTGCCAACATCTCAGGGAAGAACAACTGGGCAGAGGGAACAGGGGGTGCAAAGGCTCTGTAGCAAGAGCGTCTCAGCCCTTCACAGGGAGGGACAGGGCAGGCACCCATTGCCTGGGTGCCCAGAGCAAGGCGAGCCAGGACAGCGCAAGGAAAGAGGTCAGGTGGAATGAAGTCCAGCTCTGGAGGCCATGGTGAAGATTGATGGTTTTACCCAAAGGAAAGCCATTTAGAGGCTTTCAGGGCTAATTTTTTTTTTTTTTTTTTTTTGTCTGAATTGAACTTTGTATCAAGCTCACCCTGGATCCTGTGGAGGGAACAGTTTTGCAGGAAGGCAGTATGGGGTGGGGTGGGGGGATCAATCTCCATTGATCTGGAGATTTTTTTTTTTTTTTACCAGTTTCAGACAAGCTAAGATGGTGACTTGGGCAGAGGTGGAGGAGTGGAGGCGGTACAGATGGTGACAGGCTAATGCATAAAAAAGGAGCATAAGATCCATTTATGCTCAATCCTTAAAGAATTGCTGGTTTGCCAGGGGATAGAAGACTATCGAGGCAATATTAAACTCCATACACTCCAGATCTAATGTTCTCTGAGGATTAAGAAGAGGGATCATTATGGGCTGGTGTGGCCAGCCAAAGCTTTAAGGAGACTGTGACACTTTGAATGTAACTCAGCAAATTTTAATAGGAAAAGAAATGAAGGCAGGAAACCGCTTAAAGAGATCTGTATGACGAAATACACCAACCAGAACAATGTGTAAAGTCTCTGAATATTTAAGTTATTCCTAGATATTTGCCATACAAAGTAATGCTTCATCCAACATCTGTGTATTAGCTATGTGGCTTTAGACAAGTTACTTCACAATTCTGGGCCTCCGTGTCTTTCTTCGTCTATAAAATGGAGAAACTGTAAGTATTTACCTCATAGGGCTCTTGTGAGAATTAAATGGGTTAATATTTGATGAGAACATTGCCCAGCACATATTAGATAGTGTATATAGTATATACATATATATATACACACACACCTATAGGTATGAGCATTTCTTTAGGGTAGGTACTTAAAAGCAGAACAATTGAATGTAGAGTATACATATTTTATAGTTTTTTTTTTTTTTTAAGATTTTATTTATTCATGAGAGACACAGAGAGAGAGGCAGAAACACAGGCAGAGGGAGAAGCAGGCTCCATGCAGGGAGCCCGATGGGGGACTCGATTCCGGGACTCCAGGATTATGACCTGGGCGGAAGGCAGGTGCTCAACTGCTGAGCCACCCAAGGGTCCCAATTTTATAGTTTTTATTTAAATTTAAGTTACTTAACATACAGTGTAACATGAGTTTCATGTGTACAATTTAGTGATTCAGCACTTACATACAGTACCCAGTGTTCATCACAACTGCACTCCTCAACACCCATCACGTTTCTTATTTTTGTTGTTTATTACAAATGTTGTCTTACATAAATAAGGCTTTAAATATAAATAAGGCTTTCCCCCCTTCTTTTAGTCTTCATACCAAAAGTTTGCCAACCCCTATAATAGATACAGTCTAATTATCCTTCAAAGTGACTGTACCAATTTATAATCCCTTAAGCAGAGTATGTACACTTACCAACACTTGATATTATTAATTTTGAAAATTTTAGCCAAGCTGATGGATTAAACCTAATATCTAAATTTAATTTACATTTCCTTGGCCAGAGGTTCTCAAAGATTTTGTCTCAGGACCGCCTGTCACTCTTAAAAATTTTGAGAACCCCTAAGAGCTTTTGCTTCTGTGGGTAATAGCTATCAAGAGTCACCATATTAGAAATTAAAGCTGAGAGATTAAAAACAAAGTTCCTACTCATTTAAAAATGGCAATATGAAACCTATTACATGTTAACATAAATGACATTTTTTAAATTAAAAAATTATATTTTCTCAAACAAATTAGAAACTAAGTGAGAAGACTGGCATTGTTTTGTACCTTTGCAAATCTAATGTTTGCTTTACAGGAGATAGATGGAGGCTCATATCAGCTCCTGCATGCAATCTGCTGATATGTTGTTTTGGTTGAAGAAAGTCTGTAAAACATTGGCCTTGCATAGTCCCGTGGTTGGAAAAGGGAGGAATATTCTAAATGGCTTTTGAAATAATTCTTTGTTCCTCTACCAAAACTGTACAAGTATTAGTTTCTTGAAGATGAGCTTTAGTGTGGGCTATGAAACCGTATTATTGAACTTTTCATGCTTTGTAATATTAAAATTCATTAGTCTATCTTGCACTTAGAATGGATCTTTCACCCATTCATGAATTTGTAATACCATGTGTAGGTTATTTGGAAAATATTTGTTCATTGAATTTTGCCAGTCTTCCAAATCTGACATTTTTCATTATGCAAGAGCAAAAAAAAAAAAAAAAATTACATTTGTTAATATCAGCACCAGTCTCATCAGAAAAGTCTTTAAATATTGGGAAGCTGTCAAGCTCAAAGTGGCGGATATAGGTCTACCATAATTTAATTTTTGCTTGAAAGCTCAAAATTTATTGTTGGCAACAAATACCACCAGTTGTTTTTCTTGAAGTGATCAGCTAACTTTGTTCATTTTTGCGAAAATGTCTGCCAAATATACATCTGAATAACTGTAGTTTGTCAGTCGTTCTTTCAGCTAAAATGGTATTGAATGAAATAAGCCACTGGTTAAACTTACAACAATCCCACAAATGCCTTCCCTAGAGGTAGCATTCATGCTCTTCTCATTTTGTCGCACAGAATAATAAAAAGGAAAATACTCAATGGTAGAGATATAACGCAACTTATAATTTTTACAGCTTCATCTTTTTAACTCCAAGTGCATGGTGGTGAAGAATACGATTACTCCTGTATGATTGGTACCAGTGCCATGATATGTGCTAAGGCTCCCTAGGTTTTTTTCCACCACTATTATGCACTGTCAGTACACATGTCAACATAGAGAAAAGAGCAAATAACATCAAGTTATGATAAAAATAGCTTTGATCTAATCTTTTTCCTGAAATGATTTTGAGGGCCACTTGAGATAATACTGAGGTTGAGTATGTTTTTGTCTGTACTTTCTTCTGCAACCTGGCTATCCATATTTTTTGCCAGTTTTTTTCATTTGGTTATTTGTCTTTTTCTTACTGATTTTCAGAAGTGAGGTATACATTGAGAGTAGAGCTCTTTTTTTAAAAAAAAATATTTTTATTTATTTATTCATGGGACACAGAGAGAGAGAGACAGAGGGAGAAGCAGGCTACTCCCAGGGAGCCCGATGCGGGACTTGATCCCCGGACTGGGATCACGCCCTGAGCTGAAATCGGATGCTCCACCACCAGCCACCCAGGCATCCTAAGAGTAGAGCTCTTTGATACATGTAATGCAAATATTTCTTTCCCAATAGGGCCAAAAGCCTAAATAATTATGTGCATCACATATATGTATATATATTTTATATACATAATAGTTCTGTGAGTGTATATGTGCATTTAAATGCACAGGAAAATAAACAATGTCTGGAAGGATAAACACCCAAATTATAATACACAATGATAATAATTCTTTTCTTTCTTTCTTTTCTTAAGGAGGCTCCATGCCTAGCATGGAGCCCAAGATGGGGCTTGAACTCACAACCCTGAGATCAAGACCCCAGTTGGAAGTGTCAGATACTTAACAGACTGAGCCACCCAGGCATTCTAATAATAGTTATTTTACAAGAAGGGAGAGGACCCACAACAGAGAGTTATATTGATTGTGACTTTGACTTATATGTTATTTTAATATATATTTTTTAAAGATTTTATTTATTTATGAGAGAGAGAGAAAGAGAGGCAGAGACACAGGCATAGGGAGAAGCAGGCTCCATGCAGGGAGCCTGATGTGGGACTTGATCCTGGGACTCCAGGACCACACCCTGGGCTGAAGGCAGGCATTAAACCGCTGAACCACCCAGGGATCCCCTATTTTAATATTTCTATAAGGAGGCTATATTTGTGAATTTATTGACTAAAATTCATAACTTTTAAAATTATAGAAAGATGGCTTTTTTTTTTTTTTTGAAACATGGCTTCTTAATCTTTCTGGCATAATATCACATAAGGAATAGGTTTGCCGTATGCCATAGGAAGAATAAGAGTGCATGCATACTTGAAAAAATAGAAGTGGTTTTTGGAAATTCAAGGGTTTTTTATCACTTGTTTCCTACTGAGAAGTGATGCCTACCCATCCTGTTATGGAGATGTGAGCCACAGTTTTCACTAAACTTAGTGACCTTTCCTTTCTCCCTTTTCCAAATTTTGACCAACTAATATAAATAAGCCTAATTCAATATTTATATGAAATCCCTGGTACAGTAACCACTGTTATTTAAAATATTTGGATCAGTTGGATTTAAATATTAGTGACTGACTTTTACACTTTTGTAACCACCTAACTTTATGTTTAACATAGGAAAATAAAGTTTTCAGCCCCAAAGGAACCATTTAGAGATTTAAAACAAATGTTACTCTTGTATTGAGTTCGTATAAGAAATGAGGTCGTAAAACCCTAAAAATAACTCATGTCGAATTAGGAAAAGCTGGAGCAAGTTAATTTCGTAGGTATCATCTTTTGAAGCTATACATACTTCTTATCTTCCTATGGTTCATACCTTACAGAACATGTGATTGGTAATGATCCTCGATATTCATGTAACATCTTTTGTCCAGACGATTCTTTAAGTGCTTTATGGGTGGATTTCTCTGCATGTGTCAGTACCTAGCTCAGCGCTAGGGGCATGTGTATAAAAATTTACCACTTCATTGTGCAACAGATGGGTGTGAGGAGGGGAGGAAAGATCCATCCTGTTTATCCCCTCATGCCCCGGGAGCTGCATGACTTACCAGGCAGAAGGAACATTTCCTTCCTCCCCAGTCATGGGTAGAACACAGGATACCTTTGTAATTTTAGTTTAAATGTCTTAATGCTCTTGGTAGGGGTGTTGCAGGGAAACTAAAACATACCTAGGGTCTGCCCTATGCCTGGCACTCTGATAGGTCCTTCACATGTTTCAGGCAGTCACATCTTCATTAAAACGTCATGAGGTGAAGTTGTTACTGCCTCTCATTTCCAGCTGAGGAAATGAGTCTTGCCTGAAATCACAAAGCTTGAATGTGACAGAATCAGGATTGCTCTGTCTTTGGCCTTAGAAAGCAAGCACGGTCATCATGATCTCTTTCCTGTCCGAGATGGTTAATATCAGAGCAAGTGGAGGAACGTTTCTCAATTTTTTTTTTCTCTAGTGTACGGTGGTGCTCCTGATACCACCTGACCTGTTTCTTGTCCTGTTGACATGGTGGCCATTGTCCTCAGCCATGTTTTGGTTGCTATACTCTTCTTCATTTAGTGGCTCATGCCTTTCAGGTTATTGTCAAACTCTCCCTTGAGCCTGCATCCCATTGTGGCCAGTGCTTTATTTCTCTCCTAAGCCAGTGTTTTGAAAGGATGGTCCATGCTCTTCTCCACCTTTTTTCCCATTTGTTCCCTGTGAAGGCGAGGCAGCTTGACTTCCCCTCCCCTCCCTTTGGCGAGTCTCTCAGAAGCATCACTCACCTACATGTTGGCAAATCAAATGACGTGTTTTGTGTTTACTTACTGAGCTTTTCTGTTGTAATTGCACAGTCTCTACTGAGAAACTCAAGACTGTTGTTTTTCATGGTACTGTTGTTCCAGTTTTTTCTTCTATTTCCTTGACTATTTACTTTCTTCAGCCTTTCTTTTCTGCTATGTGTGGTATACTGGGTCTGGTTCCTAAATGCTTGAGAAGACCTATTGTTAATGTTTCTGAAACTCTGTGAGCTTGTTGATGTCATGTTGATAGCTTGAAATTGGCTACGGTGAAGTATTGACACATAGAAATGAGCAAATATTAAAAATCAGCCCCCCTTTAACTCCCAAGAGCATTACCATTCACCAGCATCCCACAGCTTCAACCACCCACCCCATAAAGGAGGGTATTTACTATTCTTTTTTTTTTTTTTTTTTTTTTTTAAGATTTTATTATTTATTTGAGAGAGAGGGAGAGAGAGAGAGCAGGAGCACAAACAGGGGGAGAGGCAGAAGGAGAGAGGAAGGGAGAAGCAGACTCTCTTCTGAGCAGGGAGCCTGACAGGGAGCTCGATCCCAGGACACTGGGATCACAACCTGAGCAGAAGGCAGACACCCAGCCGACTCAGCCAGCCAGGGGGTCCCATATTTCCTATTCTTAACAAGTTCCCCCTTCTTGAAACATTCTTTGTGGGTAATATCTTTCCCTCTCTAACACACACACACACACACACACACACACACACACACACACTTGTGGTTTTGACTGTCACCTGACTGAACATCCATCAGGTCTTCAGGTAGACACCCAAGTATCTACCTGAAGACCTGAACTAATTCCACAGTTTCGGACCTGTATATCCAACCACTTCCTGAAAATGCTCATTTTGATGTTGAACAGACGTCATAAGTTCACCAAGTCCCAAATGGAACTCACCATCTTGTTCTTTTCCTATGTCCCTTACATAGCTCCACTGTCTACCTTCCTTCCATTCCAGAAATTTGGTATCATGTCTCTCTCCTGAGTCATGCTGAGCCCAGGAAGACATTATTACAAGGGACTCTCGTTCTAGGAACTAGTTCTTGGGTTGGTAATGTGAAGGAAGCGGTGATATTGAATGATGGTTTTATTTCCCTTTCTTTTTGAATCTTAGAGTGTTCAAATTTCTGCAGTGTGGGAAATCTGACATCCTCAAGTCCCACAATATTTCTGCAGTGAAAACAGCATCCTCCTCTGTGCTCAGGAAAGGGAGGAAATAAGCTTATTTAAATTAAGCATCTACTAGATGCCAAGATTTTAGAAGTTTTTCCATACATAAGTTTACTTAATTTCTGAATATTTCTATGACATGGATGTTACCATAATACTTCTGCATGCAGGAGAAATTGAACTTCAGCTAAAATAAATAGCTTGGCCATGAAACACTGCTAGTAGATGGTAGAGCTGTGAGTTGGAGAAACCTGTTGGACACCAAAGCTTGTGACTCTTTCATTACCCCTGTTGTGTCTGGCTGGGTGTTTCAATGTGCAGGAAGCTGCCCTCTGGCAGCTTCAATAACAGACTCACAGAGAGGGCCTCTTACCGTCACCCTATGCAGGAGCTCTAAAGGCCCATGTTCTTTCTAGTGTTGCCTTCATGTTCTCCTGCATCCAAACCTTAATACCTCCAAAGGACCTATGTAGCATAGCACCGGTTGAAATACCTGGATGAATGGATGCAAAGTTCATTAATATTTTTTGGAGTTTTTGGGCTGAATGAGCTTTACTTTCTTGTGAACATTGATAAAGGCATGGTTTTTGCACTTTTAAAAAAGTCGGTCATCAGTATGGAAGTGCTTCCCATGAGAAGCACTGAGAAGGATCACATATAACAACATGTAACAAGGACCAGATGTAAAGCTGCCGTCAAGGTGCTGACTCTCTAATAGGGGACAGGATCTCCGTCCATGGCAGAGATGGTCAGAGATTGACAGGAGGGACAATGCAAGCCAGAGCTCATGTCGTCTTGATAGTCATAGTTCAATGGCTACCCTTCAAAGAACGTGCTATTTTTTGATAATCAGGAAACAGTCATGTCATGAAGTGTCACTTAAGACTCCATTAGTCACTATATTGTTAAATGACTCCCAAAGTGTTAATACATCAATTGGGTCAGAAGGATCTAAAGGAAATTACAGAACTCTCTAGGAATGCACCCCAGTGAGTCACTCGGCTCCTGAGATAGTGTCTTTGTGTTCTCCCTCTGTGGAATTTGGTCATGACACAGTATATCTAACGTGCATTCCATTTGTATTAATTAAACAACTGTTTCATGCCAGGCATAAAGGCAATTTTTGAATGAAGCAATGAACGAGGTTGATGCAGTTCCTCTCTCGTGGAGCTTGCTTTAAACTAAATCAATTAAAAAAATAAGAAAATATCAGGTAGTGATCTAAGTAATAAGAAGAAATAAGAGAGGGAGTGGTAGAGAATATGTTTGGGGCCACTTTAGATAGGACAATTAGAGAAGTCCCCCCCCCCCCCCCACAGAAGCTGTTATTGAAGCAAAAGCTTCTATGCAAGAATAAGCCAGCCCCATGAACATCTTGGGGCAGAACATTCTAAGTGCAAGCCAATGGCAAGCACAGAAGGAAAAGAGGAGAGAGAGAGCGAGAGAGAGAGAGCGCCAATATGACTGAAGCAAACAGCCTGAGATTTGATTTAAGAGGTAGTTGGGAGCTGAATTTTATTGGTCCCTGGAGAGCAGGAAAAAGAATTTCAATTTGGGATTTAATTGTGGTGCTCTGGGAAGCCTTTGGAAGGCGACAAGTAGGGGAGTGGTATGATCTGATTTGCTATCGATACATCATTCTGGCAGCCATGCAGAGAGTGAATCAGGGAGCAGAGAAAGAGTGTGGACAGTTGGGAGGCTCCTCCGGAGCTGCACTAGAGACAAGATCCTGGTGTGGAGGAGGGTGGAGGTGGTGAGGTTAGGGATAAGTGGATGAATTTGAGATATATTTTGCTGATGGACTGGATGTGGGTGGTAAAGGAAAGAGAAGATTCAAATATTTATCTTCAGTGAATTCATGGGTATTGGTGCCATTTGCCAAGATAGGAATTACTCACATGGATGCAGGAAAAAGTTTAGGGAGGGAATGATTGCTCCTAAATCTTAGCACACAGCCCTGCAGCCACTGCTAAATTCCCATCCTAAATTGAGGAAGGCTGCCCACTTTTTTGTTGGTGGTCTATAAAGGTGAAAATGTTTTCCACATACTAATCTAGGCTCTGCCTTCGTGCAGTTTCCATCCATGTGAACATTCTTGTTTCTCTGGAAACACATGGAACACATCTGTTGTCTCCTCTAGAAAATTGTGTTAAATATTTGAATACTGAGATTCTTGACAATATTTTAAAACATTAAAATTTCAAATTAGTTTGGGTAAAAATGCCATTAATTAAATTGTACTGTGTGGATGTGGGACTTCTCCAAACTGTGTATCTGTGTGGAACCATGTTATGTAGTACTAGTTCCTTCCTTCCTTCCTTCCTTCCTTCCTTCCTTCCTTCCTTCCTTCCTTCCTTCCTTCCTTCCTTCCTTCCTTCCTTCTTTCCTCCCTTCCTTCCTTCCTCTTTCTTTCTTTCTTTCTTTCTTTCTTTCTTTCTTTCTTTCTTTCTTTCTTTCTTTCTTTCTTTCTTTCTTTCTTTCTTTCTTTCTTTCTCTCTCTCTCTCTCTCTCTCTTTCTTTCTTTCTTTTTAGATTTTATTTATTTATTTATTCGTGAGAGACACAGAAAGAGAGGCAGTGACATAGGCAGAGGGAGAAGCAGGCTCCATGCAGGGAGCCCAATGCAGGACTAGATCCCAGGACTCTGGAATCACACCCCCCACCTCTGCCAAAGGCAGATGCACCACCACTGAGCCACCCAGGCATCCCTAGCCCTAGTTTCAAATGGAGCAAGAAGTGTGTATTTTGTTTCTTTTCCTTGTGAAGCTTAATGAGAGAATGCTCCTTGCTCTGCCTGGCGGTTGGTTGGAAGGTGCTTCCAGCAATGTTGGCACCACCTTGGTTCATTTCACTAGGCATCTGTTGTTGCACCTAGGGTGGTTTCTTTTCGCTTACTGGGTGAATATTTATTGGATTCCTGTCATGGCCATTTGCCCTGTGATCAATTAAACTGTGACCTGTGGTCAAGCGCTGCGTACACGATCTTTGGCCACTTTTTGGATGGAGGTTTTACGAGCATTCCTTCTCCTCCAAGCCATTTTCACTGAGCACCCCTCATGGGGGAGCCCTGTGATGGGAGCACCCTATGCCATGCACTTCTAGGCCAGTACCCAGGTGAACCTTTGCTTGTGGCAGTGATGAGATATCAGGCAGCTCACAGCCCCATTGGGAGTAACATCTGCCTTTTCTTTGTCAAACCTGTTGAGTCTGATGGCTGTAGTCACCATCCGGTGACTCAGTAGCCCCAGGAGCTGCACTAGGATTTGGAGAAAATGACAAATGTTTAGTGATGACTTGTCATCAAAATTCTTTTTGTAATTTTGTTTTCTGTTTTCTGCCTTTTATAATTCACTTTGCACTTAGTTTCAATGTATATATGCTTATGGTCTAGTATAATAAGAATAGAGAGAAGTAGATAGATTGAAAAAATAAATACCATCCAACCTCGCACCACCCAAAGACCTTGACAGTTAGTATTTGACTTACTTTTTTTTGTTGTATGTTTCTTTTACTTTGTTTTAAATTTTGTTTATTTATTTGAGAGAGAGAGAAAGAAAGAGAGAGAGCACACAAATGGAGTGTGGTAGGGGCAGAAGGAGAAATAGACTCCCCACTGAACAGGGAGCCTGACTAAGGTCTCAGTCCCAGGACTCTGGGATCATGACCTGAGCTGAAGGCAGATGCTTAACTAATTGAGTCACCCAAGCGCCCCTTCTTTTACTTTTTTCAGGAGAAATGGTGTTTGTATTATACATTTATATTTTGCTTTTCTCAGTTGAATTATAACAGACATTTAAAAATACTACTTTTTTTTTTTTTAAGATTTTATTTATTTATTCATGAGAGACAACACAGAGAGAGGCAGAGACCCAGGCACAGGGAGAAGCAGGCTCCATGCAGGAAGCCCAACATGGGACTTGATCCCAGGTCTCCAGGATCAGGCCCTGGGCTGAAGGCAGCGCTACACCGCTGAGCCACTGGGGCTGCCCCTAAAAATACTACTTTTAAGGAGTTTCTCAAAGAGTATTTCTTATAAACACTTCTTGAGTTTTTTTTTTTTTTTTTAGTCAATAAGATGATTTAATTTATTGCTCAAGTTTTAATGATTATGGTTATTTTAATGCTATGGTGAACAGCTTTGATTATAAGGATTTTTCTATAATTTGGGTAACATCCTTAAGTTGGTCACAAATTCAGGGAGTATGGACGTTTCTGAGACTCTTCATACTAAGTATCACCACTGAATTTTTAACAAGGTTATACAATTGATTATTATGGATGTGCATTAGTATGGTCATTTGACCACACTCTGGCCTCTGCTGAATATCATTGCAAGAAACATTTGCTGATTTGATAGACAAAAACCTGTTTGGTGTTGATATTCTCATTTGTATTCTGTGGCTTACTAGTGAGGATAAATATTTTTCTATATGTTTATAAGTCATTAAATTTTGTTTCTGAATTGTCTGCTCTTGCTTTTTCCCATTTATCAGTTGAATCTCTGTTATTTTAAAGACACTTTTCTGCCCTCTACATTATTATTCCCTCGCTTGTTATAAAAGCATTTATGGGAGATTTTCATGAACTGGAGTCCAACTAACTTGAACATTAACTCTTAAAATTTTGGGTGAGAAGCAAATTAAAAAGAGAAAGATATGACACATACTCCAAAAGTAGAGAAATTCAAATAGAGCACAGTCTTTCTCTAGCTCTCAGTATAAAACTCATCAAAGCAAAAACTGTTTTATTTAGACATCTGGGAAATGTACTTTGACAAACATCCGCTTGATGACTGTCAGTGTCATAAAGAGACTTTGATATCAAAAATCCACAGAAACTGCTGAAATAAATTATATATTTTTATGACAAAGCTCTCTTTGCTGACTCATTTGCATTGTCCATGTGATGTGGCTTTAGCATCTTAATACAAAGGAAGGCCCATTTTCATGTAAATGCCATGGTAGAATTAATAAAGAGCTCTGGGGAGCCTACAAACTGAAAATGTGGCCTTGCCTTCTACCTGCTTTGAGCAATGCTTATACATGGTTGCTTTACGGTATTTTTAACATATAAGTGTTTCCCAAATTTGCATATTCAGGGCTTTTATAGCTCTGGAATGATTCTCTCAAACTATCACAGAAGGTAACAACACATCCTTCAAAAGTCTGATTTCTATGCATGTAGGCCATAAAAAATGTATAGATAGAATCTTTAGCCCCATTTTCAATAAGTTAAAATGCAACTAGTTCTGTTGAGAGTTTGATCTTTTGCTTATCAACAGCCCCAGAAAGAACTTACTTTGCCTTCTATTTATAAAACCAGCGACTACTGGTCTATTCGTTGGTTGAAATGATTAAACCTGAGTCAGCCATGGTGCAGGGCTTCCATGTTACAGGTGAGGCTTCTCATCTGTTAACTAGCAACTACATGGCAAACCACGTGTATTAGGTAATATGAAGAATGTCAAGAATGGGCAAAAGTCTTAGAGACTGTGTGAAGTGTGGAAAAATAATGAGAGTTGAGATCAGAAAGACTTGGCCTGAAAACCAAGGCTTGCTGGTTACTAGCTCGTTTCTTCTTTGGCAAGCTGCTGGACTTATCTGGCACTTGGTTTCCTCATAAATGACCCCATAAGTCATGATTAATAATACCTACCCGGCCTGAACATTGAGGATTGAATGAGATAGTATATATAAGATGTGAATTCCATAAGTCGTTATGCTGAGTATTATTATCTACATCTACTGTGATTAAGGAATTTGTTTTGTTGCTGGAAGGAGCAGTGCATGTGGAATAATAGATAATGTTGTATTTTGTAAATAACTATATTATAACTAATATTAGCAATCATAACAAACATTTATTGAGCACCTAACAGGAACCCCATCCTTGGCCCTGCCAACAGAAGGCAAGAGAGGGGAATGAACCCTACTACACATCTGGCTTCCTTTGATAGGAAAGCTGATACTGAGAGGGAGGGCTAACACGCTCTTCTATGCTCAAAAGAAACAGGTATGACCATTGAATCTTCACATGACTGAGCTGAAAGGGGAACTCAGAGGCACCTGGTACATTGTGATTGTGGTTACCAGAGCTACTCTGTAACGTGAAGGCTCAATGTCAACTTGGGAGTAGGGAGATACGCTCCCACCTCCTACCTCACTACTCTTGGGCAAAGAACGAAGACTGCAGACCTGGTATTACCTCACCCCCAGCTTTAGCATGATGATGTTGAGACTCCAAATCTGAGGAAGTGGCCTCTAATCTGGGGCTGGGCTGAAATATTGACTCAACATGTCTACTGTATTGACTCTTAAAGAGCCAGAGTGAACTATCCTCCCCGTGGGCTGTGGATTTCACTGAATCTGCTTATGGATGTTTACTTCTGACCCACCATTAGCTGAAACCGGACATGATATAGTTTTCCCTCTTGTACCTTTTAACCGCAGACCACATTCCATTTGCTTTGAACGTTTAATACAGTATCAAGCTTGAAATCAAACAAATGTAGGTGGAAGAAAGCATTAGGCTGTGGAGGTCAGGGAAGAGTGATGTTTTCAGGGGCTCTGAAGAATGTGCTAATGTTGTGAAAAAGCTGGGCAATAAGATTAGGGAAGTAGCACTTTGAACCACTCTCTTTAGACGTCATTGAGAAAAAGATTCAAGGTGAGGAAAAAGCACAGGGAATGTTTTCTTGAATGCAAAAAGTCAATTATTTGATTCCTTAAAAATGAAAAACTTCTGTGCCTCAAGGACATATTCCAATTACATCATAAAAAGCAGAATTAGATAAAAAAATACAAGAAAAATAAAAGACAAATCTTTAATATCTTTACTATTTAAAAGGCCTTGAGGGAGCCACAAGAGTTCTTGTGAAATAAAGTTTAAAAGTCCCTTTTCCAGATGTAGAACTGCTGAAATGTAAATAACACTTGATGGAAAGGATGTCTTTTAGTGAAAGGATGTCATTGGCCAAGGAATTTGAAATGAAGCACCCAGGGAAAGGAAGAGGAGTGAGAGATTTAGTTGTAATCTCTACACCTGCTTGCTGACCCACCATTAATTGCTTCTAACAGGAAAAGCACACCTTAATTTTCAAAGGAACAAAAATTGAAAAAAACAATGTGGCACCATTCTCTTTTTTTGTGGCACCATTCTTATGTCATTTGATAGCTTCAACAATTTATAGAGTAAGAGTAGAATAAAGGTATCCTATATTTTTTTTACCATTTGGCATTTACACTTTAATATAAGATCTATACATTTTCACCCAATAATTAACATATAAGAATCTGTTGAAGTGATTCATTCATTCATTCACCAACTATATCTGAACCAGACTTTCTACTAGTCTTTGGGGACTTAATAATAAAGAAGAAAGACATGGCCCTTAAGAAGCATATATGTATAAAATTCATTCTTGGGATCCCTGGGTGGCGCAGCGGTTTGGCGCCTGCCTTTGGCCCAGGACGAGATCCTGGAGACTCCGGATCGAATCCCACGTCGGGCTCCCTGCATGGAGCCTGCTTCTCCCTCTGCCTGTGTCTCTGCCTCTCTCTCTCTCTCTGTGACTATCATGAATAAATAAATAAAACCTTAAAAAAAAAAAAAAAAAAAAAAAATTCATTCTTAGAAAATTATCTAGTACACGGAAAATGCTAAATTCATGAAGATGTTTATTGCAGCATTATTTTTAACACTGAAATTGGAAGCAACCTCACTGTTTAAAAACTAAGGAGATGATGACTTATAATAAATTTTCTGAATGTAGATATTAAACATGGTGTTTGTGAGAAAAGTGTTTATGCTATATTAAGTAAACACAACAGAGCACAGATTTGTATATACTGGATGATGACAATTATGCTAACAATGAGGAAAGGAAAATATACAGCAAAAAAAAATATGGTTGAGTGAGGAGATTATGGTGGACTTTCTTTTTCATTCTGTAGTGTTTCCTTTTTGTTTTAGTATAATGATAACAGTTTTCCTTTCCAGTAAACTAACTCTGCTAGGCTTTGTAAGCTTTATGTACATTCACTAATTTAATTTTCATTATAGCTCGATGTTACAGGTGAGGAAACTGGGCACTGATGCCTGCAGAGCTTGAGTTCCAACCAGAATCTCAAGTCCCCAAAACTGACCTCTTAACTATGTCCAGTTGCTCTTCAAAGAGATAAATTGGTTGAGCTTTAAAAATACAAATCCAAGCCGTGGTCCCCAGAGTTCAAGTTCTTAAGTCTTGTTGGTAAGATGGAAGTCTTTATAATATCCACTGCCCAAAAGAAGTACCATACATGATGTGTATGGGTATCTTCTGTAAATTTTAAATTTCTGTTCAAATGTCAGTCATGGTGTGTATTCAAAATATTTTTGAGTGTCTTCATAAATGTGTATATCAAAAAAATTAATCACATTTTTGTTGAAATCTAGAAATGTAAGTTAGCTGGTTTATGTATTTTATTTTATTTTATTTTTAAAAGATTTTATTTATTTATGATAGACATAGAGAGAGAGAGGGGCAGAGACGCAGGCAGAGGGAGAAGCAGGCTCCATGCCAGGAGCCCGACGTGGGACTTGATCCCGGGACTCCAGGATCACGCCCTGGGCCAAAGGCAGGCACTGAACCACTGAGCCACCCAGGGATACCCTGGTTTATGTATTTTTAAATAACAGTTCAGAACATGAATTTTTAAAAAATTGATGAAAAACCATACTGATTAAAGTCTGTCTTGAAAATTAGTTTCTGCTGCTAGGTCAGCATCTCTTTGCTCTTTCTCCCTCTCTGATATCCTCAGTCCCACTCACTGAATGATTTTCTTGACTTTTTCCTTTCATTGAACGAGCTCCTTCAAGGTCAAGAAACCACTATAATCTGCACTTTGGAGGTATTTGGCAGCCAAAGTTTTAAATTCCCAACTGGCAATTGGGATTCCAGGCTTAGGTTGCTTTATTATGCTTTATATCTGTTGACTATGAGTCAAATATAATATGTGGGTAGAATTACAAAGGTGACTCTTGAAAGCATGTGGAAGGATTATAACCTTAAAATGTGCTCACCAAAGCCATGAAAATAGATGAGTTCCCCAAGAGGTACCGAGCAATATGCCTTTATAGACTTCTAGAATGAATATATGAATTCCACGTGGGCCTTGATGGCCTCCTGAAGAAAATGGGGAAGAGCTTTGTGTTCTAAGAGTTTATGATGTTTTAGGCTGCATCGTATGCAGTTGACATTTAATTTGAAAGTGGTCTGTTGAAAATGTCATCTGGTTTTCATTTGTAGGGGCCCACTTGAAAATGGGAGGTTGGACTTTTTGACCTCCTGGTTTCCTCCCAACTCTGGAGTTTTTGTAGTTGTTTGATTCTCAGATAAATGTAAAGTTTATTTTCCAGCACAACAACTGATGTTTGTGTAGGGCTTCCCAGTTTACTAACCATTTTTCATATACTCCATTCTAACTTAAAGGAGGGTAAAGGTAGGGGAGAAGTCCCCATTAAATCTGGGTTTGAATACATACTATATAACACAGTCCTGTATTTTTCTGTCTGTTGTTTGCTTTTGCGGTGGAAAGTAATGTTCTCGTTCAAAGGTAACTACGTGAGAATTAGAATCTTATTCACATGCAACGTCTTCTAAAGGATTATCAAACACCTGTTAAGTAGGTACACACATGATGTATAATGCCATTGAAAAAGTTGTTTCACCGAGTGGGAGAATTTGAATAAATCATGTCATCATCTAATTTAAATATTTGGTTCATCTGCTTTAGATATTTAAGGGAAAATATTGATTTTTCTGGGATATTGAGAATCCACTCACATTTTCTATGTTCTGAAATAGACCTTGGTATACTGGTTGCGTTAGCTATGCTTTCCCTGGAAATTCAGCTCTGTTCAGAAATGTCAAGGCTAGCTATGGTTATGCCTGCCCTGAATTTTAAAAAATGTAATAACTGAATCTTTTTCTACGGGGGCTAAGAAAAAAAAATGGTATTCTATAATTTTCCTTAGGGACTTGGGTAGATAAGGCTAGGCATATGTGGTGTACCCAATCAAAACACAATTTCACAGGTTATGAGTTTGCATGAGATGCAGTCTATCTCGTGGAACCTGGGTTTGGGTGTGCATGCAGAAACGAGGGGACACTGCAGCAACCAAGCAAATACCCTTGGATACTCTTAATAGAGGCTGTTACTGGCAGCAGTTGCTTCCTTGTAGGATCTCCTAGCGATAGGACCAAGGAGCTGTGAGCTGAGGATGGAACATCAGCCCAGTTGCTTCACATAGAAGAGAAGAAAATCTCTTTGTTCTTAGACAAGAATATGAGTGCTTTGTCGTATTAAGAGCTCTTGTTTTCTGAGCACTCTGTGCTTGTTATGCATACTGTGCCAAGTGCTAGAATACATTGATAGTATTTTGAGTTGAGTGTCTTGGTCTGGGACTGAGAGGTGCCAAATGTGTCATCGAGGGTCAGAATTCATGGTCTAGCCACTGAACTATTCTATCATGCACACAATCCCAAAAGCCTTCATATTGTTGATGTGGTGCTAAAGCCACATGGTACATATGGCTGCTTTCCCTCTTTCCGTCTTTCTTCTCCCCAGTGCTGACCTTCTGTTGAGTTTTCTTCTCTTATGGCTTCCAGATAAATGTTTAGTGGCTGGGAAAGATGAAACAGAAAATATTGGCATGCATTTTTGCATCTATTTGTTACTGGTTCATTCAAAAATAATGTGAGGTGTGTTATATATAGTTTACGTGGCTGTGATCATAGTATGTTGCACTTTGTCACTGAAAGTCCTGTCTTTGTCAAGTTTACCACTGGTGCTGAGGACCCACTGCATCCAGTGCCTGACTTTGCCATTATTGGGTCATGGATTTAGAATAAGTTACTCAACTTCTTACATCCTTAGCTCCTCATTTGTAGAGTGATTACATTTCCTTCTGGGCAGGGTTGTTGGAAGGATAAAACAAGATGATGATTCTGCAAGTGGTTTATAAACTAAAGAAGGCTATAGAAACAGAAGGTACTCATTACTAGCACAAAAGGATTTAGAAATCTCTTTCAACCCAAAGACTTAGTGAGCTCCATGAAAATTGTAGCCCCTTTCTAAAGGCCTACAAAGCACATGTGCACGTGTGTGTGTGCATGTGTGTGTGTACGATTAATAGGCCTGTTCACAAAAAGCCAGATTCCGGCAGAAATGATTCTTCGTCTACAAATCAAGGGTAATAATTTTCTCATAGTTTAAGTAAGATAACAGGTATGAAACTCATAGCCCACTGCCTGGTACATAGGCAACTCGCAATAATGGTATTTGTTTTCAGTTTAAAGTTTCTTATAAAGAATATAGACTGGATTACTTTTAAATATCTATTCTACCATTAATTAGCCGCCCACTTCCATCCCGATGAATCATGGCAAATTCCTTAACTTGGACAAATAACTTAAATTGTGACATATTACTCGACTTGGGAAGATTACAAATACTGTCAACCTCAGTGTCCTCTTACGTATAATGAAAATAATTCCCACCAAGCTGAGTCATAGTTAGGCCTAAATATAAGCATGTATGTTGAATGCCTGGAACATAAGAAGTTCAGAAAATGGTTCGTTCTCTCTTCCCTTCCTCCCCCATTGCTGGGATATTTGCATTCCTGCCTGTAGGATATTTGGGGAAGCTGCTCTTTGCTGTTGAAAACGGAACACAATTCCAGCTCCTCATAGGTCCCAGGGAAGGAGATCTAACAAATGAAGACAATTGGAAGCTTTTGAGGCAGAGTCACTGATTCGACTATAGGCCCCATCAGACATTTAGAGTAATTTCTTCCAAAATGCACAGAACTATGTTTTTGCTTTTTCACAGAAGGCTGAGTCATTAATTAGCATGAACAGAAGAGAGGTTAATGTTTTTAGCCTCGTACTGGAAGTTTCTTGCTTTGCCAGGCAGATAAATGGTTGAACCAGAGTTTGTGATCTCATTGTACGTTGAGAACTCTGCAGTGACGTGCTTCCCCCAGTGCATTCTCTGAAGGGTGACAGTCCACTCTGGGGTGTCCTTCTGTAAATACTCACCAAGGAGAAGTACACTAATATCCCAACAGCACCTCCTAAATCTTGGCGCTAAGTTCTTAGCTGTAGGTTTCACAGTCATGTATCTTCTGTCTTTAAAGGCCAAAAGGGAGCCACAAGTGTGCTTGTGAAATCAAGTTTAAAAGTTGCTTTTCCAGATGCAGAGCCACAGAAATGTCAATACAGCTATGGTGAAAAGTGCCCTTGTGGTCACACACTGAGGGATTTGCGGTAGGGGGCCTGGATGAAGGAAAGGCAGGTTAGTTTGATTCTCTGCATCTGTTGCTCCCTGATCTCCATTTCTAATTTCCTCTAATTAGGGAGAAGGTCAACTCCTTCCAGTTTTGGAGCTGGAATGTGCTTTTCAATGAAAAGTCTAGTTCACATACTTCTATGTCAGAAAAAGTCCAGGTTGTGGGAGAGGTCATTGCTCAAGAAGATGCTTAAAAATCCTACCTGTTCGTAATATCAAAGCTTTTGTTTTCTTTCTTTCTTTCTTTCTTTCTTTCTTTCTTTCTTTCTTTCTTTCTTTCTTTCTTTGATTTTTATTTATCTATTCATGAGAGACACACAGAGAGAGAGAGAGAAAGAGAGAGAGAGGCAGAGACACAGGCAGAGGGAGAAGCAGGCTCCATGCAGGGAGCCCGATGTGGAACTCGATCCCAGGACTCCAAGATCATGCCCTGGGCTGAAGGCAGGCTCTAACCACTGAGCCACTCAGGCGTCCCGTTTTGATTTTCTTTAAATGTAAATGGAGTCAAGCTTGTTTTACCAAGGAAAACCTTATTTTGCGCCTTCTCTATGTCTGAGCTACGTGAGATGCCATGGAAGCATAGAGATCTCAGTTTTGTGCACAAGTTTCTCCTTTACAGAACTCACTGAATGTGCATCAAATGCCTTCCATGTATGAGGTAGAGTGCTAAGTGCTGGAGTGTTCAAATATGAAGGACACATTTCTGTCTAACACACTGCTCCAATATTTAGTGGCCTGAAACAACCACCATTTTATTCATTTAAAATCCTGGTCATAACAACTTTGGCTGCACTGGACTCAGTGGTCTTCTATTGGTCTTCTTGGAATCACTCATGTGATTGCAGTCTTCTTACAGCTCTCCTGGGGCTGGGTGTTTGCAGATAGCCTGAAGTCCATGTCTGGCAGTTGGTGTTGGGTATTGGGCTAGGCTACATGTCTCCAGCAGGCAAGCCCAGGCTTTTTCATGGGGAGGGAGCATTCCAAGAAACCAATCCCAGTGTACAAGTGACTTTCAAGTCTCTAATTTCATTCTGTTTACTAATGTTCCATGGACCAAAGCCAAGCCCAGAATCACTGTGGGCTGTATTGAATGCCAAAGCATGGATACAGGAGGTATCATTTATTGGGGGTCATTACTGTAACTAACAACTATAAGCTCTGACCTAAATAATAATAGTGACCATTTCACTTATTTAGCCCCTTCCATGTGCCCAATATGGGACTTGGTGCTTCACATAGGCTATTTTATTAAATCTATAGAATAGTTCTTCAATAGGTATTATTATTCTAATTTTTCTGAGGTTAGTTGTCTAAGGCCATACAGATATTAAATGGCCAGGATTTCTACACTAAAATAAATAATTCCGTAAACCAGGATTGACATGTTCCTAGTTCCTAGGCCTGGCCTAGGAACTATGTGGGGTGCAAAAGATCAGGCATGGAATTGCCTTAGGCGGGTAACGGTGATGTAGCAGCTCTATGTATGTGAAAGGTTGATCTACTGTAAGGGCTAATAATTCAGGAACATCTTCAGTGAGTTCTAGGGATGTTAACTGGGCCTGTCTACAAAATGGGAAGGTTTTGGGCTTTGGTTATAAAAAGAGCTATGTTCAAAATCTAAGTTTGGTTATAAAAAGCGCTAAGAGCTACTTCTAGTGTGTCATGATTTAAACCTTATGAGCCTCAGTGATCTCATGTTTAAAATGAGGATACAGTTTTAAGGGTTAAATGATTCCATGTATGTAAAATTCTGAGCATAATATTGGTACCTAGATGAAACTCAACAAATGGTAGGCAGGAATGATTTGGATGGGAAAATGGCAGAGCAAAGAAAAGGGTATTTTAGGTAAGAAGAGCAATGCTGGAAAGAGGGAAGAAATCTGATAGCAAAGATGACTTGGCTTCTGTCTGAGTTGTGAGAGTTGCCAGTTTATAGCAGGCATCAGTAGAAAGTAACAATGGTTAGGCAAGATGAAGCCCAAGTTTGTGAGGCCCAGGTAGAGGAGATAAATTTGCCAAGTTGGAAAATGGACCTATGGACTTCCTTGGGGCCTGGGAGTAATTACAGTGTATATTTGATTTCAAACTCAGCCATCCTCAAAGTCCAATGGGTTCTTTACTATCCAGGTTTTTCTTCCCAGGCAAGCTTTCCAATCAGTGCAAATGAGGTTTAGATTTTAGTCCCTGAAGTTCAATAATTTGAGTTTCTTCAAATGTTGGGAGTGTAGCCAATAGTGAGATGGAAAGCTTCCTGTTTCTTCTTTGTTAGTGACCCTGGTTCACACCATGGGCATGTTTATTCATATTCATTATCATTGGAAAATGCAGATTCTTTTCTTTTATTTATTTTTTTTTTTAAAGATTTTATTTGAGAGATAGCAAGAGTGAGAGACATCACAGAGGGAGAGGAAGAAGGAGAAGCAGATTAGCCCCTGAGCAGGGAGCTTGATGCAGAACCCCATCCCAGGACCCTGAGATCATACCTGAGCTGAAGGCAAATGCTTAACTGACTGAGCCATCCAGGGGCCCCTGCAGATTGTTCTCTATTAATTGAATCTTACTGTGAAATACTGGACAGTAATGTGTTGGAGCAGGCTCACAAAAGCCCAGTGTGCACATTTCTTCTCAATTCTGTGTTTAGTGTTGGTAGCTTAAAATTGTCCTTAGTGGGTATGTTTATACCACAGAAATCAGCAAATGCTGTAAACAAGGGCTCTCCACCCCACCACCCCTGAAGTTCCAGTTGTTAAATATTTACCAGCACATCCCTGTGTACAACTAACGTTAAGTGTGAAATTGAGGAGGACAGCTATCTGGTGAAGCTGGGAGGAAAATCCTACCTCTGAAATTTGGTTTATTTTTTGAGTCACTTTAAAGCAAAGCACCACATGTACAAAATGACTAAAATCATAGAGACTGAAAACATCTCATGTTGGTGAGGATGGAGAGTAATTAGAATGCTCAGATATTGGTTTTAGGAGTATAAAATGGTACAACTGCAGTGGAAAACCCTTTGGCAGTTCTTCATTAAGTGAAACTTAAATCTATCGCTATGACCCAGTGATTTCATTCTTAGATATTTGCCCAAAAGAAATGAAAACTTATGTCAACAGAAAGACTCGTACAAAAATATTGTTAGCCACATTAGCAAAAAATAATGGACACAAATCAGGGTGGGAAAATAGATGAACATTTTGGGCTTGTCTGTGCTATGCAACACTACTCAACAATAAAAACGAATTGAGCACTGATTCATGCAATAACAGGGAAGAATCTCACAGTATTATGTTACAGGAAAGAAGCCAGAACAAAAGAGTTTATAGCAATAATTCTATTTATATGAACAGGGGAATGACCAGAACATTGGCTATCTCTGGTTATCTCTGGTAGAAAATGGCAAGGAACCCAAGAGAATTTCTTAGGGTTATAGAAATGTTTATATTTTGATAAGCATGGTGGTTACATAGGTATATACATTTTAAAAATTCAAATTGTGGACTTGAGATCCAAGCATTTTCTGGTACTTAAATGTGGCCTCAGTGAAAAAAATCAGGGCCCATATTCTGGAATATAGGACATGCCTGAAATGAATTTTTCCTTGATTATCTTTGTGAAACAGGCAACGAGCAATTGGAGTCAAGGGACCTAGTGTTTGAATTCCATCTACCAGCCTGGGATTTTGGGCAAGTTGCTTAGCCTCTCTGATTTTCAACTTCTGTTTTGAAATGTAGACACAGTGTAATCATTTGTTCTTTCAACCATTAATTCTTTGTACCAGTCATTGTGTAGATGCTAACAATAAGATGTGGACAAGGATTCTTCCAGTCGTTCATGGATCCTACCTTCTAAAGCTAGCGCCCGTAGGGTCACATTCTTATAGGGGTTAAGACAATAGTGGACTGATGGGATTCTATCATAAATGGGAGGATATGCTGAAGGTAAAGGGAACAGCCCCTACTCCACTTCAGTTAAACCATGTCATGGAGGTGTGATGACCCAGTCATGCCAGATCTGATTTCTTAAGAGAATCTGGAAATCTTGGTTGTGAAAGTTTGAGATTTCATTCACTTTTTTTCCAAAATACATTACAGGCCGAACAGGTTTATAATCTCTTGCAAAGTTTGCTCACTCACAATAATTATTTTTAAACCCCAATCGAGGTTTATCTAACCTTATCACTATCTCACTTTCCTTATGAGTAAGAATATTCAAATCAAGTTTGGAATCCTTAAGCAGGTGCTGGGTAGATGCTAAGTTTTCCTGAGTCCCTCAACTTATAGGTGTTTTTTTTTTCTCCCAAATTGTTCAGATGGTCCTGCAATTTAATTTTTAAGAATGTGAGAGCTTCTCAAAATTTCATCCCCAGCCAACTCGTATGTCATTTATGTTCCCATTTGTCAGCAGTATTGGTAGCACCTAGAGGGGTCCATTGAGTCTGATGATTCTAATCTGGGCAATAGCCTTTCTCAGGGCATTGTAGGTAGACTCAAAATGCTGCTCTAAGATTCAAAGGTAGCTATTGATCTCTATTTTAACCAATTTCCAAGACTTAGGGTGTGTAATTTTGTTCACTATGAGTTTTGAACTTATACTGTAGAAGTAGAGTTGGTGTCAATGTGCTTGGCAAATAACCAAAACATTTTCTTTAAAGAATTTTTTACCTTAAAAACTATTATTCTTTGATTCAGTTAGGATTGGGCTCAATTTTGAGTGACATGATATCCCAAATTACAGTGTTTTAAACAGTTGGAGGTTAGTTATTGTTCACAGGATGTTGGCAATCCAGGATTAGTAAGGGTACCTCAGGATCAGTGAGGACAAAGTCTTCTTTCCTTAGTGCTTGCACTTAATTAAGTCCAAGATGACTGCTCCCGCTCTGGTCTTGCCTGTATTATTAGCATGTAGAAAATAGGAAAAATGGGAAGGTAGCACTTGCTTCCCTTAATGGCATCTCCTGCTAGATGCATACAGTACTTTAATGGACATCCCATTGGCTAGAACATGGTCACATGGTCACGCTTGGTTGCTGGGGAGACTGAAGTATATAGATTTTTTTTCCCCCTGGACCATTGTGTTCAGTTAAAATCCAGGGTGTCCAATTACTGAGAAAGAAGGGAACAACTAGCATCTTTCCTTTGTCACATTCTTCATAGCAGAAGCCACATTCTTTTATGAAGTTGTCTTCAGCTACTTGGATTCTTCTTTTATTTCTTTCATCTGAGAGCATGTAGGAATACACCTTGGATATCCTGAGTCGGACTCTTCTCATCATGAGTATCATCACCATTGCTGTCCTTGTCTAGGCCACCATCCTCTGTCCCAGGATTGTTGTAGTGGCCACCAATGGAACTTCTGCTTCTGTGCCCACAGTCTTTTCCACACAATAGCCAAAGTGAGCTTTTGAAATGTAGGTCAGATCATGTCTCTGTTCTCTTCAGTATCCTCCAATGACTTATATTCTTCAGAAGAAAATCTAAAATCGTTGTCCTGCCCTGTGAGATCCATATGACCTGGCTCTCTGAGTTTCTCTCTCTTTCACTCCCCCTCACTATATCCTGGCCACACCAGCCTCCTCACTGCTCTTCCTATACTGCTAAGGAAAGTACAGTCTTTCCTTCTGTTCTTTGTGCTTCAGATAGAAGAACAAGCTCAGGGAAGCTGAGGAAGTTGCCCAAGGTCAGGTAGCTTAGAAGTAATGGAGCCAGGATCTAAAACCAGGTCAGTCCAACTACAAGTTCTATATCTTTGTTTTCTTCAACCCCATTACATAAATTCTTAATAAATGCTTGATTGCTCAGTAATAGATTCCACGGAGGCAGTCAGTCCTTTCTGAGAAAAGGCTGCTCCGCATTTCTATGAGATCCATGAGCATTTCTGTAAGAGAAAACAATGTCTTCTCAGGTTCTATCCCTGCCCTCGACTAGAACCCTTTAGGAGCCCCCACTCTTAAACCCTGGAGCTAAAAATTATAAGCATCATCAGGCATGAGGTCAGCACAGGCTAATTGTATCAGCCATCTTCCTTTCTTTCTTTTTTTTTTTTTTTTTTTAGCCATCTTCCTTTCATGGACCAAATGGAATGATGGGCTTTGGGAGTTAAAGTTGGACCTCCTCTGGTCTGTGGACTCTTCTGTTGTTTGTGCAGAGTGGTGTCTGTTTGGCACAGGCAAAGTTGAATACAGTTCCTACCCTGTTCACTGAGTTTTCTCTTTTGCTGAACATTGCAGTTGATTTAAAGGGAATGAAAGGGAACATCCTTGCCCTTAAGGACGTCTTTGTTTAGATCAGTTATTTAACCTGGGGAGTTCTTGTTAGGGCTTCAGAGAGTCTGAGATTCCTTTGAAATTTTGTGCAAACTCTTGTCTGTGTACATACGTGTATTTGTTTTTCTAGTGCGAGGATACAGAGACTTTATCAAGTTCTCTGAGGGGTCTGCCACTCTAAAACATGGCGAGAACTACTGGTAATAAAAACTTCCCTAGAAGCCTACCATTTATTTAGCACAGAATATATATACTATGTTGCAGTTTTCCTTTTAATCCTCAAAACAACCCTATGAGTTAGTATATTATCATGGTAATTTTATAAATGCAAAAATTCAGGTCAGAGAGATTCAATTCCTTTTTAATATCACACATAGATTTTAAGCTTGGGAATCATATTTCAAATCCAAATCTGTTATAGTCCCAAAAATGTACTCTATTTTTATACTGGCATATATATATATATATATATATATTTTTTTTTTTTTTTACTGGCATATATTTTATCAAAGCGGCATATAGACACATGACTTTAAAAATCAAATGGTGATTTTTTTTTTTTAAGTTTTCTTCTGCTTCCTGCATTGTCTCTTTCCTTTGGGTTTATCCCTCCTTTTATTTGTGTCCATTTTTCTGTTTCATGTTGGAAACTTTGCTTAAATTTGGGGATCCTTGCTTATCCTTTTGTATTAAATACATGCTGTCAGAGAGCTAATTATAAGCTCTGAGGGTATGAGTAAAGCTTTTTGCTTCGTGGGTCACACCACTGGGGATTGGGTAGCCAGCTGGTGTTTTCACTAGAGGGACCCACATGAGTGTCTAGAGTTATTTTTCTGGGTCCTTTATGTTTGTACAAACAAGAACTTTCCAACTCTCTGCTTAGGGTGTGAGACATATGGTCTTGTGAGGAGGCAGTTAGGAGTTCTAGTTGGTAGGAGGAGGTTGGGGCCAGGGATCTATCAAAGCATGTACATGCTGTGTAAACAGAGCACCCCCCCTTCTCAATCCCATGCTTCACACACCTTCTTCAGACACACATCCTGGTTCCGAGCCTTTCTGGGATTCTGTAGGTTAAACTGGCTCATTTCTCATGGTATCCCTTTCTGCAGACTACTATGGTCTTGGTGTCTCTACTTTCCATATAAAAGGTTCTGCTACTTCTCCATTCAATTCTCATCTTCCAAAAATTGGTTGAGATATCCACTTCTCATCTTCCATTCCCGTTCACTCCCGAAGTTTCATCTTTTCTATTCCTTCCCCATCTCTTTCGATGGAACAAAAAAAAAAAAAAGTATGTGGCCTTGCCACAATTCTAAAATGGAAGTTTCTAGGCTTGCTTCTTCTATCATTATAGTACCTCTGTCTCTGTCTGTCACATTCTGCCTAAACTCTGGGAGAGATGCAAGAAGAACCTTCTAGGGATTCTTCCCTCAAGTGTCTCATAATCTAGCTCCAATGAAATCACACCTGTAGATTTTGTACCTTGAATGTGGGCACACAATTGCACACCCAAGAACAAGTCTACAGATTAAGGGCTGGAATGAGGGACCCTTCCTACCCAGAGAGATCCGGAGAGATATACTTTATGAGGTGGAGGGAAGTGTATCTAAGACTAGGGGAACAATATGCACAAAATTCTCAAGGCAGGGAGGTTCAGGGGCAGAGAAGAAACAGTGACTCCATCTGCTTGAGAGAAGGAATGCATGAAAGGAAGTGTTAATATACCAACCTCCTGGGTGCCAAGTGGAGGTGGGTCTTGAATGTCTGATTAGAAATGTAGGTATTATTTTGTCCTAAGATGGTGGCTTGCCACTGACTTCCTACAAACAGCTGCAGTAAGGAGTGTGTGTAAGAGCTGGGGTGGGGCTCCTAGAGGGGAAGGATTGAAGAGCAGAGAGAGACAGACAGAGAGAGACACACACACACACACACACACACACACACACACACACACACACACTGGCAAAGGGGAGGAAATGAATGCTGGGCTGGAAGGAAAGGCAGTGGTTTGGTGGAAGTGAGGGTGGGGCAAGAGAAAGAGTCCAGGAAGGGACCAGAAGTATAAAAGTGGCAACAACCAAGAGTCAAAGAGAGGAGAAAACCAGCTGTGCCTGCCTGCCTGGTGGGAGGAGTTTGTGTCAGGAGCATAGCGGCTGGAAAATCACCGAAGGGCCTTGAGGTCGGTGTGTTACGTGGATAGGGAGATATCCCAGATGCTGATAACCCTGGGGCTTTTCCATAAATCTGTGTGATTCCTCCTTGGATTCCTCCCATTTCCCCTTCATTCCTCCAGTTATTAAAGCACAGACATAGGTGCAAAATTTCGGAATAAGAAAAACAAGATAATGTTGATTTTTGCAGTTAGGGGAAAATCTGAATATTGAACTGTATGCAGACAATAGAATTTTATGATATATTCACATTCCAGATTACTTTTTTTTTTTTTACCATTTTCAAAAATAAGGACTCTTCAACACTAATCTGCTTAGCAAATCTTATGAACTAAATCGAAAGCCTTGCAAGCCTATTGCCAAGCATGTCAGAATTGTAGACTTTTCTTAACCTGTTATGCTTGTTCTCATCCTGTGTGTTTTTTTTTTTTTTAACTTCCCAAGTAGGGTAGGAAAATTCTGAATATATTTAAGGAGCAAATAATGAATGGTGTCTTTTAGATGCGTGTTAGTACTTAGTTCTTTCATTTTTCATGACTCCAAATTCTCTTTGAAAATATCAGCCTGCCTCCAGTCTCTCCACGTTGCCCCCATTCCCACGCGCTGTCCCTGAGCTGTCCCAGTAAGGCCACCCACCAGGGCACTGCCTCCTCTCCTGGTGGGGGGTCGGCAGTGTTGCCAGGAGATAGCCACAAAGCACAACTCTTGAGCTGGATTCATGTTTTCTGGTGGTGGTGGGGTACTGTTTTACTTTATGGGTGCTCCTTTAAGCATGGCAGGGTGTGATGATGAATAGCGCATGAGAATTCTCTAAATGCCTTTTCTGTGGAACTGGTTTGTGCTTTCTTCAGACTCGAGGTTCTCACGGGGAATCTTCCTCTCTCCCTTAGGTTCCGTCTCTGAATCATGATTATGATTGAACCTCTACACCAATCAAGCCTCGTTCAGTATTTAATCAATCTCGAATTACCCGCCAAGATATTGCAGTTCAAATGTTAGTCCAGGAGCCTCCCTGGGCTCTTTCCATTTGCATTTAGCATACTCTTTCTGTTCTGTTCTTTCTTTCTTTTCCTCTTTTTTTTTTTTTTTATGTCCTTGGCCCTTCCCAAAATGTTTAAGCTAGTTGAAAAAAAGCAGGTTTTTCTCAAGCGCTTGCAGTCAAATGAATAAGCTAATAAATTATATATGGGCTTAGAAAGAGGATTTTCCCTTTTCACGGCATACATTAGAACCCAGCATTAGCAGTTGTTGGAAATGCTGCTGAAGAACTCTGTCTATCTTATAAAACCATCTGCGGGAGGAGCCTTGCTCACCAGAGTGAGGCAAAGGGAATTGCAATGCACCAGAGAGACAATGTCTTTTGCATAACAATTTAATCCATCCATTTGTTGGTGAATATTCATATTCTGGGGGTAGAAGTTTCAGTATTTACAAATTTGTGGAAGTAGGAAATGTAGATCAGCATCCTGTAAATGTAATATTTACTTCTTTGTTTTAAATGGCTAGGATCACAAAAACTGAGTTACATTTTTGTCCTCTTGCTTTTGTTTACACCGAAATAAAGCCTTGAAGGTTGTAGATACTGCACTATTGGGGCTAAATATGCTCTGATGACTTTCATTTTGTGTTAATTGTGTGATTTATTTATTTATTTTTTAAATATTTTATTTATTTATTCATGAGAGACAACAGAGAGCGAGGTAGAGACACAGGCAGAGGGAGAAGCAGGCTCCACATAGGGAGCCTGACATGAGACTCGATCCCGGGACTCCAGGATTACACCCTGGGCCGAAGGCAGGTGCTAAACTGCTGAGCCACCCAGGGATCCCCTAATTGTGTAATTTAAAATCAGTTTTTCAAGTTATGATCTGAATATTGTTTTTGTCTTTTGTCTATCTGGCTCTATCATCTTTCTTTTCTTTTCTTTTCTTTTCTTTTCTTTCTTTCTTTCTTTCTCTCTTTCTTTCTTTCTTTCTTTCTTTCTTTCTTTCTTTCTTTCTTCTTTCTTTCTTTCTTCTTTCTCTTTCATCTTCTACTGATATATTTCTCTATCTAATCTGTAATCCACAAATAGATGAGATTGAACATTAGAGCTAAACCAATATTACTGATATTGGTGATTTACATATGCAGAATGATTATATATGGTAATATATAATGAATATGTATGTGTGTGTTGTATATACACCTGTATATAAAAATTGGTTTTGAAAAAATAAGAGTGATTTATAAGTAAACCAAATTTGGAGTTCTTCAATTTTCTTAAGACTTTCTAGAGAAAATTTGGCCATGTATCACATCTCATATATCATCTAATTCTTATAATGACTCCAGGATGCAGATCTGAGATAACCAAATCATGGAGAATGAAATCCTTTGCCCAAAATTGTCCAGTTGGGTTCAGAGTGTTTTCTAGTTCACTGGAAAAGCCAATCAATTTCATCTCATGAGGTCCCTCCAATTGTTTTAGCTCTTGGAAGTGTAGAACCCTGGGCTCAGTATTAAACGAAAAAAAGAGTAGTGATTAATTCATTGGTGCCACAAATATTTATTGAGCACCTACAATGTGCTCAATGTTCTAGGAATTGGAAAATACAAAGGAAGAAATAGATAAGTTCACTCCCCTTAAGAGTTTATGTTCCAGGTGAGAGCAATAGATCAAGCAGTGATGTCTACCATGGGATAGGAAGAAAGACCATAGGAAGACATGCTAAGTTGTGGTCCCCCCCGCCCCCATCTGACTAAATGAACAGAATTGGTGCAAATTGTGTGTTAATTTAGGAAAGAACACCTTTCCTCTTTATCCTCAAGGTCTTGCATTATATATCATGGCATTACCCTCAAGATCTTGCATTGGTATTATTTTGGATATCATGCAGTCACCCAAAGACCCACATAGATCATGGATTGGATGTAGCTCATAGATGTTCAAAGTACCATGCTTGCTTTGGGATGTAGAGTCTCTGGAAAGGTCAGGGTCTTTGAGTGCTCCTCATGCTTTGGAATACTAATCTGGAAAACCTTAGCTCCTGTTTCAGAGTTATCATTTGTACTATTATTTGGTATTATTTGTTTGTTTTTTGGTCTCTTTATTTGATGAATAGTGACACATCTAAGATTCATATTTAGGAAAAATAATTAGAGCTGCTTATTTTAAGTCTTGAAATTTCATTATGCCATGAAACAGATCTCTTTCCTTTGCCTGAAGTGTACTTCCACATTACATGCCTGGTGAAATATTCATTTTTATAAGGGCTCTCTCTATAGCAACCTCCTTCAGGAAGCCTGCCTTCTCTGAATTGACATGACATAGTATCTCAGCTCCCACTGCACTGCAAATATTTCTGTTATTCCCCGTGTGTATTTTCTCAGCACCTGCCACATGCCAAGTACCATTTAGGTGCCATTAGCATGTATTATTCCATACTGTAAAGCTTCCATTTCTTTATGTCTCCCTTACATAGCCCTTAAGAGGACTGAGATGCCCACTGTCTTATTCACCTTTGTGTCCCCAGCACCCAGGCATGTACTGGTACATGGCTGGTGCTTGGCAACATCTGTTGAGTTAAGGGAATCTTCCTTCATTTTTAAAAGCATGGATGAACACTCATGCTATGTGTTAATGCTTCAGAAAGTGGTTGGATTAAAGATGCCCAAAACTTTGGTGTGTGAGAGAACAAGAAAAGTCAAATAGAGTTGTTGAACACGGACTTTGGGGCTCAGACAAAGTTGAGATCACACAGGTTTAGGTTCTCACATTCTACTTTGCCTCTTGGATAGAAATTCTTAATTTTACTCAGGTATAAATAATGATTTTGAGAACTTCCCACATAAGGTTGTTATGTGGGTTAAATAAGACACTGTCATGTGGATTAATTAAGACAGTTCTCGGCACATGGACTCATCACAGCCTTCCATGAGGTAACTTGACCAAGTCATGTGGATGGCATGTGGTGTGGCCAGTATTTGAACTCTAGTCTTCTATGTCCAGAAGTTAGCAGTGATTAACTGGTACCCTTCTGTTTTGTAAGAAAACACCTGCTCATGAGAGCACATGGGCATGTGTGTGTGCGCACACACATTCCCTCCCAGTAACTCTCATTAATCTTTCATTTGTGTCTAAAATCAAAAGACAGTAGTCCATCCTCCTTCTAATGATGTCCTAGGTGGTGAATGATGGTGTTACACTGGTTACATGTGGGGTGTTCCTTCACTCCTGTTTGCCTATCCTGTGGAACTTGAGTACAGCACAGCTTCACAGCGCCACACAGTCCCTGGTGTTGTGATGCCGTGTTTAAAAATAGATGTAAATAGTTAACACTTCTTTGAAAAGGAATCAAATCCTCACTTATAGCCTTTATCAACCAGCTGGTTCTTGTAAGCGTCTTCCCGGTCTGTGTGCAAACATTACTTTTAAGTGATCAGCTGGCATAATTAGGTAAGATTGTACACTAGAAGCACAATTCAGTTCTCTCTTCATCTCGGCTGGAAGAGGAAACAAACATCAGGGATGATGATACGAGGTAAGTTAGATGTGGGAGGTTTTTCCAGCAGCTGCAGTACCTTGCTAATCAGCAGAGCTAGTTATTTATTTATTTGTTTTTCTTTTTTAGTTCAAAGGTATGGTTTTGTGGCACCTCAGCGAGAGAGGTCGTTAGGAAACCTGGTACTGTGGGCACCGGTATCATCGCTGGCACAGATCGCAGCTCGTGGGGGCTAGGCTTCTATTTTTTTCTTTCTGGATGTTTTAGTATTAACACTTTTTTTGGATGCATTTAAAACTCTTATCGTATCATAGACAGAAATCAGGTTCAGGGAAACAGAATCTAAGACCTGGCTGGAGGTGGGATTGGGGCTGTGACTTCAGAGACAGTATGCTGTCAAATGAGTAGGAAGATGTTGGTGCAGAAAACCAGTGCAAGCTGTAGCTTGACGAAATGACTAGAAAGTGGTTGCAGAGCAAGGAGACCCACATTCTAAGATCAGCATTGTCCATTGGGCAGTTCACTAAACCTCTCCTGACCCCACTCTCTGATTGTGAAAATGAGGGATGGAAACCTCAAGTCTATTGAGCACTGTAATATATTGCATTCTGTCATGATTCTCACCTGGTGGAGCTCAGTTGCCCAGGAAAACAGATGTAGCGGGCATAGATCAAGGGTGCTAAGGATCTTATCAGAGGTGGGTGTGATAGGTTACTAGGACTGTGTAGTGTTATCTCCACAGAGTCTGGATGCTAAACTGTCTGGTGTTGTAGCCACATTGACATTACTAGCTCTGCGATCTTGAAAGAAATCACCAATACCCATTAATTGGGCTATTGTAAAATACACAGATTATTACCTGCAATATAGTACGTACTCAGTAAATATTAGTTGTTAGTATGGGAAACAGAGTACTAAGATTACCTAGAGGGTATGGGTAGATGCTGAGGGAAAATATTACACTGAGACCTGAAAAAAAATATAGTGGAAGATCTTAAGACATCTCCCCCTGTTAGCTGACAGGCTTCCTTCCTCTGTAGAATCTATTGGTCGTTGCCCGAAGCTCACGGCCTACTGGCCATGCTACCTCTGCTTTGACCAAAGCTCTATTAACCTACTAATTACCAGGCCTTCTGATTCCAGATTAAAGAGCATCTACTGCGAAAATAACTGTTAATATTCAGGGGGCAGATCCTAGGCTTAGATGGCAGCTCAGCTGGACATGACAATTATACATAGATTATCTCATTTAACATTTCCTTTTTTTACAATCCTCATAAGTCATCTTTCATGCCCATTTTACAAATGAGCCCCAAAGTCCTAGGTAATTGCTGAAGTTTGAGTTTAGGTCTCTTTGGGGCCAAAGCCAATTAATCTGAAAGCTCTTTAAAGATGTGTCAGGTGAAGAGAGTGAGCCAGAATATTCTAGGGAGAAAGAACGAACATCATGTCCAAAGCCACAGGAGAGATCGGTTCTAGGATTCTTTCCTTCCTGGTCTACCATTCCATTATTTGGTAATAGAGGCAGAGTTTCACTGTAGGAAGTGAGGATCAGAGAACTTGAGCAATTTGCCTGGTGATTTTTATCAATAAGTTCTCTATTAAAAAAAAAAACAACACACACACACATTGAAATGGCTTCCATTTCAGGTACCAAGGATAGAATTCTTTCAAATATTCTATGTTAAAGGCCAGTGGCTTGAAAGGCTGTGGTCTATTTTTCAGCCTTTTTGAAAAACAAAAACAAAAACAGCGCTTGGGATATCAAAGCTGTCCTGGAACCCTCAGGATGGCTCAGTGTCTCCTCCTCACGTGCCTCTCCAGTCACTTCCAGTCCTCAGAACCAGGGGGAGTGGTGATGGAGGAGAAGAGGGAAGGTGCCAAATGGGTGAAATATTTTGGGGAAAATCGACTCCAGCTTTGCACATTCACAAAAATAGTACTGTTTTTTTTTCCTTTTGCAGCTGTAAAGCTTTTGGTGATTAGTCAGCCCATTTTTAAATTATCAAATGATGATTAAGAAGTAAAAAATGGTAAATATTTAGAATGTGGCAAGACCATGCTAATGGAAACTTGGCATTTGGAGAAATTGGACTCCAGGGAAAGAATAATATTCCTATACAATCTGACATTATCAGTCTGATCTTTGTCCTGAAGTGACTTTAAAAATAAGAGTTAAAAATTATCAGACTATTTTGAATGTGTACTGTGCCCCCAAAATTTTACTGTATTTTTTCTCAATCCTCCCTCTTTTTTTCTTCAAACTATGAAATACCAGGGACTGAAGGATTAAGAACAAGCTTTTGAAATGTAGCATACTCTCGTGGAAAGCAAGTGTTGGGGATGTGAGATTCTTTACTCTCTGCCTTCCCATAGCTCAGCTCCAGCCTTTTTCCTCTGGAGGTTCTTTGCCCCAGCAAGTTCTCTGCCAGGAAAACTCTGCCCTCACGTTTGCATGGAGCTCACTCCTTCCTGCCTTTCAGATTGCAGCTCAAATGTCATTTCCTTAGAGGTTCCCTTGACCTGCAGATCTGAAGTCATCACTGATCAGCACGAGCTGTTTTTCTCTTTCATAACACTTACTGCAATTTGCAATGATCTGGTTCCTTTATTTGTTTTCTTGTTCCTTGACATCCCTCCTCTGCTGAGCCCTATACACTCCAGGGGACCCTGCCTGGCTCACCATTGCCAAGAGCGGTGCTTGCTGCAAATTCCGTACCTAATGAATATTTTTGAATAAGTGAATGCAAAAAGTGCCTTAGGGATAGTGATGTGCCCCCTTAATATATTATTATGTGAAAACTAAAATCAGAAAAAAACCCATGAAGATGTTATTTGTGACATCATTTCTAAAGTTTTTGAGCAAAGGGCATTATATTTTTTTCCCCAAAGACCATTTCAACTTTACTCCTCAGGTACTGTTTACTAAGTGCCAATTTCTAAAAGTTTAGGAAATCAGTATTTTCCAATATAAAGTGCTTTTGCATTTAGAGTAAAATATATATCTTGCTTGTTGGCCAAATACACAGGGAAGAGCTTGCTTTGAGAGAAAAAAATGACCAGGCCTCATCTTCTGGCCAACAGAATCCAGCAGATCAGAGAAACAAGGTCATCCACAATTCATGTTGTTGATTCTTAATGCTTCAGAATATGTGCCTGTCAACATTTGTAGAACTGTTGAATCATGGAATTTCAGCATAAAAGGAAACTTAAAGGTTCCTTTGCTTTGCCCAGCCCCCAAATTCGACACTTGTATCCCTAAGTCACTTCTTTAATTCTGCAGGTTGTATCCCTTGAATTAATTTAGTATCAATATGTTATTGCTCACACCTGTGTTTTAAAAGATTCTCTTGAGATTTAATTTCTAGAGGTAGCAAATTTTCATTAAAAAAATACTGCTTGAAATAAATACAGAATGTGTGAGCTAAGGTTTGGGAATATTTGCTGGCAGAGATTTTTTTGCCTGGAGGGCAGGAAGTTTGGCTACAGTAAAAGCCTTTTCTTTTTTCTTTCTTTCTTGTTTTTTTTTTTTTAATACAAAATTTGGCCTAAAGTGGAGGTTTTTTTGAGTTTGAATAATAATACCATGAGCTGATAAATATGTCAAATATATTCTAACAAATAGCATACTATCATAAATAAATAAAAATTAAAAAAAAGAATAAACTGTGAAGAGCATACTATCATAAATAAATAAAAATTAAAAAAAAGAACTAAACTGTGAAGAGCATACTATCATAAATAAATAAAAATTAAAAAAAAAACTAAACTGTGAAGAGCATACTATCATAAATAAATAAAAATTAAAAAAAAAGAATATTCTAACAAATAGTCATTTTATTACGGGTCTTATTCAAAGCAAGTTAGATATAGTTGATGTTTTATACAAAATTATGGTTGAAATCATGACCATTGTCAGAATCCTAGCTTTTTTTTTTTTAAACATTTTTTTAAAATTTATTTATTTACAATAGTCACACTCAGAGAGAGAGAGAGAGAGGCAGAGACACAGGCAGAGAGAGAAGCAGGCTCCATGCACCGGGAGCCCGACGTGGGATTCGATCCCGGGTCTCCAGGATCGCGCCCTGAGCCAAAGGCAGGCGCCAAACCGCTGCACCACCCAGGGATCCCAGAATCCTAGCTTTTTGATCTGGGAAGGAATCGTAAAAGGTCACTTAACCCAGTAGCTTTCAAACTCTTCTATCATCTACAGTGAGAAATACATTTTTTGGTATGATCCAGTACACACACACAAATAGGCAACCACAACTGAAACTAAAGATTCACAGTTCTCTCCCTCCCTACATAAGATGTATTCTATTTTTTATTTCATATTGCTTCACTTAAAAAAAGTTTGTTTTGCTTTTACACACTGATTTTAAGACACATTCATTTTGGAAAACACTAATCTGGCTCAAGTCATTTGCTTTACAAACTCAGAAGCCAAAGGTGCTGGGAGGGCAAGTTACATCCTCTCACTTCATACCAAGTTCAAGGAACCCGGTCACTAAGTTGTGTACGTTGGTCCACAGACTGTGTCTTCTCTTTCATTCCAATCAATGATTCTATAAAATCATAAGAAGCGGCTACAGTTTAATTAAAAAGAAAAATACAACCTATTTCTTGAGTTTAAGTCCAAGTCCCCAGTGGGCAAGTTCCCTACCCTCTCAGAGCCTTGCTGTACTCACTTTTTATGCAGGGACTTAAACTCTTACCATAATGAGCCTCGACATAGCTCAGTGAGGTGCTTATTGAAACAACATGGATAAAAATGCCTGATAGGATTCTTGGCTCCTGCTTTTCTACCTTGCTTCCCTAAGAAGTAATGTTAATTTTAAAAAGAAAGAATAAAACATAAGAAATGAAATACACAATATTGTATTTTGGTTCAACTGTCTAAAAGTCCACCTTCTTTACGATTCTTGATGTGGCAGACTGAGCCAGCTACAGATGGGTTAACAGTTCTGCTATCGAGATTTTCCACTCTGATTTGTTTGTTTATTCATGAGAGACACAGAGAGAGACAGAGACACAGGCAGAGGGAGAAACAGGCTCCCTGCAGGGAGCCCGATGGGGGGGATAGGCTCCAGCCCAGTACTCTGGGATCATGACCTGAGCCAAAAGCAGATGCTCAATCACTGAGCACCCCCAGGTGCTCCCATTTTCCCTCTTCTTGAGTTCAGGCTAGCCTGTGACTGTATTAGCCAGGGATCCACTGAGGTGATGCCATGCGAGTTCTAGACCTGGTTGCTAAGTGGACCAACAGTTCTCACCTTGTTGCCTCAGAGCCCCCAGTCATCTTGGGAAGTGTGACTTCCCTGCTAAGAGACCATGCAGAGAGGTCTCATGACTCCGTGGAGAAGGAAGAGGAGCTCCACACAGACCTGCTTTCCATCTGTCCCCATCAAGGCACCAGGCAGGTGGTGGTCTCAGGGACCCTGCAGATCAGCCTGGCCTCCAGTTCAGTACCACCCAATTTGAACCCTTTTGATCCTATGTAGAGTAGAGATTCACATAGCTAAACCACAGACACACCATAGAGATATAATCAAATGGCAGTTGTTTTAAGCATCCTGTTTTAGGGTACTTTTGCAATGCAATAGTGGATAACCAGAACACTTGACTGGCTACAAAGAAGGAGTTCAAGTGAGCAGTTTCCTAGAGCCAGTGTAGCATGGCACAAATCCTGAAGCAAGACTGCCTCTGCTAAACCCTTGGGCTAGTTACTGAATCTCTTTGTGGCTTTAGTTTTCTCATCTTGAAATCCGATAAGAGTACTATCTACCTCATATGGTCACTCTGGGGATTAAAAAATGTTAGTACTAGAACATATAAAATTCTTAGAACAGGGCCCTATACACACAGAAAGTACTATGGAAATCTGTGTTATTATTCTAGAATAGGAAAATATACATTTGGTTTGATTTAGACTAGAGCTCAGGATCAACTGGTACTGCTTTTGGATTGTGAACAGGCCTTTGTTCTGGGTCTTCAGGTATCTTGAAATCTGACTTGCAAAATTAATTCAAATTGGTCATAGAAATGAATATTCCCATGGAACCTAAAAGAGATGAAGAATTGTAAACAAGGGGCAGAGAGACATCCCATTTGCTGGGGTGGCACTTAGTAACAGGTCCAATGTTCTTTAACGTTGTTATTAGTGGTGTGGGCAAGAGGTTGAGTAGCACATTAATCATATTTGTGACATCAAATCATGTAGAAGACAGGAGAAAACAGGGATTACATCTCTATATCCGGAGGGAGTAGGAAGGTGAGCTGGAAAGAAAATGAAACAGTAAGATTAAACGCAGTCAAGTTCAGGATTTTGAATTGGATCTGCTGATATAGCAATCCTTTCCAAAAAAATGATTTGAAGCATTTCAGTTGAACAAGTATTTACCTAAGGTGTGTCACACACCGGGCACTGTGCTAAAAAATGGGAATTACTAGGCAAATATGGCCTGTCCCTCCCTTTAAGGAGCTCACAGTCCTGTAGGCAATGCAGACCGAAGCCAACACAAATAATACAGGATGATGTGTGCAAGAATAAACGTATGTCTAGGGTACAGATGTCTGAGAGAGGACAAAGTCAATGGTTTTTTTGTTGTTGTTTTTTGTTTGTTGTTTTTTAAAGATTTTATTTATTTATTCATGAGACACACAGAGAGAGGCAGAGACACAAGACACAAGCAGGCTCCATGCAGGGAGCCTGATGTCCCGCGTCTCCAGGATCAGCCCCTGGGCTGAAGGTGGCACTAAACCACTGAGCCACCTGGGCTGCCCCAAAGTCAATGTTTCTACTTGGGATTGTGTGTACGACAGCGGGTATGGAAACAAAATCTATAAAAATTAGAGGTGGAAATCAGAAACTGAGTGCATACATAAAGAGAAAGAAAAATAGAAGCCTCTGAGAGTTGTACATTTGAGAATCAGATTGGGCTGTGCTCTTTCTGTGAAGGACAATAAAGACAAAACAGGATGACTTAACAAGCTGTCATTAGAGTTACAAATCTAATATAATTGAAGAAAAGTGATCCATGACAAAGATGTTTTTGAACTTGGGAAAAACACATTTCATAAAGGAAAACAGAATTCACTGATATCCACACATAAGGCGTTTGCATTGTCTTTGGAAGTAGTAGGATTTTAAGGCAAATATGTTAGAACTCTCTATTTGCTCATTTATTCATTCCTTGAGCAAAGCTGACACGATGGAATAAAAACTCATAGTCACTGCTCTTCCAAATGTTTCAGTCCAGCTGGAAAGAATCATTAATCAAATAATTATGCCAATATATAATCATAACTTTCTCACTTTTGAGGGAAAAGCAAAGTGAGCTATGAGAGAGGCAACCAGGATCTAAAGTAATATTGAGGAGCTTCTGAAGGGGTTCTTCTCTAAAAAGGTGATGCTTGACTTGAGGTTTGAAGGATGGGTTACAGAGGTAGGAAGAGATGGCAGTTAGTTTTTCAATTTTTTTTTTAAAGATTTACTTACCAAATGAATCAGTTAATTAATTTAATACATTTTTACTTAAATTCAATTAATTAACATATAGTGTATTATTAGTTTCAGAGGTAGAGGTCAGTGATTCATCAATTGTATATAACATCCAGTGCTCAAGACATCATGTGCCCTCCTTCATGCCCATCACCCAGTTACCCCCACCACCTCCCTTCCAGTGACCCTCAGTTTGTTTCCTATGATTGAGTCTCTTATGGTTTGTCTCCCTTTCGATTTCATCTTGTTTTATTTTCTCTCTCTTCCTCTATGATCCTCTGTTTTGTTTCTTCAATTCCACATATGAGTGAAATCATATGATAATGGTCTTTCTCTGACTGACTTATTTCACTTAGCATAATACCCTCTAGTTCTGCCATGTTTTTGCAAATGGAAGATTTCACTTTTTTGATAGCTGAGTAGTAGGCCATTGTATATATACACCACATCTTCTTTATCCATTCGCCTGTCGATGGACATCTGGGCTCTTTCCATAGTTTGACTATTGTGGACATTGTAGCTATAGACATTGGGGTACATGTGCCCTTTCTAATCCCTACATCTGTGTCTTTGGGGTAAATACCTAGTAGTGCAATTGCTGGGTCATAGGGTAGCTCTATTTTTAACTTCTTGAGGAACCTCCATACTGTTTTCCAGAGTGGCTGTAGCAGCTTGCATTCCTACCAACAGTGTAAGAGAGTTCCCTTTTTTCTGCAACCTTGCCAAAATTTGTTGTTTTCTGACTTGTTAATTTTAGTTATTCTGACTGGTGTGAGGTGATATTTCATTGTGGTTTTGATTTGTATTTCCCTGATGCTGAGTGATATTGAACATTTTTTTTCATGTGTGGGTTGGCCATTTTTATGTCTTTGGAGAAATGTCATCTTGCCTGGATTATTTGTTCTTTGGGTGTTGAGTTTGATAAGTTCCTTATAGATTTTGGATTCTAGCCTATTATCTGATATTTGCAAATATCTTCTCCCTTCTCCCATTATATTGGTTGTCTTTTTTTTTTAAAGATTTATTTATTCATGAGACACAGAGAGAGGCAGAGACATAGGCAGAGGGAGAAGCAGGCTCCCTGTCGGGGGCCTGATGCAGGACTCAATCCCAGGACCCCGGGATAACAGCCTGAGCCAAAGGCAGACGCTCAACCACTGAGCCACCCAGGTGCCCTGGTTGTCCTTTGGTTTTGTTGACTGTTTTCTTTGCTGTGCAAAACCTTTTTATCTTGATGAAGTCCCAATAGTTCATTTTTGCCTTTGTTTCCCTTGCCTTAGGAGACATGTCTAGCCAGAAGTGGCTGTGGCTGAGGTCAAAGAGGTTGCTCCCTGTGATCTGCAGGATTTTGATGGCTTCCTGTCTCACATTTAGGTCTTTCATCCACTTTGAATTTATTTCTGTGTATGGTGTAAGAAAGAGTCCAGTTTCAGTGTTCCACTACTTACCTATTTTAGAGAGAGACAGAGAGAGAGCAGGGAGGAGGGGCAGAGGGAGATGGAGAGAGAGAATCTCAAGCACACTCTCCAATGTTCAGGGAGCCTGATGCGGGGCTCAATCCCACAACTCTTAGATCATGACCTGAGCTGAAATCAAAAGCCAGATGCCTAACTGACTGAGCTATCCAGGTACCCCAAGAAGGGCAGTTTATACAGAAACTGCATCCTGTACAAAGGCCCTGTGGTAAGGGGATCTTACAAACTAGGCTTTGGGAAAAATAGGGATTTGCTGGGAGTAATAATAGATTTCAATAAATACCATAAAGCTTTTTTGGATTTATTCTATTTAACTTCAACAAAAATTCACGGGTACTTAAGACCTTAGTGACAATTTTTGGAGAGTAGAAACCCTTTTGAATGTAGGAAAAACAACTAAAGGAGGCTCTTTAATGTTTGCACTAAAAGATATCACTCATGTCAGGGATAATTTAGAGATGATTTTTGAATCTGAAGTATTTGGTTTGGTTAGAGTGCTGACCAATATAAGATTATTATAGCTTTTAGTTGGAAAATCTGCTTGCAAACCCAGTAGGATTTTATATTCATCCTGGTGATAAATCTGATGACGGCAATGAAAAACATAATACTTTGCTTTGGATTTGCAATTAGAAAAGTTTATTAAAGTTCTTGTTCTCCTGCTTTGTGATAATTTTCAATTTTGATGTGAACAAATGCTAAATAATACATTTTATTGATCCAAATATACAGAATTGTATTTCCCCAAATCTTTTTCTTCTCCATAAATCAGTCATTGCTTCTTAGAAGGAAAATAAATTTGCTTTTGAATGGAGCACCAATATTTTTTTTCTTCCCAGTAGTAGGTTCTGCATATTTGAATGTGTTGCAAATTCTGCTTATTTTTCAGGACACAGGTGAAGCTCCTCCTTGGAGGGAGCCCTCATTATTTCTCTAGTTAACTCCAATCTGCCTGTTTTCTGATGTCCATCACTTTATATTCCTGACTGTGGCACTTCGTCATATTTTATTATTATGTTTTGATTTAACTCACTTAGATGCTTACATTTTTTTTATTCTGATTATATTCCAGACCATAATTCCTACCATGGCAGCTGATAAATTCTCTGGTAGATTGATAAATTCTCAGTGTGTCTGTTGATGGAATGGATGAGAGAAAGGGATGGCACTGTTGCATCAGCTTGGGCTCTCACGTTGCAGAAAACAGGTTTCAACTCTTGTTAATCTAAGTGAGGAGATAATTTATTGGAGGATTGCAGGGGTTGCTCGGACCATGGTCAGGGAGACAGAAGAATCAAGCTTGGGAGAGCTGGACCAGTAGACTCCATCTGATATTAGTGGAAATGACGTCATGCTCATATCTGGTTGCAAGCACTGGATTGAAACCATTCTTTCTTCCAACTTTGTTTCTGGCTATTTAAAATTCAGAGTCATAGGGATCCCTGGGTGGCGCAGTGGTTTAGCGCCTGCCTTTGGCCCAGGGCGCGATCCTGGAGACCCGGGATTGAATCCCACGTCAGGCTCCCGGTGGGTGCATGGAGCCTGCTTCTCCCTCTGCCTGTGTCTCTGCCTCTCTCTCTCTCTCACTGTGTGCCTATCATAAATAAATTAAAAAAAATAAAATAAAATAAAATTCAGAGTCATAGGAGAGAGCATTGGCCCACTTAAATCTAGGCCTCCTTACTGGCACATGGCTGTACTGGAGCAGGAAGAGAAGAGACCTGGAAGAGTAGCATGAAGGACTCTCTCAGCTTCCGTAGATGGTGTGGTTTACCATCAAACCAGGCGTGCTAATTTTCCAGAAGGAGATCTAAGTTCTGTGAGGAGGATCAGTATGTGTGTGTGTGTGTGGGTGGGGGGTGGGGGGAGAGGGAGGGAGAAGCCCAAAGACTCCACAGTAATGAAATTCATTTTGAATTTGTCTTTACTTACTGGCTGGTGACCTTGGGTGAGTCATTTATCCTTTCTTTGCTTTCTCACTTCCTAAATGTAATCACTTGGCTTCTCTAAAATCCTTGCAGGATGGTTGCAAGGGTCAGAGAAGAGAACATATCTAGAAGTACTTCGTAAATGATAAGTGCTATATAAGTGCCAAATACTCTTCTTATGGCTTTTTGGTGCATTCTGCAGTGCCATTGTTGAGTAGGTGGTCATAGAATGGAATTGAGAGGTTTATTCCTGTCTTGGGTGTTATGGCTCCAGAGGAACTGTGAAGGAGACTTTCTCTTGTTTGCATATCGTGCATTTTAATAGTAATAATGTCCCCTTCTATTTTACTGAATTTTCACTATGTGTTGGGATCTCATCTAAGCCTGTTCTCTGTTCTTATTCATGTAATCCTCACAATAATCCTCTGCATAAAATACTATGAATATTCTTATCTTACCAGTAGTAAACTGAGGCATATGGAAGAGCTAGAAGTATCTGCCATCAACATCATCATCTACACTCTATATCCCGTTGGTAACATTGAATGTTAATTTTTGCTTTTTAACCATCTTGCCAGATTATGAAGAAGATTAATGAGGAAATGTAGGCATAATATTTAGTGTTTCTAGGAAGAAAGCTTCTGGTGAATGCAATTATTGTTGTGCATTTTCATAATAATGAAATATGAAATATAGTATTTTTATGCTTTGTTCTCTTTAATTAATCTTTCCAATCCTAGCTCACAATCAACTTATTTTTCAAAACCAGAGACTTCAGAATATTGCCCTTTCTTAAGTTTTTCCTCTCTAATTTCATAAATATATATATCATTTATTGATTTCAGTCTTTAGTATTTATCATTTTTGCTTTTGTTTTTCCCTTGAGCATCAGAGGTGTAGGACTATAAGAGATTAAACCCTGGGTCAAAGAAGATTTGTAATTCCCCTGGTGGGCAGATCATCAGATTTGGATTTGGGGGAACCAAACAAGCAGTGTTATATTAAAACTTCAGCTGCAACCACAAAGTTAATGTCATGCTTCTTAGATCATAATAAGGAGCCCTTCCTGTGTTCAGAGGAAAGGAAAAGAGAGAGGGAGAGAAACTGATCTGGAAAGAATTTCCCCTTGATATTGTCACTCACCGAAATGGCTGGTGATAATTGGACATAGGAGACATTTGTAAGATCAGACAGGATATCACTTCCTTAAGAAGCTACATCTCTGACAATGGAGTGTCTGTCATTGTCTACAGACACACAGGGCTCTATGCCTTGCTAATGTCAATGTGCTAAACCTCAATTATCAGAACATACAGTGAGAAATTATTTATAATATGGGACAGAAGAGTTCATCTAGGTGATAGAGTTTCAGATTATTTGTGAAAATACCAAGTTTCCCTGTCAGCAAAATGGAGATTAAGGCATCATGGCCCATGATTGGGAACCTAAAAAAAAAGTGATTGATAGAATTAATTGGAAAGATTTCCATAAGCCTAGGGATGAGCTGATAATTTTGTTGACTAGGATAAAACAATATTCTTGGTGTCTTTATGGTCACTCTTCCAAGTTTAAAAAAAAAGTACTTTCAAAGATTAAGTATGCATATACTGGCTTCACTCTTTCTACTTGCGCTTAACTAATTACGATTTTATAACACTCTTCCTCAATGGAGAACAAAATGTTTTATAGCAGACCTACATATAAGTTGGTATGTCTGCATTATAATGTATATGAAATGGTTATTCTGTTTAATTAAATTTACATGTTTAAGGGGGAGCAAGTATACATTTAGGGATGGAAAATTGTATTTAAAAATATATCATTCCATAGTGGGGTGCGTGGGTGGCTCAGTCAGTTAAGTGTCTGCCTTCAGTTCATTTCAGTTCATGATCCCAGGGTCCTGGGGTTGAGCCAGGCATCAGGATCCCTGCACATTCCATAGAAATAACAGATTGGAAGATCACTGTAGAAAATATGGTATGATAAATGCCCTTTCTCTAAAAGATTTATTTCAAGTTTAATGAGTACACAATGGAAACTTAAAGTATTAAACATTTACTCAATAGCAATGTTTGAATTCTTGATTAAAATAATATAGAAGAATGTATATAGTAGAATAATAACAGTTGTGCTATCCAGTGGTAAGGATCCCAATCAACCTATTAAAAAGCATTAATTGAGCTGCTATGATAAGCATGGGGGCTTTGCTGGATTTGGATGGATCAACCATGGGGCGTAGCAATTAGGTCCATACCTGACTCCTGATTAGTACTCAACAAATATTTATGATATGAAGGAAGAAATGAACTCAGGAACCTTCATTGAGGGGCACCTGGGTGGCTCAGTTGTGTAAGCGTTCAACTCGTGATTTAGGCTCAGGTCATGATATCAGGGTTGTAAGATTGAGCCCTGTTTTGGGCTCCATGCTCACTGAGAAGTCTGCTTGAGATTCTCACTCTCTTTTCCTCTCCCTTTGCCTGACTCTCCTCACATGTGCCCCCTCTCTCTTAAATAAATAAATGAATAAATAAGAAAAGAAATCTTCATTGATACCAGTAGTTTTTTTTTTTTTTTTTTTGAGTAGATATTAGGTGCAAAACACATCCCATGGATCAGTCTACTTAATCCTTACAAGATACTGATGCTGTAACAGATTATTCTTATAGTAAGGATGGGTAGACTGACAGATTAAGAGACTTCTTGGAGGTCAGATATCTGGGACATAACGGAGCTAGAATCTAATCCTGGGTTTGATTGTATTTGTTTTGGCGGTTCATGGACTCCTTAGATCTGTGAAAACTCTGAAAGCCTTTTTAAAATTCAACTGTAAATCTTTCCAGGGAAACCATTAATAGCCTCCATTGTCTTCTCATTGAGATCCACACTGAGATCCTGTATCTTCCTCCCAAATTTCAAGAGCTTGTATACAACTGAAGAAAAATAAGATTCAATCATAAAACAAAAGATAAATTCAACATATGTAAATGAATAAAATTCCATGTAGATAACGTGGGATTAGTTGCCAGGGACAGTATAGGGTTGGAAGTGGTAGAAACCATATGCATGGTGTGATTTTTTGGAAGCTTTTTCCTGGGAAGCAGCATTTAAAATGGGCCTTGGAAGTGCCATGGAACTGGGTTCCAGCCTTGTGTACTCTGACCGGGCTCCCCCTGCCTCCCTTCTCTCCACATAGAGTGACACTTGACAGCAAGGAAGAATTAATTACCACACGTTTCCTTCTGCCTACAGCCGATTACCTGCAAGACTGCTTCAACATTAGGCTGAGAACAGCAAGGAAAACGCCATTTGGAAATGTTCTGCTCAGAACGGATGTCCAGCTGCTCATTTAGATCATGAACTGTTTGTCAATACTGACAATTAGTGGGCTAAAGATTGCATTGACCACATGACAAGAATCGATATGTGCAGTACTTGTTAGTTATTTACCGCCAAGTGTATTAAAGCCTGTAGATTTCTTATAAATCCTTCAAAGCTATCCTGCTATGATCCTCTCGACAACACGCATTGACACATCAATAAATCCTTTTGACAAGGGTGATCTGTGAAAATCAATACCAGTTTATCAGCGATTCCCATGTAGTTTTTTTTTTTTTTTGACAGGCCAGCAGAGGCTTAAGATCATTTCCCAAAGCAGGAGCATTGACATGGTCTAGGTGCAAGCCTTGTAAGTGTGCCTGGAGGCACTGACCTTGATTAAAGTCCTTTGCTCAAAGGCTCTTTGTAAATCCCTACAAGGGAGAGAGACCCACTCACAGATAGTGGTGATGGGCAGCCACCTTCAAAAGTCAAGTGGATACTTAAAAGTCTCAGTGCATAGTCATCTGTGCCAATGCCTGCCCAACGTTCAACCCTTCTCTATCTCAAAGAAAGCTTGAGAACTTGTCAACAATTCTTCACCCTTATTCTAAGACAGCCCTTAACACTGGCACTCAATATCTGTTTGCTGAACAGGTTTGCTTTACAGTTTTTATTATATGAACTGAATTAAACCTTCAGGCTAAGGAAAAACACCTACAATTCAAGTTCATATACAAAAATAAGTGTATTAGTTAGAATAAGGATAGTTGCTGTAACAAACCAACTTCAAAATGTCAGTGTCTGCCGTGTAATTTATGGTTCAATGTAACCATTTCCGGACAGTGAGTGTTTTCCTTTACATAATGATTCAGGGACCCAAGCTCCTTCCATCTGTGGCTCTGCCATCCTTTAGCATCAGAGTGATCTGAAACTTTCAGTCTGTGGAAGTAGGAGAAGAGAAGAGAGAAAGAGAAAGCCACTTTTTAAAATCCTAAACTTAAAACAGGACCACAAGATGCAAAAAGGGATTTGTCAATTAGTCCTAGATAGGAAGCCACTTCCCAGTGATTTCTTCTCTCTCTCTCTCTCTCTCTCTCTCTCTGTTACTAATCTCCATGACAAAACTCCCTAAATGCTGAAAACTTTTATTTCTCTGGGCTTCCATGGACCTCTACTTTTGTCATAAAAGTTGTTACATCAAAACTGTGTCCTAAGTCTCTCCTTTGAGAGTTCTGTTATCAGCAACAGTTAAACGGTTTTAAGGGATACTGAAAAAGAGTTCATAATCATCTCACGTTCTCTTTTTCTTTTGAAAATATGACCTCAAAAGAGGCAATTGCACTAAACTTTCAGGCTCCCAAGTTCCACTGGTCATTAATAAAATCTAGCTGCGGTTCTATTTGTCTCAGGACTTTCTTGCTATCTGCCTTCCGTTTGCCTCTTGTGAAAGTCTTTGCTGAACAGCTATGTCTGTGTCTTGCTGAAACTAATAAAATTATATCTATCACTCTCTCGGGGGGCTCTATCCAGAGTTGCATTTGAGATCCAAAGACAAAGAGAAGTTCTTGCTAGTGTTTTGCTGTAATTAAAGATCCCAGAGTTTTCCAGAGAGGCGTATTTGAAGAAAGAGATGTCCACCAACTTCAGGATTGTTGATTTCCCTCCCTGTCTCTCTCTCTCTTTCTGTCCCTCTCTCTCTCTCCCTCCCTTCCTCCCTTCCTCTTTCTCCTCCTCCTCTTCCTCCTTCTTCATTTTTCTCTTTAAATGACTATACAAACTATATTGAATATTTAAAGGTATCTGTTTTCCAATACTTTTGTTTTTTTAGCATAGAAACTCCTTGACAACATATGGAGTTGGGAGAAGCCAAAAAAAAAAAAAAAATGCTTTGGAGAAACCCTACCTTCATCTTTTTCCGGTGAACCTAAATATTTAAATTCTGGAGGAAAATCCCCCATCAGCAAGAGAGAGACTTCCTATGTAGTTTTTATTTATTTATTTACTTAAGCCATGTTTTGATTTCTTTGGCAATTTCTCATTTGTTGGGACCAGCAGTTAAATGGATATTTGAAAGGACACAGGCAAACCCAAACCAAGATTGGATGAGGGAAATGAGGAAGCTGTGTCTTATATTTTAGCCATTTAGTTTGTGTCTCTAACTACAGTATTTCAAGAGGATACCAGTGGGGGGAGGGTTTGATTTCTCTACAGCTCACATGTCTATGAGCATCAGAATGAAAGATCTGGTGGGTTTTCTGCAGTGTAGCAAATGAAAGAGCTCATTAGCTGTAAGCAGCCAATAATCTTCTGTGATTCACCAATAGCAGCTATTCCTTGGGGAAATTTATGCTAGGCAAGGCTGGAATAGTAAGAAAGCAAGAAGAAAGGGGACGTGTAAAGCAAGGCAAGAATGAGTGAAAGCATGCTTCACATCCCTGCAGAAGTCAGTTCTGTTTCTGACATACTCAGAGAGTTTTCATTGTATTCCATCCTTGCATATGGGCTATTTTTAGCATCCAGCATTATTCCTGCTTCGAAGGATGACTTTGGTTATTAGCTATGATTAATTAAGGCCATATGGCTCTTGAAATGTTCTACTTGTGAATATAATAATAATAATAGGACCACAACTGTTTACATTTTTCAAAGCATGATCACATTCAGTTTTAACCTTGCAAAGTAAACAAGACAAGAATTTACAACCCATTCTACAGATGGGATGATGAGATGACACATATATTTTAGGTTTATATTTCAGGGGTGATAACTTAAAACAGAGCCACCGCCCCATGGAAGGACTTACAGTATGGGTTCAGAGTGGCACTGATCCAGGACAGCAGACAGTCTTCTTAACTTCCAATCCATGGCTCTTTCTGCCAAGGAGATTAGAAACAGAAAAATGCTAACAATAGCTAATACCTATATAGCCTTTTTGTTAAGTTTTTTTTTTTTTCATATACTAACTCATTTAGTTTTCAAAGCAATGCTATGGGATAATTATTAGCATGATTTTATAGAGGAGAAAGTGGGGACAAGGTGAGATCCAGTAGTTTACATTTAGTTATGTAACTGGGGAGAGCAGGAGCCGGAAGCACAATCCAGGCAGTTTGTATGCAAAGCCTGTGTTGTGAACCTCCATGCAACACCTCCTCTCAACAGGAAACAGCTATAAATTCCAAAATCCATGAACAGTTCTTGAAGGTGTTCTATGGCCTTGAGGATTTAGAGTTCAGATTTAAGACTGATCAGTCTTCTTTCTTGAGTCCTGATGAACTTTTGCAGAAAGGTTGTGCAGATATGTGGAGACAAAAATCACCCAAAACGCAGGTCCTCTGCAACAGTCCCTTCCCGTAAGGGCTGGAGTGCATCTGTGTCCAGCTTCGCAGATTACATGTGTCCCATTGTCCCTCTCAGCACATAGAACTCAAACCAGCCTGATGGGCATTATTTATACATTCATCTGCCATGTACTGAGTCCTCACCATGAACCAGGCACTGAGCTAGGCATATGGAGGACGCAGAGATGAAGACATCCTGGTCTTTGCTCTCAAGGAGATTACAGACTCAAGGGGAGAGATAGAGATGTGGAATCGGGTAATTAAGGATAAGATATGCAATGCGTGCTATAACAGGTATGAGCAGTGATCTTCTTGAGCCAGAGAAAAGGGGCTAATTTGGGCTCAAGAAATAGAAGTCAGGACAGTGGGGTATTAATTGTCTGCTCAGGAACTGAAGCCAGAGAGATTTGGGTTCAAGTCATGGCTAAGCCAATTTATACCTGGGAGATGTTAGAAAAATTACTTTTTTTTCACTACAACTCCTGTTTCTTATCTTGGCAAATATAAATGATAATCCTGCCTCCCCAAGGCCACAGTGAGGATCATGGAAGAGATCTCTCTAAGAAACTGGTCACAGAGCGAGTGTTTGGGAGATGTAATGATAACACTCATAACCATCTTGAAAGCTTCACGGAGGTTGTGACACTTCACAGATGGCTTTGTGGTTGATGTGAGGCCAGCTGTCAGGCAGAGAAGAGAGGGTGGGTGAGAAGATGGAGGAAAATTGCCGTGCCAGAAATCGGTGCATACGAACCCACAGAATAATTTGTCCCTAGAGCACAGTCCAAAGAATACTGTCTGGCAATAGGCTCCACCTGCCTTTTCTCTCTGCAGGCTTTGCCTACTTGAGTTGATTCTACACACAGTCAGAGGAATCATCTTTCATTGCCATAATTGCTATCATAGCATTTTCTCTCCTGAGAAGTAGGTAGTGGCTCCCAATTGCCTCTTGAATCAGCGTGAATGAAATTGATCACAGACTTCAAGCCTTCCCTCATACCCAACAGCCTCATCTCACCTCCTGGTGTACCCTGGATTTTCTCTTCTCTTCAATCAAGGAAGCTGGTCCTGGCTTTGCACATAATTTTCCATCTCTCCCTCCCCAAGACAGGATGGACCCCTGAATAAACATTTGATAGAATTTCTAAAGCAAATGTGTTCATGTATGTGTGTATGTGCACACACACGTGTGTATGTTGTGATTTCAAAGTGATAAAACATGGTGAAGCATGGTGGGTAGGATCTATCTGATTGACCAAACAATGACTTGAGTTAATGAACACTTCTTGATATAGAGTGAATTTTGTTGGCCTACCAGTACTTTTAAATATTTGAACGTAATGCTATGGACTAAATAATTGTACCCCCTCTCTGTGGCCAGCCCCAATTTGTAAGTTGAAGTTATAACTCTCAATGTGTAGGTATTTAGAAATGGTGCTTTAGGGAGGTAATTAGGGTTAGATGAGACTGTGACAGTAAGGGTATGGGGGCTTCATAGATAGGAGTAGTCTTTTTCTTCTTCTTCTTCTTCTTCTTCTTCTTCTTCTTCTTCTTCTTCTTTAGATTTTATTTATTTATTCATGAGAGACACAGAGAGATAGAGAGAGGCAGAGACATAGGCAGAGGGAGAAGCAGGCTCCCTGCAGGTAGCCTGATGTGGGACTGGATCCCAGGACCCTGGGATCATGACCTGAGCCAAAGGCAGACGCTCAACCACTGAGCCACCCAGGTGCCCCAGGACTAGTGTTCTTATAAGAAGAAATACCAGAGTTTGCCCTCTTTCTCTGCCATGTGAGGACATGTGAGAAGGTGGCTGTCTGCAAATCAGGAAGAGAGTTTTACCAGAATTAGCTGAACTAGCTGATGCTGGCATCCTGATCAAAGATTTCCAGCCTCCAGAGCTGTGAGAAAATACATTTTTGTTAAGCTACCAGTCCATGGTACTTTGTTATATTAGTCTGGGCAACCTAATAAATCCAGTTGTATAGCCACTAAACACAGAAAAAAGAATAAGTAAACAATAAACAAGCAAGAAAACAAAACAAAACAAGAAAGCTCAGTAAATACCTGGCTCTCCACATGGCAACACATTGCCTGGACTCATTGCAGGTTCCTTTCATTCCACTGGAACAACCCGTTTGCCACAATTGTCAATAATTCCTATCGCCTCCCTCTGCTATACTTGGCAGACTGTACCTATACATTACCTGCAAGGTAAGTGTCACTCAAGCTTTGTGTTCCTGCTTTGAATTTTTTGTTGGGGATACACCTTCACTGAAGACTGACCTCTGCTTGTATTTGCATAAATCAAACACAATAAAGTCGCTTGGATGATTCACAACAAGTCTCAAAAAATCTGTTAATGATAAGGTGCAAAAGGCAACTTAGAAGAGTTAGTTCCTTTTTTCTTGTCATTTTGCATCCTGTTCACCCCTGGGCAGAGAGGCTCTTACAAAAGTCTATCTTTCTTTCCTTTGTTTCACTCTCTCATTCTGTGTGTGTGGGTGTGCATGCGTGTGTGTACTCAGGTGCCCATGTGTGTGTGTATAAATGCATATCTGTATGTATCTATACATACACACATATCTACATGCATATATTTATGTTTATTATGTATGTATGCATATATGTTATATACATAAAATCTAATTGTATAAAAACATTATTGCATAGGTTAAAAAAGACCCTGCAAACTTTCTCCAACAGGCAATTAATAATTATATTTTAAGGGTATTCAGTCAAGTGATGAAATCAGTTTATAGTCTTAAGGAATCTAATTGATTTCTGCAGTAACCTCAACAAATTTTAAAGGTAGAAGGCTGTAGGTTCTTTATTCCTAACACTTGGCTAATTTGGAAACTATTTCAGACCCATATTACTTAATAAGAAAAATTAAAAGACAGCAAGTTTTATTACCAACAAACATGCATTGCTTAAGCAATTACTTTGTGCTCCACACTGCTAAGAGCATTGCTCTCTTTGTCTCACTTGGAACATCAGTGAATCTGAAAGAAGTATGACTATTTCCATTTTACAGATGAGGAAATCAAGATGCAGTGAGGTTAAGCAACAACAACAAAAAAAGCACAGAGTTGTAACCTGATGTTAGCTCAGTTCTTACTTCATTTTTGCCCTATTTATCATGATTTACATGGTTGAAAAATTGTTGGTTATATGTGAAGGTGAGATAGATGCATTTTCTTCCTCATCACTTGTTAGCACTTTGGTGGGTCCACTGCCTAATGAGCTCTGATTTAATTTTAAAACAAAAATTTTGCCCCAAGGTCAGAAAATCCTCCTTTATAATTTGAACTCTAAACCATTTTTCTTCAGTGATATAAAATTATACTTGTTCTCTTCTCATTTCCAAACACTCCTACATAGTATTTATAACATTGCTGGTTTCTTGGGAAGTCAGCATTCTTCTGTGCTATTAAGAGCGGTAATATTTTTCTATCTGGTTCCCAAGAAATTGATGAATTCAGTAAGTTGACTCAATGCCTTGATACAGGCTTGGGAACTTTTAAACCGAAAAGGGGGTAGGAGATGAGTACACAGTGAATGGGCCTTACAAATTGGGGTCAGTGATTTCTGAATCGAAGCTAAGTGATATTTGCTCAATGCACAAAGAACTAGTGCTATTTCTGGTGAAGTCCAGGGAGGGTCCTTATGGTGGGATATATCTGCTTCTAACAATTTCCCTAGGACGCTAGCTAGCCCTGTGAAGTCTCTCCTGTAGTGGATGAGATGTGAAATGTATTTGTTCTCAAAGCCAGTGGTGGAGGGGACCTCTGGGTCCGATTCTGTCCCCGGAATGTCCTAATGACTCAGCTCACATCTCAAGGAAGCATATAATGTTGGGTTCTATTTCAGCTTCTTCCAGCTTAGAGGATTTCTCTCTTAAAACCTTGGCCTGAGCTCAGTGCTTCTGGTGGTCAGGAGCTAATACTAGCACTTAGAGCCTCTTACATGAAGTTGAGAGTTGAGGTCTCGCCCACGACCCACCCCATGCCCACAGCAGTTCCATTGACAGCTGACTACAGGCAGATCTCTCTCCAGAGCTGCTCCCCCATTTCCTAGCTGTGTGGTCTGGGACCAGTTCCCTACATTCCTTATGCTTTGTAAGGGAATCAGATGCTTCAGAGTATCATCGAGAGATAAATGAGATAACAGGAATAAAAACCCTAGCACCTAATTTCCAAACAAATGTATTCTAATTATGAGTTTGGGTCCTAACTTTTGATTTGTTTCAATTCTGTTGCTGCCACCACCATGTTATAAGACCTTGGGGATGTTTAATAACATCTTCAAGAGTCATTTTCTTCATTTCTCAGATGAGAATGGAAATACTTCTCCCACATAAACCCTGTAAGGGGTAGATGAGAGAATGCGGGGAAGGCACTCAGCACCAGTGCTTGGCACATGGTAAGCCTCAGTACATTTTAGCTCTTGTTCTTTCTTAGAATTCTTTCATACCTGAATGTGTCTTTGCAGCCAGACCTAATTTGTTTCCTGAAATGTGGACATTCGAGCCAGCTATCCAGCAAGATGCATCGGTGGGGTCCTGCACCCACTCTACCTGCTACACCCACCCATCTGCCTCCTGGTGCACTATCCCGTGTTCTCCCTCCAGAAGGATCAAACCTACATCCTGAGTCTAGCCTGGCCTTTTTATATTTTTCTGGGATTTCTTTTGCCAGCAGGTTGTATTTTAAAGGAGGGACATTTAAAGGAAGGACAGGGAATAATGGGTGTTGAAGGACAAAGGAACGGTAGACATTCAGAAGTGGCTGCTATCCCTCTGAGGCAGGCTGGGCCTTGTTTGAAGAGAAGTATAGGTGGAATGAAGCTGGCAGCACCAGGCCTCAGATCTCCTTCTCCCAAGGAGGAATCAGCTTGTACCCACAGTGGAGATGGCGTGGTTGGCAAGGGGGGCAAGTGGGTGGTAGGGAAAGCACCACTCTTAATGCTCGCTGAGACTCAGCTCTGCAGTAAACACCATCTAGCTAATTCACCTGTGTGGGGCAATAAAGGGACCAGCTTTTAGAAATGGAAACCACAGCCTCCAGAGCGAGCACTTTGGAAAGAGAGGGCTGGAAATCAGGTTGCCGTTGGGGAATTGTGAGGAGTTATAGGATCCTGGAATTCTGTGGGAGCTTTTACTTGGTAATTGAAGGGAGCGATAGGAAAACCCATTAGAAGAGTTTGGGAGTCTCTCTTTTTCCTGGAAGCATCTTTCCTAAATGGATTGGCTTTTATCCAGATTGTGGGTCGGTGCAAAAAATATTCTTTTTTCTTTATCTAAACAGGGAGCTTTTTAAAATTTTTGAATTTCTTTAAGAAAGGCTATGAAACCGTATGAGTTTTTAGATGAACCTGCCTGGTATTATAATTTAATATTATATAAAGAGTGATGAAAATTGTTATGCTGCTCTCTTGAATAATATCTGTCCAGTTAGATGGGAGGAAATCATTGAATGAAGGTGAGTCAGTATCTGATGGTTGCAGGTAGCTTAGTGACTTGTCCCACAAAGTATTTTTATAAGAAAACCTAGTTCATGTGAGTCTGCTTGCCTGGCTTCCCGTGCTGCTTATTCCCTTAGCTTCCCTCTCTCACGTGCGTAAGTGATCCTATTATGCTTCCAGATCCATTTATTCATTCCACACTTCTGTGTTTTGAGTCTCACTGTGAGCCAACACCCTCTGCTTAGAGTTGGGGATGCACAAGTAAACAAATCAAAGCAAGTTTTGGTCCCTGCCCTCCCAGAGAGCAGTCTAATGCAGGCTACAGACAATTAAACAATAATTGCAACACAATAAGGAAAGTGCTATGGCTCGTGAAACCCAAGGGGCTCATGGGAGCCACAGAATGGGCATCCATCTAAGCCAGACTGGGAACAGAAGGGGAGCTGGAGGGAACCCCAGGAAGCAGTGGTGAGAGAGGTGTTTTCAAGGTGCACAAGCCCAGGTGGACATGGAGCACTGCCTTGGTCCTCAGGGCCATGGCTGTGAAGTCCGGCAGGCCTAGCTTTCCCCAGGAAGTGCAGTGATCAGATTTGTATTTCAGAAATGCAGTCTCTTCCATTCCTCTTCATCCAGTGTGTGTCTTTTCATTTCATGACTCTATAACACCCCTGCGGCTGCTTAGGTACCATCTCCACTTAGACTTTCTTGCAGAGAAGAATGACAAATTGCCCAAAGGTAATTTTTTATAAAAGGTAAAAGAGTGAATCTTACAAACACAGGTCAGAGATTCATTTTAACTCATTAATTAATGAGGGAAATGGTACGACATTGCAACCAGCTAAAAGGAGGATTCAAAGAACACACACATGTCTATATGCACTAAGGGACACTGAAGTCAGTATATAAATAGATGCAGGAACCAGTCCATTTCTAGCACAGTGATCAATCTCACAAAACTGATAAGCATCCACTGACAAAAATCACTTACGTTATTATCAGTTTTCTACAATTTATGGAGCTGTAGGATAACCCAAAGACAATATAAGCTGAGGATAACCCAGATGGGCAGGAAACTCTGAATCTTTTGTGCCATTTCTGTTTTTCCCATTTTTTCCCTAATAGTAAAGAAACATATGTCTTGAGTTCTGGAAGCCTGTGTTCATTTCTGAGCTCTGTTGCTCTTGTTTGGACCCAACAGAGCTCAGTCACTTTCCCCTTCCAGATCTCAGTCTTGTCATCTTAATTTGTTCATGTTCTGGGCATCTGTGTGTGATACCATTTGAACAAAGCAATCTACTGAAAAAATAATTTGCACTCTGTATGGGGTGGCCAGATTTCAAGAATAAAAATACAGGATGCCCAGTTAAATTTGAATTTCAGACAAACATCAAATACTGTTTTAGTATAAGTATATCTCAAATAGTGAATGGGACGTACTTACAGTAAAAAAAAACCAAAAAAACAAGTATTCTTAGTTTGTCTGGAATTCAAATTTAACTAAGCAACCTGTGTTTTATCTGTGTTTACAGTTTCATCTGTATTTAGTGTTTTACTCTACTTATATGCCAAATGTTAAGCAAATGGTGTAGACTATAGAATTAAGAAACTGGAAGAGAAGACAGTCAATTCAAGAAGACTCAGGAAGCTGGAGATGCCATTTAAAATTTTTTTGTTTTGGTTTTGATTGGTGTTTTATTTTGCTTAATCATAAGTCCTTGGTAGATGTGAGGGGAGAGATTGAGCTGAATATAAAACTAGGGCATAGGCTACAGGTTGGCACGAACCTACGTTCCTGGAAAGAAAGAAGAAAGTAGGAAAAAGGGAGAAGAAGCCAGTTGAGAGAATTTTTCATTCTTTCCCTCAGATTCAATGTTTCCAGGTGATGGGCTCTGACAGGTATTTATTTGCTTGTTGTGGGAGAGGAAAGGGGGCATGTGTGTTATGTTACAGGGGTAGCTCTTTGCTGGTCTTAGGGAAGAGCTCCATCTCTAATACACCCAGCTCAACCTAGGACTTCCGGTTGCCATGTGTCTGCTGGAGGCCAGCAGGGGCCTCAGGCACCATGTTGAGTGGGGATTCACGAGCACTGTGTGTTGGAGGGATCCATTTCTGGTTCTTGCAGACTTTTATAGGATTTAATCATTCCTATTGAATAGCTTTGAATTTTCTTTTTGTTAATTGTGTGGTTGGCTGACAGATGAAAATCTCCATCTCATGATGCAGCAACATGGTAAAATCTCTTGTCATTTAATTTCAAGCAACTGCAGATTTCAGAGTCCAGTTTCCCAAGCCAGAGGCAGAGAAAGAAAAGTGTGCGAGAAGCCTTCCATGTTTCATGGGCAAATTCTGTCCATACAGAGAGTGCCACATAGAGAAAGGTCCACTAGGCACTGGTCCTTAGGAGATGTGGGGAGAGGGAGATTGGGGTATTTGTGGCATCAGCAGAAGTGGTTTCTCTATCAAGATTTGGGAGCTGGAAACCAGGAAAGTGTTTATGAAATTGCAGAGTAGACCAAGATTAGTTTTGATGCTGTATGCTCATGCTTTTAGTTTCTCTCTCTTATCCCTTGGAACTTCCTCCCTATCCCGGGGTCAGGGTTCTATTGCTTCTTTCCAAGATCCTGAGTCTTGTAACTCAGCTTTGGGCTTCCTCCTAGAGGGTTCTGGGAGCTTTTCCTCCTAAGAACTATGGGTCTGACCCTACAGTTCTCTAACTGTGAGACCTAGGGCAAGTTATTTAAATTTTTTTCTCTCTTTATAAAATTGTAGCTGGTTACTACCTCCTATGATAATATTTGCTATGTAGAGAAACAACATACGGGAACCCCTCAAGAAGTCACAATGAGGGTGTCATGTTGAACAATTTACTATGTATTGACCACACATTCATCCAAATAAACACACTGAATTTTCACAGTAATCTTTTGAGACAGGTAGCATTATTAATCCCATTTTACAGCTAAGGAAACTGAGGCAAAATTAAATGAATTTGCATAAGATTGTGTAGCTTTTAAATGCTGATGCTAGGGCAGCCCTGGTGGCCTTGTAGTTTAGTGCCACCTTCAGCCCAGGGTGTGATCCTGGAGACCGGGGATCAAGTCCTGCATCAGGCTCCCAGCACGGAGCCTGTTTCTCTCTTTCTCTCTCTCTGTCATGAATAAATAAATAAAATCTTTAAAAAAAAAAATAAATAAATGCTGATGCTAATATGTGAACAGGCAGTCTGGCTCATGGGACTACATTATTAGCCATGATGTCCAGAACCTTTCTAAAAATGTTAGTTATTATTATTATTATTATTATTACTATTCCCAACTCTTCTAGTGAACACTAGGCAGGGCCCAAGAGAATATAACAGCTATTCAGTCCCTTAGTCATATTAATTTGGAAAGATTCATAATGTATCTCAGCATATTAAAGTATCTGAGAAGTCAGATAGTAAAGGCACTATTTAATTTTTAAAAATAGACTTATAAAAATTTTAGAATACTCTTAGATATACATAAAAGTTGCAAAGATAGTCCAGAGAATTCCCACGCACACTATGCCCATTTTTCTAGTTGTTAAGATCTTATGCTGCTGTGATACATTTGTCACAACTAATGAACCAATATTAATGCATTATTATTAGCTAAAGTCCATACTCTGCTCAGATTTATTCCGTTTTTATGTAATGTTCCCAGGCTCCCATCCAAGATCCTGCATTACAGTTAGTCATCACGTTTCCTTAAGCTCCTCTTGGCTGGGACAATTTCTTAGACTTTCTTTGTATTTGATGACCTTGACAGTTTTGAGAAGTATTGGGCAGGTAGGTGTCTGATGGAATGAATGCCTCTCAGATTGCACATGTCGATTATTTTCCTCGTGGCTACACAGGGGTATTTATTTTTGGGAGGAAGACCACAGGTGTGTATAATGCCACTCTCATTATATCATCTCAAAGATACATATTATCAAGGTTTATTAGTGTGAGTGTTAAGCTTGACCACCTGGCTGAAGTAGTATTTGTCTGGTTTCTCCATCCTGTTTTTTCTCTTTCTGTGCCATACTCTTTAAAAAGAAGACACTAGGCATAGCCCATGCTCAAGGGATAGGAAGTTATGCTCCACGTTCTTGCATGGGAAGTATCTACATAAATCATTTATAATTCTTCTGCATGGGAGATTTGTTTCTTCTCTCCTTTGTATTTATTCAACCATTTATTTATATCAATATGGATTCATGGATATTTGTTTTATACTTTGGGTTATAATCCAGCACTATGTTGTTCATCTTTTTATTCAGATTGTCCCACCAATGGCCATTAAAAGCTCTTCCAGTTGGTTCTTTTCTCCATTTTCCCATCAGAGTGTGTCTGTGTGGGTTTCCTTACTTTCTAATGCTACAAGGTACTCCAGGCTCATCTTTTATATTCACTGCACCAGCTCTAGAGTTGGTCTTTTTTTTTTTTTTTTTTTTCAAGGAGCCCTGGTTCCTGTTTATTGGAAGATCTGGGTGCTTGGTGTGCTATTGATTCTAGGCCCTCTCAGCAGAGAGAGTTTGGAAATAAATGTGTGTATACTAACCCCATTTCATGTTTTTAAGAAAATGTTTTTCAAACATTGAATATAGGTCTATCCCAAAATGGCCAAAACTTTGCTTGCCATTTCTCAGAAGATGAGTATTCCACGGAATCAGTTTACTACATGGCACCATAGCAAGAGCATTTGTGTATCTGGATTTTAGCAATAAGTATTAAAGAACAATAGTCATAATAATAATACTTACTATTTACTGATTGTACTATTCTGTATTAGGCACGGTGCTGGCTCTGGAGGTCGGGGTGGTAGGATAGACTCCTAAGTTCCTATTCTCAAGGGATTCAGTCTAGTGGAACATAAACAAATAAAGAAACAATTAAAAGTCCATATCACGAGTAATATGCTAGAGAGAAAGCCACTGTATTCTGGGCACCCATTAAAGGACCCCCCACTGCCTGAATAACTACCCCAGCTTTCTGCTCCTCATTTCCTTCCCTCCAGTTCATCAGCCAAGCTGAGCCCAAATGAGCTATCTAAAATACTGCTCAGAAGGTATCTTTTTCCTTTTGAAATCCCTTCAAGGGCCTCCTATTGGCCTCAGGGTAAAGCCCATCAGGGGTAGCACTACTGTGAGACTAGCAAGATATCCAAGGGGCAAATTTTAAGTAGGAACTTGCTCTCAAGTACAGCCTTGTATGGCCATGAGAGTAAGTGCCTCCTTAAATTTTGCCCCAAAGTCTTCAGGTGACTTTCAAGTCCTTTTACCAAGGGGGCTCTGGTACTTGTGGTCCCATTTCCTGCTCTCTCAGGGCAGACTGTCTCAAAAAGCCACAGCCAACACTCTTCTCATCCTCAGGCTCTCTCTTTCTCACTTCTGGACCTTGACAGAAAGGTCTAGATGTTTCTGGAGCAGTCTTTCTTCTCCTCTTCTTCTGACCAATCTCAATTCACTCTTCAGGTCTTGGGTAAAGATTACTTGTTCCAAGATTTCCCTGCTCTCAAACAATGCACCCCATTAGGATTCTGTTGTCAAGTACTTCTTTTCATAGTGCCCTCTACCTTCCTGGAGAGGCCCTTACTCCATTGGTTGTCAGAACTTGGTTGACTGTCTTGTCTGCATCTAAGCTCTTTGAGGGAAAGACCATATCGACCTTGCTCACTAGTGAATTCTCAGTTCCCAGTACTCAGCTGTGGTGCTTAAGACTCTGCTGTTGACTAAGTGAACACATATGTGTATGCGGAAATGAACCCAGACTAGGCCTCATGGGAGGCTTCCAGGAACTGGTGATGCTTGAGCTAAATCAAGAGAAGAAAAGATGAGGCTTTAGTAAAGCTGAGAACTTGAATGAGGGATTGAACCATATGAAACCATCATTGAAGTAAAAAATGGTTGACTATTCAAAAAGGTCAACCTAATAATAGCTAACATTTTTGAACACTTAGTATGTGTTTTAAGTTCTTTTCGTGTATTAATTCATTATGGATGTTATTGACTCCATTAGGGGAATACTCCAATTATTTACCTTTGATAATGAAGCATTGGAGGCACAGAGAAGCAACAGGCCCAAGGCCACACATCTTAGACACAAAGCCAGGGTTCCAGCCCAGGGTGTCTATTTCAGAACTCTGAACCTTAGCCTTTATTTTGAAAGAAAAGAGGAGGGGCACTTGGAGAGGCATTAAGGAGGGTGTATGGAGATGAGGCACATTTCATAGAGATCTGTTGGGCCAATTGAGGGTGAAGTGACTTCTTAGGAGAAGCTATAGCAACCTTCAGACGATCATCCTGAGATTATCGCACCTCTGCCCTTAGCCTTCTGCCCCCACCTTCTGTCAACCGAGTTGTCTTCAGGAGATATGGACCACAGCCTGGCATTCCAGGTGGTTTACAGCCAAATCATCCTAGCTCTGCCTCAGGGTATCAGCCCCCTACCACCTAACCCTCTGGAGGCCATGTATTTGTGCTGTTTGCAGTAAGATTCCAGGTCTTTTTTTTTTTTTTTTTAGATTTTATTTATTTATTCATGAGAGACACACAGAGAGAGAGGCAGAGACATAGGCAGAGGGAGAAGCAGGCTCTCTGTAGGGAGCCTGATGTGGGACTTGATCCCAGGACCCCGAATCACGACCTGAGCCAAAGACAGATGCTCAACCATTGAGCCACCCAGGCATCCCAGGATTCTAGGTCTTTAGCAAATTCCAAAAGGCCCCTTTTCTGGCAAGACAGAGGATTGCTTCCTCCTTTTGCCAAGGCTCTTCTCCTGGAAGAAGGCAAATGGATTTTGGATATGGTAATATTTACTGTGACAGGCAATGTGGTTTCATGGCCTTTAGCTGTTAAATCTAAGATTTTACTGAAAAGCCGGGAAAAGAGCTTTAATTGCTCTAATGACTGTATGTAGTGTTTGAAGACGTTGGTTAGCTTTGATACCCATCAAGTACTGCCGGCTCTGTTTAGCTCCAGCCCCTCTGAACCTCCAGTCTGCAGGGTTTTTCTCACCACACCATGGTTCAGATCCCTCCCAGAAGCATATTGTATATGCCGCCCCAACAGAGTGACTTCGGCTGCAAACAGAGGTTTCAAATAAAATCATTACAAATCCCTTTATAATAATTTGTGAATTATTTACAGGACGGATTTAAATCGACTCAGATGTTTCTTTCTCTCTGTGAACAAAACACTTTGCTTTTTGTGCGTATAAATGGCTGCTTATAAGACAAAAATTCCTTTAACTTGAGTAAAAACACATCTCGGGTAAAGACCCAAGTGATTAGAAATGAGAAGCTTGAAATGACAACCCCAGGAGCTGATGGCTCCAAGTCTCAGGCTTCAAATGAAATCCCACCTACCGAACCTTTAAATATAATTAAGCACAAAACGCCACCTCAAGGAACACGGAGGATTGGATATAAGCCCACGGAAGCCAGAAAAATTCAGAATTAAGGCCTCTAAGGTCACCAGACCCATCCTGCCTTGGTTAGAGGGTACTTTGATACTGTTCTCTTCCCCCCTCCGGGCGAGAGCTGCATGTAATCTCCTGAACTGTAAGGACCAGGAAAAGGGGCACAAAAGCTTAAATTAAAGGCAACACGTATGCCAATTTTCAGCGGCTTTTCTTTTGTCAGCAGAAGGAAGCCTATAGTTTCTATTGAGCACATTTAGAAATGAAGTTTCCTGATTTGGAAAATTAAATGCTTGAGCTATACAAAGAAAATAGCCATTTTCAACCTCAACGTATATTACCCATAGTCCTATTACACCGCATTTCAACCCAGGGAAGAAGCAGTTGCTCTGGGATCCACTTTCTTTCCTTTTGGGTGTGAGGAAGGCTTGAGATTGTCTACCTTGTTACCCATTGTGGTAGAATCAGGACCTCCCAAACTGACATTTTTCCTCTTACACTTGGGACTATTTTCCTACTTTGCAAATGTAGGAGAAAAATAAATGCCAGCTTTTATTTTTAGAGGCAACAAAAATGGGGCAGAATTGGTGTTCTGGGTGGGAATCAGCCCACCCTGGAAAATTGATAAAATAGGAGCATTTCCTTCCCAGGATGTTGGGGTGAAAAGGGTCTTTTTTTCTGTTTAAACTTTCATGTGTTATTTATTGTCTGGTACTTGGGATAGCAGATTGCCCTGGAGAGACAAAATAGATTAATATACATGGAAGGAGAAGGAAATCAAGAGGGATCCAACATTTATGAAGTGACCACAATGGGCCATTATGCTTATATTGTATCACATAATTTAATTTTACCCAATTTTCTTAAAAATCTATGAAGTAGGTCTCCTATAGACAAGGCGACAGCTCAGAGAAGTTAAATTACTTGCTCAAAGTCACAGAGTGAGCATGGAACAGAGCTGGGATCTGAACCCCCCAAATCCATGTTTATTTCTACCACAATATGCAGAAAATACTTTCAGAGCACATTAATAGAATGTATCACCACATGCTTTCTCTCCTTCCTCCTGTGAAAGCTTCTTGCAGGAGCTTTCCTAATTCCTGCCAGAAAGTCATTGAACAGAGAGAGCTATTTAATTTTAGAGATGGCCAGAGTAAAGAGAAGGGGAGCGGGACATGGACACCTGGGAGGAATGCCAGGTCTTCACATTTATCTGCCCAGATTGGCAGGGCAATGTCTTTGGGTTTGGTACTTTCCCCATAATCATGATGCATCTTTTGAAAGGACATGAGAAGTTTCCCAGAAAGAGTAATTAGTTAATTGGTTCTGGGGAAGAGGACTAACCACACCAGGAGCACTCGTCACCCCCATGATGCTTTCATCTGCTCTAGAATGTGAAATAGGCCTGAAATAATTATCCAGTGTGGTGTGATGGCTGTTTCTTTCCTATGCAGTAGAGAGGGATAGAATCTCAAGGAGAAGACTCAGGTCAGATCAAATTTGAAGAATAAGAAAGCAAGGGGGCAAATCAGTTCCTATCTCACAGAGTTGTTATGAGGATTCAATATTTATAAAGCGCTTAGAACAGAGGCTGGCACATGGGAGGAATATAAGTATTTGCTAAGTACAAGTCAATGGGTGGCCCTGCTGTCTTTACTAGAACATGAGTTCCAAGGGTGGGCTATGTTCAGTTGTGTAGAGATGCTTAATGAAAGTGTAGTGAATGAAAAAGTTGAGGTGACTATATTGACCTCAAAATATGTGAAATTCTCAAATCTGTGCCCACTTTATTTCTTATTAAGTGCATATATGTTCAGGTGTTGGGAGTACAGTAGCCGTGCCTCCCATTCATAGTTTCTTTCTGTAGTTTCACTCCTCGGCAGTCAACCATGGCCTGGAGGCAGGCAGATGATCTTCCTTCCAAGGTGTCATCAGAAAATTAGTAGTAGCCTAACACTGCGTCACAATGCCTACGTTATTTGCCTCACTTCCTGTCACCACGTAGGCATTTTATCATCTCACGTCATCCCAAGGAGAAGGGTGAGTTCAGTACAGTAAGATATGTTGAGAAAGAGACCACATTAATATAATTTTTGTTACGGTATATTGTTATAATTGTTCTACTTTATTATTAGATATAGTTAATCCTCTTACGGTGCCTAACTTATAAATCACGTTTTGCCATAGGTATGTACGCATAGGAAAAAAAAAATAGTATATATAGGATTTTTTTTTACTATTGTTGGCTTCAGGCATCCACTGGGAATGTTGGAATGCATCCCTGCAGATAAGGGAGACTACTGTATAGAAAATTGCAAAATCAAGTTTGAGAGTGTTCAACTCTTCTTCAAAATTGGGAATTCATCCATATAAGTCTCTAAAAAGTTAGTAAGCTTAAAAAGAATTACTGCATATAAAAAAGTGTGTAGCTTCAAGTTTTAACTGTATTAACATGTATCATTCCCTGTGAGTCACTGAAATGCTGAAGTTGGCAGTGAAATGAATGTATAGAAGTTATTGTGTTTCTGGAGATTATAGGTAAGCACTTCATGATACCTGAAGGGTCCATTTATAATCTTCAATAAAGTGTTAGTTTATCCGGATGCAGCTCCCAACCCCCTTTGCAACAGTGAAAACCAGAGAGGTGCTACAACAAATTACTTGATTAGCTATCTTTCAAAATTAAATTGGTTCTGATCTGGATGTTGTTAAAAAAAAAAAAATCTAAGGCCTGGGGAAGATTACAGTGTTTATAAATCAAAAGCAGCTGCTTCTAGTTGTAATGGCATTTTGTTTAAAAAAAAAAAATTCTGATTTGACAATCCCCCTTTCAGCTTTGAGTTCACTACAAATGTGAAAAACAGACATGGTATTAAAGAATAAAGAACAGGTTTTATTATGGAAATTCTAAAATGTCCTTAACTGTTGAGGTGGTGTGAGGTGTTGGCTGGGCTATGCATGGAGAAGCTAAGTCAGCAGTCGGTAAAGACAGCTAGTTATGTAAATAAATTTCCAGAGATGGGCAGTTGGACATAGAACATAGAGAGTCACTGATCAGAAAGGACGCTAAGGAAGGCCTGGTGTAAAGGTATAGACAGCTCTCATCTATACACAGTACTAAGTCCTCGGTTGCCTGTTTGTGTCTGTTTTTGAGGATACCACAGTTTAACAGGAGGCCCTTTTATAGCTGCCCCATGGCTTTGGATTCTAGGCATTTTTTCCTGTTTCTGGTTTATTCCTCAAAGTAAACTTTGCAAACGTGTTAAGCTGAAGTCCAGGCTAGTTACCTGGAACAGCAGCTAGACAGCTCAGAGGAAATGTTGGTCCAATGCAGCAGATCTCTGGACGCTGAATCCAGGACATTCTAACATCAGAATCTTTCCTTCTGGTTATCGAGGAAAAAATATATCCTTTTCATCAGACTGCTTTGTATTATGTTCTAGGGAGGCAACAAGGCTGAGAGGCCATAAGATGTGAGTCTCAATCCTGTCTTCACCCCTTCACCGATTTATCATGCTGGTTCAACTAATGAGGCTCTCCAGGTCTCAGTTTGTAAATTGTGTTTGATAAAAGGGCTGACGCTGAGGATGTGCTGCCAGGATTGTGTGTTGCAGTCAGTGGATGCTTTAATCATCGTTTACTATTATTGACTGCAGAACTCTGAAAGGCATAGGGGGAGCATTGCAGTTGAGGTCACCTGCTGTGTGTCCTCGAGCAGGTAGCTAAAACTCTCTGAGACTGTTTCCTCATCTGTAAAACAAGGACAACTATACCCATCTCAAGGTTGTAGTGAAGATGAAATGAAATGTTCGGTGAGTGTCTGCAATGTGGTAACCACTGAGTCCATGGATTTTCAGTGGTTGTGTTACTTTTGTTATTGCTGGCTGAGACAAAATAATGGACTCACCCTAGATAGTCCCTATCACTTTATTCTGTTCTATGGATTTCATGGCATCTGAAAGTTTTGCTTATCTTTTTGCTTATTTCTTGTCTCAGTTCCTTTCTAGAATATAAGTTCACAAGGCCAGGGAGCCTTTATTCGTCTGGTTCACTGCAATTCCCTGCACCTCCTAGTTCTACGTCTGACTCATCTTGGACACTCAATAAATATTTGTAGCGTGAATGAATGAATGACTAGAGGTTGAGGCAGAGCACTTTCTCCATCCCTTTGGGATCCCTGGACCACAGTGCAGTAGTTCTCCAGTGTCTGCCCGGGGCCTGATTGATCGTTCTGTCATGTGTATCATCCTCTGAGAAGATTCTCTCCACTTCTTGGCATCTTCTCCGGCCACCTCCTTTCCTGCCTACTCCCCCTCCCCCACCCCGTGTGTGCTCAGGGAATGCAAACTAATTTAGCCAAAGCCAAACATAATTAGGAGAGTAAATCTGCTGTTGCCGCTGCTGGAACAGCAGAAAAAAAAATCATAGAGTTCATTCCAAAATGAAATCCGGTCTGGCAGCTTTGTGAACCCCCTACCGTTCATGTAATGGCTGTGCTGCTGCTGGCTGCCCCTTTCCCCCACTAACCTGGACTGGAAAGAGTTAATTGCACAGAGGTGCCCCTTTGCTGCCAGTAGTGTCAAGACAACACTCACCCTACAAATTTGACCGTTCCTAAGGATTCACTGTTGTCATTTGAAAGAAGGCAGCTCCAAATCCTAAGCTGTTTCTTTCCTTTATTCATTTGTTCCTCAATTCATTCATTCATTTATTCATTTGTTTGTTTGTTCATCTGACACATCTAGTTTCCGCTCTTTGCCAGGCACTGTGCTTGTGTTAGAATTATAGCAGAGAAAAGAAGCTGGTCCTAGGGAGCTCTATTGGGGGTGGGGTGTCTTGAGATCCTCCAATTTTTGGAAGCCTGGTCTAGGATCTAAATTGCCTCTTGATTTCTCTTGCTTTCTGGTTAGACACCTGAATAGGTCCCGCCTTGTGGATCTTGCAGAGACAGGAAGGCTTTGTGTTTGAAGAATGATATAGCAAGGACCTTTTTGACTTTGTTTTTATGTTTATCTGGGCTGCCTGAGGTGGAGAAATGTGACATGGATAATGCAGCACCCTCTTCTACTTTTCCCATCACTACCCCAAAGTCCTTCAGCCAGCCCTGGGTGTCCTATTCCCATGGAAGTTACAGTCTCATGCTAATAGAATGATAAGGAGTGACCTGGCTACTCTTACCTACATAGGTGAAGGGCAAGTGAGGATCTTTCAGGACTGTCTTAGGGCCAGGTATCTAACATCTGCCTGGGTCTTGATGCCTAAATCCCACTTCAGTGCTCAAACTTCAATACTACACAGGGAGTTCCCATCAGACACAGAAGGAGGGAAGTACTTCTACAGCCAGGCAGGAGGAGAATAATGAGATCCATGTATCTCACATCCCGAGCTTTCACTCACACCCAAGTAGTGGGAAGCAAATCTGAAGTCAGGTCCTTACAACCCTATTTCTAATAACAATATTTACAATGTGATGAGTGCTTGCCTACTGTGGGCCAGGCACTTTGTTAAGCCCTTTATATATGGAAGTGCACTGAATCCTTACAGTAGTCCTACAAGACAGGAAAATGTTTCTATTTTTTATTTTTATTTTTTTAAAGATTTTATTTATTTATTCATGAGAATACACAGAGAGGAGAGAGAGAGGCAGAGACACAGGCAGAGGGAGAAGCAGGCTCCATGCAGGGAGCCTGATGTGGGACTGGATCCTGGGTCTCCAGGATCACGCCCTGAGCTGTAGGCGGCGCTAAACCGCTGAGCCTCCGGGGCTGCCCCTGTTTCTACTTTTTAAAAAATATTTTGTTTATTTGTATGAGAGAGAGCGCATGAGGAGGGGGAGTGATAGTGGGAGAGGAAGAGGGAGAAGCAGACTTCCTACTGAGCATGGAGCAGATCCTGAGACCCTGAGATCATGACCTGAGCTGAGGTCAGATACTGAACCAACTGAACCACCCAGGTACCGATGATGTTCCTACTTTTTGAGTACAAAATCAAGGCTGGACAGTAGGAAGTGACTTGCCAGTGTTTCATGCCTTCTAGATGGTAGAGCTACGGTTTGAGGGAAGTCTGCCCCTATTTTGCTGCTCTGGAACCCTGGGTTTCACCTACAATAAGTCTTGTCACCCCATATTTTCATTACCTATTTATTATTATGTATTCTCTCAGTCAGCCATAGGCCTTTTGAGGCAGGGCTGTGTCCTTACTGTTCTCTCTCTGTCCCCACCCTTAGTGTAATCCCTGACATAGCATAGCTGGTCACCACACATGTATTGAATAAAAGAGAGAGGAAATGAATAAATCCCTCTTCATCACCTGGTACTTCTTCCCCTATTCCACAGCAGCCTTAAAAAAAATCAGCCTATATCAGAGGGAATATTTGACTTCCATTTTGTGACTTACTTTATTTATAAATATCAACAAATGAACCCCTTCCCTTTCAATGCTCATAAGGCAACACTACTTCTGAGGTAAGATGGCTGAGGGAAGAAAGGTGTGCTGAGTCATCACTCTGCCAGGAGCAAGGATGTCTTTATGAACAATTCAGGAGCAGAGTCTGCAGGACTTGGAATTCAATTTGGCATGGTAAGGAGAGGCAGGCGCCTCTGGTTTTTGGTGAGGCATGCGTAGTATTTTCCAAGAACAGGAAGGGTCAGCCATTTGAGGAGTTCCCAGTTGTTCTAAGTCTTATGTCAACACTCAGAGGGAGGAGAAAATGCAACAAGAGAACTTCCTGTCCTGACAGTGTGGTTTTTCCCCTTCTTAAGCCTTGATGTCTGTGCAGACCATTTGGCCCTTCCAATATGCTGCCATGATTTCTCTTTGAATGTGTGTTTCTGTGTGCATATTGCCATCCAGTCAGGGAGACTAAAAATTCATTTATGGTAGAATCTGTGTGCAGTACCCAGGCTCTGGTTTCTCAGTATATAAGAAATTTATAGCGTAGGGTAGGAAAAGAATCTTTTCTTCTTAGAATCTTAGATTTTCTGAGTGGGGCCTTATAAAATAGGCCATTGAAAGACAACTTTGCAAGAGAAAACTAAGCAGAAGTTTATTAGCATTTGCTATGGGAGCACTCAGTGATGAGTAACTCAAAGAGGTGGCTAGAACTTGGGCTTATTTAGCATCTTAATAAAAGAACAATAGATTTGTTGAGAAGTGACAAGACTTTGTATTTCTAGGTGTGGCAATTGTGGGTAGGTAAATACATGGGGGAACTGATGGGAAGATAAGCACTAGATGGCAAAGTTTATTATGTAGATTCCTCTGGTGCTGTCTCTGGCCTAAGACAGGTCTAGAGATGTCTCTGGTGATTCCTGGTGAAGGGGAGTCACCTTTACAAATGTACATCTTGCCTTTAGTCATATGGGGGAGGGCAGAGAGCTTTCTTGTACTTGCTTCTTTATAATTGTCTTCAGCTCAAAATTATCCTCATGCCAAAGTGGCATAATTTTGGGGTGGCCTATTCTAGTCCCCTTCAATAGTCAGCAGATATGTATCAGGTACCCCTGAGTGCCAGGTGGTGCATGGTTATGGTTAGTGAGCACGACAGATAAAAATGTCTGCCTCGTTGCACTCACATTCTAGTTGGGGTAAGACAGACAATAAACAAATAAACCTAGAGGAGAGCAGATGCTCCAAACTTTTGTGGTTGGTAATGATGCCGACTTCAGCATTTGCCAGCTCGGCTAATGAGTCTCCCTGGAAACTTGAGTGGTTGATAAGAGGATTAAGAACCTAGAAAAGTCATACTGGTAGATCGACCAACTTAGGAGTTACAGAAGCTCGTGGATCATGACGGATGGAGGATTCTGTCAATTACATTCTGGCTGGGAAGAAATTCAATTAAAATGTATATGTTTAAACTTTCTTCTTAAGGTATTTGTTCCAGAAATCAGAGCTCCCTTTTAGTGGTTGTTAATATCAGGAAATGAATATCTGATTACATTTTTCTAAGGCGAGTCCCTTAGCAGCAGGTGGAATCTCATCTTATCATATCTTCTGCATAATTCATTTTGGGGAAAGTCCCTTGAGTTTTGCTTTCAAAACTTGAGGAGAAAAATGAAGCTGGTTTGGGGTCACAAGAGTTTTTAACCTTTCTGGATAAGCAAAAATACCTAATGTGATTCCAGGAACAAACCCTGAAATGTGGATTTCTTGAGAAACGACAGAGGTGCTAGGTCATTCTGTCATCTGGTGTGGGTGTATGGGGGGCAGACAGCAAGCCTGCAGCCAAGTGTGAGCCTGCAAGCCAGCCGGCAAATATGTTCTGCACGCTGCCCTGTTTATTCATCATGCATTTCGCATGCTTGGTTAGAGCTTATTATCACAGGAACATTATAGAACATTGTTTTCTCTGCTCTCACCTGATGCAGTGGCTGCCCTGTCATTGAAGCCACAGTAGATGATACTTACACATTGCATTTTGGCCTGTTTGTGGAACCAGAACAGGTACTTGTGACTGTGTATCCTGGGGATGTGTCTGTCCTCCACACCAAGCCCCTATGTATCTCAGCAGAGCACCAGGGATTCTCCTGGGAATTGACCCTGCCCTCTTCTGTTCTGGCCTTGCCTGCCCTGAAACTAGGCCCCTGGAAGCAACTGGGAAAAGGTTGGAATTGATTTGTGCTCTCTTAGGTCTCTGCTCTTTCTGAGCACTGGGGTAATTATGGCCTGGGGTCTTCGGGACTCCAGGATGGAGCCTGATTATCATGCCAACCAATGTTTTCTTTGTGTCACCTTTAACTTAACCATCCAGAGAATTTCTTCTAGACTTTTGAAAAATACATGCATATTTACAAAATTGGGGACATTAAATATACATCTGCGTGTATATATTTAACTTTATATGGCTCTTCTTTCTTCACTATTGGGTAAGCATCTTCCCATGTCGTTATTCATAATTGAAAAATGCCTCTTTTCTGCAATCATAAAGAAACAACCATTATCTTATTTCCTTTAGGCTTCTATAACATAATAGCAAATATACCGAAAAACCCCAGACATTTATTTCTCACAGTTCTGGAGGCTGGAGTCCAACATCAGGGTGCCAGCACTGCTAGGTTCTGGTGAGGAGCCCCCCCCGCCACACACACTCCCAGGTGCAGATCACCTTCTTCTTATTGTGACCCAACATGGCAGAGGGAAGGAAGGGGCTAGGGAGCACTCTGGAGTCTATTCTACAAGGGCACTAATCCTATTCCTGAGGGCTCCACCCCCTGACCTAAGCAAAGGCCTTACCTCCTACTACAGGCACAGTGGGCATTATGTTTCAATATATGAATTGGGGGTGGGGTGGGGAAGGACACAAGCATCCAGACCAGAGCAGCCACTTGTTGCAGAAAATCAGAAACTGTAGGGGACAGAGTATATTTAAGGGTGGGTGACAGTGCAAAGGGATGTGGCAGTCTATGCCCAGGGAGCCAGAACTTCCACCAAATGGATATGTTAGCACTTGCTAAATGGATATTTTCTGTCATTCCTTTAGGCAGAACGAAAAGAGGGCCAGGAGCTAATGGGGTCTGGATCAGGCTGGGGATAAAGTTGTGGGTGGAAGGTGGAAGGAAAGAGATCAATGAGCTAACATTGCAGGTTGAGATTGGACCCCGGGGAGCCTTGATTGGTGTACTGAGAAATTTGAACTTTGTTTTCTAAGTAGGGGATTTCATTCAAGACTCTGACCAGTGGAGAGAAAAATTAGATGTGGGCTTCAGGAAAAGCACAGCATGCTGGGTTTCCAGCCTTTGGTCACCTGTGTCTGAAACTATTTCTGGGTTCTGAGCCATTCTTCATGAGGGGAAGAAGGAAATGAGCTGAGGTTGTTGGCCTAGACCTCTAGGCTTGGGACCAGTCTTTGAGACCCTGGAAAGGGATGGTGCTTTCTGTTCTTCTCAAGACTGGGTAGTGGTCTGGAAGTCTGGAATGCTGTGTCATATGTTCGTTTAGATATCACTTCACCTGGTGTATAACCTCATCATTTTGCATGTCCAAAAACTGAGATCCATAGAGCAGAGCAAATTAGAGGGATTTAGCAATGACTCTAAGAGTGCATCTTTGTGAGTGAGTTGCCTGTATGTCTAAGCCTCAGTGTCTTCATCTGTAGCATGGGACAATGGAGTACTTGCCTTGCAATGTTGTTGATGGGTTTAAATGGCACAAAGCATGTCAAGTATTTAGTGTTGGCACCTGTAGAAAGTGTCCAGGGAGCGGTGACTCATCACTTGTCATCAATATCATTATCATTATCATTGTTATTATCCCTGTAGTGGAGTTATTATAACGTTAGTGGTATTGACAAAATCTAATGTCAGATGGCTAGTAAAAGGCAGATCTTGAATCATCATTGCCATGAGCACTGGTCCAGGAAAAAGGCCTTAAGAATATCTCCCTGCCTGCTAGTAATCCTCCTAATTTAAAGTTTTCTATCACTAGGCCCTAGAAGATGATTTTTTAAGAAATAATTCAATTTTGCACCCATTACAGTGAGGGCCATGGGCACCCCGTGATTGGGTTATGATGAAGAAGCATTTATTCCTGCCCTGGCCTCTTTGATATTGCAGTGGATTTAGTCTATTGATTTCTTCCATCCCCCGGCAGAGAAACAGGACTTTTTGTATGTGGCTATGTTTCAAGTGGAATTAGGACGTGGGTTTGTTTAGAGGCTTCAGCTCTACCCCTAAGCATGTCTGTACTTTCTCCATCCTTCCACCTGGTCACCTGTGTGGATCATAAAACACTTCCCATGCAGAGATTACCTATAAGCTCAGGTCCCAGTGCAACCTGGCTTCCCATATGAGTACTCTGTGTGTCTGTGATTTACACATGCACACGTACAGGACTCTCTCATGTTCCACCTGGATCAGAGGGAATGGAGGTGATAGACACTTGGCCAGGGGAGGAAAGAAAAATAAGATCTAACACCATCAGGGATGTGCCATGCTCTTCACAGATACTCACTCATTGCAAGGTTGGGGGCTATATGAAGTTTGAGAGCATTTAAATCACTGAAGAAGTGCTTTCAGGTTTCTACCCACCGATTTATGAGATAGCCACTAGGCACTGTGGGTCCTGGAGGGGTCAAGCTGCCCTCCCCTGCTGCTCACTGTGGGAGTCTGCCCACTGTGCCTCTGCAGGGCAGGAAAGCCCAGGACTTTTCTAGCTCATGTGTGCTTACTGGACAACTAAGAAGATATAGGGCCCCTTTATGAAACTAAGGCCCAGAGGGACAGCATACAAATGTGTGCCCCTGGAAATCTCCTGTTTTAGTGACTGGAGCCTGGATCTGCTCTGTGAGAGTGTGAACAGATTTAGGATAGGTAAAGAGTCCCAAGACCTCTGGAGCCAGCCAGGCCTTCATCTGAGTCCTGGATGTGCTTTAATTGTTCTTGGCCTCAGTTTCCTTATCTGTAAATGGAGATGAGTGATACTTTACCTCAGAATAGCTGTGGGGATTAGATATGAGGTGTGCCAAGTGCTGGTACCATATGTCGGCTAGACATTCTAGCAGCTAGTAACTCTTCAATAAATTACATTTGTTCTTATTTCTTTTTTGCTCCTATAGAGAGCTTAACTTCTATGAGGTAGGTAATAGTGGTATCATTTTCATTTCACGGATGAGGAGATTAAAACACAGAGGTTTTAATCTTGGGCACGAGTAACTTGCCCAAGTCATACACTAAATAAGTAGCAGAGCTGGGATTCAAACCCACGGATCTGACCCTAAGGCCATGTTCTTAATCATTATGCTATCCTGCCTTATATAGGAGATGGCAAGTTCAAAGGCACCACGCTGGCCTCTACTTGGTTGTGCAGGCATAATGAGGTATGGCTGGAGTGGAATGTATGAGAGAAGGTGTAGAGGGATATGAGGACAGAGAAGTGATAGTGAGCATCTGGATTGATGAGGACTCATGGCTATTGCTATTCTAGAGACTTCTTTGTCTTCTACATCAATTGGAAAGCTACCAGGAGGATTTGCATAGAGAAGGGATATGATCTGTGTTGAATGCCCATGTTTACTCTCCTCTCTCCTTCCTAACAATAGCTGGCGATTATTGAAATTCGTGAGGTGGGAATTACCAGCCACCATCTACAGATGAGGAAACTGAGGCTTAACAGGCTTCAGTCATTGGTCAAAGGTCACATTAGCTTATAAAGAGTATAGTCAAGTTTGGGTTAAAACAAGGTGTGTTTGGTTCTAAAATCAGAGCTCTTCCATCCTGATCCACAGACTTTGTTCCAAATGGTCCTTGTCTCATGTAGTGAGGGCTCTCATAACTGAGTCCATAGCTGGCGCATCAAATATGAGGAGAGGAGTTCTAGTGATACCTGCCACGATAGCTCACTGAGCTCCCTTATAGTATGGATGAGGAAGGTGGGATGGATGACAGGAGCACTTGTGAAAATGAAGACCCTCTAAGCTGGTTGACCTGAATTCTAGTTTCAGAAATGTCCGCAGCTAGCTGTGTGATCTTAAGCACCAACACTTAGTGGGCTGTAATCAAGAGTGTCTATGAATTTGTGTTTTAATATCTGTCCTTGTGTACCCCTTCAGAAAGATAAGGTCAGCATTTGTCTCATTTCTGGCTGTGTCTTCATTACTTGGAGCAGTGTTTGACACATTGCAGAAGCCCAATAACTATTTGTTGAATGAAAAATAATAAGAGCTAGCCATTATGGAGTGCTTTTTCCCTCTGAGACACATAGCATGCATTGTCACATATAATTTAATCATCACAACTATGTAAGGGAAGACAACACTATCATCTCCATTTTACGGATTAGGAAATTGAGGCCAGCAAGTCTTAGCAACTTGCTCAAGATCACACAGATAAATACATAACGAAGGAGGCCTAAGTTTCAGTGTCCTCGAATATTAAGTGAGACACCTAAATTAGCTCATGTCTAAGGGTCCTTCCAGCTCTAAAATTAGACCTAAAGAACCTGACTCCCAGGCCAATGCTTTTTTATCTCAATCTCATTGTCTACCTATAACTCAGAGGAGGGAAATTTCAGGACAAATGCACGGTTTTTACAAAGCTCATATTCTATCTTTCTTATGTTCCCCTTTTCAGGGAAACGCAACAGGAAGAATGAGTTAGCGTGGCGATCTAGCTGTCGGGGGCAATGAGCTGGAGGGGAATCTCTTTGCAGAACTTGGCATAGGTGGCCCAGGGATTTGAACTTGTGCCGCTGCTGGCAGGACTTCTCACTGCTGCTCAGATGAGCAATGGTTGTGCGATTTGCTCTCCCTCCCTAAGTGCACCACAGGATGCCTGATCTTCTTGAAATCGCTCTCATTTAAGAATCTGTCGTTTTTGAAGCAAATGTGTCATCTGAAACCTTTTATGGCTTTATGGAAATCTAAATGCGCTTGCTAAGCACGGATGGCCTGGGTTTATGTGCCTGTCTTTTTTCCCCTCACACTGTTATCTACATAGGAAGGAGACTGGGTGGCAAGTTAAATGTCTGTTTCACTTTAGTGGTGCCATCTTGAATGATGAGAGAACATGAAAACCCAGTTACTGGAGAAAGAGTTGAAAGACCCAAGGATGATTAGCTCAAAGCAGAGGAAGGGTCATGGGAGCCATGACTATATCCTAAAATGTTTGAAGGCCTTTTTTTTTTTTTTTTTTTTAATGAGACTAATACTTAGGACCCTCAGATGGTGAACCAGTCCTAATGTCAAGTATCCTGCCAAGGGAAATGAGGGAATAGGGCAAACTAATTTCCCCCTTGTTCCCTTGATATCTTCCCTTCAATTTACTTGTCCAAGAATTTTAGGAATCTGTTGGATGCTTATTCTAGATTATATACTAGGTTCCTGACATTCTTAATTTGCTTTGATAATCCCACTAGCAGAAATTACTTTGACTTCTTTCATTTTCTTCTTCAAAATGCACAACCTTGTTCCATTTTTTAAAAAGAGTTAAAATGATAAAAATATGGCAGCTTCTCTATTTGCTGTGACAGGATTTATTGATTTCTTCAGATTTTCTTTTGACAAATTTTATTGGATATGTTGCTCTATGCCAGGCACTGGGATTAGAACAAGAGGAACTTAGTACTCTTACACTGCAAAAAGTGTAGAGCAGGAGGCAGACAATAAACACATGAACAAATAAAACAAATGAACAAAATAATTATTTGTATGAGTGGTGTGAGGAAAATGGACTGAGAATAAATAAAGGAGAGATATTGTCTTTGTAAAGGTTTGATAAGACCTCCCTGAGGAGTTGATATTTAAGTTACCTGAAGAACAAGAAGGTACAAGCCATGGAGGAACAAAATGTATTTGTATATAATGAAAATATATGTATTTCTTCCCAGACCTCAATCCAGTATATTTTTCCTCTCTCTTACAACTTTGTTAGCTCCATATTAGGTATTCCAATTTTCTTAGTGCAATTCAAAAATATTTATTGAATGTATCCCATGTGTCTTGAACTGTGCCAGATGCCTTATTTTTTTTTAAATTTATGTATATTTTAATACTATACAGTAGGAATTGACATAAATGAGATAATGGCCACTACAAAGGTTAAGCAACTGGCCTACAGTGAGATGTCTAATAAAGATTAGAGCTCAGATTTGGACTCTGGGCTGTTTGATTTTTACTTCTGTCATATCTCCACTGAGGACACTTTGTGGATCTTCCTGGACATCTCTGGGGTTCGGGTTACCCAGAGGTGGCTGAGAAGCCCTTCACTGAGGGAACCAGTGGGCTGTCTCAATGACTGGCCCTTAATATGGATTTCGGGAACCTTAGCTCCCATCACAGACAGGGGCTAAGAATGTGCCATGGAAGGAAGCCCTGAAAGAATGGACTAGAAGTGATAGGAGAGCAAAAGACCAGGAATCACCTATAAACCAAGAATGGGCAGCAGAGGGCATGGCCAGGATTTCAGGGGCCTCACAAAAGTGGCTATAATTTGTGGCAGTTTCTTTAGCTCCTCTGTGTGCTTCAGACTGAGTCTCCCTGTAGAGGATCTCCAAGAGAGAGCACTACACTGGGCTTGCACGGCTGCCTTGGTTGAACACAGACTGCTGAGTTCGAGAATAAAGCTAAAGTATGGAGCCTGAGCCCTCAGCTGGAGAGGCTGGAGGAGAGAAAGCATGGCAGTAAGTAGAGTCGGCAGCCTGCCACTGACCTAGTTTGCTCCTCATCCCCTCTGGTACATCGGATAGATCAGGGGGAGAAGTATGTGGGTCACTCCTCACACTTTGGCATATCCATGTGTTCAGCGGAGAGTAAAATTCTGTCATGCTAAATCCATCAGACTACCAGTGCTTGTGAAAGTAAATATATTTTCCGGAATCAAAGACTAAGGTGTAGCCAACTGTACTGGGTTGAAGAGTGTTATCCTCACCCCCTACCCACCTCTGTTACCACAGTTGCTGGAATCTCTGAACAAGTGACCTTATTAGGAAACAAGGTCCTAATAACTAATAATTAACAATTAATAATTAATAACTTATTAATAAATAAGTGCAAGATGCACTTAGTTAAAATAAGGTCCTACTAGATTAGGATGGGCTCGAATCCACTGTTCCATGCCCTTAGATGATAACAGAGACACAGAGACAGATGTACAGAAAGAAGCTCATGTGAAGATGGAAGCAGAGATTGGAGGGATGGAGCTACAAGCCAAGGGATGCCAAGGATGGTCAGCCACCACCAGAAATGAGAAGGGAAGCATGGAAGATTCTTCTTCCCAGCCCCCAGAAGGAACCAGCTTCTATGGACACTTTGATTTCAGACTTCCGGATGCCAGAGCCATGAAAGAATAAGTTTCTATGGTTTTAAGCCACCAAATATGTGGCAATTTGTCCAGTAGCAGCCATGGAAATGAATACACCCACCTACGAACCAGTGAGGACTTCTACAGTTATATTCCTCAGGCCAGGAAGAATTGCCAACTGTCACGTGCTGTGACAGTTCCTGTGTGCCCTGACCCATCCTTCATCTCACATCTTACTATGATGGGGTCTGTCCTTCTCTTTCTCTCTACCTATATTCTGATTTCCTTATGGGCAGAGATACAGGTTTAATTCATCACTCTATCCCCAGCTCCTGGAACATACTTGACACTCAACAATATTAAATGAATGAATGAATAAAATAAAGCAGTCTTTCCAAAGACTCAAACTCTAAGCAACTCGCCATTTTATATATTCATTCTATTGATGTTATTAAATGTCTTTTTGGTGCCAGGAGTTGTGAAAGACGTAATGATAAACAAATAAAAGGTCAACATTTCTGCTTTTCAAGGGCTCATTATCTAGGAAGGGGACAGGTTGAGCCTGGAAATAAACACACAGTTGTATTAATAGTGCAGCTAGTTTGGAATGGTGGTAAGTGCTCAGAAGATCAAATATGATAATGGGTAGAGTCAGTGGAGTTTCCTCAGATAGCACTAGGAAAGCCCTCTCTCCAGGAGATGTGTGAGCTGAGACCTAAATCATAAGGAGGATTCAGTTCTTCGAAGGCATGGAAGACAAGCCTTACAGGCAGAGGAAACAACAAGATGCTGCTACCTGGAAAAAGAAGTTACCACATGGTGTTTGGAGAACAGACAGAAAGCTGGTGAGCAAGGTGTAGGGGCCAAGGGGCAGGGGATCACATCAGGAGACATTTTTGTCTCCTGCATCTTCCTCTGAACCCCAAAGAGTTCCTGTCATAGGAGAATGACTTGCATGTTCCTGCAGGGAAGTTGCTTCAAATGAAAATTATATTTTATTTTTTAAAAATCAAAATTACATTTGAGGTTTATGGCTGACAAAAGAGAGTCCCAAGGATCTCTTGCCTAAGAGATGGGGCTAGGGTTTGACCAAGGCCAAAGAGAGGAGAAGCCAGGCCTTGCATTTTCTCCTCATGAGATCACAGTCTGAATGGCCACCCACGGAGGCCGTCCTCACTTGCTGTGGTGTTTATGCCTGGACTTGGCTTTGTTTAAGGCTTCATTTCCTTTGTCTTCTGGCAAAAGGCAAGGCAGACCTGACTTTTGGGGAATCATGCATCTGATGCTAGCTGATATTAGCTGTGAGTCTCTGGTACAAGCTTTTCAGCTCTTCTATGTCTTCTAGTTTGGTGGCAGGGATTCGAGAAGTGGCCTCTTGTTACACAGTTGTTTTGTTTGTCCTTGGCTTTTTCATTTTCATTAAATCATAGATGTCTCTAATTGCTTCCAAGGAGCCAACATGCTCCTTGATTGGAATTCTATGGAAAATAGAGTTTGCTTTATTAAATAGCGTTTCTTAAGGGATTTGAGTGGTCTTTGGTTTCCTCCCCCCGCCCCCCTTTTTTTTGAGTTTTTAATTTGTTGCAATGTATAATCGCTTGCTTCTGTGCTGGAATTGCTCTCCAAGCTTCTACAATTGTGTATTATAATTCCCTTTATTACTGCAGAATCATTTTTAGCCTTCAGTTAAGATGACTGGACAAGAATCAGATTAAATAGAATTAGCATCTACTTTTCATGGTGCACTGCTTCTGAAGCCAATGGTTCCCCTTGCTTACTAACTTTTTTGTGGTTCGGGGAAGGATAAAATAGAAAAATAATCAATATCTGATCTCATCTAAGCCTCACGGCACCCTGGGACACATAGCTGTAAGTATTCCACATTTTACTTCCTTGGAGAGGTGAAATGACTCGTCTAAGGTCATCTGTGCAAAGTGTCAGAAGCACAATGTCAGCCAAGCTCCTGGAAATCCAAAGCCATCTCTCTGTTTCCATCCATAGTATGTTTTCCTGAAATATAAGTGAGCAGAGAGAAAAAAGCTGCTTCCAAGATGTTAGAACAAAACAAATTACATCTAATGAAGTCTTTTAGTGAGTTCCTTCCTGCATACTATTGATAATTATTTTTTTTTAAATATTTTTTTTTAATTTTTTTATTTATTTATGATAGTCACAGAGAGAGAGAGAGAGGCAGAGACACAGGCAGAGGGAGAAGCAGGCTCCATGCACCGGGAGCCTGACGTGGGATTCGATCACCGGGTCTCCAGGATCGCGCCCTGGGCCAAAGGCAGGCGCCAAACCGCTGCGCCACCCAGGGATCCCTACTATTGATAATTAATGCTTCTTCTCTACCTGGAGTAAAAGGAATTCTATTGTTAATTAATACAGAGAATGGTAACATACTAGAGCTTAGGGATATACCAACCACTATATTAGTCAGGGTTCTGCAGGAATACAGAACTAATTGGATGTATGTGTATATATAAGGAAATGGCTCATATAGTTATGTGTATCTTATAAGGAATTGGTTCATGTAGTTATGGAGGCTGACAGTTCTGAAGAACTCCAGGGTAAGGTGACAAGCTGGAGATTCAGAACAGCTGATTATGTAGTTCTGGTCTGAGTCCTAAGGCCTGAGAAGCAGGATAGCCAAAGGTCTGAGTTCCAGCTTGAGGGCAGAAGAAGATCAATGTCTCAGCACAATGAGTCAGGCTGATGGAGGTTTCACTTATTTAGTCTTTTTGTTCTATTCATGTCTTCAATTGATTAGGTGGGGCCCACCCACACAAAGGAGGGCAGTCTGCTTCACTCAGCCTCTCAGTTTGAATCTCATCCAGAAACACCCTCATGGACATATCTGGAATGATGTTTAACCAAATATTTGTACATCTTGTGACCCAGCCAAGTCGACACATAAAATTAACCATCACAACTGCCTAGATTTGAATTTTGCCTTTATCATTTACTTAGTTAAGTGGCGTTGGTCAGATTACTTAACTTCTCTGAGCCTTATTTTCTTCATCTGTAAATTGGACATGGTCATATCTACCTCATGGGAATGTTTGCAAGAATTAAATGAGAGTTCTATAAAGGGCCCAGTATACTGCCTGGCCCAAAGAAAATATTTGATAATTGTTAGTTATTTAATTTGTTACTCTCGCTACATTACTGTGATAATGCTAAGTCCAGGAACATAGAGGCGATGTTTCTGTGTATACATGTATGTTGCATATTTTGAATCTAAAATGTATTTTAAAGTTTTGGCAAATGGCACTTATATTCAAACTAGAAGTCTTGCCACTGAAAGTTATAAGATTCCTATGTGGTTAATGGCTTTGATGTTTGCTTCCTGGGTAACCTTGAACAAGTTGTTCAACCTTTCTGAACCTTGGTTGTCTGTGCTGCTGATTTTGCTAGCGTGGTGTAAGGATGAGCTAGGATGTGGTGTGACATTACTGTGCATGCATCGACCCTCACATGAATATTGACTGGGTGGAGGGGGGCACTGCTTAGTGCCAGGCCCTGAGCCAGAAGCTGGCATTCCCAGTTAGGCAGGATGGAAGTACTGCTACTAAAGGTGGTGGGGGAAAGGGATTGGGAGGAGAGGGAAGGGAAGCTCTGACACGTGTTGACTAGCAGAAATTCTCTGGACCACAGACTAGGAAGAAAGGCAATACATGTAGGGGAATTGGATGGGCATTAGATGGCTTTTAAGAACATGGTACAATGTCTTTTGTGTTAAGTGGATGGGGTGTAGTTATATGACCCTCAGTGATGATAGTTGATTGTTTTAGAAGATATTCCCAAGACAGGACAGAGAATTAACATATACATGTAGGGTTCTAAAGTATTTAAGCAAGAAGGAGGCCTCTTTGACACTAGTACTCAAGTAGAAGTATTTGTCTCCAATAAAAACTATTGATAAATAATATGAAGACCAGGTGTGCAAAGAAGCTAGCAGGCAGGTGGTGCTGTAGAAGTAGGAAACCAGGGCCCTGAGAGCAGAAGCATGGGCTGGCCTTGGACATGGCTGGGGGACAGGAGACAGAGCAGGGACGAGGAAGGTAGGTATGAAAGCTACCCTAGCAATAATTGTCAGTTGGGCATTGGTAAGCTTCCAAAAGAGAAGGAAAAATAGCTAACGTTTGTTTATGAAGAGTGATATTCATCAAGATTAAGAGTTTCCTGAGCGTGTTCTGTGTTCCCGGCACAAGGTTGAAGTGCTTTACACACATTTGATCCTCACCAGAAACCTATGAAGTCGATTCTGTTGTTATCCTCATCCCCAGTTTTATAGGTTAGAAAACTGAGGCCCAGCGTGGCAGAGGAATTTGCCCAATGTCACACAGCTATTCAGGAGTGGTGGCTACTTGGCCTTGTCATAGAAGGTCCCTAGGACCTAGAACACTACATTGACCACAACACCTTCCCTGCTTAAAGCCTCCCTGTGAAGTCTCATTGCTTGTAACGAGTTACCCTCTGTCCTCACCAGCCTCATGTTTGGCTTCTGTCTCCTGGGTCCCAATATTTGGCTCAGATGCCCTCTTCTCATTTCCTTAAATACATCATAGTTTTCCATCCCTGGGGTGGGGCACTTACTGTTTTCTTGCTCCAACTGGCCAAGCCCCCACCTTGTGGCAAATATACTTGAAAAGATATTTGTGTGATGTAAGTTGCCTATGGGAGTGGGGGGCCGAGGCCAGCTTTGTTCACCCCTCTGCCTCCACTACCTGCCCAGGATCCTTCTAGATCTCTGTGTTCCACCTGGAAGCCACCTGGCAATGTCTGGAGACATTTATGTTTGTTACAACTGAGGGAGGTGCTATTGGCATCCCATGGGTAGAGGCCAGGGATGCTGCCACAATCCTGCAGAGCACAGGGCAGCCCCCACAGCAGAGAACTATCTAGCCTCCAATCTCAGTAATAATGAGGTTGAGAAATCTTGTTCGAAAGTGACATTCCCATCAAGGCCATTCTTGGTCACCCTATCTAAAATTTCACTGCCTCTCCACCCCACCATACTTTCTTTTAAAAGATTATTTATTTATTTGAGGCAGAAAGAGAAAATGAGTGGGGAGGGGGGAGGACAGAGGGAAAGGGAGAAGCAGACTCCCCACTGAGCTGGGAACCCCCTCCCCACGTGGGGCTTGATCCCAGGACCCTGAGATCATGACCTGAGCCAGACAGATGCTTAACCCACTGAGCCCCCCGGGAGCCCCTCCAAACTTCAATTATTGTTCTCATTTTCTACTCTACTGTTTTTCTCCTGTGAGCCTGCCACTTTCTAATAAATGTTGTATTTCACTTACTTATTTATTATTTGTCATTCACGAGTATATATGCTTTATGAGAACAGAAATTTGTGCCGTTTTTGTTCACTGCTTTATCATTGATGCCTAGAACATTGTCTAGCACATAGTAGGTGCTCCATACATATTTGTTGCAGGTATGAATGAATTCAGAGTCCTAGGTAACAATTGCCGATTCATTAGAGCATCTGCTTGATTTGAAATCCACTTGCTCTCCCTATGGATACTATTCTTGAACCCTAGAAGGTGATGGCATGAGAAATCTTCCCTTTTACCTCATTTGGTGGTGATGCTGCCTCCATTTTAGTCCTGACCAAGATCCCCCCCAAATATTTTCCCTAAAGGCAAGAGTGGGGATGGTGGCAGGTAGGTCCTCTTGGTAAGCAATAAATTCCTGAAGAAATTAGTGTTCTGGAAGGATGCCTTTGAAAGCACCCTTAGAATCGTCATTATATTTGACAGATAGAGAAACTGAGGCAAAAGCACATCCTCTAAGGACATTTTGTAAGATTGTTTGATTTGTTTTTGCTTGAAATCACCCAGCAAAGTATCAGGATTAGAATTAGAACTCAGTTTCATGCCTTCCATGGAGATGGAAGGGGGAAAGTGAAAAATCCTGCCGGACCAAATATGGGAGCTGGCAGGCAAACCATAGTTTTCTAAAGCTCTCTTTGCCTTACAAGTTGTGATCTCTAGTTGACAAGGAAGCAAATCGAATAGCTAAATGCAGAGCTTTCTGAGATGCTGAGATGCAAATTAGCCCCAACCACATGCAACTGTGTATTTGAGGTTGGCGTGCAAAATAGAGACTTTGCTTCCATCAGGCTGCATGAAAACTCACTTTGATCAATGGGCACTCTCACTCTTCCCAGGCAGGCATTGTGTAAGGCACAAGGGACCCAGTGAAAAATGAATCAGTGGTCCTGCCCTCAAGGGGTTATCAGTCTCCTGAGGGAGATACACAGAGGAGGGCACCTTGTTGGTAATCCACAGTTAGTGGTGATACTGCACCAACTGGCTAATTGGATTATAAATTTTCTGAGAATTGGAAACATTATCTTGGGTGTCTTTTATACCAGCTAACACTGATGGCCAGAATTGTGATTATGAATAATAACTCATCAGTGCTTATTCTGTGCCAGTCACTGTGCTAAGCACCTGAACGTATCAGTTCATTTAAACCTTGTAACAGCTCTACAATTACCTACCATTATTGTTCCCACCTTCACAGTGAAGGCCACTGAGACTGAGTAACTTGCCGAGAATCACAGAGCCAAAAAGTGCTGGCATTGGTGTCTAGATCCAGGCTGTCTGATTGCAGAGTGGAGGCTGTACCATGAAGTGCATTACTGATAAATACTATTTAATATTCTTGGCAGCCCTGGCCTTGAGACTTTTTCTACCATTTAATGACAGTGCTCTTTAGTTGATGTTTACTCTGTTCCAGTCACTGGTCCATGCATTATCTAGTTTAATCCTCATGATGAAAGTGAAGTACCTTTACACACAGTGAATAGACATGGAGAGTTTAAGTAATTTGCCTGAGATTACACAGCTACTAAGTGATGCAACCAGGATTCTGGATACTATATATATTGTATGGAGTCATATATATGACTGAATATATGTATTCTGATATCCAGAATCATGTAATACATGACATTGTATAATGCATACCATATACGGAATCATGCAATATATAGAATTTTGTGTCTGCCTTCTTTCACTTAGCATAATGCTTTCCGGGTATCTGTTATAGCATTCATCAACATTTCTTTCCTTTCTTTGCCAACAGTACTCTCTTACATAAAGATACCACATTTGGTTTATTTATTTATTCATCAGGTGATGGGCATTTGGATTCTTTCTTATTTCTTGCCTACTGTGGATAATGAAGCCATGAACATCCACATACAAGTCTTATATATGACCTCTTATTACTAATATTTTCCCACAGTCCTTTCTCTCTCTCCCATCAGTTCAAAGGGACAGGTTCTGGAATCAGATGACACAAATTTGAATGCTGTCTCCAACATGTATCAGATGTGTGATTACAGGGATTAAGTTGCCTTTCTGAGCTTTGGTTTTTCCACTTGTAAAATGAGGATAATAACAGTAGCTTGCCTGGAAATGCTCAAATGCCTGAAGTAGATAGTGCACAGTGCTCAGTTCATAATTAAACATGCAATAAATGTGTGCCAGGTAAGCAATGGAAATACAAAGAGCAACCCAAAGGAGATAATGTATCCGCCCATGGAGTTTGGAGTCTAATTGCTAAGACGTGAAAAATATAATAATGAGACATAATGCAAAATAAAATAAAAATATAGTACTAGAGGAGTAGTCAGTATGAAGTTCTTTTTAGTAGAAAAAAATTTTTAAAAAATCGATCTCAGTCTATAAAATAGAGACTTTTCAGTAGGTTAGAAGGCCTGGGGGGCTTTCAGCTGGAGGCAACTCTTGGGTGGAAGTCCTAATGAATGAACACAGGTGGTTGGGAAACAGTAAGAGAATGTGGGGTGAGGAGGGTATTGCAGGTGGAGGAACAGAAGGGGTAAAGGTAAAGCTTGTCAAGTTTCAATGTCCTCGGGGAGGGCGGTAGGTGATGAGTTGGTGAACATGCTGGAATCCTCCCACTTTGTGCGCTGGGGTTCTTGGATCACTAAGAGAAGTGATCACCATCCACAAGTTCCCGTATCTCTACCTCTCCAGCACCATATGGCAAGGAACATACCATGTGTGTTCAAATTTTTTTATTTTTTGACAATGACCTGGGTGTGCAATGGCTATTTTACCTTTTCTTGATTACAGATGAAATAGAAAATCTTTTCATGGCTTTATTGACCATTTTCTAGGAATGATACTTTGTCATCCTTTACTCTTTTGCATTTGATTGATTTCTGATTTTTTAAAGTTTTTATTTTAATGTCAGTTGGTTAATGTATGGTTTATTTATTTATTTATTTATTTATTTATTTATTTATTTATTTTTAATGTATGGTTTAATATTAGTTTCAGGTGTACAGTATAGTGATTCAACATGATTTTTTATTTTTACAGTTCATTATATACTCTAGTTACTAACTCTCTGCCAGCCTGTTGCTTAGACTATAGCATTGTTTATGGTGTCTTTTGTTATGTGGTATGTTTATATGTTGATATATTCAAATGGATGGCTTGTTTCTTATATGATTTGTCCTTGTAGTATGTTGTTGACAAAAGTTTCCCCTTGCTGATCACACATGATATTCTCCTATTTTCAAAGAGCTTGAAAATTTCTTCTTCATTTATATATTTAATCCATCTGGGATTTATATTGGGTTATGTGAGGTAGAATCAAACTTACTTATTTTTTCCATGTGAAAAGCCGTGTTTATCAAATAGTTTCAACCGTGCTTATCAAAGAGTCCATCTTCCCCTGTGCCATTTTGACCATACATTTGGTTTCTGTCTGCTTTCCAGGCCACCATGTTGTCCTGCTCTGTGTTCTATTTGCTTTCTTCCTTTTACATTATAACATAAGAATGCCTTTGTGTCATTATAAACCATGGGGACACGTTATTTTTAAAGATTCCTCTTTTTTTTTTTTCTAGTGGACTTATCATCGCTTCTTGAATCATTCCTCTCTTGTAGGGCAGCACATTGTTGTAGTTTTTATGCTGTTATGAATGCTCTTATGGTGAATATTTTTGTGTATAAAGCATTTACATATTTTTGGATTATGTCCTTTGGATGGATTCCCAGAAATAGAATTACTGAGTCAAAGGGCATAAATATTTTTAATGCTTTTAATTCATGGCATATATTTATTTAAAAAATTAAAGTGCATAAAGATTCTGGTAAGTTCCTGGTACTCATTATGTAGTTGCAGTCAACTGGGCTATGACAAGTCTGAGTCTGGGAATGGCTGCCCAGTGGAAGCAATTAATGCGGTCTCCTCAATAGATTTATCTTGTCTTTTTTCTTGTTTGTTTAGCACATTTTTTTGTATATTCATTTATTCTGTCATTTACTAAGCACCCATTATGTGCCTGGTTCCACCCTAAAGGAGGCAGCAGGATCCCATGCTCCCAGTGAATTTTTCCAGGTGGTGGGAAGACAATAAACAAATTTAAAAGTCTAGTGATAAGTACTTCCTGGAGGAAAAGCATTGACTGATGTGATAGTGAGTTGGATCCTATAGATGACATGGTCACAAGTGATGGGGAAGCTGAGATCTGAATGACAAGGGAGAGAAAGCCAGGTCAAGTAGAGGAAAGTCATTCATCGCTGGTGGCATAGCTTATGCAAAGGGCTCCATGGCAGAGTGGAGGATCGCCCTGCAGCAGAAACAAGGTCCTTGTGGCAAGGGCCTGGATTTACAATCTGTGTGGACAGTGAAGTTAACTGAAGCCAGAGAGGAGGACCAAGTCCTGACCACAGAGGGCAGTGTATGCCCTGGCGAGAACAGCAATGAGAAACCACCAGAGGGCTCTAACAGGGAGTGATGCAACCGGTAGGCATTGTTTAAAGGTCACACAAGCTTCTCTGCAGAGCACATGCTTCCAGGGAACCAGGGTCCTGGTGGACAGAAGGATGGGGAAGTGGTTATGTTGTCCAGGCTGGAGTTACTAGAGGCCCAGACAAGGGGTGATGGCAGAGAGAGAAGATGGTGGATGGGTTCCATTAAATGTTGAAAGTAGATTGATGGTAGTTACTGACAGAGTAGAAAAGAGTGGGGTTAAGAAGAGAGGAATCAAGAATGTGTCCCGTAAGTTTGGCCTAGGGGACTGGGAAACTGGCATTACATTGTTGGGAGGGAAAAGACTGGAGAGAAGAAGCCTGGGATGGGGTGGAAATGGGAGTGGGTCTGGCTTCAGCCATGTTCCGTCTTGACACCTCCCTGGTTCGTAGGTGGGGCCGTCAATGAGGTGGCTGGTGCCACAGTTCTGGAGTCCCAGGGAGATGCTGAGAGATGTGGTACAGGGGTCACTGGCAAATCACAGAGAATCTAAGTCCTCTAGTAAACAGATATGTAAATAGAGAAGAAAATGGAAACCTTCAATCATGGTCAAGATAAACCTATCTTCTGAATATGCTCGTTTTCTTGTATTTAGCTTTGTGAACAAAAATCTTTTAAAAAATTTTTTCCCAAGTAGAAAGAAGGAAAAGTTTTCTCGAGTTTTCTCTTCTAAGGTGGGTCCCTGATGCCTCAGTCCTGGCCCAGTCTCTTCCAATTTTTAGTGATGACTCCAGGAAATGTTCCTTCATTTGATTCTGGTGCGATTGGGTGGGTCACAAAAACAAGCTTTTGCATCTTGTGAGTGTTTCCAGAAATGTATTCCTGCCGGCTGTGTTTATGTTGGAACAGAAAATTTGTACCTGATTTTATGATGAGCTTTTCTCAAGATATACGACTTGGTGCCTTATCACATCATGTTGCATCTCAGGACCTGTGGCACCCAGGTGCTGTGATGTAATATGAGATACAGCGCTTACCGCTGCAGAAGGGCTACCAACAAGACCTCTGCTTTTTTTTTTTTTTTTTTTAATTTAAAGATTTTAGGCATGAGCAGGAGGAGAGGCAGAGGCAGAGAGAGAGGGTGAAATAGGCTCCTTGCTGAGCAGGGAACCCAAGGTGGGGCTCCATCCCAGGACCTTTAGATCATAACCTGAGCCAAAGGCAGACGCTGAACTGACTGAGCCACCCAGGCACCCCAAGACCCCTCCTTCTAGAATAATGCCTTGCTGTGTCATTTTCAAAGGGGATTTGCATGGGGTCCCTAATATATTATTTTTGATATGTTAGAGTCTATGTCTCCATGTTGGAGTGGAAAACAGGAAGTTTAATTATGAAGAAAACATTAGTTCTCCTTCACCAGAGGAAAACTACCAGAATGATACAGATCAGAATTGGCACTGAAGCTCTGTGTATAGAACTGAATGTTCAGGGATCAAAATGATTAGGAATCAAATTCCAGGGTTGCCTCTTACTTGGTCTGTGACCACCTGAGGCATCAGTTTCCTCACATAAATTGTACCAGTTTGATCGGGATACTGTAAAGTCTAGGAAATAAGTCATTGCAGAACTCTTAGCATTTTCATTGATTCATATAGTAAATAGGTAATACCGCTATGTACCAGGCATGTGAACAGAGAAGAGAGTGGAAGTGTTCAACCGTAATGAAAATACAACTATTGTTTTTCTTCAGAATTTCAAAAATATGCTTGGGTTTCATTAAATAAATATTTATTTTGTTAATTATATAATTATAATAATCAAGAAACCAAATACTTATCTGTTGCATTTTGGCTAGCTATTTTGTGCTGTATATGCCAAATGTATGGATATAGAGCCTACCCTCATAAAGCTTACAGGAATAAAAAAATTATTCTTTTATCATAGTTATGAAAAGTCCAGTGGCAAAAAGCTCAGCTTTGGGTGCATAAAACATGCATACATCTTAGTCATTATTTTTAGATTATCATAAATAACATTTCTCTCCAGAATGCTCACAATTAATTAATGGTTTATTGGGTCAAGAATGAAGATTGAAATACATGAATTTTCCTGGTGTATGGGGGAAAAGGCACTGATGTATCTTTTGCTCAAGAACCATACCTGCCAGATGCCAAGACTTGTCTTTCTGCCTGTTTTAATGCACTTCTTTCCCAAGGCAGCGTTGATGAACACTAAAGAGTGAAATATAGTGAGCACTTTCTGAAGGGAAGCCTTGGATTGTGAGTTGAACCCTGAGATGTTCTATCAAGACACATAATTTACTAGTTGATACCATGCGGTTTAAAATTTCTGTTAAAATGATAGCTAATGTTTATTGCTAAATAAAATGCAATTTAAGCGAGAATGAGCAAAATCATAGATGACAAGGAGAGAAGAAAAATGCAATCCCTGGGACATGAGCATTAAAAAAAAAAAATCCCATGATAAATGAAAAGAGGGGATTTAGAATGCTCTGCCTGTGTCCATCAAATGCTCTTGCAAATACTGGTTGGTTAGAGCAACTGAGGCTACCATATTACTTTTATTCCTGTGTCTTGATGTAGAATTTCACAGATGTGCTTTGGCTATATGTTCAAGAGGGGGAACCCCAAACATTTGGTGCACTCAGGGCTATTGGATGTTGAAACAAGTAAGAAGACCATAGATACCTGGAAGATTACTGTTCTGGATGAAAGAACATCATGATAGAGTGGTTATAAGAGCTCAAACTCAAGAGCCAGGGTCCTTGTGTTTGAACCCCCTGCAGCTTGATTGCTACGTGATCTTAAGCAAATACTGAACTTCTCTGTCCCTTGATCCTCACATTTATGAAATGGGGTTCTTAGAAGGACTTATCCTATAGGATCTCTGTGAAATTTCAAGAGATTGTATTATTCAACGCGTTAGGAATGGTGGCTGGCACATAGTAAGTGCTCTGTGATGGTTGACTACGATTATTAAATGTGGCTAATTTGGAATAAACCCGGTTTGATACAAGGCTTTCTGGTTGGAAGAAAAAGTGACTGGGGATTAAGGAAGTGAAAAGGCTTTTGTAGTTAGAGAAAATAAGTGACCCGCACTCCCTTAGTACAAGGGGGCTTCCACGAAGGGAAAGGCACGAGGCTGGGGGTTTTTATTGTCTCCTGTCTCAATATAGGAGTGTGATTGGCAAAGAAATTTTGGGAAAGCAAGTCTGATCCAATGTGCTTCTTCCCGTGTCCTTGAGCGCGTTCATTTTTTCTTCAGTGTCTTCTGAGGGAGGTTAGCTGACATGTGCAAAATGGGAGTGACCGAACTGGTAAGATACAAATTAATAGAGTGCTGTCCATGTGTGAGTACAAGGAGGTAGCGTTGTAAGATGTTATTTTCTAGAACCACAAGATACTAAAGAAAGGCAGTGCTCTTCTCATCTTCCTGTTTCCAGACCCCTTCACACACTCTCTCCACTTTGACCTGTTTAAGTTTATTTTCATAAAAAACACATTTTTTCAAGAAATAGATGCTTTATGTATGGTTTCATTCTTTAGAGGGGGTGTATGTGTGCCACGTGACAAGTGGTTGCCATGGTAATTTCTCATTATTGTTGAATTGAAAAATAATTACTCTGGCAAAAATCCCACATAACCTGTCAGTACTTAAGTTACAGATGCCGGGGGGCAGCCCTAGCACCAGGATCCTGTTTTTGGTGGAGAGGGACAGAGATGGGAAGAGGAGAGAATCTGGGATGGAAAGAAAATGCTTTTGTGGATTTTTAAATGTAATTAAGCCTCTTTTCTGCTCTTTGACCTGAGTGTATCTCTCATCCTGATATATGATTTGGCTGCCAGGGATACTCGGACTCACCTGTGAGATGGACGAGAGGACCAAGGATTTTAATCACAGAAATGCATACAGGAGTTTATTTGGAGTGGAGAGGCTTCTGTGGCATTTTTGCCTAATTAAAATATACGAGAATTGTCGACATCGCACCCCCTGCCTGTGTTTAGGTTGAGTTAATTTCATCTTTATTTACCTGGAGGCTGCTCTCTGCTATTGTTACTTTCCAGCTTTGGGAAAAGAATCCACTTTCTTACTTATTAATATTCACTAAACACTAAATATGTGCTGTTCAGATACCAAACAATAGCAAGGATTGGAAGGATCTGTCTGTTTGGAAAATGCATGGCCTCGATCAGGAGCCTTGTGGCTGGCAGGGTGTACAGAGTGGGATCACCACCTCCTCCCACGTGGATTCTGTTTCATGAGTTATTTTGAAGGACCACGAAGAGCCTAGGCTATCGTTCTTGTGTCAGCATCAAGAAATAATCCTCCTTTTGGTGAATGAAGCCCCGGAGATACCCTCTGCCTTAAGAGAATAATAGGAAAACTGTTTAATTTCATTTTTTAATTTATTAGTTTGTTATTATTCCATTATTGTGTCTTCTTTGGACTCTTAGATGTTCATCCTTCTCCTGGCAGGCTGGACTTTGTTTTGTAATTAGGTTGATCCTTTTATTGGATACTGCTTGGAAAAAGACATTGCTTAGAAATGCACCTTGTTTCATCTTTACCCATGCATCAGTCCAACCAGAAGTATTCAATTTGGAAGCACAGAGACCTCCTTATATAAGAGTTAAAATATAAACAAGTACATACCCTATACCTAGGTACGGGCAAATTAGATAAAGGCCCCAAAGAACTTCTTACACATGTGCACAAAGGGACACTATAAAGATACTTACCTCAGCATTGTTGTAATAGCAAAAAATTAGAAACTATCTAAAGATCATTAGTAGCAAAATGCTTAAATAAAATACATTACATTCATTCAGTGCACTGCCATGTAGCTTATACAGGGAAGAAGAGGCCCTGATATATAAAACAGATATGTCTCCAAAAAGCAATGTTGAATGAAAAAAAAAAAAAGGCAAGTTTAAGGAAAGAAACATAATGTACAATATCATTTAAATAAAATATTAAAAACAAAATAAGACTGTATATGAATGGAGTCATGCATGTGTATAAATATAAAAGATGGGGTAGGGAGAGCCATATGAATTCCACGAGACAGTTGCTTATGGGAGCCTGGGGGAGAGGAGAAGAAAACAGAGCAGGATATGGGGACCCAGGACATTTATTTTTATTTATAATTTTTAACGCCTTTTAAAAAGGAAAATAAGATATCATTTTAATAATTGTTAATTCTGGATAATGGGCCCATGGGTCTTCACATTTCTTCTATTCTCTATTTTAAAAAATTAATAAAGTAAAACCTCACTTACTTAAGTTACAGTCAGTACAGTGTATTCATTTAACCAACATTTTGCTGAAAAGCACAAGAAAAATACCCCAAAGGTGGCTCAATAGAGTGGCGATGTGGGTATGAGATCATTTTGAAAATTTCGGTCTCCATGTGAACTTCTCACATGCACGGGTGGTGCATCTGCTCACACAAAGTGAAAGAGACAACTTAGCTTGAATGCCATCCTGGTTCCCTGGCCACTGAGTTTAGACTCTCAAGACTCCCAGGGTACTAGCTGGAGAGTTTGTGTGGATATAGCCTTTCCATTTGCTCATTCCATTTTCCTGTTCCTTATTGGGTCATCTATAGGTGGGAGCTCTATTGAGGATGGAGCCGTGCCTAATATCTCATCCCTTCCTTCCTTAAGTATTTCCCAGTTTACTACAGGATTATAAGACAGTGATTCAATTATACTTTGATTCATGTGCTAATGGGGATAGAGTTTTCAAGGTTTCTCAGCATAGGAGACAGTGAAAAAGGAGTGCAAAGACTGGGGCTTGGCCTATGCTGTGCATCGCAGGCCAAAAGAGCAACATACGCAAAGATAGGGAGGCAGGCAATGGTTAACCAGGAACCCTTGGTTCATAAAGATAAGTTGTGTGAGGTCCTTTGGCTAAACACAGGAAAATTGGCTGTGTCTGGTGCCTTTTTAGTGTGATAATGTGATAAGAATGGCTTTTCCCTCAATATCTTTTACCATGTACATAGCAAATGTCATATCTATTATAACTACTAGTAACTGATGTGCACACCCCTCCCATACATCTAGCAATATGATTGGTTGGGCCCTTGGTTTGTTTTTGAGGTAATTTACCATAACCTTTACTTGGAAGTACCAAAATGTTGAATTTGGCCTACTTGTCAGTCTCAAGGCACCTCTTGGCTAATCTCCAAGTTTGATTTGAAGGGATTAAACTGCACCTCATCCCCTTCAAACTTCAGATTTGGTGAGCTTCTCTTTGTAATCCTTGCTTCAAAACACCTTGGAAACTTTACTCATGCAGCCTCCGACTGGTCAACTTTCTGAGCTTGGCCACGTTGTCCACTTTGCAAGGAGAACTGGGAATTTTGTGGTTCTTCCATTTCTCCAAAGATGGAGGCACTAGGTTTACAGTCAAGAGGTGAGAATACAGCCTGTAGATACAACTGCAGAATGTTAACCAGTCATTTTTCCTTATATTCCCTCAGTCCTTTGCTCTTCTTCACATGTGGCCAAGCAGAACACCTGTGGCCTTTGCAAGGCTCATATCATTCTAGATGACTGAAGTTGAATGACAGAGGGACTGATTTGTTATCATTGCCCACAGCTCATGAAGCGGCTGTGAGCTAAGAACTGAGCTTCTACCACTCAAGACTGTCTGATTTCTGCCAGAGGTTTCTTACTTGGTTCCATAGAAGCCTTTGTAGCTGCATTTCAGCTAGCCTGGACACCTAGCCTTGTTATTATGCAAATGTCTTCCACCAATTGTCTAACTGATCCCAGAAACTATAGGAGGCAGCAAAATAGAAGGAAGGGGTATATAAAGAAGAAGCTGATTTCCAGGGCAAGCATATGAATTTGAGGGAAAGGGGACAAAAATCTGAAAACATCCAAGTCAGAGACCTGCTCTAGCAGAAATTTCTTCTAGGCAATGCTGGCCACTTCTTCTTCTTTTTTTTAAAAGATTTTTTATTTATTCATTCATGACAGACACAGAGAGAGAGAGAGAGAGAGAGAGAGAGGCAGAGACAGAAGCAGGCTCCATGCAGGGAGCCCGACATGGGACTCGATCCTGGGTCTCCAGGGCCGAAGGCAGGCGCTAAACTGCTGAGCCACCAGGGCTGCCCTGGCCACTTCTTCTACACATGTGAACCACCTTCATCCTCAACCTAAGTTGAAAAATCACTTTTTAAGCAGAATTATTTGAAGAAAATCATGGACTGGTGGGTTCATCAATCAAAACAAAGATATTGCTCCTGTGGAGGATATTGATAATGTGGGAGGCTGTGCATGTGTTGGGGCAGGGGATAGAACAGACATCTGTGTCCTCTCTCACAATTTTACTATGAACCTAAAACTGCTCTAAAAGATAAAATCAATTTTAAAAACCGGACTGGAGTCAGGCAGACTTGTAAGTGAACTTTAGATTGACCACTTTCTAGCTGTGTGATCTTTACTGAGTAGTTGAATGTTTCTGAAGTTTGGATTCTCTATTTTAGGGTCAAATGAAACAATAATGAATAATAATAGCTGCTATTGATTGAACATATTTATTATGTGCTAAGTGGTTACTTTTTAGCCTCAGTGGGCACTGAAATTATTATTCCCATTTTACACATGAGCAAATAGATGCAAAGAAGTCAGGTGATGTGACTAAGGTCCTCCAGCTATTAAGAGGCAGGGCTTGCATGTTGAAGTCAATGTGACATAGAGGTTAGAGATATTAATTCTCTATGAGGCTGCCTGCCCGGCCCCTTGGTAGCAATTTGAAGAGCTGTGAATATAAGAGGGTACAACTCATGTAAAGCCCTTAGAACATACTGGGCTATGGTACTACTATTACCCCAGCTCCCCCTCAGCCTCCACAACATTCCTTCCATAATCTGCTTCCCTCACACACAGTCAACACAAGACTGGTCTATACTTGACATTTAGCAATTTTTTGTCAAAGCTTTACTCCTTTTATTTCCTTTCTTACATAAACACCTGTCCTCTTATAAATAAGGACTAAATTGAAAAGTTTCTATTTGTGTGTTGGGGGCAGTTGTCAATTATAATTTAAAAATTTATCAAAAATTTTATATGCCATTCTGGAAATATCTGTCAAGAGACAAAAAAGGGTCTCAACAATCAAGATCTTTTTATTTTTTTCTTGAGATTTTTATTTACTTATTCATGAGAGACACAGAAAGAGGCAGAGACATAGGCAGAGGGAGAAGCAGGCTTCCTCTAGGGAGCCTGATGTGGGACTTGATTCCAGGACCCCAGGATCATGATCTGAGCCAAAGGCAGACGCTCAACCACTGAGCCACCCAGGTGCCCCAACAATCAAGATCTCTTGAAAACTTTGTAGAGTAAGTTTCTCGAGTTGGGTCTGTGATGGTATACACTAAAGGATTTCATTCATTCATTCATTCATTCATTCACTCATTCAATCAGCCACCCCCCTACCCCCCCCAAATATATATATTTTGTAACTATTCTGTATCTGGCATAATTTACATGTTTGAAAATGTTCTTCTAACCAAAGCCAATTGACTTTTGTGTGTGTGTATAATTACCCGATGTAACCTTCTCTTACCGCACCTGTCCTAACACTTCCTGAGACACTGACTCATCTTGTTACATTGCAGTTGGTTGAATTGAAGAGCATATCCCCTTCCTGGATCGTTATGTCTTTCTTAGCACCCGCCAACACTTGCATGTCTAGGTGGAATGGACCCCGAGCCACTGCTCCTAGGCAATTGTTACACCTCACTTCAACCCAAGTCCTCCTTCAGCCTGGGTTCTCCCTGGGCTTTTCCTTTTCACTGCTCCATTTCCTAGTGGGAATGCCTGCCAGAAACCCAGAGTTAGGTTCCAGGTAAACGCAGGTGCAGGATCTGATCTAGTCACGGGGCTATGAGTAGTCACCAGGGCAAAAGAGAGTTGATACATCTCTGTTCTGAGTTTTAATTCTGTTGTAGGCAGGTGCCTTTGCCAGGTAAATGCATTATGAGTAGTGAGATGAGAAGAAACATGCTTGATTCATCAACAGGCTGCTTTACAAAGTGCATTTTTGATGCGGTTCTTTACAGCATGCAATGTTTCATCACTTACAAATGATGTTAAAGATGGCAAGTAGAGGCAGGAAAGGAGCATTTTATTGATCTTCACTGTGTCCTGGGCATTCTGTTGGGCACTTAAGGCCCACTCATTTATTTAATCCTCACGTCAATCCTGAGAGATAATTATTATTGTTGTTATTGTCACATGTACTCTGCAAGAAAATTACTGTTGTTGTGTTCTTATAATTTTCCTCAACTTGCAAGTCAGGATACAGGCTCAAGGAGGTAAAATAAATTGTCCATGCTCACATGGCTGGGAAAAGACAGTGTTGGGACGAAGCCTGAGTCTGAAGATTGCCCATGGGAGTGAGTTCTGCCACTGATGTCGTATCACTGATGGTACTGCATGGTGCTAGATGGGATGCTGTGGCATTCTCCTGGGTGTGAGTCCTGGCAGCATGGCAGCACCGTGAAGCAAGGAGCTGGACAAAGAAACCAATCTGAGACAAAATACTCCCTTTCCACTCTCCTTTCTTTCCAAGTCTTTTTTTAAAAAATATTTTATTTATTTATTCATGAAAGACACAGAGAGAGAGAGAGAGAGAGAGAGAGAGAGACAGAGACAGAGACAGAGATAGAGACAGAGGGAGAAGCAGGCTCCACTCAGGGAGCCCGATGTGGAACTTGATCCGGGGACTGTGGAATCACGACCCTAGCCAAAGGCAGACGCTCAACCACTGAGCCACCCAGGCGTCCCCCTTTCTTTCCAACTCTTAACCTCTGCCTTTGCAAAGACTGCCAGTGAAATGAGTCAGGTAGAGGCTGGGGTCTGAAGTCAGAGGGTCTGAGTTGAAATCCCAGCTCCACTATTTATTGGCTGAGTGTACTTTACATTTGTGGCAAATTACCTTTACCACCTGTGCTTTGGTTTCTGCAGTTGTAAAGTAGGGATAATACATAATGTGAGTGGCTTCATTCATTCACTGAACAACTTCTGTTGAGTAATACTTATGGGCTCGACACCTTTAGGAGCCTGGGAGACGAGTAAAACAGAGCCGCTGCTCAGAAAGAAAGTTATACAGGAGAGAAAGGACAAAAAAACCAACAAACCAAACAAACAGCAAAACCACCCCAAAACAGCACCAAACAAGAAACTGGGAAGTAGTAAGGAGTGAGAGGGAAAAATACACATCAAGTACTTAGAATAATGCTTGGCATGTGGTAAGCACTCAATAAATGTTAACTATTATTCTTTTTCCATCTGTGTAGCAATTTGAAATAAAATAAACCAGGATACCAAGGCTCTCAGTTGGGGTTTCTTTCCACAGCTGCTTCTTCCACTTCCAAGCCCACTGATTTTTCTAGAAACTCTGACAGCTTCCATGACACCCAGGCTTCATGCTGTGGTCTTGGGTCTGGAGGGAGGCTGCCTGTTGGTTGCTCACTTGGCTGTCTCCTGCTAGTGGGTTTGAGCCCTTTGAGGGTAGGGACCAGCCTTTCAACCAGCTGTGTGCTCTGAGGGCCTGCACGTAATAAGTGCTCAATAAATATTTGTTTTTGAGGAAAAAAAAGGGGAGGTAGTTTGTATGTGGAGCCATGAATCGCCCCTGGGTGCTTTTATATTTACTGTGTTTTACCAAGAAAAGTGTTGGCTTTCGGTGTGGTGATTGGGAGGAAGCCAGGAAAAAAAAAAAAAAAAAAAAAAAAAGAGAGACCAAAAAATTCATTTGCTTGAGCTGTTGCTCTCTGAAATGAGAACAGACAGCATCAATCTTCAGTGGTCCTTTAATTATTCTTGCCAGGACTGAAGGCTCATTCCTGACGCCTGCCAGTGACAACAACTTAATGTTGTCATAAGCAGAGCAGCTTCACGGGAAGAAGAGAGGCTTGCAGTATCTCGGCCAGGGCCAGGGCCGTGGGGGCCCCTGAGTGGGGAGCTGCCCTTCCCTCATCTGACAGGCAGCTGCAGAACATCTCCTCCCAAAGTCTGACACTAACCAGCAATTCTCTGGGAAAAGATTGTGCTTAAGAATTTGGGGGTGCAGGGGGCAAGATGCAGAGCACAAGGCCAGGTATGATTCCCCATTTTGAATATGGCACTCAATGTAACCTTCCTAATTCACTGTTTGTAGGAGCCCCTGTCCCCCTCAATGATTAAGAGTGATTTTAACTGCCTTAAATTGGGTCAGTTTCAAAGTGTTTTCTGGATGAGCAAAAGGAGCTCAACCCAAGACAAACAGAGTTCACATGGATAGTTTGCATTCTGCTGAACTGTTCTATTTTTAATAAGCATGTTAATAGCAAGGCAACAAGATTGCCTATAATCTTAAAACAATCCTCCAGAACAATCTATATGTGTGTGATGGGTGTTTGTGCACCGAGTACCCCAAATATTATCTATCTTTGTATACCCATGTGGCAATACGTGTTTCTCATAGGATATTTGTATAGGGCAGGGCTACCAATCACACACACCCCTTTTTGCATTAATTGTCTTAAAAATGTACTCTCCTTAACCTAGTTGCGATATGACAGTTTCTGTTTGTAAAATCATATTCTTAAAAGAGCAAAGAGAAAGAGAGACCAAAAAGAAGTTGAAATGTGTTTTACATTGAATGTAAACCCTGTTGTTAAAAAAATGTCACACTGTGTTCCAGAGTCTCCCCAAATATGTCCTGGAGAATTAATTTTCATTCAGTTTACATTAACTAATTTATTGAATTGGAATTCAGTCCCCATTTGAGGCAATTAATTTGAGGAGTGACCACATGCTCGCCCACCCGCCTTCTAGAACACCCACACACATATATGCTAAATAACAAGCAAGTGGTGACAGGGTTTGTCTTTGTTTTTCCTTTTCTTTTCCCCTTTTGAGGTATTTTCTGTTCTTTCCTGTTAAATAAATTATCTGTCTCTTTGCAGGATAGTGACAACCTTTGGTGGGACGCATTTGCCACCGAGTTTTTTGAAGACGATGCCACATTAACCCTTTCATTTTGTTTGGAAGATGGACCAAAGCGATACAGTAAGAAATAAGTTTATTTTTCTAATATTCCTTCTTTTTGCGCCTGTAAGAAAACCACAGGGGTCTTCGGAGAATAGCACAGGGCTGACAGCCTGACAATAACACCTCCACTCCTGACGAGGTTCTTGCTTTCGATCAAGGCATTGTCACCGGGTGGCAGCCTGAGTCGGCTGTGAGAGCTTTCCTTCGAGGCTGAGAATGTTTGGGCACCTGTCTGTTTAGAGAGCGAGGCAAATATGAACCAAGTCACCCAATGATAAGTGGGAGCTGGATTGCGGGGTTTGCATCTGTCTCTTTCCTGTGACCCTCCTTTATCCTTGACAGCTGACACTTAACACCCAATGTTCTGCTTCTGAAGGTTCCTTTAAAAAAAGAAATTCTCACAGTCACTGTATCAGCCACAGCCTCCTAATTTCTTCTTATCAATTATCTCAGGTATTTATTTGACAAGTGCTATCTTTTCTTCGGGGTGGAGGGGGCCATCGTTGCTTTGAACATACAGTTTTGGATTAGTGTTGACAGAATTATAGTTCCTTGTCTTTCTGGCAAGTGATAACTCTGTAAAGATCCTCAAATTACTGCCTGTGGCACGTTGGGTAGCAGCTGATCTGTCCTGATTAGGTTCAGCCAACTTGTCAGAGATCAGATTTGCTAGTTGTGCTATAAGACCAAGAGGCAGAGAAACATCAGCACAAAAGCAATTAATGTCTGGTTAGATCAGAAAGAGATGTGTTTTCAGAAATCAGCATTGCACGTATGAAAGGATCTGTCAGAGGATAAAACATCCCAAATGTCACAAACACGGAGATGATGATGGAACCAGCCACTGTATGTATGAAAAAGTCAATCCAGAGCATTGGGCAATTGATAGATAATAGGGCTCATGATAAACATGATTAAAAGCTCTGCTTGTTGCTAAATGTATTTGAAAGCCACTAGAGGGTTTTTTTAAACTTTAGAGTACTTTGGACAACTTAGTAGTATTTTGATCTATTGTATGATGAGCTGATTAATTATGCTACTATGTGCCTGGTGATGTCGCCCAAGTGGCGAACTGGGGAGAGCAGGACAACTTGAGTTTGCTGCCCAATTGGAACTCATTGCCAGGAGCAGCTCTTTAGATTTCTTTGTTGTGAGCTTTTAAGGGCATGGGACATTTCTAATAAGTATTATGGGCGAGGGGGGCTGCTGGTGTGCTGTTTTAGAGTGTCTTTGCATTCAACATAAAGACTCCTACTGTAAGCACTGGCACGCCCAGCTCATGGGGGTCCTGAAGAGTTAACCTGCTCTCCTGTGTGTGGGGGGTGCCTCCTAGCAGCCTCATGCCCTGGAGAGGAGGAGAGTCGGGTGCAGAAGCTGCTGTTTCAGAAGTCCCGGGAGATAAATGAACTCAGCAATCCAACAATTACTCTCTCCCCAAAAGCCCGCCTGATCAATGGTGAATAATTCCAAACCATGCAGTCATCCATCCTCTGAGCCTTCTTATTTTCTTTTGAGGCATAAGCTCAGATAACTTCAAGTTATTATTGTTTTATGTTCCTGTGGGTTTTTGTTTTGTTTTGTCTTTTTGGTTTTTGGTTTGCGAATCCATCCGGGTCTGCTCAGAGAACTAGAATGACAGTTTTAAAGCCTGTACTAATACAGAGAGTCTCGATCTTCCCCCCTGTCCCCTCCCCCTCCCCCAACACCAGGGTAAGGCACGATCGGTACCCATTTAAGATCTTACTTATACACATATATGCACAGGAGTAAACGCCTGACTATAAGCCATTGTTGTCCAGGTTTCTTTGTTTCCGTGAGCCAAAATATTTCCCGAGCAGAGAAGAGAAACAAAGATGATTGACAGTTTGGAGCCGAGTCTCATCAGCTGCTTTGCTGACAGCCTGGTGATGTGCACATGCTGCTGATGTGCGGGCAAGTGACAGCTGATTGACAGCCCAGGACGGGGAGACAGGGAAGATGAAGCATGCTTAGAACGCCTGACGCACACTGTTTATGCGGCGCTCCAAGCTCTGGCGCGGCCACCTTAACCCATTCGCGGTCCAGGCAGTCTGGGCCAGGCAGGGAAAACACCTGCCGGCCCTGGACTGGATGCTTCAGCTCTTCCTTGAGACCTCCTGGGGAGCTGACAGCCCTGGATTTCTGAGAAAGAAAACAAGACTTCGCTATTATATTTCTATATGTAAAGAATTTCCCAAAATTACATTTATCTTAGGTACTGAGAAATATGCCAGATGGGGCTTATTTAGCCCTTACCAGAATTTTTTTTTTTCCTCTTCTCTCCCCATGACTCTGTGTTTACAGGGTCCGTCTGGCTCTAGGATATCTTATCTCTAAGCTACAGTAAATCCCATAATATGTGTTGGCTTATTTATTTGGTGTCTGTCACCATCCTATTAGAATGTCATCTCCGTGTGAACACAAGCTTTATATTATGTATTGCTGAATTCTCAGATTAATACAGGAGCTTGTATGTAATAGATGCTCAATAAATAATTGTTGAATGAATGAATGAATGAATGAATGATTGAATGAATAAAGGACATTTGGGGAAAAGTTTATAACACCAAACAGAATGTTGGCAAAACAGTTCCTTGACCTAGATCACTAGACTTTCTAAAACAGGAAGAATGTAATCCACAGTACTCTGCTGGTGTTTTCAGATAAGCTCTAGGATATGGTCTGATCTACTTTAAGCTATTGAGGGGTGGGTGGGTTGGGGGTGGACCAGCGATATAATAATTCAGGAAATAATTATGCTTTCGGAAATAGCATACAGTTTTTTTTTTCCAGAAAACTCCTCCGTATTGATCATGTTCCTCCCACCACTCCAGTCCTCAAGCCCTTTCCTCTCCTGATGGGGGTGGAGCTCCTTCCTCAGGTGGGATATAATTGGGCCAGATGGAGACTGCTGATGTCTTCCTGGAAGACTAGGGGTGAGGTTGGTGTCGAGAGGTGCCAGGGGGACAAGGTTACCAGGCCATGAAATTGAGCTGTGCATCCCTGCCTGGTGGAAACATCAGGAAGGTGTTTCTTCAGCAGCTGGAGAAGTGGGCAGGTCTATGAGGTGGTTTTGTCCCAGGGTGACATTGAATCTCAAGTGGAGAAGAGAGCAGGGGCAAATAATTCTCTCTTTGACAGCGGATCAGTAGTTAAAGACTGTTGGAGTTGAAAAGCATCTTTTCTGAAAATAGAAACTTTGTCTAGTGAGCCCCAGCTGGTGAGTCATTGGACCTTAGGTCGGCTGAGTCCAAAGTCCAAGCCAGGGCACCCTCCCTTCCCTACCCCCATCTCACGTCTATATCATCCCATTGCTAAAGGGGAAGGAATGGATTTGTCAATTCACACATTTCCTGGAACATAAGTCACAAATGATTACCAAGGCTTAGTTGACACAGAAGGCCAGGGAAGCAGAGGAATGGGATTCTTATGCCCTCTCTTCACTTACTTTATAGTGCTAAGTCCAGCATGGGATGTTGTTTCCCTTCCCCATCTTTTACAAAAGTGATCATTCTCAGTTTGATCAGTTACTGTGAGCCTCAAGAAAGTACTTCTAGTTCTCTGTGCCTTTTTGAGCACGTAGTAGAATTGTGTCCCATACCATCCTATCTCTCTGTGACCATCACAAGCACCCTCTGGGTGATGGGACTGGGAAGCCCCTCAGGAGACTTAGGCTGTGTCCAGGTCCACGTTGGCTATGTTCTTCGTCTGTAGGGAATATGTGGTTCCTAGTGCATTCATGAGATCTCTCTTAACTGGGAGAGGTGCAAGGAGAAAGTTCTGATTCTCATGACATTGGGGAGGGTGGGACATTGCACCATGTAGCATACATTTTGGGATGTTAATTCGTGCTTTGATTGGTAAACAAAACTTCCATTTCCTCATCTGCAAGATGTAATACTACCGTCACTGGCTTGGGGTGAAAAATCAAATGAGATAATACAAAGAGCCTCAGACCACTTGAAGCATGCTGGAGGCAGCACTGATTATTACTACTGATAATAATGCACAGCCTTGACATTCACATAGCTTCTGTGAGGGTGCGAAGCTTACCATCTGGCAGGGGCTTTTCTAGTGTGCTCAATGGGTAGAGCTTGCTGCAGAGACTCGCTAGTCAGCTGGGAACCACATGACCATGCACATGACCACGCATTTCTACTGAAATGCAACATTGAAGAGACTACGTCCTCCCAGGCTTTCCACAGAAACTCAGTTATTTCTGGTATGTAGGTTATGTTCAGGAGGAGGGGAATAGACAGGGAAAGGGTGATTGAAAATGTGTGGAGCTTTGCACTCAGAGGGGCTGAAGATTCCAAACACTAAACACTAAACCTGTTTAGGTTGGCGTTGCCTAGGAAATTAGGGTAAGAAGTGATATAACTACTAAAATGCCATCTTGTTTCAGGGCTCTGCCCATTGGCCTGCTTTTCAGGAATAAGGGTTCAGGTGGGGCTTTGCTTCTGAGACCTGAGCTCCAACCCAGCTTTGTCTTTTTTTTTTTTTTTTTAAGATTTTATTTATTTATTCATGACAGACACACAGAGAGAGAGAGAGAGAGAGAGAGAGAGAGAGAGCCAGAGACACAGGCAGAGGGAGAAGCAGGCGCCATGCAGGGAGCCTGATGTGGGACTCATCCCGGATCTCCAGGATTACACCCCGGGCTGAAGGTGGCGCTAAACCGCTGGGCCACCGGGGCTGCCCTAGCTTTGTCTTTTACTACTTGTGTGATTTGGTATGCATCACTTTCTGAGCATCAGTGGCCTCATCTGAAAAGTGAGAGCTTGTTGAAATGATGTATATAAAGTTCTCAGCAGAGTTTTTAGCACCTTGAAAATGCTACTTAGGGGATCCCTGGGTGGCTCAGTGGTTTAGTGCCTGCCTTTGGCCCAGGGTGCCATCCTGGGATCGAGTCCCGCATCGGGCTCCCGGCATGGAGCCTGCCTCTCCCTCCTCCTGTGTCTCTGCCTCTCTCTATCATAAATGAATAAATATATTAAAATAAATAAATTAATTTTAAAAAAAGAAAATGCTACTTAAATAGCTATGTTTGATTGAATTCTACTGTGTGCATCGGTGACTCTAGATTGAGATCCAGGACAATTCAGATAAAATTGTCATTAAATTTTTAAAAATTAAAAAAAAAATCTTTTTAGAGAGAGAGTGCATGAGTGAGCACAAGCATGAAGAGGGTAGGATGAAAGAAAGAGAGAGAGAGAAAGAGAATCTTGAGCAGACTTCCTTCTGAGTGTGGAGCCCAGCTAGGAGCTCGATCTCACACGCCCCAGATATCATGACCTCAGCTCAATTCAAGAGTTGGACAATTAACCGACTGAGCTACCCAGGTGCCCTATCATGAATCCTTTAACTACTATTTGTAATTTTGGGTTGGTGCGCCCAGTAGTTTTCGATCATATACTTATTTCATCTTGACTTCCATATTCTGTCTGGACTAAAGATTTCTTGAAAGACTACATGTTTACACAGTCACATTAGCCAAAGACTATTGTTTTTCCTCTCTGTGGCTGCTGGGGGGACATTTCACTCAACAACAACAAAAAAGAAAATTGTTTTAGGACATATCATCCCCCATGCTATTATTTCCTTCTGTTGTCCTCAGTCATCCGGTCCCATTAGATATTGTGAAGAACTGCACATCAACCCCTCAGTGGAGCCATTTCTATACTTGCTGTTTCTCCTTAACATTTGCTTCCTCACATCCCTTTTTTCCTGAAAGCTCTGATAACATTGCGATATTGACGAAGTTCTTCAATTTTGTCTTGTAATATGTGTTTTTATGTGTTGTGTATTTGGATGTGTCCCCCTAAGGTAGAGAAATTCTACGAGGCTCAAGTAGCTTCGCTATCTCTGGTTACTATTTTTCTCCTGCTTTTTATTGGTTCACCTCGTCCAACTGTGTTTTTATTGTGCTTGCTATATAGGAATTCTGAAAGCATTTCTCCTCTCTCCCCACCTTTTCCTTTCTCTAATAGCATATTGCATGATTAAAAATGTATTTGTGGGAAAAATCACTCCTTGAATATATGCATAGGTGTTTTGACATGACATTTAATAACTACTGTGGCACAAACATGGCCATTTAGAAAAGTTACATGCAAAAAGTGTGCAGTGGCACATAGGAAAAAGGGATTTGCAAGGCTAGAATCTGTGCATGTGTCTTTTCTATGAAGAATGTCTCTATAGAATTCACCTGAGATCTGAAAAGGCATAGGTTTGTGTCGCTGGTGCTTAAAGACCCTATGCTTTCTCAAGAGACAAGTGCCAGCTGGTCCTTGGGATCTTCTTCAGTAAAGTAATTTGCTTACTCTGAAAACTCCTCATTTTTCAAAAATTTGTAGAGGTAGAGATAAAAATTATGGCCTTTGGTTCCATGTAGATGCATTTAGTTCTTTGTCCCACTACAGCTATGTGATGTCAGCATGTGACAGGATGTTAGGCATGTTGCTTACACTATCTTAACCTCAATTTCTTCATATGCAGCATTAAGATTATAATAATGCCAACATCAGAGAGTACTGGTGAAGATTAAGTTTAAGTAAGATTAAATAACATGTAACTTTAGCCTAGTGCTGCCCATGGAAAATACTTATTACATGAATAAATAAATGGAATTAAAATAGAGGATAATTCCTGTTACTCATTCAGTCATTTGGCACATAGCAGGGAGAACTTGAGATTTGGGCAAGTCGTACCTGTCTTCTTCTTATATGGGAACCTTAAGAATTTAAAGATCAATTGGAAGAAAAACTTATATTAACAGAAGATGGTGATATATATATATATATATATCATATATATATATATACACAGATATATTTAAATTTTTTTTTTAAAATATTTATTTATTTATGATAGTCACAGAGAGAGAGAGAGGCAGAGACATAGGCAGAGGGAGAAGCAGGCTCCATGCGGAGAGCCCGATGTGAGACTTGATCCCAGGGCCCCAGGATCATGACCTGAGCTGAAGGCAGATGCTCAACTACTGTGCCATCCAGGGGTTCCAAGATGGCCATTTAAACAAGCTAGTACCAAACTATTGCAATTATGACCTGTCCAAAAAAGGGTGAGATTTCCATTCTCTAGTTTGCTTAGGGAACAAGGAGCTATTGAACACTTATTGAGTATCAGCCACTATGCTAGGCACCTGTGGGCTCCATATTTTGTTTACTGATGACCAGACAAAAGGAAATGGACTTTGCATTAACAAGTGTATCTTAGAGGAAAGAATGCACTTCCTGAGAGTAAGCCTTGATGGTTAGTTACTGGGTGATTGTGGTGTTTTCGTTACATACTGACATAGATGTCTTTGTCTCAGATGACTCTGAAAAAATGCTTTCCTTTGCATGGAGCTGCACTAAATGGTTTCTGGGCAGCTCTAGCCTGTGAAGTTGTGATTTTAGTGTGTGACCCTTTTAAATAAAGATTTTACTTATTTATTTAATTTATTTAAGAGAGAGAGAGAGAGCACAAGCAGAGAGCAGAGGGAGAGGAAGAAACAGACTCTCTGCTGAGCAGGGAGCCAAATGTGGTGCTCCATCCCTGGGTCCCAGGATCATGACCTGAAGGCAGATGCTTAACTGCTAAGCCACCCAGAAGCCCAGTATGTGACCCTTTTAAATGGCAGTCTGCATTAGGCTGGCAAGACTTGGAGTACATTAAGTTAGGATGAAAGCAGACTTTCATTTGAAGTTCATTTGCACCTGTACTCATTCCTTGATTCATTCATTCAGAACTCAACAAATTTCTGCTATTTGCCAGACAGTTTTTGAAAGGAAGACAGTTCATCACAAATTTTTTCATTTACTTTTGACTTCATTCTATTTAAAACCCTTACCTTGAGTTAACATAATCAACTAAGTAGTTCAAAAAGAAAATATTCTGTGACATTAATACAAAATCTAGGACTAGCTATAAAAAAGACACGAGAGAAAGCTCATAACTGATAGATGAACGGACAGACTTCTGAAATGGAAAAAAGAGACTGAATGTCTTCCTATTTGTGGTTTCAAATTGATTATATCAAAAGTTGCAAATTGGCTGTAACAATAGATTGAGCAGACATTCCATTCTCTCATGACTAATAGATTCCACACTAATGGTCACATGAGATAATGGACAGAATAGTGCTTTGGATAAATTTAAAGCTCCAGACAAGTTAAAGATATAATTATCATATTTATTTATTTATTTTTAAATTATTTATTTATTTATTTATTCATGATAGACAGAGGGAGAAGCAGGCTCCTCACGGGGAGCCTGTTGTGGGACTCTATCCCCAGACTAGGATAATGCCGTGAGCGGAAGGCAGCAGCTCAACCCCTGAGCCACCCAGGCATCTCAATTATCATATTTATAATTGATCTTTAGGATTTGATGACTTTTAATTTTCCCTTTAAATGTTAAACTATTAAGAAATCTAGGATGACTTTTGGATCTTTTCTCAGGGGTTAAAATCCATTGTCAAAAAAAAAAAATTCATTGTCAAATACACAGACTTGAGCATGCCAGGCCTCTGCCTTTAAGAATTTAGTTGGGAGGTTTGAATGAGATATTAACCAGGAAGTGGACATTATGTAGTTGTTTTTGAGACTCTGTGTGATTAAGATAACTGTGGGATCCTGGCACATGCATTTCCTGACTCCTGTTTTATGGAATACATTCCTATTCCTATGTTCTTATGGTTCTCAAACCAAGATGGTAATACACTATAGTGAGTAACAGGATGAATGTGCCATTTTTTTCATTATCACAATGGCAGGGGGTGCTAGTGGTATTTATTGTCTGGAGGCTAAGGAAAATATATGTTTTGCCCAATAAAAAATTATCGAGAAACATCTTACTTTCTTTACTTCCAATATACTCATCATCTTAAAGATAGGGTTGCTAGATAAAATGTAAGTATACAAATGCAATTCTTGGGACATATTTATGCTACAAAATTGTTTGTTGTTCATCTAAAATTCAAAATTAACTAAGCATCGTGTGTTTTTCTTTCTTAAATCTGGGAGCCCTATTTGAAGGAACCAGTTCATTCTCCAATATGAAATCTTGATAATTCCAGAGCAGCTAAAATGGGATGTGAGCATGACCTATCTTATGAAAAAAAATCTCTAAGAGATTTGCCTGGTCCTGTTATTCACAGTGGTCTTGCCTCTGTTTATGTTTGGCAACAGTGCTCATCAGCCCCACCTAAAAAATGAAACAGCTTAATAGAGGGTGGGACTGCAGATTGAAGCCTGCCTGAATTTAAATCCAAAATCCACATTGCAGGCATTCCACCAGCATTTGTGCAAGTGCTGAGCACATACACATGAGTGTGATAATTGCTAATTGCTTGCCTTAAAGGAGCTTATAGTTTAATAAGGGAGAGACACATAAACAACTAACTAATGCAATAACATCAACACTGGAAGAGTAGGGGAGGCAAAGTGCCATGAGGCATTGAGAAGGGAGTGCTTAAATATACTTTTAGAGAGGAAAGACTCAGGCTGGCAAAGATTTCTTTCTAACCTTCTAAGACCCTTTGTTTCCTACAGCCATGACAGGAAACACCTTGCCACAACACCTTGCAAATAAAAGGCTTTCAGAAATTTTTGTGGGTTGAATGAATGATGCAGTACTTGTTAATAGTGCAAATATTACTCAAGAGGTTTGATTATTTAGTTTTTAAATATTTTATTTATTTATTTGAGGGAAAGAGAGAGAGAGAGAGAGAGAACAAGCACAAATAGGGGGAAAGGCAGAGGGAGCTGGAGAAGCAGACTCCCCACTGACCTGGGGGCCCAATGGGGGGCTCAATCCCAGGACCTGGAGATTATGATCTGAGCTGAAGGTAGGCGCTTAACCATCTGAGCCACTCAGGTGCTCCAAGGGGTTTGGTTATTTAGACAGACACATCATTGCATATATGCTTTCCCCCCAGTTTTAATGAGTTTCCACCATCATAATCTCAAATTGTAGCAATTCCTTTTGTATTATGGAGAAACAGAAATGTCACAGAGCAATTTGGAAATATATCCACAAACAGAACCAGTATTTGAGACTCACATTTTAAACACCAAATTAAGATCATATCTACTGAACTCACAATATCAGGAGTGATTTTTTTTTTTTCCCTTTGTGCTTTGGCCCATGGGTTGGTAATTTCATGATTTACTTAGTCTGCTGATCTCCTATTAAGTCCAATTGTGCCACCAGATTTCAGAGAATAAGTAGTCCTCAGCAATGGTTGACTAGGTACATGAATCTTATTGAATGAATCTTAATGGATGCAATTTCAGTTGGAACACCTATTTATCTATTTAACATTTTTCAAGGACTTTCCATGTGTCATCTTTCTGTGCCCTGGCAATAAGAAGATGAATGAACAAAATCTCTTCCTTGGAGGAGCTAAAGTTCTAGTGAACTACAGTTTCTAGGACTTGACTATTTGCAGGTCTTAGCCAGATCTTTTTAAATAGATGTCATCTGCTCTTGTTTATGAACTTGTTCTTAATAATGGTCACCACTATATTACATTTAGACTCTATATCCGAATGCAATATTGGTATCATTTTTTAACAAAGCATTGTGAAAAAACAGTGCTAAGCTGAGATGTATGCAGTATTTCCTTTGTATAATTCTGATTTTTTTAAAAAAAGATTTTATTTATTCATGAGAGATAGAGAGAGAGGCAGAGACTTAGGCAGAGGGAGAAGCAGGCTCCCTGCAGGGAATCTGATGTGGGACTCGATCCTAGGACCCCAGGATCATGGCCTGAGCCAAAGGCAAATGCTCAACCACTGAGCCACCCAGGTGCCCCTATAGTTCTGATTTTTGATGTTCTTACTTGGTGGGGTGAGCTTATTTGAGGCATTGTCCCCACAAGTCAATCTATATCTTCATCTTCACCTTTGTGCTATGTTTTCAGGCTGTGGATGCCCCTTATTTAGGTAAATGAGGTTAAAATACAGCATTTGTTGTAGTCGGGTTAAATTAGCATTCTTTACAATTGTATTAAGCAATGGTCAAGTGGATTTCATTAAGAAAGGCTCCATGATGAAATCACCCATCATGGTGTATTTCATTATTTATTGCTTAATCAAGGTAGTCATGTTGGAGTATCTGAATTGAGGAGTTTATGGAACTTAGTGCCTTCATGTATTTTGCTTTTATTATTCATTCCAAGAGAATCAGCTTCACACAACCATCATGATATACTTGTTTCCTTTTATGAAGTGAGTCCTTTCCTAATTGAGGCTGTCTTTAATCTACTCTTTGATGATAACTTCCCTGGTGCAACATGTATCTTTAGCTTTTCAATAAGTCAGGAGGACTTCAAATTGACAACAATGGAGGCTCATAATCATTTTGAAGATCGGTAGAAGGAGGAAGGAAGGTCACTTGGGAGCATGGTAATAAAGCTACTCCCTTTTTATGAGACAAGTTCTTCATCATATCTAGAGCAAATAGAGCATTGCATTATTTTTACAAACTTTTTTGAAACTACATATATCTTACTTTGTCCTGCCTTTGAATAATCTTATTTACAATTTGATTCTTTGTGTTTTACTTTTAAAAATACGTTATTTGCTATGCTAGGATAGGTTAGTTACATTGAGAACAATAAAGAAACAAAAACAAAAGAGTCTTCCAGAATCAAATTAGGAGGCAAGCCTAGTCAGTAATGTTTGGGAGGGGTTTTCCTCAAAGATGTACGTGGTATCTCTGTGCCACTCTCACATTCCAGGTAAAAATCAATCAGTTCAGATAGTTCTCAGTGAAAGAATGAATATTTGTGTCTGTGTTTCAGAATTAAGGCAAGCTTTGAAAATCATTCCAAAATTGAAGTTTGTTAAATAAAAGATACATTTGTCAATGTAAAATTTCCTCTGGAAATGTTTTGTCATGTCATATGCATGAAGGGGTACAAGTATTTGATAAAGTCAAATGCTACGCTGACTCACTTTATAGTTGAGGTATTTAGGAAAGTCCAGCTTTGAAGCTTTAAAAAAATTAGTAACAATCAACTTTTCTAAGGTTGCCTGCCTGTAAAACAGCTTAATGTCCCTATGCTTATTTGCTTCTCTTCAATAGAACTATAAGAGAAATGATAAATGGTGTTTGACGGATTATGTAAATAAACTGCTAATTATATCCTTAATAGTTCTCTGTACTTCTAGACACTGTACCCAACTGTATTTCCTATAAAATGCTTTAGGACTTAGAGATCTATTATTTTTTTAAAGGAGATGGGCCCAAAAATCAGTAATTATGAGAGTTATTATTCAGGTTCACAGCGGTGCGGCAGCTATTTTTCACTTGATAATTACCTTGTTAAACTAATGTCAGACCAGCGCCATGCCTTATTTAAGAAAATGGTCCACCAGCCCCGTGCAGGCAGACCCAGCTGTGGAAATACTAAAAGATTTATTAAATCCAGGCTTGTCTTCAGCATTGCCTCATGGACATTAGTTACAGAAGTTCTAAAAAGTTGTGTATTTCTCATTAGATGTTTGTAGTATCTTTCCTGAGGTCCCTTTGCATCTTTTGACAGTTGGCATTTCCACTGTCTTCTTCTCATTCTTAGCTCTGGGCTTTGCTACCAACCAGGGCACCATCTAATTGGCACCATCTGCATTTAGAGCCTTCAGGAAGAGAAGGAAAGATGACCCATCCCTAAGGAAACATGGAGTGTATATGATACCTTTTCTTTCACTACTTTCCCTGGTTTTGTATATAATTTTATTTATTGCATCTTTTTTTTTTTTTTGGAAAGGAAATAACAACAACAAAAACGAGACTTTCTAATGTTAGCTGTGGTTTTGGAAAGGCGATAGATTCCAGTTTTTAGTCCCAAAAAAGTAATTTTTGCTATGATATAATTTGAAAAAAAAAAAAAAGTGAGTCGTCAGATACTTAGTGGATTCTTGTGTTGGTGTTTTTCAAATGTGTCCGACAGCAGTCTCTTGGATTGGTTAATGAGTTAAAATGACTGACAAGCATTTGGATAATGCTTTGCAGTTTATAAAATTCTTTCATAAATCAGGGCCATTGTGGCTCGTGGAGGGAGAGGACAGTGTTTTACTCTTCTCTGTAGCCTCCCTCTGTGCCTGCTGCTATAAGGGACAGTGAGGAGGTGCGTGGTTAATATTGGCTGAGCAAGACTGGATGGAAGTGTCTCATTCCATCCTCTCTATGAGCCCATATGCAGGTGTTGTGCTGAACATTCATTCTCAGAGATGAAGAAAATGAGGCTCCTTAAGACTCAACTCAGCTCTACCACCATAGACGCTCATGTTGTGGTCCTCACCATCCTGCTTCTCAGAGACTTTCTAAAGCACTAGAGAATCTTTAAATGTTATCTGTTGGATGAAAAAAAAAAATCTAATTTCTTGCTCTGGATTCTGGAGCCTTCTCTCTCTCTTCATCTGCTCCTCCCAGAAACAGCACAGGTTAAGAATAATTAGTTCTTAATGGCAAATGCGTACCCCCAGCATATTTTTCTCATCATAGTTAAGTGTAGATTGCTTAAATCCTTCCAAGATTGCTGCTACGAAGCTGACATTTATAAATTTTCTTTTGCAACGCAGTATGGGATCCTCCATATGTCTTCCATAATAACTATCTATGTTTTCAGGGAATCTAAAGATTTATTTCCTTCCAAGTCCTTGTTGCTGGCATTTTCTCCAAGCCTTCAAAACTGCCAAGAGATGAACTTCAATTTAGAGGAACTGTTACATTTGTCATTGTGAATTTGCTAAACTTTGGATAAATTTGAAGATTTATGCTTATTCCCAATGGGCCTTGAGAATATCTTTGAAGCTCAGAAGTTCACGCTTGACTTCCTTTTCCACTGTTCTAAGTAAACGAGTTCTTAAATCCATGCAATCTCCTGGCCTGGGCTCTGGGTCTCTGTCATTGTCTCAGCCTGCACACATTTGGAGTGCCAGGAACTCAGATGTGACTCACTTCTGCCGTATAGGGGAGCAGGGCTCTCCCTTTGCTTTATGCTGTGCAAATTGCACACTCAGGCTGTGTTTCTGGGATGATCTGATTAGAGAGGACTTTAAAATAACAAGTAACCCTTCACTTTAAAGGAAAATAGCCCAGGTTGCAGACAGACAAGCTTCAAGTATTAACCTTGTCCTGCAATAACTGCATTACCTTGATTGTTCTCCCTTGAGGCCTCTGAGCTTCACTTTGAGCCTCCTATTTTCATCTGTAAAATGAACATAATGCCTATCTGGCAGTGATATAAGGCATTTGCAAACAATATATATGCAGTCCCGAATACATGGAAGTTTATCAAGAAGTAGCTATTATAATGATTATTTATAGATAACATACCAAGAAATTGACTTGGCTTTGACTTGTTCAAGGGAATCCAGCTGGTTAGTGATAGAGCCAGGAATCAAATTCATGTCTCTCCATTCTTTATGAAACACAAGACTCTACTTAGTGACTAGTTAAAAGTTTACCCTCCTTTTTTTAGTGGATATAGCCTAGAAGTCACATGGTTTCTAGGGACCATATGTTTTTAAATTTTGTTCTTTGAATCATTGTTGAGATCTCTCAGAGTCAAGTGTAATAGGAAGGTGCAGTGAATTCATCAAATTCAATGATGTACAAAAAATTGGAGACAACCTAACTGATAGGTGTTTTAGTTTTCTATTGTAGCATATCAAATTACCACAAATAATGCAGCTTAAAACAACACACACTTATTATTTCACATTTTCTGTGGGCTAAGAGTCTAGGCACTGGTTAAGTGAATCCTCTGTCCAGGGTTTCACAGGGCTCAAATCAAGGTGCCAGTTGGGCTAATGATCCCAACTAAGGCTAGGGTAGCTGGCAAAATTCAGTTTCTTGTAGTTGTAGGATAGAAGTTCCTACCTTCTTGTTTGCTATTAACTAGAGAATGTTTTCAGCTCCTAGGAGCCTCCCACTCTTTCCTGGCATGTGGTCTCCTGCACAACATGGCAGCTTGTTCTTGCAGGGTTAACAGAATTACTCTCTACCTTCAAATCTCTCTGACATTAAGGGCTTACTTGATCAGGTCGGGCCCACGATGACAGCAATCTCCCTTTTGATGAACGCAAACTCATCTGCTTAGGTACCTTATTTCCATTTGCACAATTCCTCTACCATTTAATGTAACATATCATGAAGTGAAATCTCATCCTAGTCATAGGTCTCACTCACGCTCTAGGGGAGGGAATTCTGTAGAGTGTATACAATAATGAGTGGGAACCTTGGGGGCCATCCTAGCATTCTGCCTACCAGGCATATGGACAAGTACATAGTTATGATATAAGATTTCCTGACAAGTGTCATCAAACAAGTATAAAGTGCCCAGTGAAGCCCAAGGAGAGAGGTTATTTCCTGTTGGCAGAGGAAGGGGTTGGTAGGCATGGCAGAGACAATGTATAGAATTTGGGTGGGCAGAGGTAAAGGCAAGTGGGGTCAATGAGGAAAGAACAGAGTGAAAGAAGTCCATCCCAAAGTAGGCAAAGAAGGTATTTTGGAGAAATGATTAATGGTTTGGTTTGGCTTGAAGGAACTTCTCCATGGTTTTCAAGGGACTATTGGGTTTTGAACACATGAGACCTATAAAAAATGGGATGAAGACTGTCAAATTCCATGAGTGTCCTTTACTTTTTGATGTACTGACTCGTCAACAAGGGAGGAGTGGACCTGACCATGTGTCCCTTGTTCATGGAGCTAGGAATCTTCCTTCTGTGGTGACCAGCCTTTAGGGCCTTGGGACAGTTGTTTTTCCTCCACTCTTTCTGACAAAGTATTTAAAATTCTGAAGCATCTATGGTTTATAAAATGCCATTCTCCAGAGGACTCTCTCCTGTATCTAGAAGCAGGATGGACAGGTCTGTAAACATAAGTTCAGTTCTGTAAACTACATATTAAACCAGCTGGAGCTTGTTGGAGTAAAAGAATTCTGAATAAAAAAAAAAAAAAAAGGAATTCTGAATCATGTTGTATAAGAAGTAGTGCACTTGGGGATCCCTTGGTGGCTCAGCGGTTTGGCGCCTGCCTTGGGCCCAGGGCGTGATCCTGGGGTCCTGGGATCAAGTCCTACGTCAGGGTCCCTTCATGGAACCTGCTTCTCCCTCTGCCTCTGTCTCTGCCACTCTCTCTCTGCGTTTCTTGTGAATAAATAAATAAATTAAAAAAAAAAGAAATAGTGCACTTAATTGTTCATGTGTTCCCTCAACATTGTGCACAGTATCCCTCTGTGCCCTTCAATCTGCTTTTCCTCTGAAGTTACCATCGGTCAATGAGACAGCCAGGGTCCCTGCTTTCATGGACTCTAGAATCTGGATATTTTTAGATGATTTAGACTTTAGAGTCTCAAGGGATAGATGGCTAACAAAATGGAGATACATTCATTAGTCATTAATTTCAGTGGTGATAAATAGTATGTGTAAAATATACAGGATACCATGAGAGCAAATGGGAGGCTTAAACCAATCTGTAGGAGTTGCAATAGAAGGCAGGTTAAGCTAAACTTCTCTGAGGAAGTTATAAAGGGTGAGCAAAATCTAGGAAAATAAATATACTGGGGAGAAGAGACAAATTAAAGTGAACACAAGGGTTGCCATGCATCTATCAGGTAGACAAGGTGAAGAAATTTTAGACTGGGGATAAAATGAACCAGTTCTCATTTTTCACCTCCCACCTCTCTCCCTAGTTCTCCCCAGAGAACTGATTGCTCTCTTCTCTCTGTGCTTGCGACATGTGGCACATGCATCTGTCATGGCGTAGCTCCAGTAGTTCTCGGTTATTTGTTTACGAGAGGCTCAGGTGAGACCTCATTGCCCTTGTCTTCAGACAGTGATTACAGTCTTTTCATCTCTCCTCTCCAATACCTAACACTTCATCGGACATCACAGTGGGCACTGAATAGTATTTGTTGAATGAATAAACCAGAACTAGTTGGGAGTGATGGAAGTAACATGCTGATAAGCTGTCATGCTTAAAAGGAAGATCTTTCAGAAAACCGGTGGTCCAACATGAAATGGTCTGCCTCAGAATGAGAGGCAGAGCTCACCATCTCTGGATGTGATGAAAGTCCCATAATTTTGTGTATCTAAATCAGAACTAAAATAGAATTTGTAAAACTTGATTATATAACTACTATCAATTATCAAATTATGTTTTTGATCCTGATTACTTGAGAAAGTTTGTGCGTTTTTTTTTTTTTTTTAAAAGCTAGACTTAGTTCCACAAGTATATTTTTGTTTGGGAGAGTCTTTCCTGGCCATGTATTTCTGAGTTGAGCTATGCATTTTGGTCTCATTTCTGAAAGTTACATTTATTATATGGGAGATAAAATTTTTTTAAGTATACCTAAGATTTCATGGATTACATTAAGGAAATAGTCCAAGTAGTCATTAGAGCTGAAAAGTCTGTCAAACTGTGAATGAAAATATGCCTGTAGGGCAGAGTAAGGAATCAAGACAGACAGAATAATTGTGTCACTTAGTATAGAAGAAAAATACGTATTCATACATACTGATAAAAAGTCATCCAGTGCACAGTTCTCCAGTGGCAAAGAGGAGCTCAAGGAGTGGGTATGCCCCAGAAGTCCATGAATTATATTAGACAGGTATCACATTAGCATGAGACAAAAAGTCAGAACGACGCAGAAAGTTCGTGAGTTAGTACCTGACGTGCTGATTTTAGCAGCAGGAAGGGCAAAAGGATATGGAGGGACAATCAAAAGAATAGCTCACACTATTGGAGGCCTGGTGGGATTGATCCATGGGCAAAGAACAAAAGATCTTCCATGTAGCTAAGCAACTGTTACCAGAGAATGCATCCGAATAGACACCTATAGACCTCCAAGGCTCGCAAGTGGCCTGTTTAGGGCAGCGTCAGCTGGGAACATAAGCAATGCAACAACATGAAAGAAGAATTTAAATGGTTAGGCATCTACAGGGAAGAAGTGTTGGAAGCTGTCTCTTAAGAATCAAAAACAAAATTGATTTCTTTCAAATGGAGATGTCCTGGTTGAGTGTTAATACAACAAAACCAAGAAATAGTCATTGAGGTCTTGCAGTAAAATCTGCAGTATCTTTTTCTGTCTCCAAGTCTAAGTTTTAAATGTTTTATTGCCATTTATCATATGAATTGAACCATGCTATTGTGTGATTCCTTTACTTCATATTTGAGGAACCTTCCTTATATCCTCTAACAGGTGAACACATGCTTTTACAAGACATTTTAATTATAATTTTTAAAAGTACAGACATTTGAGTTCTGATATAAAATATAATCTCCATTAAAAAAAGAAGTTACTTTTGAGTATTTTAAAACTGTAACAACTAAAAATAAAATAAAATAAAACCATAACTTACTCTTTTCCCTCTTCTGTATTGTATTCACTACCCACTCCTCCAAAAAGTTATGTGCAAAGGAAAATTTAAAGTATCTAGATCATCAAAAGGAGTTACAGAAATTGATGGGGAGGAGGGTCAAGATTCAAGTTTCTGAAGGAAGATGATTTTGAGGGTCCCCTTGGTTTAGTTAAAGAAAAGCCTCACTGAAAATTCCACTTGGAAAAATTGGAAGGCAGTCTCTTTCTTTCAATCTTTTCTCTTTATCTCCAGTTTTTAAAATTAATTTTTTATTTCTTCTATCACAAAGATTTTTGGACAGATATTTAAAATGATAGAGATTTTCCAATTTGGAAGAATTGGGTTCATAGTTTTCAGCTGCCCCCTACATCAAAGGACCCCAAATTACAAGAAATATCAGCCAGCGGGAGTTGGGAAGATTTGCATAAACTACAGATAAACAATCCACGATAAGAATTTATTCAATATGGGACTGCAAATGTTATTTCATCTATTCGCATATTCATTCATTCTACACTTAACACTCCTAACATTTGTTCAATAATTTGCCAAATGTTCTCTGTCTCCTTGTACTTAATACATATGAACCAGATTTTCATGTCCCGCTGAGGACACCTCTGGTAGCCTTAAAAACCTTCATAGACAGTGTGAAAGCAAAAGCATGTCTTTCCATTTGACATAAGTAAATCTGGATTTGTGTGTGTGTGTGTGTGTGTGTGTGTGTGTAGCAAAATACAAAATAATTTTATGTACTGTGGGAATAAACTCTAAAAATTATCGAGGCTTGGTGATTGCTTTGAGTTTTGGGCCATGGATCATATGAAGGCTGTGGAAAAATAATTTCCAGTGCGCAACGGTCTTTGTATGTTTTATCATTAAGGATTCCTCTTTTTCTTCATCTTCGTCCTCCTCCTCCTTCTTCATTTTTAGAAACATTACAACATTGTCATTATTTTGGTCTCCCAATGACAAAAGTTTTGGTGGACAGGAGGTTGGCGAGGAATAGTGGTATACAAAGACATAGCTAGCAGAATTCTGAAACTTTATTCTCCTCTGATATTCTATTGGAACAACATGTCCTATTTACAGATCCCTCCTGAACAACTAATGGCACCAGAGAGTGATATCACTTTTGGGTATTCTAAATGGAGCCCGTAAATCTAGTATTTTTGACTGTATGCCCATCAGCTTAACTATGGAACTTAATTATTAAACTAAATTCAATGTAATTTGGGATTAAAACAAACTCAAAATGACTTTAGGAACCAGATGTCTATAAGTGTTATTGAATGACCATAAGAGGTAAATCCTATTTTTTTTTTTTTTTTGGTAAATCCTATTTGAAAAGTCCCTTCCTCAAGAAATTTAAATTTGTTTAAAAAAAATCAGTGATATATGCTCTTTGAAGACAATTTAAAAATACAAAAAAGGAAAATAGATTTTTCCATAGCTCACAGACAAATAATGTAATATTTGGCTTATATACTTCTGATCTTTGTTTCCCATCTTCCAATTTTTTTTTTTTTCAAAACTGGGACCATCCTGCATGTATTCTGTAAGTTGCTCGTTGCTCTTATCTTTGCTCAATATATAATCAGCATCTTTTGTCATAAAATTTTCTTTTATGATATCATTTTAAGTGCCTGTATACTATTCTATTTCATGATTGAACTTTATATAATTAGCTGATCTTTTGAATATTTGGTTTAATTTTTTTGTACTACTATTTACTGAATTAACATCCCCTCACTAAATCTTTGTGAACAAATGTATTCTTTCCCTTGGAATAAATTCACAAAAACTACTGGATAAAATAGTGTAGATTTTAAAAATGTTTTTGTATTTAAGACTCTTAATAGATATGGCCAAATTTATTCCTTAAAGTTCGTTATCAATTTGAACACCTGTCAAAAATGTATAAGGAAAATATATACAGTTTCTTGTACACCCAATAATACTAGTTATTATTACAGAAAAAATATTTTTAATTTCTATTCTCATTCATTATATTTATATATATAAAATATCCATATTGCCAATATTTAGATTTAAAACTAAGTATAAATTGGTAAACGGAATTTTTATGGGAGATTAAATAAAAATTAATATCTCAGAGAAACACCTGAAATTTTTGTCTTTTGCTTTTCCTTTTTATTTAAATATTTGATAGTAGATCTTTTTGTGTAGAGGGCTCTATTGGAGATGAATTTCTGCCCACATTTAATGTTACTTCACAAAAACAAAAAGAGTTTTGTTTGTTTGATTGCTTAATAAAGTGAAGAATAAACAGTCAACACGTCAGAATCTGAAGGTCCAAAGATACGATATAGATTATATTTTCAAATCTGCATAGGTTGATATTATGTACTCAAGAAGATTCTGTGACTCACCCAGGCTCCTCCTCTACTTAGGATAATATGTTACTCCATTGTTTTCTTTTTTTTTTTTTAATATTTTGTTTATTTATTCATAGAGATGCAGAGAGAGAGAGAGAGGCAGAGACACAGGCAGAGGGAGAAGCAGGCTCCATGCAGAGAGCCTGACGTGGGACTCGATTCAGGGTCTCCAGGATCACGCCCTGGGCTGCAGGCGGCGCTAAACCACTGCGCCACAGGGGCTGCCCCCCCCCCCCTTTTTTTTTAAAGATTTTATAACTCCGTTGTTTTCTACTAAAGGTATTAACATTCCCTCCTGTCATTCAAAGAGCTACAGAAATGTTAGATTAGGTATTGGATAAAGAAGAGTCAAAGTTGAGGGTGGAAAGAACCTTTAAGAAATGTGGGCAAATAGATAATATAAAGATTGGACTATTGGACTCTTGTTTTTTAAGGGGGCAAACTCAGGAATTTTATGTGGTGAGGATTAATTTTTCTATTTGGAAAGTTTTTTAATTTATTGCTTTTTTTTTTTCTTGGTAGTCCTCTGGGAGGGATGGAAGTTTAGAGAGGAATGCATGCTGGTGAATGAGGCAGGGGAGCTGAAGTCTGTGAAATGTGTGTGATTGAGAGCCAGAAGGAGCAGGTGGGTAGAGGGGCTATTGTTGCCTACAGCTGAGGTTCAGGGGCCCAGAGAGTGGGAGGAAATAAGGAGCTGAGGACGAGAAGCAGGAGGCTGGGGCTGGCCTCCATCTGCTATGGTTGGTGTTGTTGGACACACACACAGGCTGTTACTCAGTGGCTAGGACACTGTGCCTGGGTACAGGACCAGTTCTATGGATGAGAACTCTTCTCTGTACAGGCCCTCCGGGACCCTCTAGATGTCCCCCCTCCCCATCTTCCACCATGTCTGTGTCTGGAGACCATGGGCAGAGTGGTGCAGGAGAGGAAGGTGAGCTGGAATACAAAATACTAGGGTCCCTGGTATGAAACAGGCACTCATGGTTTGGTGTCCCACCTAGATACATAATCAGCCCCCCAATATGAGGAATGTTGGTTGTTTGCATTTTTTTTTGTACCCAAGTTATGGCATTTTTGCTCTACAACTTATGTCCTTAAAAAAGACAGGAACTAGTTTTTCCTCAGCTTTGGTGAAAAATCGAAAGTCAGGGCCTCTCGGGTGTGGGCAGGAGCCCAAGGGAAATTGGTAGAGGAGGGGTACCTGTGATGGTAGAGAGAGAAGGGAGTTGGTCAGGAGAGGGCCTTGTGCAGATGAACACTTTCAGGTAGTATGAGGTGAAGGTGGAAGGCCAGGTAGTGGTGGCCATTGGTGCAACAATGTGCATTTGAGAATTTTGTTTGATAAGGTTCCATTTCATTCACTACCACAAATGCTGAACACCAGGCACTGTTCTAGGGATCGGGCCTCAACTTCTGAAGTTTTTAGTGATTAGTACTGTTGGCATGCTTCTTAAATTTTCATTCATTCATTCTCTCATTCACTCATTTACTTACTGATCAACAGAATTAAATATGTCGCTGTTGAATGAATTGCCTCAGTGTGTGGGCTTTGAAACATTGTGCTGCAAAGGTCAGACACACAAGCTATTGATTGATTGATTGCCATCACGAGTATTATAGCCATTTAAGGAGAGCTACTACGAGTCTTAGGAGATTATTATTATTTTATTTATCAGCTGAGTGTCTCCTGACAATGACATAGTGGGAATATGCGGAAGGGGAGATCTGAAGGGTCCTGGAGGGTTTGTAAAGAGAAATTTTGAGTCAGAATTTGAACTTGGATTGTTGAATTTTGTTTCTTCCAAATCCAAAACCCTCTTCTCTTTCACTGTGCCAGGATGCCTCTCTAAAGAAATACCTTGTCTTCTGCAGCTTTATGTCTGCCAGATAGCTTCCCCAACTGAGATTTTTATTTATTTTATCTGTTACCGCTAATAACAATGTTTTTAAAAAATAAGACAATATGTGATGATAATGTGAAGAGTAAACATGGTAATTAGGCAACATCAAAATGAAGTTAATTATTGCCTTGATGACTAGGGTAGTTTGTGTACAGTAGTTAAGACAGAGGAAAACATCATATCAGAAGGCGGTACTTCTCCAATGCCTGCCATACCACAAGGCGATGTTCATCCTATTAGTGGATTACTGGAAAATGAACGAACTCTGGATTCACTGGTGCCACACATGTAATTTTTACCCAGGACTGCTATCCCCACAGGGCTTTCTCTTCCATTATTTCATCATATACCAAAGCTTCCCTTGGAGGCAGACATAGCAAACCCCAAACTATAGATGTTTGGTTTTAGAACCCAGGGTCCTTTGCCTACTCTGTCAGCAGCCAGATTCCTGATCCCAAGGCCAATTCCAAGACAACATTTGGGCATGTTGTATTTGTCAAGAACTTCCAGACTCCTCAAGAATCCGATGCCAAGTGTTCTTGTATCATAATTGGGGATTTGTTAAAATTCGTCTGAATTATGCTGCCCACAGCATCTTCCCCAGGTTGAAATTTTATGCCATGTCAATTCACTCTTTAATCATGTGTGGCTAGATTAGATCCTTTTTTATTCCTACCTTGCATTATTGTTAAAGATGGGGAAATATGCACATCAAGGTAACAAGCAGCCTCTTCTGATTTTGGACCATGTCTTCTGTTGTGCTGATCTGTCATCTGAACGCTTCATCTGTTGAGGGGCCTGGATTTGGTGCTTGTCCTAGGCAGTTTTCTTCTTTTTGTTCTGGTCAGTTTTTAAAAAATGTGTGCCCGGTTCCAGTCAAGTGTAGTTTTCCAGCTGTGATTTGTGTAACCACAGCCGCTAGCCCAGAGGATTATGAACACCCCCCTATGCTGTTCTTCCCAACCTTACAAAGTCAGCCAGTGCAGGAAAACAGAAACTAGGTGGACAGTGCATGGATTTGCATAATCTGTTTCCTAAGTGCAGAGTGTTCATTTTTAGCTTACACTGGCTTTGCTTTGTTGCCAAACTCCTTTTCAGGCAAGAATGCATCCCACTTCCCGCCCCCACCCCCCCATCCTTGTCCCTAACAGCTGATACTTCAGATGTGTGTATTTGTCCAAACAGATGAGAAACCATCTTGGCTTTCTCTATCAAAATACAACTTTCTGTATTAGGCAATTTCTCACATTTTCCAATTTGACTTTTGTATAGAACTATAGCCGGAGATGGTAATGAGTTTGCCATGGCAATTTCAGGCTTCTGAACTATATAAATCCTATTCTATCCATGCATAATAATTAAAGTTATTAATGAGGGACTGAATTGGGAGGAAAAACAGTATACTGAGCCACTGTGATTTGCTTGATGTAGGTTAATAATCATACATTATCCAGCATTTGCAGCTTCCTTGGGCTCTGGAATACACGCTATGGTGGCAAAGAGCATTGTGATCAAATCCACACTAATGAAGTAACGTTTGGAGCTCGGCAGGGGATAAAAAGGAAGGTATTGTTATTGTGAGTGCCGTAGTATTGTCCTTTACCTTTTTAGGATGTATTGAAATGCATAAGTAATAATTGTATTTCATTTCTAAAAGAAAGCTCCAACCAAGTCCTAAGCGCCTTTGAAAAGGCAGAGCTGGGAGGTGAAAATCATAAAACTGGGTGTTTGAAATAATGGTTCTTTAGGGAGGGAAACTTTTTTTTCTCTGTGCAGCAGGTTCGAATCCATAACAAGACAGATTGGAATCTGAGCAATTTGAGATTGATAGGCTAAATTGTTTACACAAAATTGCTTTGAAGGAACAGATCTACTTGTCAAGGCAAGGCTTCTGAATTCCTGTTGGGACATTCTCAGAATCTCACCCACAACTAGAAAGGCCAACTGGGTGGGTTTTGAAAAAGGAGTTGGATTTGCCTCAGATGGCTTTGGATTTGTACTGGTTTGCTTTCCTGAAGTGACTGCTTTAGGATGTAAACGGGCAGACCAGATGCGCAGAAAAAATTCCCCAGGAATGTTACTACTAAGCTGAAGACAGTTTAGGTTACATCAAGGAATTTAGAAACTGAAGCAGGCTGAAGAGGACCCCAAAGACATTTTAGGAAAGTATGAATACTTAGTAAGCTCAGGCCACCATAATAAAATGCTATTTACTGGTGCCTTGAACAACAGAAATTGATATTCTCACAGTTCTGGAGGCTGGAAAGTCTAAGATCAAGGGTCTGGCCAATTTGCTACCTGGTGAGAACATTCCTCCTCCCTTGTAGGTGGCTACTGTCTTGCTCTGTGCTCATATGACCTCCGCTTTGTATGCACACAGTAGGAGGGGAGGGGCAAGCAAACTGGTGCCTCTTCCTATAAGGGCACTAATCCCATTATGAGGACTCCAAACTCATGACCTCTTCTAATCCTAATTACTTCCCTGAAACCCCATCTCCAAATATCATCACATTGATGATGACAAAGCCCTGGGTAGGGCTAGATGAATATAAATTCAGTCTGTGACAATGAATAAACCTATATGCCAGAAATTGGAAGAGGCCTGCGGTGAGTGCAAAGTTGGCCATGTGCTTTAATTCCATTCCATTCCATTCCATTCCACTCTAGTGCAACAAATGCCTCCTTGATTCTCTGCTACCATCCCAGCACACTGTTTTGTTTGACTTCCTTTTCCATCTCCTATGCATATCTTTTCCTTATTTCTATTTGATTACTTTTGGTGGCCAAGAGTAATTCCTTTACTTTCTCCCCACTTTTTTTCCCTTCTAATTCCAACTCCTCTGGGGAAGCACTGGGAAAACTTGGTCTAACAAACATGAGTTTTGTTGTTGTTGTTGTTGTTATTCATTCATGAGAGATACACAGAGAGAGGCAGAGACGCAGGCTCCCCACGGGGAACCTGATGTGGGACTTGATCCTAGGATCCCAGGATCATGCCCTTAGCCAAAGGCAGACGCTCAAACACTGAGCAATCCAGGTGCCCTGTAAACATGAGTTTATACCAAACTCTGTTTCTTATGTTTCATACCCTCGAGAATTCACTTGAAGTCTGCATGGCAGTGGTCTTGACAGTCAGTAGGGATAACAATATAATATTTAGTAGAACAAGGTTGTTGCATGTACTAGACATGTGTTAGAACAAGGAGCTTAGTACCTGGTCCTAAATTACAGGGAATTACAATGAGAGTGAGACATGCTGGTCTTAACCTGATCATTGCTTGGCCCAATGAGGGAGCAACCATGAGAGTAGATTAATCTATTTTTTGTTTTTAGATTAATCTATTGGGTCAGCTCTTGTCCAGAGTCAGCCAATGTGAATTTAAACCCTGATTCTGGATGCCTAGGTGGCTCAGTCTGTTAAGCGTATGCCCTTGGCTCAGATCATGATCCCTGGGTCTTGGGATCAAGCTCTGAGTTGGGCTCCCTACTCAGTGGGGAGTCTGTTTCTCCCTGTCCCTCTGCCTCTCCTCCCCACTTGTGTTCTCTCTGTCTGTCTCAAATAAATAAAATCTTTTTAAAAATTTTTATTTATTTTATTATTTTATTTATTTATTTATGATAGTCACACAGAGAGAGAGAGGCAGAGACATAGGCAGAGGGAGAAGCAGGCTCCATGCACCGGGAGCCTGACGTGGGACTCGATCCCGGGTCTCCAGGATCGTGCCCTGGGCCAAAGGCAGGCGCTAAACCACGCCACCACCCAGGGATCCCTCAAATAAATAAAATCTTAAAAAAAAAAAAAAACAACCAAAAATGATTCTATCCCATGATTTAAAATCTGGGCAAATGACTTAGCCTCCCTAACCCTATATTTCTCATCTAAAAGACAAGAATATGATACTACTAGCCACCTTACAGAGTTTGAGGGAGGAATATGTGAGAGGGTGGATGTGAAGTGCTTGGTCTATAGCATAGACTCTGTAAATATTAGCTGATATTATTATTACAAAAAATCTGTACTGTGGTAAGTGGTGTGGTTATTGAGTGTTTATCATGCCTAGCTCACCGAGCCGGGCATGGAGGATTCAAAGATGGATAACAATCTCTCCCCTTGCAGAATTCCCAGGGTCACAGGTGGGATACACATCAGTCAAAAAGTAGACAATATGTATTTGTCCCTGAGTGACTGCTAGCCAAGATATCTAGTGCTGTGGGGCTGGGCCAAGGGGTACTGAGGCTTGGGCTGGGGACCTGTAAAGTGACGCTAGGACAGAGATAGACGCTGAGCATTTCAGGGTCCCCCACTAGGCTAGTGATGAGGAGGAAAGCCATGACACAAAAGCTGTATGGGGATCCCTGGGTGGTGCAGCCTTTGGTGCCTGCCTTTGGCCCAGGGCACGATCCTGGAGACCCGGGATCGAATCCCACGTCGGGCTCCCGGTGCATGGAGCCTGCTTCTCCCTCTGCCTATGTCTCTGCCTCTCTCTCTCTCTCTCTCTGAGTATCATTAAAAAAAAAAAAAAAAAAAAAAAAAAAAAAAAGCTGTATGTTTCTGACGTTGCTGGCTAGCATTGAGAGTTTACTATAAATAAAAATGCAAGCAAAATGAGACAGTACAGACCTAAGTACCTGGAAGGTGCAGACCAGCGCTGTTGTCAACATTAAGAAGAATGCACTTCTCTGGGAAAAACTGGATCTTGAGAGCAAATGCTAGGAGGTGGTCCTGGTTATGCCCTGACGTTAAACAGTTACACTGCAACTGTTCACTTCCCTCCCGAGGTGCTAAAAATCAATGCTAATGATGAAACACTTTGTGTGGTGGCGATTTTCGAAAATCCCCATTCAAAACAAATGCAGGGGCGAAGTGTGTTCAGTGCCAGAGTTTTGTGTGCTCCTCCGAAAGATGCTCTGGTCCCCAGAGAGAAAGGAAAGAATTAGAAATGATAACCACTTTTTAAACACATCAGCTTGCTCATGTGTTGGGTGGTGTGTGTGTGTGTGTGTGTGTGTGTGTGTGTGAGTGTGTGTGAGTGTGTGTGTGTGTGTGTGTATTTATCAGCTTTTCAGGCAAGGCTTCATTTGATTTGTGCAGGGAGGTGTATAATATGGGAGGCCAGTGAGCTGATTTTTATGGAGTCCGTTTGTAGCTTAAACAAAGATGGGGGATTTGGAGGATAAAAGGAGGCTGAAATATAGCAGATTATGCAGCTTTATTTTTCAGAGATTTGCTAATTCCCCTCCTCCCCCTCCTGCTCCCTGGCTGAGCTGGTGTGTGTTGTATTTTTTCTTTCGGTTGCCATTCAAAGAGAAAATGGTTAGTTTTAAACTTGAATTTTGGACCGAATTTCACATAAGCCAGCTCTGTTACTTTGGCCGATCCTCTGTAAGCAAATATATCTTATCCTTAAACAGTGCGGCCTTATGATAAATAATGGAGTAAATAAAGGCTGAACTTATAAAGCCTCTTTTAATATGAGAAGCATAATTTGCAGCATGAGCAGAAAGGGCTAGAGGGCTTGTGTTTTTCATGTGAAGGATGAAGTTTGCATTGAAATCTGAAATAATCGGAAATACAATAAGAAAAAGGAGGCTCTTGAATGTTTAGTGAGGCAAAGACTCTTTCCCTTTCTGTGTAATTCTGGGGCTTGTCATCCATATTTTCAGGATCTGGCTGATAATGACATGGACCATCTTTCACGCATTAGCAGACCGTAGATCCAGACCCAACTCCTTCCAGTAAAAAAGGGATCTCATTTGATTTTTAAATGTGGCTTTGATTTCTTGAGGAGAGTTTAGCACTTTATTTGCATGCAGGCTGCTGGGGCAAACAGTCCTGCAGCGCCTCACTTTAGCCTCTGCTCCTCCTTTATTTGTTAGTGAGATCATTAGTTTCTCTCACTGAGTCATTTAGCAAATGTTTATTGTGTTTTCATCTTGCACAAAGCCTTGGCTGCACCTGTTGAAGGATACAGAGATGCACAGGGTATGGCCCCTGCCCTCAAAAGGAGGCTATTCTGGTGGTAATCCCTGGAGACGGAGGTCCTGGGATATTTTCATGCTGTGTCTGCTAGAAATCACATCCATATGAAGGGTAGACACATTATGTTAGTTATTTTGCTGTGTGATAATAAGGTTCAAATTGTAAACGTATCATTGATTATTAATCATATGGTCAATGTATATATTGTCTATACATTAAAACTAATAATTACATATATATATCATTGCCTGTCATTAACATATTTATAGAAGCAACATGAAATCATGGTTTTTCCTTTTTCCCCTTGCTAATTTTTGAGTCCTTAAATATTTTTCAGCTTAATATTAATGCTTTGCCTGATACTTAAAACTGTAGTGTCCTGTTTAATTTTCATACATTCTCTCCTCTCACATACTAAAAAGCAAAATTTCTGGAAAAGCTGACTTCTGTAAGCCTCATGAGGGTAGGCTTTACTTCTGACAGTTCTTGCATGGAAGGATTTGCCCTGTCTTTGCCTCCAAGTTTTTCCCTGCTTTTCTATTCAAGCAGATTTTATCGATTATTCCTTCTCTCCCCTTATGATCCCCATATTATGCTTCTTTTCTTTTTCTTCCATTCCCATCCCATCTCCTTAATCCTTTAATTAGGTTCTTTCATTCTTACAAGCAGAATGAAACAACAAACACAGCTTTCAGAAATCCCTGGAGCACTCAGTGCCCCCAGGGGAAATCTTTTCTCAACTCTCCCACAGGATAATAGGAAGATGAGTGCAGTCTGTCAATGGCTGGCTGATCCTATGGCCTTGAGAATGTTTGGAAAGTAAACCTTCCTGAATTTGCATTTATTTATCTGTAAAACTTGGGCCAGATAACAACCAAGGCTCCTTTCCACGTTAACGTTCTATCATATGTCCATTCATTTAACTAAATCGGATCTGCCGCCACTTTATTAATTATTATTATTATTATTATTATTTTAAAGATTTTATTTATTTATTCATGAGAGACAGAGAGAAGCAGAGACACGGGCAGAGGGAGAAGCAGGCTCCTCGCAGGGAGCCCAATATGGGAATCAATCCCCGGACCCGGGATCATGCCCTGACCTGAAGGCAGACCCTCAACCGATGAGCCACCCAGGCATCCCTATTAATATTATTACTATTAATTATTTGATCTGCCTTCACTTTAAAAAGAAAAACAAAGAAATGAGAGGTGAAGACTTAACCACACTTTGGAAATTAGTAGGTTTAGTGTTAGCATAGAAAGAAAGGGCTGCTGGATAAAAGTTACCTTGAGGGAGATACTAGGCCATAGAGATGCTTACTGATAGGGTGAAACAAAGCTTTTTGTGAGTGGCTGGAAGGTAACTCTTTAAAAGCAAGATAATATCTTTTGTGTTTGAGGAACAATACAGAATAGAGGAGAAAAATCAGGTGAGGCATGCCCTGGACTGAAGGTTTTTTTTTTTTTTTTTTAATTAAAGATTTTATTTACTCATGAGAGACACACAGAGAGAGGCAGAGACATAAGCAGAGGGAGAAGCAGGCTCCCTGCGGGGAGCTAGATGGATGACTCTATCCCAGGACCCTGGGTTCATGACCTGAGCCAAAGGCAGATGCTCAACTGCTGAGCCACCCAGGTGTCCCTGGACGAAGAGTTTCTGAGCCACATCTCGACAGCTTTTCTCAGGCCCTAGTCCTCCTGGTTTATGGAGAGCGGGTGTGCAATGTGCCTCCATATAGACTCAGGCTCCTTAGAGACAGTTTCTGGCTTTGCTTTATATCACCGCTGGCACATCAGCATGGACATTGCCAGTGTAGTTTGTTCTATCTGCAGAATAGAACCTTTCATGCTCCTGTCCTGGGGGCACCACCTGGTAACACTGCTCTTTTTCTTCCATCTTCTGGAGCCTGGCATTTTGCATTCTCTTTGGGCCCACGAATCAGCAATCTGTGCCTCTGGGAGCATCTACCTTACTAATAGGTTCTGCTTCCAGTTTTCAGTGAAAACTGAGGCCCTTTGCCCATCATTTATTAAATTAAAATTCATTTATTAATCTGCGCGATTGTTTATGAAATAACTTGCTGCAAACCACCTTAATGATGCCATTTTTCTAAAGCCACCTGACCTGCACTTGTGCAAACATTAAAAAAATAATTATACACAGACACCTGTAATGTACATATGTAATTTCCACGTTCCAGATTTCTTGCTGTTAAAGTCCACTTAAGGCTTTCAAGAGAGACCCAGTCTTTTCTGGAATATGTGCAAAGATGGATTCTAGTCTGTTTTGTCATCAGCTGCATTTTTTTCTCTTTCTTTGATTTAATTCTGATCAATGCTCAAAGACGCGTTAAGTGGCCATTGAACACAGGTTATGGGTAAGGACTGGTTGTAAATGACCACAGGCTGATCCTCCCTCCCCTGAAAGCCTTCCTTATGGAAAATGTTGTGATTCAGCTAGGGTGGTTTAAATAGCTTTTCACTGTCAGCATTTAATGTGGATGAACATTTCCTGGCTGTTGTGCAGCTGACCCATAGTGGATGGCAGAAACTCATCTGGGTTTGAACAAACTCAAGCAACTTCATTCTAATGGCTATACTTCTTTTCTCATCCTTCTTGCTCTCTTTTATGTTGTATTTGTTAAAATATAAGTGTATTTCTTGAGCACCTGCCTATACCTGGTGCATTCATAAGTACTACTGAATTTCATCTTCACCATAACCTTTTGGGATGATCATGGGCATCCATCAGGTTGAGGACTCAAAACTCAGAGAGGTTGCATCACTTGTCTGAGACCACATAGGTGAGGAGAAGAGTTGAGTTCAAACACAGGGTTTTATTCCTATGCTCAGCATTTGCCTAACTAAATTGCACACACTAAATACTGGTAGTATGTGAAGGGTAGGTGGTAACTGAAGCAAGAGATTTAATTTAATAAGCATTGTTTTTAGTGCATATTAGAAAATTACTATTGTTCTATTTAAGATGGCAATGCAAAAATTAATTTTAAAATAAAGTTTAAAGACTTTTTTCTTTTCAAGATTTTATTTATTTATTCATGAGAGACACAGATAGAGAGAGAGAGAGAGAGGCAGAGACATAGGCAGAGGGAGAAGCAGGCTCCATGCAGGAGCCTGACATGGGACTCGATCCCAGGTCTCTAGGATCATGCCCTGGGCTGAAGGCGGCACTAAACCACTGAGCCACCTGGGCTGCCCAAAATTTAAAGACTTTTATAAGGAATATATGTAAAGAGAAATATTAAAGAAACAATAATTCATTGGTTTTATGGGATATATACGCACATGTAAATTATGTATATATGATTTATATATGTGTGTGTATACAGATAGATATTTTACATACTAATTACATATCTATAAATAAACCAATACCAACCATATGAGAAAAGCAAAGGCTGTTTATTTAGAGACTGCTCCAGTAAGGGAGTGAGCCACCATCATTTGGGTTTTAGCAGAGACTCAAAGGCAGGGAGAGGAGTGGGAAAGCTTTATAGTGAAAAATAGGAAGGCTTCAGGCATGCCCTGATCGGGTGTTGTGGTCATGGGGAAGCTGGAGGTAGGCTGACTAGAAATGGCATGTCTCATGTAATTGGTTAGCAGTGCATAGTTGGCTTTCTTTAATCGGTCCTAAGTTCGGAAGTGGAGAAAAAATTGAGGGAAGCTCAGTTACTTATTAATCAAGACCTGGACAGTTTAGGCTGATTATTAGAGAAGCTACTGTTTCACTTTCTGGATTGTCACTAGAGATAGAAATCTGGCTTCCTGCAGGTCTGATTTAAACCACCTTCTGTGTGGTTTATTGTTGATAAGCCTGGGAAGGTTGCTATAAGTTGTGGCTCAAGGTTCTATTTTTATATATGGTATGGCCGTTGTCCATTTGTATATTCTCTCTCTCTCCCTTTCTGTTTATATTATATGGATATCTATCTATCTATCTATCTATCTATCTATATCTATCTCTTCCATCCAGAGAGATAGACATTTAGACATCTTATGTACTAATGGCTTACCATTACTAATAACTCAAGTCCATGCCAGTGAATGAGTAGCAGTAAACTAGGAGCTGTTCTGCTTCTCCTGTATGTGGATAAGCAATTGCAAAAAGAGAGAACAGGGCCAAGCCTTATTAAAATCACTTTCTGATTTCTGAAGCAGAGTAAACAGACCTCAGACTTCTCCTGCTTCTACTAATGACATGTGGTGCCACCATCTGCAAATCATTTTGTATCTCTGGGCTTCTCTTCCTATGCCTCTAAAATAAAAATCCCAATACCTACAAGTAAGCTGACTGACAAGAACAGCATATACATGCATTAGGAAGTCTCTCCTAAGGGCTCACCAACCTCTTAGGGAAGCTTTTCTATGAAATTGTATTCACTTACGTAACATTTTCGAGTCTCAAAACCCAAATTTTGTGGGGTGAATGAACTCGGATTTGTATACAGTCCCTCGTCATCATAATTTTGGTTTGCTAAATATTGAGATGGACGTATTTGAAAAGTATTGATCTGGCAAGGTGCCTGGGTGGTTCGGTTGGTTAAACATTTGCCTTTGGCTGAGGTCTTGATCTCTCAGGTTCCTGGGATCAAACCTGGCATCAGACTCCCTATTCAGTGGGATGTCAGTGTCTCCCTCTCCCTTTGCCCCTCTCCCTGCTTGTGCTCTCTAGCATGCTTTCCCTTTCTCTTTCAAATAAGTAAATAAATGAAAAAATATTTTAAGAGGTGTCATGAGGATCCAAGTGAAGGGCCTTTCAAACAAGAGAAAAGAAAATTCAAGGTCCTGAGGATAAGGCCAAGAAGACATTTTGTGGAAGTAAGATGAGGTGACTTCATGGGTGTCAGGGAAAGAAGGCCAGTTGTTATAATACTGTATTCTTAAATATTTTTTGTCTCAAATTTTGATCACAGTTGGTTTCTTAATACCTGTGTAGCTTATATGCTATGAAATTAATACTTATAAATGGAATATTTATTGAGCATCTATTATGTTATAGCTTCTGGGGTCACACAAAGATGATCAAGTCATGATGTTGGCCTAGAAGAGAAGCTAATGGTAGTACCATCTGGTATAGTATGTGCCAAAGCCAAGATTGAAGGCATTACTTATCTCTCTTAGGATATACTGGCATATATGCCTAGGGTACAGAGGAGGTGACATTTGATCTGGATATTAAAGGATGAGTATTTCTTCAAATAGACATTCCTTCTGAGGCTAGCTCTTTCACATTATCTATTTAATAGATATTTTTACTGTCTCAGAGAACCATGGAACACAAGAGCTCAAGGATCCTGAGAGAACATATAATTCAATTCTGTTTTCTAGCTGAGAAGCACTAGAATATGATGGTTCAGTATAAGTTGGAAACGTATTTGACCCCATTATATAGCACTGCTTTTGGCAAGTGATTTTCTGAGCCTCTCTTTTGCCCTCTGTAAAATGGGGTTACCAATGACACCTAGCTTATAAGGTCATTGGGAGGATTCTGTGAGTTGAAATGCAAAAGCGCTCTTAGAAAAGTAGCTGTGACACAGTAAGAAAGCTTTCAACAAAGAAGAAGTGTTGTTGTCATGAGCAAATGGAGGCCCAGAAGGTAAATAATTGCTGTTCTTCTTCTAGGTAATTATTGGCAGATCTGTATTTTATATCTAGAACCCATTTCTTCTACTTTCTGGTCCAGAGGTCTCTCCTGAACATGGTGTTTCATTTTGCCTTGGAATACTTTATGGTGTTTTAGATTTTTATTTAAACAAAACAGAAATGAAGTTGAAGCTTTTTTTCACTTTGCCATGGTTCATAGTTTAGAAAATGAACTTGGTTGATTCATACTTTATTTCTGGCACCCTAAAATTCTCTGAAACCACCTGCAAAGGTCACTGTGCTGGCATTCTCTAGCCTTTTGGCTTAGACCGTCTAGAAACTGACTGGCTGCAGCCCAACCTTATCAAGAGACCAAAGACAGTGTTTACAGGTCAAGATAAGACTACCACTGGGAGAAGATTTAGTATGAACATTTTTGGTGCAAAGAACTTTTTTTTTTTTTTAATTTTTATTTGTTTATGATAGTCACAGAGAGAGAGAGAGAGAGGCAGAGACACAGGTAGAGGGAGAAGCAGGCTCCATGCTCCGGGAGCCCGACATGGGATTCGATCCTGGGTCTCCAGGATCACGCCCTGGGCCAAAGGCAGGCACCAAACCGCTGCGCCACCCAGGGATCCCGCAAAGAACTTTTTATCTATGACAAAGTAGCTTCACCATTTTAGGTTTTCTAACCCACATACTATGGAAACATTTGTATGCAATCATTTTGCCCTTTCCTACCTCAAATTTTCAGTTGAATGGTTTGAACTTAAGAGAATTGAGGAGAAAAAGATTGGTGCTCATTCTTATTAATGATTTAATTTAAAATTCTAATAAATTTAACCTACAGATTTAAAAATAGGAGGAACTAGAAGTCTTCTAAGGTAGTACATAGTTTTTGAGCCGTGTTGCCTTTTGATCATGGAGCAGGCAAGGTGCAGAATTTAAAGGCCAAATGTAAACATTTTCAGCACTGCACTGCTACTTTGGATTATCTGTCCATTTGCTTCCATTATCAATGTGGATAATTGAAAATTCACATTGCTTTGAGTGTCTGTTTATAGATCTTTGTAGTTACTCTTGTGGGAGACCACAAAAGAAAAGGTTCATCGATTTATTTATAATTTTGCAAAAAAAAAAAAAATCCAAGCATGTACACATTTAGTCATTTGAGGACAGTTTTATTAGTGGTTTAAAAATGAAGTGTTATGGATTACATATATAAATTGCCAGAGGACAGTGTTTTGGAATAAGGGAATTTGGCGTTTGCAATGTTTAGCTACCATCCAATGCTGAATTCCCTCCTTAAATTCACTGTCAAGTGACTTGAACTTGGGCTTGAATATCTTCACAGATGGAGAGTTTTCCATCTCCTGGAGCGGCTCAGCCAATCTTTGGATTGTTCTCATGCTTAGGGAATTCTTCCTTGTGTTGAGAAGAATCTTACCTCTTTATGGTTTACACCTATTAAACAAGATAATGAATTCAAAGGTCTTGGCCCTTGGCTGGAACATGGTAATTCATTAGTAAATGTTAATTATTATTAGTTATTGTCTTAGCAATAATGCAAGAAAGGTAGTGTTACATAAATAAAAGAACATTTGCATTGCTTATTCATAGTGTATATGCTTAAAGCTGCTTAGTGGAGTCAATGGGGACCTGATAAAGCCAAGATCCATTTGACCTACATGAGTTGAGTTTTGGTGGTTACCATGACATTAGCAGTTGAGAGCTAACTTTGTCTCTGAACACAGAGATTCAGGTCTGAATCCAGGTATATCAGTCAAGGTTTCAACCAGAGAAACAAAACCAGTAGCAGATATATATATAGGAAATGTATTGCAAGGAATGTCTAGGAGGCTGGCTGGCAAATTAAAAAATTACAGGGCAGACCCAGTGGGAAGGGCAGGATGGAACGCCCAAGCATGAACTGATATTGCAGTCCATAGGTGAATTTCCTTTTCCTCAGGGGAGCATCAGCTCTGCTTTTAAGGCCTTTCAACTAATAGAATCAGATCCATCTGACTATCTAGAATAATTTCCTTTCCTTAAAGTCAACTGATTATGGACTTCACTCACATCTATAAGATCCTCCCCAAGGCCTCCTAGATTAGTATTTGAATTATGGGAAATTAGAACCAAGGCAAATTAATACATAAAACTGACCATCCTGCCAGGTATCTGGGTGGCTCAGTGGTTGAGTGTCTGCCTTTGGCTCAAGTCATGATCCTGGGGTCCTGGGATCGAATCCCACATCAGGCTCACTGGAGGGAGCCTGCTTCTCCTTATGCCTATGTCTCTGCCTCTCTCTCTGGGTCTCTCATAAATAAATAAATGAAATCTTAAAAAAAATAATAAAGTTTTGTGAATTACATGAAGCTAGGGCTTTAGGGGCGCCTGGTTGACTCAGTTGATTGAATGTCCAACTCTTGATCTGGGCTCAGATCATAATCTCAGGGTCATGAGATTGAGCCTCAAGTTGGGCTCCATGCTTGGCAGGGAGTCTGCTGGAGAATTCTCTCTTCCTCTCCCTCTGGTCCTTCCCTCAGCCCTCGTGTGCGCTCTCTTTCTCTCTCTTTCTCTTCCCTTAAATAAATAAATAAATCTTAGAAAAAGAAAAAAAAGAAGCTAGGTTTTTATTTTTTAAAAAATATTTTATTTATTCACTTATGGTAGACACATAAGAGACAGAGAGAGACAGAGGCAGAGACAGAGGCAGAGGGAGAAGCAGGCTCCATGCCGAGAACCCGATGCGGGACTTGATCCTGGGACTCCAGGATCACACCCTGGGCCAAAGGCAGGCACTAAACCCCTGAGCCACCCAGGGATCCCCAGAAGCTAGGTTTTTAAATTGGCCTTTGATTATGCTTAAAATTATCCCCAGGATCCTTAACTGGTTGGTTTTTGCTTCAAGTTGCATACTGTCACTGAACTTCAGTCTCCTCTTCTATAAGATGGGGAGAATGATAATATCTACCTAATAGTGTTGCTGAGTAATGAAGAAGAGATTGAATTTCAAATTACTGGCAAATAGTAATAATGGCCAACAGTTAGACAGTATTTATTCCGGGCAGATGCTATTGCAGATGTATCACCTACATTACCTCATGTAAGAGCCTCAGTTAACATTACTCTTAGTAACATTAATAACTACACTGTAAATATGATTATTTTACAGAGAAAACTTAGCTAGAACCTCCATGGGCCAGGAGCAAGAAGAGTGGGGTTCTAGGACACTAGCATTTTCAAACAAATCAATGGGATAGAGGGTAAAGTAACTTTTAGTGTATATTTTATTTTATTTTGTTTTTTACATCAGTCTATTTCTTTTTAAAGGCCACTTTATTTAGGAATAATTGACATAGAGGAAGCTGTGCATAATTAATATGTACACTTTGACAAGTTTAGAGGTAAGAACGTACCCATGAAACCATCACCACAATCTATGCCATAAATATATCCTTGCTTCCAAAAATTTCCTCCTTTCCGCTATATTTATTATTGTTATTATTTATTATTATTATTTGATAAGACATTTTACATGAGATTTGCCTTCTTAGCAAGCTTCTAAGTATACAGTACATTATTGTTAACTGTTGGCTCTATGCTGTACAGTCGATCTCTGGGGCTTGTTCATCTTGCATTACTGAAACCCATATCCTTTGAGAATGAGGTCTATTTTTAAGTGGTTTTTGATGCTATAGAAGGCCTCATCAAAGAACAAAGGTCTAAAGGGATACTCATTCTCTATAGAACCAAGAAATAATGGAAATAAAATTATTTGACTTACTTCATTGATCTTATAAATATATTCTGTTAAGCTAATGAACTCCCCATGGCTTTCTGTAGGCATTTTCTTTAAGAGCAAAGAACATGACTACTTTTGCTGACCATATCTTTTGCTGAGGTATCTTAGCCTTCTCCGAAGGAGTAATCTACAATGTGAGGCTAAAACGTGATCATGTAGAAATTGATTCAAACAGGTGAATCACGTTTATGTCAAGAAGAAAGAGATAAGGTAAACCAAGTTGATCATAAAGGTTGTTTAACAACAGATTGGTTGCTCTGTGTAAAAACTATTTTCTTATGCATTTGGTCATAACCTTTCATATTTTACATTATTCCTGCTTATGTACCTACTTATTTTGAATTTCAGTTTGCACAATTTGCTTCATATATAAACATTAGGTTCTGGAAATGTGCACAGCAGGGTTTAGCAGTTTTCTCTTTGTGAAATGTCCCTGGGGGTCAAGAGTACAAGTGGTCTACAAGTATTCTTTTAAGAGCAATAGATGTATGTTTATTATCTAAGACTGTAGCATTTCCAAGAGAATGTTCTGGGGAGCAATCGTCCTGTGGAATGTCAATAAGTGCTACCCTCAAATTCCATCCATGATGAAGTAGGTTTGGGCAAGACCTAATTTCATAAATTAAATGAGATTCCTTAATGCAATACCTCACACAGCTTTTAAAATGTGAAGATTTGTCATGAATCTCTCAGATGGAGTGAAAGTATTCAGTGATTCCCACCCTCTGGTTTGTTTTCTCAAGGGATGATAATCTGCAGGATACACTTTGAGAAATGATAGAGCAGCCATTAGGTCAATGACTATGCATACACAGATTGGCTGTCTCAAATATGCAGATCTCAATTTTGCCCATTTGTCTTATGCCTAAAGATAGCAGCAGGAGTAAAAGTTGTCAGAATAACATTTGGTTTACAGCCACTAAAAATTCATAAACTCAATCTTATCTTGAAAATTCTTTCAAACTATTTTCATTTTCTTCTTTCATTGCCTTAGACTGAGCTTATTCAATGGATTAAAGAATATATGCACACAGTCACATTTATTTACTTATTTACTTATTAAAACTCTTTCCCTTCTAGATCGGCAATTCCTTGAGGATAGGACCCATGTCCTAGTTCTCTCTATCTCTTTTATTTCCCTGTCACTGGTACAATGCCCAGCACCCAGAAGAATCTGAATACATAATTCTCCAGTACATAAATGAAAATGCACCACTACCAATATCCTCTCCTTGCCAATAAAACTCACCTTTATCATTTTTTTTCTCCCCAAAGGGAACAATGCTTCTTATTTATTTGCATTTTTAAACTTACACTGGTATCTTTTATTAATCCTCCCTGGGCTTCACATTTTGAAAGATTTTTGTCTACTGAATGGCATTTATTACATAGCATTGAACTTATTTTCCAATTATTTGCTATTGAAAGATAGAGCTTCTGATTGCAGGAGATAAACACTCTTATCACACTGAGTTTCTAAAATTCCTGCCTAAGGCAAAGAAAGTTAATATTTTTAGTTAATTGTGGTAGCCATATTTGGGGAAGTAATGATGTGTTTTAAGCACCTTGAGCCTTGGAGGCCCCCTTTGCCACTTTCAGGAATACTTAAAGGGGATCAATGCACATGGGAGTAGCTGACTTGACAATTTGGGCAAAATACCAGGCAACATAATCAGTCCATCCAAGGTGGGGTGTTCAGCAAATGAGAGATTTGGATATAATAGAAACAGAGCAGTAAATGAGTGTAAGATGATCCTATGGATTACACTGTTCACTTGCAGGGCTGTGGTGTAGCTAAATGCTCATGCACTAAGAAATACAGAAGGCTTTTTGATATGATTATTAAGATTCTTAAAGTATGAGTTTTAATCATAGTTTGGGATCATTTTTCTTCCTCTGGGAAAACTTCCCTGCCAGTGTAAGTCAGTCATTGAATAATGACTCCATATGCAGTTATTTGCATTACCCATGACTTCTCCAGAATGCACCTAATATGCTTGGAGGTGGGGGTGGGGCGAGGGGAGATGCTTTGTATTCAGAGTAACAATCCAGTCTTCTCCAGCTAACACCCAATTAATGAGGCCTGCTTTTTCTGGCTTGTAAAAAAATCCAGAGCTATTGTTCCTTCTGCTGAATCATCTGCTATTCACCTATTGGTAGTCCTTGTAGAATGGTAACAGGAGAGAGAGAGAGAATAAGAGAGATAGAGAGACGGAGAGAGAGAGAGAAATGAATCTAGGCATCATTATCACCATTATTATCATTATTATTTTCCATCAGCTTTGGCAAAATAGTAAAGAAACTATAAAATTATTGAATTATTGACTATGGTCAATCTTTCCTTTTCTCCACATTAGTCTATTACTTTGAATATGTATATACTTTTAGATAAATAGGGAGAATGTAAATACATCTGCTTTTTCTTAATAAATAATCCTTATGTGTAAGTGGCTGTTTGGGGTAGCATATTCTGCTACCTTTCAAATGTTACTACCAAGGAAGAAGAGGGACCCAGCCATTAACTCTGCCTTCAAAGAGCTAAGGGAGCTGTGAGTGTATACCATGCCTGCCACTCAGAGGTTGCCCATAAGAGATTATAAAAAGGTCTAGAACCACCTCTACCCCATTCCCGTGCATCATTGTCCTGGCAGCAGATCCTTGCTTGTGAGTGGAAACTTAGTGATTGCCCCCAACTCACAGAAGAATAAAGTTGAGGTGATTCTCCTAATATGAGAGAGAATGAGATAAAGAGGGAGAAACTTCACAGATGGCTGAAACCCATGTGAAAAACCCATATGTCATGGTCACATGATGTTTATGTTTTGATATCATTTTATTATTAGAGCCAAAAATGGATAGAGAGGGTTATTCTCTCTGGTGTCATATCTCTGATTCTGAGAACATTGACTATTTGCCTTATTGCTAGTTTTAATCCAACTCCAAATTAGGCCCAGTTAGAAAAAAGTCATTTCTGATTTTTGACCAGGACCTGTTAGAACCTTGTTGACATCTGTACCCCAATGTCCAGTACAGAGCCTGTGGCACTGTAGGCATTTATCTGTTCAATAAATACATGTTGAGAGCCCACTGTGTTATTTGTTAATGAAGGAAAGACTGAAATCTGAGAGCACCTGTAACCTGCATGAAGCTGGCACTCTGTGTGCTTCTGCCTGCATGGGAGGCAGCACGGAATCCTTTTGTGATGAGACATGAGAAGCATTCTGCATGCCTGGCTTAGTAGCCCAGTAGCATGGGTTAGTCACCCCAACCTCTTGGTCTCTTCATTTATAAAAATGCATACAACACAAGTTTTTACCACATAGGGTTGTTGTGCAAATAAATGTGCTAATACACTTGAAGCACCTGAAAACATGCCAGGTACATGTTAAATCTAATTAATGTTAGCTGTTTGTTAGCAGGTTGATGGTGTCCCCTCAAAAGATATTCCCAAGCCTTCATCCCAGTACCTGTGCATGTGACCTTATTTGGAAATAGAATCTTTGCAGATGTTGTTAAAGACCTTGAGATGCCATCTTCATCTCGAGACGGAAGGAGGAGATTTGAGAAACAGAGAGGAACACCATGGGGAAGCCATGTGCAGACAGAGGAACAGGTCAGGGTCATGTGTGTAGACAGAGGAACAGGTCAGAGTGACGTGTCTAGAAGTCAAGAGGCATCAAGGATTGTCAGCAGCCTCCAGAAGCAGGAGAAAGACATTCTCCCTGAGAGTCTCCAAAAGGAATTCACCCTGCCAAAATTGTTGATTCTGAACTTTTGGCCTCTACAACTGAGCAAACACATTTCAAACACTTTGTGGTGGTGATATGTTACCATATATTAGGGAACTTCTAACTATCATGGGTCAGATTGGAGGCCTAGCTGTTTCACAGACTAAAATAGAAGAGAAGAATATTTAAGCCAGAAGAGACCTTGGAACCCATCTCCTCCAGCCTTCTCATTTTCTGCCCAGAGAGGCAGTGAGGTCTGCCTGAGGCCACAAAAGTGGCACAGCACTGCAAGGGCCCTAGTGCAAAGAAGGCCTCTGGGTGGTCAGCTAATGTCTTTTGAATACTGCCCACACCATGCCGCTCTCCCCAGGAGAAATGTGCCTGGTCAGGGTAGCAGAGTCTTGATTGAGCAGGCTTTCTCACAACTACCTGAGGTGGTCAGGGATGCAATAATGCTCACCTGTTCCTTTCCTTCCTCCCTTCCTTCCTTCCTTCCTTCCTTCCTTCCTTCCTTCCTTCCTTCCTTCCTTCCTTCCTTTCTTTTTCTTTCTTTCTTTCTCTTTGATATTTTATCTATTTGTCAGATTGAGAGAGAGAGTGAGAGAGAGAGCAAGTGTGCACAATGGGGAGCAACAGGCATAGGGAAAGGCAGACTCCCTGCTGAGAAAGGAGCCTGATGCAGGATTCGATCCCAGAACCCCGGGATCATGACCTGAGCTAAAGGCAGATGCTTAACTGACTGAGCCACCCAGGTGTCCCTTGCCTGTTTATTTCTTGAGCAGGTAAAATAAACATGTACTTATTATTTTTCCATATCATCTTCCAAAACAATAGTAGCCTGGTTTGAATGATAGTTAAAAAACAAAAACCAAAAAACTGTTTCTCCAGATAAACTTCTTAGCACAAAACAGATTTTAAATGGCTTTCCAGTTCCTGGAGGAAGTGGATTTCCACCCCCTGAGTTTTCCATGGCTACTTCCAACTGCTTGTCATAAGGAAGCTAATTGTCTTTTAAATATCTTCTCACTAATGAGTGAGCCCTACTACTTTTAATTTCTTTCTGGTTATTGTCCTTGACCGACCATTTGGCAACCTTGATGGTCTTGGGCAAAAATAACCAAGATGTCATGAATGTTCTTGCAGAAGGTGATGGCCAAAGTCAGAATCAACTTGCTCGGACCAGGGTCTACAACAAGAAGAGATGTGAATGTTTTCCCACCTGGGTGGATCAAGATGGGCTGTGTGAAGGTCAGAGAAAGAGAGGATTGTCAAACATTTTGATGGAGTGGCAAGGCAGCTTATGAAATTCATCTCTCCCCTTGTCCTATTTATTCCACAAATGGCTTTGTTTGATCTCCACGTACTGTGTAACCTTCAGAAAAAATTTTAACCTCTCTGTGCCTCAGCAGAGTTTGCTCACATGTAAAACATGGATGATGATACCATAACTCCTAATAAGGTTTCTACGAAAACTTTACACTAATTTGTATTAGGTGAATAATAGTATCCACATAATGGCTGTTCAGTGAAGATTAGCCATCAGTATCGTCCTTGTAGAATTCTTTTATCCTTTTGGTTCACATGTTCTGTGGATGGTATTTTCTTATTGTTGGTTCATATCACTTCCTTCCATTCCTTATCTTTTTCCCCCAAAAGCTTCATTGTTTTTTATGCATACCATAAAATTCACCCATGTTAAGTGTATACAATTCAATATTTTTAAAATCATACTTACAAAACCATATAACTAGCACCACAATAGGTTTTAGAACATTTCTATCATACAAATAAGACCTCTGGTGCCTATTTGCCCACTTCTCACTCCCACTCCTAACTCCAGGCAACCACTACTTTCTGCCTTTATTTTCGCTTTTTTTCTGAACATTTCTATAAATAGAATCATACAATATGTGGTCTTTTGTGTCTGACTTCCCTCAATTAGCATAATATTTTGGGGTTCAGACATGCTATCACATGTATCAGTACTAACTTCCTATATATTGCCAAATAGTCATCCATGGCGTGGATATGTGTTCATTTGTTTATTCATTACCAGTTACGGACATTTGAGTCACTTCCACTTTTTGGCTATTATAAACAATGCTGCTATGAACATTTGTATATAAGTCTTTGTGTAGAAAATCTGTTTTTATTTTTCTTAAATAGATACCTAAGAGTAGAATTGCTGGGTCACATGGTAATTTTGTGTTTAACATTTTGAGAAACTGCCAAACTGTTTTCTAAAGCATCTGTACCATTTTACATTTCCACCAGCAGTGTGTGGGGGTTACAATCGCTCCACATTGTCTCCAACGCTGGGGATTCTCTTTTTGATTGTAGTGGTCCTAGTGGGTATGGAAAGGCATCTCGTTGTGAATCGGATTTGTGTTTCCCTAGTGACTGATGACGTTGAACATGTGCTTTTTGGCCACTCACAAATCTTTGGGGACACGTGCACTCACTCTGCCCATTTTCAAATTGGGTCATTCATCTTTTTATTGCTTGTTTATTATCTTCTTATTATTTTCTTATAAGAGAGTTATTAATATAGTCTAAGTCCTTTAGTGTATATATTATTTAAAAATATTTTCTCCCTTTCTGTGGGTTTTCTTTTCACCTTCTTAATAAAATCCTTTGAAGCACAAAAATTTTTAATTTTGATGAGTGCAAATTCATCATTTTTTTCTTATTTATTTATTTGACAGAGCACACATGAGCAGTGGGGAGGGGCAGACAGAAAAAATCTCAAGCAGGCTCCACACTCAACACAGAGCCCGACACAGGGCTCAATCTCATGACCCTGAAATCATGATCTGAACCAAGAACAAGAGTTAGAGACTTAATCTGACTGAGCCACCCAGGTGTCCCTTGATTTTCTTTTTTTTCCTTTTCTGGACTGTACTTTGATATTATACCTGAGAAATTTTTGTCCACTCCAAAGTCTATGCTAGCATCTGAAAGTTTTATTGTTTTAGCTTCTACATTTAGATCTATGACTTGTTTTGAGTTCATTATTATGTTTGATGTGATATAGGGGCTCAAGTTAATTATTTTGTGTCTGAGTATCCAGTTACCCCAGCACATCTGTTGAAAAGATTTTCTTTTCCTATTGAGTTGTCTTGACATCATTGTTTAAATCTATTGACTGCAAATATAAAGATTTATTTCTATACTTTTATTTGATACCATTTATCTATATGCCTATTCTTATGTTGAAAGCATACTGTCTCTATTCTAATAGCTTTGTAGTAATATTTTAAAGATTTTACTTATTTATTTATTTGTGAGAGAGAAAGAGTGAGCAGAAGGAAAGGGCAAAGGGAGAGAGAGAGAGAGAGAATCTCAAGCCAACTTCACACTGAATGCGGAGCCCAACGTGGGGCTCCATCTCATGACCCTGAAATTATGACCTGAGCAGGAACCAAGAGTTGGATGCTCAAGCGACTGAGCTGCCCAGGTGCCCTGCTTTGTAATAATTTTGAAATAAAAAAAAGTTTTTTTTTGAAGTCAGGCCTTTCTGTGCTATTCCCTTGATTATTAGGCCATCCTCCCCACTAGTCCCTGTCTCCACTCTTTGCCTTTTGTAGTTTGTTTTTTACACAGCCTCAGTGGAGATCTTTCTAAAACCCATATCTGACCTGTCATGTTTATGTAAAGACTTTCATTTGCTCTGGTTTTAATGAAAAGTCTAAACCTTACTGTGGTAATGTCGCCCTGCCTATCCATTCCTCCTTCTCTCTTTCTTTTTTTAAAAATTGTTATTTTATTAAAAAAATTTTTTTGGAGATTTTATTTTTATATTCATGAGAGACATAGAGAGAGAGGCAGAGACACAGGCAGAGGGAGAAGCAGGCTCCATGCAGGGAGCCGATGCAGGACTCAATCCCTGATCCCAGGATCACGACCTGAAGTGAAGGCAGCTGCCTGACCACTGAGCCACCCACGTGTCCCTCCTTCTCTCTTTCTACCTCATTCACGCTTCATTCCTGTATGATTGGGCTATTCAGGTTTCCTAATGGTGCCATATGCTTTAGCATCTTTAAATGCCAGAACCCAGCACACTGGCCTGGAGCCAAGCACAGTGCCTAGAGCAAGGTAGATATCCATAGATATCCATTGTATAAGGTAAACTATGAATACTGTAGCCATTGCCTGGCCACCATCTTTACTTTCTTTCTTTCTTTCTTTCTTTCTTTCTTTCTTTCTTTCTTTCTTTCTTTCTTTCTTTTTCTTTCTTTCTTTCTTTCTCTCTCTCTCTCTCTTTCTCTTTCTTTCTTTCTTTCTTTCTTTCTTTCTTTCTTTCTTTCTTTCTTTCCTCTTTCTTTCTTTCTTTCTTTCTTTCTTTCTTTCTTTCTTTTTTTCTTTTTCTTCTTTCTTTTTCTTTCCTTTTAGCTGGTTAACTCCTACCAGAAGTTTTTCTATGACCAAATCTTTTCCTGTAGCTATATGCTTTAAGGTGCCCTAAACATATTGGTACCCTATTCTTTGCCATATTACATTATAATTACGTGTATCCCTCCCCCTAGATTGTAAGAGCTTCCACATTGGTCCTAATGATGCTCATGCTCAGTAACATTGTTGAATGAACAAATGGTTAAATGTATGTTTTAAAATGTATCTTCCAGAGCTTTTCAGAAACAGCCTACTTATCCAAGGATACCTCAAGATCTGGGAAGTCTGGATCCATTGCTGATTGCAATAAAATTGTTTTACAGCCTTAGGCAGTAAGGGCAGAGCCAGTTGTGTTTTGGCCCTTTCTGGAGCCCATTGCTCTCCACCCTCAGTCTTGCATCTTTCCCTGTTGACTCAACATATTATTCTGAAATGGTTCTGAGCCAATAAACAATGGACTTGAAACAAGAAGAGTAAAAAAAATTAAACAAGAACAGCTCTTGGCATCATGGTAGAGCTCAGTCTGAATACTGCTTAAGAATAAATTGCTGAGTTTTATGTCCCAATGCAAATAAAATGTATATTCTTGGAGACATACGTTTTCTTCTTCTTCCTCTTCCTCCTCTTCTTCTTCTTCTTTTCCTTCTCTCCTCCTCCTCCTCCTTCTTCTTCTTCTTCTTCTTCTTCTTCTTCTTCTTCTTCTTCTTCTTCTTCCTTCCTTCCTTCCTTCCTTCCTTCCTTCCTTCCTTCCTTCCTTCCTTCTTCTTCTTTTTACTTATTTCCTAAATAAGGCCCTCAGGAAAACCTTCCTGTCAGCTATTCGGGAGATGGTTTCTAAGGTTGCTTTCCACTTGGAGAGTCTATTTTATCCCATCTCAATAGCTATTATTTGTCTTTTGTGTCACCTTCTAGGGTTTTGCCCACACATAAATGACTCCAGATTTCTCAGGAAGTCTGGATCCTCCACAGACTCTCATAATTTTCGCTTCATTATGTTACTGATGAGGGTAACCCAAGAAAAAATAATTTGACTGTCAGATACCAGACTCTGAATGCAACCACACTCTTTAAAGGTGCCAGTTGATCTCACTGTCAAACAAGGCATTCTTCTAGCATTTTCTAGGCTGTGTGTTTTCACGATCATCCCTTCTCTTCCTCACAGGCCAGCAGAGAAGACGTGGAGAATAAGTTAGCTAACCCCACCCTGCTCTTTTCGGCTTGCTTGGCTAGTTTGGGAGTATTTCTAGTTTTATTTAAAAAGGCAGAAATATGTTTTAAGCTGCTTTTCTTCCCCATCCCATCACTCTGTATTTTAATTTTTTTTGTGAAAAATCAAGCAAAGGTTTTAAACTATAATTGTTATGAACTCAAGAGAGCCTTGGAGCTTCTGATTTCAAATAGTCTCTCTTGCTTCTTAATATGTTTATCAAGGTCAAGGTCACAAAGCCAAATATCTATAGGGGTATATGCATGCATGAGGTTGACTGGGTAGGGACCATTGGTAAGTAGACAGTTCATGCCCTATCTGAACAGAGAGCCCCACTAAGTTCCAAGCAAATTCCCTATTGTCATTATTCCCATTTATGCTATTTCTAGGTCCTTTGATATATCAAAGAAATGTGAAAGTCAAAATTTTTTAAAATGTCAGATGTTCTAATACTAAAATTTTTTATGTTGTTAAAAAATTCAAAATTAAAAAAATACAAAACCAACATGTGGATCAAACAAAATACTTCTGCAGGCCACTAGATGAATTCTTATACAGAAATCCTGAACATAAAAATGTCAAGTGAGGGATCCCTGGGTGGCGCAGCGGTTTGGCACCTGCCTTTGGCCCAGGGTGCGATCCTGGAGACCCGGGATCGAATCCCACGTCGGGCTCCCGGTGCATGGAGCCTGCTTCTCCCTCTGCCTGTGTCTCTGCCTCATTCTCTCTCTCTCTCTGTGACTATCACAAATAAATAAAAATTAAAAATAAATGTCAAGTGAGCTAGCAGCTTATCTTATTAGCTCATCCTTTCAGTATAGTCAACAAATGTTAATTGAGCACCTTTTTGTGCGAAAGCTGTATGCTACGTAGTGGGGCTGAGTATTGGATGAGGTAGACCCCTTGTACTCATGGACCTGGCAGTTTTAGGTGTTTGGGACTCAAGGCCCCTTTGTATAGGCATTTGGTATACAAAGGATAGACTGAGTTTCCCACTGGGCTTTGAAGTGGACTCATGATAGTTTCAACCTTCTTTAGGTTATCCTACCCTGCAGAATAATTTTGTGTGGTCACGCTTTTCTTCTCAAACATCATCCACTGTATTTGACTAGATCATGATTCTTAAAATAATTCATTAATGAGTATTTATTCATTGACCTTATCCAAGAAATATTAGTCACCTGTTTTGAATGGGGCATTGGGCAAAATGCCCAATGGTAATGGGTAGAGTAGACAGCTTACATAACATGGGGAGAACTATCCCCATGGGTCTGAATACTGAGCATGTCACGAGAGGGAGAGCTGCCATTGGACCCAAACCTCTAGCCAAAAAGAATTAATTAGCTCTAACCTCCAAAGTGTTGGAGGGCCCAGGGGAGGAGGAGTACATCATTGTAGTCAACTTTTACCTCCCAGTGAAAGCCAAGGTGTTGGCCCTCCCCTCTGCTGTTAGGAAGAAACACAGGTATGCCAGGGAGAGGCAGCTTCCAGAGAGAACATAGAAACTTGAAAAGGGTGAAGAGACATTCCCCTGTTCTTTTTTTTTTTTAATTTATTTATTTTTTTACATTCCCCTGTTCTTATAGGTCTCTACACTCTCTCAAATGTAGAATGTCTGTGCCCTTCTTATAACTATTATCTTTCCTTTTGACTCTAAGCTACGTGATGCAATGACCATTTGCACTTTGTCTGAGAATGCATCCTCAGCACCAACAGGCCCAGAGTCTGGCACATAGTAGGTGCATAATCAATGATGCTGACTGAGACCACATCTGCAGGGGAGAAAAGTGGTAGGTGGTAGATGGCAGGTGAATTCTCACAAGAGTGAGGTCATGAGGAGGAAGGAGTATCTGTGGGGAGATAGGGAAGTGTGCATGGGACCATGTAGGTGGGGAGAAGGAGGAGGTGTCTTGGATGGCTATGATCCTGGGTGGTGATAAGACAGGTGGGAAGTGGGTCCTGAAGTGGGCTGACTGAAGTGGGCTGACTGTTCTATAAGAGATGTTCTTTCTAAAGTTGGGTGTAAGTCAAGGGAACCTTTGGTGAGCTTCTCGGTGAAAGATGAGTTACCGCCAATAAGGCAGGGTTAAAAGAACAGAGTCTCTAAATTAGATAAAACTCACTTTATTAAGCACAAATGTTACCGGAGCCATCCAAGGTCACTGCGTGTCAGTTTGAACACTGGAAATCGCTCATTTGAGGAACATGCTGGAACCTTTCTCATTCTGCATTATCTAAGTTTGCATGTCGAGTTCCTTGCTTCCCAGCCGTGAGTCATGTGGGCCTCTGTAAAAGGTCAGTGTATAATGATACAACATCTTGCATGATGACATTTTTCACGATGTATTTTTCTACCCGAGATTTCTGAAAATCAATCACCCAGTTTTTAAGCCTTTTCTTTTTCTTTTTCTTTTTTTTTTTTTTTTTTTTTGAGCAGAGGCTGAGCAGCTGGATGTTGGAATTTGCCATCAAACCATTCACCCATTCCTAACCTTTAAATGTTTGGAGAGGAAAAAAAAAAGACCAGTGTAAAATAATTTAGTAACCCACAGATTTTATTTAGTTTAATTTATGCTAATCATGGCGTATTGGTGTACTGGCAGATAAAAATAAAGCCGGTGGAGAAGATTGCATTGAATAAACTGCAACAATTAACTCTCGAAATTATCACGTGAAATGATTTTAGCTTGCTACTGAAAATAACAGGCCCAACCAATTGTCTTAACTAGTGATGATTAAAAATCTCATTAAATTCTGGGATTTATTTTACATTACCCTTGCGTCCATTTGGTCACTTTGTATAATATTTTAATTATAGGATTTTTTTTCTTCTCTAAAAGGTTAGAGCACAAAATTAGAATTGTGTTTCATTATTAAACTCAGTTATTTGCCAAAATGTATATAATAGAAAGATAGCAGTTGAGTTTGTGTCACAGGTGGTAAGGGGCAATTCTCAGTGACATAAAATGACCCAAAACATTGTCTTTTGTGTTGTGAAATAATTCACAAATTATTAGATTCATTGAAGTATTCTCTAGACTTCATATGCAGCTTCTGTCCCTCATATGAAGTACAATAGGATTATGATTAATTTTATTATAGAGGTCAAATAAATTGAAACTATGAATATTTTGTCTAAAAGTGTCACAGACTTTGCCTTATTCTGGATTACTTGCCAAAATGGAAAATAAGCATTTTCCTAGAGGATGGGAGGTTTTGGGAAAGAACTGTGGCCAGTAAATATATACAGAACAAACACCATGCTTAAGCACTGAATACTGCAATCATAAAATACTTCCTAATTGAGAGATAGTTATTAGCCTATCAGCCACGATGTCTCTGAGAAGAGTTGCTGTAGATGCTATTTTATTTTTCTCAGTTTTATTATTTACTCAGACTTTACTAAGTCTCCTACTTATCATTTAAAGTGTAGCCAGCTAGGGGCTGGGTGGCTTAGTTGGTTAAGCATCTGACTTTCAGTTTCAGCTTGGGTCATGATCTCAGGGTCATGAGATTGAGTCCCTGGTCAGGCTCCCCACTGATTTCGAAGTCTGCTTGAGATTCTTTCCTGCTCCTGTTCCCTCCCTCCCTGCTCCTTCCCCTATACACATGAAGTCTCTCTCTCTAGGAATTAAATAAATAAAATTCGAATGAATGAATGAATGAATGAATGAATTGAATGAAGCCAGCTATCTATCATCTGCTCAGAGAGGTTTGGCCTTGATTCCTCCCAGGTCTGAGTCGGTTATTTCTTTTATGCTTCTATAGGAAGAACCCACTTTCTATCTGTCCAAACGATGCAGCAAACTTCAAATGTCTGTGGAATTGTGTTTCCCACCATAACATAAATGACTTAAGGCCAGCAGCCATCAGCTTACTCTCCATAGCTCAAAGGCCTAATATGGGGTTTAACACAAAATAGATTCGCTGTCAAAAGGCTTGTTCAGTGAATATACATACACAATCTCAGAATTATTTTTACCAACATCATTGGAGCCACCACCAGTCAAAGAATTAGTAAGTATTTTCTCCAACATTTTTAAAGTGACATCTGAGCTATTGTCCCCAAGATTTGCCTTGTTTATTTTGCTTTCTTAAAAACAAAGCATTATACAGTTACTGGGAAAAGTGAAAGATAGTCTCATGTATTTTGTGGGTATCATTCTTAAAAAAGGATTGCTTATTTCTCTTAAATTCACAGCTTATTAGTGAGAGAGGATTGGACTAATCTCAGGGACCCATGCAGTAGATTCAGAGGCTGTGAAATATCATGTGCTATGAACCATCTTAAAGAGTGCAGAAAACAACAGTGTGCCAGATGGATCTTGACCCTCCCTGGCTTTTCAGAGTTTAAAATCACTCAAAGGATGATATAATGTGTGATAAGATCTAATATATTGCTCCACTTTTGTTGCAATCTTGCTGCGTAAAACCAAAGCAGAGTGACTTAAAACAGCAAGCATTTTATTATTATTATTTATTTTATTTTATTCATTTTAAAATTTATTTATATTTAAAAAATTTTTTTAGCTTCATGGTCTAGGAAGGCTGGGGCAGCTGTGTATTAGGCTACAGGCAACTAGGCTGGGCTCCAGAACACTGGTTGAGTTTAATGCATGTCATTCCCCTTGGGGCAGCTTTGGGTCAGGACCTTACAGCAAATTCCCCAAGGGAAAGTGGAACTTCTATCCCCCAGAGACTTTGGCACAGAACAGGCACATTGTCTCTTTCGCTCACTTTCCAATGGCCAAAGCTTGTCATGTGGTCACACTCACCCGCCATGGGCGGGAATATATGCCAACTCACCCTAACAGGAGGAATCGCAAAGTTGGAAGCCAGAGGGAGTGTAATTCTAATACAGCGAGGGCTTGAGAAGTGTTTCAGTACGATTGCTACGGGGGTGAGCCAGGACAGACGGGGAATGCTTTTACTCTTTACAGCAACTTTGTAAATTATACTTGATGGTATTTATATAAATGATGAAAGGAGCATACATAATTAATTTGCAACTCATAACAGGAGTCGTATTATACCCATGATAGAGGTAAGGAACGTGAGCACATTAGAGATTATAGTGTATGTAGTGAAATTTCCTCCTAAACCAATGATCTTCATGCACACACACACACACACACACAAATCAATAAAAATCAATAAAATTATTGATAAACTGGCAGAGTCACAGACCTAGAGAAAACACACAGGACTCCTCTAGATCCTCTGGAATGCTACTTGTTCATCTTTATTTTCCACCTCCCTGCCTTAGTGTTTCATTAGAGTCACTTGTGACAGCTGTCCAGAGCTTTACATGTGGGGGACACTTGATTCTATGTTCTCCTGTCCTCCCTACAGAGAGCCTGGCCTAGCAAGCATCATTTACTACTAATATTTGATCAGAGCTTTTCTTTATGGGCCTACATCACTGACCTTGAGAATAGACACAAAACCAGCAGCCTATCATGTGTAATTTTTTTTTTGCTTTGAACATTAGCCAGTATTTAGTCTTTAACTACAAATCATACAAGCCATGTGAGTAGATACGTGTAAAGAGCAGGTGTGGGCATAAATGTAAAAGCAAGTAAAGATTTATGTCTCTTGCTTTTGATTTTATGATCTACTCCCAATTTAGGCAGGAAATTTGTGGGCAGGGTTATAAGTCCCCCCCCCCATAAAAACGTAATAAACAATAATAATGTTAAACTTTCCTTCCTAATAGGACTAATAATAATAACAAGAACAAGAATATAGCTATATGGATTGATTACAGTTTGAGGTTGCAAGCAAAATAACATAACCTTGGTTATTGTAAGCAAAAAGAACAGTCCTTACAAGAGACCAGAGGAAACAGAAATCACAACAACGGTCTTTTACAGGAAGAGACTTACTTGAGGACCATTGCCACAATGAATGAATGCCACCCCTTTTCAGTCTGACTGCTCTAAACTCAGATTCCAGAGAAAAAGTATCTTCTTGGCTTCTGTGGGTCACTGGCTGGGGAAATGGGAGAGCACCCAACTAACAGTCTCATTAAATATATCCCATTGGAAGAAGTCTTTCCCAAAGGAACTCTTGGTGCTGGTAGATGGGGGAATGATTGCAGAACAGATACAAAGCAGGAACCATCCACCGCTCAAACATGGTAAATTCTTACTGAAGTTTGGGCACTGTACATAAATTATATCTAATTTTTGAAAGACCTGAGTTGGTGGTATTATTCCTTTCACACAAATAAGTAACAACAACAATGATAATATGCACAATGTATTGACCATATCCTAAATGCCAGGTTTATATATGTGATATACTTTGCATATAAGAAACATGAGCTTCAGAAAAGTTAAATATTTTGCCACTCGATTATCAAAGTAGCAGTTGTCTAACTGTAAAGTCTGCTTTTAAGAACTGTCATATGGGATCCCTGGGTGGCGCAGCGGTTTGGCGCCTGCCTTTGGCCCAGGGCGCGATGCTGGAGACCCGGGATCGAATCCCACATCGGGCTCCCGGTGCATGGAGCCTGCTTCTCCCTCTGCCTGTGTCTCTGCCTCTCTCTCTCTCTCTCTCTCTCTCTCTCTGTGTGTGTGACTATCATAAATAAATAAAAATTAAAAAAAAAAAAGAACTGTCATATGCTGGTGAAGCTGATGATCAGAGTGGCTAAGTAACTTGCTCAAGGACACGCAGCCAATAAGCAGTGGAGATGACTGTCTTATTCTAAAGTTCTGCTCATATGTACAGTCACTTTCTGCCTATAGGATGATCAGTGAACGTAAACTTGACCATGATGATGATTCTACTGACATGCCAATATACTACTAGTATTCTCCCCAGGAAGCTCTCTGTCCCTCCCACACACCAAACTCATTTCTGCCTTAGCATCTTTGCATAGCTCCTTCTAGCTAGAACATTCTGCCCCAGATCCTTCCATGGGTGCTTGTTTCTCAGACTTCAAGACTCAGCTAAAATATTAGTTCCTTCTTTAGAAAATCTGGTTTTCCAATTTTGTGGAGTTGCCTCCACTTAGTTTTCATCACATCATCTTGTGATAGCTATTATAGACCTTATTCCTACCTGAAATTGCCTTACTTATGTGGCTATTTCTTTCCCCATGTTGACTTGTTCAACACTTATTTTCTGCATTGTTTAGAGCTGGGCTTAGCACATTGAATATGCTAACACTTGGGATATAGACATACATATAAAAGACAACTCCTTCTGGTGATCAGGAGTGGCTTTCTAGAGGATGCTACATTTACATTTAGCCATTTAGAGTGAGTAAAGGTGTGCAAAGGGGGGAAAGGAGTTTTCCATATAGAAGAATTATTCGTAAGAGACATGGATGAGGGGAGGGATTGCACATCAGGCATTCAAAGGCTGGGAGGAATCCAGTGTGGGTAAGCAGGAGGGTTAAGACATGAAGGTCATCATGCGCACTCAGTGGCAGCCCCATACATCGCAGTAAGGAATGAAGCTCCAGGGATGCCTGGGTGGCTCAGCAGTTAAGGGTCTGCCTTCAGCTCAGGGTGTGATCCTGGAGTCCCGGGATTGAGTCCCATGTCAAGCTCCCTGCATGGAGCCTGCTTCTCTTCTGCCTATGTCTCTGCCTGTCTCTCTCTCTCTCTCTGCCTCTCATGAATAAATAAATAAAATCTTAAAAAAAAAAAAAAGAAAAAGGAATGAAGCTTCAGCCATGATGCCAGTGCTCCTCTAAACACATGCTGCTGAAAACTGGGACCACTCCCCCATCCCCATGCAGAAAATGCTCCTTGACCTCTAAGAATTATCAGTTCCCTCTCCTTCTGAATGAGGTAGATAAAAAGAGAAGAGCACTAACCCACATTACAGGGTCTATAGGGGAGTGGCACTTGAGCATGGAAACTAAAGGCTAATAAAGCCTAAAAGCCAAGAGCAGCTTCTTTCACCTTTATTTCATGCTTACCTGCCCTTGGAAACTACACTGGAAGAGAGAATGCCTTATGTCTTTCCCGGGTAGAGGAACCAAGAAGACGTGCCCGTGGAACCTTCAGTGCTGACTTTTAAAACAGTCTATGTTCAGGTGATTCAGGGTGGTGTGCCTGTTAGGTGAAGGGGTGAAGAGAAGGGGAGCATGCAGGGCATGCCGTTTGGATTTTTCATTTCATGGCTGCTTCCTAACAAATACATTGATAACCAAGGAGAGAACTTCTGATTGCGAGCATTGTGTTGGCACTTCAAGATCGCAAAGCAAATGGGAATAAAATATTTGAAACTCAAAGGATTGGGTATTTCAGATCTTTTCTCTTTTTTGTTTTTTTCTTTTCTCTTTTTGATCTTTTCCCAGTAGCCATTCATAAAGATTTCTTTCCTCCTAAAGGAATTTTGGTCTTTGTCTCATTTTTTTTTTTTTTTTCATTTTCTTTTCCTCCTCTCACTTCCAGATTTCTAGAACTTCAGGAATTACAGACCTTGTGAGCTATAAATCATTCCTTCTATAAGACAGAGACAATGTGCTGAAACAGGAAGGGCATAGTAATAGTTGGCCTGTGTAGAATAGATGTAAAGGGGTCTGATTACAGTGTTCTTAGTGCTGTGCCTGCTAAATACCTGGCCTTGTGCTTGACAACTAATAAGAACTTACTCTAGGCTGACCGCCCTTATCATTTTATCAGTTTCCATTCTGGTGAGGAAACTACCACAATATTGAGGCCTGTGACCTGTCCAAAGTCACATGGCTTCCACGCAGGTCACATTCAATCCACTCTGCTCTTTTGTCATCACTTTGCTTCACTTCTGGGACCATAATGAGTGGTGAGGCTGATCAGTAGACTAAAACTATGCTTGTCAGCTAAAAGGATATCTCATGAGCCTTTAGGTTTTTGTTGTGGAGACAGGCTACCCAGTAAGGATTCTGTTGGAGTTAGAAAGAACCTTCTGGAGAGGCCACTGGATGTTCTCTGCATGGATAGTGAGAACATTTTATTTTGCCTTTTGTCTGTCCGATAATCTGAGGAGCAAGTGTCTTCATAGAAAGGAAACATCATATTCCTTGCCTTGGTTTGAATTCCAACTTGGTTCCTTCCTAGGAGTGTAACCTTGGGGCATTATTTAATTCTTCCATGATTTAGTCTTCTCAGCAGTAGTCTGAAAATCAAATGAGTTAATATATATAAAACACACTTAATGCAAAATGAGAGCTATTTGTATTCGTATTCTTCGATACACACTGTGATTTGCTCGCTCATTTGTCCCTTTATTTGTGTTAGCTGATGAGAACATTTATTTGTATCTATTCAGTAAGGGGCTTTAACTTTCTTTATGAAGTCATTACCTAAACTGCTTTTATATTCGGACTGGTCTAGGAAATGTCAAAAGTGACTGCTTTTATTTAGAATCTGATGAGATTTTGTTTTCATCTCAAGTCTTCCATTTCATATATTTACAAGGAGACATTGCTATGAGGATTCCATAGGCTTTTCACTACAGAGTCTGGCTTCTGCCACCATAACTTGTCTCATTCTAATTCAAAATATTATTTGCGGGTATTATGTGATTGAAAATGAAACATCACTTGAAATACAACAAATTGGGTGATTTAATTCTTTTATTTTATTTTATTTTTAGCCATTGGAAGTTTCCAGTGGGAAACCAAGTGGTAATTGTTTCTCAGGTCAGAATGTGTTTATGTATAAGTGAAATATGTGGTTGGGTTTTTTTTTTTCTAAGATGTTTGGAAGTTTTCAGGACAAGGATGTCTTCTTACATGATAACCAAACATATTTAACACATATTTTAAAGAGTTTGTATGTTCTGGGTTACTTCAGAGTCATTTTCATGGAGTTTGGAATTTCCAAGGGAAATATATATACTGCAAATTATTTACTGTTTATCTGAAATTTAAATTCATCTGGGTGTTTTGTATTTTTATTTGCTAAAACTGGCAACGCTACCGTCCATGTATTCTAAGTGAATGCAGTGGCAGCCATCTTGGGCATCTTAGCCTCTCAGGCACTTCTATCCATTCCCTCCCACAGAGAAGAGAAGTGAGCAATGAAGGGCTGATGTTTTTTTGGAGTAATGATCATTTTAAGCTATAAATCTATCTCTGGCCTTTTCTTCCCTATTTCTCTTCTCTATAGTTTTTATTTTTGAAGGTTGGAGTTATTGCCTTATTTGTCTCACAATTCTTAGTGCAGTTTCTTTATTTTTCTAGGTATTCTATATACTTCTTCATCTCAAGTATTCTCCATGGGAACATATCTCTATTTGCATAATGGATGTTGATACAACACCATCATATACCTAATTACATAATAAAAGTCAGTGGAAATGGTATTGATATACAGAACTTATTTTACAGGGAAACTCACAGAAGTACATCCTATTCCCATGAACTAGAAAGAAGTACTTATTACTTGATAATATCACCAGAGAGTGAAATCTGTGCCAGGATTTACTACGTAATTAGTTAGTGATGATCCTTATCATGCAGTGTTGGTTTGATTTTTGCAGCATGGATAGAAAAGATTGGTGGAATCTTTTATTTCAAATATGTTCACTTTATTACAAAGCCATGAGAAAACACTAGGAGGCAGGTTTTGGCTTTATATTCAGAGGAACTAGGTCACATTAAAAGTGAAGAATGTGTAGCCCCTTAAGATAAACCTCTGCGTATGCTACCCTCTTGCCTGGACCACAGCTCCTCTACCTCCTATTGAACAAATGAATAAAAAGTTGTTTAACAGTATAAAGGGCTGTCTCTTAAAAATGGCACACTCAGTTCCTGAGGAAGCTGAAGGAGAAGCTGGCTAATCTTCCTTCAGAGATATTAGGGAAGAGATTGTCGTTGATTGTTTTCCTGGGTTTTCTTTAAGAGTGTTTTTATTACCACGACTCTAGGAATTCTTTTTTCTATATAATTGCTATAGACTGAATGTCTGTGTTCAATTGTTTCCGTTGACTTGTGTTCAGATGTTCCATTGTGTGAATGTTTCCCCCAAAGTCTCATGTTGAAAATTCATCCCTCATGTGATGGTATTAGGAGGTGGAACTTATGGGAGGTGATTAGATTATGAGAATGGGGTCTTACGAATGAGATCAGAGCTTTTATAAAAGAGATGGAAGAGAGCCTCCTCACTCTTCTACCATGTGAGGACACAACAAGAAGATGTCTATGAACCAGGAAGCAGGCTGTCACCAGACACCGAATCTGCCCGCAACTTGATCCACAACTATGAGAAAATACACTTCTGTTTTCAAGCCACCCAGTCTGTGGTATTTTGTTATAGCAGTCCAGATGGATTAAGACAATTACTTTGTTTCTGATGAGACACTTATTACATGAAAAATAAATCACTGCCTATGAACCATAAAAGGAAATATGTTTTGCATTTATACAAATTAAAAACTTCTCTGTAGTCCCAATAAAAATACACTAATAAATAAATATAGAATAAAGAAATAAAAAGAAAAAATGACAAGCCAGGAAGAAATATTTGCAATATGAATCATAAAGCAAATTTCCTTAATTGACAAAGAACCCACAGGAAAGAATAAGGAAAAAAGATGAACAACCCAACAGAATAAAGGGCAAAGGATATGAAAAAGGCAGTTCAGAAAGGAATGCAAATGGCCAATAAACATATGAAAAGATGCTCAACCTCATTCATAATTAAAGCAATGCAAATCAAACAGAACAAGGAGACATTATCAGATCCAGGAACTGCAAGTCTGTAACAGGGACACCTGTGAGATGTACAGAGACCCTGTTACCATCCACTGGGGGCATAAGGGACTTCAAATAGCGCCTTCATTTTTTGAGGGTAATTTGGCAATATTTATGAAAATTGTATTACTCGTATTCTTTTGACCCAATAATTTTACCCCAGGAATTTTCTACACTAATGCGGTGCCTAATGTATCAGGATATACTTTCAAGAATGTTCTTGAAGTGTTGTTGGGAATTACAAAAAAAATGAGGAAAAACAAAACTGGAAACACTCTGTCACCAGGAAACTTGATAAATAAAAATAAACTATTTGTGCAATTCAGTTGGAGAAAAACAATAAATAACAGAATAGGTCTCTATGTGATTATGTAGAAAACTCTCCAAGATATATTATTAACAGAAGAAGAAAGTAGTGCAGAGGATGGTGCATAAATTATGATCCATTTTGTTTAAATATAAAGAAAGAATATACATCCATAAAGGGGAATTTATTTCTCAGTAAATACTTATGCAATGCCTACAGTGTTTGGGGTATTTTATAGTGTCTGGCACCACAATGGTGACCACATTTCTATCACATCATCTTGTTTCAATTTCCTTTACATTACTTACCACTGCCCAAGCCAGTCTTACATATATTTCTTGTTTTCTGTCTGTCCTCTCTCACTGAAGTGGCAAATTGAAGAGAGTGGGAACTTTGTCTCTCTCCTGCCCACCATCCTATTGCCATCACTTGGCCTGGGATTGAGGAAGGCTCCCTCCCCAGGCCTCCCCCTCTAGCAGCTCCTCCCCCCAACTCCCCTTCCCCTTCTCTACCTGCCTCCCGTCACCTATACCCCTCATGTCCCCCCAAGGCATACAGGGCCAGGGAATGAAAAAGAGCCGTCTCTTGTCAGGATTGGAGAGTAGAGGTAGAGAGAAGGGAAATGCCAAGTCCCTAAGGCAGGAGCACAGGTGAGCAGATTTGAGGAGAGCAGGGTGGCTGGCGAGGGTGGAGGAGGAATAATAGCAAAGGAGACACGGGGAGGGTCAGGTGTAGGTGCACAGGCCAGACCCCAAGGGGCCTCAGTGGCCAAGGCTGGAAGTTGGCTTCACCCTCCAATTTTTTTTTTAATAATAATAAATTTATTTTTTATTGGTGTTCAATTTGCCAACATACAGAATAACACCCAGTGCTCATCCTGTCAAGTGCCCCCCTCAGTACCCGCCACCCAGTCACCCCCACCCCCCGCCCTCCTCCCTTTCCACCACCCCTAGTTGTTTCCCAGAGTTAGGAGTCTTCCATGTTCTGTCTCCCTTTCTGATATTTCCTACCCATTTCTTCTCCCTTCCCCTCTATTCCCTTTCACTATTATTTATATTCCCCAAATGAATGAGCCCATATAATGTTTCTCCAATTGACTTATTTCACTCAGCATAATACCCTCCAGTTCCATCCACGTCGAAGCAAATGAGGGTATTTGTCGTTTCTAATGGCTGAGGAATATTCCATTGTATACATAAACCACACCTTCTTTATCCATTCATCTTTCGATGGATAGCGAGGTTCCTTCCACAGTTTGGATATTGTGGACATTGGTGCTAGAAACATCGGGGTGCAGGTGTCCCGGCATTTCATCCTCCAATTTGATAAGAAGTCATAGAAGCGTTTTAAGCAGGGGTGCAACTTGATTAGATTTATATTTTTCAAAAGTCTTTGCAGCTGCTGGGTGCAGAATGTACTGAAGGAGGCCAGAGGGGCAGCAGAAAGCAGGTGGAGGTTATCCCAGGGGTCCAGGTGAGAGACCAGGAGGGCAGGGAGAGCTTCCCGGCAGATGCGGTACGTAGTTCAGCTGATTTGGAAGGACAGGTAGTGGTTAGTTATCTGCCAACGGAGGAGCACGTAATCCATCTAGGCAGAGGGAGCCGTGTGTTTCTCGCCTTGAGGTGCAAGGTGTAATTAGGCACTTTTGCTTGACAGCAAGCGATTATGAACGTGGAGAAGAGCACCTGAGGTCACCTGCAAAGGCCACAGGTAACTGTCAGTAGTGCATATAGTTCATGCTTAACAAATGCTTTTTGGTAGTTGAATTGAAAGTGATATATTTGGGAAAAAATTGTGAATAAATGAATATATTTTGGAAGGGTATAGTTCTACTGGGGCAGACACATGGTGTGGTGGATTTAGCAAAGACAAGATTTTTGAAGAACTTATAATTCAGTGTTACTAAAGACAGAAATAGAGCACTTGGCAGTCCTTGAAGCTCATTCTGTTCTTGGCCACTGTGATGTCCATGGCGACTCTAAGCTACTATTTCCATACTCCTTCCCCTCCCCAACTAGCTTACATAGTCTGTTAACTAGAGAAGTGAGCTCTGAACTGAGCTGATGTTAAAACGACCGGGGTGACTTTTTTATTATGTTTTTCAAATACATATCCCCTGGCATCCCATGAGACCTTCTGAATCAGAATGAATCTTATTGGACCCGAGAATCTATCTTCTTTAAAGCCCTGTAAGTGAGTAGGATACAGATGCCTTGGACCGGGGAGTTGGGGGGGGGGGAACCCCTGTTGACAGCATGGCGGTAACAGTCACTTAGACCCATTCTGGAATGAGCTTTGTAGTCTCTCTTAAAAAACAAAACAAACTTTTCACAACTACAAAATGTATAAAACGACATAATACGCAGAAACAGGTAATATGCCTTCTTCCATGGCCAGCTTACAACAGAGAGAAATGGAATCTTGTTGCCATTGTGGTGAGTTCACACGTCTTTGGTGCATTCGCACATCTGAGCTCTTCCTCAGCCCAGAGACCCTCAAGCATCAAAACCGGGCTGTGGAGAGACAACCCATTCTGATTCTTGGGGCTGACTTTTTTTTTCATATCTATTAACTCTTTCAAGAAAAGTTTCTTAATTATAAGTGGCAACCTTGATGATTTTTGTTCAATTTTGTCAGTGATCATTAATTCGTTACTAAAACACCCGCTGTCCGCAGAGTGTGAACTGCCATGGTTAGATGGACAAGGATAAGCCTGCTATTCGGCTCTGCAGCATCCCACCACGTAAAGAACCTGTTCTTCATCAGAGCCACTCACTGCCCTGCTAGGAGCCAGGATGGTGGTATGAAAAAATGTTTCCTTTCCCCCTCGGAGCCAAAAACAATTCAGAGGTTTTATTCCACATCGGAATTCTCCTAATGTCCCTGGGCCATGAAGAAGGGCTGAGATGTCCCTCTGCTCTGAGGCAAGTCCCACTGTCCCTTCCTTCTCCTTTGCTCCAAGGCCTCTGGTGCCCTGGAGTCATCCTGAGAGTCATTCAGGGATCCCATTGTTCTGATACTGCTCTGTGATTTAATCCACGGGTGGGCAAACAAGAATTCAAAGCAGGCCCAATCTCTGTGTATGGCTTGCAAGCTAAGAATGGTTTTTACGTTTTAAATATTTGCAAAAAAAAAAAAAAATTGAAAGAAGAATGTCTCATGACACATGAAAGTCATACGAAACTCGAGTTTCAGTGTCCATAAGTTTTTATGGGCGTACATACACCCATGTACACATGGCTGCCTTTCCCTCTGTGAGGGCAGATTGGGGTAGTCTTCACAGAGACCTTATGGACCTCAAAGGCTAAAATATTTACTATTTGGCTCCTTATAGAAAAAGTTTGGCAATCTGTGATTCAATCCATTCTGATTAGATGGTGTTCATGCTAAAAACTATTAAGATATATTTTAAAGCATCACACTTTGGGGAGTATAATTTCTTTTTTGCAAGTTTTATTGGGCTTTGCATTCTCTTAAAGGCTTTGCAGATGTCTTCATTTCTCTGACAAATCCTGATCACTGCAGAGATCTGGGAGAGGAAGGGGCAAAGCTAGGCGGAGAACCACTGATCCTTAGTGTGTCCGTGTCCCCATGGAATGTGAATGCAGCAGTTCTCTTTTTTTTTTTTTTTTTTCCTTTCTGCTGAGGCACGTGTTCCCATGCTGATACTAACCAGGGCAAGGTACAGTTAATGACCTGACATACTAGCCTTTTTTCTCCTCTTCTAGAGGAATTCAACTGGGATGCAAATTTATGGGTGTAAGCTTAATAAACCCACTTCAATATTTACACAAAATGAATTGCTCAGACTTTGAACAGTGCAAGTTACCTGTTGTTGCCTCTCTTGCCTGGTCACATCATTCCACTGGGTCTGAGTGAAAGCTGCAAAGCACAGCTCCAATGGACCACTTCTGGGACCCGCAATGCAATCTGGGGCGGCTTTTATTTACTTCTACCCTAAAGCTGCAGAGCGGAGCTGAATGCCCACCCAGAGAGGAAGCTTCTTCAGCTAGGATTTGGTCTCTACATTTGGGATAACTTAGTGGAACAATTTTAATGGATTCCTGACCCTGTTAGTTGCTTGTGAGACAGCATTGCACAAACATGTTGCCATATTTACTTGCACGTTAACACTTTCCTCTGATTTTGAGAAGAAACTCAGAAGAGGTTTCCTCTACATCCTCCGCCCCCTGCTCTCTACATTTCTTTCCCCTCTGTTTTAAGCACATTGAACTGTCACAGCTGGTGGTAGAACATATGACTGAGAGAATACTCACTGCATGAAAGAAAAGTAGTTCATGTTTATTTTAATGAAGAGTGTTTCTATGAAAAAAAGCAAAACACTGAATCAGGCATCCAAGCTATCCACATCTGTGGAAGATCTATCATGTTGGCTTGTGTACCACCTCCTGCAAGTCATTTTCCCCTTCTAGCTCTCCCAAATCTTGGCAGGCCTCACCTGGATTGCAACTTCCAACAGGGTGGGTTTTGCAGGCTCTGCCACGATAACAAAAAAAACAGTGGCGTCTTATTCATCATGGCGTCTCTGGCATCGTATGGCCTAGATTCATGGCTTTATTCTCTCTGTGCCACAGCTTACTTGTCTGCTTTGTGTGGACACCTGCTGGAGTCACTGTGCAAATTTAAAGCTAACATGGTTAGGACAATGCCAGCCTATAATCATTAGTTGACAAACACTAGAACTATTATTATAACTCTTGCTTTTTATCAATGCAAGAATTTCACGGCTTTTTGGCACCAGTTTGGATGAAAGAATAAAAACTCTGGGTACAGGAATTTCTGTACTCACCTTTCCTTTTAATCTGTCTTCCCTGTCCTGACTCTCTTCTTCTTCTTAATTATTAATTATTATTTTGCAAGTTTGATGAATAGTGAGTTTTGATTATTTCATAGGTTCCTGTAGCATGGATTCATAACTTGAGGTCTGAGAAACCTTCAAAGGCCTTTCAGTACCCTGAAAACATATACAAATTTTTTAATATACTTGTGTTTGCTCATTTTTCTAGGAACAGTGTTTATAGATTTTTGTCAGAGTCTCAAAAGGGATGTAGGCCACAAAAAAGAATCATTGCTCTAGGGAGGAAGTACCCCATGGTGCAAAGGGACCCCTACCAGGAGATTCTAGGCTGCCTGGATCTCTTCTCTAAAGATTCTTAGGTACCAGAATTGATGAGGCTCATATAAAATCATGATTCATAAGTATACAGGCCTTTGATGCTCTTTCTCTGGGACTCACTCCCTGCACGTCTCATGACATGGTGTCCTAGTTGCCAACATCCTCCATGAAGCCAAGCCAACATCTCTGAATCTCATTTTATTTGCTTGCTTTTTATGAGAATTACAGGGGGCCTGGTCCAGATAATTACCTAATTCTCACTCTAAAAATAAATGGGGCTGGGAGGTGGGGAAAAAGGAAATTTGGGGAGTAAGTACTTTTATACTATTTTCTACTCAAAGGAAGACAGGAATTAATGCAAACACTCTCAGTGAGGAACAAATTGCCTTGAGTTTCTGTAGCAGACGTCAGCCTTGTGCTTTGCATGTGTACATATGGGCCACTATGTGGATCCATAAAGAATGCGAACGTGAATCAGGCATAACCACCAACTTAGCAAAGGTGAAATCATCCGTGGGGACCATGAAGCATTTCTGAAACTCACCGACAAATCCTGTCTGTGCCCTTCTTCCTGGCTCTGTATCCCCTGCAACGTTCACCTACCTAGACTGATGGGGGTGGTGGAAATTCCAAACTGAGGAGGTTCTTTTTTTTCTTCCCCCTGCAGTGCTGAGCTTTAACAAAAAAGAAAAAAAAAAAAAAAGAGAGAGAGAGAGAAGTATTCTCTTTCCACAGCAAAGAAGAAAAAATTAAATTTGTATGACTGTTATAAATATTACATGCTTGGGGCACCAGAACCGGTATATCTCTGCGTTCCAAGGCTAGGTTGGAAGTAACCCCTTTCCTGCTGCTATAGAATTTTAGGCTTGATGCATTTCTAGTGACAAGTTTGTTCCTAACTTTTTGTTTGTTAGTATACGAGCAAGAAGCTTGATGGGAAGACCTCAATTATATTTATTTTTAAGGCCCTGGCAATTAATGGAACATTGTTTTCTGCCTTGTATCCTCCAGGCATGAGACAGTGTACTTACATTTAACTTTTACTTTATCAAATTAGGATGTATAACCACGTAAGTTTCTATACATTTATATATTTTGATGTTTTGATGCTTGAATGATACTTCTTTTCCTACAGGACCTCTTGCTCCATGTATGAGTTTTTGCCTCTTGGGATGAAACAAATAGTGCTACTGTCATGTTGTATTTATGATACTTTAATACTGTGAATCTTAGGATGTCACCAATGCCACAAAAAAAGTCACTGGAATATCAAAGAGAAAAGGTCAGGAACTCAACTTCTTGAAACCACAGTGTTGGTAATTAGCAGGCAGAGAAAGGATGTAAATGAAGTTCAGGACAGGAAGCAGCTATTCGAAAGATCATTATTTTTTTTTTATTGCTTATTTATGTATTTATTTTATTATTTATTTTTATGAAAGTATAATTAACATACAGTGTTATATTAATTTTAGATGTACAATATAGTGACTCAACAATTCTATATATTACTCTGTGCTCATCATGTTGTGTCCTCAGTGCTCATCATGTTGTGTTCTTCTTGTATTTCACCCATCCTCTCACCCACCTTCCCTCTGGCAGCAACCCATTTGCTTCTCAGTATCTAAAAGTCTGGTTTTTTGTTGTTGTTTATCTTTTGTTTTGTTTCTTAAATTCTACCAATGAGTGAAATTATATGGTATTTGTCTTTTTCTGACTTATTCCATTTAGCTTTATGTCCTGTAGATCTGTTTAGGTTGTTGCAAAGGGCAAGATTTTATTCTTTTTATGGCTGAGTAATATTCCATTATATATATAAATATAAATACATATTTATAAATTAATTTATAAATTTTAAATTTTATATATTTATGTATATATATATAATTTCTTCTTTATCCATTCATCTATTGATGGACTCTTGGGTTGCTTTTGTACATTGGTTATTATAAATAATGCTAGAGAAAACGTAGGTATGCATGTATCTTTTCAAATTCATATTTTTATTTTCTTGGGTAAATACCCAGTAGCAGAATAACTGGATTATATGATAATTCTATTTTTGACTTTTTGAAGAACCTCCATAATATTTTCCACAGTGGCTACATCAGCTTGCATTCTTACCAACAGTGCATGCAGATTCCTTTTATTCAACTTTCTAGCCAACACTTTTATTTCTTGTCTTTTGGACTCTAGTCATTCTGACAGGTATAAGGTGATACCTCATTGTAATTATGAATTGTATTTCCCTGATGATGAATTATGTTGAAAAAGAAGAACAAAGCTGTAGGTATCCCAATCCCTGATTTAAAGTTATACCGCAGAGCAATAATAATCAAAATAGTATGGTACTGGCACAAAAATGGACATATATATAAGTGGAACAGAATAGAGAGCCCAGAAATAAGCCCATATTTATATGGCCAATTAATCTTTGACAAAGGAGGTGTGAATATACAATGGGGAAAAGTCTCTTCAACCAATGGTGTTGGGAAAACTGGACAGCTACATGCAAAAGAATGAAACTGGACCACTTTCTTACACCATACACACAAATAAACTCAAAATGGATTAAAGACCTAAATGTGAGACCTGGAGCTATAAAACTCCTAGAAGAAAACTTAGTAATTTCTTTGACATCAGCCACAGAAACATCTTCCTAGGTATGTTTCCTCAGGAAGGGGAAACAAAAGCAAAAATAAACTATTGGGACTACACCAGAATAAAAAGCTTTTTCATACTGAAAGAAATCATCAACAAAATAAAAGGGCAACCTGCTGAATAAGAGAAGATATTTGCAAATACAATAAGGGGTTAATATCCAAAATATATAAAGAACTTATGCAACTAAACACCAAAAATCCAAGTAATTCAATTAAAAATGTATGGAGGACCTGACTAGAGATTTTTCCAAAGAAGACATACAGATGGCCAACAAACACATGAAAAGAGGCTTGAAGAATCATTTATTTAAGCAAAGAAGTGGGTCCCTGACAGAGGCATTGAAAACCCATGTGCCTTATGCACCTAAACTCGTTTTGATGATCATCACAAGAGAAAATATGTTGAATTTTTCCTTTCCTTTTTTTTTTTTTAAATTTTTATGTATTTATGATAGTCACAGAGAGAGAGAGAGAGAGAGAGAGAGAGAGAGGCAGAGACACAGGCAGAGGGAGAAGCAGGCTCCATGCAGGGAGCCTGATGTGGGATTCGATCCCGGGTCTCCAGGATCACGCCCTGGGCCAAAGGCAGACGCCAAACCGCTGCGCCACCCAGGGATCCCCTTTCCTTTCCTTTCCTTTCCTTTCCTTTCCTTTCCTTTCCTTTCCTTTCCTTTCCTTTCCTTTCCTTTCCTTTCCTTTCCTTTCCTTCCCTTCCCTTCCCTTCCCTTCCCTTCCCTTCCCTTCCCTTCCCTTTCCCTTCCCTTTCCCTTCCCTTTCCCTTCCCTTTCCCTTCCCTTTCCCTTCCCTTTCCCTTCCCTTTCCCTTCCCTTTCCCTTCCCTTTCCCTTCCCTTTCCCTTCCCTTTCCCTTCCCTTTCCCTTCCCTTTCCCTTCCCTTTCCCTTCCCTTTCCCTTCCCTTTCCCTTCCCTTTCCCTTCCCTTTCCCTTCCCTTTCCCTTCCCTTTCCTTTCAATATTTTACTTATTTATTTTAGAGAGAGAGAGAGAGAGAGGGAGTATGTGAGCAGGGGGAGGGATAGAGGAAGAAGGAGGACAGAGAAAAACTCAAGTAGACTCCATGTTGAGTGCAGAGCCCAATGTGGGGCTTGATCCCAGACACCTGAGATCATGACCCAAGCCAAAATCAAGAGTTAACTGCTTAACCAACTGAGAAACCTAGATGCCTCTTTCCTCTCATTTTAGAATGAGAAAATGGTAGAATCAGAGTTTAGAAAATGTTGAACTATCTCTATTCCCCAACGAAGGCTTAAAACAAAAGCCACCAAAGCTGATAGGCCATATTGATTGATCCTCAGATGTGCTAGCCAGACTTCTTACCTTGAAGTTGGATATTGCATTGTTTGTACTCACGAGAAACAATGGTGTTGGGTCTTTTACTTCTGATTCCATCTCCTTCTTTCTGTCTCGTGGTTAACAAGTCTCATCTGCTTAATAGATAGCATCGTATAAATGCCTATAATAGCACATGCAGTTCTTATTTACAGAATGACCTATTTCCCTTCAGGGCAGAGAACTTTACAGTTACTGTGAATAATTCGTATTTGCAAAGCTGCTCTGTGCCATGTTTATTCTTGTGGTTTCAGAACCTGGTACAGTTACATGCACATGCTGAGCCCTCATTAACTATTTGTTGAACGAATGACAGCATGAATGAATGAATAATATCATCTCACATAAGCGACCTGGCTAGCGTGATCCAGCTGAAAAAGGAAAGACCGCAGAGCCTAAAGGCAAGGGGAACTGGATTGGAATCCCACTGCCACTCCCTGGAACCTGCTTGACTTTGGGGGACCTACCTAACCTCTCTTATCATGGTTTCCTCATCTCGTAAGTTTGGATAATGAAGCATACCTTGCCGTTATGCAAGAAGACGTAGGAATCATTAATGAACATAGTTTGTCTGGGCTACAATATATGATTAGTAAATGGTAGTGGTGGGTGCTTATTGTTAAGAGGTGGGAGAAGAAACCTGAGATGCCTTTTTTGAAACCCAGGAAAAACTATCCATCTGACTTGAATTTGTTTCTCTCTGATAAGTTACAGAGAGGTTTTAACTATATTTAAAACATCTCTAGAATCCCATTATTTTAAACTTCAGGAAGTGTACACCAGTATGAACTTAAGTTACTAAAGCATAATTTTGTCTCTCTCTCCCATAAGTCTCTCATGTTTCAAATCTCAAATTGAAGATTCTAACCAAATATGGCTGTCAGGATTTGCATTTCTCTTTACCCTCTTTCCCCTGAGCCTGAAGGCTGGCTATTGGTTTAGGAAGACCAATCCTAGCTCCCATGATGATCATTGCAGATATAAAAAACCATCAATATTCTAAATATATATTGGTATTTGATTGGAAAATCTTGATGGTACCTGGTGTGGCATTGTTTATATCACATATTCTTGTGATAAACCTCTCCATGATTTAGTGAAGACAGTGTACTCTCTCTCTCTCTGTCTGCCACCTCTTCTGTTTATTCCCTATACTTATCTTTCATCTCCTGACTTATTCATTCCTTAACTGGGGCCTGAAACTCTCACTCCCCTTCACCCATTTTACACATCTCTCCACCCTTCTGGCAACCCACCAGCTTGTTCTTGTTATTTGTGGGTCTGTTTCTGCTTTTTTGCTATTATTTGTTCATTTTGTTGTTATTGTTGTTTTTAGATTCCACATATAAGTGAAAACATATGGCATTTGTTTTTCTCTGTCTGAAAACCCTCTATGTCCATCCATATTGTTATGGGTGGCAAGGTCTCATTCTTTTTTAGGGTTGAGTCATACTCTATTTTGTGTGTATATATATATATACACACACACACAGACACACAAATATACCACATCTTCTTTATCCACCTATCAGTAACACATAGGTTGCTTTCATATAATTGTAAATAATGCTATTGTAAACCTAGGGGTGCATATGTTTTTTCAAATTAGTGTTTTTGTTGACTTTGGTAAACACACAATAGTGGCATTACCAGATCATATGATATCTCTATTCGTATTTTTTTGAGGGACCTCCACACTGTTTTCCACAGTGGCTACACCAATTTACATTCCCACCAACAGTGCACAAGTATTCCTTTTTTCTCCATATCCTCACCAGTACTTGTTGTTTCTTGTCTTTTTGATGCTGGCCATTTTTACAGGCATAAGTGATATTTTATTGTGATTTTTATTTGCATTTCTCTGATGATTAATGATGGTAAGCATCTTTTCATGTGTCTCCTGGCCATTTGTATGTCTTCTTTGGAACAATGTCTATTCAGGTCCTCTGCTCACTTCTTAATTGGATTTCTTATTTTCTTTTTCGGTGCTGAGTTGTGTAAGTTCTTTATATATTTTGGATATTAACTCTTTATCAGATATATCATTTGCAAATATCATCTCCCATTCAGTAGGATGTCTTTTTGTTTTGTTGATGGTTTTCTTCACTATGCTGAAGCTTTTTATTTTATTTTTGTAGTTCCAATAGTTTATTTTTGCTTTTGTTTCCCTTGCTTTCTGTTTAAAGAACATTGTGGCCAATGGAACGTGGCGCAGCCATTTCTGTGTATCTGTTTGGCTAGCTAAAGTTGACTAAATGCACAGGTGGGTTTTATCCAATTTGGAGTGACTCTTTCTGCAGCCTCCTTCTGAAGCTGCTTTCTACTGCAATTTTCTCATTAGAGATGATGTTAAGGAAGGTAGAGCTCTGCAAACAGATTTTTACATTTACAGCTTCCAGGCCTGTTCTTAGAACTTTCTAGCCAGATATAGTCACCTCCATTAGGTTATATAGTATACAATGAGTGATTTAGGGAGATGAACCAGCAGAAAATATTAGCTCTCCAAATGTATCATAATTCAATTGCAATCCAGGAAGACTGCATGACAGTAAGAATATCTTCATTTCCAGAGCTATGTGCCATATTATTTAGTCCTCACACTGGCTCTAAGTGGATGAGTTTATCCCCCCCCCCTTTTATTTATAGATGAGAAAATGGAGGCAGGCAGATTTAGTAACGTAACAAGAGTCAGAAATATTTTAAGTGGGAGAGTCAGGATTTGAACCCAGGTCTATCAGGCTTGTCTCTGATATGCCTAAGGCCTGGGAATACTTCAAAGACTCCTCTGTAGTGCTTATCTTTGGGAACCTCACAGCTGTTATTCATATACAACTATCATGGATGGTCCATGTGGCATCATGAGAAAGTTTATGTAAAAGGATGGAGAGCTCCAAAGACGAGAGTTCAGAGAGGAAGTAGTTTGTGAACCACACATGAAGGAATCAGTTGGAATTTCCCCTTTCTGTTTTCCCTGGTACCAGGCAAGCCTAGCCATAGGTAGGTACTGGTGGGAAACTGGAAAGAGCAGGGAAGAAGGTAGCATGTCCCCTGCCCTCTGTTTTAGGCATTGTCTCCAGCTGAGGCTGCATGTCCTCTGATCCAGTTCTCATGGGAGCCCTTCTCTCCATGTCCCAGCTCCTGTTGGTTTCCAGCTCCTACCAAATGACTTTAGATCCTGAACTCCTGTCTTCCCCTTGGCTCCAAGAATCAGAGTAACTTCCTGCTGTAGGTAATTTCTGTATTGCTCAGTGTCCCCTATGTGTGGTCTCAGCTCTTCCAGCATCTGTGAAAACAGTTCCCTGCATTATATTCTCTCTGCTTGAAATACCTAAGCTGGTTTTTGTTTATTTGATTGTACCCTGCCTGATGCAGAATCCCAAACTATAAAACTGGCATATTGTTTCATATTTTTAAACACTGTTTTGAAAAAGAATGTATTAAGACTGGGACAAACGACTTAGGAGAGAACAAGGACTGCTGGGAACAAGAATAGAAAGCAGAGGTTCTGAATTTAGGCTATGGATCCTGTTTGTTCTTGACATTGAGCCTGCAAATTTGTTGTGGAGAACTTTATATTGTGTGAATACCTTATTGAAATTCAACCCATTCTCTGTTTTAAACACAGCCAAATTGAAACAGCCCCAAACTAGGTCTCCTGGACGAATCACTCAAGATATGAAGAGAAGCAAAGCTATATTATAACATTTTAAGAAAATCATTATCAGAGCCCATATTATAATCTAATGTGGGAGCGATAATTATAGAGCAAAATGCCATTCTGTGCTTTTTTAAGAAAAGGGAATAAAAGGGAAAGCAAGACCCTATAATTTCATATCTGTCCAGTGGGTGGGCAGTGGCAGCAGCTGCTGTGGCCTCTGTCAGTCTCTGGCATATAGGCAGCTTTAAACACTTAAATGTCTCTTAAGTACAAGTGGGGTCTCCTTAGTTGCACCACCTATCCTCCAGCTACAGCACCTTTCCAAACTCCCTGCAGGTGATAGAGAAGCATCTTTCCCCCCTTGCTCAGAAGAGACTAGAATTTACTTGATTTTCTCTTTTGGATCTAAAGAGATTTCTTCTTTCCTCATAACTTCTTCAGGAACTACTAAGATGTCCTCCTCATGCTGCTTTCCTCTTCTCATCTGTCTTTCCTTCTCTTCCCCAGAGAAATACCTACATACCAGTTTAATCCAGATCCCAGCCCATGGCGTCCAGAGTAGGTGACCTGTGCAGTTTGGAATAGACTCCGCAATGGACTTTGAATTGTTCCCCAGCAAACAAATTAGTGTGATGTTCATGCTTGCTTTTCTTTGCCAGAGTAAACGTGGCTAACCTGTCAGATGCTCTGTCCCAGGCCATACACACCACCTTATCAATATCTGAATGGGTTCTTTTAAACTTAGAGCTTTATAGACATGAAAAAGATTAGTAGAGGAAGACTATACCTAAATCTCTATGCAGTGTGTGTGTGTGTGTGTGTGTGTGTGTATGTGTGGGTGTGTGTCTTTGTGTGGTTGATAGCAAAAGCCACAATAATATTCCATGGATGTGGTGTGTGCATTAACTACCAATCCTTTCTTACAAATTGCTGTGGTATCTCCTCTCTCTGGCCCTGTCTGCACCATCTTTGGCAGCTAGCTCTTCTGTCCTCTGTGAGTTGCATTCTGCATCCTATTCCAGCTCATATCCCACAGAAAATTCTGTGCACTAAAGTCACACATATCACCGGTGAACATCTGGGCTGATGTGTGATTTGCATATAGTTACCAGGTTTCAGTATGTATAATTGTTTCATGAATGGAAAGATTAAGATTTAAGATTAAGCGCACAGATTTTAGTGTGGGGCAAAGATAGGGTTCAGTTCTAGCTTTGCTACCAACTAAATTGTGGGCTCTGGAAAAGCAAACTCTTAAGCAACAGGTTCCTCAGTTAATAACAATGAATGAATGAATGAATGAATGAATGAATAAATATACCTCCTCCAAGGGTTACACAGGTCAAATGGAATTACATATGCAAAGTGCTTAATAAAACTCATCCTGACTGGTCCATGCTAAACACTAAATGGGAGCTGTCCTACTATTTGGTTAAAATCAAGAAGTGTGCTAATCCTCTCACCAGTTAGGCAAGTCCCTGCTGCCCTATGATCCCTCCTATGAGTGCTACAGTGCTGCCAGAGACTCACACAGCTGCTCGGTGTTTGAGACCTGCCTCCTCTGCTGTGCATGGGTGGAAGGCTGCAGGAGCACCTGCCTGAATTTGGTGGGATCAGTAATACTTTATTCAGCTGATGTTTATTTCATGGGCATTTCCTTCGTCTGCTTACCAAGTTCCTACATCCATCTGTTGTGGATCATCTCTATTCCTGCTGGGTAGAGACCACTCATAGGTGCAGAGTGGTTGCAAAAGCAGTAAGGGCTTCAGGGTCCAACAGACTTGAGTTCAAATCCTCATCAGGTACTTACATATTTTGTAATTTAGAGTAATTTACTTAAGTCTTTATGGCTCTTTTTAAAAATCTGACTCATAAAACTAAAATTTAATGTAAAAAAATCTAGTTGGTGCCTGACACTTACTAGGAACTGGACAAGTGTGAAACTCTAACCTAGCATTTATATAGATAATGTGTGTTGAATTGAATAAAACTCCTTCTCAACCAGTTACTCCCCTCGTTTTTGTTTATAATAAGTAGGTTAATCCCAGTTCCAGAGCATGCTAACTTCTCCATCCTGAAAACTCATAAGACAGCTCCTAGAATCACATATTCTCACATTTTAACTTTCTTCCTGGAGTCCTTTCTGATCCAGGTCTAGCACAGCACTCTGCACAGACAAAACACAGGGGGAAAGTGATTCCTGGAATGAACACTAGTTGGTACGAGTAGATACATCTCCCAGTATGGTCTGGTATTATTTAGCTTCTAACAAAATCCAAATTTAGTTTATGTGTTTCTTAAATTGTCCTCTTATTATTATTTCCAGGATTAAGAATAAGATTCTTAACATGAAGTACTTGGCATTGCATTAATGGTCTCAAGTTAATGCTGCCCTTTTTTTTAAGTTTACAGAAGAAAGTTTTACAATCTAAATGTATATAAAAATGGGAAGTCTTACCCTTTCATTCCATATTCTGCTAGTGAAAAAAGAAAAAGATAATTTGTACTCAAGGTTTCTGGAAGCATTTGGGATACAGATGAAGGAGGGTGAAAGGCAGAAACAAAGGGAGAAAAAGCAAAGAAAACAGATCAGAATTTGAAAGGAAAAATGCTGGATGAATAAGGACAAGAATGTGATTTGCAGCAAGAGCAAGGGCATACGTTAAAAATAAAAACAAAAAAACACCAAAACAATAGTCATTTTTATCCATGGACTGTGCAGTACTGGCAACCTGCATATAGGCCAATCCTTCACTGATTCATTCATTCAAAAACACATGGAGTTCACCCGCAATGTACAAGACTCTCTTCCAAGGTCAAGAACAATCTGGTACTACTCCAGACTTGGCTTCTGATTGTCCCTCTACCTTATCCATCTTCTGGGAGTCCTGTGGTTTGGCAGGGACTGTCTCTGATTTGTAGGTTTATGGGGAAGTTTGGTTTCAGAGTTTGTTTCTTCAGTTTGTCACCATTTCTACTCAGAGTCTACCTTCTCTTGAGATTTATTCCCCCAAAACAAGAGCACAATCTGTGGAATCAAATAGTTCTCTTGCATGTTTTATCTGGGCAAGTTGTGTAAGTCTGTGTAGCCTTAGCTCATCAGTGAAAATGGGAATTATAATGCAAAGTGCAGGCAGGTCAAGATTGTAAAGTTACAGTGAGAAGAAATGTCCTAAGATGCCAGCATGGTGACTGCCACAATGGAGGCAACAAACTTTATCCTAATTGTGCATTCTTCAGCCTTCTCTTAAGACATGGATGTTTGGCTCAGTCTGTGATAAAGGAAGAGTCATAAGGAAGAGAAAAGTTGAACAACAGTTCTATGAGCATCTACTAAAGGGTTTTGGGGAAATCCCCATTCATGGCCATTCCTTCCTTGGAACTTCCTTCTCTTGAGACCTTGTGACTAGCCTTGATCTGCCATAGTTGTATATTTTTTACTTACTTTTATTTAGTTTTTTGATGATCACTTGCTAGAAGATGCGCCCAGATTTTAAGGGGCCAGGGAGCAGCAGCTTTGACTGTATTATCAGGGTACGCGGAGTGAAGTTTTTTTTTAAATTAGTCATGGAAACTGCATCTAGATTGGATTCACACTGGAACATCCAATCTGCTTCTGGCCCCCTGCCACTTACTCTCACATACATTATTTCATTTAATCCTGTCAGGTGGGGAGTACTGGATCCTTTGGACAGTCAAAGAATTGGAAGCTTGGAGGATTTAAGTAGCTCATCCGTGGTGACATGTGTAGCAAGCTGTAGAGCTGTGAGTCCAAATCTGAAGTCTTCCTAGCACAGTTAGCTTTCCAGTCTAAAAAGAACTTGAGAGATGTAAAGGATGTTTGAGGTAATCTTGTCTAACTCCCTGATTTTAGGGAAGCAGAAACAAAGATCTATTTTTCCCCCCAAAGATTTATTTATTCATGAGAGACAGAGATGGGGATAGAGAGAGAGAGGCAGAGACACAGGCAGAGGGAGAAGTAGGCTCTTCGCAGGAGCTCGATGGGGGACTTGATCCCAGATCCCAGGATCATGACCCGAGCCGAAGGCAGCTGCCCCACCACTGAACCACCCAGGCGTCCCAGAAACAAAGACCTATTGAAGTTAAATGAGGCAAGCAACATCCCATCCTCCATCCTGACAGAATCAGAATTAGAACTTGGTTTCCTGGGTCTCAAACTCTGTTCATTAGGAGCTGATACATATTCTTCCCCTTCGTCACCTGTTGATAATGGAAATATTTATTTTATAAAGAAAGATCCAAATAAACCTGGAAGATTCACCTCCAAAACGAAAGAGGAAAACTGAGGTCCTCTCTCAGTCAAGGCCAAGGAAGTTTTCCATTAGGGTTTTCTGCCATCTTGTTTCTAGTTTATGGATCAGTAAACTAGAACTGATGGGTCAGATCCAGTTCATTGCCTGTTTTTACAAATAAAGTTTTATCGGAACACAGCCATGCCCTTTTGCTTACCCATCAACTATGTCTGCTCTCTGCTTTCGTGTTACAAAGTGTTGGGATAGAGACTACATTGGCCCATAAAAACCTAAAATATTTACTGTTTACCCTTTACAGAAAGTTTCCTTACCCATGCTATAGTTGATACTTGTTTGTTTAAAGGTCTAAATTTATAATTTTAATCAGTTTTTTTTCACTGGTAGGTGATACTGTATGGTGGAGATGTGACCAGATCTCAAATCCAAAGGTCCAAATATTTCTACTCGGCACAAACCTGCATTTTTAAATCTAGGCCTTTCTAAATCGCCTTAGAGAGCAAATTTAAAACAAGGCTCAGCTATCCAGATAATAGCATGACACTTTTTCAAAGTATTTTCCCCCCACAAAACAAGTAATATAACTCTGTCAGCAGCTCAATAAGCCAAAATATGATGAATGAGCAATCAAGGAATATATACATATTTTGTAAAATATTCTTGATGAGTTGAAGTCTACCTGAATCCAGCCATTCTTCATGTGTTCATTCTTATTACAGTTGGGCTGAAGTAGCTGCTGTCACGTTTCTTCTTATAGTCATCTGGCATGTATTTCTGCTTACATACATTAAAAACAAAAAGAAGCAAAACATACGCTAGATTTCAGCTGACTTTAGCCTGACCGTAGTCATGAATGGTGCTGTTTTACTTGGCACCCTTATGTCACATAATTAAAACCAGATAAAGCAGAAATCGGTTGCTAATGTGGAAGTTGCCATAGAAAATAGGAAGTTCATATCTGTGAGGAGCACATCACATTAACTGGGGGAAATGTGGCTCTTGCTCTCCAAAGACTGACTGCCATTTTCCACAGAGGGAAGTGGAAGTTACTGTTGTTAAGTGGATGCCCAGCCAGGAACCAGAATTCCATACCCTCTTTTTTGACCTTTTATATCAAGACAAGGTCTTATGACTGATTACTGCCAGTGGATTGTGACAGAAGTGATGTGTGTTTCTTTCTAGTTGAGTAGTTATGAAGGAGTGCCTTCTTCACTCTGTGTTTCCATACTGGATGGAATTGAAGGATTAGAAACCCTTAGGGTGAGGGAGCCACAAGACAGAAGGAGTTGGGGTCCTCAAGTCACTGCTGAACCTTCCCATCAGAGAGTCAGTAAACCAGAAACAAATTTTTGTTGTGCTAAACCACTGAGACTTGGGGGTTTTTCTGCCACAGCAGCTAGTATTACTTTAATACTCTAATCCATAATTTTGTTTTTTTCTATCATGGCACCTCCCTAGTGTGAACAATTTCCAGTGACCATGGTACTCACCACAGAAGCTAACCCCCTTCTGGACAGACACTTCCCCACCTTTCTGATAAGTTCTACTCCTATGTTCTTGGTTAATAGGCTCTAAGGAAGGACACAATTTTAGAGCTGGAAGGAACTTTGGAAATCACAGTCCAACAAATTCTTTTACAGATAGTTAACTAAAGTTTATAAGTGATGTCTAGCAATATGATCAAGGTCCCATTGCTAATCACTGGCAACACTGGATCTAGATCTCAGGCATCCTAATCTCCCTCCCCCCACAAATTAAATTTAGTTTAGGTTCTCTTTTTTTAATATTAGTAGTACCATTTAAAGTCTATTTTAGTTTATACTTGAAATTATGTTAGCTCTGGGAATGGGTAAAACATAATATTAGTATTAAGACAGGAAGTAGGCCTATGTGACAGCTTCCAGCTGTACAGTTACCTCCAAGTGGGATTTTCCAAAACAGAAATATATTTGGAGATAAATACATTTACTTGTTTTGTAATGGATTGTATAGGGTGCTATATTATTATCTTCTAAATCTCATATGCACAATTAAGTTTACTTCTCATTTATTTCTGGGATAAAATACTCCTAGTTTGGGGGAGTTGTCAGGTGGAAAAACTACTTAATGTAATATGTCAGAGAGATTTGTAAATAAGAAGGAATATTCACCAAGTGACATGTCTTAGAATCAGAGACTCTGCTTTTGGTAGCCCAATCATGTACTTCAAAATAAAACAGAGATGAGTTATAGTTTCTTAGAAATGTTGGGAGCTCAGGATAGAAATCCCGATAATTAGAACTCCGTTTCCCATGTTGGTTCTAAACATGTAGAAAAATAGAACAGAGCATTGAAAATTAGACTGAAATATTACCTTACTGTTGAAAGCCAGATTGGAGGATGTGGTACGAAAGCTCCTCATTCTGAATCCTAGAACGGAGTGCAGGCAAAGCTGTTTTTCAGTAAACCTCCTTCTATGGAGCTGAATTGGATTTTGGAAGAAGAGCTGACTTCTTGAAGGAGGAAGGGAAGCATGTAACTGAGCATGCCAAGGGTCTTAAATTAATTGATCTGGTGTCACAGGAAGGAAACGTTAGGAGCAGAGAACCCATCGCAGGAGCAGAGAAGTGGTGCTCCTATGATGGGTAGTCCAGAGGGGTAAGAATGAACATTCCCTGGGTATCTACCGATACTTTCATTATTGTAAGTGCTTTATAAAATAACACTGATTGTCCTCTTAGCCATCTTGTGGTGATGCTCAATGGTCAGTGGGCAAATGAAGGGGAAAGCCCCTTGGCAGAGCCTGGTTCTTCTCTTCTTTTGTTGGGTATTATTGTACTTATTTCTCTAGCTCTTACTCTCCTCCGCAGAAAAACAAAATAACCTGCTTTTCAGGACTAGCAGAATCTAAACTATGATCTTTTTCTATAATCTGGTTCCTTTTTGACTTGTTTCTCAGGCTTTGCTTTTTTTCTGGCAGATTAAAAACATAACAATGCGGGAGCACACACTTTTTCTTATTTAAGACTCAGATCCTGTCAACTATCTTGCACAATTGTCTTCTCTCCGTCTATATAAAATAAACATGTTGATGAGCAATGTTCAAAATGACATTAAAACTTTTTTAAAAAGGTACATACTCGCCTGGAAAATCAGGCAGTTCTGCATATTATTGTAAATCTTCATTTATAAATAGGCTCCCATCTCCTATGTCTCCGGATGGTTAAACTTAATGCCGCTGAAAGTATAAAAGATTTCCCCAGCTCTTAAGTTTGCAGAACGGGGATGCATACATTTTATTAAAATGAGAAATAGAGTGTGTTTCAATAATTCACACTCTCACAGTGAAGTTCTTACATTCATTTTTATTGCTGTTTAACAGATTACAACAACCTTAATGGTGTAATATAACACTCATTTATAATCTAGGTTTTGTAAGTTGGACGTCCAGATGGGCCTGGGTTATGCTCTTCAGGGCCCAAGTCAAGGTATCAACTATGTTGGGCCCCAAGCTCATTCAGGCTGTTAGAAGAATTCAGTTTCTGTGGTTGTAGGACTAAGGTGCCCCTTTTCTTGCTTGCTGTTGGCCAAGAAGAGCTCTCAGCTCCCAGGGATCTTGCATCCTCTCCATGTCATCCTCTCCTGCATCTCAAGTCCTTCTCCCACTTTGAATGTTTCTGACTTCCTCTTCTATGACCAGCCAGAGAAAATTCTCTGCTTTTAAAGAGCTCACGTGATTGGATTAAACCCCTTGGATAATCACATTTTAGGGCAATTGATTTGGGACTTCAATGACATCTGCAAAACCCTTTTGCAGGGGCACTGAGATTGCTATTGTACTGAATAACCAGGAGCCAGGATCCTCCAGTGCAATCCTAGAATTGTGCCTACCACCATTCTATTTCCTTGTGGCTTTTTCTCTGAATGGTAAATTCCCGAGTTTATGATTATGTCAATTGGGTGTGGATGTTTCTGCCTTTTGTTAGTTGTGTAAGCACTGGGGGCTGTGGATTCTAAACAGTAAACTAGGGAGGGTGTGGATATGTTGGATTGCATAAAGGTTCTTTGTTTTTCTTTTGTTTTCATTTGCATTTGTCCTCCCTCCATTCTATATGCTCTGCCACTTATTGAAAAGGTAGAAAAAGGTTAAGTGTGCAGCAATGGGTAAGAGCATGGTTTTGAGGCAGGATAGGACAGGAATCAAAGCCCTGTTTTTTTTTTTTGTTTTTTTTTTGTATATATTTTTTTATTGGAGTTCGATATGCCAACATATAGTATAACATCCAGTGCTCAGCCGGTCAAATGCCCCCTCAGTGCCCATCAATAGTCACCCCCACCCCCTGCCCACCTCCCTTTCCATCACCCCTTGTTTGTTTCCCAGAGTTAGGAGTCTCTCATGTTTTGTCACCCTCACTGATAATTCCCACTCATTTTCTCTCCTTTCCCCTTTATTCCCTTTCATTATTTTTATATTACCCAAATGAATGAGACCATATAATGTTTGTCCTTCTCCGATTGACTGGCATCACTGCACATAATACCCTCCAGTTCCATCCACATTGAAGCAAATGGTGGGTATTTGTCGTTTCTAATGGCTGAGGAATATTCCATTGTATACATAGACCACATCTTCTTTATCCATTCATCTTTCGATGGACACCGAGGATCCTTCCACAGTTTGGCTATTCAAAGCCCTGTTTCTCTACTTACTCGCTCTGTGGCATGGGGCATGCTACTTAACTTTCTTGAGCCTCAACTTCCTATCCCTAAACTAGGGACAGTGTCTTCCTGGGTGAACTTCCTATGCAGTAAATGGAGTAAGTCCTTAGGGCAGTTCTCTGTGTATTGTAAGGATCCCATAAATGGTGGTTATTTAAATCACTCACATAGTACATTTTAAGAAGACAAGTACTGGTACCCATTCCCAGAGGTGGTCTTTAAATGCAGTTGGTAAAAGAAAGCTAAGACAGGAGCAGATGGCATTTCTCAGCTTCCATGTCAGAGTCTAGAGGGAGGTGGAAGTTGAAATTAGCTTTGATTGAGGAGAAGGAAAAAGAAAGAGAAAAATATTCCAAGCAGAACAAGGATGATCTGTGTCCTCTCTCCCAGCACAGACCTCTACTCCCATCAGGCTGGCTGGCAGGTGTCCTGCAGAAGGTCCTTTGGCTGCCCTCCTCTGACCCTTAATTCACATTAGCTCCTCCTTCTGGAACACTCTTCTGCCCCTCCTTCACCCATTTCCTCCCCACTTTCTCTCAGTGACCCATCATCAGTGGCCATAGAGCTTAAAGGTTAGGAGCAACATGGCCTGAAGGCAGCTCATGGGCACCCACATCCTGTCCTGCCCCTTACTGGTCCCGTGACTGCAAACAAGTCATCTGACTTCTGTTTGCCACATGTTCCTCATCTTTGAAATGGGCATGAGAAACAAGAGTGTCTATCTTGTTGCTGTGAGGATGAAAGGTGTTCATGAAGGTGGAAGACTAGTGCCTGGCCCGCAGTAAATGCTTGGCAGACATTAGCGCTTATCATTATTATTGTGATTGCTTTTATTGCCATCTGTCCTCGAAAAGTTCCCCTTCCTTCCTCTTCCTTCTGTTCTTTTCTTCCCTCCTTTCTTCCTTCCCTCACTCTTGGTTATTCCTTTTCTTTACTACCCAAAATTTCATAGCATCGATAATTAGAAGTACCATTCATCCATGGTCACTCTACTAAAATTTTTTTTTATTTTTTGCATTGCCTTTCAGTTCTTGATCATATGAATGAAAAGGATGAGATCTTAAGCTTAAGACAATCACCTTAGTACAACTTACATTATTACAAGGTGTTGAGAAGATGGGCTTTTGTATTTAAGATCTTGTCAACTTTCTTAATTTGTGCAGATGTATTTATATATGTGTTTTTATATAAATATATATTTTGTTTCTACAACCTGGCAATCAGATCAGAGATTGTGCTTTGTATTTTTCGTGTTTTCTACTGTTGAGAAAGCCTAGCAATAGGACCCCCCGTCCCTATACTTGTTTAAAAATAAAAGAAAATACAAACAGATAAAAATATAAAAAACTATTTCTATAAAGACAAAGGCTGCATTAGAAAATGGATCTTTAGCCCCTGAATCAAGGGGGCTTTCCTATAGGGGACCCCAGAGAAGACACATTTATTCACCATGAATGGGCAGTGCTAACAACCCATAATCCTTGCATCTATCTTCCTTCCAGGTCCTGCCCTGAAAAGCACAGAGGAGCTGAGACTGAATCCTTTCTGTACATCTGTCCCATAGAAAGGATAGGATGAGGCCAAGCTGGATTTTCTCAGTAACTTCCAGAACTTACCAAATAGTCCATTCCACATTTTCTGAGAGAGAGAGTGTGTGGAAAGGTCCCAAGAGAGGCCCAGGGCACTGCTCTAGTTCACTCCATTTAGAGACCTGAAGCCCAGGGCAAGGTGCCTCCCAGACCCCACCAATGCCCAACATTATATTTTCCACACTCTATGTTTGTGGCACATGTAGATTGGATACCTTGTGACCAAATGAAAATAAGAACACCTCCAAATCAATAATGTGTTCAGTGTGTTGTATGTCAATTACACTTCAGTACAGTTATTAAAAAAGAAAATCTACCAGGGGACCTGGCACAAAATAATTGCTCAACACATGTTAACTCTTGAGTTGACCTTTGCTGTGTTGCTATTGAGAAGATGAATGTCATAACAGTTCATCCTTAATACGCCCCATAGAGCTACAGAACCAAGAAGTGACTCACTGGGTCTCTGGGTACCATTGTTTGGCTGGCTTGGCCATCCTGCCTAGGGACTTCTGATTTGGGGCTGAGCTCTGAAAACACTGTTTGCGTTCTCTATTCACTGCTGGTCCTAATACAATGGCTTATCTCTCCTACATGGAAGTTCCCAGAACCTCTCATAATCATTTCAGATGCTGGTGGAAATGTCTGTCTACATCTACGAGGTATTTTCCAGGTCCCTTATATAAACTTTCAGAGATCCATATTCTAATTCAGACAGTTCCAAATATACCCCCCAAACATGGTAAAATATGTCCAGCCATTTCCTAGTGCTTCTAGAATAGACTGAAAACAGAAATTTAATATTATTTTTGTGGGTTGTATGCAATTCAAGCACATGTTCTGGTTTGGCTTGACAGTTCCAATTTATCCCCATTTTCCTGACATTTTATTTGGTTTAACATTTGTCAGAACAAAATCCTCCCAGTTTGGGTAATAAACTATGAACATCCTAATTATATGGAAGAGGATATTTGGTCTAAAAACAAAACATGTTTTGGAAGTATATGGAGTCAAATAGAACCTCAGATTAAGTAAGCTATCAGAACTTTCCCGAGGCTGGGTCTTGTCTCATAGGGACTAGTTTAGCTGTGTTGCTGAGTTGAAGTTTTGAAGTTGGGTGATGTTCAACCTCGTTCTCTCTCCAGTTATCTCTCAGCGTTGGTCATCGCTCTCATCCAATTCAGCCATCCTTCTCCCCGTTTATCTTTTGTGATCCTTACCCACATACTTCAGTGCTTTTCTCCATTCTGTTTTGTTGGCTGTGAATGTTTAATTTGTTCGCCTGTTTTATGCACGTACATTTATTTATTTTGGTTCAGTTAGGTTAACTCAGGAGACCTTTTGCAGCTTGGGGAAGAAGCTCAATTCTTCTGCCTGGCTTCAGGTTACCTTTGAACATGGTTTATCCTTTTGTTCTTCTTCTATCCTGTTTCTCTTCTTTCTCGCCCACTCCCATACCTGTCTTCCTCCAGAACTTAGTGACTATGTTAATTGCCTCACAGGTATTAACACACTCAGACCACAATACAACCCTATCATGTAGGTACTATCCTATCCCCACTTACAGATGAAACTGAGTCTCAGAGAGGTTAAGGAACTTTCTCAAACTCATTGTTAATAAATTAGGGGCCAAAAAATAAAATTCAGCTTGTCTGATTCAAATTCTGAAAGGTAGGATCTTTGTTTTGGCCTCTTCTGGCACTTGGCACTACCCCCGGACAACTCTAGGTGCACACTCCACCTCCTTACTCTGTTCTTCTTGCTGTTGTTACAGTTTATAGCTTAGACCATATGTTTTTTAAAAATCAAATATTATGTCATTCTTATATACCTTTGAAATGTTTCTAGTTTCTGGCTTCGTATGTACACTGTATACTTCTCCAAGGCAGAGATGATGTCTTAGAGCTGGTTGTATCTTTGGAAACTAGCACTGTGCTAGATATGCCATAGGTGGTAATAATGCTTTCTGATTGATAGATTTTTTTTTTCTCTTTAAAGTCCCCCACAGTACTTATCACTATGCCTTGTATAAGGCAGGAACCGTAGGAGTACAGGCTCTAATTCCAGCCAGGTCACCAATGTGTGATGCAACCCCTTCCAGAGGCTGTGCCTTTGGGTACCTTAGATCCCTCCTAGTTAAAACACCCCTAGATTAGCTCTCCACCCTCTATCAGTAATGAGGACAAAGTGGAAAAGATGTGAAATGTCCTGCAGTCCTGTCTTATCCCCTTATGTCAACATCTCCCAGGATTTCCCATGCCTCTTGAACACTAAATTGGGAACAGACTCCAAGAGAGAGTGGACTAACTGTAGTAACAAAGAAAAAAGTACATTTGGATTTGGTGGTAGGTGAGGCAATTTAACATAAAAACACACCTCGTTAAGCATGCAGATACACACCCCATGATGGGAAGCTGAGTGTGTCAGGTATGCAGACATGATGTTAACTCAGTTATAAAACACTTTTCGTCTGGCTTCTCCCAAAAGAGGCTTTCATGTGAGTATGAAATACTGTTTTTCTTGCCATTATTTATAAATGCTTAAAGAGCACTTGTCAATATGCCAAATATTCCCTTCTCATCTGACAACCATCTTTGTTTAATGAAGCGCAGACAGATATATGTATTTTATGGAATTCTAAATAATCTTATGATAAAGAAATGGGGAAGTCTATGCATGAATAAATCAAATCTGGAGTTGATTTATTTTTATGTTTCAACATATTGAATTGAATTGTTGCAATGGGAAAAGATACACAGACACCATATTGATAGATCATTAGAGCTAATATTTTAAAATATTAAACATATGTTGCATGAACGCTTGCAATATATTAAGACATGTATAGTGTTAAAGGTCTAAGTAACTTTGGGATCAAGTCCAGTATAATAACCCACCAACATATATAATTTATTCATCTTGATTATTTTTGCAACTAATTGAAAGGCTTCTTTCATTTTGCATTCATCGGGTCCTGTGATTATCTATGTTTCTGCCTCTCTCAGGAGACGACAAGTTCCATGTTTTCTTTCTCTTCATATCTAGTATTTTTTATAAAAAAATTATTTTAGAGAGAGAGGGAGATAGTACATGAGTGGGGGGGCACTGGAGGAGAGAGAGAGAGAATCTCAAGCAGACTCCTTGTTGAACATGGAGCATAATTTGGAGCTCCATCCCAGAACCATGAGACTATGACCTGAGCCCAAATCACAAGTCAGATGCTTCACTTACTGAGCCACCCAGGAGCCCCACGTCTAGTATTTTTTCTTATAAAAGTAACTGGCACAGTGGCACAGAGAATGTCTTCAATGAACCAATTGAACTACTCTCTCTGCATTAGAAATGTACCTCATGGGGATCCCTGGGTGGCTCAGCGGTTTAGCGCTTGCCTTCGGCTCGGCATGATCCTGGAGTCCCGGGATCGAGTCCCACATCAGGCTCCTGGCATGGAGCCTGCCTATCCCTCTGCTTTTGTCTATGCCTCTCTCTCTCTCTCTCTCTCTCTCTCCCCTCTGTGTGTGTGTGTGTGTCTTTCATGAATAAATAAATAAAATATTTTTTAAAATGAAATGTACCTCATCATTGTTCTGTGCTATTGATTTGTATTGAAGTTATACAGAGTTACTTATGCCGTGGAACAAAATAAGTGTACATGTGATAAAATTCCATAAAACTAAACATGAAAATACACGGACACACACACATGAGTGTATATAAAAGTGATGAGATCTGAGCAAGGTGGGGCTACTGTGTCAGTGCCAGCCATAGTTCTCTGGTTGTCATATTGTAGTAGAGTTATGCTAGATGATACCATTGGGGAAAACTGAGTGAAAAATATTTGAGATGTCTCTATTATTTCTTACAACAGAACCTACAATTATTTCAAAATAAAAGTTTAAAAAGTAAGTATATCCAAGTGACAGAGGAAGTACAGTGATAATATTTAGAATTACAGACAGTTAGTAACCAGAATACCCCATTGTTTGTTGAGTTTCCATATATGTAAACATGAGAGCAGTGAGAGATTCATTTTCAGATTGGTGGCTAATAAATCAGATATTTTGGTATCATAGTACTGAGTAAGAATAGAAGCCATATGCTACTCCTTTACCACTGACAAAGAGTTCACCAAAGAAGGGAGGAGGGGTGTGTATATGCCTTAAATAGATGCTATTTTCCTTCCTTCTTGATTTTTCCCTGGGAAAATGGCAGTAGCAACAAATCCTGATTCAGTTCCTCTGTGGACTAGGTTCCAAGTATTTGCCAATCCCAAGTGATGTACTAGATAATACATGCAAAGGTGGAGGGCAGACAGACAAAGGTGCAAATCCTGGCTCCCAGGCTTGCTTTCTTGTGTGCTCTGAGCAGTTGTCAAACTTCTCAGTTTATTTACCAAATATATGTGAGTGACACTTCTTACCTTGTGAAAATACGGTGCTCAGGAATGAAATGACAGCACATAGGTATCCACCCCCGGCCCAGTCCAGCCCAGTATGTGGTATGTGGGTATGCAGCAGAAGACAGGTGCTTCAGGCGATTCAGGAATTGCCACTGAGAAAAGTTACATCCCCTCTTCTATCACCTCTGCCATGGTGACTGCTCTTACCTGGGCGTCTCAAAGGAGACGGAAGAGCAGTCTACCTGTAGTTGTGCATTCAGCGGCAGAGGCTGGCAGAAACTGCAGCCAGCATTGGGATGCGGAAAGCAGATGCCTGTGATGGATTATTACAATTTCCTATCATGTAATTGCTTTTCTGTTTGACCAAAGGTACTTCGTTTAATCTATTTCTAATTTGTTTTAAACCGTTAATTCTGGAAACACATAAAATGGGAAATATTCTTAGGGAAATCTTTCCAACTTCCTTCCCCAGCGTAACTCCAGTTGAGTTAATGTTGAGAGAGTACTTGGTAAACAGTAAAGCAATATACAAATGTGAGTAGTTACTGTTATTATTATTATTGATCTTTGCTCTAATTTCCCTAGGGACTCTGCACTCTGGGTACAGATATCCCATGAATTTAATGGGCATTATGAAAGTAAGGAAGAAATGCAAAAAAGGGAGAGACGTTCTCATCATGATATGCACAGCTCACCTCCTTTTCTAGGAGACCCTCTTGCCAGGGTAATCCAGTTTCTTAACCTCAGCACCACAGCATTCTGGGTTGAGTGATTTTATGTTTCAGGGTTGAGGGGAACGGGCTGTCCTAGGCATTGTAGGATGTTCAGCAGCATCCCTGGCCTCCCCCCAATTAGATGCCAATTATACTCCACCACCTCAGCAACCAAAAGCGTGTCCAGGCATTGCCAGATGTTGCATGGAGTAAGTCACTCACCCCAGGACTTACTTATTATAATAACAGCAAAGAGAAAGAGCACTCAGCAGAGTAAGGAAACCCAAACCCTCTGCAAGAATCTGATGGTTCCAAAAAGCCAATGGAACAATTTTCAGAGCTTGCTAAAATGTATCCTTAAACAGAGGGTATGTGTGGCAAGACGCAGGTTGTGAGAACCTTTCCCTTGGTACTTATTTTAAAGGTGACACATAATCCCAGCTCCAAGATCCAACACTAGAGCTGTAGGAATAACCTGGATTTGGGAGTTCTCCTACTTCTAGTATTCATGTATTCACTCAACAATTATTAAGTATCCACAAGTGTTTTCAACACAGTCTCTTAGTGGAATCTGTGTGTGCTGACGCTCTGGGGACTGAGAAACTCTTAAAGGTAAGAAATTGGACTGGTGTTTTCAGCAGATCTCATCAAATAAAAACTTGGTATTTATAGATTTTGGGTGAAAGTATTTCCTATGAGGCAGATCCAATGCCTTTTTTGCTGAAAAGGAAAAGAATGGTAATAACCTGTTTCCTTTGGAATCCCAAACCCCTTGGTCACAAACCAGAATCTTTGATGATAAGTTGGGGATGGAAGGAAGGAAGGAAGGAAGGAAGGAAGGAAGGAAGGAAGGAAGGAAGGAAGGAAGGGAGGGAGGGAGGGAGGGAGGGAAGAAGGAGGGGAGCAGGGAGGGCAGGAGGGAGGCAGTAGTTCTTTTCTTTCCTTGAAGGAACATTGCCTCTCTGTCACTCTGGGGTATGAGAATTGCCATTGTTTCTCATTTTCCTGACCCCGAGAGAGGTTGAATATTTAATTAGAGATCCTCAGGTCTGTTGACAGGCTGATGCCAAGCTCCTTCTGCTTTGATGCTGTCCGGCCCATAGCTTGGTTCCCTTTTGCCTGTAATATATCTATCTGCCGTCGTGCTGTAGCTGCTGCATAAACAGATTTTCTGTTTTTAATAAGGAGCGGGAAAGTCTTGTAGTCCTTCCCAGTAGTATAGTTGAAAAAAGAAACTACAACACAAGTAAACAAGGGCACAGTTCCATTACTTTAACTCTTGCCTCTCTGGTCGTGAGCCCAGGGCTCAGGCACCACCACCCAGCTTCCAGCAGGGCTCCCCCTTCCACTCCCTGGACATTTCCCCCCCTTGTATTCACCTCCTTTTCTGACCTGGCCAGAGAATGTCTTATTGGACGCATGTTTATCCTGAGAGCCATTAATGTTAGGGATTAGGTTTATAGTATTTGAACCAAACTGAATTGGCTTCTCATAGATTTCTGATACTCATGAGCTGTGTGACCCCAAGCTAGTTGGTTAACGTCTCTGGGCCTTGGTTTTCTCAGCCATAAAAATGGGGATAATAATAGTACCTTCCTCAGAGGGGCTATCTCTGACTGATGAAGGAAGAAATATCTCTAAGGTACCCAGTAAGTGTTTAGTAAATGGTCATGGTTGCTGATGTCGCTATCAGGTGGGCTGTGTCACCAGAGTCTTGTTTTTTTCCATGATCTTGGCCAGGGAGCTGGGAGGTGGCTCTGTAAACTTCATCCAGGGACCCCAGGCAGCATTTTTCCTGCTCAAACTAAGAAAATGGTGAATCGTTAAAACAAGGGCCAGCCAGCTGCAGCCCACTTTTGTGCCATGCAGAAAACAACTATTATTTCTTGAACCTGGTGTGTGTAATTGAATTACAGTCCCAATCACCCTACTGCTGTGGAGGGGTTCTATACAGATGGTTTAGGGAATGTGGTAGCATCTTTGTGCTTTGCTACGTATGTCCCCTGAGCTCCTACGTGGTTCTCAGTGGCATGGATGCAGCCTATAGTGAGGGAGATGTTGAACTCCATGATTCATCCACCAGGCCCGTCCAACTCAAGAGTCTGGGATTCTGGCCTTCTGAGTTCCCAGACAGTGTTGGCATGGAATGCTCATCCGTTTGCATGCTGTAAGCCCAGAGTTCTAATTGTAGGTTTATTTCCTTTTCTGGTGGGACTGGCTGAGCTCCAGGGATGGGAATGTGCTTAGTCTCAGGCTGCTGAGGAAGCCTACAACTGATGGGACAGTGGCAGGTGAGCTGAGATTTCTGGTGGGTGACGATAGCCCGTGTGTCAGTAGCCAGGGGCTGCGTGAAGCAGGTTTTACCTGGAGAATCTCATTTCTTCTTCACAATGAACTTGGGAGCCTTTTTACAGATGAAGGAACTCATGACGGGCTGAAAGGGAATGTGTTTCTAAGTACCCCAGAATAGAGATTTGCAAGAATTTTCCTTGCAAGATACGCTTGACAGATGATGTTCACATGGTTGATATACTCTCCGGGATATATCTGTGATTTTGATAAGCCCTCCTCCAAAATTTTTAAGAGGAAGTTAAGAAAATTGGGTTTAAGCTCTAAGCTCTTGTTTCTGTGTATGTGGTATTTTAAAAATAAATTTTCCAAGCATTTGAGTAATGATATCATCCGGTTAAAGATCTATTTCTGAATGTGGTATAGATAACACAGGCTGTGGGTGCCGTGCAGTTCCCCACACACCAGCTGTAACGAATTCCTTCTTTCTCATGTGGAAGTGTCTCATAAATCAGGTGACAGAGGCAGGGTTACAGGTTCAAGACCATCCATGCAGAGCTCTTAGCATACAGCTGCATATTATAAACACTCAGTAAGTAACAAAAGCTAAATCTACATACAGCCCTTACAATATGTTGAATGTTCTCTTATAGGGGAAACTCCTATTGTAACTAATTTAATCTCCGCAGAAACCTTTTTGGGATAAGACCTATTATTATTCCCATTTTACAGTGAGGATGTTGTGGCATAGAGACAGTTAAGTAATTTGCCCAAAGCTATGGAAGTAGAAAGCTGTGGAGTTGGGATTTAAACTGAGGCAGATTTGATTTAACTCATGGTCTGCAGTCTTCAACTGTTTCTATGGGCTAGGTCACGTTTTCGTTTGCATTTGAACTGGCTATGATTTTTGTTTATTTGTTTGTTTTAATAGTCAGGACTCAGGATTTAGCTATCCTTAATAAGAAGTTAATTGTAGACACTTCACAGATCACTGTGAGGCCACTGTGCTGTGACTTCACCCTTGAGATCTGCTCTGGATGATGCCCAACAAAGAGCCCAGGGGTAGGGACAGAGTATTTGTTGTGTGAACACACATGGCAGTCAGCCTCCAAAGTAAGAGATTTGCAGAATGGAGGAAATAAATGTCTTCCAAAAAGAAAGAAGGTGATAGACATTTGGAAATGCTGTTCAGGGTCATTTGGCTTATGTTAATGGAAAACACACTATTGAATGGATTAACAGGATTGTTTTATCTGGGGTTGCCATTTTGCTTCAACTGGCTCACATCAGTAAACGGTTCTTGTCCTATCTCCGGACAAGACTGAGTATAAGGAGTGCTAATCACTGGCCCCTGGGGGAGATTTCCAGTGCTAGGCAGCTGAGCAGATCTTTGGCTAGGTACAGTTCAGCTTTTTCATCAGTGACTTTGATTAGAAAAACTTTTCTGGGGGCTCCTGAGTGGCTCAGTTAAATGTCTGCCATTGGCTCATGTTATGATCCCAGAGTCCTGGGATAGAGCCTTGTGCCAGAGCTCCCTGCTCTGTGGGGGTCTGCTTCTTTTTTTCCCTCTGCCCCTCCTCCTGCTCATGCTCTCTCTCTCCCTTGCTCTCTCTCTCTTTCAAATAAATAAATAAAATTAAATAAAAGAAAAGAAAAAGAAAACCTTTCCTGTCAAGGGCCAGATTATAAATATTTTAGGCTTTGCAGACCATTAGGTCTCTCTCACAACTGCTCAGTTCTAGCAATATAGCATAAAAGTAACCATACAAGATAATAAATGATTGTGCATAGCTATGTTCCAATAAAACTTTATTTATAAGAACAGGCAATGGGCCAGTCCAGTGAGTTGGATTTCTGACCCATGGTTTGTTGACCTCAGATTTAGGTCAAGATACAAAAGGCAGAGTTATTACACTAGTAATGGCAAGCATCTAGGAGAGAGGGCTGGTGAAATGTGGGTGAGGAAAATGAAGATCATAAAACTCTCAATGGTCCAGGACAATGGCAGGTATTAAACATTGGAAATTATGTGAGTAGCTGGATTGGAACTCTGCCTCTGTCATTAATTAGGTCTACATTAATTAGGCCTTTCTAGCTTTGACAAATCACTCAAGTCACTTAATCTCTCTGAATCACACATAAGGTCTTTTGTAAAACAGAGAACATTAGGCTTCCTCTCTGTGGATCTGTGTAAAGCTCAACAATATCACTGTATTTATCAATATCTGTAAACATATTTTTTTAATTACAGAAGGATGAATGTAGATTTATCCATTTATCTTCAGAAGATAATTAATCGAGAGAGGTATAGACTGGAAGAGCTTGACTGAAATCCAGGGTCCAGATTTTCATTGACTGAAGGCATGAGACGGACCAGCCCTGGGCCCAAGGGAAGCTGCAGCTCTCCCTGCACATTTGGGTTGGGGAGTGGGGATGAAGAGAACTGGTAGTCCATTGGCCAGAACTGACATCAGTGTGGCCAGAGAAGCATGGTGGAGAGTGAAGAACAAGAATTGGGAATTCAGGCGAGAGTCCCAGTTCTGTTACCTCTTGGCAGGAGATCTTAGTCAAATCACGGAACCACCCTGACCTTCATTTCCACACGTAAAAATAACATCTTGCTTGTAGAATTGTGAGGACCCTGGTAGGTGGCTCTTTTGTGTCTCCACATTCATTCCCCCATTCTTGGCAACAACTTCCTTCCTCTCGGTTTTCTTCTGAACACCTTCCGAGCCTAAGCTCGGCCTAGGAATGATCCATTGAATTGACCCCATAGTAACCCAAGCAAGTCAATGAGAACTGTAACTGGGGCTTCACCTGTAGCTCTTGGGAAAGAGAAGCCCCTCTCCTTGTCTGCTAGAGGAGATAGGTGTTGGTCCTGGGCTGCTGGCACTATGTGGAAAGTCGGCCCGTGAGGGAGGTCAGCATAAAGCCAAGCAGAGATGGCATGGGATGAAGGAAGCAAAGTTATAATCACTTTCTTTGCATCTTACTACACCTGAATCTCTTGAGTTTTCAGTCACATGAGCAAATATTGTCTTTGCTTAAGCCATTTTGATTTGTCTTTCTGTCGCTGGCACTAAAGGATGCAGGCTGATAGAATATGTAAAGCAACTTGTACAGGGTCTGACAAGTAGGAGGGGTGAAAAATACTATAGACTTTATGATTCTTATTTGTGAGACTACTTTGCAAAAAGATGCTGAAGGGATATTAAAAAACAGTAGTGACCCTGGTGACACCTGAACAGGAGATTGGGGTCCAGAAATGCCATCAGAGGAAGAGAATGTGAAAGAAGGAAAGGCACTTGGCTTGGGAGAGAGAAGAATTGGAAGGGCCTAAGGTCTGTCCGGGGGGAGAAGGATTCGCTCCGTGAGCTATTCCTCCAGAAGGCAGAGCTCAGTCCAGACGATGAGAGGAGTTGCCTCAGGACAAGCTCCTCAGCCAGGAGGGAACAGACACTGTCTGAGGCAACATCATGCCCTTCCAGGGTCTGGGTCTTTCTGGCACTAGCACTTTGCCTAGCATTGTTTTTCAAGCCATTTTGACCATGACTTAGTTGTAAACATATTTTACATGTGATCCAGTACATGAATGAATGCATGCATATATGAAAAAAAAAAGTTCATGAAACTAATCATTATATGAAATGCATTTTGATAACTTTCTATTCCACTTTTATTTGTTCTATTCCATTTTGTTTTCAAGATGCTGGTCTTGACTCCGTAATTTGATTTCATGAACTCTAATGGATTCTGACTTAGCTTTGAAAAATAGTATTATATACAATATTCCATTCTGGGATGGGAGGTGGTGATGAGGAGGGTGGTGGTGATAAAGTGGGTGGTGGTGACAATGAAGAGAAGGATTGCTGTGATTATGGTTATTGTGATTATTACTAACATTACATTGGTAACTTGCTGTGTGGCAGGGTCTGTTCTAAGCTCTTCACACATAAAGACTATTTTTAAACTTCTCTTATGTTATCTACCATTTCTTTCTTCATACAGCCTTGTAATGGTTTAGCATTTGTAACCATAATTGAGAATTACCTTAACTAAATTCCTATGTCCACCTGTCTTAGTTCAGGCTGCTGTAATGAACTAGCATACACGGGGGGTGGCTCATGAAAAACAGAAATTTATTTCTCACAGTTCTGGAGGCTGGAGGCTTTGAGATCAAGGTGCTGACAGGTCTGATGACTGGTGAGAGCCCCTTCTATCTGTAGACAGCCACCTTCTCGCTATGTCCTCCCAAGGCTGAAGGAGAGCTCTGGCCTCTTCATCCCCTTCTGCGGACACTAATCTCATTTACATAACATGACCTAATCACTTCCAAAGGTCCTACCTCCTAATACCATTACATTGGGGGTTAGGATGTCAACATACGAATTTGGGAGGGAAGACAAATCATCCATAACACCTTTTGTATAGTGGTTCGTTTGTTTGTTTTTAAGGATCCAGGCTGACAATGGGCAATATCTGTCTATATCCTTGCAGTGGTGATCAGAGAGAAGCTGGGAAATAGTAGGCATGGATGCATGGCTAGGGTTTCATGGACCTCAGAGAGCCATGGGTTGCAAGAAGGGACCTGGAAGCATGTCTGGGAGCAGTGAAGACAGAGCTGGGCTGGGATCCCAGGCTCAGTGCTGGCTTTCATGATGATTGCAGGGCAACATTAACGAGTCAGCTTCCTGAATCCCAGTGTGTCCTTTCTTACAAATTGAGTGGGTTGGATAGGGTTATCTGTTCAGACCTGTCCCAGCAGTGAGGCTTCCAGCAAAGCCAGTCTCATCCTTCTCATCTTCACATCCCAGAATGAGGATCCAGGTTTTCTGTGCCTTTCCCATGCCTTTCCCATCGTGCCTGCCCACGATGACTCTCCATGGGCTACATGATCTCACAAATACTTTAAATGAGTTGAATCTTCTTTGCCCTGACCATTTTACTCTTCTGCTGATGTCTCATGTGAGTCTGGCCCTGAAATGATTTTTATTACCATGTTTTCTTGTTGTTTTTGCAATTTTCAAAGTGTTGTGAAACCACCCTCTGATGTACATCCATTGTTACTGAATAACATTTTTTAAAGATATTATTTATTTATTCATGATAGACATAGAGAGAGAGAGAGGCAGAGACACAGGCAGAGAGAGAAGCAGGCTCCATTCAGAGAGCCCTGCGACTCCAGGATCGCGCCCTGGACCAAAGGCAGGCACCAAACCGCTGAGCCACCCAGGGATCCCTGAATAACATTTTTGAGCACCTACTCTATGCTAGCGATGTGCAAAGTTTCTTTGCATTGTAATTTTTCTTAATCATCTGCAGAATCCAGTGTGGCTTATATTATTACCCCATTTATAGGTGAGGAAAACAAACTCACAGGAGCTATGAGACATGCCCTGTGTTGCAGAGCTCATAAATAAAAAAGGGCAAAATTCATACCCAAATCTTTCTGAGTACAAAGTTCCTTCTGCTACACCATTTACATAAACCCATATGGAGGAAGCCTGAAATAACCACAAACACAAGACGTATCGTATGCTAGCATATGACAGGCTCAGATGCAAGGAATAGGACCGAACTTTCAGAGGGGAGTGATGTCTTGATGGTCTTGAATGGTTTCACAAAGCACAAAAGCATTGAAGGGTGGGTGAAAAGGCGAGAAACAGGTAAATAAAGAAAGGCACGAAGTCTGGGAATGATGAGGTTCCAATGTGCTCAAATCTCAGGCACTTTTAGAAAAACGAAGGGAGAAAAGATACCCTTCCTGGACACTGTGGCCACTACTACATTCATCTTCTTTAATGTCTGAATGGATGAACCTCAATAAGAAGTAAATTACTCTTTGCTACCCCAGTGTTTGGGGCCATTGTCCTTCGTGAGGCCAGATGGTTCCTCCTTTCGACCCCAGTACCCTGAACCCTAAGACAAGATGCTAGCGTGCACGTTATCTGTAGGGTTGTTGGGAGGACAGTGCAAAGCATTGACCCCAGGCCTTGCCCACTGTAGATGCTCAACAAATGCTAGGAGACCATTGGCAGCAAGTTGGGAGACCCTGTGGCACCATGGGAATGCCTCTTCTTGGCTCTGTGGGCTATTCATTCAAGGTCATCCTGAAACACTCAGCAGGGCCAGGCCTAGAAACGGAAGAGTCCTGGGCTGTGACATGGGTCCTCTCCCTGTCTCTGTGTGTCATTTGGCTTATCAGTTTGTGCTTCACTTTACTCCTCTACAAACAAAATTAAAATGGGATTGGGTGATCTCGATCTGACAGAGGGACATAGTTTAGTGCTCAGGGGCCCGACCAACCTTTGGCATAGGCCCACCCCCGCTCCTTTCAAAAGGCAAGTCCCTGGCCCACCAATGTGGATGGAATAAGGTCTTTTTCTTTGCCTTTTCCCCCCCGTTTTTTAAAAAACACAATGAGGCTCTGTCGGGAAACAAACTACCGCCTGTTCTGTCAAAATCGAGTCAAGGGGGAGAGATTATGGCACTGTTTTCGGACTGGCCCATGTCCAATTTGTCGCTGTTTAAAACCCCCCGAGTCTTTCCATTTCTTAGATTTTGCAAAATATTGTGGATTTTCTCTCTAACGGCCTAGCTCCATAAACCCGTCACCTAACAGTAGGTAACTGGAGTGAAGCCACAGACAGCACAAAAGCCAAGCTTCGGGAGACGTCTCCACAGTGCAGACCTGGGGGAACCTTGATTGTCTTGAACATGGAGCAAGACCCAGAGAACCAGCAGAGAAGTAGCTCATTCTGACAGCAGGAAGCTGCCTTCATCGGCACTAATTTGATATAGGGCAGCAACTTGCTTGCTTCCAGAGGTTAGAAAAAGGGGCTTTGGGGGAAAAGTCATGACTTTCCAGCCCTTGACCTTCCATAGGGTTGCAAATCAGAAGACAGCCCAAGGTACAGGGGCTTCTTTCCTTCTTGATGCTGCCCGTTTGCCCCGGATTCTGCCTTGAGCAGCATTGCAGGACAACAGCCGAGGTTCAGTTCTCAATTACTGCCCCATGTGAGCCAGAGCATGGAAAATAAAAAACCCTGTACTTTGTGTATGGCCCACGCTTGTCCTGTGGATTGTGATACAACATGACCTTATTTTGTGTTCCCAGCATCTCTTCAAATTTATGTCAGGTTGCATCTGTTTCCTGTGGTTGCTCTCCCAAATGACCACAAACCTTGTTGCTTCACATCACAGAAAGTTACTCTGTCATAATTCTGGAGGCCAGAAGTCTGAAATCAAGGTGTCTGCAGGGTTGGAGGTCTGGGGGACAATCTGCCCCATGCCTCTGCCTTAGCTTCTGCTGGCTCCCGGCACATTTGCATTCATTAGCTTGGAGACACACCTCTCCGATGTCTGCCTCTGTGTCCACATGGCCTTCTTCCCTGGGTCCTGTGTCTCTTTTCCCTTCTTGCCTCTTCTTTCCCTTCTTCCTTGTCATTGGACTCAGGGTCCACCCTAATCCAGGATGATCTTATATCAAGATCCTTATCTTGATTCCATCTGAAACACCCCCGTTTTTTCCCTATAAGGTCACACTTCCAGGTTCCAGGTAGATGCATTCTTGGGGGGCTAATATTCTACCTACGATGGCGGATTTTCTCCCATGTCCCTGGAGCGTGCTAGCCACATCTTTTCTGTTTGTTCTCAAGTAGGATTCCATCACTATGAGATTCAAGCATGGTCTCAATTTAGTAACTAGAATATCTAATGTGAAGCAACAGCCAAAGTTTGAACTTGAGTTAGATCCTCTCTTCGCTGCAGCTCAGACCTGATTCAAACTGGAAGGCAAGTGTGGAAGGAAAGCACTGTGTTGCTTTCTACTCTTTTCTGCTTGCTTCTCTCCTTCCCCCTACATACATCTGCTGTTTTGCTCTTTTTCAGGGTCTGAGGTGGGTGAGGTGGGCGTGCTGGGATAGTTCCTGTTTGGCTGAGTGGCTTTGTGTTATCTGGGTCTAGCAAATGTTTAAAGAGGAGACCTGCATAGGCCTACCTAATGATCAAAGTAGATTTGTTCTCTCATGGGGCTTTGGAGGTGCCTGTGTGTTCCCCATTCGTCCCCTCTTTCCAGCAAGACCCAGGTTGATTCTGCAACTGATTCTGAGACCTAGCATTCAGCCAGTGCCTGCAAAATGGCTTTCCTGGACATGCACTCACTCTCTTTGCACTTCTGGCTCAGGGGAAGCATATACCTGACACTTGCCCCTATAGCTTCTCGGATGTGGGTTCAGCTCAGCCCAGCTGAGCAGTCTTCTCCTGGCTGGCCTCCCAGCAGCCACTCCTCAGGGTTCACACTCCTGTCCCCAACTCCCTCTAACTTTCTCAGGTGAGGGTCAGACTCAGTGCACTGCGGCTTCCAACTGCCAGAAATGTACTTCATGAACCTCAGCATATCCCCGAAGCCTCTTTTGGAGGCTCGGGATTGAAAGGCGTCCAGTCCCACAACCTGGAGAAAAGGGTGGTCCTCTCCAAAGAAATCTCTTCACTAGTTTCCTGTGCTTCAGTTATGGTCTCTTTTTATCTGGTGGCTCTGCTTCTGGGTCTGTCTGCACATAGCTCTGTCCTGCCATCTCCCACATGCATTGCTCTTGGTTATTGCTTTAGCTGCTTTGTGGCAATGGAAAAAAGGAAGTGCCTACTCTAGTTGCATGGACTGTTCTTTTCACAAAGGCATTCCCACTATTCTAATTTTCATCTACTGAAAAGAAAAGGAACACAGCATAGGACATTGGGAGTCTCTGTCGAAAAATAAGTCAGAAGTTTCTGGAATCACGCAAAAGTATAAGTGTGTGTCTGTTCTGTATCCATTTGGAACAGGAATGTGAGGAATGCACACTTAAATAGCAGGGATTTTTTAAAATCACATCTATGAAGCTGACGAAATACTGGGTGGTCTCTCCTAATTTTATTTTTTTAAAAAAGCACCTCATTGGTAGCAGAAGAAATAAAACTTAAAAACTCTTTTCTGAGTTCCTATCTAACAATGGGGCTCTTGGTTTCCACCTAGCTCTCCATATCTGTGTTTCTGACTCTTTCAAATGCCCCAGCACCCTTGCTGTCATGCCCCTGCCCAATTTTCTGTTCCTCGTCTTTTCCAATTCTTGTTTTCCCTCCTGGTTTTATCACACCTTAACACTGCTTTGCCCTCCAACTCCTGCCTATTTGCCAAGAGCACTGGAGGAAACTGTGACTTGTGCACTTTTGTCCATGTTAATACCGTGGTCATTGCTTTGACTGCCTTTCCCAAGGTGATAGCTGTCACTTGGGGAAACAGTGTCATCTTTAAGGAAAGATTTTGCTCCTTGGGGTTGCCTGAAAATCGGCTCCTATCAACATGACAATCTGGGAAGTTTAGATTGTATATTGGGACAAAGCAGTGTAAATCAGAACATATCTAAGTAAGCATGATAATGAGGACTTTTTTCGGCATGACATGTTTCATTCTAAAGGATCTTAAATTACAAATATGTATGAATGATCCTTAGAAGCAGTTGTTTATTGACTAGCCACATGGTACCCAATACCAGAAATACAGAGGGCTGCCGTCTCACCTTCAAAGAGCTTCATAGAAACATGAACTGTGCTTTGAAATATAACAGCTTCAAAAACTCTATTTGTCCTTAGCATGAAGGTGGTGTGGAGAGGGTGGAAGTCACCACCCTCGGACATCTGTGAGAGTGGTACTGGGTTGGGAAGTCTGATAGCAGTGCACTGGGGCCAGCTGTCAACAGTTCACAGCAGCCAATCTTCCCAACTCTGTTCTCAGTTATGTCCAGTTCATAGCTTGAAAGCAGCCACAGTGGGAATATTTACACCACAGAAATTGGTGAGCACAGCAAACCAGACTTTTTTTGTTTCCAGAGAGCCATTGTTAAACATTTACCAGCATACCACCATACCTTCCTTCATTTTGACTTGTAATTCACTTTGGAGCAAACCATTTAGCATCTCTGTGGCTCAGTGAGAAGAATCACACATGCTTTTAGGGGAAACTGTGAGGACCAAAGAAAGTAGACAAAAGAAAGAGCTTTTAGCTCCCTGGAAGAAAAGCTTTATTTTCTTTATTGACTCCAGGAAACAAATGCTTGGAATAGTTCGCTTTCTTTTCCAGGGCCCAGAAAGTCAATAGGGGGAGGAGGTTCTTTTTTCTGTTTGTTATTATAATGTTCCAAATCATCATCTTATCCATGAAAAAAATAAAACTATGTAACATTAAGTATAATTTAAAAATATTCCTTGCCATTTGTTATGATCAGGTGACATATTTTCACCACATATTAATTTATGCAAAACTTTGTGTGGGAGATGGTGGGCTTTACAAAAAGGAGGAATAGACAGGCAGGGAGTTCAGAAGTCTCTGTCCAATGCTTATTGTTGAGCTGCCATTAGCACAAGCTTCATCAGGGTTATTTTCATCGTTCAACAAATGATTACAGAACATCTCCTGTGTTTGGGCAAAGACTAGTAAGATGCTAATTTCCAGGACTAGGTGGGATGTGGTAAGGGCTACAGTCCAATGTGTATTGAGCATAGTGGTGAAGGATGGCCTGAGTTGGGTGTCAACCAACTATTGCAGGGCAAAATGTGAACAGGAAGATATGTACAAAGAGAGTTTGCATGGAATTAATCCAGAGTTTTCTAGGAGTCAGTTACCTTCTCCTCTTCTACCTGTGTTTGTGTCTAATAGAAAGGAGAAATAAATAATTGCAAGGCTGGAAGGGGACCAAGAGTTCATCAAGGGTTTCCTTTGGCTCTAGGCTAGAATCTGTGTGGAAACCTTCCAAGAATGAAACGTTACCTGCCCCACTAATTAAAGTTCCCAGAGAAGAAGATTCCATGAACTCTTTGGCCAATGTCCTACAGAGCCTGACTTCTTCCTGGCAAGAGATCCCTCTGGCTCCCATTCTTTCCTGACTCACTCTATGCTCTAGGTCTTCTGTGGTATGTTGTCTTCATTTCATTCAATTGCTTGTTTATTTTCTAATCACTATGAAGTGTCTTCTGCATGCTAAGTCAGTAGTTTTCAACCTTGGGGAGCCCTTCAAATGCACTGATGTCTAGGCCTTAATTCCTTGAAACTAATGGGACCCATTTGGGCCAGTGCCAAGGGCTTCTGTGATGAAGATGATGATGATGATGATGACCATGACAACAATAAGTCCAGTAACAGCTACAGCAAACATTTATTGGGGGAAGCACTGTTCTGTTTTGCATACATTACCTCCTATAATCCTTGAAGAACCCTATGATGTAGATGTTTATCATCCCCATCAAAGAGCAGGAAACTGTCACCTGAAGAGGTTAAGGTCCATATCTAGTAAGTAGAAGTTGGCCCTAGACCCCATTCAGTCCATTTCTTGGTCACCGTGCTATGCAGCCTCCATATTTCTAGAACACTTCCCCAGAAGTTCTGATGTATTTCTGAAATTGAAAACTATTGCCATGGTGATAGTATCTGACATATAGTAGGTCATTTGTCCAGAACTGTTTAGTCTTTTTTCTTTTTTTTTTTTCCTCGATTTTACTGTGCAGCAGTGGAGACAGATATGCTAAATATGCAAATGTGTGTGTGCACAGACACACCATGTGATGAGTCTAGTGCAAAGCATTGTGATGGGGCTGTGAGTGTGGGAAGATAAAGGGGAGCAGCTCTTCCTGGGTGTTGGAAGGAAGGTTGGAAAGGACAGAATGTAATTTGGCTTTAAAATCAGAAATCTATGTGCCAAATCCTCAAGGGAATCAAATTTGAATACTGGAGATCCTTGCACTTTTGTGAAGGTATTCTCCATAATCCTATGTAGGACACTGGCTATCTTCCTAGTGCTTCTGGAGTGGGGTGAGCCTGTGTTGGATCTGATTGGGCAGAACTTCAGCTGATACATATCTCCAGCCATTTGCAATCTCACTTGTGTCCTTCTTTGAGGATCACTGGTTAGGAAAGGGACTCTGCAATAAGGAATGTAGGACTCTCTGTATCCTCTCTTCTCATATTTGTTTCTCTTAACTCTATCAGGTACTTATAACAAGACATGGAGAATAGGAATCAGTAAGGGAAAAAAAAAAAAAAAGGAATCAGTAAGGGGATAAAGTGTTGATGTCTCATATGTATAATCCCAGAACCTACCAGGATGCCTGGTATGTAGCAGGTGCACAGTAAATGTTTGTTGAATAAACGAATGGAAGAAATGAATGACTGAAAATGGAAACTAGGTTACTTCCATATGGACATCTTTAATTCCTCTGGATAATGTTGGTGATGGTGGCGGTGGTGTTGATGTCTGATAATGCCTGAGAGGCATTATCTCTCTTAGTATCCTGTGAGATAAGGTGAGAAGGTTTCATCATCTTCAGCCTCTTTTTTTTTTTTTTTTTTCAACCTCATTTATAAGTAAGAGAGTTGAGTTCCAATGAGTTAAAAATCTTGTCTGAGATTGCATGCACAATTTGGGTCTTAGGCTTAGCCTTCTCAAATTTTATGCATTCTCTACATCTGTGGGAAGCATTGCCAATATACAACTAAAAAATAAGATTTTTGCTCTAGAGAAAGTAGAAAAATATACACCTTCTTTTCCTGCTGAGATGAACAATGCCTGCATAATCTGTTCAGGACATTCCTCGTGTCATACTTTCTCTATGTATTATAGACTGTATCTACCTACCTGATACCAGTATGACTCCCCCAAATCATGTCAACCAGAAATACCTCCAGATGTCACTAATTGTCCCTTGGGGAGCAAAATCATCCCTTGTTGAGAGGCAATGATTTTATCCAAACAATAACTTTTCAATTAACTGAGTTCTGGTCACATTATTTACTTTAATTAATTAATTTATTTAGTTATTTTTAAGGAGAACACTGAGCTACATAGGTACTATAAGTCTGGAAAGGGTTACAGAACAAGAGGTCAAGAGTCAGGAGACAATGTCAAATATAATCACCAGGGTCACATGACTCATAATCACAGTTAAATGATTCTATTTTCTTTTTTGTATTGAACTTTGAACTTATGTCCACTTATCTTTATCAGAAGGCTGATTACATTGGACTTTGTTGTATGTATATATATATAATATATACTTTATATATAATATATATGAGTTTTCTCCTTCATAAGTATTTGTAACTCTCTCCTTCCTGCCTACTTGAAATTTGAATTAGCCAAATAAATTAATTAAAAATAAATTAAAGTTAGAAAACTTTGGTCTTTAAGTCATGGGTAACATTTATTTTGTACCCGACAGATGAACATTGAAATTCAGGAAAAGTATGGAATTAAAGCCTAATAAAATGTTATATAAACTCTTAAGTCATGTTGACTTAAGTGGTGAGATCATGCCAAGAAAGTTAATGGAGCTGGCTCTGGGGCCGCTGATCCAGTGATTTATCCACCTCTGCGCATTTCTAAGCAAAAACATATGTCTGCAAAATGAGCTTTTGCAAGCCAAAGACAGAAAGATCAAACTGCCAAGGGTATCTCAGACCTTTTTCATATATGCAGCTTGCATATTTAAAAGGAGGTTTGGTCTTTACAAACTTGAAGAAAGTACAGCAGAACCTGGATATATTGTCTTCCGTTGGAGAGCATTTCCCGCATGGTGCTCCTGTTGTTTCAAAGATAACCCCATCCTAAATTTCATGCCCATTTGGTAGGACTACTAGTAAGAAACCTATTGTTGTCATTTTGTTTTTTTTCTCTCTCTCTGTTTAAGAACTGGTCTTGTATCTGTAATTAGAAGGCAGCCCAGGGATCCCTGGGTGGCGCAGCGGTTTAGCGCCTGCCTTCGGCCCAGGGCGCGATCCTGGAGACCCGGGATCGAATCCCACATCGGGCTCCCGGTGCATGGAGCCTGCTTCTCCCTCTGCCTATGTCTCTGCCTCTCTCTCTCTCTCTCTGTGACTATCATAAGTAAATAAATAAAAATTAAAAAAAAAAAATAGAAGGCAGCCCAACGTATTGGAAAGATCATGGCTTTCACTTTCAGACCCTACCACACTAGCTTACTGGTTTGTGCGACCTTGGGTGAACTCCTTATCCCTTTTGTGCTCTATTGTTCTCTCCAATAAATGGAGCTAATGTTGCAAGCTACCCTGGAAGTTTGGAGGGTATAAGGAAGTGTGGAACAGAAGTAGAATGGATAGTACAGTACCTATTACATGAATGGTTGCTTAAAAGGTGTTTACTTCTGCCCCTTTTTCTTAACACTAAGGGTTATGGTACGACCACACAGTAGACCAAACTGGCCTGCATTTGTATTTATCTGCAAAGTACTTTCAAATATTCTGATAGAATTGCTGTTTACAGAGTGGAAATTTCTTTCTTCTTTCTTTCTTTCTTTCTTTCTTTCTTTCTTTCTTTCTTTCTTCTTTCTTTCTTTCTTTTTTCTTTCTTAAGGGTTTTATTTATTTATTCATGAGAGACACAGAGAGGCAGAGAATAGGCAGAGGGAGAAGCAGGCTTCTTGCAGGGAGCCTGATGCAGGACTCGATCCCAGGACCCTGGGATCACAACCTGAGCTGAAGGCAGATGTTCAACCACTGAGCCACCCAGGTGCCCCCATATTGAAGATTTCAAGTAAGAATCTATATTATAGGATTTTGAATAAAAAGTCTAAAGATCTGGCAACATTGGACCCCTATAGATGGGGCACATTCTCCCCCAGCCACCCAATATCCATCCCTCTCTGATGCCTCATACCAACCTGCTTCACACATTTATGTCATGTGCCTTATATGTTTAGGACTTAAAGAGTTAGCCACAATGCACATCAACAATTATGGAGACCCTGATACCAGGGAGGCCTCATGGATGTGGACACCTACTGCCCTAGACCTGCCTGTAAGGAATTCACAGTCTTATTAAGGGCTTATTGTAAGTGATGATTTCAATCTAGCAGGAATTTATTGAATTCCTACTGCAGACCTGGCAGCGAGGATGCAAAACTTAATAAGATATGGCCCCTGCCCAAGAGAAACCTGCTCTGCTGACCTCTTCTGGATTGGAGTTTCTGTTTTCTGTTTCCAACCCTGGTTGAGATTCGTAACATCATTAACTTTTTATGTTCCGCTTAGGACATCATTCAGTCCAGGCCTCGTTTTTGTTTTGCCTTTTTGTTTTTTCAATATACTGACAGCATAAAATTATTGCAGTGACTTAGCTGTAGATAAGTTCAGTCTTCCTAAAATTTGGAGAACAGGAAACACAAATAGAAACCATTTTCCCCTTTATTTCCAATAAAGGGAAGGTTTTTAAAACATCTGGCTTCTCAACTTCTAGCCTAGTGCCTGGTAGTATGAGACTAAGTAACGTTCGTTTGCTAAAATAAATGGATGAATGGATAAAACATTGAATGGATGGATGAAACTTCAACATCTAATCTAATTCACCCTCCTCCCTCTTCACATCCATTTATGTATTTAATCATCAAATATGTACAGAGCTGGGGAAAGAGTCTTCCAGACGCAGGCACAGAGTCCAAAGGGTCTGAGATGGGGAAAAGTTGGACACGTTCTAAGAAACAGAAGGAAGGCCAAGGTGTTTGGGGGAGAGGAGAGAACAGTGATGAGAAATGGCAACAGTGGCTGGTTTATGCAGGGCCCATAGGCCTTGTTTCAGGCTTTCCATATTTTATAAGTATAGAGGGAATGAGAAATCTTATTTCGATTTTTAAAAGATTCCATTGGCCACTATATACAGTGTGGGTTACAAGAGGGAAGAATTGGAAGCCAGGAGTCCAGATAGGTGGTTGCTTGGAACAAACCAGGGGCAGAGGGTGACGCCTACACTATGACAGTAGCTGTGCGACCAGGGTTGGGACAGATTTTGACGTTTCAACATCATGTACTGACACCATAACACTGTCTAATGGTTGTATAATGCCAGCCACATGTATAACTTTAAATTTTCTACTACTTCTAGGAACCGCATTTTCTAGTAGCAACATTTTGGGCTTGAAAATTGAGGAAAAAACTTGTAATTTATTATGTTTACCAAAAAATATCTCCTTATTGTTCACTTTATTACCTTTAAACTTCTTTCATGTAACAAAGAACTTTGTTTTGTTCCGCTGCGGCAAATGGCAATTGGCATTCCTCCTAAAAACTGTGATATTCCTTCTTCTAATTGTTTTTTTTCTTAACTTTTCTGGTCGCAGGAGCAATTTATTGTCTGCTCCTCCATTTTGCACAGGTATTATCTTTCTACTTTGCAAAATCTGTCTATACTTCTTTGTTTTCAGTAGAAACTAATTGAATCATTTATAATTAGAACAATTATTTTTACTTAATTCCGAATTCCGAATTACGTAGGTATCCCTATAACTCATGCTGCCTGCATAAAATGTTTAGATAAACACACTATAATGTTACACGGTGCAGATAAAAAAATTCCAGCTAAATCAACCCATTGACAGGAACCAACACACATTGCCCAGTGACTATGGTTAATAGCAGAAACGACTTATGTACCTGACAGTCTCACTACAAAATGATGGTATTATCTTATGTGATGCAATAGTGAAGCAGAAATATAATCCTGGCAACATCATAATCGTGTTTGATGGAAAAGTACTTTGCATTGCTTCAATGTTTAAATTTAACATGATATCAATTCAAATTACTACAATTCAAATTCATCTCCTCAATCTGCTTACTAACCAGCTGTGGCTGATGGCCACCGTATTGGACAGTGCGACTCCAGTAAGGTTCCAAGCTGGGTGGCCCTGTTCTCCCCTCTCCTATCCTGTGCCTCAGAGAGCAGAGAAGAGGGTCTAAATGCCGACTGTCTTGCTTATGCCCTGCTCTTCCATCCTGTGGTACTCAAAACTGAACTATCAGGGTGTGCTTATGGTATTTGGTTAACAAACAAGTCAAGGCAATATGAAACCAAGCTCTTAGGAACCAGATTACATTTTTAAAGAATGTTTTCCTCCCAGGACAGTGGCCATTTTCTTTAAAAGAGAAACAATCCATTTGACATAAAAAAAATTGAGTCATGCACAGGAATGTAATTTTTCTTTTTTACCTGTTACATTTTAAATATACATGTCCACAAACCCAGTAACACTGAGTATGCCAGGACTGGCTACCAGCCATTATGGCTGGTGTCCATATTATGGCTTTAAGGAGTGGCTGCCACAAGTTTGCTGAATATGTGCATTTTTGTTAAACGCCAAATATGGGGCTGTTCAACAGCTGTCACACTTCATCAAACAAACAAAGCCAATAAATGCCATCAGTATTCAGTAGACTGAAACGTTTCTCAAGTCTGTTGTGCAAATTACACTCATTTTAAAATTTGTGTAACTGTGGATTGACACTTATTCATGTGTTTGTGCGATAGGTGGAGTTATTGCTGGCTGTCACACACACACAGCCTTGTACTTACCTATATTCACAAGCATTTTCTTCTCCAGAAGCACTACCCTGCTTCAACTTTGATCCTGCCAAGCCCCCCTAACGGGTCTCTAGACCTGCCGTCAATGTGCCTTGTCTTTGGGTAATACTTTGAAGCAAGAGCAGACCCCTTAATGTCTGTGAGACTCTGGATTTCAAGAAGGATCAACTTTGACTTCCCGCTGCTGTTGCAAGACCCTCTTTGCCCCCCTGTCCCCCATGGCTAGTGTCACAAATATTAATGCCACGCTTCTACATGCTGGGCTCAGAATGGCCCCTTTTAATTAAAATATGGATCTATTTTTTCAAATGCATTTTCACATTTCTGCATGGGGAGAAGTGCTGCTCCTGCCGAGTGCAATTTCAGATTGGGCAAAATAGGTGCAGATTTCATTCGAATCTCTTTGAAGTTTCAGAACGTCCTTAAACCCTAGGATGATTTTTTGCTGCTTTTATATTCTCAATGGTTTCCTGGACATTAGGGAAGAGCTTTCATGTATTCACATCTTTGGGATTCTGAAACATTATTGGATAAATATTAAAGAGAACCAAATTGAATCAAAGTGAAAATGAATCAAATAGGCCCTAAATAAAATTTAAAAAGCAACACTTAAAATATATTGTTATTAACCACGACTTTTGGGGAAGTTACAGGCTAAATGTGATTCTCATTCCAATGAATCAAGGGTTTCTTATGGGGGAAAAAAAAATACCCTCTCCTTATACATATCAGTGTGTCCACATGGAAATAAAGCTCAGAATTTATCTCTCCTAGACAGCTAGGATCAGATATCAAGAAAAGAACTTTCTTTGGACAAGTTTCCTAAACTTTCTGAATGGATCATGTCTTCCTTTGCATCCTGCAACACATTTTCAGGCCTCATTTTTGGCATTTATGTGATACTTTATTGGCACTTCGATCATATTTTATATTGTTTTGTCACACACACACATCTCCTGCTCCTGCTCAGTTATTAAACTCCATGAGGACAGGGATGATGCTGGGTGTTGCATATCACCCAGCTCCTTCCCATTGCCCTTTAGACCCTTCATCACTTTGTCCCTTGACTTAATGTAAATTTCTTGGGATATGGCTGGGGGTAGGGCAGTTTACAATGACCTAGTCTGCAAATAAATAGATGAGACAGGGATTTGGAGGGAAGGAATCATGTTGATAACAAAATTCTAATCTTGTTTTCACTAGTGTACAGAGAGACTCAAGAGAGGTTCATAGCTTCCTGTCCCCTGTATTGTCCACAATTTCCTTATACTGGTCAGTGTTTTCATACTCAAAAGCTGTCTGCTTAAATTTTCAGGCAAGTACTCTGCATTAATATTTGGACCTTGAGAATATACAGTTGATTATAGATTTTTAGTCTTGCTATCTATCATTAATTTAGACAAATTCATTCAAAACAGTGGTGAAGGGGTTGTAGAGCTTGTCTGAGGCTTTCCAGAATTTATACTGCAAAGTTCAGTAAAGGAATCTGAATTTCATCTCTTTTTAGCAACTTAGTTACCCCAGTGAAATAACTTGCTGACAAGGAGCAGATCTGAGAAGGAGCAATTGTAACCTATTTCATAGACTCAAATCACAGCCTGCGAGGTCTGTGATGGAGCAGTCTGGCTCCACCATGACTCAGCTCTGAAATGAGCCCAATGCCTCCATGGGCACTGCTACCTTGACTTGATTATGTTGTTTGGTTTTGTTTTTCTTACCGAACTTGAGCTCTATTTGCAAAGTCTACCAAATACGTTTTCTCCAAATATCTTTCTTTTTATTCCTCAATGGCTCAGCTGGAGTTAGCCACCCTATTGTCCCGATTTTAAATACTTTGAGAAGAGGGGGGTTCGGTCTTTGTGAGGGTGCCTGCATTTCAAAGACAGGTGAGCACGTTTGCAGTTCCCCCTTTATTTGGAAATTTAACACTATACTTTTGCCATTTGCCATTCAGAAAGCTTTATTTATAGGAAATACTTTGTTTTAGTGTAATTTATTTTTTTTTTTAAATCCCCAATAACCAGTTGTCAGCACATTACCACTGTGTGTAAAACTCATCACGGTTTGCCTATCCTACCCCACCTGCGTGTACCTGACAGTGTATGTTTGGTGGCAGGGACAGTGGGCGCCAGCAGCGATCAGCAGACCTCTCAACACGAAAGGGAGGGTGTGAGGTGGGAAAGGTGCTGTGCACCTGATATGTGAGGGCTCTGCTGGGCGGGGCCCCTGGAAGGCGAGGCGGGTTCAGTCCATGCGGGGCCCTGGGAACAACTTACTCAAGCTGTGTTTCACAGCCACTCACAACAGTCAACTTCAAGCACATTTTCACACTGTTTGGCTCAAGCTCCTGGCAGCGTTCCTAAACACTCTGAGGAAATAATTCCACAAAGTGGCATAAATTAATGTGACTAATTAACATGATGTTAATTATTTGTAAATTGTATGTTTGGATACACATTACTTGAGAGGCATATGTTACATTCAGTGTTTACTGAAACAAGTGACTGCTAATAGCTCCTCCTGAGTGTTCCCTTCACGACAGTCAGCAAATGGAGGCTCCTCTAAAAATAAAAACCGTGTCCTCAGGGGAGCTGTGTGAACGATTGAATATAATCAAGTGCCACTGAAGTAGCCCCCTTCCCTTGAAGAGTGGGAGTTCCTGATACTTCCTGCTTCACACCTGCTGTATTTTGGATATGGCTTCATTAAAGCTGTTTTGTCTCTCCCTGTGCCCACAGACAGGTGGAGGTGGGGACACTCCTGGGGTGTCCAGCGTCTCAGCATCTCAGCATCTCCTTCCAGATCTGTGTCTCTGTAGACTGGCCCCACCCTCCACCCCCAAGGAGGGACAGAAGCTTCTGTTGGGACCAGGGCAGTTTAAAAATGTATCAGCCTGGCCATATCATAAGCTCAGAATTGTTCAGGGGTTCCCATTCGGCAACAAAGCATCCTCTTTGGCCTCACACTTGACATTCTAGTTCTAGGTCCTGAGGTAAACCAATCTGTTTAAGTGGCTTTTAAGTTCTGAAGGAGGTATTTTGTTTCTTTAAGGTTCATTAATTTCAGGTGTTTTGGATATGTGTTGCTAACAGGCAAAATAAAGTACTCTTTTTACTCGAAAAAGAAAGCACAGCCTTGATAGCATTCTTTCGATATTGTGGCTAATGAGGAGGTTTCTCGAGGAGCAAGTATCCTAACGGCATCTTTTTGACTATGGCTTGCCATCTCTAGCAAAGTAAAGCCGTGTGTTTTGCTAATACTCCTTGGTCAGGATAGAGTGACCGAGTCCATCGGGGAAATCATCTGGATCCCTTGGCAAAGAGAAAGAGAGCTGTAACTGGCCATAGTTAGATCCAGTTATGGCAAAGCCAAGGGAAGACCACATTCTTATCCTAATTTCTATTAGTTGGGGTAAATATCTTCAGCTTTCATATTATTGTTATAGGTCTAGACATTTCTTTGAAAAGGCAATTGGGACACAACCCTATGCTCCAAGAGGGTCAGCTGAGGGAGTAAAGCAGCTCAGTCTGGTGCTCCTGTGTTAGCTCCAGAACAGACTCAGCTCCTCCCCAGACCACTGTTCTCTGGGGGGAATACTGACTGGAATTTGGCTCCTGGGGCATGTGAAAATAATAATGGAAATTCTAAAGCATTTTAATTTATTTTAATTTATTATTTATGACTTAAGGAAAAACAAAGAATTGTACTTAATATACATACTTGATTGGCTCAACAGTGGAGGTGCAACAAAGTCCTCACAAGTCCTGTCCTAATCACTGGCCTCTCTGACAGTCACCTCACCCATTATGACCCCGTCAGGCAAGTGCCTGGACAGAGCAAAGCTACAGCCACACCAGTGAATAAATAACTGATTCCTGAAGCAGAACTGGACACGACATGTAGATTCTCCTCAAACCATCATCCTCCAAACTATATAAAACACAGAGAGAAACGTCCACCCAAAGTCTCCAGACAAAAGTTGATTTTATTTCAGTTGTAGTGACAAAAATGAACGTTTGACACTCTGGGGATGAACGGACCTAGGAAGAAAGTGGGAGGAAGCTTGGCAAAAAAACTGAATTGCTCGTGAATGTCATAACCCATATGTGCTGGGAGTTAGGAGACTATGATTCTAGAAGGGATTATACATTTCAGTTTGGGAAGCAGAACCTGGACTTGAGAGGGACGTGTTGTCTCTTCTAGGAGAGAAGAACGATCGCTGATCCGACCATACTATAGAAGCACATGAATTAAAATAACTGGAGGAGCCACATTTGAAATGGCTCTGATAATCTTGGGGGTGTCTTTCAATGTGTTCACTTGAAGAGATGTCACAATCCAGTTGCTACGAGGAAGATACCAACTGTTGCTACACATTGCAAGACTGGTTATTTCAAAATACAGACACAAATCTGTTTAGAGTATTAAATGGTGTAAGCTGAGTTTCAGGACATATTGTTTTTAAGTTGTATAAATGACTACAGGAAAGAAATGGAACAGTTGTTCTTCCTTTCAACCTATATCTTAGAGAAATTGTCCTGAATTTAGATTCTTTGTAATCTCAATACACAACATGAACCTCAACTCAACTAGTGAACCCTCGAGGAATGAAAAAATTTACTGGATGGATGAAAAAATTATAATAAGTGAACTGACAAGACATGGAGAATATGTATAATAATAGTAGCAAATGTGCTGTTTAGAGTTTACTAGGTTACTGGCCCAGTTCCAAGTACTTTGCATATGTTAACTCACTGAGCCCCTACATCACTCTCAAGTCCTGTCACTATCTCCATTTTACAGATGAAGAAACCTGGCACAGAGAGGTCAATGACCTTACCCAGGGTCACACAGCTTGGAAGTGGTAGTACCAGGATTAGAAATTAAGCATACCAGTTCCAGAACTGGGCTTCTAGCCACTCCTTCACTTGATTAAATAGCAGAAGAGCCTTCTTTGGGGAGCATGCTTTCTCCTGTGTAAATGAGCAGGTTAAAAAGATCCAGGACATGGGCCACACTTAGGAGGATAATTGGGAGAAAATTTCCTCACCACTACCACCACCACCACTAGGCATCTACAGGGTAAAGGGAAAAGATAAATATTCTTTGAAACAGATTGTTTTCTCTGTGACAGTCACCTGCTATGTAAATTCCTTAACATACTGTTCCAAAGAGCCTACACTTCTGAGGTGCTTTGGGTAGCATGGCTTTCATTATTAATTTTCAGTAATTTGTTCTAGTCTCTAAGTTCTGATGATAATAATAATAATAATAATAATAATTAATAATGAGTTAATGTTGATTTCCTGTTTTCTGTATGCCATCCACTGCTCAAAGTGCTTTGTATAGACTTGTGCAGTAGGCACAATTCTCCACATCCTCATTTTACAAAAAAGGAAATCCAGACATGGAGGTTAAGAGCTAGTGAGTGGTAGATCTGAGATCCAGGCAGTCTGGATCTACATCCACTCCCAGGACTCCTGGTAGGTCTTTTTTTTTTTTTTTTTTAAGATTTTATTATTATTATTATTATTTATTCATAAAAGACACAGAAAGAGAGGCAGAGACCTAGGCAGAGGGAGAAGCAGGCTCCCCAGAGGGAGCCTGATGTGGAATTCGATCTCAGGACCCAGGGATCTTGCCCGAGCCAAAGGCAGATGCTTTACCACTGAGCCATCCAGGTGCCCTCCTAGTAGGTCTTAATGTACATGAAATGAAGGAAAGTAAAGAAAAGCACCCCTTACACTAATTTACTCTACCGAAATGGAGAGGATAGATTATAGTTTTGCAATTCTTTGTATAAGAGAAATCTGTTAAACTTTCTTTTTTTCCAAATCTACGCCAATCTGCCTGTGTGTTCAGAAACCTAAGGAAAGTGAAAAGTTTATAACACATTGGAGCAATTAGATTTTGGTCATATATTTTATAGGGAACATTTTGGATAAACTTATACTTCATCATGAGGAATGGAAGTATTTCATTCCCAGGATAAACCCAGCTAGCCCTGCAAGACTTAATTCAGCTTACCCTGAAGGCCAAATATTGTAGTCCCGTCTTGATGGTAGAGGGTTCTGGGTAAAACTCCTACTAGGCATTTGCCAAGAGAAGATATAAAGAAATGAAGTTTGAAGCTGAGATTTGGCTTCATGCCACCACCTAGTTAACATAGGATTAATATTTTACTTTTCTACATAAAAAAGTAGTTTTCTAAGGGGTCATAAATTTTTAAACCAGAGACTGTCTGTGATTTCTGATTTTTTTTTTTTTATAAATTCAAATTATTGGCTTCAGCTACCATTTCTAAACTCTGCCCTGCTTTGTACTTACTCAGAACATTCAAACTTCAGAGCCCTTCATCTGTGAATTAATCATGTGCGGAGTATATGCAGTTGGAATTTAGCTATAAATATAAATGAAATTGCTCCAGCCATGGCTGGGTTCAAAAAAAAAAAAACAGACCGATTTGGAGTTTTCAGTTAAAAAAAAATAGAGAAATTTTAAGGAAGGAAAAAGGAGTTAAGTTGAAAGGAGCGATTAAATACGATACAGTCTTTTTGTATTAAAATATTGTGCTTGTATGGTATATATACTTTATTCCTAAGATTCTGCAAATCAGCTTATAAGCTTTACTGTCAAGGTGGAAAGAATTGAATGGTGTTTACCAGACTCCGGAGTAGCTCTCTCACTCGACCTGCGGACTTGTGAAAGGAAGCTGTGGCCATTAATCACTGCAAAGGATGAACGCATGATAGGCTGTAGAGCTTTTCCTGGGACCAGTTGGTGGGAAGGTTCACCAGGTTGGGGAACTGAGAAAGAGGAGACACGGAGGGACAAAGATGGATGAGCAGCGCCTGCTTGCCTAAGAGCACATACCTTAGACTATGATTTCCTCCCAGAAAAGTCTGTGTTTTGAATAGCTGAAAGGCACTTCCATGTACTATGGAATTCTCATCAGATCTAGCTGAAAAGTCTTCATTTCTGATGAGGGAGTGGAAAGAACTGGAATCTGAGGTTGCAGCTCTGAGCTTCAGTCCTGGTTATAACATTCAATAGCTTTGGAGTTCCAGCAAGTTACCTAATGCTCTCTGCTCCCTGCCTTTCGACCCCTTCCTGTATAAGACAAGAACAACCACTTTTAAAGGCTACTGTGTCTCCACAGCTGAGATCAACTACTTTAATTCCAGACTTATATTGAATGCTTGCTATGTGCTGTGTTGCTGTATGAAGGGCTAGGGATACAAGAAACAGTTACTTCCCTGTAACTGGAAATACATAAGTCATGGGAATGAAAAGCACAGCATAGGGAATATAGTCAATAATATTGTAATAACTATGTGTGGTGACAGATGGTGACCACACTTATGTGGTGAGCATGAGCATTTTGCAATGTATATAATTGTTGAATCACCACGGTGTATGCTTGAAACTATGTAATCTTATATGTCAACTATACTTTCATGAGAAAAAAACTTTAAATAATAAAGTAACATTTATTAATTCAGGCACTAACAAAAGAAAGCAACTTAAGGAATTTATCTTTGACTAAGGAAGATAGACTAGTGAGCAATAAGAGGATATTGTGAGAACTAAAACAATAGAGATATGTTGAGAGGGTAAGGTTAGGGTAGGACAAAGCTAAGTAAGCCTACAAGGCATACTAACTCCAGCTGCAAATATACTAAACATTGGATGCATTCCCCCTCTCTCAGGGTGGGTCTAAGAGTCAACAAAGACTCACAGAGAGGGTCTGAGCACAGTATTTTTTTTTTTTTAGATTTATTTATTTATTTATGATAGACACAGAGAGAGAGAGAGAGAGAGAGAGAGAGAGAGGCAGAGACATAGGAGGAGGAAGAAGCAGGCTCCATGCTGGGAGCCCAACGTGGGACTCCATCCCGGGACTCCAGGATCGCGCCCTGGGCCAAAGGCAGGTGCTAAACTGCTGAGCCACCCAGGGATCCCCCAGTATTGGTTTTTGAATCAAGTCACTCAGGTGGATGTCAGAAAGAAGGCTTGTCATGAGCAAAGGCCCTGGAACAATCAGAACGGAATGACTGGGTTGCCCCGCTGAAGCAGAGTCTGATGGGGGAAACTTGATTGCCTTTCCAGGAGCAGGGGTCCCATCCCGGAGACCCTGAAAAAGGAAAATATAGAGTCAGATGGAGCCTGGGTCCTGTTGCTCAGCAGAAAAAAAGATCAATTGCCAGGGCCTGCACATCTCTTACTGTGCACTCTTCGGGAGCGATTTTTCTCTTTTCTTTTACTTTTTCAATCTTTCTTATATATCAGTTGTATTGAGATATAACTCACATATCACAATTCACCTATGGAAAGTACACAGTTCTTTGGTTTTTATTATATTCATTGATCTGTGCAACCATAACCACGATCTAATTTTAGAACATTTTCTTCACCCCCCAAAAGAAAGCCAATTTCCATTAGCAGTCACTTCCCTTTCTTCCTTTCCCCCATCCTTGGACAATCACTAATCTACTTTCTATCTCTATGGCTCTGACTTTTCTGGATATTTCATAAATAGAATTATGCTATATGGGGTCTTTTATAATTGACTTATTTCACTTAGCATGATGTCCTCAAGGTTCATTCATGTTTATAGTATGTATCAGTGCTACATTCCTTTTTATGACCAAATACTATTCCATTATGTGGATATGCCCCATCTTATTGATCTATTCCTCAATTGATGGATATTTGGGATGTTTCCACTTTTGGCCACTCTGAATAATACTGTTATGAATATCCATGTACAAGTTTGTGTGGGCAGAGCATGTGCACAAGTGGAGATGAGCAGAGGGGGAGGGACAGAGGGAGAGAGAGGAGAGAGAATCTTAAGCAGGCTCCACACCCAGTGGAACTGAAATCAAGAATGAGCCCCTTAACTGACTGAGCCACCCAGGCACCCCTATGGTGATTCTATTTTTAAGCCCCAGAGTTGATGCTATAGGGAAATTATGCTCTCATTTTTTTCTGGAAAGTTCTGCAGTGTCACATAGCAAACTGTGTGTTTACATAATCCTCTTATAAGGATGGAGTAAAGAGTTGGGAAGAATGCTCTGATATTCCAGTCAGTACAGGATATACAGTACTCTAAATCTGAAATTTTCTAAGTCAAAATGGTAAGCAGAAAAATAACGAGGAAGAGAGATTCCAAGTTATAACCTATTTTTAAAAAATTAAAATGTGAGAAAGTCATAATAACTTAGAAGCCATTCTTTGGAGATGTGCTTTCTTTTTTCTTTTTTAAAAGATTTCATTTATTTATTCATGATACACATAGAGAGAGAGAGAGAAAGAGACGGAGAGACAGAGACACAGGCAGAGGGAGAAGCAGGCTCCATGCCGGGAGCCTGATATGGGACTCCATCCTGGGTCTCCAGGGATGACGCCCTGGGCCAAAGGCAGGTGCTGAACTGCTGAGCCACCCAGGGATTCCCATGGAGATGTGCTTTCATGAAAAGGTGAAGATATTTGTAATTAGCCCATTGATTTTACATACTCCATTTCAGCACTCAAGGAGTCCTCAAATGCTTGGTTACTTCATAGAATAATGAAATTTAGGGGTGAAAAGAGCCTTAAGGTATATCTTATTTTGTCTGTTGAATCACTAAAAAATGCTGAGAGAAGCCCCAGCTCCAGAGTGAATGATATCCACTTCCTGAGGCAACTTGGTTCTCTGCAAGCCAACCCGGTGATCCTCGTAATAATTAGTTACATTCTACTTATTTTCAAGACAACCCTTGAAGTAGATGATATTATCATTCTATTGTACAAATAAGGCAACAGACCAGAAGATCAAGCCCAAAATCACAGCTATGGAAGGGGCAGGTCACAGATGTGATCTTGGGTTTCTCTGACTCCAGTGCACACAGATCAGCCACGACCCAAATGTTCCTGGATAGAAAAAGTCCTGCTGCTATTGGTTCTGAATCTGCCTCTCTTAACCCAGATCCACCCTTTAAAAAAATTCATTTATCCTAGTTTTTCTTTGTTTATTTTTAAGTAGGCAAGACATTTAGGTTTTTACCCATTACTCCTACAATCTGACTTCTAGTTTGAATCTACCTAATTGATCCTTTTTTTTTTTTTTATCACAGCTGTTATTTAAAAAAACAAAACAAAACAAAACCTGAACTGCCACTTAGGTTCTGAATTGCTGTAGTCTAAATTATTGGGGTTTGACCTACTGCCTACGAGATTTTGTACTTTATCAGTGCGTTTCAGTAGTCCTTGCTTCTCTCCTTTAGCTGGAGCCTAAAGAGAACCCAGGTGACACATGCAGCAGAAAGTTGTTTTATTTCAACATAAGTAAGAATTTTTCTTTTTCCAAATTAAGTGCTTGTTCTTGTGTTTTTATATCAGTGCGCCCCTGGGAGCAATTGGGATTGTGGGAAGGTAGCTAGAATGGTAAAGGAGTGATGGTAGGGAAGAAAGAAGGAAAAAGCAAGGATGTGTGGAAGGTTAATTGGCCTGAATATGTATCTGCTATGGAAGGTGAAGAGAAAAGATAGAGTTAACAAAAGAGGATTACTGGGACCGAAAAGGTGGAATTATGAGAGAGAGGAGTCTTATCAGAAAGTCTAAGGCAGAAATTGGTTTGTGTGAAATACCTAATGATGAGGCTAGTAGTGAAAAATGGATATCTTGCTGGAGGTAGGAGCTAATGGCATTAGATCAACCATTCCTTAAGGAAACACCTGGAGCTTGGAATGAAGTATTGAAGCCCAGACACCATTCATTTGTGTCTCTACATTGGTTGGCATTCAGTATTCAAAGAAATTCTGTCAAAATCAGAATTTGCCAAAATGGCAGCAATAAATTTCCTGTGAACTCTTTCTCTCTTCTTAGATGTAAACAGTACTTACTCAAACAGGGCTGCCATATTTGATGGCGTTCCAAAGGGATGAGCTTCTCTGTCAGACTGTAGACAGCTGTGCTACGATAGTGTTCATAAACTGTGTGTGAGCAATTGACAAGTTGACAAAACATTGACAAACAACAATTACTCAAAAACAGCACTTGGAAAAGTTGTTTGTTGTTTAAGAGCTACCAAAGAAACAGGAAGAACAAGTCAAAGTGCTATTTTTGCTGTTGCACTAAAACATTATTTCTCAGAATGCATTTCAAAACTATCTCTGTAAGAAAAAGTCAGTAAATGAAATAATACACTATAAATTTATTCTTTACACTTTATTTGTGAGATGCACTGAATTACTGAATAACTTTTTTTTGAGATCACTAATTACTCTCCATCAAAGACCAAAATGTAGAAGTTATTTTAAAATGTCTATATGCAAATGCAAAAGATTTTAATGTGCTTAAAACATAAAATGTGTCTTATTAGTTTGAAATAGTTACTATATTTTCAGCCATGATCTTCACACTCGTTTTGAGTATGGAAAATGCAAAAGAATTAAGGTTTTAGCACCATTTAACAATAATGCTAATATAATAATAGTGCTAAGAGTAATAATAATGATATCAAGTAGCATTTTTTAAAAAGATTTATTTATTTATTTATGATAGACATAGAGAGAGGGAGAGAGAGAAGCAGGCTCCACGCCAGGAGCCTGACGTGGGACTCGATCCCGGGACTCCAGGATCGCGCCCTGGGCCAAAGGCAGGCACCAAACCATTGAGCCACCCAGGGATCCCCTGATACCAAGTAGCATTTAGGTCTTATTTTGTGACAAGAAGCCATGCTAAATATTTTTCTTGTTTGTCTTAATGACTTCTTGGTATCTCTCTAGGAGAAAGGAAATTTGTCAAACTTTTTAATAAGGAATCTGAATCTCGAAGCAGTTATGTTACTTTTCCAAGATCATACATACTTTTCCAAGATCATACCAGTGGAATGAGGATTTGAATATAGTTATGTCTGAATCCTTGCCCTGGGCATTGTTGCAATTAGCACATATGGAGTCTCCATGGGAATTAGGAAAAAGTCTCCCTCAAGATACTTTTATCCCCATCTGTTAGAAAGTTGTTATAACAAACTAATTGTGTAGACAGCCTACTGCCATCTACCGGAAAAAAATATTGTAATAAATACACAAATCTATGATGTTGGTGATGCAAAAGATATTCTCATAGAGGTGTCTTCATCAGCACCAAAGGTGAGGTCCAGTATCTTAAACAACTCTCCAATTCAGGCAGGAGAACATTTTTCTTTCCTTAGGAAAAATAAAGAAGAAGTTCTCTCATCTGCACCCCCCTCTGTTTTTTCCATTTTAGTCTACCTTAAGTCTTCATGAAAACAGTTCATTAGTCTTGATACTAATTATCTGTCTGTTTATTCAACATCTACTCACTAAGTGTTTGCACTCACTCATGGGGATGTACTGAATAGTAAGAGATAATGTTTGCTTTCCAGGAGCACACAGTCTAGGTGGGGCAATAATTAGACACATAAAGACAATATGGAATAAAGGTACATGGGTTTCCTTACGAGACCTACATTAGGTGGTTGATCATGGCCACCTGAAAGAGAATCATCGGCAGTGAGGACGAAATGGGCCTTCGATCTGGTCCATGAAAAATAAACTTAATGGATTGTTATTAGTTCAGCAGTAATACTATACTATTCCTTAGTGTATTTTATTAGATTTCATTTTTAACTTTCAATGTATCTCCTAGTATTTTTTCAACCTGTTTCTACGTTTTTGGTTTGCTGAATTCATGCTCTTGTCAAATCATTCTGTATCATGAAGGTTTTATGGGTCATTTTCTGTTTTTTTTTTTTTTCATTTATTTTTTTCTCAGAAGTGGGTTCCTGTGTTTTTATCTTGTGTGTTCTTTTTCTTTTCTTTTTTAAGTATTATTTTCCTATAGTATATTCCTATAATTACTATATGGCTTTTTGTCATAATACTCACAGTAGGAAGTTCAGCCTCCTAGTTGGCCTGATATTGGAGGCATGAGCATTTTATTCTCTCCTATACTGTCAGAAACTGCTTTGACTTCCTCTCTAAGAGATTCTCTTTTCTGAGGCAATGATTTTCGGGAGATGAGACCAGCTTTGGAAGTCATGCTATCTTTCAACTCTCCATTCCATATCAGAATGCTTATTTTTCTTCCTTGGCTACTAGTTCTTGAATTTCATTACACTAAGTCACTCTCCTTTACTTCTTTGATTACTCTGAGTAATTGTGCAGTGTTTTTTTTTTTTTTTTTGCTGTCATTTGCTTTTCTTTGTTAATATAATTTCATATTAACACCTGCACTCTTCCCTGTCCCCACCGCTCTGACTTTTCTTTCTATGGGATTGTTATGTGTCCTTTTGGTTTCTAAACTGCCTACTTTCCCAGCATAGTTACCCATACGACCCTGGGCTCTCACACTACAAACTTTATCTTTTCTTTCTTTCTTATTGAACATCGCTTCTTCTTCAGAGGCTCATTTTCCACTCCTTTTAGTGATACTAAAAGGTAAGCCCCTTTATTGGAAAACTATTGGCTACTCTAGACACTCCTCAGATACCAACTCCCTGTTTCCCACCTGTCATCTCCTGAAATGAAGTCTGCTTCTCTCGCAATGCCCTTCCTGTTTCTTTCCCTTAAAATGCTGTTCACACATCAGAGAAATATCATCACCCTCTTCTCCACCTCCAGCCCTCTGAGTAAAACCCAAATTCAAAATGTTTCCATCTCCTTAGCTTTATTTGTGTCTTTATAGTTTTCAACTTTGCACTATCATTGGAACAGGTATCCTATGTCTTAAACTTGCAGTTCTGAGATAGGAAGTAATTAAATGCATGTGCCTGTGTCTGTGCTCACACACACACACTTAAAGGGTATGGTGTAAGCTGTACTCTCCTAATTGCCTGATATTGAGAACTAAAGCGAGGCTGAATCTGCCAGGACAACAAGAACAGTGAAACTTTAGTTTGCTTCACTGCATCAAGCAGACAAGAATTCTCAGTCTTAAGTGAAAATGGGCTAAACTTAAATGAAGTGTCATCTAGAAATCAGGGTTGAGTTTGAGCTAAAAATGACAATATTTCCTAATAAGGACCAGTTCCAAATATAAATCTTATGTTAGATCCAAGATAATAAAGAAACAGATAACTAGGAGTCCTTTAGAATAGAATTTGCCTTTTCTAGAGAAAAGTTCGGAGCAAGACAATTCGGGTTTGATTCCTGTGTATGTCAATTACCACTTTAAGATCTGGGCCAGGTGACCACACCTGTCTATTGGTCAGTTTTCTCATATGTAGATGGGAGATAAGTAATACCCAGTGTATGGATTCTGTTGTGAGAATTAAATTAGTTTACAAGTAGCAACTGATTTTAATAGTACCTGGCTGGCAGTAACTGGTCAAAAACTATTAGCTGTTACTATTATTTTCCTTTATCCCATGGACCTGGGAAACAAAAGAGGGGCTCACTAGACATCCCTAACATTGTCCTGGTGGCGTGCTCTCCTTAAAGTCAGGACCATCTCTGAAACTTCTCTAATGGCCTAGCACACTTAGGTAGTCCTTTATATTTCAGTTAAGCCTGTGTAATCCATCAGCTATTTAGAAAATTTCTGTAACTCCACTTCCCAGGCCATATAACTGTTCTCCATTTACCCCTCCCTTGCTTTACGTGTCTACTAGTTCACTTGTTTTTTTATTCTATAAATCATTTGCAGACCTACAAGGTATCTTGTATTCCTTACCAACGAAAGGGATAATAAGACTCATAAGTAGTATATTCTAAAGAGAAGTACTAGAAAGAAAATCTGTGGGGCGCTCAGTTGGGTTAGCCTCTCTTGATTTCGGCTCAGGTTATGATCCTCCTCTCTAAAAAAAGTAAAGAAAAGTCTGGGATGTTACAACAATATATAAAACAGGGTGGCACATACTAGCAGCTTAACAAATAGTGGATGAATGGACAATGGATAGATGGTTGGATGAAAATTTGGGAATTAACCACCTTGACAAAGTGAGACTACCCTGAAGTCATTTGGAAATAGGCGGGTAATGGATGAGGTTTGTGATCTTTGTCTTCTCTGGCTGTTTACATGACTGTGAGTGCCTTTAAGGCAGAGTCCCGTCTGCTCCACCTGCTCCGCTCCGTGTCTCCTGCTCATTGCACAGCCAGGTCTCTGGTTACATATTCGTCGAAGGAATAAATTTAAGTGAAATGGGAGCTACGTTCAACATTTGAAAAAATTCTTTGGTTCCAGCTTCCTCTATACTTATTTTCTTTCATCATAATTGCTATCCTTTTCTCATTAAAAGATTTGTTTTTGCCAGGTATGTGTTTAGCATGTTATACCTATCTTTGGGTTTTGTTTTACAGCTCTCTCTGAAGCCAAGTCATGCCCATGCCAAATTTCTGTAGACCCAATTTAGCACAATTAGCTTTTTAACCTTTAAATTATTTCACATGGCAACAGAAATTTGCGAGTTTTTTCCCCCAGACAATGTTAGAAACACTTTGTCTAGAATTAATTCTACATGTAATTATTCAGGAGGAGAAATGTGAAACCAAGTAAGGATTATAATTCTTATTTAGTTTGTTTTCCTCCTGCAAACGTTATCCATTTTTTTTCAAAGCTCTAAAACTCTTCTCTGAAACTTTATTTCAAAGTTGAAGAATCCGAGCCTGAGTTTACTGTTGTCTTTTGCATCATGAGGGAATAAAACATTTAAACAGTATTTTGCAAATTCCAAATGGGAGATGGTCTTCTGTTCCCATAAAATCTTGTGCTCACTTCTATCACAGAACACTTGTTTTTATCTTATTGTAACAATCTTCCCTTATTTCTGTTGAGTACCAGATGATAAACCTGGATGTAGGAAATGTAAGGTGCCTACCTTTATACCCTAAAAACATTGCTTGGCAGGTACAAGTAATTCACTGGATAAATATTTGCCCAATGAATAAATAAATGAAAGAAGATGTAGGCTGTACTTACAGTGTGAAAAAGGTTGGCAAAAACAGAAGCAACAGAAGTCAACTTGAAAGTAGAGGAAAAGATGGACACATTGGGTATCATTAAAGTTGTGCTCATTTCCCTTTCATTTAGAAAATTATTTTCTTTTTTTAAAATTTTATTTATTTATTCATGAGAGACACAGAGAGGCAGAGATATAGGCAAAGGGAGAAGCAGGCTCCTTATGGGGACCCTGATATGGCACTTAATCCCAGGACCCCAGGATCATACCTGGAGCCAAAGGCAGACACTCCACCACTGAGCCACCCATGTGCCCCTATTTAGAAAATTCTTTAAGTTTTGTTTGCAATACTCATTCTTCTTTTTCATGGATTTCCTGCTCTCCAAGCAAGCCTGAGTTGGATCTGACTGAGCTGGGCCAGGCAACTTCCCAGAGCTCTCCTCTTGCTTTGTGTGTTCATTCAGCAAATGTTTGTGAAGTGTGCTTCCTCCAGGTCACCTCTTAAACTACTACATAGAGAAGGCTCCTGTGGTCATGTCCTTTGGCTATGGCAATCCAGGAGGCGGTCATGCCCATTACACAGATATAGCAAATGAAAGCAGAAGATGTTAAATCAAAGAACAGAGCTCTCAGCTTGCTCTAATGTATTTCTTTCTGCAATGCTGAGCCTTTTTAAATTATTAATTTAAAAAAAGATTTTATTTATTTGAGAGTAAGAGAGAGAAGGGGCATGAACAGGGGAGAGGGAGGGGCAGAGGGAGAAATAGACTCCCCACTCAGCAGGGAGCCTGATGTGAGGCTCAATCCCAGGCCCTTGGAATCATGACCTGAGCCAAAAGCAGACGCTTAACCAGCTGAGCCACCCAGATGCCCCTCAGCCTTTTTTTTTATTTCTAGCAGAATCAATTGTTCTCTTCTTTGCATAGACATGATGCTTGGGTCATAAAGCCCTTTTGCTCAGTTAGGTTGTAGTTAGATATGTAATTGTTCCTTCCCTGGAGGTTGCAAACTCCCAAACTCCATATATAGTTGCAAACACACACACACACACTCACAGGGTTAACAAAGACCTTGTGTGCCAGGGCCTATTTTAAATACTTCATGAATATTAATTTATTGAATTCTTAGAACTGTATAATCCAATGAGGTGAATGCTGTTAACATTCCATTTTTAAAAAGAGGAAAGGAAGAAGAGATTGGTGAAGTCACCTGCACAAGGTATGTAGCCAGTAAGTAGCAGAGTCAGGATTTGAACCCTGGCACTGACTACAGAGCCCAGTATGCTCAGCTCCCACTCCTTGGACAGAGGGCATGGCTAGTTCAATTTTTATCTCAACATCTGCCTTGCCTACTACCTCGCCAACTCTCAGTAGACTGGAAGAAGAAAGCTCCAGAATTAAGAAACTGAAGAATAATTAATTCTTGTGCCCCTGTTTCCACTGTCTTATTCCCAGACTTCTTTCCATGGCCTGTCCTAACGAACGCCCTTATCTTAACTAAGTCCACCCATTATACTCTCACTGAGCATCCAGGCTTCTTTTTTAAGACAATTTGTTACTATACATTCACTTGAACAATCATCTGCTTATTGTTGCGTAGATTTTAAGCTCCATCAGGACAGATGGGGACCTTCCTTTGATCATGTAGCCAATGCGGCACCTGCCACAGAGTAGGCACTCCAGAAATATTTGTGGAATTCATGAATAAAGCATTGTTAACTTTGTTAACTTGGTAGTCACAGTGTATATCATTTAAGCACCCACACGGTTGCTTACATGAGTCCCAGCCCTCTTTGAAAAGCCACCTTCTCTATAAGGGAAAGGGATGCAGGAAAAAAAAAAAAAAACAACAACAACAGCAGCCCCCGGAAAAGGATTTCCTTGGAGCATTCAAACCTCTCTGGAAGAGAATTGGGAGTCCTTATGTGAGGTTGAGAAAAAACAACCCAGGTTTTGTGTCTAAAACCTCATTCATTTAGCCTCCACAAATGTAGACTCTGTGAATATTTTACCTGGGTTGGGCTGGGCTGGGCTGAAGAACATGTTTCTGAAGCCAATGATTTACTAGACAGAAAAGTACGAGCTTTTGTTTTTCCTACTGCAAAATGGTTTTGAGGAATCTTAGCACCTAAACTGCTTGCGATCAGATGGGGGTTTCTGATTTCAATTAAAGCAGATCCAACCAGACTCCTATCTGGAAATTCTTTGTTATCAGGGAGTGCAAATTGCAGAGTAAACTTGAATGCTGCACAGATAGTGCTTTCTAAAGTCTTAGGGCAATTATATTGCTTTTCCTTCTAAATGGCTTCTAAGCTCTCCTTTGTGCAAATTCATGTTTGAACTGCTTTGACGTATATGAGCTCTAATACACCAAGCTGCTTCGGAGCTTTTTGTTCTTCTTATTTTAGCTGGCAGATAAATTATAAATTTAAAAAACATGTCATCTCTCTAAAATCATTATATGGTTTAGGTTTCTCACCAATTCAGACTGCCCTCTTTTCTCCCTTACCCCGCCCCCTGCATTCCCTTGTCCAAATGTAAGAGGATTTACTGTAATAAAATGATTCGTCTTATTAACCTCAAAGAATAAAGATGCAGAGATGAAAACAAAGTACAAAAATAGAAGTTGTCATACAGCAGGAAGGATCTTCAGGTAAATTACAGAATCTTACTGTCTAGGGATCAGCTTACCTCCTAAAATATCAGAGCCCTATCAGAAACACAACGTTCCTGTAGACTCCCGCAGACACACATCAAGGTCTGCTGCCTTCTGCCTTCTGCCTGTTAAGCGTGATCTCTGAGCACCCTTGGGTCCAGTTTCTTTGGTCTGATGACTTTAGGAGAAGACGAGCAAGCACAGGCAGCCTGGGGCAGCAGAGAATGATACAGGCTTTTCTACGTTGGTGTGACGTCGCCCATGGATCCAGGCAGACTGGAATCTTGGCTCTGCCTCTGACATGCATGGTGGTATGCCCCTAAGCCTGCTGCTTTACCTTCCTGGGCCTTGGTGTTCTCATCCATGAAATGGAGACAACATAATCATGACTTTCAGGATTTGACCCTCAGTGGAACTCAATTGTGGCTTTAGTAATTTGTGATGGTATTTTATGCTGCAAACACCCATATATAAAATAATCCTAAGCCCTGAAAAAATTCTAGATGGTGAACCATCTATATAATCACACTTCTTCCAGTCTTTAGGGATCATTCTCAGTGAGAACCTCTGCTTATATGGAACATGTCTGAGAAACTAGGATATAAAAAATGACCAAAGCCTCCCCTCCCCAAATGATTGATGCCATGCAGCAAAGCTCCTGTATTTTATTCATACTGGAGTCCACGAGCCCTGATTTGAAACTGTATTTATTCTTTGTACACATTTTCAGAAGGCTTGGTTGCTTGGTTTTCTAATTAATGGGAGATTAGAAACAGCAAATAAAAGAGAGGATTGCTACCAAAGGCAATCCAACACAAAAGTCAAGTGATGGCATAAAAAAGAAGACACGGAACAGATGTCTTCCCCTTCCCTCCACCCACCCCAACACAAATTCAAAAACATAAATGCCATGATGGCTTGATATAGATATAAACTTCCCCACATACCTTTCAATAGCCCTCAAGAGCCTGACTGACTTCTAGCATGATCCATAGACAATGAATACATAGCATGCATCCCATCACTCCTTCCACCTGTGTCCAAAGAAATCAGACATTGGAAATCAACCTTGATACTCTTTTAATTGATGCTAATACAAGACACCCTTGTACTAGCTCCAGAATCTTTCCCAGCATAGCATTCAGGCACTAATTCCCAATCCTTTGAACTGAATCCAGGAACCAAAATCTCTTCCCTATTTCCATGTAAGTGATGACTGTTTAAAAGGACAAGGACGGGGCAGCCTGGCCTGGTTTAGTGCGGCCTTTGGCCCAGGGTGTGATCCTGGAGACCTGGGATTGAGTCCCACATTGGGCTTCTTGCATGGAGCTTGCTTCTCCCTCTGCTTGTGTCTCTGCCTCTCTCTCTCTCTCTCTCTCTCTCTCTCTCTGTTTCTCATGAATAAATAAATAAAATCTTTTAAAAAAAAAAAGACAAGGACATGGCTAACCACATTTTTAAGTTAGGTTTTCCCTAATGGTGATGGTGGTAGGGGCAGTGGTAAAAAAGATAAGACTTACTGAAGGATGAATAGGATTTTATCAAGTAAGAAAGTTAAGAAAAGCCTTCCCAATAATTATTTTTCTTGTCCTAAAATCATTAAGAAGACAGAGCAGGGCAAATTGATCTCACTGGCTGTCAGTTTGGGGGTAGAATCAGGTACTTTGGGCCAGGGCTTCCATGGGAGCCAAAGGCATTGTGAGATTCTGGAGAGATTCTAAGTCATATGGCATCCTCCCATGTTTGGGGGACTATTTGGAACTTTAGAGCCATGAGATAAAGGAATGCCATTTTTCAAGGGTTCTCTGGAACTCACATAATCCTTACAAAACAACATTTTAATGAGTTGAGTCAGAGGCATGCAACTTGTATGTTTCTGATTCACAGAGTTTATGAGGGTTTAGAAGTCAGGGGAAGAAGTGCTAGGCAAGATGCATCATCCAATTTCACTAAACCCAAAACATTTGCAGCAGAGACAACTTTTCCTTTCCTGGTGTTTAACCCAAAGCTCAGGGACTTTCTGGCCCATTTAGGAAACTTTCTCATCTTCTCTGGGTTTTTATTACCCATGCAGGGATCAGGATGTGTTTCCCTAGTGGTGTATGCACAGTGAGAAGGAGCAGATCAGCTTGTAAATGGCTGGGTCATTTCACTTGAGCTGCTTGGCCTTCCATGCCTGCAGTGGCTGGGTGGTCAGGCCAGTCTTAAGAAGTCAGTTTCTCCCACTCTTCAGTGGAATGTTTATTAATTCGCTGAAAGGGACAGAGCATCGTGCCTCTTTGTGGGGCCACATCCTAGGGGCAAAGCATTCAGTCTTCTTGGATGGGGGGCTTTGCCTTGCCTGGTCTCCCCCTCACATTTATTTATGCATTTCAAAAATATTTTTGACCTCCTCCAGAGTGCATTTGGGATACAGACATGCATACTGTAGGCTCTGCCCTCCAGACACTCAGTTAATAGGGAAGAAGACATACATACAGATAATTATAATAGTGCAATGTATATTACATTAGAAGAAATGTCTGGTTTTATGGGAGGCCATATGTGGCTCCTCTAACCCAGCCTGGGATCCTTAGGTGAGGGCAGGTCACCAGATGTCAGTAAAGACTTCCTGAAAGAAATGGTCTTTGAACTGGATTTTGTAGTATATGTAGGAGTTCAGCAGAAAGATTATAATGTGGGAAGGAAGGAAAAAAGGTTCATGGCAGGCAATAGCAGGTCATGGTGGAAGGTGTTGCACAGGTAAAGCACTGAGGCCTATGGAAGTATGGGATGCTTGGTGGTACTGATAGGCAGGCAGTGTTGTTCAGATCATGTAGCACCTCCCATATGCCACACTAGGGCAATGAGATAGAGATTCCTGAGCTCTAATACTTGTAGACTCATTACTTCCAATTCTCAACCTTGTCCTCAGGGCCTAGCGATGGTAGATAGTAGAATGTTCAATCTTTGGAACTTCTTAACCAACTTCCTTTGCTCTTTCTTCTTTCCTTCCCAGCCGCTAGTCTTGCTGCATTATATCCCATTGTGGACCATCATTGAGATGAGGTCCCCAGATCACAGACTTGCAGCATTATAAAGTAAAGGCGAGTGTCCCAAGGTTATCATGCCATGTAGAAAGAGCCCAACACCCAGACTATAGAGTCAACCACACTGGGTCAGTGTATTAGTTAAATAGTGTTATGTACCAAGTTACCCCAAAATGTGGCAGTTTAAAAAAATAAACATTTATTATCCCATAATAAATGGTTTCTGTGGTTTAGGAATCTGGTACATCTTTGCTGGGAGCCTCTGGATCAATGTCTCTCACAAAGCTGTAATCAAGATGTCAGCTGGAATTGCATTCATCTCAAGACTCACCTGGGTGGTTCTGATTCCAAGCTCACCCTGAGACTGTTAGCAGGTTTAGGTCCTTGGTGTCTGTGAATCAGAAACATCCATTCCGTAGTGTTCCTCACAACATGGTAACTGGCTTCCCTCAAGATGTGCAAGTAGGACAGCGCAGCCATGATGGAAGCCACAGCCTTTTTGTAACCAAATCCTGAGAGTGATATCCCATTACCTCTTCCACATTCTATTTTATTTCTAGAAGCAAGTCACTAAATCAAGCGCATACTCAAAGGGAAGGGATTACATAAGGGAATGAAAACTAGAAAGCAAAGATATTTGGGGGCCATCTTAGAAGCTGCCTATCACACCAGGAATCCCACTTCTTTGTCATTTAGCAGAGTGTGAACTTGGCCAAATAATCTAATTATTCTAAGCCTTGATTTCTCCACCCACAAATTGGAGACAGTCATTGCAAAGGATCTGATACTTAATAAATGGCAGTCAAAAGTAACCATGATGATGATGATGATAATGATGATGATGATGATGATGATGATGATGATGAATATTAGTTTTTCTTTGCTTCTTGCTGGAGATAGAGGTCCTCATGAGCACCTACAGAAGTGATCATTTGTATGGGAAGGTAGACTGAGTGGGTGAATCGAATAGTTTTAACATTCACTACTCATTTTCTACTGAGCTAGAAGAGAATAGAAGCACACTGCCCCAGTAGTATGGGCCATGCAATAATCACCACATACATTTCTAGTATTCTCAATAATGAGTTTCTTTACAGAAGCTTCAAGCACATAAAGTAGAGAATGCAAAATGGAATTGCGGTGTGTTAGGCATGACATTGAAGGGAAACATTCCTTAGTCACTGGTCTTTCAGTGTGACTCATGGATTGTGTCTCACTGCCAAGAAGTCCTGACTATGGATACATAGCCAACAGGGAAGTAGTTAAAGAGTGGGTGCTTTTTCTTATAGCCTCCCCAAGATTTCTTTACATAGAAGCAGCAGCAGCCTTTAAAATGGCAGCAATGCAGCTGTCTGTGCTCAGCCCTAATACTTGGAGAATCCTGTCTATAGCTCAGGCCTCACTTTATAGCATCTGAACAGATTTGTTTGCGGCAGCATTTCCATCCAGGTGTTAGCATCCCTTCAGAGGAGCGAGCAGGAGAAGTTTTCTCTGGTGCTCATGTGTTAAATACAAGGTTAGCTGACCTACCCTGAGAGTCACTCTAACGAGGACATTATATAAGCTATCTTGTCTAAAACTCACAGCAGCCACTTGAGGTAGGGTCTATTGTCATTCTGTTTTATAGATGATGAAATGAGACATGGCGAAGATCAGCAACTTGTACAAGGTCACACAGCTAGTAAATGAAAACATGTTTGTGATGACTAACAATAAAGTGAAGCTTTGGCTAGAGAACTGACCACTGGAAAAGGGTACAAGTTGTACTTACCTGACTTTTCTGAGAACCTGGTTAGGTTTCAAGTGTATGGGATTGGGATGTAGAGACAGTAGGATTTAGGAATAAGGTCTTTTCGAAGTTGTCAACATATGCTGCTTACTCATGACCAATTTCATACTTTAGGCTTCTTGATGACACACCTCCCAGGGCAGTACACTGAGAGCGAGTATGATGATATCTGGCATTGTTCAACTGCCAAACAGTGAGAGAAAGAATAAGACACAGCAAATAAAACTCAGGGATTAGATTGGTAATGAAGGTCCAATCTCACCTGCTCTAGGGAGTCCAAGAACTGATATGTATTCCAACTAGAATGCAATGGTTGGGAATAGTGGATGGGCTAATAGGACACTAGGCATTCTGGCTACTTTGTGACTTTGGACAACCCACTTACTTTTTAAGCCTTACCTCCCTCATTTGTACAAATGAGTTAATGGTGGTTCTTACCTCATAAGGTTGTGCTACCAACAAGGTAAGATAATACACAAAAGCCTGGTTCAAGTATGCAGTGTTCTGCTCACTACCTGGGGTTCTTTCAGGATTTCAGTGACTTGTCCTATATCAACTGATGCTAGAATGACAGTGTTGGACAAGATGATCTTCACAGAGCCTTCTTATTGAACCATTCTGTGATTCCAGGGCAAAGCAGAAGAGAATGAAGAGTGTGTGTAGGTATAGTGGGAAGCAGGAGTGACTTGCCTCCCTAAAAATCTTCGAGGCATCCATTACAATGAAGGATGTGATTAATCATAGGTAAAAGAGTGTGCCCGGATCAAGAAGCACTTCCCATTGCTGAAAGAAGCCACAGAAACTGGCAGTCTTCAGGACTGTGGTTAATAGTCTGTGAGTTTTAAGGGTGGCTCAAGCGGCTTCCCACATGAAAACTACCCTCAGTATTCAGAACACTGTACTGCGCAAAAACTTTATTGTCTTTGTGTTTTTCCCAATTGAGAAATTGATATATTCATGGATGAGAACTCAGCGGGCATCGGAAATCCTGGCCTCTGGGTCTTCCTCATTCATCCACCAAATATATATCCAGCCTGATACTGCCAGGCTACAGCAGTGAGATTGAGGGTTGTAGACCTACCTTTAGAGAGCTTATAATCTCATGGGGATCAAGTACACAGTTTAAGTTAGCGTGAGACATGCTCTGTTGCTGGAGAGCAGAGAGTACGGCAGAAACACTGCTAAGAGACACTTGCCCCAAATTTCCTGGAAGTGGTTCTTAAAGGATAAATTAACCAGAGGAAGGTAACAGCATTCCAAGCAGGTAGACCCTCATGAACTAACATGCAGGAGTAAAATAGAGCTATGGGGTTCAGAGAAGCTCTCAGAAGTTCCAGGCAGTTAGAACCAAGAGTGTGTGTCTGTCTGTGATGGAGTGGGTGTGGGGGTAGGGACATAGAGAGAAGCAGAAAAGAATGAGGAGAAACAGAGAGGCAGGTAAGTGGCAAGCAATAAGGTGGAAGAGGTAAGCAGGGACCAACCAGCGCAAGAAAGATCCTTGCAAATTATACTCAAGAGTCTGAACTTCCTTCCTGAAGGCAATGGGGGCACCACTGAAAGATTTCAGAGACACTGACCTTGGCTGGATACTTTTGGCAGATTGGTTAGACCAGATGATCTTTAAGGTCCCTGTATATTTAACACATCCCAAACAGATACTATTGTATTCTGTTTGAAATGTTCTCCAGAGAAAGAAATTATTTAATATATTTTTTTAAATAGCCAATTGCATTTTTGTAGCCTTTATTCGCATAATGCATCAATCTAGCATTGTTCGTCTTTTATTGTCTATGGCGTGGCTGATACCATACTGAGTATATTGGGGATTCCACTGTGCACAAAATTAAGGAAGACTGCAAGAGACTCATAATGGTGTCCTGCACAATAAAAGGAGATGACAAAAGATAGATGATTGATTGATTGATTTTGGAATCAGGTGTTCTAGATGTGTGACCTTGATCCGTCTGAGCCTCAATGTCTTTATCTATAAAATTGGGATAATAACAATACTACCCTGTTAAGTCATTGAGAATATTGGAGAAGATAGTACAGGTGAAAAACCTAATCTAATGATTGGCACATAAGAATTTACGCGTAGCTAGCTGTTAGCATCAATCTCAATAGTAGTAGTAGTGATAGTAGTTGTATTGGTATCTTCTGAAATTGGCAGAAAAAGTTTTTTGTAACAGCAGTGAGAGGCTGTTACTGCTATTATATTACCAGTTGCAATAAAATCTCTTCTATTTGGACACCTGAAATTCAAAATCATGACAATTTGGTTTAGTTATGAAATTCTTTTCTCCATGGGACCAGAACCAGTTTGCTTCATGAATGAATAATAGAAACTCTGGAGATGGCAGAGGAGATGAGGATTGGAGGAGTGGGTGTGGAACTCTTTGAACTATCTATATATTTCTAGTACTTTAAGCTACTTCCTTGGTATATATGCCATATAATCATTAAAAATGTAGCCATATTGGTTTATTCAAGTGTCTCCCAAGATCACTTAAATTGGTAGCACTTGATGGTCATTGATTGTAAAGAACATGTTTAAAAGCAATAAAATAGCATTTCTTTGCAGAACATTTTGTCCTTGCTGGTTATTCTGCATGACCTTTCTTCCCCCTTGCTTTCCTCCAGTTACACTCAATGAGTGTAATTTTACTAAATTCATAGCAGTCACCATTTATTTATTTATTCATTCAACAAATAGCTGTTGAATGCTGCTATGTGCTAGGTATGCAGGCTGGGTGCTGGAGATGGAGGAATGAGCAAAAAGACAAAGGCCCTCCCTCTTGCAACTGACATCCTAATCATAGGTTTGGCTTTGGAATGGAGCAGTGATAATCTGTTGGAGTTGTATAGAGATATATAGAGGTACTTATAGAAAAATAAACGTGATAAAATGCAGCATCGATAGAATGATAAATTCATCAGAATTAGGCCATTATAAAGGATGCCAGACCTTAGGACAAAGCTTTTTTGTGATATTGCCTTTCTAGAGGTTTTCATTGAAATTACACAAATGACTCTGCACATAGAGATTTGTGTGTTTTCCCCATTAACTCATGCTTTCACCCCACCCCAGATCCATAAAATTCCTTCTTAGTTCCTCAGTAATTTGATAAAAATATTAACAGAGAAAACTAAGTCATACTGGGCTGTTACCCCCCCCCCCCAAAAAAAAAGGTCATAGAAATATGAAGCTGAGAAATATTTAAATCCAGATCTGCTCCTGCCTTGCTCAAGCCCCTTAATAACTTGTGTCTGTGGAGTAAAAGATGAACTCTAAAGCTTTCATTCAAAACTGCCTTATGAAGTTAGCCAAAGCTATTGTTCTTTTTGATATTTTATCCTTAATCCCCAAGGCCTCCTGAAGACCCAGGGGCTTTGGTGTGGAGGGAAAATCATACAAAAGCCATTGCCATAACTTGAAGCACTGCCTCATCTCAGTGATGTGTGATTTGTACCCATCCTGGCTTTCCTCTTTAAACATATGGCTATTTCATGTATGTCATTCAACCAATACTCATTGAATGCCTCCCGTGTGCCAGACATTTGTACTTTTTGTTTTTATCTTTATTTGTTCCCCCTTGAAATGTATAATCCAATCTGTGGTTTCTCTGAGTCTAAATAAGCATTCACCGTGGGTTCTCCAACTGGTCCTGGCCCATTCATCTAGAAAATCAAAGTAGCTTTCCCTATCAAAAAGCTAGTTTCACTGTTCCACCGATTATTTCCTAGCTGTATGACCAAAAGAAAAGAATCATAGTAGGAAGAGGCAGGAGCTCTTTATATAGATTTATTATCCACCTGCCTAGCAGACATCATCTGTCTTTACTTCAAAGCACCTACATTTGTACTGTTGAAATATGGTTCTTAATCTGGGAAAAATCCCTACTATATTAATTTTGAAAATACTGTCCTAAATTTACATAATGTATTTAGAAGTGAAATTGTTAGGAGACCTGAAATCCTTTCTGTGATCATTTGAGGTGGAGATGATTTTTATTTTCTTCTCAAAACACATCTTCCGATATCCAGCAGGACTCCTCTGTCCATTCAGCTAGCCAATCATTTGTCTTGGACCAGGACTAAGACTCAGACAAGAGTGCTTGCTCTCAAGGAGCTCCTGTTACAAGGTGCATTTGGGACTGCAGAAGTCTCAGGTCCGCTCAAGAGTTTGGATATCTGAACCTGGACATTGGACAGTGATATTTGTCATTGAAGCATTTTTTCATGACATTAGAGACCTACTCCTCTGTCTTGAGTCTGGAACATTATGGAGGTACCCTGGCCTGTCTCCATACTGCTATAATCACTCTGAAATGCAACACGGCGCTGTACACCTACTAGGTGAGTAAAAACATTTGTGAAATTCAGTTGGGTTGGAATTTGTTTGCTACCTTCCACCTGTCAGTGATTTGAGGTTATAGTAAATGACATATTGTTTAACCTTTAAGCTCTGAACCAATTGGGAAACAAGACAAAAGAGATGGCAGATGTAAAAGACACCATCCACAATTCTGGTACAAACAGCTGTTGGAGAACATGGCTTATATCTACAGCTCTACATGGCTTTCCTAATATTAAATCCAAGAACATGGAGACCCTCCAACCCAGTCATCAATGTTGCCTGCTTACCGAATAGGACAGGGTCTGCCTCGGAGAAGCCGAGCAGAACACGCGTTCCCTATAGAGCTTGTATACAAGAAAAGGAAGAGGATAGTGCTGGACTACACATGCCCAATTTCTCCTTTTGAACTTGAAACTCTGATAAGATTTCTCACCTCCTTGCTTCCCCCAGGCAGAAGGTATGAAGAGGCAGAGACAGGGGAGGAATATCACTTATGGGGATTCCTCCATGAGAGAGAACCTTCTAGAGTCTGGAAAAACATTCCTTGGCAACACTAATGAACACATTAGTCCTATGGAAACTGTGGCAAGCACTGCTTTGGACATTCAAGATATAGAAGTGATCGAGATAAATATGATCCTTTCCTTCATGGAACGTTTGGACAACCAGGGGTTGGAGAGAGGTAGTAGATGATAACATCCCAACCCTGACAATTCTTCAGGAAGAGAAAGCTGTGCATTTGACATAGAGACGATCCTTCCCACATTGGCTATAGATATTAAAATGTGCCTTTAAAATCCTTTCAATGGTGTTTAAAGTGCTGATGAAATGCTTATTCTTGATATTTTTTATCTACTATCTTGATTTTTTATCTTTCATAATTTTCTCTACTATTCACTTCTCTGGTAAAAGGAGAAAAAAGAATAAAATCTTCTCAGAGTTCTATGCAGCCAGAAAAAAAAAAAAATCAAAGATATCCACCAGCAGCTTGCAAAAACAAGAGGTAGTTCTGGAGGTTATAAAACATGTGCTTGACAACTGATATTATCCACTAGCGAGATATTGTTCATATCTGCACAGCCTGAAATTGCACGAATGATCACCCTGGTTATCAATTCATACATGCTCACAATGGCCTGGTGGCTCTGGGAATTACCTTCTTGGATTACTGCAAATCCCTCATCTCCAACAAATTCATCATGCAAAGTCCCCACTATAATGAACCTTGGGTAAAGCTCAGCATTCAATTGTATTTTAACATGTTAAGTGGAGTGTGGGTAGTCTCAGAAAGAGAACAATTTGGGGATGTTAGAAAAGAGACTTCACCTTTCAGATCTGTTTCCCACAATTATCTTGCCACTCAGGCCCACTGCAGTCTCGGTTATTTAATATTGAAGTATCCACCCTCTCTGCAGAAGTGCCACAAGGGGAGGCTCTCACTTGGTGGTATTTAGTTCCCTTGTCAGGACCTGCACCCTGGAGTAGTCGGCAGGGTAAACTGTGCAGAGTTTCTGGCAGCATGGACGTGGCCAGCATGTTACCTAGTTGTTAGTAACAGCATGAGGGAACTTTTGCTTTTGTTTTGTTTTCTAGGAACCCCATCCATTCTCTTGGTAACCCATTGTGGAGGGATCCGTGATAACTGGAGGCTATGAGAGACCGCACTCTAGTACTTTACGCCATGGTCATTTTCATCCCTGTTGAACAGAGCAAACTATAACATACCAAACACAACTTCATGTCACATTCACTCAACTGAATGTGTGTGTACATGTGTGCATATACATGTATCATATACAAACACATACACACCCATACACACACACACACACACATATATTTATGGAGGCGGCTGTTATTGCATGCTGGGTGCTCTAATAAGTCCTACGGATACAACTGTAAAATGTGGCACATGTGGCATCTATTCTCATGGAGCCTGCATACTAAAAGGACAAAAAGACAATTCCTATCAGGCGAAGGGTCTCAGGGTATGGTTTGGGGATCGTTGGCATTTAAAGCACCTCAGATATACTCATTACAAATTCCAGACCTTGATCTCATCCCAGTCCTACTGTGGAGATCGGAGAAGGCACCTGGGAAGAGGTACTTCCCAAGTTGGGAGTTGAAGAAGAGAAGTTATCAAGAAAGGAATAAAGGAAGGAAGAAGAACCAGAAAGACTGCGCAGCAGAGGAAAGCCAGAGAGACTATGGGGAGATTTTTCAAAACATACAGCCCTTAGTAACTAAGAGACTCCATAAATAGAGACCAGTGTGGTGCTTCCTCCATTTGTAATGCTTCTAGAGCAAAGGAAGACAAGGTTTTCCTTGGCAACCTGATAAACTACATACATTAGTTCCATTTCCTCTTCCTGTGCTTACTACTTTCCAATAGTGACAAGACCATAGAAACCTGAACAGTTGTTTGGACATTTTGCAAGATCCAGACATCGGATCTGGAACCTTCCTGGTACTCTTAGGAACAGAATCTCTGATTTTATGCCAGTCACTACAGTTACCACCAGTGAAGTGGATGGCTTCATATTTCCTATACAGAACCAAGGATGTCTCCAGAGAGTGAAATTTCAAACACCTCCAAACCGATGGCCCATTTCTCCACTGGGTGTTACCTTCTTCTTAATTTTATGTTTGTTCAGGATCCAGGTTACTGAGGTCAGTTAAAGTCAGGAGGCGATGTCGGCTTGATTTAGTAAAATTGGATTCTTTGTCTGCCTTGGGTTTATCTCCTTGGGCTGGGTTGTCGTTTGAATTTTATGTTTTTGTCCTTATTTCTTCCAACCATTTTTTTTTTCCTCAGGAAGGGTTTTCAGTGCTAGGCTCGCTATATCTGTTTGCAGGGAAGGTGTTTGTTTCTATAAAGTGCCTGTCCCGTCTGATCTCCATCATCTTTATGGTCTTCATTCTGTCACTGCGGCTCATGTCTGGCCGTGGTTTGTTATGTCTTGACAGGAGTTTGTTATAAAGCTGGGGATCACGTCTCCAGCTTTTGCCTTTCAAACTTTCTTCTTTACGGTAGCCATAAACCCATGCTGCTAAAATGTTCCCTCTAAGAAGGGGGTGAAATTCTGATAACAAAAGCCTTGGGGGTAAAGAAGGGGGGGGAGGGTGAGAGGGAGGGAGAAATATTTTGAAGAGATGTTAAAGTAGCAAGGTACATACTGGCAGTCATTCAAATGCAAACAAAGAGAATTCATACAAATTCCAGAGGTTTGAGAAAACAGAGAAAGGCAGGAGCAATGTACCTGGGTTAACCTGCCCTGCTGTTTTTAATCTTTGGAATCTTGGACAAGTCAGGAACTGCGGACTAGTAAATGAAATTAGTCCTGGGTTTGCTAGAAAGGAAGAAAGCACAGTGTGAGGACCATGCACTGACATCTATAAATCTTCTAGCAGCCATCTTGCACATTCATTTTTTAAAATGCTTCGAATTATCGTGTTTTTCGGTGTATAGATGGTGGAATGTAGACAAGATGTATGTGATCTTTGATATGGTGTCTGTATTTTAACCTTTCTTCTCTACCTCAGAAAATAGTTATTGAATACTTGCTGTATGCAAAGCCCTAAATGTGCATCTCCAGCTGGTAAAGTCTATTGAGCATGGCTATGTCTTAGGAGCTTGGCTAGACACTCAGTGTACTTCTTCTGTTCCAATGAATCCTCAAGGTTATTGAGAAAGAAAAGAATATTATTCCTATGGAACTAGCATATGACCAGCCATCTAGGTACATAGTGCATGTGTATTTATGTGGGGGCTCTGGGTGAGAGGTTGCAGATATAAAGGACAAGTAGGTTCATTCCCATTAACTGTCCTAAACCATGGCTCCCTATAACAGCAGAAGTGGGATTTGGCTCCTGTTTGTCTGATTCCAAGCCTGTGTTTCTTGCACTATCCCAGGCTGATTCCTCTCTAGCCACCTAATGGGTAAGAGGGTGGAAGAGAGCAGAGCCAGCTCATTTTATAGGGAAGTCTGGGGACCTTTTACTTGAGCAGTCAGCAAGGTCTGTATCCCTGATTTCCTAGCCCTGGGAAATAGCAAAAGGCACCATCTCTGGCATAGGAGATGCCTCCAAATCCCAATTGCAACCATCATGCAGCTCCAATGCAGCAGCAAGTCACTCACCAAATGATTTCTGGTAGCCTTGTCTCCCTGACCCACGAGCTTCACTCATGCACAGGAGCTTGGCCAAGGATTTACATGGTCCTGGCTCTTCTCCTCCCTTCCTTGCACTGCCCACCACTCACCCTCAGTGCCTCCCCATACATTAAGTTGGTTCTTCTCCTGCACCTCTGCTTGGGAATATGCCTACCTTTCCTTCCTTCCATTTGCCCTCTGTCTTCCATACTTTCTTCCTCTCTTTCTAGATTTTATTCACTCTGTGTTGAGCACACACTCAATACTCAGGTATGCTCATGTTATTTAATTCTTATGGCAAGCTAATAAGAATAATAATAAAGGTAAAATAATATAATAACTACTATCAATGTCTTAATGTGCCCCCATGCAAAGTGCAGCCAGTCAATAACTATTTGCTAAGTGCCTACTACATGTTCCACATTGCTTTTGGTCCTGAGAATATGGCCAGGAGCAAACAGACACCATTCCTCCCTTCTTTGAGCTTGTATTCTTGTGAAGAAGCAGGTAACATACCAAAATAACATCATATGAGGAGTGATGATTGTTATGAAGAAAAATTAATTAGAATATGGGTATAGAGTTTAGCCAGAGGCAAGAGCATTTTGTGGATGATTCTGTGTTGTCTGTAGGACCTCCCTATGAGGCTGACACAGTTCTCATCCTCATTTGACAGAAGGGAAATCTGAGGCTTGAGTAATTAAGCAATCTGCCCAAAGTCACACAGTTGCTGTGGGACAGAGCTTGGATTTGAGTCCAGGTGGGAGTGGCTCCAATTCCACACTCTTGACCCTGGGGCCCTTCTCCTGGGAGGAGGTCAGGCCTAGTGAGGCCTGGGAAGAGCAAGGCCAGAAGCATCCCTGGACCTTTTCTATCAGTTCTTAATAGTGACAGAGGAGAAAGGGGGAACAGAGAGAAGCCAGAGCCATGCCCATCCAGATGCATGTGGTTCAGTAGATGTAGGACACTTCTTATCTCCAAAAAAGAGGACCACCTCTCCTCCCAAAGGCAATGGAGTACAGAGGCCATAAGTGTCATTTCATATTGGGGAAAGGAGCCACAGTCCTCTCACTGAAAGGAAACGGGAGTTTCAGAGAAGAGACTGCCACATAGTGGTGGATCCTGATGGGGGTTCTTGATGCTGTTAGACCCAGGAGGAATGTTACAGGTGTGTGCAAGCGCTGGAAACCAGGCTGGCACCAAGGCTCAGGCAAACCAGACCCATTCCAGAACCCAGAGAATTCCCAGAGGCTTCCTTCTCTTGCCTAAGTTTTTCTGAAAATCTGCACACAGCATGTGAGACTCCAACAGCTGGCGTCCATGCGGCTTTATCAAACTTGGGTGGGTGCGTTTTGGCTGTTAAGTCCTGCTGCCAGAAAGACTATGCAACATTTAATTCACTGTCAGAATGGTTGTTCCTTTTCTTGTAGACACAATCTGAGGGTCAGAAGCACAGCCCCCAGTGGACTTCTGTGGAATGTGAAGCTGACCCTCTTTTACTATTTCTCGTTTCCAAGGATTTTACTTCCTTGTAAAGTGCCCCTGGAATGCTGACTTGGCGTGCAAATGGAGTCAGTCTCTTTCTCTCTCTCTCTCTCTCTTTCTTTCTTTCTTGCTCTTTCTCTCTCTCCTTAAAGAAGTGTCCTTTTTTATGGACTTCAGATGTTTATAAATTGTACACACAGATAAAATAAGGAAGAAGCCCCTTCAAACTAAGTAGTCTCCTCAGATGGGGCACTTTTTTTTTTTTTTTTTTTTACGGGCAAAACTCAAAATTAACCTTAATCCCAAGATGAGTCTTTTGAAATGATTAGTTTCTAATCTTTAATTATCAGGATTAGAGCATTCAGATGTGAACATTCCAGATATGGGGCCCCAAAACCTCATTTTCTCCTTCTTGTGGTTTTGATTCTCTGGCCCAAAACTCTGAAAAGTGGCTTTGCCTCTGCATTAGAAACCCGCATGTGTGCATAACCAGCTTGAGCTTGGCAGATTGTCTAAACAGAGATGCCAAGTCCACGTTCATCCATGTGCCAAACATCTCTTAAGTAGCTGTTTACATCATGAATGTGCTATGGTACTGAAATGATCAGGGAATGTTCCCTGCCTTCAGGGAACTGCAGTCACTGAAGGAAAGACAATAAAATTGGTGATTCCAGTGCAGCAGGGTAAGTCACATGGAATATGCAGAAAGAAATGTTATGAGAGTGATGACTTTCACTCGTGCTTAGCAACATCGGCCTCTGCTCAGCACTTCACACGCATGATGATGTTATGATTACTTGTAGCAGCTCGCTGAATTAGTGACTTTTCTATTACTGTTTGACAAAGAAACTGGTGTATAAAAGAGCATAAATCATTTGTCCAAGGTCACCCAGTGAGTAAATGACACAGCCAGTAAATAAATCCAGAAGTTTCACTGTGGACCCAAGTTTGTAATCAGTTGCTCAGCCAGAGGACAGGTGCTTTAGATGAGGTATGAGGATGCCTAAGATACGAGATGAAGTAGAAGATGGGGGGTCTAGGACCTGTGAGACAGAGGATGCTTCAGGGGCAAAAGTTTTGAGGAGCCCAGTGGAGGAAACACTGTGGAAGTGGATCAGATTGAAGTGGAGTCAAGAGAAAGATGGTAGAGAAAGCCCATTTGTTATTTTAATTCTACAAACCTTTCCCTTGACTTCAAAATCCACTTTAAAAGGTTATATTTTATTAGCTTCTATTTTAGTGACCACTTAACACCGTAGAGGAAACGTCTTGTGCAGTATCTAGCCCAGAGAAAGGGCCCCATTCTGCACAAGTCTGCGTCTCTCTGTAGGGAGGAAGTCATCTCTTGCCGTTCATTGCTAAGGATGGCCAAGCCCTGCTTTCTATTAAGTTTGGAATCACACACATTTGTCTGTTTCTCTGGCAACATTTCTCTCACTCCATTGAATTGTGCGGATATTAAAACACAAAATGAAATGACTTGCGGTATCCCTGTGGGTTTGGGTTTGAGAAGGCCCAATAAATCATATTGAAATAATTTTGTAAGAATTCTTGAAGTTTGGTACCTTTGAAAAATCAAGGAATGAAGTCTTTCTCAATTCTCTTTCCCGGAGCCATTTTTTTCCTTTAGGTGAGTGAATGGGTTTGGGGTGAAAAAAAAATAAACAAAAACAAAAACAAAACCCCTGCAAACCACCTGAAAACATCAAATGTGGATGATTCACCCAGAGTAATAACCACATGAGGTGGATCAACTGTTTAATTTCACCATCAGCATGTAGATAAAGCTTTGAGGACTTGAATACTGTCATTGTCCCTTTGTAAGGGGCATACTTTGTGACCTGAATGGCAAAATAAAATAAAATAAATAAATAAATGTAAAACTTGACAATATTCAGTGTTGGTGAAGTCGTGAGTCAAACATGTACTATATATATCTTTTCCTCTTTCAGCATCTACCCTGTGGGACGTGCTGAAAAATAATCCCTGCATCCCTCACCATGAGAATGTCTAAATAACCTGTAAAATAGCTATCCTCTGGAATATGATGCAGGGTTTAAAATCAATCAATTAACCATAGAGCTCAAAAATATATCATTGAGTGAAAAAAGACAAATTCCATATAGATACATTTATTATGATAACTTCTGTGTAAAACAAGACAGAAAGTACTCACACAAAATGATATGTGTTTTCTATGGGTACAAATATATGAAGATAAATGTATAATTTAAAAATCTAGAAGGCTATGCAACATACCGATAACAAAGGTAACCTAGGAAGGGGTGAAGTCACTGACATTGGTGGGTGCAAGGAAGGTGCTCACGGAAACTTTAGACTTAGCAATTGTATTAATCAACCCTGGCAGCTCAGACAAATTAATTTTGAAATTTCAATGGCCTAACACAATAGAAAAGTGGATTTTGCTTCAAAGTCCAAAAGGGTTTTCCCAATATGTAGCAGCTGTCCTTCTGGTAGCAATTCAGTGACCCAAAGCTCCTCCTGTCTCCTGGCTCTTCCATCCATGAGGTTCCATGGAATCCCTTGCAGAGTCTGCAGCATCTGGTCACTGGGAAGAGTGTGCCAGTTACACACAGAATGATTTTACTTGTCATGTCCAGACATTTAATTTTCCTTCTTGATGTCTTCTTGGTTGGAAAAAATGAAAACAATGGAAATGTCCCCGGACACTGGCTACCACTCACCACATGGCAGCACCTAACCAAAAGGGAATTTAGAAAGTGAGATCTGACTCTGCCTAGAAAAAGATATCAGAGCTAGTAAACTGTGAGTTTCTGCAACAGTCATATGTTAATTTTTGTATGTGTATCACTTGTGTAATTTAAAAATTAATAAAAATCAAATGTGGGCATAAAAATAAACCAATGTTGGTTGATTAAAAACAACAAGCATTCTATTTTATCCCACCCTGGCTCCAGGTAGCTATGCAGTTTTACTTCTCTGGCTATCACATTCCTCCACAGTAAAATGAGGGTGTGGAATATAATCATGAATAACCTAATTACATTTATTAAATAATTGTTAGTATTTTGTATTATATTTTTTCCACATATGTTAAGTGCTATTCATAATTACTAATCAGGAGCTAATCAGTATCATCATGAGTTGAGTTCATTCCTACTCAAATCACAGAAACACAAGCGTAGTCTTTGTTTTAATGGTATTCTTGAAATATGGAACTTATCTAGGGTACATTTTAAAATCTAAAGAAGCCCATTGGAACTGGAAAATGCTACTGGGAATCACCAGACACTAAACCTGAGGTCTTCTCTGACTCTAACATTTCAATTTTGTAGCTAAGATAGTGCCTTATAGAGGACATCACTTACATGGATATTTGTTAAAGGAATGAATAAATCCATCAGTTGAATTTATGCAAAATTTTATACAAAAATGTATGTTTGTACGTGTGCATAAGAGAGAGCAAGATTTATACTGAGTAAAAGCATTATTCAATAATTGAAAATATACTAATAAATAGCTTTCTAAGGGAAATTAGACCACCAATTCAGTAGTAACTGAGAAGGCATTTAATCAAATTAAATATCCATCAGTATATAAAAAAAGGAAAATCATAAAAACAAAGATTAGAAAAATAATTTGATTTTCTTTCCATTATAAGTAAAATGATCTGATCTCAAATCAACATATAGTACTTCCCCTAATCTGAGAGGCATTCCCTAAAAAATTGAGGGGGAAAAAAGAAATCCTACTATTTCCCTCATTATTTAGTACTTTTTCCTAGAAGTTCTCTTCTAACTATTGCAATAGGATGGAAAGTAATGATATAAATATATTGGAAAAAAAGAAAGGAACAAAACTATCCGTATTTGGGAATGATAGATTTCTTCACCTAGAAAACTTGCAAAATTCTTCCAAAAAACTATTAAAATTAATAAGAACAGGGGATCCCTGGGTGGCGCAGCGGTTTGGCGCCTGCCATTGGCCCAGGGCGTGATCCTGGAGACCCGGGATCGAATCCCACATCGGGCTCCCGGTGCATGGAGCCTGCTTCTCCCTCTGCCTGTGTCTCTGCCTCTCTCTCTCTCTCTCTCTGTGACTATCATAAATAAATAAAAATTAAAAAAAAAATTAATAAGAACATCCTATTAAATATCTGTGTTCCCAAGTAGAAATATAATGAAAAAATTGCATTATCCATTCAGCATACCTAAAATATTTAAGAATTATCTTAACAAGGAAGTTAGCTACTTAAATATAGAAAACTACAGAATTATTTTATGATTGAGATATAGACTTAAATGGATAAACATTTCATGTTCCTGTATGGGAAGATTGGATATTTTAAAGCTGCCAACTCTTTCTTAGTAAATCAAATTGAATTTAAATTAACCTTCTTCCAACTTTGGAGTCAGAGAGAGGGGGGAATTTGACAAAATTATCCTAAGGTTCATCTTGAAGAATAGAATATCATTATAAAAATGTTTTTTTATATATATATTTATTTTTTATTGGTGTTCAATTTGAAAAATGTTGAAATAAAAGTCATACAGAGGAAAGAAGCAAATCTATTTGGATGTAAACTGCATGCTATGGTTTGGATAACTAAAAGAATATCGTACTATCACAGGAAGATAGTGAGACAAGTCTATGTAATGGAGTAGTTCATCCAGACAAGACTGTCGAAGGTATAAATATATAATAGTTGGCCTAGGCAGCAGCCCAAATCATGGGAAGTGTGTTACACTCCCTAATACAATTCTGTTCCCTTGGTCCCCTGTGCCTGACTGACGTCTATTCATCCTTTAGCTTAGATCTTACTCTTATACCTTACTGACCTGGCACCAGCCATAAGGCATCAGTAACTAGAGCATGGCCTTCTTCTGTGAATCAGTAAAGGATTTCAATTTCATACCCAAAATATGTTGACTCATGGCAAGAGGTCCAGCCATGGCTGTGGACCATTCTCGCTCTATGCTATGGTCAGTACCTTGGATAAAGGATGAAAGAATTTTCCTCACAATGAAAGGCATACATCTTAGAGAAATACCCTGTTGTATGGCTGACAGAATCAGAACCCAATATTCCCTGAATATGCCAAAGTACTTGCTGAATTAAATGAGATGAAATGAGACACACTCACCTGGAAATTTCTACAATTTGATCCAAAGCTCCCTAAGAGCAAGATGGGTTCAACCATAGTCCTCAGTATCTTTCTAGCACCTAGTGCAAGGTGGTATGGCTAAAGTGTTAGTTCATCATTAAAATGTTTGATAGGTAGAAAATGGAAGACAAAAACACCAATTAGATTTCGTGAAGGATCAAATATTTTTTTATGGAGTTTTGGGATTTTCTTGGCAGATGGATAACACGTTTAAGAAGAATAGGATATGGAGCACCTATGTGGCTTAGTGGGTCAAGCTTCTGACTTTGGCTCAGATCATGATCCCAAGGTCTTGGGATTGAGCCCCGAGGTGAGCTCCTGGCTCATCAGCAGAGTCTGCTTCTCCCTCTTTCTCTGTCCCTCCCCTGGCTGGTGTTTACACACTCTCTCTCAAATAAATAAATAAATAAAATATTTTTAAAAATATATTCATAGGATCTTAAACTTGGCTAAAAATGTCCAGTGAGATCTCTTGCACTAAAGAATAGATCACAAAAAAAAAAAAAAAAAAAAAAGAAAAGAAAAGAAAAGAATAGATCACAAGCCATTTGCCATGGCCTAGAAAGCTCCACATCATCTGGTCTTGCCTCTTTTTTTCTGAGCTCATCTGTTATCTCATTCTCTTGGCTGTGCACCTGCCACACTGCCTTCTTCCTGATACTATGATACACCAAGCTCATTCAACCTAAACTCATTCCTATCCTAGGGCTTTTGCCCTTGCTAGTGCCTTCGCCAGGACCACTTTTTTCCCTGATCTTCACATGGCCCTTTGCAGTCAGGATCAGCTCCATTACCACCTCCTACTGCAGCCTTCCAGGCCAGCCAGTCGAAACCAGCTTGCCCTCCCGACCACCAAGTTTATTCTTTCTCCATCGCCTGCTGTTAATGTCCAGCCCCTAGAACAATGTCTGGCTCCTAGTTGGTACTTAATAATCATATATTAAGTGAATGAATCTTTGAAATAGTAAAAGAGGTAATCAGAAAGAAGATATTTATTTATTTATTTTAAAGATTTTATTTATTTATTCATGAAAAACACAGAAAGAGAGAGAGAGAGGCAGAGACACAGGCAGAGGGAGAAGCAGGCTCCATGCAGGGAGCCTGACGTAGGACTCGATCCCAGATCTCCAGGATCAGGCCTGGAGCTGAAGGCAGGCACTAAACCGCTGAGCCACCTGGGCTGCCCAGAAAGAAGATATTTAAATCAAATTGTTTTGGTTGCAAAAAGAAGTAAACGGTGTTGGCATTAAAAGATATGTTAATAAAAGATTTCAAATGTCAACTTATGAAAGTAAAGTACGTTTGTTTGACCTGCTTTCTCTTCAGGGCAAAAGAATTTGCTTTGAACCTCTAACACTCCCATTTAATTTTAAGCATGTTTTATTTACTTTGTTTTGGCTATTTATAATGGTTATTTACTATAAATGAAATCTCCAGTATTGTTTATTTCACTACTAGGAGCACCTCCATTTACATGTTAGTATAATGCATTCACTGATTTCTGAATACATGTAAGTTTAAGTTTAATGAATCTTTGTGTTAATTATTTACCTCAGTAGTAGAATTTCCCTGTGGATTTCTGAGGTACTGCAGCCTTAGAACAACTATATAAAACAATCCAGATTCAGACAACCAATTTATCCTTATCATATTTATCAAAAAGTTTTTTAAGACTAGAGTAATTGACGATTTTATTATAATTAACTTTGCCTAATTAAAAACACAAACGTGTGGTTATATACTTTTCTCTTTCCAATGAAGAGAAAAATCATTAGTTAAGGAATTGCCAAATGTTAAGTGGCACTAATACTAATACATCTTCTTATTCCACATTTTAATTATGGTTCTCAACTCTTTTCAATTTTTTGAAGTGAATTGTCTTTGGAAGATAGAAATTACAGGCATTTAGAATAGCAAATGATCACCCCAAAATAAAAAAGTCATAACATTAGACAGTATTTTCTCAAAAGACTTGGAGAAATTCAGAGTACTTGAGATCTACATATTAGATTCTGCAGTTTGGCAAGGGTATTTACACCTAATAAGCTATTAGAGAATTAGAGAGTCTCAAGATAAGGAGTAATTGCTATGTTGATTTGCCTAGAAGTGTTCAAGTATGTTTGTTTCACCACAAGCTTACCAGGTTTTTGTTTTAATCTTTTTATTATTATTGTATTTTGTAATTTGATTACTGGTTTGAACATTTTCCCATATGATTATTTTCTACTGATAATCTCTTTCATCTGAACTGCCTATACACATTCTTGAGAGCTTAAGAAAAACATTTCATAATGATTAATAGACATGAAATGCTCAAAAAAACCCAGATGTACAGTAGTGTATATCTTCTCAATGATTAAGAGTACTCAGCATGTACCATTTGGTTTCTAAATGGGGGGAAATTAGTTAATATCTACAAATATCCTATAGACATTCTGATATCCACAAGTAATAACCATGAGAAAAGATGGGCATTAGATACTGCTCCCCAGCACCATCAGCCTACCAACACCAATAGTAAGAACTTCTGGAAAATGGGGGTTGATGGTTTGGAACAAAACAAAACAGCAACAAACCTCGCAAGAAACTGGAATTTAGAGCTTAATATCTAAATTAACTATGAGTAAACTTTTAGCTATCTCTAAATGTTTACCTATAATGTAGAATATAATTTAGGCATTCTTTATACACCTTTCAAGCTCTTGAATAATTTAATTTGTCATTTTCTTGTCTTTCAAAAAAATACACACACATATATATATATATATATCATATGCTGTATTACACTTCCCTATATTTCACTCACAGAAAATCTTCTTGTGCTATCATGCTCCCATACTTCCTCTTCCCAACTTTTGGAACTTTGACCTAAATGTGTTAGAAAAATGGGATTTCTTTTATAATCTACTATAGTTTTAATCTATTTGAGAATATTTGAAGATGTAATCATTTTCATGGGACCACAATGTAGATTTAGGTATATCAATATTTAAATTGTTTTTAATTCCAAGGATTAACATATAAATGTAAAGTGTAAATGTGGCATGTGAATATGACACTATAAAATGTGAATAGATTCAGAATTGGTGTGCCTGATGCATTAAGGGACCACTGAATCTAACCCTGAAGTAGTCACTGTAAAGTCATGTATATTAGGCTGTGCAGTGTGGTTGCATGATTTACTAAATTAAAAGGACACTTTAATCTTCTTGTGCTTCAAAAATAATAAAGTTGTATGTTAAAATCAGGATTCAGAAGAAACTGGACAAGAAAGAGTTCAATATCACAAATTCATTTTTCTATTATCACATTGTATTATAGATACATATTTGTTAACTCTCTTATTAGAAGTGAGTTTGAAAGACAGGGACAAAAATCCAGCGCCTATCACGGAGCTTTATGCCTACTCTGGGCTCAGTAGATGTTTATAGAAGAAATCAATGAATGAGTTATAGAGTGATTTCCTTAACTTAAGTACATGTGATTTTTTTTTTCTGGTTATTTGTCCCCTTCACTACACATTATCTATATATTGCTTGTCATGTGTGTATTATATTTTGTAAATACTCCCCTGTAGAACAAAAACTCTTTGGCAAAGATTGCCTCTGTGGAATAATGATGCCCAAAAATGTCCAGTCCTAATCCTTGGCACCTGTGAATATGTTACCTTGTGATGGTAGATTATCCTGGATTATTTGGGTGAGTCCAGTGCAATCACAAATGTCCTGAAGAGTGGAAGGGGGAGGCAGACGAGGAAGTCTTCAACAGCTATCGCTGGCTTGGGTGATATAGGAAGGGGACATAGCCAAGGGAAGCAGCCAGTCTCTAAATGCTAGAAAAAGCAAAGAAACAGATTCTCCCTTAGAGCCTTTAGAAAGAAACACAGCCCCACTGACACCTTGATTTTAGCTCAGCAAGACCCATGTCAGATTGTCAGGAACTATGGGATAATCAATAAAGAGAATTTAAGCCATTAAGTTTGTAGTAATTTGTTACAGCAGGAATAGAAAAATTAATACAGTCTCTGACACACCCTTTGTATCCCCTTCAGTGACACAGGATGTTGCACAAAAAGACTCAGGTATCTCTTGTAGTTCATTTTTCTCATCACTTCTTTTTTCACATTACTGTTTGTTACCCCATTCCATGCCAGAGTGGGACAGCCTCAATCAGGATTTGTCTGTTTGCAAATGACAGAAAGCTAACACAAACTCTCTTAAGCAAAAGAGGCACAAGATGTACATCTCAAATAAGCGGGAACTCTAAGGGATGGAACTGGGATTCAGTCCTAACTATGCTGAGGTCCTAAATCAGTCCACAAAGATTCTCTGTCTCTCTAATCTGCTTTCCTTTCTATGCAAGCTTCCATGTTTCTATAATTCACATTTTTAGTGGAAAGATTGTCCTCTTTGGCTTTCAGGAAAGGATTCTTATTTACCCATCTTAGTAGCATAGGAGGATGGAAGGGTACTATGATTATCCATTGTTGCATTAAAAACTTGCTGGCTAAAAGTACAAACATTTATTCTATTTACTCATGATTCTGCAATTTGAGCAAAGCTTATAGGAGACAGCTCCTTTCCACTTCACTTGACACCAGCCCGAGCCAGCTAACTGGAGGGCAAGGATTCACTTCCAAGATGGCCTCACTCCTGCAAGTTGGTGCTGGCTGTTTGCTGGTAGCTCAGCTGAGGTTATCAGCTGGGAAGACTTAAGTTCTTCATGTGTCTGTTCCAGATGTCTGCTTCTCACAGTATGGCAGTCTTAGAGTAGTTGAACTTTATACACACTGGCTTCCCACCCAAGTGCAAAGTGGAAGTTTCTTTAGTCCTTTTTAACATTTAGCCCCAAACTGACACAAGGTCACTTGTGCCACATTTTGTGGATTAAAGTGGATCACAGAGCCCTGTCCAGATTTGAGGAGAGGGGACTGCATCCACAAAGATGTGAATGCTGTTGTTATGGTTCACTGGGGCCACCAGTAACTGTCTACCACAGTGGATAGTGGAGCTTTTGAGTGATAATCCCCACAAGACCATGGGGGAAATAAATTGTAAGGGCTATCCCACAAAGCAAAGGGGCTGAACACAAACCTCCCTCAGGTAGCTCTCACAATTAGTTCCAAGAGTGGTAGAAAATATTAAATAAAGCAAAGCTGCATTTCCCTCTAAATATATTTACTATATAGTTTGTACATTTTCTGGAGTTGGAGAGGTAATTAAAAATTTAGGTTTACAGTTAAGAAGTTGCAAACTTTTTCCCTGTTCAATTTGTTTATTCTATGAATGAAAATGATGATAATATATAGCAGATACTACTACAAAGGAATTAAATGGTGCAGGATTCATGATGAATAAACTATAATGTGGCTAATCCAGTGGTGTTTATTTGCAGTAACCTTTTTAATGTGACAATTCCTTGGAAATCGTAGTGAAATATTTTCACCCTACATCTACATTTTTATGGTTTGTATTTATTCTTCACAGTACAGATCCCAAAATGTCAAATTACTAGAGCTGTTTTATGGAAATTAGTTTTAGGTTAGAATATTTGAAATGCATTAAATTAATTTTATCTGTTTAGCAAAGTACAATAAGGTTTTTTGCATTAACAAAGTTTTCTTTATGATATCGGCTGTGTGTATGTTTAAAGACATGGTGGACTCAAATCTTGTTTGAATTTTATATTTAGCAAATGAACATGCGCTGTTGGGGATTAAACAGTATTTGGAAAATGTATGCATAAGGATTATTTAGAATGGAATTGCCAAAAATCCTGGAATATTTAATACACACTTGTTGATTGATTTTACTGCAATAAATATGAAGCAATAACAACTATATAAATTATTCAGAAACTAGTCATCCACAGCAGGATTCTTTAGAGATTACTTCAGAAAACAGTTTGGCAGGATATTCTTTTTATAGTTTTTTCTTTTTTTTTTTCCAAATCCATGTACAAAAGAGATATAGATCCATATGGAATGGATTAACATTGATTCTTTTAAAATGAAATTAAACATTTTAAAATGTTCAAGTGAAGATTGTATGATCTTTCCTACTAAAGCTCTCTTTGGTAATTTATTTATCTTAAATATTATTTTTGTCTTTCAGGAGGCATTATATAGCGAATGTAAGAGATTTATTAAAAACCTTGGATCGCTTGAGAGTGCTTTAGTACTTTGCCTCAAAATCTGCACATAGGCAAAATTCCTGATATTATGAGTTGGGATTTTCAGTTTAAGAGGATTTAAAATCTCTGCTAAAGCAAGGGCTTGTTAGGTGTTTCTAAGCATCATATATCAGAGAGACACAGCTACTTACCAATCGTTCAAACTAAAATGGGGCAGGACAGGACACATGGAATCAAAGAGACCAATTTAGACCAAATAGAAGGTATCAGGTTCTCTTAAAATTGGTCTTTTGTTCTAGAAAGATATCCTGCTCCAGAAGCAGATAGAATAATCAATATTTACTTAGGTATGGACCTCTTTGTATATGCAGATCCAGATCACTTTTTAAAGATTCTCAAGCAGTAAAGCAGTTGGAGACATAGTATTGAAAAGAGTAAATGTTTGCACATTTGGAGTTAGAGATCCCAATTATCTACTTATAAGTCGTGTGACTTTGACAAAGTCTTAATGACCTTTTTTGTTTTTTGCATAATAATCCTTTTGGGTTCCAGTTCCCTACTATCTTGAGGTTGTTCTGAAGATCCAATTAAAGAATGCCAAAGTACTTTACACATTGCAAAGCATTACATTATCAAAATTTAGATTATGACTATTATTACTAATAAAACATGATTAGATGACTGGCCTATAAGCAATTCACTGAAAAATCCAAGTAGATTGGATGTGTTTTATTTTTTAAAAAATATGTTCATTTAAAGGACACTTGAGATCCAAAGTAGTTAATACTTTTGTTCCCTTTTTTAACGTGGTTATCCTTACATCACTGACTTTCAATGGAAACAAAATCTGGAGAGATGAATGTACAAATTTTTGCTGACCAGCTAGGGGTTTTATTTTACTAACTGTAACCTAGGGGTCATGGCTGTTAATAAAAGAAAGAAATTTGCCTCCTGGTATGATTAGTTTCTTGAGATGACTCGTATCCAGTTGGAGGTCTGACAATGGTGTGGGGTCCATGGGGCCGATGGATATTTTTGTTAATTGTTTATTTCTCTGTGTTTCTCTCCCAGCTATCGGCAGGACCCTTATCCCTCGTTATTTTAGCACTGTGTTTGAAGGAGGGGTGACCGACCTGTATTACATCCTCAAACACTCTAAAGAGTCATACCACAACTCATCCATCACAGTGGACTGCGACCAGTGTGCTATGGTCACCCAGCATGGGAAGCCCATGTTTACCAAGGTACAGGACATACTCAGCAATATGACTTGTTCTTCTGTGGGTGTATTAAAGGATAATAATTATGATTTTCTTCTGGAACTTTGAACTGATTTCTCACTTCTCAGATACTTGCATTGCTATGAGATAATCTCTTCTGTTTGTGACATGGCTAGACTTTTGGTGAACACTGTTCTAAGATGTGTGTGTGTGTGTGTGTGTGTGTGTGTGATACAGAGCATATGAATGTCAAATATGATAGATCCTCAAAACTAAGAGTTTTGGCTCCCTGTTAAGCTCAGGTTGCTAAATTAGAATTTTGATTGTTATACAAAGACTTCTACAGCTAAAAGAACATTTTCTTGTTGTTATGTGGTTAGTATTTGTGCTTTGTTTCTAAAATTAAATACTTTTTAAAGCTAAATTCAAATGTTAACAAACGGGAAAAAGCAACCAACTACAAATTAGTTGTAATCTTTAAGGGACATAGAAACATAAAAATATAAATGAAACTAGGGAATTCAGAGTTTCAAATCGATTTCCCCAAATTCTGAAAAGTTCTGTGGTTGGTCAGTCACCAAGTGAACACAGTAGAGCCAAAAGTTGGTTATGAGAAAATGGGGAGGATAGTGGGTAGAGGACCCTGTAACATGACCTTTGAGGCAGAATTCAAGTCCCTATGAAGGATGTAAAGTGAAAGAGAAGAGATAGAGGATCAACATGTTTTCTCTACATTCTACACCTATGACTCTTCCCATCCACTGACAATCAACATGTGGAATATTCCTCTGAGCAAAGACTTTTCTAGAACACTATAGACGATCCCTTTATGTCCTCTCTCAAGTAGCAAACTTAGTAAGAACAAAAATTTAGCAGAAGAATCTGACAAACAGAAGTTTATTTTAATGCACATTCGTTCATTGCATTTTGATGAAGTCTCAACATGAAACTAATTTGTAATATTAATGACAGCAGCTATCTCTTTTAGTTGAAAACACACATGATGATCCTCTATAGTTGAGAAGTTGAATGATCAGGGTTAATTGCAAAAGCCCAAATTACAAGAGTGGGGATGTGTTTGTTACTTGTGTATAGTTTTGCTGAAAGAATAAAAATAAATGTTTATCATTTAAAGTACCCATTGATCTTGTTGGTATAGCTTCATCTTCCCAGTACTCACGAGGATGTAAAAAACCAAAGGCAAAGCAAATGGTGATAAAATGCAAAAGCAAATCACAAATGCCATTGATTTCATGGTATCTTGATTGTGTCAATAGACATTTTAAATGTGGGGCAGGAGTTGGGTTTTTCTTTTTCTGACTTTTTAACAGTTGAACAGAGAAGGAAGGTTGCCTATCAAGGACAAAGAACATTCCCATAATGCGCAGAAGTCCATACTGGGAAGAGAGTTTTGTTACATGGAAAGGAATGATCACCTGGATGATTTCATCTGCTGATGTCTCAGTTCATTTTGGAGACCTAAAATATTTACATAATCTTGCATATCAAATGGATAACACAACCTGTTTCAAATGTTATGAAGTCAGAGCCCCATAGAGAAAAGCTTTCTCTGCTAACTCATTATTATTTTGTTTGTTTTGTTTTTTGTCGAAGTTTAGCATTGTTTAGGTAATCAAGAAAAACACACCAATTCCTTATGCCTTCAGGGAAAAAAGAAATCCATGAGAATTAAATAAAATGGCTATAATGAAGAAGCTACTTCCAAAGCCTATAGCCACTGGAAATAAAATGCATTTTGTGGCAACCCTTTTATAAAATGTAAAATATTTTATATAAACATATTTTATAATAAATAATTTTAAAATAACATATATAACATTTTATGTGCATGGAAATATATGATAAAAGGTAGTCCTTTATATTTTCTCAATTTCTTTCTTTTCAGGCCAAAGTTTTTTCATTAATGTGCATAGTCAGCTGCTTTGAAGATAAAAATGCCATATATTCAGGATGAGTTTTTAAATTAAAAAAAAAAAATCCCATTCTTCTGATGAATCAATAAAGTGCCTTTTTTAATTCGAATCAAGCAAAAGTTTTCCTCTGTTGCAATTTTTCCTTATACAGGAATGCTCCCCTCTTAGATGGAGCAATGGTTGGCTCAGGCATCCAGGGTAGCCACCAGGAAGACCAGAGCAACCTCTTCCTGAACTCAGCTCTTTCAGCCTGAAACTTCCAATTATTCAGGTCACCTCTCACTCTACTCCATGGCAATACATTTCCTAACTCTTATAATGAATATTTCCATACGCTGATGAAAAATACCACTTTCTGGGAAATGCAACTTAACTATGTGGACTTAGTCCAGATGCTAATTATGCACATTTATTTTTAGAAAATTCTAAAAAGTTAATTTCTTCTTCTTCTTCTTTTTTTTTTTTTTTGCCCCTTGGTTATTATTATACTACCCAAAGAATCCTTCCAGTTTTTCTTTTGTTCTTATATTAATTAAAAATAACCCATCTTCATGTAATAAAAAAATGTGACTATTTAGTATAAAGCAGTAAGCTAATGACCTTACACTATCACAAAGAAAAATATAGTCTGGAAGCTGCTGCTTTATTTTTAAAGGGGAGCCCACTGTACATGGAATTACTTTTTAGCACATTATATGAAGGCAGTATCACGTTGTTCTAATTTAGACTATCAATACACTCTAATTCCCCAAATAGCATTTGACCCAGTGGTTCTGAGTTGCTTTTATGAAAATTTGGTCAACTGGTGAATCAAAAATCAGCCACAGTCCTAATCAACAGTAATATTTAATATTCCTCAGGAGTATCGTGCACATTTTGCAATTTCCTGATCCTAGGAACATTATAGATTATGGATAAATATGTAATTAGAGTTTTAAAACACACATTATGAAGCCTTTCTTTTCTGTATTCAATTTTGAATCAAACTGAAAACAAGGCTTAATAAGCTAAAGAGGAATCACCAAGGTTTTCAGAATCAAAGGCCCTTGAATTATATTTGAGGGTGTGAATACTGGCAGATGCTGAGAGGAGGCCTCTCTGGGGTACACATCGGCTACTTTTAGATTTCCAAACTGTAGTAATAGTTACAGCCATTAATTACCAAACACCCTTATTACTCTATAAACATAGCTAATTCTCTGATCTCGATTATTTATTATGCAATTATTTATTACTGTAGAAAAATACTCTGGAAGTGCCCCAGCCACTTTTCCTATATGAACACTCTTTCATGTCTTTGACATCATTCCTATCCTAGCCTGTCTAAAGCATTATACAACAGGATTTATACATTTCTACCCTTATTCCAACTCCAGTTGAATTAGCATAATATCAATGATCATATTGCTCTAATATATGTATATCTATGCATTTACATCTGCAGTATCTCTACATAAAATACAATGAGCTTTATGCAATTGTTAATTTGAAAGCAGTATTTCATGCATAAAGACCAAGAAAACTAAGTAAACACTTCTACCTAAAAAACACATTTTCTTTCGTAACAACTCTATGAAAATCATTTGTATTATACAACAGCATGGTCAACATTGGTTTACAATTAGTCAAAGAAAGAAAAGGGTTAAAAAGCTACCGGTTAGTTTGAGAAATGTTCTTTTTTAGTTCTCTTGTTCCTGGCCTAGTCTCAAGCTAGCACGTGATCAGCTGAATGCCTGCCAGCCTCTTTCTTGTTGATCCTCCGGAGACCATCTGTGCTGGGGGCATTGATTAGAGTGTGTCTGCTGGGATTACATCTTTTCTGTTGCCATGCCAACTAATCAGCTGATTTTGGTTACCACAGAAACAAAATGTCAGAGCTCACAGTACGGTAACATGAATTCAGCACAACAGAAAATGTTTTCTTAATTGGGGACCCTTTTGATTTTGGATTCCAAGTGAAAGGCAGCTTTTAAAAAAAGGCCAACTTTAGATAAAAGCTACATTAATTGTATTGATTAAGAGGAATGCACAGAATTTTTCTGAAAAGAGAGAATATTAATTCTCCTTTATAAGCTATGTCTGTTTTTTACCATTTCCAGACAAGGAATATATATATATATATTTTTTTTTTCCCCCCCCTTAGGCACCTCTATTCCATTTGCTGATTGTTGCATGTAAAATAAATCACAAAGCTTTCAGTTTCCTTTAACTTCCATGATGCAGGCAGGAGTCAGGGAGGCCAAATAAGGCTTGGGAGAAGGCCATGGGTTTAACTACCCTGGGGGAGACCAAGGGTGACCGAATTCTCCTCCATTCTTCTGTTTGAGGAAGTCATTTAATTTTCCTTAAAGAAAACACCCAACACAGTCAACTCAGATTCAATTTTAAGGATTCCTCTCTTGCATGTGATATGCTCTGGATAAAGCTGATTTCTTGATTTTGGCTGACAAAGGAGGAGCCCAAGGCTTGTTGCAGCTCTCCCTTTTGTAGACTCACTACAGTTTGATGGCAAGAAGGGTCTTCAACTGGTTTGCTATGTCATGGTAAACAGAGAATGCAATTTAACTTGACCTTACAGATCCTCCAATTGAGTAATTCATCAGAAGGACTACATCTATACCTTCTCATTATGAAATTCTATTCCAGTAGAAGTAAACCAGAACCTCCATCTGCCCTGGGTTTGTGGTTCGTAAACACAAAACAAATAGATTAGATTTAAAAAAAAAAAAGCATGACATTTAACTGGGCTAATATTTGTTTAAACATCTAATAATCCCCTTTCCTTAAAAAAAAAAAAAAAAGGATTATAGCATCCAAATATCCCTCTACTGTCAAGATATTTCAGCTGTCACTGGCTGACTGCAGTCACCACCCTTTTGTCTGAGCTTTCACTGCAGGTGGCTTCTATCATACTAACACCCCCAGGAGGAATTGTGTGGCTTAATCTCCATGCAACCCTTTTGAATTAATTCACCTTGGTGAATTAATTGCCCTAGTAGGGATGTTCTAGAGGAGTGGTTTGGGGACAAGAAAGTCTTCCCCATTTCAGAGTGCACAACTCTCATGACTAAGATGCCAGAAAAGAAGCTCTGAAGACCACTCAACTGAGGAGTTTAGGGGCATGGTGTCTAAATGCCTAAAATTACCCATGGATTCTGTCTGCAAGTGGGGTCTGAGCTGGAGGTCTTCACCCAGATTTTCTATCATCCTACAGTGCTTCTGAGACCTTTGAAAAAAAGAAAATGGTAGACATCAATAGCATCTTTCTTAAGTAATGTCCTATCAACACATTACTAACTCTACTTGTGCTGGTATTTGGGTTGTTTAAAGAAAATATTATCAGAGCATGTGGTGGCTCAATTGGTTAAGCATCCAACTCTCTCTCTCTCTCTCTTTTTTTTAAGCATCCAACTCTTGATTTCAGCTCAGGTCATGATCTCAGGATCGTGATGTTGAACCTTCCGTTGGGCTCCACACTGGGTAGCTCCACTCACAAATTTTCTCTCTCTAAAAAAAGTTTTAAAAAAAGAAAAATAGTGAAGAAAATACCCTTAAATTAGAGTAAATAGAAAGCACCTAACCCAGTGTCTGGGACATAGTTGGAACTCAATAAATGGTAGCCTTTTGTACTAAATTCCCAAAGAGAGAAATGGTAATATCTCATAAAAGGTTGAAATGAATTGCTAATTATTTTCATGGACTATAGTTTTAGAAATGAGTATACCCCCTATTGAGTTAATTGTTATTTATGATTTTTTAAAAATTGTGTAGTTCATTGATTTCCAAAATTTTATAATTTGTTTTTAGCATAGGAAGCCTTTCTCCAGGAAAGCTTGATCAGAAGTCCAATATATCAAAACGATGAACCTGAAGCTGCTCTGGTCAAATTGAGAAAATAGGTGGGGATCACATGGTCTGGATGGAGGCTGAACTCTTCCCAGAGCACCTGAGACACATCCCTGGATCCTTAGATGTCAGAGAGCACTTTATGACAACCACTAGTCTGGGGTTCTGCATTCATTAGTTACATTTCTTTTATCTTTAGAGCTATCATTTACCGCCATCCTACTATGTGCCAGGTACATACCAGGCACTCTACACATGCATTCTCAGTCATATATTTCCCTATCAACCCCATACAAGGTTAGTATTATCCTCATTTTAAAGATGAGTAAACTGGGACTTAGGGAATTTATTTGGTTTCCTCAAAGTCTCAAAATAAGTAAAAAATAGTTAGGATGAATCTAGTACTTTCTGATGTAAAAGCCTCTGTCTACTCTAAAGCAAACATGGACTGAATAATCAGTTGTAACTATTTAAAATAGACCAATATGCTACCACTACTTCCTATTTTTTAATTGAAGTAGGATCAGTAGTGTCCAATTGCTTAGCATTTTCTCCCATTTCAAAGTCATTAACAGTGAAATAAAATAGGTAAATTAAATAGAAACTACATGCTGAAAATGATCTGAATATCAAAAGAAGAAAAAAAATGATCATCCTGTCAAGGAAAAGAGCCTTGCAAATTCTGTTTCATTAATAATACATATTTTTCTGAGAAAGATACCGCCCCCTCCCCCAAAGACTGGCCTTTTATGCAAGCAGAAACTGAGACTGCTGATAGGATGTGATTGAAGGAATATATCCTAAGCATGCCTCCATTTTCCACATGCCAGTAAATGATCCCGGTAGCCTTGGGTTTTAAACATTGTCCCTCTAGAATTCGTCCCTGAAAATGAAAACTTACTCTGGTTGAGTAAACTTGTAGTAAGACACACTTAAGCATGAACTATTTTATTAGGTACTTTCTCCAGGAGGAGGGCAAGCATGATTAGAACAAGATTTCAAACTACGATGGTAGAAGGATGATGAAAGCAGAGATAAAAGGGGTGGGAGAGTTTTGCAGAGACACACCATGTGCAAGGAGCTTTTGACATAATACTGCAATAATATAGGTTTTGTTCCCATATTTGCAGTTGAAGGAACAGAGGCTCACAGAATTTTGGCAGCAACCAGTCAAGTTACTATTAGCTCGCAGCCAGTAAGCAGCTGTGCTGTCTTTTGAACCCATGGATTCTAGAGCTCATGGTTGTCTCAGTGTGCCATGGGTAAAGCATTTGTGTCACATCCTTGCAAGGATCCAGCACTGCCCAAAGACAGTCAGGGAGACCATGCTGAGCAGCTGACGTGTGAGTTACAAAAATGTGGCGTTCACAAAGTGCACAGCAAATGAGTGTGTTGTTTGTCGCTTCTAGGTATGTACAGAAGGCAGACTGATCTTGGAGTTCACCTTTGATGATCTCATGAGAATAAAAACATGGCACTTTACCATTAGACAATACAGAGAGTTAGTCCCAAGGAGCATTCTAGCCATGCATGTAAGTAATTTCAACACTATTTTACTCTCTTTTATTCTCCCCCATCATTTACTCAAGGAGGAAAAGTCTGGTTCTCTCTCTGAAAGAATACCAGCAGTCCTCACCTGTTGGGTAATGAACTCTCAATTTTGAGTTTTCCCCTCAGCCATTTTATTCCACAGGCCTTTCCCTCCCACCTTGTTTCTGAGTTTGGTGCATTGTGAGATTTTTTTCTGATACTTTATTATTTTAAACTCCAAACTGAGGTTACCTCAATAAACAGTTTGTACTTTTCTTAAATTCCACTGAGTCATTATCAAGTACTGCTCTGCTGGGCTATTAAACCTCTTATGTAAAACCAGGGAAAAAAATGAAACAAGAAGTAAGAAAAACAGTTTTCAGTTTTGATTAGGACCATCTGACAAGACATGGGGCTCACATAATTCAGATCTGTGTCAATATCCTTCCTAACCATGGTGCTGGAATGAAGCGGATGATTTGGGGTTCTCTCAGTTTCATTTGACCATAAATCACATCAAATTTATTGAACACCTACTAGGTGTATGGCCAGATCTGATGCCAATCTGGAGATATGTTTTAGAGGTAAGACTTGGTAGGAGCTAGTTCAGTGCAGTCCCTGAAGGCGTCAAAGACACTGACGTAAATAAATCCCCCTTCCATAATGCATGATGCAGCAGTTTCTGTAAAAAAAAGCTTTGGAGCAAAATCAGACTTAATGAGCCTGATTTTTAAGACTCTGTACAGTCAAAAAAGAATACAATAAGAGTTGCTAATATTTAATGGGTGTTTGCTACACTAGGTCTTGTGCTAAGCATACATACACATTCAATTTAACCCTCCCAGTAATCCAGAGAGGTATGGGATCATTATCCCTGCTTTAGAAGTAAGAAAACCAAGGCTTGGGCTTGATACGTTGTTCCATGTTTCTCAGCCCGAAAGTGGCAAATCAAGATTTCCACTCAGCTGGTAAGGACTCCAAAACCCAAGCTGATGAGCCATCTGTCTCCTGACTATCCAATTCCAGTCTGTCTCCTCAGGATTTTGTCCTCGACCCTCTTCGCCCTACTGGTTAAGCCAATCTCTCCCTTTTCTATTGACCTTGTACTTTGTGCTGTGACACCCCACTCCCTTGGTCCAATCTTTCTGCCTCTCCATATCCCCAAGTTCTTCACTTTCGAAGCCCATTTCACATCCTCCTCTCCCCTGGAAGCAGCCTGGAGTAGCCACTCGTATTGTTCTCAAAATAGAGACAGCAGAGGGTAGTGATCAGGAGCCTGGGCCCTGGAATGAGACCACATACCTTTGTATCCCTGTCCCTGTGTGACCTTGGGTGAGTGACATGGCATCTCTGGGCTTCCAGTTCTTCATCTATAAAATAGGTACAGTAGTAGAGCCTGCCTCAGAGGACTGGTTTGAGGATTAAGAGTTAATGCATGTAAAGGTTGTAAAACAGTGCCTGGCACGTAGTTGGTCCTCTTAAGTAGTGGTGACCAGCTTTTAGCAGCTTCAGCAGTGGTAACATCCTTCTTTCTGTTTATTATTATCCTGTCCTCTGTCTGCAGAGTTGATGCGTATGATGTTGGCCATAACTACTGGATGTGTATCTATAGAACCAGCTGTTCCTGGCATGTGGAAGGGGTCCCATAAACACTGATTCCATGTCCATACAAGACCCCTTTCCCATAAACTGACACAAGAAATGACAAGTTCTGACTCTTTTCTCTGAAACTCAGTTTTTTATTGATATACCACAGCCAATTGGTTGCATGACTATGAGGAAAATTAAATACAGGAAAGAATAAATTAAAGTGTTAGAATAACCTAGATAGTCCTGTGACTGCAGACATGAAGACAAAAGGATGTTTACAGAGTCTTTCTCTGTTTAGCTCCAATATGTTTTTACCAGTTCAGAAAGAAGGAAAGACAAACAGAAAAAAAGAGCATCAACCAAGATATTCACCTCACAATGAAATCCAGAAAGAATTTTTTTTTTTTTTTTTTGGTAGCCCAACAGAACATCTGGGGTAGCCCATGGAACATTACATCCCCCTTTTAAATGTGGCAGATATTTTGGAAAATGTGATGCTTACCCTAACAGTCCTGCAGGATGAAAATTGTTGAGAACATCTATATATATATATATATATATATATATATATATATATATATATATATATATATTCTATGAAATATATGTAATTTCATAGAAGTGGCAAAGTTTTCAAATACAGTCTTGGACTCCAAGCTGTCAAACACAACAGTATCACAACAGGAAACAAAGGCCAGTACTAAAGCCTGGCCCTACCAAGTCCACAGGCTCTGCCTTTTCTGCTGAGTGCCTGAGACTTGGAAGTGTCCTGGCAGGGCTTAATGACTCCCCTCCTGAAGATATGGGGGCCGCTCATGGAGGAAGTAAAGTTGTTTCTCCCAAGAACTGTAAGCATGCCTGCCTCATTTTGGTTCAACCTGGCAACAGATCTTGCAGCATTGATCCAAAAATGTCCTTGAGCCATTATATGCAAGTGTCTTCAAAATGTAAATTAAATTATCTCCAGCAACCTCCCCTCTGAGAAAAATCAACAGTGTCGAGATTGCATTTCTTAGCAACTGTAGCCCAGTCTGAGACTTTCTTGGCACCATCTTGCAGAGATAAGATATGTGATTTTTTTTTTCCTGTTTAGGCACAAGATCCTCAGGTCCTGGATCAGCTGTCCAAAAACATCACCAGGATGGGACTAACAAATTTCACCCTCAACTACCTCAGGGTAAGACCAATGGGATAATCACATTTCCTGGTGAGTTTGGAAAGTACTTTAGAGGTGTATATGTATCTTGAATGAAGGAGTTAAAATGAGGTAATATAGCACAATATGTGTACCTTACATTACAATGTGTGTGTGTGTGTGTGTGTGTGTTTTCAATGGAGGTTGGAGTTTAATTAACAAAGCAGCAAACCTAGACTTTGTCAGGGTTGAACTTTCTCTCTCTGTTTGTATGACTCTTAGAATTAATTATTCAAAGGCCAGCAATGTCTGCTCATACAATGTTTTGGCGCTATGCCCCTTGTAGTTGTCTCGTTTTTGATGTACTGTTGTTGAGTTTACTGCCTCTACATCTCCACCCAGGGAGTGTCCCAGAGAAGACTCAGTGTGCCCTCCAGAGAGGGTCCCCCAAAGTTCATTCCAATGGTGGAATACTCTCTGTGTAACATGTAATAGATTTTCTGTGTTGGATATAAAGTCAGTTTTGTTTTGTTTGTTTGTTTTTAAATAAAGAGTTAGGCAAAATTCTCTGTCTGCATGATAACTATAGCTTCTCTATTTGGTCTAAAAGGGAAGCACTTGACACACCAGTTTGCAGTGTAGAACTGTAGTCACTATGTTGCAGGTAGAGGATATGGTTTCCTTGATAAAGCAAGCATCATCTGCCAGACTCCGTAAGAAAGTCAGTGGTCATGTTCCACATCCTTTTGCCTCTGAGTCGTTGAGCTCCCTCATTGTCATTGTGTGGCCACTTCTCTGGTCCATTTCGTAATGGAGTTCGTGCTGTTATTTCTTTATCGCTAAGCGCTGTGCTAGTTTGTGATTTTGTTTTGTGTTTCCAACCTTCTGTATACAATCATTTTGCATATGTCGAAATGCTGAAATGCTTTGGTCAGACTTTTTCTTCTGTGAATTAAGAAGGATTTGAACAAAGGCTTCCAAGTCATGCACTTATTGCCATGTGCCAGGCCCTAGGCTAGACAGTCAAGATTCAAAGACAAAACTCATGGTACCTGCTATCAAGAATCTCATTCTTCTGAGGGTGAGACCCATAGAGAGAACATTATATACAAAATCCTAAATAACAATGATTGAAGTTTCCAACTGGAATTATGAGAGTACAAAATGGAGACCTCCCAGAAGAATACATCACAGAAGCTTTGTGGAGGAGATGGTTCCTGACTTGAATGTGAAAGAATGAATAAAGGTAAACCAGGGGAAGGAGGCAGGAAGGTCATTCCTGTTAGAGGGAAAAGAGGGGGTCTAGATTAGGGGATGGAACTCCAAGCAGGCTACTGATCCGGAACATGGAGTGAGAAGCCAGGAGAGGCAGGTGGGAGAGTAACTTGGGAGCCAGGTCTTGGAGCAACTGCCTGGCCAGGCTACCAGGCCAGAAGCCTCTAAAAGGATTAAACATAAGCATAGTAGTGTGCCCCTCTTGAGTACAGGGAGAAGAGCTGTTTTCCATCCAGCCTAGATGTCCTAGATCCAAATCCAGGTATGGTAAAAGCCAGAGTCAGTTTTGCTCCCCACTCCTACCTTGCCCCAACACTACCACCATTTTGGTAGCCCTGAACCAGATTGTTCTCTGGTAAATGGTCCTGTGGTCCCTGCTCAGAGAGAAACCAGAGTTTGCCCAGGAGGGTGGGTGGACAGGTGAGAGCTCCCGTTAGGGTAGCTGGAGCTAGGTTCATTCAAACAAGCTCTGCATTTAGAACTAGGTTCATTCAAACAATTTCTGCATTTAGAACTGCCCCCATAGGGCCGTGGGCACAGTGGAAGTGGGTGGCAAGGCCTGAGAGGTGGGGTCTATGGCATGCTTTAGCCATGGGAATTCAGAAGGCTGCTGTCTCCTGCTAGGCATTTCATCTTGTGAGAGACCATGAATGGTTTAGTTTAAGCTATCTGAAGATGCCTTTCCTCAGATAGAGAGGTTCTATACTATATGTCCTCAGTTGACCCTACATAGGAATCTGGGACTCTGGATTCTATCCTAGACTTGGTCACTGACCCTCTGGTAAAATCTGGACAGATGCTCTATTACATCTTTTAGCTGCACTTAACACAGATCAATAAATGCTAAATTTCCTTCCTCCCCTTTCCCTAGCTCCTCTTATTATCATCAGGAAAATGGTGACCTTCTCCTTTGGGTCAACAAGGTGGTTCCACCTGGTTCCCATGTTCTGTAATTCTCTGATTTTAACCCACAAAGACTGAGAAGATCATATCTGCAAAAGTGGAGAAAGGCAAGGATTGGTACCAACCATCTCCCAACAATGATATGTAAGGAAGATGTGTGTGGGTTTGGGCAATATGGAGTAGTGTTTCAAAGGCTATCACTTAAGTGGCATTTACAGCATGTCCTGAATTCACTAGTCTTCGCAATGGTCCACGTGCATTAACACCATTCATGTAAGAGAGCCAGGCATGGAGAGTTCAAGTAAGTGAACTCAGTCACCCAGCCTCACACCACCATGTGACTGGACTGGGATTTGAACTCAGGCATTCTGGCTCTAGAATCTGTGCTTCATACAGACCTCTGCTGCCTTCCTAATAAGAAGGGAAGACAATGATATTGACAGGAATCAGATCGTGTCTTTCCTGCCTTGACAGGGGAGGCAGCACCATCTATCACTGGGTCCTTAATCCACTTTGCCAAAAGTAATGACAGCTGCTTGTAAGGTTTCACATACAGATTAATCCATGTAAATGGCTTAGCACAGGGTCTGAGGACAGAAGGCACTCTGTTGTGTTCATTTTCATAATTTATTGAGCACCTACTATGTGCCCACCATTGCTGTTCATACTGGAACCATCGAGAGCAACATGGCATCTGGCTCTCTTTCATTCTGGGTCCACCTAACACTCCTTTACTTTGTCTGCTCACGCATCCTGGGTCAGCAGCTGTTTGTCCTTCTTGCCTCCATTATTCTTCCTTTTGTCTACTCCCTCCATCACTTATTCCCCTGTCAATTGGTTCAGTACTCTTTCAATGAGCCCACTCTGTCTTCCTGGCCTTATGCCAAGTGCTGGGCCTTCAATGTGGAGAAGATGTGGCCCCTTCCTGGGCTGGGTGAGGCCAGTGGAATATGGTCAGCCACAGTTCCAGTGAGGTGTACTGACAAGGAAGGACCTACAGGGCTTGGGGGAGTCTGGGGAGCTGGTCATCTGGTCTCCAGATAGAAGCCACCTTTTCCAGCAATAACTCAAAGCAGTTGTGAGCCACTTAGCAGGTCAAGTCTGAACAGAACCCTACACTCAGTTCCCAAAACCAGGCACATGGGCTTCCATGAGGAGACCTGGCCTTGTTAGTGGTTACTAAGAATGACAAACAAGGATTTTCTTTTTGGATTAGAACTGTGATCAAAGATTTTTTTAATGCTCTTTCCATCTGATATTCATAAGACAGCTGAGCAATCACCAAATCCATTAATTTATAAAACTTCTTTAAGACCTGGATCTTTAAGATCTTTCTGAGGAGCCAGGCCTTTGCCTGAAGACTCAGGGCATTATCTGAGGTATTGTTTAAATAGTTCATGAGGAGCTCCAAAACCACACCCAGATCAGGAAAAGAGGTCAGAAATGTGTGTTGGCAAGTATTAATCCAAGGTCTTCTAAAACAGCAGACAATTTTTTTTTAAATTGATTCATCCTTCTTTGGAAAGGAGGGCTAGAGATTTTAAATGCTACAGACATCTGAAATTTCAATATGCTGTGTCTTCCATGTAACACAGTTAAGCACTACAGAAAGTAAGCAATTACAGTCATCTAGCTTCGCCAATACAGGTTCATTCACTGCCATGAAATTCCGAATCATTCTCATGAAGGTCTTGCAGTCAGGGGTGCTGCAGAGCTGACAGAGGGGCTCTGGTCATTGGAAGAAGGAGTAAGTGAAGCACTGTGCATGTGGTTTGAGATTGCAAGTGCTGATGATGGCACCGTACTTGGACACTCGCCTGGCAGCACTTTGGAAGGAACTTTGGTGACCTGATGCTTTTGAAGTGACAACAGAACAGATGTGATTTGAGTTGTCAAATTGCCAGGCATTGCCTCCTGTCTCCTCCCAGCATAACAAGGCTGGAGGTGCTCTGTGTTAAGAAGTGTGATGACGCCTGGCTCTCTGGTCCCAGTGGAACAGCAGCTGGTGGTTGCCGAATAGGGATGGGACTCTGATGAGATGTCACATTTCCTGCCTCAGTGACCTCTGGTAGGCCAGGGATTACTGTTCCTGTGGTAGTTACCTAAGCTGGGGCTGGGAACAAGCCTGCAGAGTGAGGAGTCATCGCCTCCTCCACATTTCACAAAACATGTCCATCGAATCCTGGAGAGGGAGATTGTTTCCCAATGTAGGATGATGGCACCCCTCAGTGCATTCTAGTGAGGAAACGAGAGAATTAAGGGCTAGGAATTCAGGAACACATCCTTTGCCATGTTTGCTAGAAAGCAGCAAGTCCTGCTATCTGCCTGGCACGGTCAGGAAAAGATCCAGTTCAGCAACCACAGGAAGACAGGGTGCAGTTTGATAGTATTGGGGCATCTGAGTCAACAAGACCTGGTTGTGCAACCTTGTCATTCCCGACAGATCCACTGTTCATTGTTTGCTATTCATTGTTCACTCCATAAGCATCTATTAGACAGGCCTCCTTTGTGTCAGGTCTCCATAGCTTTCAAGGAGGTCATTGTAGATCGGTTACAAAAGAAAACCAAATCTACTGGGAGAGAAGTCTGCCCAGGATACAGTGATCAATAGAGTAGCTAATATTTATTGAGCACTTACTATGTGCCAGGTACTGTTGCTAGGTACTGTGTACCAAGTACTGTTGCTAGGTACTTTGCTGGAATGCTGTTGCTTTTTTTTTTTTTAATACTCATGACAACTTTATGAGTAAGGGATTCTTTTCAGTCCTATTTTTCAGGGGAGAAAACTGAGACACAGAGATGTAACTGTGACTGAGTCACAGACCAGATAAGTGGCAGAGTTAGGATTTAATCCCACAGCCTAGGTCCAGCTAAGCACAAAGCAGGGAGAGGTTGTTGGAGGTTGGACATGGGAGGCTCAGAACCTTTAAGCAGGAGATGGCCCTTGAATTGATTCTGAAAGGTGAGTAGGTGGTCCCAGGTACACTAAACAGAAAGTCCACCACAAGTGGTGACAGAGAAGGATGGAGAAAGTTGTGGGTTTGGGGAACTCTAGACAGTTTCACATGGCTGGAATGTAAGTTTTAAGTTTGTTTTAGGTGCCAACACAAAGTAGGTGTTATCACCCAAAATGTATGACTGAACTGAGTGCCACAGTTCTAGAGAGAGTTTTGCTCCAGTAAGAATACAACATAACAAGGGAAAGCACTTCATGCTGGCACTTGAGTTTGGGGGCCAGACAGACAGGAGGATGTGTTTGTACTCAGAGACTTGTTAGCTGTGTGACCCTGGACAACGTACTTGACCTCTCTGAGCCTCAATTCCCTAATCTGGAAAATGGGTTATTATACCACCTTTATTGAATTCTAGTGAGATGGAGGCATGCGGAGGTCCTATTTCTCATTTGCCAAGTGTGCTTTTTGTGAGGGTCACGGGGAAAAGTCAAATCGTTCATTGGATTCCCTTGCACTCAGAGCTTATGAGAAGAGCTGACAACGTACTCAGCAGCCGTGTCCTTCTTCCTAAATTATTGGCTTTTATTTCATCAGAGTGAAAGCCCTTTCTCACTCAGGGTTTGAAATTGCCATCACTTCAAATTTCCTATAAGCACTTCTTGCATGTGAATGTTTACTGAATGCAGTTAACTGTTTTCTAAATTTAACTAGCTTTAACGAATTTGATTTTCAAACTGAAAAAGAAATAATTGATGTCAATTTCATTTCAATTCCACAAAGAGAATGGGGGGTGGGCAATGCAGAAATCATATCCTGAAGCATTTACTTTTATTTTTTAATTTTTTAAAGATTTGTTTATTTGAGAGACAGAGAGAGGGAGTACATTCAAGCAGGGGGAGGGGCAGAAGGAGAGGGAGAGAGAGATTCTCAAGCAGACTCTACACTGAGTGCAGAGCCTTATGTGGGGCTCAATCTCATGACCCCGAGATCATGACCTGAGGTGAAATCAAGAGTTGGACGCTTAACCAACTGAGCCACCCAGGCACCCTATGTCCTTAAGCATTTAAAGAAAACCTGCAGGATGCAAATTTCCAGGATACCATGAGTGGAATGTGGTATTTTCAATCATCTCACATCAACAATAGAGGAGATGGTCCTTGCATGCTCTCAATACACTGCAGGGAGACATTGGCTTGTACAGTTGTCTCCATCCTCGAGAATCTAAGGTACTCTGGTTTTGTTTTCAAGGTTTTTTTGTTTTGTTTTTTTGTTTGTTTGTTTAAGTTTTGAGTCAACTGTTTAACCAAGAGCTCTATTGTGGTGGCATCTACTATGTGCCAGGAACAAAAGGTGGCATCTACTATGTGTCAACAATAAGGGTGTTGACAAGAATGGATAAGATATACTCTATCTCTCTAGGAGTTGAAGTTACTGGAACAAGTAGATCCCATTTACAGTTCATAGTCCCCCCTCAGCTGGAACTTGAGTCATCCCAGAACTTCTTCCTCTCCTAATATCCTTGAGGATATGCTTCCTTGTTGGTCTCAGCATATGACTTATATTGGACTGTTTACAGTTTCTAGTGCATGAGTAGAGTGCTCTACTTCACCATGCTTGTCTAAGGCCCTCCATGCTTAGACCGCTGCTGCTTTCCAGCCTTGCCCCACATCCCTTCCCCATCTCACATGTCACCCTGTAGTCACACAACCACTGGCAGTTTTTCAAATGTGTTGTGTGTCTGTTGCCTCCATGCATTGGCATAGCACAACTTGACTTGTCTCACTTCCTAGAACACTGTTCCCACTTTTCTCTCCCCATCCAGTATTCCCAGGCCATCTCCTTCTCATCCTTCAGGACTCGTTTGTGCCTCATCTCCTCCAAGACTCTCTCTCTGACTCTCACCCAGGGCAGCTGCCCCTCCCCACTACTCCTGGAGCTCTGTGCACATGGTCTCTTGCTTAGCTCTTGATAGGTCCTGCATAAAAACTATCTCTCCACTCATCTATCTCCTCCATACATAGCAACAGATTGATTATCTTGTGTTTCCAGAGCCTCACAAGCTGTAGATCACAATAAGCACCCAGTAAATGTCTCCTGAATGGATGGTTGCTAGATGGGAGTTTGGTAAATGGAAACTAGATTTTGAATGACACTCTCCCCCCTACCCCCCCACACCCCCGCCAAACACAATAGAATTCAGATGAATTCACTTGCCCAAGTGTCTTAGGGGGAAAAATGTGTGATTGATTTTCAAAATCACTACCTAGAACCTCACCATGAAATCTAAAGAGCAGAAAATTTGAATACATTGAGAAAATGAAAGGAAAACCTGGCATGGGCCTCCAGATCTCTAGTGTGCAAAATTCCCCCTGAAATTCTCATAGTTCCCAATGTGAAATTTTTACTCTAATATCACAACTTCCACTTGCTCTGAATCACTATTTAATTTTTACTCTAAATGCCATTATACCCTTTTCATTATTTTGGAAATAGTGTTCTTTCAAATCTCGAAGACAAATTCCCTAATGGGTGATTATTTTTGTCTGTTTTCTTTGGCCAGATTTTCCTGAAGCTGAGATCCATAGACTTTTTTTTCTGCATTGTGCTTAACGTGACTTTAAAACATCTTATTATCCTGTACCCCAGCCAAAAGATGTTTTCTTTGTGTTTCTTCTTACTATTTATCCATCCATATGCATAATTTCTGCATAAATGTAATCAGTATACATATGATTTCCTAATGTTATTTGGTAAATACTTCTGCATGTTTCTACGTAGTCATCATATTATTGGTTTATAATAGGCAAATATTCCAGTGTGGTGCTAGGATAGTGTTTATTTAATCATTTCTCTAAATATCGAGCACTGAATTCATGTTCAAGTTGCCACTGTCATTAATACCATTCCTCTGAACACCTTTGCTGTGTCCTGCTCTGGGCAGTGCTGTCTGCAAGCAGAGGCTGGACCGTGGAGTCCATGTGCTAAGAAAAATAAATGTGCTTCGGATTCAGAGAAATGTGGGTTCAAATCCTCTCCCCCTTGTATCTGTATTGGCCTTGAACAAGTTGTTTCAGTTCTCCAAGCCCCACTTTCCTTATCTGGAAATCAGAAAGAATAATGTCTCACAGGTTGGCACCAGTTATAAGATCAGATGACTTATGGTTTATAAAAGTCTGGCTCTCAGAAGGAGCATAATAAATACCAGTCCCTTCTTTTACTATCTGAGAGCAGTGGATCAGGATTTAGCTTTCACTTTTGCTTCTTACTTCTTGTATCATATTCATTAGCTGCCTTAATTCTTTGGGGCCCCAGTTTTGTGATTAGGTACATTGTGAATCATAGTAACTGCATCACAGGTGAGGGTTGAAATGATAATGCATGTAAAAAGCACATTTAACTCTAAACTATGACACCAGAAAGCCAAGGGAGCCTCATCCCATTTATCATCTCCTGTGTGTTGGTCATGGCCTTGAATTCTACACCTACATTCTGAAGTCATGTGATAGATCAGAAAACACAGAAGCGATTGATTAATACCTACTGAGGAAGGAGGCAAGAAGGACTCTGAGACGTGTGCCCTATTACTGGCACGCCCCCTTTCCAGTACAAATGTTATTATAAGGGTGTAATATCACTGGGTGTTTTCAATACCATTTATAACCTTCTGGTTGGTATTGTTGAATAAGTCTAACCTTTCATATAAGCACCAGCATCAGCTAGGTGTGAAAGCAGCTGGGGTTCACAGTAATGCTTTTGACCCCATATCTTTAATTTCCTGAGTGAAGACTTTTGTTGTTATTACTATACTATAAGAACATTGGTCCCGCATGTAATCTCTACCGGTAGCAAAGAAGTAGAATCCATGCCTGGAAGAATTGGGTGGTTGGCTTTGGAAAATGATCCCCAAAAGAATGACATGAAGTGGCCTCTAGGGGAGTGAGTGTGGCTGGAGTCAACACTTGGAATCTTGTCAAGGTTTTTTGTTTTTTGTTTGTAAGGCTTTGAATGCCAACCATGTTATTTTCCTTGGTCTTATAACATGAGAAGGGACAACAGTCCAATCTTGTTTCCTGCCTAAATGCCAAGCCAAGCCCAAGGAACAGGAATCCCTGCTCAGCAATTGAGATGAACCATGGTTATTAGTGCTCAGAACAGGCTTATTAAACACTAAAGTTTGGAAGGGGAGGTTGCATGAACCATACCAGCAGATCTTCCCTCTGTACCTTCCACAGTGTTTGCACATTTTAGACTCTCCAAAGGCTCGTAACCCAGAGTGTGCTATTCAAGATGCGGTCCATGGCTCATTGTGGGTTTGCAAACTGTTACCAGTCTGTGATTAAGTATGGAAAATGAGAGTAAGAACTTTAACACTACAATAGCAATTTGACGTTGCGAGGACATCCAAGAGCATGTCCAATAGACTCATCCCACTGATTAGGTTATAGAGCTGTGCTGGTGTTATCAAACTTGCATGGCACTGATGGTCACTGATCAAAGGCTGGAGGAACACATGTCACAGACAGTTGGATGGACACTTGCATGTAGAGCATTGTGACATGAACCGATTCAGAGATAAGCTCCAGCTTTTCCAAGGACCATCCAGAATAACAATTATCATCATAATACCATCAGTTTTGAACAACTACTGTATGTTCTCAGTAAAACAATGGGATAGCTATTGTTATTCTCATTTTACAGATAAAAATCAGTCATTGCCTAAAGTGACAAAGCCAGCCAGCAGTGTTTTCCTGGCTCAGGTCTGGCTTGTCCCCCCAGACTGCTACACATGACCACTGCTATAGTGAGAACTGGTTTCTTGGCGCTGGCCAATGCAGGAGAGCCAATGCTTTAAAAAGTGAGGAATTTGTCATCTGAAACAAAGCTGTCACACCTCATTCTGATTCTTCCACTCTTCTTCCTCCTCCTCAGAGAAAGGCTCCATCTGAGAGGAGGCAGACAAAGCCCTTCTGAGCCATGGGAATGCTCCACACACAGAATGATTAAAACTTGGAACACCCGAAGGGCACTTTTAATTGCATTTGGAGGTAGAAAAGTAGTACATATGACTGTATGATAAGGGAATTAAAGTAGTTAACTCTTAAGTGAAATAATTGTAACATAGAGACATCCCAGTGTCTAGAAAAACAGTGATTTCTAAAGTCAAGGCAGAGGGAATGGCTATCAGAACATTAAAAGAAAAATACACACACACACACACACACACACACACACACACAGCAACACTATTTTCACCGAACAATACTAACTGAAAACAATTTCAGGGCCACAAATGCTTCTAAAATTCTTGGGCTTAAAAGTACAAATAGGGCTCAAATTAAAGAAAGTTATTTCCCAGTCTCAGGCACGGAGGAAGAGAAAGAAATTTTTGTTCAACGAGACACAGAAAATCAAGGGAGATGGTAAGGTGGGCAATTGGCAGTCTGGGGGAAGAAAAGCTGAGGGATTGCAGTTAAGTGCAAGATGGAGTCCAGAGTTAATTCTCCTGGAAAATAGTCTTCCTAATTGTCTAGAATGGGTAAAAAAAAAAAAAAAAAAAAAAAAAAAAAGTGTGTCAGGAAAATGCAGGGAAGGGGGCAAGAGGAGAACTGTTTCAATTTTAGAGCATAGGCAGGGAAGTAGCCTGAAATATGAAGAGGGGCTGGGAGGTCACACTGCTTAGAGATAAGGCCCAAGACCTTTCTATGTCTGGTTTCAGGCTGCTCTCCACCTTGGCATAGGTACCATCTTACTGCACACAGAAAGCTCAAATTATTTAAATAAAGTGACAGTTCTTAGATTGAATGGCCTCATCATCTGTCCCTAGCAGAGTTCAAGAAACACATAAGGGGTGAAAGGGAGGTCGAAGTCCCTAGTGTTGATGTACATAACGAGCTTGGAAATGGCTATAAAAATGTGTGCTATAATTAAGATAAAACAAGTTAGATTTGCAATGTCTGGATATGCCACTCAAAGGAAGAGAGAAGGCATTGACTGGGTATTGTTGAGAACCTACTATGTGCAAGACACAGACTTGGTTTTATTGAATCCCCACAACAAGTTTGGGAGGTAGGTGTTAATGGCTTCATTTTACAGAAGTAGAAACTGAGACTCATAAGGGGTTCTGGGACTCACTGAACGTCATTCAGTGGGTAAACTGCCAGGCTGGGACTGGATCCCATGTTGGCCTGATGCCCTCACCACTCTGTCATGCTGCAGAAATGTCACCTCCTAATGAGAGCTGAGTTGCAGAGCTGGATGAGGTCAGTCATTTCCACTGAGATGACCAAGCTATTCTGCCAAATTGTCAACAGGCAATTGTCAACAGATGCAATGGATAGAGAACTCGGAACAGTTATGCAGAATGGGGTCAAAGCCCAGCATGGACTCATTTCACGATGTCTTACATCCTTCTTTGTCTCAGACCTCTTCCAAATCTCAGGCCTCAAGCTATTACCCATCGCCCAGATTTTCCCCCTAACTCCTAGACTACTATCCCCAGTACCTAAACATATATTTTAAAACCACAGATCAGGTTGTCATTCCTCTGAGGTAGACCTTAAAATCATCTGCTTAAAAAGCATCCAGTGAAAATCCAAAATCCTTAGTTTTGCCCAAAAGGCCTTATGGAATATGATCCCCATCTCCCTTTCCCCCCAATCTTCATTCCATAGCAGTGTCCAGTTCCCCAGCCTGAGTTTTGCTTTTCCAGCATACCAAGTTCCTCCCTGTGGCAGAGCCTCTAGCTCTAGAACCTTGGGCAATGGCCTACTCGTTCAATGCCTCAATTTCTTCATCAATAGTCCCTTACCTCGGAGCACCAGGGTGGCTCAGCGGTTGAGCATCTGCCTTTGGCTCAGGTTGTGATCCCAGGGTCCTGGGATCAAGTCCCACCTCAGGCTCCCAGCAGGGATAATGCTTTTCTCTCTGCGTATGTCTCTGACTCTCTGTGTCTCATGAATAAATAAATAAAATCTTTTAAAAAAAAAAAATCCCTTAACTCATTGAGAGGCTTAAATGGAATAGTACTGGTAAAGGGCTTGAAATAGAGCCTGGTACATAGTAAATGCTCAGTAAACTCTCCCTATATCATCGTCATTATTCTCATTGCCTGAGATACTCTGGCCAGATTTTTGCATGACTGGCTCACCATTATTCAGGTCCCTGGACACATCGTCTTTTCCATCTCAAGTGACCTAGCCACCCCCAGCTACTTTCTACCATACCTCATTATGAATTTTATTTTCTCTGTAGCATCTTCATCAGTTGAATTATCTTACATAATCATCAGTTTGCCCTTCTGTTGTTTACCCTTCTGACCTTTCATGCCTGACACTGGAATATAGTTTGAAAGTGGGAACCCTGTCTCTTCTTCTCTGATGTCTGCAACACAACCTGATATTCAGTGATTAGAATGTCAATAATTTTAAGTCTACTCAGCTCCAGATGCACTCGTTGACAAGCTGGAAGTTTTTAAAGAGGAAACCATTTATAAAATCTCAAACCAAAATATAGCCTTGGAATACTTGAGAATGCTATGGAAAGGCTGTTAGCCATCCTTGACCTCATAGACTGAACACCTGGAGTGCTTTCCTTTAAGGATTTGATATTCTTTGCAATTCATAAACAGCCTTGTCTGTGAGGGTAGGTGAGGGATTCATTTTATTTCATAAATGTGCCTCATCCGCAAGACAAAGGAGATAAGCGTGATTTCTAAGCACATCTACTTAAGCATTCTAAAAAGAAGAAATGCAAAGCAGAAATATTAGCAAATTCTACAAATAAAATATTAATAAACCCCATGCTGGAAATGAGGAAACTGAAATCAAGTGGTTTGAGGCTGACCCAAGTCTATCTGCTTGTTAGTGTAGGATGGTTTCTGGTTTTCTTTTTGTCTTATACTTTGTTTGCAGGATCCATTCACACTCATTCAGTCTACAGATGTTTACTAAACACTTACTCTATGTCTGGATCTGCTCTAGGCTCTAGGTATCAATTTCTCTATTATTGCTAAATATTTCTGGGCTCATGAGAATCTCACATACGTTGCCTCTGATATCCTTAAAATCTTTTATACGCCCATCATAGCATAAGACTGGAAGTCTCCCCAAGAAGGCTACTATTTTCTCCCTCTTCTCTCTTTGCCTATTTCTCAGGCTTTGTGAAATAAGGTAAGGGAGTTACCCCTTTTTAGGTCAATAGCCAAGGATCATCATGGAAACTTTTGTCCTAAGAGAAGAACTCAACTCCAGAAACCTCACCACATGGATTTCTTTAAAAAGTATCTGTCGCCTTAGGAACTAATCAATGAAGCCATTGCTCTTCCTTCCTTTCTCAGCACCCTCTTTTGATTCCGTCAGCCTTTACCAAAGATAAAATTTGTTCCCACCTATCATATATTTTTTAAACAGTTTTACCATGAGTGGGAAGCTTAAGGGGAAAACTGAAAGTTTTTGTGATGTTGATGAACAGAATTTATAAACGTGAAGTGATAGCAACCCTACCATTTACACTCAACTTCTGAGCTTCAGGACATCGGGTATCTCACTAACAGATAAGAGGCAGGAAGGACCAGACTTTGCTTTAGAATAAGAAATGTAGGCTGAGTATTGAAAATGGTCATGCCCTGGCAGTGGTCTAGTCCTCTGGCAATTTCCTCAACACCAATTGTGTTGCATCTGTTCTGGCTTGCCATTAAAAGCAGAAACCATTCCTCTTCTGTATATTTGGGTGGAGGGTGGGCTAACACTTACCTCCATTAATTCAAAGATATATGAGACCTCTTATACTAAAATGCTCTGTAAGCTGTAAGGTTCTCCTGTGAAAACAGACTTCCTCACACACTCTTCAAGCCTTCAGTGTCCAAATTCCTGCTATCTTAACTCAGAAATCAAGAAGTTGTAAATGAAATTTTAATATATATCTTTCGTTATGCAATTCAAGCTACTCACTACCCAAAACACGGGAGCCAAATTGATTCATATAGCTCAGGAACCTCATCATTCAGCACACTTGCTCTCCAAATCGGGAAGCTATGTGGGTTTTAGGTGGCCAGAAATAATTGAACCAGCAGCCACCAATCATGGCCACTAGCACAGTCTAGTTTATACAGGAGAAAATAATTGGGGTTGAATGATACAAAATTACTATTTTTGCAGGTCAAACACTGCCAAATATTGGCTATTTCATATGGGTCATCCTAATGTTTGAGAAACACAACCCTGTATCAAAGGGAAACAATCATTTGATTCCATGATTTTTATGTTTCCACTATTATCATCCAGTTCCTACTCAGCATCATAATTGTAAACACAACAGCCATTTATTGCCTGGTGACTTTGTACCAGGCACTCAGGTGACTTAACTAACCTTGATCATCTCCTTTTAAAACTTAATTATTTATATTTTGAATAGATAATGTACTCATATACTAGTGCAAAACTCAAAAAGTGTAAAAACTTTTAAAATATATGCCTTCACACCTGGCCCCAACCTCTCAGTTTCCCTCCCTAGAAGCACTCAACATTGTCAGGTTCTTGCATTTTCTTCCTGGAACACTCTATACAAATGCAAGCATATATTGCTTTAAGCACACACATATATACACACTTGCAAATCAATGGTAATATACCGTGCATTCAGTTCTAAGTATTGAACAGTGGCATTCTTAATAAAATCAGCAGAGAGGGGCACCTGGGTGGCTCAGTGGTTGAGCATCTGCCTTTGGCTCAGGTCATGATCCCGGGGTCCTGGGATCTAGTCCCTGCAGGGAGCCTGCTTCTCCTCTGCCTATGTCTCTCCCTCTCTCTGTGACTCTCATAAATAAATAAATAAAATATCTTAAAAATAAATAAAATAAAATAAAATAAAATAAAATAAAATAAAATAAAAGCAGCTGAGTTATATCCTGAGGAAGTGTATCATTCTAGAGATAGACCATATTTTATTTTACCAAGTGCTTTATTGACAGACACTTGGTTTGATTCTTCTAAACTTTTTCTACTCTTAACAGTGATTTGCAAATATCTTTTTATATTTGAAAACATAGGAGCAACTAAAAACCTAAATTTGTAGGAGTAATAAAATCGCCAAGTCAAAAAACACGTACATTTTGTAATTTTGGTAACTATTGTCAAGTTGGTCAACTTAAAGATTATACCAGGTTTCAGCTTCACCAGCAACATATAAAGTGACTATTTCCACACTTTTTAACAACTAGAAGCTATCAAAATTTTCTCCTATTTTCCAATATTATAGGTGAAAAATGATATCTCATTTTCATTATAATATGCATTTTTCTTATTACAAGAGGGATTTATTATCTCCTCCTATACTTAAGAGCCATTTATATTTCCTTTCTTGTGAGTTATTTGCTCATAATTTATCCATTTTTCTATTAATTGTTATTCTTTTCTTATAGATATGTAGGGCTTTATATTTTAAAGAAGCACACACTTCATTGTGATATAATTGGAATTACATTGCACTTTGTAGTTTTATTTTTTAAAAATGTGTATAAAGTTGCTTTGCTCATTGAATTTGGTCTTGCTGTGTGTGTGTGTGTTAAATGAAGCAATTTCCCCCCATGTCTTCTGTTTTGTGTTTTGTATTTAGCGTTAACCCTCTTTGAGTTATGATAATAAAAATTCATTTCTCTTTGTTTTTTAATGCCACTTCTAAAATTTGGGGGGGAATTTTACTTTTTATGTTTAGATAATTGATCCACATGGAGTTTGGGCAGCATAAAGTGTGGAGAACCTACTCAATTGTGCAATTGTTCAAACAGAATTTGTTGATTAATACATAGTGTTTTCACTGATTCGAAATACTACTCTGGCATATTTTAAATTGCCATAGGTATTTGTGTCTGTTTCTGGGCTCCAATTCCTGTTCTGTTAATTTCTTTTTATATTCTTTATCAATACTACACTTTAAAACAAATTGCTGTTGCTTCATAATATACTTTAGTATCTAGTAGAATTGGCATCACATCATTATTCTTCTTCATAGGATTCTTAGATCTTTGTTTATTTTTCCGTCTAAACTTTAGAATTAGATTATCTAATTTTAAAATAAGTTTATTGGTATCCCATTGAAATTCTATTACATTTGCAAATTAATGTTGGGGGAATTGCTATCATTATGATGTTGGTTCTTTCTATCCAAAATTCTGGATAGCTTTTCCAGGAGTGAGGTCTTTTTGGTATTCTTTGGTAATATTTTTAGGTTTTTCTTTGTCTGTCTGTATTGTAAGTGCATGTGTTTGTGCATGTGTGTGTATTGTTTTATATACAGATATAGATATGTATATATTTTCCATTTCTTGGAAACTTTGGACCTGGAGAATCTATTTTTTGTTTAGAGTCATAAACATGATCTTTTCTTCCATTTTATACTTTCATTGGTTTTGTTTATAGTTATGAAAGTTATTGACTTCTGTGTTTTAATTTTATTCCCAAGAAACTTACAGAATCTTCTTAGTATTTATAATAGTTTTTTTTTTTTTTTAAGTTTATCCTCTTGGGTGTTCTAGCTAAGTTATATCATTTGCAAATAATGAGACTTTAACCAAGTCTTTTCCAACTTTTATATTTTATTTCTAATTACATTGGCTAGTATCATCAGAAAAGTGTTAAATAATAGTGAGGATAATTAACATCCTTATCTTGTGTCTGACTTTAATGGGAATGCTTCTGGATTTTTTCATTAAGCAGGATGATGGCTTATGATTTGAGATAGATATATTTCTCATGTTAAGGTAATATCTATCTATTCTTATTTTATTAAGAGCTATTTAAAGTTAAAAAAATGGATGTTGAATTTTATCCCATGTATTTCTGGTGTGCAAGGAGATGGTATTATTTTTTCTTTTTATTATTATGATTAAGATTATTTTTTTTTTTATTTTTTTTTTTGATTAAGATTATTAATAAGCATAATTGATCCTTATTTGGTGCAATTGATACCTAAGGCAGTATCTAATTGCTTGCCCAATCTAGAACTCATTACTATTCTTATTTTCATTCCAAAATTTTTAAGAAAACTGAAATTTGTGGAAGTCAAGTAACTTGAACAAGATCAGACAACCTGTAAGTGGCAGAGCTGAGATTGGACCCAGGCCAATGCCTTGGGTATAAACACTGTACAAAATTCCATCTTGATAGATTTCTTGATAGCAAGTCATCATTCCATTCCTAGAAGCAGCCCTATGTTGTTCAGTTTGTATCCTCCTTTTATTGGGTCACAGATACCATTTGCTAATATTAATTTACAATTTCTGCATCATCATTCAAAGGGAAATTTAACTAAAATTGTCTTTTTTATAATATCTTTGCCAGTGTTGAGTTTATTGATAACTCCATGAACATTTTGGAAACATTCCTCTTTTTGTTTTAAATTTTTCCAGAATAATGTGAATGACATTTAAATTTGCCTTTAAATATTTGTAGAATCCCCTTATGAAACTACCTCAAACTAATTTTCCTGTGAAACTATCTCGTCCTGGCCTTGTGTGTGTGTGTGTGTGTGTGTGTGTAAAGGGACTTCCTGATAACTTTTCTTTATTCACTCTAGGTAATTGGTCTATTTGGACCCTGCCTTCACTATACCTTTTGTTCTAGTGGCATACAGCACTGTATAAGTTTAGAGTATACAGCATAATGATTTGACTTACATATATGGTGAAATGACTGCCACGATAAGTTTAGTTGACATTTGTCACCTCATATAGACACAAAATATGTAAAAAGAAAAAAATAGGGCAGCCCGGGTGTCTCAGCGGCTTGGCACCTGCCTTTGGCCCAGGGTGTGATCCTGGAATCATAGGATCGAGTCCCGCATCAGGCTCCCTGCATGGAGCCTGCTTCTCCCTCTGCCTGTGTCTCTGTCTCTCTCTCTCTCTTTCGGTCTCTCATGAATAAATAAATATTTTTTTTAAAAAATATAAATATGTATGCATATAAGGGCACCTGGGTAGCTCAGTGGTTGAGCATCTGCCTTTGGCTCAGGTCATGATCCTGGGGTCCTGGAATGGAGTCCCACATCAGGCTCCCCGCGGGGAGCCTGCTTCTCCCTCTGCCTATGTCTCTACTTCTCTTTCCGTGTGTCTCCCATGAATAAATAAAACCTTTAAAAATATGTATATATATATATATGTGATAAGAACTCTTAGGATTTACCCTCTTAACAACTTTCATATACATCTTACAGCAATGTTAACTATAGTCATCATGTTGTACATTACATCCCTAGTATTTATTTATCCTGTAACTGGAAGTTTGTACCTTTTGATCATTTTCCTTCAATTTCCCTCTCCTTACTCTCCACCTTCTATAACTATAAATCTGATTTATTTTTTATGGATTTATTATTATTATTTTTAGATTCCACATACAAATGAGATAATACAATATTTGTCTTTTTCTGTCTGATTTATTTCACTTAGCATAATGCCCTCAAGATCTATCTATTTTGTTTCAAATAGCTTGATTTCCTCATGTTTTTTGTTTTGTTTTGTTGTTTGCTTATGGCTGAAGAATATTTTACTATGTATGCATATTTACATCCATTCATCTGTCAATGGGTGCTTAGATTGTTTCCACGTCTTTATTATTGTGAATAATACTGGTATGAGCATTGGGGTACAGATATCTCTTCAACATAGTGTTTTCACTTTCTTCAGCTCTATTCCCAAAAGTGGGATTGCTAGATCATAGGGTAGTTCTATTTTTAACTTTTTGAGGAACTTCCATACTGTTTCCCATTATGACTGCACCAATTTGCATTCCTACCAACAGGAGCACAGGAGTTCCCTTATGTCCACATCCTTGCCAGCATGTATCTCTTGTCCTCTTGATGCTAACTAACCATTGTAACAATATGAAGTGATGTCTCATTGTAGTTTTCATCTGCATTTCCCTAATGATTAGTGATGCTGAGCATCTTTTCATGGACCTGTTGCCTAGTCATATATCTTCTTTCGTACAAATGTCTTTTCAGGTCCTTTGCCAATTTTTTAGTTGGATTATTATTATTTTTTACTGTCAGTATAGGTTAACATATGAGAGTTAGACCCATGAAATGAGCAAAGTTTAGAAATGTAAAATTATAATCACACTAAGTTCCAGGAAGGAAAGAAGCACATATTGTACAAGAGAAAGTAAAAGTCGTGGAGGTCAGTGTTTGAAGGGAGGTGGAGGAGAAACTCTTCCAAAATGAATATAGGCTCTGCAGGGATGGGGGATTTTTATATGTTTAAGGAACGAAAAGAAGGCTAATGTGGCTAGACTGAAAACAGCAAGATGGGGAGCATGATTCAACCTGAGGCTGGAGTGGAGGCACCTGTGTGGTTCAGTGTTGAGCATCTGCCTTTGGCTCAGGTCATGATCCTGGAGTCCTGGGATTGAGTCCTGCAATTGAGTCCTGCATTGGGTTCCCCGCAGGGAGCCTGCTTCTCCCTCTGCCTATGTCTCTGCCTCTCTCTGTGTCCCTCATGAATAAATAAATAAAATCTTAAAAAACAAACAAAACAAAACAAAAGCCCTGAAGCTGGGAATATCAGGCCCATCTAGTATTAAAAAATTTACCCTAAAGCAATGGAAAACTGTTGAAGGAAACCTCACTCAGAGAAGTGGGTACCTTTGAAAGGTTTCAGGAATGAAAAGTTAGTACATTTTGGTGATTAGATTGTATTAGGTGTGTGACATAGATGGAGTTATCGACTATGTCTCATTTCTAGTTTATCAAACAGGCTGGATGCTGCTTCCCTTCAATGATAGGATGAAGATTTTGTGTAAGGTGGGCATAGGGTGGTCAACTTTAGGGAGACACTGAGTTGATTTCTATGTATGTGTGTGTGTGTGTTTTGATATGTTGTCTTTGAAGGCATTTGAGACATCTAGAATTGACCTCAAAAGTGATTGGATATAAGCTGGAGGTCTTCTGAATATCCAGTAATTAAAACCTTGAGGATCATTATGAAGGATGAAGCCCAGGAACAAAGGAAGAGGAGAAAGATGAAGAGAGCCTGAGGCCCAGCCAAAGCCCTGCAAGAGTGCTATTTTTGACAATCCCATCAGTTGAGAACTTGATCTGTCTTGCTATCCACTGAGATTCCTTGTCAGGGCTTCTGGGGATTTGAAGAGGAATAATATGGAGAGCCTCCAAAAGAGCAGCTCTGACTGGGAGACTTGGGGGGGGCTCTTGGTTTCTCTTCTTAAGGAGATATTTCATGTCCAGAGTTGTAGCAAAAGTGATGTGACTGCCTTCTAGTCTTTGTGTTATGCTCTTTTAGAATCTCTGAGTGGATGTTTTAAATGTTTTTAGTAACATGGTGCCTTATAATTTGGTTCATGTACCCAAAGATCCCCTTGTACAAGACATATAGGTCTTTTAATACAAAGAAGTTCTACCATTAAGATGCACATATAGAAGCCAATGCCTGGAATCTTGAGGGAGATTTGCCCACTTATGAAAATCCCACAAATTATTTATGGAAGTAGTGTTCCATAGTTTTAATATAACTCTTTGGAATAATCTCTGGATATGATAATATTAACACATGGAGTTACTTTTTAAAAATCTATTTAATAAAGGTTAACTTCGGTTTTCTGGACATAGAGCTTTCCGGAAAACTCTAGAATCTGCCTTCCCCCAACTATGAGTCTAAGTAATGTTCCTATGTTATTTCTTTTTTCTAAAAAAAAATATTTGGTGGACTGACTTTATTAGATTTAACTATAAATTGGTAAAGAAACTGCCTCATTTAAATAAAGGTAGTTATAACCATGTTTTCTGTAATTATATTTACATGTTGATTCAACTTTTAACTACATATGTTCACTTAAGTTTTCTCTTATTAGAGGTCTTTCACCCCTTTGAAAACCATTATCTCCTTACTAATTTCCCAGTGGCTTTAGGCAATATTTAGCTGTGGCAATGACTATGCAAATATACAATTTTTATTGTCCCTGGCTTTATGATAGAAAAAAAACACTTTTGATATACTTAAAATGCTGATTATTAGATGAAGTGGAAGTAATAATCATTAGGTTTGATAATACACGAAATAATCTCTAATTGAGTGCCACTATATTCTAAAACCCGAGGATTATAAAAATGAAGATGTGTTGCTTCTCTTACCATGCTTAGCAATAATAACCAAAAGATACTGAGCACTTACTGTGTACCTGGCATTCACTCTCTCTTGTAGCAAATGTTTATAGGACACCTATTAGGTGCCAGACATAGTGCTAGGTCCTGGAAATATAAAGATGAGCAAGAATACCTATATTTCTGCTCTCATATGTTTATGATCGAGTGGAGAGGCATCTACCAAATAATCACAAACAAATGTGTGTATAATTTCTAAGTCAATTCCACCTTGGAACATGATTTTCTGAGCGAATAGAACAAAGGAAATTCATCTCTAGTGTAGGAAAGATCTTGGAAGATTTCCCTGAGGAGGTGATGCTTGGACTGAACTAAGGACAAGTTGGTTTGAACTGAAGGGAGCTGGAGAGGGGCATTACAGAGTCAGGCTTCAATCCTGACAAAGGCTCCCTGGCAGGAAGAGGAGGAGGGATAATGGCTGGAAGTGGAGTGAGTTGGAAAGTGATGTGAGAAGATTAGGGGTGGTGGGAGTGGTTGATAGCAGATAATACAGAGCCTCTAAGCCATGTTCACAAGGACTTGACAGTAAAAAAGATACTGTAACCTAAGCAATTGCTTATACATCAGGCATGTTGTAGTAAAACCATGTGCTGACTATTCTGTGAGCTCAGCAAGGAGAACCATTCTGTTGGAGATCAGGGAAAGCTTCCTGGTAGAGGGAAATAAAAGTAGGTTTTTGAAAATGAACAGGAGCTTAGCAGTGAAGAAAAGAGAGAATGACTGTTCCATGCAGAGAGAACAGAATATGCAAAGGCCTGGTGCTATGTTCTGAATGTTTGTGTCCCCTCCCAAATTTATATGTTGAGATCCTAACTCTCAAAGGTGAGGCCTTGAGAAGTGTTTAAATCATGAGGCTGGAGCCCCATGAATGAGAATAGTGCTCTTATGAAAGATATTCCAGACAGATCCCTGGCCCTTCTGTTATGTGAGGACACAGCAAAAAGTCAGCAGTCTGCAATCCAGAAGAGGGCCCTCAGCAGATCACACTGGCACACTAATCTTGAACTTCTAGCCTCAAAAACTGTGAGAAATAAATTTCTGTTGTTTATAAACTACCTGGGTTGTGTAATTTTGTTACAGCAGTCCAAACAGATTAGGACAACCAGAAACATAAAAGAACATGGTGTGCTCAGAAGGCATGTGTTGTTAGTGTACATAGTGTGTGTATGTGAGTTTTTGTGTGTGTGTGTACGTGAATGCACACGTGCACACATACAGAAGGATTGGGTTCAAAAGTCTTAAAAGACGGTTTTAGAAATTCAGATTGTGAGGGGCACTCGGGTGGCTCAGTTGGTTGAGCAACTGACTCTTGATTTTAGCTCAGGTCATGATCTCGGTGATGAGATCAACCCCCACATTCAGCTCCATGCTCAGCAGGGAGTCTGTTTAAGATTCTCTCTCTGTGTCTCCCTCTCCTCCTGCCCCTCCCCCCTAAAATAAATAAATATATATTTTTCTTTTTTTAAGAAATTCAGCTTGGGTCATTAGCAAAGCAGCACCACCTGCCATGCTAAGAAATTTGGACCATCCCATAGTCATTGTGGTCTTTTAATAGGTAAAGAACCATTTATAGCTCATATTTATGAGTTTGGATCAGTATTTCCAGCTCCACTGAATATCATATTCACTTGCTGGTGGAGTGCGGTGAGGGGGAGGAGGGTCTGTTTAAACTCCTGATACTCAGGTATGTCCCAGACCAACAGAATCAGAACCTCTGGATGCACCCAGACATTTTACACTTCCCAAGTGATTCCAATTGTAAGCAAGCTTAAGGTTTAGAGAAAGAGAGAGAGAGAGAGACTCCTCTGCTGCTTGTCAGAGATTAGAAGCCAGGAAGGAGTTGGGAGAGTTCCATAATAGTTCTTGAAGGAGGCAGCACCCAATGAGAACAGAAAGGAGAGGTCAGGTGTCAAAGATATTCAGACCACTGAATTACAGTAATGATTTCAGTCGTCTAATTGGGGTTGATGGGAGAGCAAGAGACACAGGGGACTAACTCCCACTTTCTGATAGTGGTGTCATAATCCAGACAGCAGTGGCTAAATGCTTGAGGGGGTAGTTAAGAATCCTTATTCAGGGGCACCTGGGTGGCTCAATGAATTGAGCATCAGACTCTTTATTTCAACTCAGGTCATGATCTCAGGGTCATGAAATGAAGCCCAGAGTTGGGCTCAGAGTTCAGCAGGGAGTCCACTTGAGATTTTCCCTCTCTCTTTCCCTCTGTCCCTCCCCCAGCTCTCTCTCTCTCTCTCTCTCAAATAAATAAAATCTTAAAAAAAAAAAAATCCCTGCTCAGCCAATTTACTAGTGGGGTGACTTTAGGCAAATCAATTACTTTCTTAGACCTCAGTTTGCCCAGGTATAAAATGGGATAGTAGGGGGACCTTGCTTGTCATGAATACTAAATGAGCTAATTCACGCAAAGGGCCTACAACAGAAACTTGCATCAGATGCCCTTTATAAATGCCAGTTCTTTACTGTGAAGAGCAGCTGAGGCCGGGGCAGGGCAGGGCACTTTTCACAAAAGAATTTAAGCCTAAGGCAATCAATAAGAAAAAGACCTTGTTTACACTCTCAGTTTCAGGAGTACCAGATTCATCTGTACCTCTGCTGGCCATGCAGTCTGGTCCCAAGCAAATCCAGAAGTGAGAACACTTCTCTGTGCCTCAATTTCCTCACCTGTGAAATGCCAATCATAAAAATACTCTGTATTCAGTTTACCAGGAATGTTAAATATGCCAAAGAAAAATTCCTTTTTGTTTGCCTAATGCCTGAAAAGGGCTATTTCCTCCTTTGACATGGTTCCTCAGGATGCATGAGGCTTGGAGGAGTGAGGTTAGTTTATGCTAAATGTGTGAGAGTGATTGATATTCTGGGGTTTGACCCCATTTCAGGCCAACGAAGGAGGCTGCCCTGGGCAGAGTTGGTTTTGTCCACCTCCTGGACCCTGCCTGGCTGAGTCTGTCTTAGAGCTGATGCTGCAAAGTTAGAGAGATCCTTTCTCAGCCTGAGGGACATCACCTGCCTATAAAGACCCCGTCCTTGTAACTGTTCATGTTTTATGCTTTTTGGCTTGTTTGTTCTCAGTCATCCAAGTGCGGAGAATATCAAAATAAGATGTTTGAAGAAATATTTGTTGAGCTGTGATACAAAGATCAATGAGAGTGATTGGCCTGTGTCTTTGCTTGGATTGGGTACTCAAGCAGTTAGTTCCTGGGAACTTTGTGTTTCAGGAACGGTCATCTCAGGAATGGGGAAAATGGTAATATTGGGGTAAGTAGCGTGGACAAAGAGGGAAGGACAATGAGCATTGTTTCAGAACCATCTCTGAAGATGTTTTCGGTCCTATGGATATCCTTTATTTTACAGATATGCCCTAGCAAAGCAAAGAGAGCTGAGTCCTAAGTAGCTGGACTTGTTGAACACCTAGAAAGGGAAAGGCTTGGTTATTTTTAATTTGTTAGATATTTTTTAAGGAAAAAAACACGTTTATTAATAAAATTTTAATTGAGGACATTAGCTAAGAGATGGAGAAATTCTCAGTAAGACAAACTTCAAAGGAATTTGAGTAGTAAAGGCTGAGACTTTTTAATGCTTTGAACACATTTGTAAGTCAACACCATCGGTTAATATACTTAACTAGTATTTATGTTTACTGAGCATCCACTCTGTATTGGGCACAAGAGTGAGAAGTTCTCCATTGCTGCTTTCAAGGAACTGAAACAGATTCAAGAACTATAATACAAGTTAGCAAGGACAAACTCTGAATCAAATTGAAGATCTCTTTTTCAACAATTTACCCTCAGGACCTGGAAATGGGTGTAAGTAGTTTTACTTCAGCAAATACCTATTGGACAGGTAAATGAATGAATGAACAAATGCAATATATACATAAGACTTATTAAAGCAGGGAGAAACAGAAAATGACTCTGTGAAGAATACAGTGTAGGTATTTAAAACTATGAACTTTGCATTATCTTTAAGAAACTCAAATGTATTATGCCCTTCAAAATATTTCCATTAAAAAAATACAAGGAAAAAATAAATAGTGGAAAGGAATGAACAAATACATACAGAAGACTTTTTCATGCAGCCAGTCCATTTTGAGACTTGTTCAGTGGAGTTTATATCCTAGATAAACATATGAAGGCTGTCTCACAGGAGCCTTGAAAATAATTAGTGGACGTGCCATTTCCATAGTTGAGATTAGATTTTTGTTTAACTCTTAAAAATTTTTATGAAAAAATTTTTATGGAATGTTTAAAGATGAACTACCATGTATCTACCACACAATTTTTAAAAAATGTTAGCCTTCTGGGGGTTCCCGGTGGCTTAGTCAGTTAAGTATCCGACTCTTGATTCTGGCTCAGGTCCTGTTCTCAGGGTCATGAGATTGAGCCCCACTTTGGGCCCCATGCTGGCATAGAGACTGCCTGAGATTCTCTCTCATTCTCCCTCTGCCCCTCCTCCACTCCTTCCCTCTCTCTCTTAAAAAATAATAGCCTTCTGGCATATTTTCTCTGAGTCTTTTGATTTTTGAAATAATCACATTATAATTGCACTAGGAGACTCATCCTAAACTCCATTTTACTCTTCCCAACCCCCACCATCCAAATTTGGTGATTACCATTTCTTGCATGATTTAGTACTTTATCACATATATATGTAACTAGAAATGATATATGGCTTTATTTTCTGTTTTCAAACTTAATATAAATGGTGTACAGTATAGTATACATCTTTTTGCAGCTTGTTTTTTTTTCTCAGCAATATGATTTTGAGATTTATTTATGCAAATCAGCATAGTTCTCGTTTATTGATTTTAACTATTGTAAGGAGTTGTGTGGTAGGAATATGCCACAATTTATATCTATTTTGCTGTGGGTGAGAATTTGGATAGTCTCCAATTTTATTGCTCTTCTAAACTGTGCCACTATGAATAGCCTGTATAAATTTCCTTGTTTATGTGTGCACAATTTCTCAGGAGCATATCTCCAGGAGTAGAATTGTTGGTGAAATGACATGTGCATCTGAAGCTTTGTTTTCCAAACGGGTTGAACCAATTTACACTCCTGCCAAGAGTGTGTGGGAGGTTCCATCACTCCCATCCTGTCAATAGTTGGCATTGGGATTTTCACCAGTCTTACTCATATAAAATGGTTTCTTGTTGTTTTCCATCTCTCTTCATATACAACAGTTCCTTTTCTTCCACTACACCGATATAATTTACCAGTATAAAGGAAAAGATCTCTTGGAAATACAAAAATCATGACTAACTTTCAAGAAATATACCTTCCAATTAGTCCTGAGAGCTCATTCATGTATTCATTCAACAAATGTTGCCAGTTTGAGAATACAAAAATGAATAAGACACCTCCTTGCTAATCTGGGAACTCATGGTCTTGAGGACAGAGCGGACATTCAGAACAAATATGAAGGGATGATAAACACTTTGATAATTTAATAAATTAGAGCAGAAAGGGAAATTACAGAAGGAGACTGATTATATTATAGGCCTAAGGAGGCCTCCTGCAAAAGTGGCATCTCAGCAGAATTCAAGATAAACAGGGTTGATGCATCTAATCCTCTAAAGTATTATTATTACCCCACCTTACCAGTGCAGAGAGTAAGGCCTTGGGGGTTTACAACAACACAGTTGGGTAAAGGAAGTCATTACACTTGGATTTTAGTCTCTAATGCCAGTGCACAGCCAAAGACAGCACATTGCTTAAGAAATCCCAGAGTCTCCATTGATACGAAAGTCCTGTGGGCACAGGTTGGGTAAGCTCTGAAAAGAGCAAAAAAAAGTGCCTCACACAAGATGGCTCACCCAGATATCTGATTTGACTCACACACATCATTTGAATTTTCATTTGGCTTCAGCCCCTCTGCCAGAGTCATTAATTTTTTGCTTCCTGTCAGCAAAATATTTTGTGATTGTCGCAGGGAGAACTGCTGTGTCAGCAAGAATCTGCCATATTCCTCCTTCAGATCTGAGCTTAATGGCACTGAGGCTACAAAGAAGTAGCTTTACTAATCCTTCCCTGAGGCAGGTCAGAGAAGTCCCTGCGGACTGCAGAGACAACTGGGCCTTGACTCTGGGTGATGCTGCGGGACTTCAGCATAGGAGTGTCATGGTCTGACTTAGTTTCAGCAGGAAACTGCTGAGCAAGAATAGATGGGAAGTGGACAAGGGAGGAAACAGGGAGACAGGTTAGGAGGTTGTTGCAGAAATCCAGATGAAGATGGCCAGCGGGGGTTTGGAGCTGAGTCATGGCTGTGGCGATGGCTCTCTGTAAAGCCAACAGTGTTCCCTGATAAACAGCTTGTGGATTTGAGGAGAAAAAGGGGTAGCCCTTCCTGGTTTCCTGCACTTTCCTCAGCAAAGTGTAGTGTTGAAACAAGTGGGGGCTTCCTTAAGAGTAGACACCTGACACAAGTTCTCTCCTCTTGGGGACACTTACTTTGCCTTGACCATCAATTTGTCATCAAAATGAAGACCACTGAGCTCCTATAAAGGCCGTGGCCTGAGCAGCTAGATGAAACTAGAGAAACTTTGAAAAAACACTCAGGTTGCAAGATACTCTTAGAAGTTGTTTTCTCATTGGCTCCATGGTATCCAGAAAAAGCTCTGAATAGGAGAATGGCTGGTATCAAATTCCTGCATCAGTTCTAGGTCACAGCTAAATAAAATCGGTTTCAAGACCCATAGAGATCTTGATACTGCAATACCTCCTACTCACATAGGATGTCAAGCTTATATTTCCTTCATTTGCTTCCAGGCACAAGTTTCTGGGGTCTTGCTCTATGTCCTTAATCTTCTAGAAATCCTATTCCTTGCCATTAATCTCCATAGTATCACATCTCTGCCACTGGCACACTTTGCTGCACTCTCCGTAAAGTGCACTCTGCATATAATCAGTCAGGAGACTATAGGGTGTTGTACTTTGTAGGAATCTAAATAGTAACTATTACATTTCCCCAAAGGCTTTCAGCTCTAATTGTTAAAATAGAGGATTTTAGGGCTATAATTTGGTAGCCAAGATCCTTTTTCAGGCCTACCCTGACATTCACCACCTGGAGGGATGCATAAGCTGCTAAACAAATGGTTATTCACTTGACAAAGATTGCCTGCATCTCCACTATATGCAGGCAGTGTTGCAAGCAGAGGTACAGATAGGAATAAAACATAGTTCCTGCTTTGGAAGAGCTGACAGTCAAATAAAAGAGACAGATTAATAAATGGATCATTATACTTCAGCCCATGGGGTCAGTGGACAGTGTCTGGAAGAGGTTGCATCTAAGCTGAGTCCAATTCAAGGACAAAGGTAGGGGTAATAGGAAAGAGTAGAGGGGGGAAAGGAAGATCATTTCAGGGGACAGAAATGGATTGGGAGTTAGAAGCCTTGGAAACCCCTGGAGGAAAATGGACTACATTAGAGTCACATGGTAAACTATGGAATTGGGCTTCTGGCCTCAGACACGGATGGACACAGATACACGCTTCAGAGCCATCTGGTCAATGCAGTCTTCATGCATGAGGATGAGAACTTGCTGACCTTGAGTTTGAGTCAAGAACCAAGAAAGTTTGAGGTGTTTGTAAAATGTTTACTTATTTAAAAACAAATAATACTTTCTGTGGGGTGGGCAGTATTCTAAGCATTTTACCAACAGCAATTATTTCAATTCTCATAATGCTTGTTGGGGTAAATACTATTATTATTCTGTGCTATGGGTGAGGAGACAGGTAATAAGAAATGAACTTGCCCAGGTAGAAACAGTGAGCAAGTGCCTGAACAAGAATTCAAGCCCAACTCAAGCTCCAGAGTCCATGCTCTTAGCACCTGTGTCTTGCTTCTGCCTCTATCATCGGGGTGCAGTTTGGTTGTGTAGATAGTTCTCGAATAATAGTTTAAGTCTTGAGTGTCTAGCTGCAGCAGCAGAATCAAAGAGCAGGCAAGACCTTTAAGCTCGAGGCGCATCTCGATAGGGAAATATTTTTTTAAGACAACTGGACAGACAGGTGCCGAGCATCAGAGGATCAGAAACTCAGGTGAGAGTTCTGGGCTGGAGCTGCAAAAACTTATGACACACTTGAAGGCATAAACCAACTGAAATTTATTCTCTCAAAGTTACAGAAGCCAAAAGTATGTAATCAAAGAGAAGGCAGGGCCATGTTCCTTCTCAAGTTTCTGGGGAATAATCCTCTTCTCTTCCAGCTTTTGTGGTCCCAAGCATTCCTTCGCTTGTGGCTGCACATCTCTATCCTCTGCGTCCATCTTTATATGGCCACCTACCCCTTGTGTGCTTCTGTATCCCCTTCTTTTCTCATAAGCACATTAGTCATTAGATTTAAGATCTGACCTAAATCCACTGTGGTATCATCTCAAGATCTGTCATTCATCTGTAAAGACTCTATTTTCAAACGGTTTGCATACACTTAGATGTATCTTTTTGACAAACATTATTTAACTCACTAACCATGGATGAGCTCATTCTGAGGAGGTCTTGAGCCAG